>NC_140588.1:384879242-386152186 GCF_964204655.1 Triturus cristatus
GAAGAGGAGGAGCAAACCCACTACCCCACCATGAAACTGGCGCTCATCAGAAAGTTTGGACTAACTCCGGAAAAGTACAGACAGAAGTTCAGGGGTAGTCACAAACTGGGCACACAGAATTGGGTGGACTTTCTGGACTATGCAAAGAAGGCACTGGAAGGTTGGATTCAAGGCAGTGAAGTAAGGAACTACGAGGAGCTGTTTGACCTAGTATTGAAGGAACACCTACTCGAGAAATGTTTCCCTGAACTGCGGCAACACCTGGTGGATAGCAAGCTGACCAGTCCCCGGAAGCTTGCTGAGGAGGCGGACATTTGGGCTAGTACCCGGGTGTCCACAAGGGGGACTGGAGGGGATACTCAAAAGGCCGGACAGGGCGCCCCCCAGAAGAAAGAGGGAGGGGAAAAGAAAAAGGAGTTCTCCAAAGGCCCCCAAAATAACTTCCAAGGGAAGGGAACAGGATTCACCTCTAAGGCTAACCCACCCAGAAACCCTAATCCTGGCCAGAGTCAGCAGCCAAGGGTTGTCCATTGCTACGAGTGCGGTGGCGTTGGACACTATAAAGGAGATCCGAAGTGTCAGAAACGATCACCCCCTCCCACTGGAGGAAAGCCCCCCGGAGTAGCTAGTGTAGTGCTCGGGGAGGAGATGCCCTTAACTAAGGGAAGGGAGTGGGCGGGAGTCACTTTAGTGTCCCTGGGAGAACGGGAGATGGTTCCTAAGATCCAGGTGCCCGCAAATACTGCAAAGTATGGGCAGTGGATCACCATCAACGGCCAAAGAGGGGAGGCTCTGAGAGACACAGGAGCCAGTATGACTATGGTGCGTAGCCAACTGGTGTCTCCAGAGCAGGTAATTCCCGATGTACTCCACCCAGCCGCGATGGCTGACGGCAGAACCGGCCACTATCCCGTGGCTGAGGTTCCCTTTGAATGGGGGGGGGTTGCAGGTTCACTTCGAGTTGCCGTAAGCCCTGCCGTGCCAGTCGATTGTCTGCTGGGCAATGACATGGAGCACAACGCTTGGAAGGAGGTGGAATACCGGACTCATACCGAGATGCTGGGTACACCTGACTGGGCCTGTGTTAGCACAAGGTCCGTGACTACCCGAAGAGGGAGTTCATTCCGGCTGGAGCCTGGAACAAAGGCCCAGCCAGCTGCCAGTCAAGGGAAGAACCGAGGACAGGAGGAGCCTGCCTCGGCGTCTCCACCCCGTAGGACGGATAGGCCACCGGAGGTGGTGGACCAGGAGTCTGCGGAGGGGGACGTTACCAACCTGGAGGACTTACCCATCCCGGCCGAGTGGCACGTGGAGGGAGGCCCGTCCAGGGAGGAATTCTGCCAGGGCCAGAGGGAGTGCCCTACCCTTGAGGGGCTGAGGCGACAGGCCGGAGCCCAGGCAGCAGGGAACGTTGAAGGGAACTACAGTGTTTACTGGGAGGATGGCCTCCTCTACAGTGAACCCAAGGCACCCCTACATGGATCGTCACGAGCCTTGGTAGTCCCTCAACGTTATCGAGCCTTCCTTTTAGAGTTGGCTCATGAGATACCCTTGGCAGGACACCTGGGGCAAGACAAGACCTTCGCCCGTCTTGTCCCACACTTTTATTGGCCTCAGATGAAAGTGTCGTCCGATACCTACTGCCGGACATGTGTGTCTTGCCAAGCCAGTGGGAAAACAGGGGTGAAGCTGAAAGCTCCCCTGGAACCACTTCCTGTCGTTAGCACCCCCTTTGAAAGGGTGGGCATCGACATTGTGGGTCCATTAGATCCACCGACTACAGCTGGTCACAGGTTTATCCTGGTTCTGGTGGATCATGCCACACGGTACCCAGAGGCAATACCTCTGAGGACCATAACAGCACCTGTTGTGGCTAGGGCCCTGATGGGAATCTTTACCCGAGTGGGTTTTCCCAAGGAAGTTGTGTCCGACAGGGGGACCAACTTCATGTCAGCATATATGCGGGCAATGTGGAAGGAGTGTGGAGTGACCTACCGGTTCACAACTCCTTACCACCCCCAGACCAATGGTCTGGTGGAGAGGTTTAATAAAACCTTGAAAGGCATGATCAGAAGTCTGCCTGAAAGCCTGCGGAGGAAATGGGACGTCCTCCTACCCTGTTTACTTTTTTCCTACAGGGAAGTGCCACAGAAGGGAGTGGGCTTCAGCCCCTTCGAGCTTCTGTATGGGCACCCTGTACGCGGACCTCTTAACCTGGTGAGAGACGGATGGGAAAGAACTCCCAGAAAGCTCCCCCAGGATGTGGTGAGCTACATGCTGGCCTTCCGGAGCCAAATGGCTAAGTTGTGGAAGCAAGCTTCTGACAACTTGGAAGCCAGCCAAGCAGTAATGAAGGCGTGGTATGACCACACCGCTCACCCGGTGGAGTTGGAGCCTGGCCAGAAGGTGTGGGTGATCGAACCTGGAGAGCTTAGTGCCCTCCAGGATCGCTGGTCAGGACCCTTTGAGGTGTTGGAGAAGAAGGGTAAGGCTACCTACTTGGTGGACCTGAAGACCCCTCGTCAGCCCCTGCGGGTGCTGCATGCCAACCGCCTCAAACCCCACCACGAGAGGCCCGAAGTCATCTTGATGATGGTGACTGACGGAGGAGAGGACGTGGAAAGCGAGCCTCTCCCTGATCTGTTTGCGTCTCAAGAGAAGGATGGGTCGGTGGAGGGAGTGATTCTCTCCCCATCTCTAACTCCTGAACAGCAGGAGGACTGTCGCCAGGTCCTGGGGCAGTACTCCTCGTTGTTCTCCCTTGTCCCGGGTAGGACTCACCTGTGCGTCCATGACGTGGACACAGGAGACAGCCCACCTGTGAAGTCCAAGATCTACCGGATGTCAGACAAGGTGAAGGCCAGCATTCATAGTGAAGTCACTAAGATGCTGGAGCTAGGAGTGATTGAACCTTCTAGCAGCCCCTGGTCTAGTCCGGTGGTGTTAGTACCGAAAGCTGCACCACCGGGTGCCCAACCAGAACTGAGGTTCTGTGTGGACTACCGGGGACTGAATTCAGTGACAAAAACTGATGCTCATCCGATCCCTAGGGCGGATGAATTGATTGACCGGCTGGGAGCTGCCCAATATCTAAGTACCTTTGACCTTACTTCAGGGTACTGGCAGATCTCGTTGACTGATGGAGCAAGGGAAAGGTCAGCCTTCTCCACGCCCAATGGCCACTACCAGTTCTGTGTGATGCCCTTTGGGCTCAAGAACGCACCTGCCACGTTTCAGCGCCTGGTAAACCAGATCCTCACCGGAATGGAGAGTTTCTCTGCTGCTTATCTGGATGACATAGCCGTCTTCAGTAACAGCTGGGAGGATCACTTGCGTCACCTGCAAGCTGTTCTCCAGGCCCTGAGACAAGCTGGATTGACGATCAAGGCCAGCAAGTGCCAGATCGGGCAGGGGTCGGTAGTGTACCTTGGACACTTGGTGGGTAGGGGAGCGGTGCAACCCCTCCAGGCGAAGATCGAGGCCATCATGGCCTGGGAACCCCCCAAGACACAGACTGAGGTCCGAGCATTTTTGGGCCTCACGGGATATTACCGCCGCTTCGTGAAGGGGTACGGTACCATCGTAGCCCCCCTCACGGAGCTCACGTCCAAGAAACAACCTCGACGGGTAGTCTGGACGGAGGCTTGTCAGCAAGCCTTTGAGAGATTGAAGAAAGCCATGTGCGAGGCCCCGGTCTTACGGGCCCCAGACTTTTCCAAGAAGTTCATTGTCCAGACAGATGCATCAGAACATGGCATTGGGGCAGTGTTATCGCAACTCAACGAAGAGGGTCTGGATCAACCCGTGGTCTTCCTATCCAGGAGACTACTTCCCAGGGAACAGAAGTGGAGTGCAATAGAGCGTGAAGCCTTTGCAGTGGTATGGGCTCTGAAGAAGTTGCGGCCATACCTGTTTGGCTCGCACTTCCTAGTTCAGACCGACCACAGACCCCTTCGTTGGCTGATGCAAATGAAGGGGGAGAATCCCAAGTTGTTGAGGTGGTCTATTTCCCTACAGGGGATGGACTTTCAGGTGGAACATCGGCCTGGAGTGGACCACGCCAATGCAGACGGTCTCTCAAGGTATTTCCGCCTTAGTGATGAGAACTCCCAAGGGGTTGGGTAGCTCTCCCCACTTTCAGCTGGGGGGGACGCGTGTTAGACCTGTCAGCCCTTTGGGTGGTCCCTCCTCATCATTATTTATTTTGTCCCACTTTTACCTCAAACCCTGTTTGAATTTTTCCTTTTTGGGAACCACCAGACTTTTTAGTGTTGCTACAGATTCAGGGAGCCATTTTAGCTACCCCTGAAACTTCTGTCTGAGGGCCTGAAGCACAAAATGGTGGCCTCCTGTGACATCACCAGCATCCACTGGAACCTACCAGCACCTTCCAGAACCTTCCAGGAGATTCCAGAACTGTGTGACAGTTGGAAACCGTTTAGAATGTTGAGAGGATAAGAGAGGCAGTTGGCAGTTGGAGCTGGCAGTTGGCACCTGACTGGTGAAGAGAGAGGAGCACAACAGTGAAGGAGGAAGGAGTGAAGCAGCAGGGGTGGAAACTTGTGCCTGGAGTGGGGTCCATAAACCCACCCTTGATACTTGTCCCTACTGATGGATCCCAGCCTATAGCCCTGTGTGGGAAGAAGTCAGAAGAAAACCATCCTAAGGACCTGGACAGCAGGAACAGGCCTTAGAACCAAGAAAGCAGCAAGATTCTGACCTGAGAACTGGTTTCCCTGGAGCCTGGCGTCGAGTAGCCGAAGACCTGCAGCCCGAGGTGGAGAAGCGGCGCTGACTGAGGTAGCAGACGTCGTACCCGGAGCCGCCTGAGGTCGTAAGAGGGCGCCGGCGGAGGTCGAGAGGAATACCAAGGGTCGAGAAGGAAGTGAACCGAGGTCGAGCGAGCGGCGTCATCGGAGGAGTGAAGTCCGCCCTCCGGAGTCGTCGGAGACCGAGGTAGAGGAGCACCGGAGGTCGGGAGTGAGGATCGCACTCCGGAGTCGCCCGGAACCTGTGAGGAGGAACACCGGAGGTCGGGGGTGAGGATCGCACCCCGGAGTCGCCGGAAGTCGACAGCGAGGCCAGGCCGGCCGACGTCATCGGAGCCGAGAGCGCCATCGGACCGGAGCCGCCCGAAGTCGACTTCGTGAAGAGACTGCCCGACGCCGTCGAATCGGAGGTCGAGATCGAACCGAGGCCACCGACATCGGACCGGAGCCGCCTGCCGGCGTCGTCAAAGAACTGACATTGTGCCGAGGCCGCCGAGACCGAACCGGAACCGCCTCACGGCGTCGACGCGACTCCAGCGGCGTCGGAACATCAGAAAAGGGCAGTAAGTGGAGTAGAGGGCGCCTAAGGCCCTGTGGAGACCTGAGAGACTACTCTAAGGGGCTAGGGAGGTGCTGAAACCCACCTGACTGTGCCTGGGGTGAACTGGGACTAACCTAGAGAGGTTGTGTGGAGAAGGAAAGCCAGGGCATTGGTATTCCCCCCTTTGATCTACCTCAGTTTAGGCCTCAGCCTTGTCCCAGCCAGGGAGTAGCCCCCCCTCAAGCCTTCCACACCCTACAAGCTGTGCCTGGGCCAAATCAGCCCTTAAGAATTGAAGTGTCATCTGATTCATGAGTGTTGCTGTATACTTTTAATTATTTATTGGGGATACTGTATTTATTGAGTTTTTATCTATTTATTGCTGCACTAGATTTATAGGTCCACAGGACTTGATGGTGTACAATATTTATTGGTACAGTATTTATTGCCTCAAAGTATTTAATTGTCTGTATATATTGCACTTGTATTTATGCCCTGTTATTTATGATCACCCCTATTTATTTCATCAAACAGCCAATATTTATTTGACCTGCACTAATTTAAATTTGTATATTGTGATTGTCTTATTTATTTTTCCAATCAGCAACTAAGAGAAAAAGATAAAGAAAGAATATTTTCATAATTTTTACGGTGTAGAGTCGTTTTTGGAACGGATGCACGCATGGTTATTGTATGGGTATATTGTATGCTTAGCACTGCGCCTGTTTCCTGACCACTCGAGCCAAGCTACCACAGTGTGTTCGGGGAGTCCACCACCACCCTGCGGAGTGGGCTGTTTCCAACAGACACGCACCTAGCAGATAATGTTTTTGCGACTGTAGCCGGCGAAGTAAAGATAATTTATGCTTGTTCGGTTTCTTCATTTTATCAAGAGCTATTGTGTTAGATCTCATTTTGATCCACTACAATTGTGCTATGAAACAGTTTTTTCATGTTAGCCACCTCCTATTTTGTATGGAATGCATGGGTATTGGGACAGCAGGTGGTTCAGGGATACCAGATGGGTCGTTGTTTTGTACTTCAAGTACTGTGCACGTTTTAAATTCCCTCCTTTTGGATGTTTTATGTATTTAATATTTTTTGTGTTTTATCTGATTTTGAACTGTTTTGGATCTTTTTAGCATACATATAACTGTGTTGCATATAATGGGTAGGGCTGAAACTAAAATATATATATATATATATATATATATATATATATATATATATATATATATATATATATATATATATATATATATATATATATGTTTTACACAGGATAGAATCCGAGTATTTCTCCGAAATAAATCCAGCGGCACACCAGGGACAACACAATACACCTTTATTGTGTCACAAAAACAGAACTACGCGTTTCGGCGAAGCCTTTGTCAAGTTGCTGACCTGTGCCCAAATTCCCCTAGAAATACAGGTCAAGGTTCATCGACATAGAAGAAAAACTTTACGGGCGCTCTGTTCGAGACAAGAAATAATTACCAAATACATTCTTCAATGATAATGTTTCATCAATATACAATTGGAATTCCCAACTATATAATAATATGCAATTTCTTAACAGTTTAACATAATAAACATAAATTGTAATTGTTTAAAAGGCAAGTGCCTATACCATCCATTATTGCACATTTTTTGAAAAAACAGAACCGTTTCATAATCCACTTAATTGATTATAAGGAATAATTCGAGATGAACCTTGAAATGTGGCACCCTAAAATTCATTTAAAGTACGGAAATAAATTGAATAATTATTTTTAAATCGGTAATGGTAGTGTATCCACAATATTTACTTTTGATAGACAATTGCCTATGTTAAATAACAGCCCATACTAAACATATTGCAACAAAAATACAGAAATACAGAAATACTGTGGGTAATGTACCCTAGAATTCATTTAAGGTACGGAAATACTGCCGTATTATTATTTTTATTATATCGGTAATGGTAATGTACCCACAATATTAACTTTCGATAGACAATTGCCTATGTTAAAAGTTAAATAACCGCCCATACTGTACATGTTGCAACAGAAATACTGTTAATATTTTTTGTGTTTTATCTGATTTT
This sequence comes from Triturus cristatus, assembly GCF_964204655.1. Classification (NCBI taxonomy): domain Eukaryota; kingdom Metazoa; phylum Chordata; class Amphibia; order Caudata; family Salamandridae; genus Triturus; species Triturus cristatus. The sequence continues at coordinate 384,886,639 of NC_140588.1, forward strand.
GAACTGTTTTGGATCTTTTTAGCATACATATAACTGTGTTGCATATAATGGGTAGGGCTGAAACTAAAATATATATATATATATATATATATATATTACCTACTGGCGGTCGCCAGTAGGTAGTTATAGTTAGGACCCCTTTTCCATAGGAAATCCGCAACATTCTATTTTGAATAACTTTGGCGCCGGTCGATGAATCCTCGCGAATTTCTCAAAATAGGTGGGGCGCTACGCTCCGCTCCTACCCTGAAAGTCTCGGGGGGATTCGTCAAGCGGGGGCTGAGATAAAAGGGGGGTCCCAAAACGCGTTTTTCCCATGCATTTTTCCATAGGACCTTTAGAACGAGCTACAGCCCGAACGGCTGAACAGAATTACTAGAAATTTGGCAGAGAGGTAGTCCGTAGGTCAAGGAAGTGCCTTTTGTAGGTTTGGTGTAAATCTGTTCAGTAGATTCTGAGAAAATAGCCTTTAAATCAATATATATATCTGAGCCCGCTTACGGTACGCTTACCGTAAGCTTACCGTACGCGTACGGTGGCGTGCGCGAGCGCGATTCTGATTGGCTCTTAGATCTTAGTAAACATTCGAATCGGCCGAAACCAGGAAGCGGCGTCCGCCATTTTGTCTCTCGCACTGAGAGTTAGGTTTTAAAATAAAGCCAAAAAACATGTAAAGGGGCTGTTTAGACAGCTCCCACACACATAGCCATGTTGAGGGAGTCCCCAAAGACCCCCCAAGGCCAAAAATGCAATTTTTATTTTTTCGCTAATTTCGCCGATTACGCTTACCGTACGCGTACGGTAAAAAATTATAAAAAAAAAAAAACTATCCACACTCTCCCCACCCCGTGTGCAATTGGTGGCTGCCGGCCACCAATTGTGCATGGCTTATCAGTGGTGTGATAAACTAGAATATTTTAAACAAAAATAATAAAAGAAAAAATTATCCACACATCCACCCCGTGTGCAAATGGTGCCCGAAGGGCACCATTTGTGCATGGCTTATAAAAATTACGAAAAATTTAAATATTACCTTTCAAAACGAAGTGCATCATATGTCCTCCATGTGCGCACGGTGCGCGAAGCGCATCGTGCGTACATGGCCCATCTAGCGTAACGTGGGCACGCGGTGTGCGTAGCGCACCGCGTGCCCACCGTGCGTGCACGGCACTAACTGCGTAAAGTGGGCGCGCGGTGCCACGAATGGCGTAAAGTAACTTAGCATTTAAAAAACCTTACAAATTCACTGAAAAAACCATAGGTTTCACACACGTTATAGTTAGGAATTAGCATTTAAAAAACCTTGCAAATTCACTGAAAAAACCATAGGTTTCACACATGTTATAGTTAGCGGAAATTTTACTGATAAAAAACCAGTGAAATTCCCCCGTTATAGTTAGTGCAGGCAACTATAACTCACGCGACCGCAATCTTCTGCTGATGACATATGTGTCTTTATGAAAAAAAAATATTTGTAATATATGTATAGCTAAAAATGTATGGAAGAAGACATGGGCAAATAAGTGTCTAAATACAGTATTAGCATCAGCAGAGGATTGCGGTCGCGTGAGTTATAGTTGCCTGCACTAACTATAACGGGGGAATTTCACTGGTTTTTTATCAGTAAAATTTCCGCTAACTATAACATGTGTGAAACCTATGGTTTTTTCAGTGAATATATATATATATATATGTATATATGTATATATATATATATATATATATATATATATATATATATATATATATATATATATATATATATATGAGATTTACTGAGTGAAAAACTGCACCCACTAGACTCCCCCCGCTTTAAAATGTGGAGTAGTTATGTGGCTACTGCTGTCCATGCTGCACCTTTTTGATGTGTTGAGTTATGTTATAGAAGTTTATAACCCACTCACCTACTCGAAAGAGATAAGTTAGCAGTGTTGCTCCCTTGTAGCACCCTTCCTGAATCAATAAGGAACCCCGCACTCCTGCCGCATGTACTGTGCCGTTGTTGTGTACACATGAGTGCTCATAATATTGCTGCCTGTAGTATGTCGGTACTTGGTCAGAGTTCCTATGTTGCACCAGTTCTGACTGTGAGGATAGCTTGCACTGAAACTGTGTCTAATCTGTCGTTTTATGGACCTTAGCAGTGACGTTTGAACAGTTGTCACAATCCAAAAGACAAACTCAATGCCTTTTACCTCTATTCTCGTTCTCACCAACATGCAATCAATTATAAAATGAATTACAACCTGCTGTAAACTTCATGTGAATTATTTTCTTTCAGATCTTAGTACCTTTATCTTGTTCTGTTGTAAAGTGCCGGGAAGCCAATTAATACTCTATGCACAAATGAAGTGACTCACCATGCATGAAGTCATTATTGACCTTCGAGATATGTTCTGCTTGCTTGACCCTTCAAGGTATTTGTAAGCAGAAAGTAGTAACCAAGATATGCTGAAAAGTACTCTCAAGAAAGACTTTCAGTAAATGACATTAGGAAGTACTAGTTGCACACAGATGGTGGTGGGTGGCGTGGATGCGACAGGAAGACTCTGGGAAGGAAGGGGGAAGAGCAGAGAAGACATATGCAGCCCTGCTAATGTCTTTACAGTTTACAACACGTATCCTTTACAAACCCAAGCTCCTCATCTCTAAACTTTAAAAGTTGTTTTATTTACCTATTTACACTAGGCAATGTTTACTGTCAATTACAAACAAAATCAGTCTCCATTGGAGGAATGAATTGAGATGACGCAGGTCAACTGTGGGGCTATGGCGGACAGCAAAGCGAGGGAGTTTTAGCTGTCTCTGGGAACTTAATAGGAATTAGTGTCCAGTCCCTATGATGGAGGTTGTCATTTGAAGTAGAAGTGTTTTGAATGCATCTTTGAAAAATTGAGTATTAAGATGTTTTCTAAATTGAGGATAGTTCAGGCTGGATCAAGTTGATTCCATAGGTGAAGACTTTTTTACTTTTTCGACTGTGCTTTGAAATGGCCTTGCTGGGACAGATATGCGATGCATTATATGAGCTCAAGATTCACATGTGGTGAAACCATGGGCCCACACTCTACAGACAGAACTAGCATTTCCACGGCGTGTGTTCTGCATGACACATAGCATCTTGAACTTGATCTGCTGCTGTTGAGGAAGCCAGTGAAAGCACTTTCGTGTAGGAGAACTAAGCCTATCTTGTTTGAGCGTGAGGCAGGTTCTAGCAGCCTGATTTTGTCATCTTTGAACTTTCTGGATTTGAGAATTTGGGAGACCAGGTACTTTTAACATCTGTAGAACGTCATGAACATCAATTGACTCAAAAGCCAGATGTAGTGGAAGTGACATTGTACATCATTTGGGCACAAAAAAAACCAAAGTGTTCTCCTCTTTCTTCACTCTTATGTGTTAGTAACCTTCTATCTACTGGTGAGGATGTAAGGGAAGGAGCTTCATCTACTTTCAGTGCCTGACCTGCCTAATCTGAGACCAAGACAAGGAGGGAAATTGTGAGGGTTACCACAAATCAAGCCATCGAAAGCAAATGTTATCTCTGGCTCCCCCTAAATAACATCCCTAGAGTACATAAGGCAGAGCAGAGGCCGCCCAGCTTTATATGATAGTGTAATAGTAAACTGGTTAAGCCTGTTTTGTTACATGAATGCCCAGTTTAAAAAGAATCATATTTACATGTTTAAGCGTCAAGGGACTATGCAAGCAGTTACTGACAGGCAGCCATCGGAAGCAATGCTTTTTACTTGCCTCGCAGTGATAGCACATTTATTCACGATGTCTACCCACGTCTGGCAGCCATCAGGGTGCACTATTACATTTAAGAAGATTTATACATTATTTGTATATGTTTGTGCTTAATACAGTTATAGTTGACTTAACCGTATCTTTTGTAGTAGTTTACATGAGTCCATAGCTTGGGAAGGTACCTTCGAGATGACTCCTCTTTTTATTATTTTAAATTGCATTTTCTGTGTGATGAAGCGAGACCAAACAGAGTTACAGCCTCCATCTCATGCCCTGGGAATGCCAAGAGGTTTGAAAGTGCATTACCATGCAAAGATCTGGGGTGACTTTACTACTCATTTATATTGCAGGGTGATCAATAAATTATTATTTCAATATTTATTGGAATCTCAGAATAAGAGAAAAGATTGCACATCCATCACAGTTGACGAATGGCGACTCCCACAATACGCCATCCACACACTGATGGAGCGGGTCAGTATGCAGACTATATTACTGAATATTTTGGCTGGGCCGTAAATATGGTATCTGTTTCTCTTAGGGACTGCCACACTGAGTGCAGTGCAAAAGGCAATAAATTCCAACAGATTAATTAACTCTTTGGTTACTGGGGTTGTGTGTCACCTGGCCTGGCACCTAATAAAAAACCCGCTAATGCCAAGGCATAAAGCAGGGGCTCCTTGGAAATGAGTTATTAACAGCATTTTGTGAAAAGATGGAGAAATTGTAGCCCGGCCATTTAAGTGTCATAAAGCGCGGGAATGGCTGCTGGAGGCCTCGGAGGGACGCCAGGCAATACCATAACAATCAAATCTGAGATGGAAGAGGGATTGAGCTGTCCACTCTGAATTTTATATTGTCAAAGAGCTGCGCGGAAATAATGTGATCAAAGAGTGAATTAACCTTGTGTGTGAAAGGAAGGGGATGATCTGATGGAAAAGGCAGTAAAGTAAAAATCACTCCATAATGCCGACATGGTATGGCGGCCATGAGGGGCCCCTAACGTCAGGGGCTGTCAAAGAGCAAATTCAGCCCCATAATACTATAAGCCCACTGCTTGTATTAACCTCTAATCAGAACACATTTATTTATGATTTTTGGGTTCTAGTGGTAATGATGTTGGACACAGGGGCCATAACTCCGCAGCTTGAAGGACATTTGTGTCAGCAGCGAGATGAGAGCGTTAAGGTACATATCAGCCCTAATGGTCTCTGCTTTGGTTCCCTTTGGACAGCACTGCAAACACACTGTATGGCCACCTTTGCTTTACCTAACCACTTTTCTTTATGAACAGCGGTCCTGGAACATGACTTTATTTTATGGGTTTTTGTATCTGTTTTGCCAATTTGACAACATTTCTAGCAACGTTTTTGGAAAAACCACAAGACTCCATTCTTTAAGGGAAGCTTCCTTTCACAGCACGCTGATGTTGGGTTAGCCGTAATATCAACAATTTCACGCAGGGATTTGCAGCAAAGCAAATGCTGTCACATCTGGCACCAAATTAGTAGTCACGCGAAAATGGATTGTCCAGTTGTACATCCGCAAACAGAAATGTAAAGCGTAGGAATGTTATAGAGCAATGTTGAGCGTTCTGGAGTGAACTAAGAAGGCATCCAGACAGTAAGATTCTGCGCTTGTGCCTATGCATTACACCTGATTGGGCCCAGAAGGCTGTTATTGTGAGGACTCAAATGCCAATATTCCAGATAAAAGAGCTAAGTTGCTGGAGACTTTATCAGACCTCATCCAGTTTGACTCGCCCTGTACTCTAAGGATAGATAGATCAGTGGTTTATGATTTTAGAATAATGTGCGGAAACCAACACCAGAATATATTGAATATGTTTTGTACTTACATGATATGCCCCATGAAGAATGTGGCATTAGCAATTCGGGAGTATGCATGAAAGAGAGTTATTGGCACGTCTCCAGGACTGATGCTTGAAAACTACAATCCTTCCAGTGAGTTGTGTTTAGAGAAAAGCTAAATGTACCAACCTGAAACTACCTGAGAATTCAGGTAAATGTAAACAGTTTTTGTTTAAAACTTAATACATGCATGCCAACATTTTAGAGTGGGCAAGTCTGAGATTTAGAAAACCTAGTCGGGAGAATGTATTTTCCCCATTGACTTAGACCGAAGCAGAGGCGTCTGCCTTAATCGGGTCTATTGGCATGTATGGTTACAGACCATCAGCATTTCATTTTTGGTAGTTTACTAACATAGCACAAACAAAAACATTGTGTTAAACACTGTTTTTTGTATGCCTATGTGGAAGTGCCAAAAATAAAATGCTGCGGCTTGTCACAGCAATTAATTACAAAGAGTTAACCTTTGATGCCAGGGTTAATACTTGGAGAGGGAGATGGGAGCCTGCGTGACGAGCATCAACATTTCACTTTAGTCTTGTTTCCAGCAGATTATGAATGAGCAATACAAATCGTGTTTCTGCATGCAGGAATTGTGAGGAGGGAGACTAGCCTAGAAATCGGTAATCTCCCGCCTGAATCGGAAGAGTTGGCATGTATGTTAATAGAGCTGTTTAGCCTCTTTCTAAGCACTTTTAACTCCTTCGGTGCTCATGACTAGCTGGGCTCGTCATAACGGCTGCGCTCCGCCCACGCGCAATTGATTCCCTGCCTGTGCGGGCAAATTAATGAGTGGGCGGAGTCGTGACGAGCCCAGCTCGTCATGAGCACAGCTCCACTGTGACTCATGACGAGCTAGGCTCGTCACGAACACCGCGGCGCCGTGCTCACCCCGCCCCCCCCCCCGCACCGTGGGGGAATTACCCCCACAGCGAAGGGGTTAAGAATGGGGACTAACATATCCACCACTCAAATTACTTTCATATTTCACTATACTAACTCACCACTAATCCTTTCTGGGTTCTGAAGTAGTGTGCTACTCGCCTAAAAAACGCTTCAACACCCCATCAAGGGTAGCAAGCGCTATATAAATGCAAACCCTTTTCCACCTTCTATACCTCCACTATCCTTCTCAATCCAAATAACTCACTAACATATCCACCACTCAAATTACTTTCATATTTTCACTATACTAATTCTCCACTAATCCTTTATGGGTTCCAGAGTAGCGTGCTACTCAGCGAAAAAGCACTTTGACGCCTCTACAGGAGTAGTAAGCGCTATATAAATGCAATTATAGTACAAATCAATATAAATAATACTGATTGAATCAAATGATTTAACTAGCATTGCACAATCTGGCTCAGTAGGGTAAATGGAATTATAATTGCACTTTTGGATTCTGGAGCTGATAACCTACCTCCTTTTCTAGACCGGCAAATATGCTACATTGTATAAATTGCTCCGATCAAGTGCCAATTCTTGGTTACTTTCATGGTCTGGTGCAACATCGTAGCTGTCACAGTCTTATTGCTACCAATGCTTTCAAATATACATAGAGTGAACTCTGACTCCACCCATTGATTTCTCTCACCTCATGCTATTGGCTGTTTGGTGTATCATTCCGCCTTCTAGGAAGTGTTTCTATTGGAATTCCTAGGGGATTGTTTTAGAACTGAAAAGTTCACTCGGTCAACACACTGTTTGACACGTTCACTTCTTTGTCTCCAATATGCATTAACTGCATAACCTAATCCATGTTTGCTTCTTTTATCCACTATTGGCAAAACAGTAGGGCATACTTTAATGTGATGAGCAGCAATTGTGCAATGAACACATGCAAACAGCATTTGAGATTTCCTGTATTTACATGTGTTGGCACATTGAAGCCGGACCTATTACCAGTGCTTGTTCCTATTTGTGAAAGTGTTTTAGCATTAGTTCACTAATGATCATTTACCCCCTATTTTCTATGCAATTATGACACTTCATTGCTTTTTAGATCTGCCTAGTGATAGCTTTGGTTATTTGCTTGACCTTTCGTAGTCGTTTAAAATATTCACAGAGTGGAGTTTGGCTTCACCCAGTGGGGTATCTCTTTTTCCTTCTTTTGCTAATAACTGTTTTGTCTATTATTCCACCTCTTATGGCGTGCCTGCATTACAATGTATGAGTGAAAGTATGCTCAATAATTACACATTTTGTCATATTCATTTATCTTATACATGCAATTCCACCACTTCTATAAATACCTCAAGTACCACCACCACCAGTACAAATACCACCACCAATACTACTGCCACCTTCAGTGCCAACATCATCAATACCAGCACCAATACTGCAGCCATTGATGCCCCACTACCAATACCACCACTAATACCACACCACCAACAATGCCACAAAGCTACAAGTACCATACCACCACCAATATTACCACCATCAAAAATACCATCACGGATATCTTTGTCAGTACCCCACCACCAATATCAATATCAACAGTACTGTCACCAATACCACCATCACTACTACCACAACTAGTACCACCCCTGTGATATCACCATTACCTTGTTTTGGCAAAACTGATTGGTGTGTAGTTAATGTGCTATTGCATGAAAATGCCTTTTTGCATGCTTGTGTTTGTATGCGTTATCACATTGAAGCTAGACCTTTTGGCTTTACCAATTCTTGCTTTTACCAGTATGTGACGATAGATTGGAAAATATGTACAATGATGACAATTGAACACTTGGGGCAGGAGTTGAAAAACGGGTAAGACATCTGTATCTGATGGTTTATCACCTCCGATTGGTGCAGTTTTCACAATTTTAGAAATTCTCTTAGCGGTATTCTAGGAAACCTGACTCCGTTACAGGTTTCCAGGAGTACTTCTCAGTATCTTTTGCGACTTTCTATATTCTCTTATGCTGAGACAATCTACATGTGTAATTGCATATTCTGTAGAATTGGAAATGGAAACATCTTACTTGAGTACATTTACTCTAAGGTTTTTTGGTCTTCATCAAGGCATAATTTCCCATGCAGTTATGTCTTTCCTCGCTCTCCCCTCTCCAACAATTTTCAACCCTGCCCATTTAAGCCTCAGGAGTTCCTCTATTCAGTAATACATCACACCCTTTCAGATTTCGAATACCTAAAAATCACACAAGTGCATGAGTGTTGTCAAACTTTCCACATCATCCTCACCATGAAACAACCTTTGCTCACCCCTGGAGTAGGATTTATTCAAGTGTCATTTTACACTATGGTTTGGTAATGTAACACAAGAGTAAAACGATTTTTTAATGCAAATTAACATTTTGCAAAATCTTGCGCTCGTAAATCAAACCATTTACAAGTACAAGTTAAACTTTCACCTTTACACAAAAGTAGGAGTTACAGCACATATCGCAGTGTAATGGGCCACTCATAATGAAGGCCTTGGACTTCATTGAAAGATCCCCACTAGCTCAAGCCAACATATGCTCAAGTAATTAGTGATTCACCCATAATTTGAAGGGGATAGGATGTTATACAGTTTTTTGAGTGCACTAAACATTTTCTTGGACAAACCTCTTCTGGTAGGTAGAAAACAAACCAAATAATACTTGCTTAGAAACGAGTGCCTCTCCTCAGAATGATAGGATTCTGTGTCCTTAATAATTCATTTTATTCAACCACATTTCAACGTTCCATACTTTATTAAAATTTCTCATCATTTTTCATTGATAGTATCAAATACTCAAATAACCTACAGCAGTACACCACAGAAGCTAGGAACAATGTCAACAGTTCCTTTGTTTCTCTTTCCAGTGCTTTCATAACCCCTTCTGCCACTCCATCCTTGATTGTAGTTCTTTTTCTGACATCTCCTATGCCAAATGAGTCACTTTATCCGAAGCTGGTTCTTCTCTTTCTTTCTCAAAATAAGAGGAACAGGGAGCTTTTTTAAGCAGGTACAGCACACGTACTCCCTAACTAGAATTAAATATGTCAAGTTGGTGTGCATTTCCGTGGTGAGTGAGAGTGTTCAAGTATGAGAAAAAGTGCCCTCACACACCCCAAAGGATATCATGCTTCATCATATGTACTGCTCCTCGTTGGTCCGGCACTGCAATGCCCGATGGGCACCCGAGAAGTGGCTCTTTGGCGGAGATCTTTTTGGTGAAGCCATTTGGTGCGTGGGGGTGTGTGGAATGAGTAGTGTAGTGGGTGCAGAATGGTGCATTAAAATAGGTTTACGGAGGCCCCACTGCATAAATATATTATTCCTGGATCTCCCTAACCTAACTAAAAACAGTATGGCCCTAACCGGATACAATGGTCCTATAGGACGTGTGTGGTGCGAAAGGTCGACATGTTTCTTGCCTTTATGAGCCCCTAACGGGTCTCGTGGCAAGTTATCAGGACCGATAGATTTTGGAAAAAACTTTTTTCGTAGTCTTACACTACTACAAGGCTGGTGCTTAGGGTATAAAGAATGCTATAGTTACCAGCTTTGCAAGTAAATACCAGGTCCAATTTACCTAGTATTGTGCGACCTGAAAGAGAAAACAAGAACAAGAAACCAATTTAAAATTCAGAGTGACAAAATGACTCAGAGGCACATGATTATATATCATTAAGTGATCCCAATCATTGTTCAAGTAGCAGTTTAACATTCTATATCCTGAGGGGATCCCGGTTATTACCTCACTAGTAATGCAACAATGTGCCCCAGTGGGATAACAGGAGTTAATTGCCGAGAACAGGACCAGCCCCAAAATTCGGATGGGGTCGCAGTAATTGTACCATTAACAGCAGATGCTGAATTAAATCTACTCACAGTTAAAAAAAACACACACAAGCTCATAGGTAAGTGCGGCTCATCATGCTCCAATGCGTGTCCGAGGTGCAGGTGGTGTCTCAATCATCATCCCGTTAAAAATGGAGGCTGGGTTTTTAACACTCACAGATAAAGATGACAAAACAAACAAACACATAGTAGAGTGCAGCACATCATGCTGTCATAAGTGCCTAGCTCCAACCAGGAGTGGGTAAAATAGGCGATACCAAGTGGAACAAAACACCGTGGATATTGTCCGATCAGGGACAAGTGACAAACACCCCGCGTTGTTGAGGTCTGAGCTGACGGGAACGTTTAACGGAGCGCGTCGTTACTCACGACCTGAATGCGGGAAGTGACGGTACAAGACAAGAGAGGCATTCATGTCTTTAACAGACATCATCTTACTGGGAGTGGCAGGCATTCTTCAAAGTAACATACTTGCAGAGAGGCGGCGTGGCAACTAGCCCTTCTCCTCCTACCCCGGCTCTGGTTCTCGTAATGGGATGCGCTGGGGGCCGGCTTTAAGTACGTGTTTCCTGTTACTGGGGAAAACCACTAGAGTGAAAAAGCGGGCGGTCATCTTAGGTGGGTCGCCAGACTGCGGTCGTATACAGTGTGACTGCAGAGGTCTGGAATTCTTATGGCTAGTGTGAATAATATTTCTAATGTCTGTACTGGACTGATAGTATTGCCAAATAAATGCTCCCATGATTATGTTTTGTGAAATGCAGTCTGAGACTTGGATTGCTATGAGCAACAACTGGCAGTCCTTTGGGTTACCGTCACTGTGGAACTTGCTCAGCTTAAGTAGTGTCCACTCTCTTAGGGGTGTGAGAAGTAATCCCAACCCTCACGTAAATGAGCGGCCATGTGACATGAGCGTACAATGGTTAGAAATGCTACCACAGCAATGCTCGCTGTCTATAGCTCGTGACAGTTAATCTTTTTCTTGTAGTGGTTTTTGTATGTCACTCGATGTCCATCTTTCGGGAATAGGTCTTCTGTATTCTGGCGGCCTTCTTTCGTGCCACGTTTCTGGCTCTATGGTGGACTTTTCCATATTACCACACTTCATCCTACCCATACCCTGCACCAAGTCAGAGAAAGCTGAGGGGTATTCTTTTTTAAATATTTTTTTATTATAATTTTTACAACAAACAAAAGCCACAGCTCATCTCATTACACTTATGTAATCGACAGTAGTTGTGCTGTCCAGTTGTAGGATGTGCATCCTGTCCTCAGAGGTGGTATCTGTCGTTACAGTCCATATATCTTCTCTGTACTGTGATGCCGGGGAGAACCGGGGGAAATAATAAAAAAAAAAAAAGGGGATGCTTTGAGGAGGGAAGCCAGGATGTGGGCCATGAGTATGGCATCTGGGTCTGTTCAGCTATAGTGTGCAGATGGTAGGACATTGTTTGTGGGCAGGCGCCAGGACAGCCGAGCCAGCGGCAGTAGGTCGTGTAGTGCACCGGGTTTTTTTTGTGCCTCACTCGTTAGCCGGGGAGATGGGGGCAGTGTCATGTGTGCTCTCGTTCGAGGTATATGCTTCTAGGTCGGTAATAGTATGTTGGGATGTGCCTGAATCTGCACGCGATTGTAAGTGTTGGAACTGGTGTGTTAATATGGCCCATTCCGTAGATATGGGATGCTTTCGCAGTCCTTTCGCCTCCTCCTCCTGGAGTGTTTCTTCTTCCGCTGCCGCCCAGTTTTTTCACCTCTCCCACCCATGCTTCTACAGGGGGGCCTAATGGGGCTCGCCAGTTCATGGCGATGCTTCTTTTTGCTAGTAGCGTTGCTAGGGTGACGAAGCGGATGGGCACTTTGAGTGTTTTTGGTCTACGGAATATTCCAAGAGCGACCGCCTCGCAGGTGTGTATATCCGGAAGGCCTGTAAGTTTTTTAAGTGTCTCGAGGACTACTGACCAGAACTGTCGTAGGGTGGGGCAGCTCCAGAACATGTGGTAAAAGTGTGTGTTTGACGAGTGACATCTGGGGCATAGAAATCGCGTGTTCGGGTAGAACCGCTGTAGACGCGCTGGTGTTAAATACGCTCTATGTAAGACATAATACTGTATGTTTTTAAAACGTGCGTTCCTCGATACTTTTTAGGGAACTCTAGAGCCCTCTCCCACTCCCTGTCGTGTAACTGACGTTCAAGTTCGTCCTCCCATGTGGCTCGGAGAACAAGTAGTGGTTTATGCGTTAGCTCTCTTATGGATTTATAGATCCATGTAACTTAGTGCCGACCTGTACCCATATGTAGGATAGTATGAATGACCGGGTGGGTCATGGGCTCGCCTGTGGAGAGGTCCGCGTGTGGCTGAAAGTGTTCTAGGAGCTGTCGGTGGGTTAAAAACGGACAGCGGGTAGATCGTAATCCTCCGTGAGCTCGTCGTAAGGTCGGAGCTGCCCTCCTGCAAACAGTGCCTCTGCGTCTGTTATATCGCATTCCGTCCACGCACGGAGCATGGCTGCTGTAAAGTATGTCTCCCGCTTGGGCCCGCCGACCAGCGATAGCCGTGGGGAGTAATGTGGGGTCCCCGTCGACATGCGGTGGATTCTTTGCATACATCGATGGGCCACTGACACCTGTAACGGATATGTCTGTCAAGGTTTAGTACCTGGGAGCAGTAGGCGACGTAGTTCCGGGGTAGGGACCCGGCCCTGCGATGTATGAGTTTCTCCTGTGTTCCTACCCGCCGTCCAGTACGACAGCCATTGTAACTGCGCCGCCAGAAAGTACGACTCGAAGGAGGGGGCGCCTAGGCCCTCTTGTGTAGTGGGCAATTGCAGCGTAGTGAGGGCTATCCGATGTCTGTGCGGGCCCCATATGAGTGTGCGGAGGAGTGAGTCTAGATCTCGAAAAACGGCCCTAGGTGGGATCACCGGTAGATTCGCAAAGTGGTACAGTAGACGGGGGACGACAATCATCTTAGCTATGGCCACCCGGCCTATCGGGCCAGCAGGATATTCTTCCAAAATCCCACCGTGTTGTCAAACTTTCCAGATCATCCTCACCATGAAACAACCTTTGCTCACCCCTGGAGTAGGATTTATTCAAGTGTCATTTTACACTATGGTTTGGTAATATAACACAAGAGTAAAACGATTTTTTAATGCAAATTAACATTTTGCAAAATCTTGCGCTCGTAAATCAAACCATTTACAAGTACAAGTTAAACTTTCACCTTTACACAAAAGTAGGAGTTACAGCACATATCGCAGTGTAATGGGCCACTCATAATGAAGGCCTTGGACTTCATTGAAAGATCCCCACTAGCACAAGCCAACATATGCTCAAGTAATTAGTGATTCACCCATAATTTGAAGGGGATAGGATGTTATACAGTTTTTTGAGTGCACTAAACATTTTCTTGGACAAACCTCTTCTGGTAGATAGAAAACAAACCAAATAATACTTGCTTAGAAACGAGTGCCTCTCCTCAGAATGATAGGATTCTGTGTCCTTAATAATTCATTTTATTCAACCACATTTCAACGTTCCATACTTTATTAAAATTTCTCATCATTTTTCATTGATAATATCAAATACTCAACCTACAGCAGTACACCACAGAAGCTAGGAACAATGTCAACAGTTCCTTTGTTTCTCTTTCCAGTGCTTTCATAACCCCTTCTGCCACTCCATCCTTGATTGTAGTTCTTTTTCTGACATCTCCTATGCCAAATGAGTCACTTTATCCGAAGCTGGTTCTTCTCTTTCTTTCGCAAAATAAGAGGAACAGGGAGCTTTTTTAAGCAGGTACAGCACACGTACTCCCTAACTAGAATTAAATATGTCAAGTTGGTGCGCATTTCCGTGGTGAGTGAGAGTGTTCAAGTCTGAGAAAAAGTGCCCTCACACACCCCAAAGGATATCATGCTTCATCATATGTCCTGCTCCTCGTTGGTCCGGCACTGCAATGCCCGATGGGCACCCGAGAAGTGGCTCTTTGGTGGAGCTCTTTTTGGTGAAGCCATTTGGTGCGTGGGGGTGTGTGGAATGAGTAGTGTAGTGGGTGCAGAATGGTGCATTAAAATAGGTTTACGGAGGCCCCACTGCATAAATATATTATTCCTGGATCTCCCTAACCTAACTAAAAACAGTGTGGCCCTAACCGGATACAATGGTCCTATAGGACGTGTGTGGTGCGAAAGGTCGACATGTTTCTTGGCTTTATGAGCCCCTAACGGGTCTCGTGGCAAGTTATCAGGACCGATAGATTTTGGAAAAAACTTTTTTTCGTAGTCTTACACTACTACAAGGCTGGTGCTTAGGGTATAAAGAATGCTATAGTTACCAGCTTTGCAAGTAAATACCAGGTCCAATTTACCTAGTATTGTGCGACCTGAAAGAGAAAGCAATAACAAGAAACTAATTTAAAATTCAGAGTGACAAAATGACTCAGAGGCACATGATTATATATCATTAAGTGATCCCAATCATTGTTCAAGTAGCAGTTTAACATTCTATATCCTGAGGGGATCCCAGTTATTACCTCACTAGTAATGCAACAATGTGCCCCAGTGGGATAACAGGAGTTAATTGCCGAGAACAGGACCAGCCCCAAAATTCGGATGGGGTCGCAGTAATTGTAGCATTAACAGCAGATGCTGAATTAAATCTACTCACAGTTAAAAAAAAACACACACAAGCTCATAGGTAAGTGCGGCACATCATGCTCCAATGCGTGTCCGAGGTGCAGGTGGTGTCTCAATCATCATCCCGTTACAAATGGAGGCTGGGTTTTTAACACTCACAGATAAAGATGACAAAACAAACAAACACATAGCAGAGTGCAGCACATCATGCTGTCATAAGTGCCTAGCTCCAACCAGGAGTGAGTAAAATAGGCGATACCAAGTGGAACAAAACACCGTGGATATTGTCCGATCAGGGACAAGTGACAAACAGCCCGCGTTGTTGAGGTCTGAGCTGACGGGAACGTTTAACGGAGCGCGTCGTTACTCACGACCTGAATGCGGGAAGTGACGGTACAAGACAAGAGAGGCATTCATGTCTGTAACAGACATCATCTTACTGGGAGTGGCAGGCATTCTTCAAAGTAACATACTTGCAGAGAGGCGGCGTGGCAACTAGCCCTTCTCCTCCTACCCCGGCTCTGGTTCCCGTAATGGGATGCGATGGGGGCCGGCTTTAAGTACGTGTTTCCTGTTACTGGGGAAAACCACTAGAGTGAAAAAGCGGGCGGTCATCTTAGGTGGGTCGCCAGACTGCAGTGGTATACAGTGTGACTGCAGAGGTCAGGAATTCTTATGGCTAGTGTGAATAATATTTCTAATGTCTGTACTGGACTGATAGTATTGCCAAATAAATGCTCCCATGATTATGTTTTGTGAAATGCAGTCTGAGACTTGGATTGCTATGAGCAACAACTGGCAGTCCTTTGGGTTAACGTCACTGTGGAACTTGCTCAGCTTAAGTAGTGTCCACTCTCTTAGGGGTGTGAGAAGTAATCCCAACCCTCACGTAAATGAGCGGCCATGTGACATGAGCGTACAATGGTTAGAAATGCTACCACAGCAATGCTCGCTGTCTATAGCTCGTGACAGTTAATCTTTTTCTTGTAGTGGTTTTTGTATGTCACTCGATGTCCATCTTTCGGGAATAGCTCTTCCGTATTCTGGCGTCCTTCTTTCGTGCCACGCTTCTGGCTTTATGGTGGACTTTTCCATATTACCACACTTCATCCTACCCATACCCTGCACCAAGTCAGAGAAAGCTGAGGGGGATTTTTTAAAAAAATATTTTTTTATTATAATTTTTACAACAAACAAAAGCCACAGCTCATCTCATTACACTTATGTAATCGACAGTAGTTGTGCTGTCCAGTTGTAGGATGTGCATCCTGTCCTCAAAGGTGGTATCTGTCGTTACAGTCCATATATCTTCTCTGTACTGTGATACCGGGGGAGAACCGGGGGGGAATAAAAAATAAATAAAACGGGGATGCTTTGAGGGGGGGAAGCCAGGATGTGGGCCATGAGTATGGCATCTGGGTCTGTTCAGCTATAGTGTGCAGATGGTAGGACATTGTTTGTGGGCAGGCGCCAGGACAGCCGAGCCAGCGGCAGTAGGTCGTGTAGTGCACCGGGTTTTTCTTGTGCCTCACTTGTTAGCCGGGGAGATGGGGGCAGTGTCATGTGTGCTCTCGTTCGAAGTATATGCTTCTAGGTCGGTAATAGTATGTTGGGATGTGCCTGAATCTGCACGCGATTGTAAGTGTTGGAACTGGTGTGTTAATATGGCCCATTCCGTAGATATGGGATGCTTTCGCAGTCCTTTCGCCTCCAACTCCTGTAGTGTTTCTTCTTCCGCTGCCGCCCTGTTTTTTCACCGCTCCCACCCATGCTTCTACAGGGGGGCCTAATGGGGCTCACCAGATCATGACGATGCTTCTTTTTGCTAGTAGCGTTGCTAGGGTGACGAAGCGGATGGGCACTTTGAGTGTTTTTGGTCTACGGAACATTCCGAGAGCGACCGCCTCCCAGGTGTGTATATCCGGAAGGCCTGTAAGTTTTTTAAGTGTCTCGAGGACTACTGACCAGAACTGTCGTAGGGTGGGGCAGCTCTAGAACATGTGGTAAAAGTGTGCATCTGACGAGTGACATCTGGGGCATAGGAATCGAGTGTCCGGGTAGAACCGCTGTAGACGCGCTGGTGTTAAATACGCTCTATGTAAGACATAATACTGTATGTTTTTAAAACGTGCGTTCCTCGATACATTTTTAGGTAACTCTAGAGCCCTCTCCCACTCCCTGTCGTGTAACTGACGTTCAAGTTCGTCCTCCCATGTGGCTCGGAGAACAAGTAGTGGTTTATGCGTTAGCTCTCTTATGGATTTATAGATCCATGTAACTTAGTGCCGACCTGTACCCATATGTAGGATAGTATGAAAGACCGGGTGGGTCATGGGCTCGCCTGTGGAGAGGTCCGCGTGTGGCTGAAAGTGTTCTAGGAGCTGTCGGTGGGTTAAAAATGGACCCGCGGGTAGATCGTAATCCTCCGTGAGCTGCTCGTAAGGTCGGAGCTGCCCTTCTGCAAACAGTGCCTCCGCGTCTGTTATATCGCATTCCGTCCACGTACGGAGCATGGCTGCTGTAAAGTATGTCTCCCGCTTGGGCCAGCCGACCAGTGATAGCCGTGGGGAGTAATGTGGGGTCCCCGTCGACATGCGGTGGATTCTTTGCATACATCGATGGGCCACTGACACCTGTAACGGATATGTCCGTCAAGGTTTAGTACCTGGGAGCAGTAGGCGACGTAGTTCCGGGGTAGGGACCCGGCCCTGGGTTGTATGAGTTTCTCCTGTGTTCCTACCCGCCGTCCAGTACGACAGCCATTGTAACTGCGCCGCCAGAAAGTACGACTTGAAGGAGGGGGCGCCTAGGCCCCCTTGTGTAGTGGGCAATTGCAGCGTAGTGAGGGCTATCCGATGTCTGTGCGCGCCCCATATGAGTGTGCGGAGGAGCGAGTCTAGATCTCGAAAAACGGCCCTAGGTGGGATCACCGGTAGATTCGCAAAGTGGTACAGTAGACGGGGGACGACAATCATCTTAGCTATGGCCACCCGGCCTATCGGGCCAGCGGGAGATTCTTCCAAAATCCCACCGCCGATCTAATGCCGGCCAGCGCTTTGCGATGGCTGCCCTCATATACATCCGTGGGGGAGTGGTATAGGCGGATGCCGAGATAGCGGCGGGGTGTGTGTGCTCCAGGGTATGCACTGCGGACCAATTCTCACCTCCAGCGGCATGAGGTTTGGGTGCAGTGGGTATACTGCATATTTGTCCCAGTTTACTTTAAGACTGGACGCCTTCGCGAACAAGCTGAGGGGTATTCTTAGGTCAAAGATGAGCAGTTGTACCTCTTGTCCTACCCTCATTCACTAAATGCTTCCTGTTTGGCTGCTGAATGCTTGGTAAGGGACAAGTGGCTAGAATTACAACAAGCATTGGCATAGCCAATAGGTCTGGCCTTTGGGACCTTATAAGTGTTTAGCCATGCAACAGTTGCATAACTAAATACTTATAAGGTACCACAAGCGAGACCTATTGGCTATGCCAAGCGGCCGCGGAAGTGAAAGTGATCGCGTTCGCGATCAAACATCAAAGCGGCCGTGCGGGCGCGAAAGTGAAAGTAATCACGGTCAAGCGCGCGCCCGCACATGCACTGTAGCTTTAGGCTGGCCTGGTAGCACTTTTTGGAGCCCTCTCAATAAGTCTCGCCAGACCAGCGCCTGCGCTGGGTCAGGCGAGACTTAAAAAGGGAATATGCACCTTGGAAAGCCCTATCCAAAACTAGTGCCAGAGATAACACTGGCTACATTTGCAGCTTCTGGTGATCCCTAAATTATATATTTTTGTCTGTGTGAAAAATAAAACATTTTAAAAGTAGTGAAAAACTCGTCCCATTCTGCTTTGAAAGCATGCTGTTCGGGCAAGCAGTGTACATGGGGACTAAAGCCCAAGGGTCTGATTGCGCTAAAAATAAACAAGCTTATGATATCGGAAAAATAAAATGTAGTGCAAAGAATAAAAAGACTTTTGAGCCATACATTGCGAGAGGAAATCTTTCCAGTCCAGCTGCGGCATGGATTGGTTGCAGGAGTCCAGGTATCGTATGTCCCCGTGATTGGAGGATAATTTTCTAACCTAGTTGAGCAAATTAAATAATTTGTATTTTAAAACTAAATACTACGAGGAATACACGTTTTGTAAGATGAAACATAAAGGTATAGTGGAGTACCGTGTAGTTCTCCACGCCTTCGTGCCAGCACCCGCTCAGTGGTCGAACGACAACTCCTTTTTCTGAACCAACATTTGCATTTCAACCGGCTCGTTCAGTTTTCCACCAATCAAATAAGAGTGACTCGAAGAACAAGGAAGTGCACATATTCGACTGTAAATTTCAGCCGACGTATCGCGTTCCTACGTTGGAAGAAAGCAATGATTTCTCCCGAGACAGAAAACTCCACAGCCGCAAATGAAAAGTCTGATGCTCGAAACTCTCCCAAGAGTACAAGGTACGAGGTACTCAGTGCAGAAAGAAAGAGCTTTTTCATGGTCCGAGACTAGAAGAAACACAGCATTAGACCTCTATCAGGAAGTTGCTTTTTTCGGTAAAAATATGTAGTATAGTTAGGGTTTCGAATATTTTAAACGGAATGTAGATTTCTCGTCCGTTTTTAATGCTACCAGTCTCACAATACTAGATTTTACTTTACACCACTTGCTCAGTCTTAAGTCATAATTATGACTCGGAAAGAATAGGTGACAGTTCTCATGGGATCTAATACGGGATCAAATACATCGGTAGTTGTATAGTTGTATGGCTATGTTGTTTGTACATATAAGTGGCTTTTTTTTATGGGAAGGCTGCGGCTAAATGTATGCAATTTCCACTTTTCCAGTGACTGAGTGCAAAACCCAGCACGTCTTAAGTAACTCCCAGTGTGAAAACCAAACAGTGATGATTACAGTGTTTGTTGTTGCTAGCGATGTCGTTACAAACTAGGACCAATAATATGCAATGTAGGATTGGTGTCACAGCAAAAGGGACAGCTCAGCCCAAACTAGTTGGCCAGGGCTTCTCTGTAAAGGAACAAAAGCAGACCCAGACAGGTTTCTATTTGAGCTGTGCAGCAGAGTCCTATCCTATGGCCCAGCAGAGAACACGACCCACTGCTTCTAGACGTACCCATCCTCCTTGGGATGACGCACTAAGAAAAACAAAACGTAATGGATGGAATGTTTGAAGGAACAGGTGTGGCGCATTGACCAGAGCGGCTGATTCCGGAGCGCGGGAATCCAGGTTCGATCCCCAGCGGCAACTCAGCCAGCACTATCTGACTCTGGGCAATTGCTCATTTAATATGCGCCATGAAACCTTAAGGGGTGATATGTTCGCGCTTTACAAATATGGATTATTATTATTATCATCCTCTGGATTCCACTTATTGTTTTCCTTCCATCTGCTACACCACCCAAAAGAGATGCACTGTTGGCAGATATCACTTGGTCCTACTGGAAAAGATAATGTCTAAAACGGATTCCTCAACTTCCAGGGCACAATATGTATGTTTACAGAAATTTCAAACACAGCTTTTCTGGATGTCTTCAATAGCTCCCAGTGCAAATGGCTAAATAAATGCTGTCTAATGTTAATACGTTCTCGTGTGAGAAGAGCAGAAATAATGTGATACAAAGGGAAACCTAGGTGTCTATCCAAATTTAGGTTGGAGTTTTGAGTTGATATTGACAGGCATGATATCAGCTCCTTTCCTCGTGCGTTATGTCCATCACATCACACCTTTGGGTGACCTGGGAGAAACAAATGAGATGTACGTTTAAAACATTAATTTTGGAAGCGTGAGACCCTTTCACGTGGGGCTTGTAGAGCACACGGATGTTCACTTTTTTTTCTTGAAGTGGAAACCCATATTTACATTAAAGTGCGTATTTCCTGCCTATCACCATGTGCTCTATTTTATACAGTAGCACAGCACACCCAAGTGCCATAAGAAAAAATAGTCTTCATGAAAGATACCACATAAATATGTTGTTACTTGGGTTCTGGAAACAGGCACACACATGCACCCACTAGAGTATTGACTATATGCGTCTGCCTCATTTCATGTGTGTGAGGATGGTGAGCACGTGTTCTTTCTCTGCAGGTGCTGCTGCTACATAAACTTAATACAGTACTGGTGCCTGAAGAAGGGGAGTATGGGCTCACCATCTTACCACATGTGCCCTCATGTAGGAAATGCGCATACACACTTGCTGCTAGAACCCGTGGAACTGAAGGCAAAGTTGAACCTAGGTGTAGTTGCAAAGACTAGGTACGTAGCAAGAAAGGAAAGAGGCAAGAGAGACAAATTATCTAACAATGGTGGAGGGAGGAAGAGACAAAAGGTGCTTTGTAGGGAAGGTGAGCTGGAAAGGCTGGGGGCCAGATTTAGACTATGGCCGACGATTTACTCTGTCACAAACATGACAGATATTCCATTATTACAAGGGCATTATACCCTAATGCTCTTGTAATAAAGCAGACATGACATCCATCATGTTTTTGATAGAGTACCTATCTGCCAAACTCTAAATCAGTCCCCAGAAACGTATCTGAAGATGTAAGAGAATCGATATTTGACATCAGGTGACATTGAATGGACCAAGTACTGTGCAAGTGAGAACTGCAAGAGACTTGGGTCACTATGCAAAAGAGCCAATGGTCAAGAGAGATTGCATACTTTGCAAGTTAGGGTGGGTGCAGGAGAGGAAATGGGAACAAGGCTGAATGCCCTCGAAGCAACAGCGCACACATGCACATAAGGACATGGAAACATGGTCAACTTGTTCAAGACAGAGTTGTGTATGCCTCAGCAACCAGAACAGTATTCCTGTTGATATTACCTGACAAGTGTAAATGAATTTGCAGACAAGTTTTCTAGGCTGTCATGTTTACACTTGCACATACCAAAGCACACATATACATGTTGTATTCAAGGCCTCATAAACATTGAGGTCTATCCAAAAGACAAATGTAGCCATCAATAAGTCCCTAATCTATATTGAATAAAATAGGTCTCTTTGCCAACAGGTAGGCAAGACCTAAAAATTACCACTATTGTGCTGGTTTAAGCATTACATAGGACTGGGTATCCACATGCCATAGGTATCAACAATATAGAAAAATGTACTGCAGTTATACCATAAACAGTATTTTTCTTGTGGTGATGCTAACATGCTTTTGATGGCACTCAAGAGTTACCATCACGGGGGGCGTGGCTGCTCGCGAAGGAAGATGACCGCTCACTAGCACGGATCCGGCTGAACGCGCCCGATAAACTGCATATCCGTACACTTATCCGGTGAGGTATGAGCCCTCAAAGCAGAAAAGCACATCCGGATGTGATTAAGCCTAAACTCAGGGGAATGGAGCGCTCACAGGCGGAGGTCCAGCTGAGCGAGGGCCCGGCAGCGAGGTCTACGGAGTGGAGGAGGGGTATATGGGCGCCTCAGGCCGACTGTGGCAGCTGCTGTGACGGATCTGTGAGAGCACTGGAGGCGCGCCCGCTCACATCCAGCACTCTCGATACCGGCGTTAAAGTGGGCCGAGTGATCAGAACTGGTCAGACCGGGAGGTGTACGGACCCTGCTGTGGGATGAATAGGCCCTCGAGGCGGGGCGCCATTGGCAAGTGGAGCGTTGCGGTGGAGGCACCGATGAGCAGTTACCACAGGGTGGATTGATTCTCCTGACGGAGTTTGTGCCCAATATTGAAGTGAAGGCAATGGGACAGCGGTGGCGCCGGCTGCCTCTCCATTAACCCAACGAGGCACTGAATGAAGGCAGCGCGGTATTGATGTCACGCGCCAATGGCCTGAAGTAAGGAGTGTGCAGGGGCGAGAGCTGCAAGCGGAGGCCCCTGTCGTCTAATTTCCCCAACATTGCTGCTGGCTGTAGCGATTCCTCCGATAGGCCGGGGTGCATCGAGTGGGACTGTGGAGACCGTGGGCACTGGGCGGAAGCAGTTTGCCCTGGGCCCGAATCGGAGTCATAGCGGAGTGGGGGTGCTCCAAAACACGCATTTTTCCACCAACATCGGACAGAGACCCTGTGGACTGCGGTGCTCTGCGTAAGAGTTCAGAGAGCCCGCAAACAAGAAATCGGGGCATAGGATGTGGAACCCCGTCAAGGCCACGATTAAATATTTGTATACCCCCTGGTACGGGCGAACTCCGACAGGCCGGCAAGGGCATTGCCAGCACCGCGCAGGCGGCGGAGAGTAGCCGGCTGGGTTGGGTCATTCGTACAGGCCTGGCGATCTAGCAATTCAAGATGGCCGGAGGGAAGAGTGGCAAGGCGGCTCTGCAGACTAAAATGCAAAAATATGCCTGGCAAAAAGTGTCAAGTGCACAGGAGAAAGAAACGGAAGATCCGTCTGGGAAGAAGCAGGGGCAGGACGGGCAATCTGAGTTGACCCTTCAAGACATCATGACATCTATTACCAATGTCCAAACCTTGCTGGAAACAAGGATTGACTCGGTCTCGCAGAGGTTTCTCTGATAAGGGCAGATATCTGGAACATGAACGATCGAATAAAGGAGATCGAGACAACATCTAACGCTCTCATCACAGACACGCGACAACTCTTAAAAATTCAGTAGCAGACCTCCAAGGACATACAGAAAGAATGGAAAAACAATTGGACGATAACGAAGGAAGGTCACGCCAGAATAATGTTCAGATCCTAGGTGTGCCAGAATGGGCGGAGGGGCAAGCAACGGACCTATTCGTGGAGGAACTCATAGTGAAACGTTTGCAACCTAAAGGCCTGTCTCAATTTTTCGCGATAAAGTGTGCACACATGGTGCTGGGGGGAGGCCGAAACCTGGTGCACCCCCTAGACCCATAGTTGCCTGAGTGTTCAACTCCTGTGACAGAGACAATATACTACATACGGCTCGCGTGGCACCGCCAGTCGATTATGAGAACTGCAAAATTAACTTCTTCCCGGATTTTACCTTAAAAGTCACGCGTCAACACCGCAGCTTCCTCAAGGTGAAGAGAGCCCTGCGGGAATAGGAGATCAAATATACAATGATTTTCCCCGCCAAGCTTAGAGTTGAGGGGAAGGTGTGGTTCTTTGGTAGCCCGGAAGAAGCATGGGACTGGCTTGAGAGATGGCGTACGTACGGAGGAAGGGCCGCGTTGACCACTGGGGGGGCTTAGCCAGTCCCGCTCGGAGCGCAACGCAGCGGCGCCAGTGGAGGCTGGCCGGTGGTACAATGGTGACAATGACTAAAATGTCGCACTCGCTGTGTGCCAAGACCTTTTGCATTTTTGTGACACTCTCCGAGTCGGCCACATGGTGGGCCCGTCAATATGGGCCGATCCCGACTTTGAACTGCCTGATAGGGCTTATACAGATTGATGAGGGTTATCGGGTGCAAGGTCAGGCTACGCACCACAAATCTATTGGGGGTGGGGGACAGGCGCTCTGCAGAGTTGGGGAGGTGGGGGGTTCATATCCCGCAATGCAGGGAGGGGGGTGGAGTTAGTTGGGGGTGGAGGCCAAACATCCGGTTAAAGCAGTTGTTGTAAAGGGAACCTGGTAAGTTTGCAGCCTAGGCTATCTTGGGTTAGGGAGGGGGGACAGGGGAGTTTGCTAAGTTTCACACATAGTTCAGATGACACTAACATGAAGCATCAGGAAGGGCACAGTCTCTTTTCCTCTCCAAGCATAGGGAAGCATTTCTTACTGAATGCTTGAGTATTGTCTGCCTTGTCTTTGTGTATGTGCTACTGGGTCTCCAAACACTAGCCTTTCAAGACCTTGGAGATCTTCTGCTTGACCTCCCTGAGGGGAGGCTTCTCATGGGTGGTGATTTTAATTCTATTGTTTCGGGCCGCCTAGATCGGTGCCCACCCAGAGAGTTGCCACCCTCGCGTATGCAAATTCATGATTTTCTGGGGGCGATGGAAAGGTTTCTGGAGAGTCGAGAGCAAGGGTCCCTCCCGTCGGACCAGAGACTGGCCACTATTCTGGTCATCGACAAAAGTTGGAAGCCCAAAGACCAGTGTCTCTCGTATAGTCCAATTTCCCTGCTTAACGCAGAGGCTAAGATACTCCCGAAATTATTGCCAACCCGTCTGTTGCCTGACTTAAGCAAGCTTGTGCACCCAGATCAGTCTGACTTTATGCCGGCAAGGAATACCTCTCTTACTCTCTGGCAGTTACATGGGGTAATGGGACGTCTGGATACACTACGTGAAGACGCTGTGGTGGCGTCCCTAGACGCTGCCATGGCGTTTGATACGATCGAGTGGCCCTACATGTTTGTGGTCCTGAACAAATTTGGGTTTGGTCCTGGTTTTACGAGTTGGGTCCAGCTCCTATATAGGGATCCAATGGCTCAAGTTGTGGTTAACAATCGGAAATCCCTATTGTTCGCCCTGGAGAGGGGGACCAGACAGGGCTGCCCCCTTTCCCCTTTGCTTTTTGCACTAATGATGGAGCCATTGGCAATGTGGATACGGAAAGACCCTATAATGAGGGGCCTCCGGTGGTCGGCGGACTGGGAAGATCGCATCTCCCTGTACTGATGATATTTTATTATATATGGCGTCGCCCTGACCCTCTCTAAACAGAGCGTTACGTATCTTCACTAGTTTTGGGAAACATTCAGGTTATCGTATTAATTGGTCAAGGTCAGTTATTTATGACCCCAGTGGCAAATCCCACCCTCTACGGGGCTATGCTATTATTGAGGTATTTACTTATCTGGGGATTTATATCACCAAAGACCCAGCCCGGTTCTATGAGCGGAACCTCCTAGCCCCGTTGCAGAGGCTTAGAAGGGATCTCAGACAATGGAAAACACTCCCAATGTCCCTGCTGGGGCACGCTGCGCTTTTTAAAATGATGTCTTTACCACGTTTCTTGTGCGTTCTGCACAACATCCCAAGTCCAGTCGGCTCCGAGTACTTTAAAGCTATAGAAAACTCCCAGAGGGAGCTCCTATGGGACAGCAAACCATCCCGAATATCCACTCAGAAGCTTAGAAGGGGATGGTATGATGGGGGGGTGGGTCTCCCTGATTACAGGAGATATTATTGAGCCGCGCAACTAGCCGCCATCAATCAATTTATCTACAGGCCTCAATGGGATCCAGGGTACCAGATGGATAGGTGGCTGCTCCCTGGTGGGCATTTTACAAGAGTACTATATACCAAGCCCACCAAGTTACACCTGACAGGCCCCACTGTTCACACGGTGCACGTATGGAGGGAAGCTACAAAGAGCCTTGGTTGAGAGGGACGAATTACAAGAGTCACCCCACTTTGGAATGCGGACAAGTTTGGTAACTTGCAGAAGACAAAGGTCTTTGATCGGTGGGACATAATAGGTATCTCCAAGGTCGGCGATCTATGGAGAACGGGTGGTGTGGTCTCCTTTGCGTAGCTCCAGACTGAGTACAAGATGGCGGAAACAGAGCGCTTCCGGTATCTGCAGATAAAACCTGCTTTGCAAGCAGTGGTTCCAAGTGGGGAATCCCTTCCAGAGTCCTCTCCGCTAGAAGACAGGATATTGGATGAATACATGCCCCAAAAATCTATCTCTATGATGTACAAAAAGTTAATCAGTAAAAAGGCAGACCCCCTTGTGTGGCTCTGGGCTAGGTGGGAACATGATGTAGCGGGTCTGGAGGACGACGAACGGATGTAGGCCTTGGCCTCCCCTAAAGAGATAGCTATTAACTCCAGACTCAGATTGGTACAACTAAAAATAATCCACAGGATTTACCTCACCGGGCCTGCACTAGTGCGCATGGGTTACTGGACCGACTTGAGGTGCATGCGGAGATGTGGTCAGGAAGGCGCCTTCGCACACATTATCTGGGAATGTGTACATATACAGAATTACTGGTCGGGGTTGATTAGGTGTATGGAAGAGGTAATGGTTGTCAAAATCGAGCCTAATATAAAGCTGTGCCTCTTGAATATATGGGGTCCCACAGATCTAAACAGTAAAGAGAAACTTCGGGTAATGTTGCAGACTATGATTGTGAAGCAGAACATTGCCAAAAGATGGGGAGCCCAAGAGACACCAACTATTGTAGAATGGCAGCGGGACATGGATTGGTGCATGCTGATGGAGCGAACAATTTACAAATCAAGAGGGTGTCCTAAAAAGTGGTCGAAGGTATGGAGAAAGTGGAACGCTTACAGGGGGGGACTCTGTGAGCCTCCGATGGTGGAACATGTCGAGGACCTCAGGGAGTGAGGGTAAATGCGATTCAGTGGGTCTCTGCATGATTATGTATAAGCGGTGGGTGGTGGTCGAATGCAACGATGCTGACGTACTCCCTAATGACTATGATTGTGCAATAATTGTATGTGTCAAGTTGTTATCAATAAAAATAATAATAAAAAAAAAAAGAGTTACCATCATAATGCCAGGGCCAGCGTTATGCCAGAAGTGGGTGCCATCATGTCATGGATGTGCATAGTATAATCAGAGTTACCACTGTTGTGGCAGGGTCTGCCTTATGTTACATCTACCCACCATCATGCCATACTACATTACACCTACAATGGATGGCTCATAACTCCCTACAACATACAACAAAATATACATGCATAGAATGATGTGTGGTATATCAAAAATACACACTGATCACAAATCACTATACATTTTTATATAGCAGATGCATGCATATACATTGCCAGTGCGGCACCTTCCTAAACTCTCAAAAAATGTTAGAAACTCAAGGAACTGCTTTGCAGCATAAAGACTCCAGTTTATTACGCCTTCTAAAAATAGCCAAGGAAAATCCAGGTGAAGCCCGATCACAACATAATAATTCATCCAACAAAATATAGTAGAGCAACACAACAGCACACCACAATATAAACAGTCTATAGCAAGACTACAAAACAAAACCACAACACACCACCAAAACACAGCACTAGCTAATGCTTCACAAACCGCAAAATTGTAGTGGTTATTGCCTTGTGTGTGTTGCGTGTTGTATTCTTGTGTTGTGGTGTTACTGTGTTTGTCATTGTGCTGGGCTAGTCTATTTGTATTGTTTGTTTTGTGTGTAGGTTTGTGGTGTACTGGTATTGTAGTTGTATTTTTGTGGGTTGTGTTGATGTTCTGTTGTTGTGCTGTGTGTTGTGCTGTGTTATTGAGGTACTGTTAACTGGTGATGGTGTTGTGCTTAGTCATTGCTGTAACTCAATTGCAGCCTGTCCGTGATGTGGGATTGCAGTACGCTGTAGTTATAGCATGGTGATACAGGATAATAGCTTAGAGGAGTGATAAGGGAAGTTTGGTGGTTATGATATGATAATGCATTGGCAAAGGGTGATAGATGCAGCTTGTTGGAGGGAGTTGGTATTATGATGCTTTTAGGTGGAAGTACCTTGGTGGAGGTGGTAGTTTAGTGGTGGGAGGTGGTAGCATAATGGGGTTGGCTGTTGTGATGATGGTTGGTGCCCTGGTTCGATTACTAGGTGGTGCGGTGGTTGGGTCACAATTCTGTATTGAAGTCTAGCAGTACGATGGTGATGGGTGAACTGCCATGGTGCTGTAAGGTGTTTTTTTGTTGGAGTGGTTAGTGTGCTTCTGTGAGTTGGTTTTGTGGTGCTGGAGGGATTGGTGCCTGGGAGTGCGGGTTTGTAAGGCTTTATTGTATTTTGGGGTGGTACTGATATGCTTGATAGTGTGGTTATGTGGAGTGGCAATTTGGTGAAGTAATATAGTAGTACAATGTTGTAAGAGTAGAATGGTGCTGGTGTGGATGTGTAGTGATGTGAGGTGGTAGTGAGATGCTTTCAGGTGGTAATGTAAACCTGAGAGGTTAATATAGTAGTGGTGTGTAATAGTGTCACAGTGTTGGTTGGTAATGTGCCACTGTGAAATTGAGATGTATTTGAAGTGATGGAAAATGGTGGTGCAGTGGTTGGTTGGTTGTGTGGTGCTGTTGGGGAGGGACTGCAAGTGAGGTAGGAATGTGGTCATTTTGAGGTGGTAGTATGGTGGTAATGAGCTTGAAGTGTTTTAGTATACAGTGACATGACAGTGTGTTGGCAGAGCAATGATAGGGTGGTAATGCTATGGTGGGATTGATAATACAGTGGTGTTCAGTGATAGGGAATGGATTGAATGTGACAAAAAGTGCGATGGTTCATTGTAGTTTTGAGATGTAAAATAGTCCCTGCCAATGCATCTTGCATTGCAAATGAAGCGCTTCCAGCAAAATGGTACACATAGCAGCCAATGGCATGTGTGAGACAACAATACCCGTGTATAAGCTCTCTTTTAGAAAAGTAACAACACTACCTCTGGCAGACACCGAAAGATACCTTTATTTGAAAGCAGGTGGGTCATTTCCGAAGATTCTGGGGATCGAAGAGGGAGGGTAAGAAAGTATGGCCTGCCCTCTAACGTAAGAACATTTTACTTTGCACAATTGTTTTTCACATACAGGATGAATTTCAGGCATCAGAACCTCATGATCCCAGTTGCTTGACAGACTTCATTCTTATGAAACCTGATTGCATCGCTCTCCTGCAACGATGAAAGAGGAAAAGTACAATAGAGAACTGCAGCTTTCTCACCGCTTTGTCAGAGGAGTTGGAGGTAGTTAAGATCTGCCTTGTCCAGTGGTTTAAAACAAGATATAGAAAGGGTTTAGGTTGAATGATGGGCCCCTGAAGGTGGGGGGCCCTCTGTACCGCAGGGGTCGGAATTACAGTCATGGCCCTCCAAAGACACCTCGTCCTAATGGGTTGAAGTTGCCAAATGTTCTGTCAAGTCCTGAGAAAAAAATACATTTTCAGCCCAAGATATCAAGGTATTGAATGCATTTTTTTATTTTCTTGTCTAATGTTAGAAAGCTAATAAGAGAACAAGCTTGGCCGGAAACATGATCAGGCGCCTCTCCAAACTTATCAATCATGGCAGAAATCTTTTCCAGCTGAGACAAAACACAGCATACAAAGCTTACTATATTATAATATGTTAAAGTGTCCGCTAATAGACGGCTACAGTAGGACCGTCTTTGTAAGTCAATTGCAAGGAATAAATAAGTAATTTGTGAGGAGGAGCTAAACCGATCTCCTTTATTTTGAATTGGAAGTAGCTTATATAGATAACATTTCAATTCATGTTTCCCACAAGAGGTTTAACTGAGCAGCATTTTTAATTTCAGAGTTCTCTGATATGCAAGCTGTTGTTTTGAGTGTTTTTTAGGCTTGGAAGTACCTGAAGTGGCATTTTTTAAGTCTGACAGGAAAAAAGAACCAAAGTCCATAATTATCCGGACAAAGTCTCACTCATGGTCTAAAATGTGCAGAGCAGCATGCTACCCAGTAATTATCCGGACAAAGTCTCACTCATGGTCTAAAATGTGCAGAGCAGCATGCTACCCAGTCGCTGGAAGTGCTTCTGCACCTCTCTGGGTGCCTCCTTGACCCCATCTTCACCAACTTCCCCAATATCATGGTGGACAACCCATCCCTTCTGACCTGAACCAACCACTACCTCATCACATTCAACATTTAACTACCCAGTGAGGTTAAAACCACCAACATCACTGACAAGGGAGGCACGGCAGCCCTCCTTCTCATGGACCTCTAGGCATCCTTCAACAATGTCTCCCACCCTTTCCTCAGCCTGAGACTCTACAAGGTTGGAATCTGGGACCCTGCCCTAAAATGGATCAGTCTTCAAATGGCTCACATTGGACACCTGCAGGTCAATTTTTCACGTCCTCATCACCAGCAGATTAGACTACTGCATCACCCTCTACATAGGCGTCACCACAAAGCTCACCAACAAACTTCAAGTGGTTCAAACCTCAGCTGCCAGACTAACACTCAACCATCCCCTATGATCATACATCTCCAAACACCTTGGGGACGCCCACTGGGTTCCCATCCAGACCCGCTCCACCTTCAAACTCCTCTTCCTCGTCAACAATGTATTCCACAACTTAGGCCTTGCATACCTCAACAACCGCATCCACTTCTACGAAGGCACCTCCGATTGGCTGGATGTAATGACAAATCTTAACTAAAGAATACATGCATAAAGACATGTAAAGAAGCGCTTTGTGTAAGCCCTTTTCATCTAATGGTCTTTTCACATATTGCTTCTTCTCACCACAGCATACAGCATGGGATGGCTGGTCAGTCCTCTTCAGACTTTGAATCACATGCATTGTGAATGATAGCTTTCTTCTTTTTACATGTTGTTTTATATTTCTTTTTATTAAACTCAGTCATTGACATACAGTAAATGAAACATAGGAGACAGTTACACTTTATAGCAGGTACGCATTCTAGTAGATTCATACAATAGCACACAATTGAGACAGATTTATGGGGTAAGGACTTCCTCCTGGTCAGCCCACATCGGGGAGGGGGGGGGGTGCAGATATCCCCTCGATAGCTGTTCCACGGACTCCATATCCGAGATCACTTCTTGGGACAGCCCCGGGCCACATACACCGTTTTTTCCCTGAACATGCACCAGTCTAAATCATCTTTCCATGCTTCGATTCTAGGTGGCTGCAAGGCTCCCGGTAGTTGCGCCATATTCCTCTTCGTTAACATGAGCCCTAGTGTAACCCACTTTTTGTTATAGCTAGAGAGGTCGGTGGGCTCCCACACATTCAGAATACATCTCCGAGCCTCCATTCGCAGATCAAGTGTGAGTACTTCTCTGATGACATCATGTATGCTACACCAGTATGTTTGTATGAGATCGCACTCCTGTAATATATGCATGAATGTGCCCTCTCTCCCACATTGCCGTCTGCAGTCTCCTACTTCCGCTTTACCCATGTGAACCAGGCCAGGCCTTGTGATATAGGTTCTGTGGAGAATTTTAAGTTGAACTAGTCACAGCCTAGCCTGTATAGTCACCACCCGTGGTGAAGACACTGCCTCCTGCCGTTCCTCATCATCCAACTCAATCCCATCTCGTGTCCATTTTCCCTTGAGTGACTGGAGGGGGTCCACCATATTATTGATTAGTTTTTTGTAGGTTAATGAGATGGCCTTTTCAGGTAGATGGTCATCCAGCAGTTTATCTGTTAGTGGTGAGGCATCCGGGTCGGATGAGCCCCTTGGGAGTTGGGATACAAGGGCATGGCGTATCTGGGTGTATCTGAAGTGCTCTGAGGCAGCTAAATTGCGCTGCTGCTGTAGGGAGGCGAAAGGAATCATTTTGCCTTTAACCCACACATCCCTAATTTGTGAGATCCCAATGAGATCCGATTTATCGAAAGCCTTCAGTCCGCCACAGTTTCCCAGCCTCTCGTAGTCCCACAAGGGGGTTGCTAGTGTAAGTTTCCGATCCCAACCTAAGTGCTTATTTACCACATGCCAGACATATACTGAGTGTTTAGTCGGCCCAGTTAAGCAGTGTTTCGGGGTCCTGAATAAAGCGCTCTATTGTGGTTCCCTCCCGATAGGAGCCACCGATCCATGGTGTACCCCGGATCATCCTGGAGTCCGTAGGTGCCTTGGTTAATAGCAGCAAGTTGTGCTGCCCAATAGTATTTTTGTATTTCTGTGAAGCTAATCCCTCCATCGTACCAATTTAGGGTCAGTTTGGCTAAGGCTATACGGTGCTTTCCGTCCCACAGTAAATCCCTCTGTAGGCCTTCGATTTCTTTAAAATAGGAAGTCGGAACTGGGTCTAGAGAGTTCTGCAACGCATATAGAAAACGAGGCAGTGCCATCATTTTAAAAAGGGCCGCCTTGCCCAGCAGCGAAAGTGGAAGTGTTTTCCAGCTCTTTATGTCTCATTTCAGCCTTTGGAGGGGTGGGAGAAGGTTACAATTAAAACGTAGTGTCCGGTCTAGAGAGGTAAAAATACCCAGATATTTGAAGCCCGTCGTGCTGATGTGGATCGGGCAATCCCTGGGAGGGGAGGGTGGATCTCCTCTCAATACATAAATGAGGGACTTACCCTAAAGTGATAGCTTTCTTGATCACATCCACCTAAAAAGAAATTCTCTTCAGTGCCATGGCTAGTTTACCAGTACCTTTCTTTGCCAGTGCTTTTTATTTTTTATTTTTTTATTCAAACGTGTGTTTTTAAACTATGTTTTCAGTTTACAGTAACTGACATCTAGTAGTACTGCTACTTTACTTCTTTATACAAACTGGTGTGGCCTTCTTTTAAGTTTATACACCTAGGCTCCTGAACATTTCATATTATGTAATGTAGTATAAAACTTGTAATAAAAGGAACAGTTAGGAAATCAATTTTATCAAAGATTAAAAAAAAGTATTAATTCATTATTTAATACCTATCACTTATAAATCCATTTGAAACATCTGTACCACAAAACTCACTGATTTTAAAAACCTAAACCAAATATACTGTCTTTCACACTTTAATAAACTCTTGATGAGTGGAATCAACATTAGCTCACGTGGTTCCTAACTCCATTATCTGTTAGTCCAACTTATATTCTTTGATAAAGATTCCTTTTCACTCAGTCATTTTCTGTATATCAACCATGATGTCATAGCTTTGGCAATCCTACTTTCTGCCTTCATTGGGATATTAGATATTTTGGCTCATGTATTCATGTAACAACCGTGTAGCAGATATGTCTACAAAAATACATTAATGTCATATTAACTCCTATATCTCATTTAAATAACATTTTTAATTTATTAATTTATCCCAAACCATTGTTAGCCATATGCATTTTTGTTCTTTTTAACATGTGGACCGGAAGTGACACTTCGTGGTCCATATCGCTTACGAAATGACAGTTAGGAGACCCCCAGATAAAAACAAGAAATATAGATGGGCTCACTTGTATATATTGAGATGATATTATGGAACTTTATTAAGTAGAGTGAAGTAATCTAGAATATGATGGGTCACTTGCAGTCCACATGTTAAAAACATTGATAACGTATATGTGTAAGATTAGTTAGGGATAAATTAAGAAATTTAAGATATTATTTGAATGAGGAATTAAAGATATCTGTTGCACAGTTTGTAACATGAATACGTGAGTCATAATATCTAATATCCTCATGAAAGCAGAAAGTAGGATTGCCAAAACTATGCCATCATAGTCGATCTATTGAAAATGACTTAGAGAAGAGGAATCTTTTTCAAAGAATGTATGTTGGAAAAACGGATAGTGGACTTATTAGTGTTTTGATCCAATGTTCATTCCCTTCATCAAGAGTTTACTAAAGTGTGAATAAGAGTATGTTTGTGTTGGAAAGTGGATTATTAGTAGGGGTAAATATGCATCTCCCACTGGCATTAATGCCACTAACACAATAGAGGGCTCAGAGTAGCTCTTAGAAAATTATTCCCATGCTTAACCCATGGTAGCTTTGCTGTGAGCAGGGAGGCTTAAAACTTCAAAGACAAGTAAGTAAAGCATTTAAAAACACCAATTCTGTAAATAATTAAGACACAACACACAATAAAAATCCAACACCAATTTATAAAAATAGGAAATAGCTTTCTCTTTAAAATGAAAAAAATCCAATGTAGGGAACCAGAGATATGAATTTTTAAAGATTTAGCACTATATAGAACATAGAAACCTATATTGCCTATTGGGACATCTGGTCGCGCTAGACCAGGACAAAAATCAAAGTTTCAGGCCGACAGCGATGGAGCCCTACGTGGCTACCCCTTGTGGTAGATCTTGGTCAAAGTTTCTACCTTCTGACTTAGAAACATTTCTGGAACTTTCCTTCCTGGGGTCCCTCGAAGCTTTTAGCCAATCTGGAATGTATTGGGGTTCGCCGGGTTACTCTGCGATGAGCTCCTGGTCAAACCTATGGAAGCCAGACCTCCAGAGCTTTCCAGTGGGAGGATCCAGAGATCCAGGCCGGCTTGCGGTTGAAGGTGGGAGGCTTGACTCTTGCGGTTGGTCCCGGTCACCTTTTCGAATGTAGAAACTTTTCTGGAGCTTTTTCTCCGTGAGTCTTCACCAGGCAAGATTCAGTGAGTGTTCATCGGCTTGGGTTTCCACCAACTCCCGGTCAAACTCTGGAAGTCAGCCCTCCAAAACTTTTCAGGGGGACGAACCTGAAAGGCAGGCCAGCACGCGGTTAAGGGTTGCCGGCTTGGCTGGTTAGGTCGAGTCGGTCCACTTATGGAGCATTTTTTCAAAGTTGCTCCAAAGTTCTCCAAACATTTGGAACGTCTTCCTGAAGTTCCTCTGAGGTTACCAAAATTTCCAAAACTTAGTCCCAAGGGTCTGGAAGCTCCAAGATGGTCCATGAAAGTCTGGGACTTCAATTTCCACAATCCACTTGGACAAAACCCTTACAAATCCACTGGTAGTACTCCAGGCTGGGGATTCTTGATGGTGATGTGCCAGGTGAGCTCTGTTAACCTGTAACTCTTTAGTGCGTTTGAAGCAAGTTAGGACCACAGGGCTGTAGTTGCAGATTGTGCAGCAGGCGCAGTCAGTCACAGTGCAAGGCCTGGTTGGTGCAAATTAAACTTCTCAGCATGGACCCTTCTTCTTCCTCTTGTTTCAAACAGCAGATTTGAGAGGCACTACCCCTCTCAAGTACTTATTCAGTGTTCTCTGGGGTCACACAGTAAGGCACTCCTGTCCAATGAGATGCAGGGCAACACCCCAGAGCATGACCATTTCCTCCAAAGTGTGTTGCAATGGTCTCCCAGAAAGCACTATTCTTCCAAAATTAAATATGGCTGAAATCTCAGCTGAGCGGCAAGTGCTGGCTAAACCAACCTCCAGGATGGCTCATCTACATATTCTCCCTCCCCCTGGCATCTGCACATTCCTTCCTTAAGCCTGCCATCTGGTTCAAAGAGTAGGGGTGTAAATGAAACTGGCTTCTTCTTTTGAAGATCATTGTTTACGACCTCTCCCCCTTGCTCTGGCATTTCTATGCAACAGAACCCTCTCATCCCAGAACGGCTCTTTCACCCCAGTGGCTACTTCTCACCTCATCAAAGCAGCCTGGCTAATCCACTTCACTCTGGCCAATCTGGGCAGATCACTGGAAGGCTGAATGCTGGCTTACAGAAAATGAAGTCTTATAACTTCTTGTCTGTACATTGTAGGATAAATTCAACAATAGCTTATTGTTGGATTTATCAATATCATTCTATTAAATCCTTGAATTATATTTTTTGGTGTTCCCTGGCGGTAGTTATTAATTAAAAACTTCTTAACCTAGGTGTCTGGGGATCTGCAATGGGGAAATTGAACTGGGCAATTTCTCCAACCCCAGGTCTTATAAAAACATATTTTATAAGGCTCCTGCCTAAATCTAAAGGACCACACACCCCTGGAACACCTAGAGGAGAATTAAGGGGTTCTGAATATGTAAAAATATTGCAGATCCTCACTCCACAGTGCTCCTAGCAGAAAAGTTGGTTTTGGGAAGCACTTTACTACAACCTGGAAAGTGAAATATGCAATTTCACTAAACCCAAGGTATATGAAACCTTATTATTTTACAAGGGTCCTCCTTATAAGTAGTACCTGACCCCCCACCATTAGGACACCTAGGGAAGACCCTGGGGGTACTTAATATGCCAAAATATTGTAGTTTATTAAGTTTTAAGTGCCGCAAACACCAAAGTTAAGTTGGATATAATTTACATATTAAAAGCAGTCCTGCAACACAGGGCTGCTTTTAAACTGACTCCAGGCCTCAGCAGTGCACGCATGCAAGTACAGAAAGGGCTGCTGGCCTCTAAACTGCCATGCCCTATTATATACTAGGGATTTAAAGGTAGCTTTTATCCCCCTGCCCCATTATTTACTATGGCCTTGTAGGGGAGGTCATGCCAATCACGCCTAACCCATAGTGTACCCTAGTGTATGTAGGTGTTTTCATTGTATTCCATGTGTGTTTTCAACATAGCACTGGCCCTGGGCCTGGTAAGGCAGAGCCGGGGGACCGTCGCAGTCAGTTACCACCAGTACCAGTCAGTAAAAAAATAAAGGGGGGGGGGGAGTGCCTAGGGCACAAGGATGACTTTGCAACAGTTTGGCTTCGGTTTTTAATATTGTGATTTTTATGATACAGGTGTGCCAAATGGATTTATAAGAAATTTATATTGAATAATATATGAATAAAATATTGTATCTTTGAAGAAATTGAATTTCCAATCATTACATTTATTTAGAGTTATTTACTTCATTGTAAAATATGAAAAGAGTACCTTTTGCTTCTTTACACCAGTTAGAATCCTATACTCCCATGATGTTCATTGTTGGGACAGGAATCTCCCCATTATGGTGTATAGTCATGTTCCCCTGCCCTGAGTGCCCAATGGCATGTATCATGTGTCCTGGATTTTGATTTTGCCTCTGGCGTCACACTAATCTAGCATGTGCACAGAGACCTAGGCCTGTCCCTTGCACGTGAGTTAGTTCCTGAATCTTCCCTGTGACCTGGAGGGGTACACCAAGCGTGCATTCATTGACATACAGTTATCTAATGACCTTGCCATGTGTTTAGCACACAGAGCATTGGCGGCAGCAGACTGTGTTTAGTGAATCCATAGTTGTGATCAGACCTTTTTATCTGTGTAGGGGAGAGGAGGCCTACTGGCCACTCGTGTAAAGTTCCACTTCTATGCACTTACGCGAATCCTAGTGCTAGCATCCCAAGTGTAGATTGTGTGTGTGTTTATGTGTGTAGCCGGTGTGGGACATGCATGGTGTGTGTATGTGGAAATCGGAGTAATGGATCCATTCTTGATATGCCTGGCCTTTTGCACACAATGGAGTTGCTTGATTGTTTATACAGTGTATTGCTGACATTCCAAAAGCTGGAGGGTGGATACTGAGACACTCAAGTGAGAGAAGAGGAGACATTCGTGTTTATAGAGGCAATTAGGCCTTTTTCTTCAGCTCTGGCTGCTTAGTCGTTTTCCTGTAGCACTGCCATTTGGTGCATGTTAGGGTCAGGAGTTGGACTGTAGACTCTGTTGTGCAAGGTGAATGGGACCCCTTAGTTGAGCTCCAGCCTTTGTCTGATCACTCTTCCAGTATGGCTGACAGACAAGTGCAGGAAGCTCACACCTCTTTGTGGCTCTGTTATGGGTGCTCCAGGCTAGAGATAGCCTTGTTTTGAGAAGCATCACTCTACATAAAGGCTCTGTGTGGAGAGCAGCCTGGAGTTGAGTGTGCATTTGAGAAGAGAGCTACCCCAAAGCAACGCTGAAAGTGCATACAGTGGATACATATCTCCTGTCTGCTGTTACTATATAAAAGCGGGCCCCACTACCCCACTTGTTGTTTCAGTTCCATGTTCTCTAAGGCCAAAGAAAGGAGTGTTTTGCAGAGTAGTGAAAGGACTGCTGTGCAACCAGTGCTGGTATCTGCCCTACAGCCAGCTTCCCAGAGATAAGGGGGTATCACCTGAGTCTACTTGTTGCTGGAATAGCTTTATGCCTGACTCGATGTACCGAAAAACCATATTTCCTGTAAGAAATGGAAGGAGCCAGCCAACCCTGCAGGAGGTGTTACTGTCTCTGGAGCAGTGAGGTGCAGCACGAGCCCAGAGCTGGTGAAACTTCCAGAAGAGGAAAATAGAGGAGAGCAATCTGTGTACCCTGATGTCAGCAGGTTACAGTCCCTCCAACAGCTGTTCCTCATCTGAACCGAGACGAGTTAACCTGAAGGTCAGTGAAGCCCGGTCGGTGCCGTGATCCCAGCCCAGCATGACCTGAACTAATCTTGTAGCGCCCAGAAGAATCGCTACTTGTAATAAGCCATAGTGCCAGGAAGAAGCATAACCTCAACTAAGCCGTTGCACAGAAGAAGTTAGTCTGTTGTGTGCTGCCTTGTTAAATAGAGGAGATTGTCTGGTGAGTGACTGCATCGCCAATCCGATGTTGGATTGTCTGTAGCCTCTCTGCTGGAGGAGATTGGTCCATATGGGGCTGCATTGATCCCAAAGCACCTGCCCACGGTTCCATATTTGATCCAGGCTTCTGCTGGGACCGTCATTCCTTCATGCGAGACCACCCCCTACAGTTATCAGAGACATGCTGCAGCAGTATCCTTGAGGACATGTCTGCCACATTCAATAAGGAGACCCAGACGGAGCTGCTAGTTTGATCGATTTTCCTCCCTGAAGCGCAAAGGAGCGGACACAC
This sequence comes from Triturus cristatus, assembly GCF_964204655.1. NCBI lineage: Eukaryota > Metazoa > Chordata > Amphibia > Caudata > Salamandridae > Triturus > Triturus cristatus. Next base: position 384,925,775 of record NC_140588.1, read on the forward strand.
AGAGACAGACCTGGGCGGTTGCCCGAAGATAACGATCCGCAAGGGATGTAAAGTGAGAGACTTAGTGCAACATAGGATAGAAGGGTCAGGGTATATTTGAGCCATAGTCACACTATTAACTTAACCCAGGGAAAAAATCCCTAAATGACGGAATTGGGGGAATCAGGGAGAGATAGGGGAAAAGAGGCGCAGCCCGACCATCGCAGCCCAGGATTCCAAATTGTGCATTGCATACATTGTGTGCATCATAGTCTGAATTAAAGTACTTTTCTTTTTTAAAGTAAAACACTGGGTTAGACAATCAGTTTGTATGAATGTTGAGTCTTGAATTCCAGAACCCCGCACACTTCTCCCCTAGAAGCCTGTGTCTGATCACCATCGCCATTGAAAGTCAAGTGCTGAAGAGGCTTTACTGGGCACAGAGAAACGCCTCACCACCCACAGTTGAGGCCGAGTAGCCTCTGCTGGCCCTGTGGCACCTGACCTGGGTCTCACATATAAAACGAAAACAGGCTTATTTAGTTTGTTTAAAGCACACATACCTAGTAGGAAGCAAGCATGTACAATTGTATTAGCACATATACAATGGATATAAAAAGGAACATTGTGTTGCAAAATTTGGCATGTGCGTTTAGGAAGCATGTTTTCTTTTTCTATTTGTGGGATATGTTTGCAAACAAAGCAAAAAAGAATTAAAATATTTAATCAGCTTGCCAAGGCCAGACATATTGGCTTTGCCATTACTTGTTAGGTTTGGCTTTAATGGCACTTTAACAGCATTCATTACAAAACTATTTCATGTACAAGAAGTACGATGCAAGAACTGGAATGGCGAATTGAAGGCTTTGTGAATGTGTGAATGGACAAGGATAAAATGTATGAGGTGTGGCATTTAGATGCAACACTATTAGTATTACATACCCTTATGTAAATGCTGTTTAGTTTTAAACGAGTGCCAATCTTTGCCATCTCCTTATTGAGATCAGTCGTTAGCTGTAACTAATCCTGGTACATTTCCCAGTATGCCGACCTGAATTATGAGAGCTGGTTTCTTTACTTGTCCCAAAGCACACCAAATGTTTCCCACAATTTATTTTTTAGTTTATTAGGAAAACAAGTGGTACAATACAATATATTATAAAGGGTGCAAAGAAAAAGAAAGGGAGAACATAAAAGATAAAAATATCATGCAAATATGACTATGTTGGAATGAGAAAACAATAAACATCAATATGCCAGAAAAGCAGTACACTGCATATAACAACCATATAGCAACATACCATTTATTGAAATATAACAATATATTCTAAAATGTCATTAACTAAGATATGGAATATCACGGAGGTCTAGCAACTTCTTGTTGAGCAGGGGATAAAGAAAAAGAACGTTTAGCCCTGCAATCAATGAACGATGTAACAGGTAGCCATAAATCTAAGCATTTCATGGCTAGATGAACAGGATGAACAAATGCTGTATCCAATCTGTGATGATAACAAACCGCATACCACCCAGTTTGGAAAGATACGTTCGTAAAATCTTTCCAATTTTTAGTGATATGCTGAAAGGCAACTGCTAACAATAAGTTCACAATTTTTGTATTCAAAATATGATCTTCCCAGATTGGGGATAAACTACCTAGAAATAAATGTGAGATGGAGAAAGGGAAACTAGAGTTGAAGATGGAATGAATTTGAGCCCAAATAGATGTCCAGAAGTTATGTATGTGTGGGCAAGTAAAAAGTAGGTGTTTTAAATCGGTGAGTGATGAGGAACAGGACCAGCAGGTGTCCGGTACTGTGACATGCCGTTTGTGTAATACAACTCGGTGTAGCAAGAGCCTGTTTTAGATGAAAAATAATGTTTGCGTAACATTCGCTGCTCTAGAGGTTTTCCTAATTTTGGACCACATTTTGTTCCACAAAGAAGACGGCCAATCAACCCCAAGGTCCTCTTCCCAAGAATTGGGAGGAACGTACATGAGTGTAAATATTGGATGCTTTAGGACAGGAAAGTAAGAAAGCTCATAAACTGTTAATCGGGGGAGATTTCGGATGAGATCAAATTTGATTATATGCGCTTGAAAGAGCATGTGAAATTAAGATATATTTGGAATGGAAGGAAGGGGGTAAGTGGAAAAGTTTACTAGCTTCAGAGAAAGACAGGATCCTATTATGAGAAAATAATTGGTGTATCCAGATTAAGCCTTTGTTTCTCCAAGATTTCCAATAGAAAGGTTTTTCACCAATTAAAATGGATGTATTGTGCCATAAAGAGGAGTTAAGGAAGGAATCTGAATTGGTAGGGGATACAGTTGGAGAAAAGCCCAGGAGTTTGCAGGTGCATTTGAGAACAGGAGTATAAAAAGAGGGAGGTCTACGGGTAAAGGAAAGAAATTCTTTAAAAGAGAATGGTGAAAGAAAGGAACGCTCAAGTACCACCCATAGAGGGCAGTCCAATGGGGAGTCAGAAAGCCATCTCGAGGCCTGGCGAAGTAGGAAAGATTTATGGTAAGTAGGGAAATCAGGATAATTAACTCCGCCTTCTGCTTTGGGCTTTATTAATCGCAATAGGGACATGCAGGATGTTTTTTTGTTCCACAGAAAAGATGACAATATAGAATTAATTTTTGCAATTTATTTTAGGGGGATAGGAATAAGGATATTAAAATGGTGTATGAAACTAACGGGGCCAGCATCATTTTGATTTTTATCTAGACGTCCCCACCATGAGAGATATAAAGGATGCCATTTAGTGGTTAGAGAGGAGATTTTAAGTAAAGATTTCTCCATGCAAAGAGATAACGTTGTCCGAATGAAAGGGGTGAAGTAAAGACCCAAGTATTTAATATGATGTGAGTTCCAAGCGAAATGAGAAGAGCTGAAATCATCCTTAAACGTATATTTAGTTAGAGGTAATATTTCACACTTGTCCCGATTAAGCTTGTAACCGGAAACAGAGGCAAAAAGTTCTACTTCTTGTAAGAAGGCAGGAACAGAAGATTGTGGTTCAGAAGGAAATAATAATATGTCATCAGCATATGCTGCTAACTTAATTTGTGTGTCCTTAGTTTCAAATCCCTTTGTCATCATTTTGACGAATTCTGGACAAAAAAGGTTCTAGGGCTAAATTAAAGAGGAACGGGGATAATCGGCAACCCTGACGTACCCCTCTCTTTAAGTCAAAATAGGGAGATGAGGTACCGTTAACAAAAACGGCTGCTCGCGGATTAGAATATAGAATAGAACTCAAAGAGATGATTTTTTTACTGAAACCGAACCATTTCAATGTTTGAAAGAGGTACGACCAATTAACTCGATCAAAAGCCTTCTCGGCATCCAACACTATTGCAGCTAATGAATGGGGTAAGTGTGAGGCTTTTGATCAAATATCCAAAAATAATTGAGTGTTGTCAGAGATGAGACTGCCCTTGACAAAGCTGGATTGTTCTGCACCCAACAATTGAGGGAGGAAAGATTCAAGTCGAATAGCTAGGGCTTTAGAACATTTTTTATAATCGATATTTACAAGCGAAATGGGTCTGTAATTTTTGCCATATTTCAAATCCTTCCCCTCCTTGGGTATTAGACATATTAGAACTTCTAAAAAGGACCCTGAAGATTCTCCGGATTGTGTAAAAAGATTTAAGAGATTGAGTTGCTTGGGAAGAAGGACGGGTGCGAAGTGAGTGAAAAATTGAACTGTAAACCCATCAGGTCCTGGGGCCTTGTCTTTCTTAAGCGATTGTAAAGCAATGAGAAGCTCTTGATGTGATAAATCAGTTTCTAGGGAGGTAAAATCAATTTGAGTGTTAAACGATTTATGGGTACCTGAAAGAAATTGTGTATTATCAGATTCTGAAGGTGAGATTTCAGGAGAATACAGTGATTTATAGAAGAGCAGAAATTCATTAAGTATCTCTAGGTCATAATATGGAGGACCCCCTGCTGGCACTACGAGACAAATGGACTGAGGACGGAATAGAGCTAGACGAAAGTTGGCAGACAGCGGTCTCCTCCCCCAAAACTGTTGCGATCCTGGCGCAACTCAGACTGGTACAACTAAAGATCCTTCACAGAATTTACATAACTGGTCCCCAAATGATGCATATGGGTGGGCTGACGGACGGATCTTGTAGGGGGGATGCACACAGTTGAGCATGTTCATACACATACTATGGCACTGTGAGCCGATCCAGGAATATTGGCGTAACATACATGCAATCATGAGCGAAACACTGGAGTTAGCAATCAAACCAGAAGGCCCCAGATGCCTCCTTAACATCTGGGAACCTACCGATCTCAACACTTATACCACACGGTGGGTCACGCTTAGCTGCATGATTGCCAAGAGAAATATTGCGCAACTCTGGGGAGCCCCACATACACCCACGGTTGCAGATTGGAAGAAAGACCTTGACTGGTATATGCTACGAGAAAAGACAGTTTATGTGGCCCGGGGCTGCCCCCAAAAATGGTTTAAGATTTGGGCCCCCTGAAATGCATACCGTGGCGATATCGTTACCTCTTCCCGCGATGCTGACAGTGATGATCCCCCCCTCACCGTGAATTCAGACGAATCATACTATTGTATATGTATGCATATCTGATTTAGCTGCTAATCCCTTTTTTGACCATTGTGAAATTGTACCTCTATGTCGAAACTGTTTAATAAAAAGATTTATTAAAAAAAAGTATCTCTGGGTCCTTAGTTCGTAGTGTATTATGTTCATCGAAGATGGCATCACTATCAAACTTATTACGTTTAATTTTTAAGTAATTTGCTAAAAGCTTGCCAGCCTTATTGTGGCCCCCATAGAACTTTGCGCTAGACTTCAACAAATATAGTGAGGCATTGTCCGTTGATTCTTTGTTGAATTGAAATTTTGCCTTAACAAGGTGTGAGAGACAAGTCATGGATTTAGAGGAGTGATAGGAATGTTCCAGTCTCTTTATCTCAGCCAAAAGATAATTGGTAATTTGCAAGCATTTTTACGTTTTCTGGAAACTAAGCCAATAATGAAGTCTCTAGCAGCTGCTTTGAATGCGTCCCAAATTACGGAAAAGTGAAGAGTGTCAGTTTGATTCAAAGAAAAATATTCATTAAAAAAGGTAAGAAAAGAGGAGTGAAAATTTGGATCTAGAAGAAGTGAGTTATTAAATCGCCATCTTCTAGGTGAATTAGACTTTGAAATTTTATCCAATTGAATGGAAATGGGAGCATGATCTGAGATCAAAATAGAGCCAATATCAGCATTTCTTAAAGTCTGGGATATGTTGTGTGAAACAAAGATATAATCCAGTCTCGACTAGGTTTGGTGAGCGGGGAGAAAAACGTAAATTCTCTAGTAGTAGGATTGCAAATTCTCCAAGCATCTATAAGTTTATATTGCGGAATAGTGTGAGTAAATAATTTGTGAGCTTTGTGATTTAAAAGAAACCAATGAGTTTTGGTCTATAAAGGGATCCATCACTTAGTTTCAGTCGCCAGCTAGGATAAAATTGTCATCAATACACAAGGAAATTTGCTGAGACAAAGAAGACCAAAACAGGGGATCTCCATTAGTGGAAGCATACACATTAAACAAAGAAACCGGAGCATCCTCAATTTGCAATTTAGTATATAACCATCTACCCTCCTCATCATATTGTTGAGAAAGCAAATTAATATTTAACGATTTATGACAGAGTAATGACTCCATTACGTTTACCATCCCCTGGAGAGAAAAAAACATTCCCAACCCATCCTTTCTTTAACTTTAAAGATTCTACAGCATTCAAATGGGATTCCTGTAAGAAAACAATAGCTGCTCCTAATTTGGATAAATGTGTTAAAACGCGTTACAGTTTGAGGGGAGAATTTAGACCTCTAACATTCCATGAAATGATTTTCAAGGACATAAAAACAACTAGAAACTAACAAGAAAATGAAGACCTACAATGACCTCCGAAGAGCAAATGGTAAGATATGTAACATTCCAACTATAAAAGCATGAGATATATTGATGAAAAGAAGTTGAGAAAAATAAATATAAAAATGAGCATGAGATAAGAAATCAAGAAGAGTAGAAAATGGGAGAGCTAAATAGAAAAGAAAAATAAAGCCTGTAGAGGGAAGGAAAGAAAGAAAAGAAAGAGGGGGAAAGAAAATCTTGAAAGTAGAAACGATAATAGAAAAGGAGAACTGAGCACTGTAGATATACGTGTGAGGACATAGTGGTGAACTGAAAAAGGGAGGAAAAGGAAAAAGAAGTAGAAAAAAAGAAGTAATACAAGGGTAGAAAACAAGAAGCAAAGAAGAGGAAGGGGAAAAAAAGAACGACAGGGAAAAAGATACCTAATTCAAAAGAAATCACAAAAAGGTGGGGGAGGTGAGGCCACGAGGAACGAATGGCACATCCAGACTCAACAAAACGAAGACGAGAACAAACCACAGGAATTAAAAAAAAAGGTGAGGGTACAAAGTACATGCGAACATCAAGGAACCTGTAAAGAAGAGAGAGAGAAAAAAGACAAGAAAATTCAACATAACAATGTTAATTGACATCTTAAACATTAAAACCTAAAAACAGTGAACCAATAAGTAAAGTCATTGCATTGAATGAAAGAACCAGTTAAACAGCTTGGGAAGATGAAGCTCCAGAAAAGTCCATAGAGTCGGTTTTGCTAAAGTTAATGAAACTTTGCAATTTGACAGGGTCCTCATAAGTCGTTGTTTTGTTATTATAAGTAACCTTGAAAAAGGCAGGGGTGGAAGAGGCCATATCTAGCACCCATAGCACGTAGAGCAGGTCTCTGCTGTGGACTTAGCATATTCTTGAGCAAAGAATAATGTAGAACCGGACTAAGAGATGCGTTGAATAGACTTAGCTGCTGAAAGCACCTTGAGAAGATTTGAAGAAAGATAAGACGTTTGAACCCTCTGAACCTTCCAGCAAACCATAAATGCGAAGATTGTTTCTTCTGTTTCTGTTTTCCAAATCTTCAACCTGCCGCTGCAGCAATGTAATCTGAGACTGAAGAGTATTGACCTTCTCGTGCGTGTGAGTGAAGGAAGAGACACTCTGTTCCACTGTAGTAAGACGCTTGTTCATCTGAGACCAATTATCCGTTAAGAATTGCAGCTTGGTAGAGGTATCTTCCTTAAAGGGGCGAAGTGTCCTTATCTCTTCCAGTAATACTTCTAAAGATACAGATGAAGAGGCTTTTGATGGAGAAGGCGGGTCTTTCTTCAGTCTTTTAGTGGTGACTTTACCAGCCGTAGAAGTACCTGTGTTCAAAGGAGATGAAGTCTTGGAAACAGATGTCAACGAGTCTTCCAACTTAGAGAGTTCTGAGAAGATTCTTGAGTTTTCGATAAACGTATGCGTAGTACGTGGCACAGCGGAACCCAGCTTTTTCAATCTACCCATAAGAGAAACACGAAAATGATGTGTGTTGAGGCCTAGTATTGCAATGGAAAAAGGTTAGGTAATGAGTAGGGTCCTGCAAATAGGCCTTCACATCTGTTCCAGCACACAAAGGATTAGGGCAGGAGCTCTACTTCTAATGAGTACCAGTATCCAAATGATATTTATTTAAAATACCTTTCCTCTGGTTTGTAGAGTGTCTAAGACGGTTTGGCGTCTTCAGTGAAAACTTTAATAATTATAATTTTATTCTTTCAGAGTACGGAAATCCAGTATGAGGTCTGGAGAAACAACAGCTGAACGTACTACATTTAAGACAATCACCAGAACCAAGGTTTCCTTCATGTGCAGCGACAAGAGTAGGATGCCAGGAAGACTTTTTTTGTCATCAAAAAGGCACCATAAAAAATATAATTTCCAAACCCAAAGGAATTGGGTACTCGGGTCCCATCTCAAAATAACAACCAGAAAGTATCTGGACATGAGCAAAGCAGGAAAGAACAATATTTGCAGTAAGCAGTAAATAATAGTCCAAACTAAGGCTCCATAGGCATTGGGATCTTATATTACCAGGAGCTTAATATGCCAGAAGGAGAAAGACGCCATGACCAGATGCGCGCCACAGTTTCCTCACCGGAGTGTCCCCTCATAAACAGGACGTTGCAGTCAAAATGGCGGTCGTCCTCAGTGCCTCAGAAACGCAGAGCACGACATGCTGAATTCCTGGCATTACCGGCTGTTGGAGATCGCGGAAAACAGACCGTGCAGGTCAGCGAATCCTCCGGAAACAGAAAACTGCTCACCAGTGACCGAAGGCGAGCCGAAAATTATGTTTAACTCGGCCCGCTCCGCAGAGCTTTACCTGAACGCCGCCATTCACGTCGGGTGCTAAGCCACGCCCCCTCGTTTCGAACAATTTCTCACAATCAAGGATTTTATTTTTCACATTGACTTGTGGCTGGTATCATTTCCCATGTCAATAGAGTGAATTGTTTTGTGCTTCCATTACTAGGTGTTCTCACAGCTATATGAACCTTAGAAAACCAGCTTTGACTGTTGAGAGGCATATTGTGCGATTGACTGTCCGACCCCCACCAGCCATTCAGAGGGAAAAGTCGGTTGTGAAATCTATGGATTTCCCTTGCATTCTGGGACCTCGTATTTATATTCGAAAATATACAAATGTGAATGTCTACATTGCACACCGCCCATAGTGGCCCATAATTACGACGTCGAACGGGAAATGGTTTATTTGCACAAATTTGTACATACATATTGGAAACACCGTTCTCTGATTTTGGTACTGCAACGTTAATGAAAGGAATTCTTTTAATATTATGATAACTGGGAATGCGTAAATAAGCGTTCAGATTTTACGTAGCTCGTTCTCAGATAAAAGAATAGCAAATGTAATTTCGGAAATTATTATTGGCAAATAAATCTATTATGTCTGATGCAGTGGATATGACGTCATAGTGATCTGTTTGTTAAGGAGTTCCAGTCCAAAATACACTCTGCATCCCATAAGTGATCTCAGCGTGCACTATGCGAGGTTTCTAACAGATTTATAAGATTACATTTGCTTCCCTCGTGCAGGATTTGTTTGTAAAGTAATCGTTTGGGAAATGCACTTTTGCTAGCTGTTTTGTGTTCTGATATCACACGGCATTGGAGCTATTAGGATGATAACGAGTCTAATAGCGAAAGTACTAGGATATTCGGAATGTTCCCCAAAATTCCCAGTTTGCCAGTTTTTACTTCATTTGCAGAAACAAGGGTTAAAGCTTAAGATAATCTTGTAAAACCCCATGGTGTCTGCCTGGCTCCCCGCTCCTCTGTTTCCGTTCAGCCGCTGTCATGCGTAGCGCCCGAGCTTGTAAAATAAAAGTGCACTTCACGTGCTGAATGTTGCAGGGCAACATTTTGTGCCTCTAGTAGTAACAAGCCGCAAAACAAACAGTTCGGTTTCATCAGTGTGCCACGCTTTTTCACAGTCAACAGTGACGCGCACACAGGCCATTAACAAGGCCGCGGGGGCTGATAACAGGAGAAAGCCAGGAGCGGCTGTACCGAGCACCAAAGTAATTGTGCCTATTGACCTTAGGTTCCGGTTCGTGCTATCTAAAACTACAAAACAGATGGGAGGAGGGAAGAGAGGCCATCACACGCTGGCTGTACTGTGTGATGGCTGACCGAAATGCTCTCTGAGTGAAATTGCCGGACAGAGAGCTCAACACACAAAGGAGGGACTTTAATAGAAATGCACCAAAAGGAAACCAGCATTTCTGAATGCTGCAGCTAACAGCCAATAGCAATGGCAAACCCCACAGAGAGAGATACAACTGGTCATCACTGATGCTTGACCTAAAAAGTAGAGTTTCAGACCTCAGAAAACCAGAGCTATGGCTCAGATTACACACAGGCTGAACACTTGCAAAGCAGAGCTAATCTTCATTTGACAAAAGACGTACAGGCTTAGGCCTCACTGAGCACAATTATCCCTAAGATTACACAGCAAGTACAAATTCAGGGCTCTGAAGAGATATAGCTCAGCTGTCACAAAACTTACAGATTCAGGCCTCAGATAGCATATCTGTACCTCATGTGAGCTAGAATTTACAACTACAGGCAGAGCGAATCGCTCTTGGATGACTAGCTGGTATTTGGAGGCGAAAGTAACACCAGCTCTGGAACCCTATTGGTACCTGATCACCAAACCTGGTGACAGGAAACTCTACTTCAAGTTAAGAGCCGGTTCTCTACCACTTAGGTCCCTCACAAGCAGGTGGACAAGTTTGGGTGTGGAAACATGTCCTGCTTGTGGCTTGCAAGCTGAATCAACTGCCCACTTTTTGTTTGTCTGTCCTGCATATGTTATCCCAAGACGAGTCTGGTTGTCCCCATTGTGCAAAGCTTTAGGCACAAGGAGTAGTGTTGTTGCTTTAAGGATTCTACGTACAAACACCCTACCGATTATTTCTATCGCTCTTGCTAAATACCTGGGTTGGGCATGGCTTCTAAGGAACAAAGCCCCCACGCACACTCTGATAGTTCCCAACTGAGGTTTTGTAGTGTTGGGTTATGGATCTTTTTCTTTTTGTATTGTGATAAGACCCCTGTCTAATCGCTTAATGGTTATTTCTACTCATGTTTTTATACTCTAGTATTTTATATGTTATCTTACCATCTAGTCGACCGATTTGTTTAATGCTTTTTTTAACCTGCATTTTTTAAGTATTTATGATCGGACGGATTTTATAGATTTATGTATTTTCTAGGGCGCTTTAATAGTTGTCTTATCACGTGTTTTTTTTTCTTTGTTGTTTGTGTCTTTTATGAATTTTAAATTTCGAATAAAGACGATGATGATGATGACAACTACAGGCAGGCTCAGAGAATAGAAGAACCAATACAAGGGAGCATAGAGTACATGCTTGGTTGGCCTCTCCAAAAGCCAGGACACTTGTCTTTTGCTTTTCCTGGGTTTTGGGGAGAGACTTGAACAAGGAGAAACATATCCCTCTTCCTGTCTCTTTACTGTCTTTTGCCCCTTTCCATATCTTTTTAGAGGGTGTCACTGTAAACCAAGCATTGTACTATGAAAGTGGGGGTTAATTACATATGACCCCCTCGCCGCTCCAGCTCCTTGTCTCTAATAATATATGCAAAAGAAGCATAAGCGTGACCACCCGAGAGAACCTTTCTACAAAAAAATTAGGGATTTCATCCCTGTTAACAAAGCATCCACAGAAAATGTGGTATGGAAATTTTCAATGAGCAAAACTATCTTTGAACATTATGACAAGTACAATTTCAAAGTTTAATCTAAAAATAAACTGACTTCAAAGGGGCTGCTTGTGACATAGAAATGCGTACCCCCAGATCAGAGGTTGGCAATGCTGGAGTTGTCCAGACGCCATGCTCCGCATGCAGGCTTTGTGATACTTGGCAACACATATTCCACTTCCAACAAGGCGTCTCACTTGCCCCCACCTGCCTACTCTCGGCAGAATCAACGAAGCACTAGCACATCACGAATGCAAGCAATGTCACTGGTGAGGTGAAGTGAAATATGTGTGTGTGCTTGTTACTGCTGCTGTGTGTTTATGTGAACATGTGCTGTCTCCTTACGTTTTTGTGTGTGTGTTTGTGTTTCTTGTTCATGTGTGGTATTTGTTTTGTGGTATCCATGTGCCTCTCAGTTTGTCTTTTCCATACTTGCCCATTCCTGGGTATTCTTTACCGACCAGTGCCTCTGTTTTTCTACCTGGCCTGTGTACCGAAGTTCGCCTTCAGAAAATCTTGGCTTTAATAGCAGCTCTGCTGCTCTGTGAGAACCGAACAAACATGCCTATGTGTAATAATGCAGCATATGCAAACATTATCATAATTGCAGGATTGTAGAAGCTTGGCAAAAATGTGTAATACCCTGCCAGCGAGAAACCTAAATAAACGTGAGTTACTGTGCCAAACAGCTGGGAAACTTGTGATGAGGTCCATAATGTTTGTATTGTTTATCTTTTATACAGTTTTAAGGTTCACTTTTGCCAAAATAATGATCACTGCCAATATTTTGCTAAACCTGTTCTAGGCTAGTGTATATTAAAGATATTTACAAATATTATTTTCTGTGTTTGTTCATGTATGTGTATGGTAAGTCACGCAGCTGACTGCATGGACCTCACATACAAATTAGATTATGGTATGTCTGATTCTGAGTCACCCTATATATAGGCTGTGTAGGTCATCCTTCTGGTACTATGTGAGGAAGGGCTGACGGGACACCTGTCCTTTTCCTCATCTCTGCAGGGACCACTGAAGGTATAGCAGTGAGTAGTGGACACCAAGAGGGATTTACTGAGTGTGCCAAAACTTTGGCATGGACAGTTTAAAATTCACCATTTGTCACATGCATTTTTGAACTTTTTCATAAGATTCCTTCAATAATTGTCTTTGAATCATATAAGTGTTAGCCGGTGTTACTTGCAAGTTTTGCTTTGAAACTCAACATTTGCCAATTGTGTCCACTACTGATCAGTTGTACCCAGTGCTTAATTTGTGAAAGAGTAAGTGCTGGCCCAAAGATTGACTTAGAAACCTGCGACCGGCATTATCAAATGTCTGGGTGCCAACTTCCAAGGCAGCGTAGTCCAGATTCCACCTCATGCCTCTTTCGTACATCATCAGACACTCTGCCACTTTATCTCACATTTTAGATTCTTTTTCATCCCTGCTTACTTTCTTTGTCTCAGTTTTTTTGCCTTTCTTTTCCTCTTATGTGTTAGGTCATAGTCTGAAGAGGAACATTAAGTGCTGATCCCCAGTTATAAGTGTTGGAACCCCCACCTGTAACCTCTGTCTCAAATTAAGCACAGATTGCACCTTATAGTGCACTATTTGCCAGACACATTTTGTAGGAATTGCTTGACAGGGAAATCATGAAAACCCTGTATTCCATAAAACATAATTGGCTACTAAATGTCCCAGAAGTTCCTTAGTGGAGTATTACCATACCCTGTTCAATGTTGCCTTTAAATGTTATGTGGTTTTGCCCAATGTCAGTGGCTCAGTGTGATTTAAAACTCACTATTAACTACACAGTTTAATAAAAATTAGCCTTCTCCTTCCCTCCCGTCCAGGCCAGGTAACGTGGTCTATTTTTATCACAGTTCAATTTTGTCTTGTTGTACTCTGTCATGTGGGAATTGAGGAGGGTAGAATTTATTGAAAATTGTGAATGTGCTAACCTTTTTAGGTCTCGCCTGGCATTGTAGCACGCATGCGCTGCTCGCTCTGTGAGGGCTTCTTGGAATCAATCTACTTTCAGAAGTCGTGTTTCTGCTCCGCCCCTAATTTTCATTGGTGTGCTTCATTTTGCGTCATGGATTATGCTGAGTGTCATGATTGTACCGGAGACCCTCCTGGTTGCCACCCTGTCCTCTTTTGGCCCCGCCCACCTGGACTGGATCTTTTACTTGCTGCGTGACACGTTCGTCGTTGTATACTCGGTGAGCACTATTTTCTTTCAGCTGCTCAGCAGCCTCATTGGTGGCCGGCTGTGGTACGTGTGGCTCACTGGCTGGAGGTGCGCTGTGAGTGTCTGTTCTTGTTTAGGACTGGCTTAGGACGGCGCATGGGTCACAAGACACTCCCACCACCGTGGAGTGGGAGAGCTGGTTTCAGTCTGACACCGAGGCTGCACGGGCAGCGACGGCCCCTTGAGTCCGGAATGTGTAATCCTTATCCCGCACGCAGCAAGGGCCTCCTCCAGTACTCACTCCCTTGCTAGCGTGTGTGAGCTCAGGCGATGACTCAGAGCATGCAATCATGCTGCTGCTGCATGGCAGACTCGGGTTGAGGAGCAGCGCAGGTCCCGGCCGTGGAGGGGCGCACTGCGGGTCACGCGCTCGGCTGCAGGGAACCAGGATGCATACGCATGGTTGCCTCTGAGTGGGGAGCACGCTTAACTTCCAGTGCCCACATTCGTCCTCGGACTGTTGCATTTTGTTAAGTTTGCATTGAACACAGATCCTATTCAAATGCGGGAACACCAACATGATTGTGAGCCGATACAACACTGAACTAAATTAATATTTTAGAAGGAGCCGAACAAGCGTGTGATGTCCCTTCCATACTACGGAAGTACTGGCTCGGGGGCACAGAAAGCTGGCCCCAAAGTCCGTTTGCACCTGGGTCATTTCCTCCATTCCGGCCGCTGGTTGCCCTGGGACCACGTCATTCGTTTAGTAAGGACCAATGAGTGTCCTTAGTGTGTTTTTTAACCCCAATAGCTACCCTGTGATAAGATAAGGCGTATCGGACTATAAAAGTAATTCACAAAACGTGTGGCAGTGACGGTACGGTAGGTGACCACTTCATCCTACTGTACTGCGAAATGTGCAACACGCTAGACACACCAACCCTTGTATCCCTCCAAATCAACTCTTCTCCCCTTCTTCGCTGCACCCGAAATTTGCAGGAACATCTTGTTTATTTCATTGAAATCCATATTAAAAAATTCTCATTTCCACTTTTCACACCACCCCCAACTCCTCTTACACCGTCTGCTCATACTCCAATGGCTGCCTCTCTCTAACCTTAGCTCCCTTCCACTGATCTACACAGAGCACGGCACCGATGCGCTTCAGCCTTAACTTCCGAATGTGTTACTCATGAGCGTAAACATGGCCCCTACTCAAAAAAGTGAAGAAAGTTGTGGGAGGGACTAAAGGCCTGGGAAAGAGGCGACGGCGGAAGGATATTATGCACACATACACAGCTGTTCTTTGAGGGAATTCCTAACAAGCATTTGCAACAAGCATTTGCAATGCATTAGGTCTCGCATTTGGCATCGTAAATGACAATGCTTTTTATTTATGTTTTAAAAACAAAAATAAAAGGCATTGTAATTTGCAATGTCAATAGCTTGTATGCTAAAAAGAGGGCGGGGCCTCTTTAAAATGCCCAGGTGCCATTTCGGGAACAGAGTATTCAATGGCATGTGTGGCTGTAGGTACACATGCTCTGCATACTCCGGCCATCTAGTGTTGGGTCTGGAGTTGTGCAAGTTGTTTTCCTTGGAAGAAGTCTTTCGAGTCACGAGTTCAAGTGACTCCTACTCTCGGTGGTCATGTGCATGAGCATCGACTCCATTATTAAATTGTTTTTTCTTTGCCGTCGGGTTCAGACATATGTGCCTCTGCTTCGTGTTTCGACTCCATTTCAGTTTGATTCTCCTGTTCTTTTCTCTATGTACGAAGGTATTGGTATCGTTTGTTCTTCTCCATTTGCACCTCCTACAAAAACTCTGCCGGTTCGACTCTATTTGATTAAACTGTGCCCTTCCGGGCAGTGCTCTTTGGGGCCTACCTTCAACATTGTTACCAGTTTTCCCGAAAATTCTCTGCTGTTAATAGAACACACCCCCTTTTGGTTCTGCCAGCTTTGCCACATGAAGTATCCTCACACAGATCAACACTCTGTGTGCAACTTGTGCTTGTCACCTGAGCACAAAGAAGGGGTCTTTCTGCTCCAAATAGACCCTTCAGGATCGTAAAGTTTGTTGCCACGTGATGTCCTACAGAGCCACTGATGACACTCCCGACATATTCAGTAAGGAGCATGCTCAGGAGCAGCCATAGGGCCTTCTCCGTCGATTAAAGTTCTGGCTCCGAGCTTGAGGGTGACTTTGAAATAGAGGCCAGCTCAACAACCTGTGAGTATGACTCCCCCTACTCATGTCTGCTAGGCCAACCCTGCCAAAAGACTTTCAGCACTTCTGGTCTCAGAATCCCAGGTCTCTGAGCTGCCACTGCTGTCCATGGTCGGCATCGAAAAGGTGCTACAGACGCCCCACCTTCAGGCTCGGCGCCGAAAGCACACGTGAAGCTGAAACCATCTACTTCGGCTTCCTCGGATCGAGACCAGCAACAGGCATCAGGTCGATCTTCGGTGCTGTGCCGGCGGTCGACACCATTCACCTCGACACCCGAGTGCACATTCCACCTCGAAGCCAAAAGCTTTGGAGTAGAAGCCGTGCTCCAAGCCTGGTCCTGAACCAAGCATAAGTTGCAGAAAAAACTGGACACACACCAGAAGAAAATTAATATCCAGGTGAATACTGGACGAATACTGGCCAAAGCTTCCTCTTCTCCATCACCTGAAAGGAAGCTTACCTTTGAAGACGCTTTGGACATGTCAGTCCATCCTAAGAGGAAGACTATGGACAAGGCTGGCTACCAGCCTTCCACCCCTTCCACCTCTCATACCAGCTCCACTACCATCACCCCCACCTCCACCTCCCACACTACCATACTTACCTGCACCACCACCATCTCATGCAGAAGAGCCACTAGATGACTCACTACAAGGGTCTCCACAATCAAATACTGGTGTGTAGGGGGGCCACAGGGAGATGACCCTTGGGACAAGTATTACCCCGATTCCCCTGCTGACATTGATCCTGATCTTTGTCTTGCATGCCCTTCTCCTACTGAAGATGTGGTCTCTTACTAGGAGGTTACAGCAAGAGCTGCTACATTTCATAATGTGGAACTCCATAAAGAGCCTTTAGAAGATGACTCCCTCCTAAGACACACTTTCCACCACACATAGGGCTACCCAATACCTGCCCATGTAAAAAGGCATGTTTAGGCATACTGATGATATATGTTTAAAGCACTATTAGGGCTAGGGTTGTAAAGCCTAAGGTAGATAAAAAATACAAACCCCCATCATCTGACCCTGTCTACATTAAAGGACAGTTACCGCCAGACTCCCTAGTTACCACCACAGCACGCAAGTGTGCAAAGTCTCAGGCCACTGGAAACACTCTGCCTCCTGATAGGGAGAGTAAAAGGATAGATGCTGCGGGGAAAAGAGTTGCAGCTCTGGCTGCCAACTATTGGCGTGTTGTCAACTCTGAAGCTCTCCGTGCACGCTATGACTGCGCCCACTCGGATGAAATGGAAGATCTACTCCAATATCTCCCGGAGGAACATATAAAATGCGGGCAACAGTTCGTTTCTGAGGGGAAAATTATTACTAACCCCTCCATACGTTGCATATTAGATGCTGCTGACATCGCAGCCTAAGGAGCCAACACAAGTATTTTACTTCGCCGACACGCTTGGCTTAGAATCCCTGGGTTTTAAGCTGAGGTTCAAAAAGCCATGTTAAACATGCCCTTTGATAAGGAACGTCTTTTCGGTCCTCAAGTGGACTCCACATTAGAAAAGTTAAAAAAGGATACTGAGACGGCCAAAGCTATGGGACCTTCAAACACCTACTACCCGTGTTGTTTTGTCACCTAGGTTACTGTGGAGCCTCAAAATCCACCTCTTCTGAGACTTCCACCTCCCAACAAAAACAGCAAGGTTAGGGCTTCAACTCCAAGGGCTGCTATTGAGGCTCCCATAGAGGTAACAATGCCAGAGGTAGAGGTTAGGATGCCT
The DNA here is from genome assembly GCF_964204655.1 of Triturus cristatus. Lineage (NCBI taxonomy): Eukaryota > Metazoa > Chordata > Amphibia > Caudata > Salamandridae > Triturus > Triturus cristatus. The sequence goes on from NC_140588.1 coordinate 384,943,133, forward strand.
CCCCTTGTGGAGCAACACCCTGCACCAAACAGTAACTAACTTTTCCTTCCCCCCCAATCACATAACACCTGTCAGGGGCAGAATTCACAACTTGCTACCCACATGGCAATCCATCACATCAGACAAGTGGGTATCAGCCATTATTCAACATGGCTATATTCTGGAGCTCATTACCAAACTACCCAGCATTCTGCCTCACGTTCACAGGCTGTCACATTAGCATCATACTATTACTTAAACAAGAATTTCAAGCTCTAATCCCCATAGGTGCTATAGAGCCCGTAACTCTGCAACATCAGGGTTCGGGTGTATACTCTCTGCACTTCCTGATCCCCAAAAAGGGCCGGGTCTCTAAGGTCAATCTTAGATCTGAGGCCCTTAAACAAATGCATCCTATGAGAACACTTCCACATAATTACCTTACAGGACATCATTCGACTTCTTCAACAGGGCAACTTTATGGCAACACTAGACTTCAAGGATGCCTACTTCCACATACCAATACACCCAGCTCATTGCAATTACTAAAGATTTGTCATAGCGGGCAAACATTACTAGTTCAAGGTTCTGCCATTCGGAGTAACACCTCAACTCGAGTGTTCACCAAATGCCTAGCAGTGGTCGCAGCATATCTGTGCAGACAAAATGTCCACGTAGTCCCTTACCTGGATGACTGGCTTATCAAAGCCAGTACTCTTCATCAGTGCCAACAGCACACTCAGATGACAATAGATTTACTCCACAGTTTGGGGCTTTCCAACAACATTCCCAAGTCTCACCTGCAACCATTCTAAGTTCAACCATACTTAGGGGCAATCCTAAACACACAAATAGGATTAGCCTACCCCAATCCCACAAGAATTCAAAACTTTGAGATACTACTGCCCCAGTTTCAAACGAACCAACAACTCACAGTGAGGCTGGTCGTGCTTCTGCTAGGGATGATGGTTTCTTGCATCATTACCATAGGTCCCCATACAAGATTTCACATTCGTCCATTGCAGGAATGTCTAGCTCGGCATTGGTCTCAGTCGCAGGGTCAGTTGACAGATCCAGTGTTGATAGGCCGCCACAATCACAGTTCTCTGTAGTGGTGGAACACCACCAAACTGTTGAAGGGCTGCTTTTTTGTCGACCCTGTTACCCACATCACTCATGACAGACGTATCACAGACGGGACGGGGTACTCACCTGCAAGACCTCACAGTGCAGGGCCTATGGGATGCCAAGCACCAGTCTCTCCACATCAACTACCTAGAGCTTCAAGCTGTTCACGTAGCATTGAAAGCATTCCTACATCATCTGACGTACAAGGGTGTCCTAGTACGGGTGGACAATAGGACAGCCATGTATTACCTACAAAAACGGAGGAAAACACAGTCTTCATACCTCTCACAGCTGTCTCAGTCAATCTGGAACTGGGTCTACATCACCACATTCACCTTTTAGCAGAATACCTTCCAAGAACAGACAACAATTTTGCAGACCTGCGCAGCACGATGCAGCAACAAGTCCAGGAATAGGAACTCCACCCACAAGTCCTTCTACCCTACTTCCAAAAGTGTGGGTTCCCTCAGGTAGACCTTTTCACCACAGCAGAAAGTGCAAAATGCCCAAACTTCACCTCCAGGTTCCCACACCCACTATCCAAGGGCAATGCACTATGGATGAGTTGGTCAAATACATTTGCCTATGCTTGTCTGCCTCTCCCTCTCCTTTCATTTCTGGTTGAGAAGCTCAGGCAGACTTCTCTAACAATAATATTAGTAGATCCCACCTGGGATCATCAGTCTTGGTTCACAACATTACTAGGCTTTTAGTAGTTCCACACAAGATCAAAATCACAGACAAATCAGACACCCAGATCCCAGAACTTTCAACCTAGCAATCTGGCTCCTGACGTCATAGAATTTGGTTATCTGAACTTACCAGCAGAATGTATGCACATTCTAAAGGAAGCACATAGACCTACCACTAGGGTTTGCTATGCAGCAAAATGGAAACATTTTGTTTGCTACAGCTTCTCAAAACAAATTGACCCTTTCACAGCTACAGTACAAAACATTATCTGCTATCTACTTCACTTACAAAAGGCTGGCTTAGCATTCACTTCTATACACTTACAGCTTGCTGCTATTGCTGCCCAATTCCAAAATAGACAACACCTTTCGCTCCTCAAAATTCCAATCATCAAAGTCTTCATGGAAGGACATAAATGTGTTATTCCACCCAGGATTCTTCCTGCACCTTTATTGCATTCTTTTTTTCTTAAAACAATTTTTATTAGAAACAAAGACAGCAGCAGTGACAATTAGCTTGACAATGTAGAGATGCCAGTCCATACCATTACAACTCAACCTCAGCACCCCCCCACTTCTCTGGAGTCCAGGGTAACTAAATTCCAATGCCACCAGTCGCTCCCTACAATATGCACTTGCTTGTCCCCAAGTTAGGAGTCGTCGTGCTAATCTGGCCATTCAGGACCCCTCACCCTATGTGCAGCTGTTCCTGCGCTCCCCCCACATGTACCCGCTGCCTCTCCCTCCTGAGTTCTATTGTCGGAGAGATACAAATGTCTCCTCTATCCTTATTCCATTTTCCCCACTTGTGATCCCATTTGCGCGGGCACCCTCTCCCTTTGAATACTGTTTTCTCAGCGAGCATGGCATGATCCATGTCCTTAGCCCAATCTGTCATTAGCGGTATGGTGTCAACCCCCCACCGCCAGGCAATGTTTCGCTTAGCTACACACCACCCCACTGTGGCCCACTCTTGCTCAATCTGCGTGACGTCCGTCGCTTCCCAGATATTGAGAAGACACATGGTGGGTGTTGGGTGTATTGTCTTACCACATGTCCTAGCCAATTGTCTGGTAACATTAGCCCAGTATCTCTGTATGAGGGGGCAGCCCCATAAAATATGTAGGAATGTTTCCGTCTGAGCGCAATGCCGAAGGCATAGTGAGTCTGGTCGCCTATTAAGTCTGTGCAGCAGAATAGCATCAAAGTACACCCGATGTAGGATTTTAAGCTGCACCAGACGAAGACGCATTGGGATAGCCACCTCTGGGTGAGGACAATGCCTCCCGCCAGTCCTCATCGGCTAAATCCCCTAGTTCTCCTTCCCAGGCCGCCCTAAGCTTCGACATCGGATCCACCCGGTTGTTGATCAGTTTCCTGTATGTGAATGATATGGCCTTACGGTTCATAGGGTCCAACAAGAGCCTATCCTCCAGGGGAGAGGAGTCCGGAAGGGGTGCGTTTTTGGGTCGGGCCGATTCTATGGCGTGGCTAATCTGCAGGTAACGAAATCCCTCCGATGGAGTTAACTGATATTTGGCCTGAAGTTCCGGGAATGATGCCTTTTTGCCCTTAACCCAAAGGTCGCCCACCGTGGAAATTCCGATCAGTTCCCACTTATTGAACCCCGCACATGTGCTTAGCCTTCCCAGAATATCTGGCTCCCATAGAGGGGTAGCCTTCGTTAGGCGTCCCCGCCATCCCATCCGGTTCTGCGCTCCATGCCACACCTCCACTGTGCCCGCCGTCGGGCCGGTCAGTCCCAATTTCTTATGATTGGTGTAAAGGGCTCTGTTATAGCCCCCTTTTCCCAATAACCAATGGTCCGTGCGGAAGCTCGGATCATCATGCCTCCCGAACACCCAGTTGTTGATGGCCATCAGTTGCGAGGCCTGGTAATAAAGGCGCAGGTCAGGCAACCCTATGCCCCCATCATACCATCGTTAGCTTCGCCATAGCTATGCGGGGCGGCTTGTTGTCCCACAGTAAATCTCGTAATACAGTCTCAATCTGCGAGAAATAGTAGTTGGGGACCGGATTGGGCGTATTCTGTAAGGCATATAAAGGAAAAGCGGCAGCGCTAGCATCTTGTATAAGGACGCACGGCCCAGCAATGTCAGTGGAAGAGTTTTCCAGTAAACGACATCTGTACGAAACCGCTGCAACACCCCCTGAAGATTCCTTTTGAAAAACAACGTAGTATTGGTGGTGATAAATATCCCCAAGTAGAGGAAACCCTGGCCAGACACCGGGACAGTGTAGCCTCGAGGACTTCGAGGAGGTTCTCCCCAAAGGGAATACATCTGGGATTTAGACCAGTTTATTTTATACCAAGAGTGCGCCCCAAAGATATGAAAAATGTGGAGTACCCGGTGTAATGAACGAGCTGGGAAGGCAAGGTATAGTAAAATATCATCGGCATATAATGATATTCGGTTCTCGTGTTCTTCTGTCCATCTCACGCCTCTAATCCCAGGGTCCCCTCTTATCCAAACCGCCAATGGCTCGAGAACCAGAGCAAAAAGCAGAGGCGACAGTGGGCAGCCCTGCCTAGTGCCTCGGCTAAGGGGGAAGGAGGTGGAGCGATGGTTATTCACTAAGACGTGGGCCCTGGGTTGTGAGTATAATAACTGGACCCATCTCTTGAATTTGGGGCCGAAGCCCATTCGGTCTAGGACTGCGAACAGGTACTCCCATGCCACGGTATCAAACACCATTTGTGCGTCGAGTGCCAGCAGTATTGCCTCCTCCTCTATGGTATGCACCCGCCCTATAACCCCGTTGACCCTTCGCAGGTTACGTGCCGTATCACGTCCCGGCATGAATCCAGATTGGTCCGGATGGATCAAATCTTGTAAGTAGGGGAGCAGCCGATTCGCCAGTAGCATGTCCAATATCTTTGCCTCCATTGCGATCAGAGAGATAGGTCTATACGACATGCCGGGTTTATGGATTACCACTATAGCGGCCTCTCGGATGTCATCCGGGAGAAGGGCGCGCTCACAGCTTTCATTATAAAGGTTGAGAAGGCCATGGAGGCCATAGGCTTAATTAACTCAATCGGGAGACCGTTGGGGCCCGCCGCTTTTCCGGAGCGGACATCTTGTATGGCCTTTTGTACTTCTTCAGTGGACAGCTCAGCCTCTAGTGCCATACTGTCCTGCTCAGATAGCCGCCTCACCTCGATAGTGGCAAGAAGGTCTGACGCCCATGCCGCCTGGGAGGCTTCTGGGACCTCATATACTGTTTTATAGTGATCGAACGTTTCAGCGATCTCCCGTGGGTCTGTGATCTGGGTTTCCTCAGCCCTCTTGAGTGCACGCACCCATCGTGCTGCCTGCTCCTTCCGCTCCAGCCAGGCTAATAACTTTCCAGTACGTTCCCCTTGTTCATAAATACGATATCGGCTGGCCAACATTCTCCCATTTACATCTTCTAGTAGTAGCTGTTTGTAATCTTGCCTTTTTGTGTTTAATAAATGCTGAGTGTCTGCCTCCGGATCTCGGGAGTTCACTCCTTCAAGACGAAGAATGTCTGCTTCCAAGTCCAGAACTCTTCTACGGCGCTCGGCCCTATGGCCAGCAATCACCGATAACGCCCTACCCTTGATTACCAGGGTGGAATGCGTATTGGTCCTGGCTGCTGCGGGTGCTGCGTACCCAGGACCGTAAACACAGGGGAATGGTCCGAGATTCCCCACGCCAGACACCGTGAGTTCGAAAAATCATGGATATGCTGCGCGTATGTAAACAGGTAATCTAGTCTTGATTGACTCCCGTGGACCCCCGACTGAAATGTGAAGTGTGTGTCCCTGATATGCACCCACCTCCAGACATCTACCATCCCCAGGGCCTCTCTGAAGTCGTGTAGATGGGAACCATGTGCTGGGTCACGTCTAGGAGGAGATCTATCCACTAATCCGTCCATCGTCAAGTTAAAGTCGCCCCCCAACACTAGTGTGCCCATTGGTAGGTTTAGTAGCAGAGTCGCTACGTCAGACAACATCGTATGTTGTAGGTCGGGAGGTGCATATATTGAAACAACATTAAGAACTCTACCTTCCCACATACCTGTGCAAGCTACGTACCGCCCCAGCTGATCTATCCAGGTCTTGTGAAGCACGTAGGGACAGTTTTTCCGCAGGAGTATTCCTAACCCCCTAGATCCAGTAGTGAAACCTGAGTGTGCCAACATACAGTACCCCTTCCTATCGAGGGCTTTACATGAGTACCCATGTAGATGGGTTTCCTGTAGAAGCACCATGTCAAGCCCTTGGCGATGGACATATTGCAACACCACCCCAATCTTAATCTTGTCTCCTAACCCATTGACGTTCCATGTGACAAGTCTAAGCCCCTGCCTTATCGTCATACGTCCTTGGTCGTGACTGGTCGACTTGTCTCAAGGGCCCGCAATGACCGGGTCCCCTCAGTATAAAGAATTGCGTACCCACTGGACGTTCCATATTAGCACCTGAGCATCGAATCATTTCTGCTGTCGCCTGATCAGAACAACCAATCAATCCGTACCGATACACACAGTCACAAAATCTCGCCAACAAGCAACTCCTCGCGCTGCCCCCCCAACCAATGAAACTCCCCTGGAACCCATGCCTTATAAACAAACCCCCCTCCCTGCTTCCCTGCATAGCAGGACCAGAACTGCCAGCCACCCCCAACCTGCAGAGTGTCTGTCGCCCACCCATGAACAATTCTAGGGAACGCAAGTAACCCCACTCCCCAAGCGGTCATGAGTCTACTACTAGCGTCTCCCCCCCCACCCGATCCCCACCCCAACATCATGTACAGCCGATTTGGGTCCGGCCCACTCCCCTTCTTGAAATCACGTAATGCCATCACAGGTATGCATGTCTGAACCCATTTCACCCATTACCGGCCAAGTCCAATCAGGAGCAGTTCAGTCCCCTTTGGTGGGCATTACTCTCTATGGCATATTTAACCTAGTGGCAGCGGTGGAACGGTTCCGATGAGTCAATGCCGTTGATATCCCCCTAGTATCAGCTCTAGACCAGCCCCTGCCCGACCCCATGTATACAGGTCCCAGATTATAGGGCTTTCTTACACCAGTGTCACACTCCCCAGAATCCATCAGGTGCCCTGGGTTAGATAGTCGAACCAAAGTGTCTCACCCGGCACCCGGTTAGCGCCCTCCTGCCGTCTCCTGAGAATCCGAGCCAGAATGCACTCAGGGGTGCCTATGTTGGCGCCAGTCCACATCATCATCTGCCACCGAGGATGTCTTCTGACTTTTTTTTTCAACTTTGCGCCAGCCCTCCAGCCATTCCCAGGCCTCCTCCGGCCGGGTGAAAAACCAAGATTTTCCGTTTACTTCCACACGCAGCTTGGCAGGGAACATCATAGCATACTTGATTTCCTGCTCCCGCAGTTCCCGCTTACCTCCAGAAAACCACGGCGTTGCTTCTGTACTCTCAGTGTAAAGTCCGGAAAGAACATGATCCGACTGTTCTCCATGGTGAGTGGCGGGGCTGCCCTTGCCATCTGCAGTATAACATCGCGGTCACGGAAATTAAACACCCTCGCCAGCAGCGGCCTCGTGGGTGCCCCAGGCCTCGGACGGCCCCATGGCACTCGGTGAGCTCTCTCAATTGGGAAGTATTTGGAGAGTCCCCTGGGTTGTAGTTGTTTGAGGACCAGATCCTCTACAAATAGATCCACCGCCTGCCCCTCCGCCCGTTCCGGTACACCAATAATGCGGATGTTATTCCTGCGCATTCGTCTTTCATAGTCGTCCAGCTGCAGGGCCATCGCCTTGTGGGAGGAGCTGAGCACCTTGACCTGTTCCTTGAGCAGGGCGGTGTCAGTGACTAGTTCCTTGGCAGTACACTCTACCGTTCCCATTCTCTCCGTCAATTTCTTCATATTCTCGTGGATCAGCATCACATCCTTGGCCACCGTGTCAATTCTCACCTCTAGGGAGGTCCTTACCACCATAATTGCCTCCAGAAGCTCCCTGTTCGAGGGTTCTGTGGTGTCGCCAGGTGTCACGGCCTCTGGTTTGTCCTCCGCCTGTTGCTTCTGCCATGCGAACTTATCCAGTTTTGACTGGGTCGCAGTCCGGTTCGCCCTGCCAGTCGCCATCCTTTTCAGCCTCTGATACACCCTCCGATGACCTGGCACTGTTTGTCTGTAAGTACCCCAAAGAACTTGATTATAATGTACTGGTTATTCTCTTGAGGGCTCACTACACTGTCTGTGTGTACACGCAAAGCTGTACTGTTTGCACACCAGAAGCCTCCCCGTGTTACACTGAATTGTAAATACGCGCCCTTTTGTTTCTCACACAGAATGTTAATATTTCGGTATATTATGACTTAAACATTTGTATCAAACATCATTTTGGAAAGCTGTATATATAAATGAGAGAAAGAGGTTATTTCGGGGGTCTACTCTGATTATCTGTTAAACAGTTCCTACGAAATTGCTTTATTAAGTTTACAATTAAACAGTCTACATCCAAAACGAATCGCAAGTGCCCAAAAAAATGACACTGTGTCAAACTATACGATGTGCACAAGGATTTCTGCCCTCCCCCCAACATAAAAGAAGGGTTCAGCGTTGTTGGCAACAATGCATCCCAAGACATCATGCGATGCCAACATATCTGAAAGAGACATGTTCGTGATAGATTCCCTACCTTAGAATATCCCCAGGCGTCAGACTGGATCCGGAAAGTTTTGCTAGCAGTACCCCTGCGTGCCAGTAGGTGGCGTCGTGCGGCTCCGTGTTTGTCGCTGGCGTCGTAAGCTCCGAGATGACATCACGGAGACTACTTAGGTGCCACCCATGCACGCTGACATCCGTTCTTTCTTTTTCCGCGCCAGAAAGCGCAGATCCGGTTAGAGCACGTACCTTAGTCACTTTTGACTACCCTGTTGAGACTTCTGTATCCTGTACAATTTTGGTTTCCCCTGTGCACGTAGGGTTGCCTGGATTTAAGTCTTGTGGGGACTGCCATCGTAATATGTCGGTGGTGGACCCCCACGATGTCTGCCTCTACTGCCTGGAGGCCCACCACGACTCCCGGTCCTGTCTGGACTGTTGGGCCATGGCCCGAAGGCCTTGAGGGAGCGGCACCGGAAGCTGCTGGAGGTCCGGCACTCGTCTCAGCGCTGTTCCCGGTCCAGGGGCCGTTCCAGGGAACGCTCGCAGGCCACAGTCGTCGCTCCTCGGGCTCCAAGTCTTCACCCTCGGATTCGGGTAAGAGACGACACAAAAAGAAGTCGAAGAAGCGTGTTCACTCTCCGACGTCCCCCCGTCGGTCCTCGGATGCGGACGAGGGGGACAGGGGCTTTGCCCCCGTGGCTCCTTTGGAGCTCGAGAGTCCCGCGGCCTACCCACCTTACCTGGGTCTGTCAGCGACTCCTGCTCATGTGCAAGAATTTCTTGCTACCATGGACCGCCTTTTTAGGCCTCGGGCTCCCGCTGGTGCGCCCTCGGACCCCGTGGTCCTGTGTCAGGATCCTGTTGGGCCGCTGGCACAGCCGGCGGCTCCAGCTTCGGCGCCACAGGATCCTGCGCCGTTGGCTCCGGCCACGGCGCCACAAGGTCCATCGCTGCCGGCTCCGGCCCCAGCGCCACCCTCGGCTCCGCCTCCGGCGCCGCAGTGGGTGCCATTTGTCCCGCCCATGCCAGGTTCCAGGACCATTTTGTTTCTACCTGAGATCTGCATAGGGACACGGCGCCGGCTCACCCCGGCCGGCACCGTTCTCGGCACCATTCCCAACGCCGTTTGTTCCTTCTCCGGCTCCTGCCCTGCCGCCGCGGTCTGGTGGAGGACGACTGGGAGGGTCCGAGGACCCTCTTGCCCGTCAGTGTGACTCCGAGCAGGACGGGGTGGACGACTTGGAGGATGCCGGCGACCTTGACGTCTCCTCTGACCCTGGGTTTGCCTCTCCCCCGCCTACCATGGAGGAGGGCGCCTTCTACACGATGGTGCTCCGTCGGGCAGCTGAGGTTCTCAACCTGGATCTCCCTACGGTGTCCCTCAAAACTAATCTCCTCACTGAAGTGCTCCAGACGGCGTCCACTTTGTCGGAGCCCCTGCTACCATTTAACGACACCCTCACTGACGTCTTGCTGGGCACTTGGTGGCGGCCAGCCACAGGGGCCCCTGTGGATAAGAATGTCGCCAGGCGTCATCGCCCTGCGCCTAACTAATGTCTCTTACAGATATATTGTTACACAAGTAGTAACTTGTGCATTAATTCTATTTCAAATGACAATTAGACAGCGACCAGCCTGAAACCTGGTGAAGACACAGACAATAACTAAAACAAGGTGCACGCTGTTACGTGTGACCATGTACGGTCGGTCCGCTAACGCCCCTTAATGAACCACGTAGTTCACGGGATGCTGTGGTTAATACCCGCGCACTGCAGGTTTTGAAATCATTACTAAGCGTGTAGTGAAACACCCTCATCATGTCACATAACAGAAGCAGTTCCAGCGGCTTGGCAGAATAACGAAACGGAGGAATGACAGCGCTCACGCACCAGGAGGAGTGTGAGGTGTGTCCCTTGCCCAGGGTGGAGGGGACGCGCCTTTTAATGAAAGCAGCAAGGAAACCTGACCCAAAACAGATGGCCCCTACGGGCCGCTGCTGGCTCCCGAGAGCAAAACTCTCTGGGATTAAACATTTACCGAAAAGCTGGGACATCCACACGCCTTTGGCCGATTGCGTGCTAAAGCCAGATGCAAAGGCCAATAGCACATGTGCACCACACGCATGAGCTTGCAGAAAAGCTGAAGTGATTCCAGGAGGCCGATTTCCTAGAGCAACGCATGCGCGCTGCGCTAGGCTCGACCTAAAAAGGGAGCAACCATGGCCTTCTTCGGAAATATTCCCATAGCTGTCTCATGTAAAGCAGCTAGATTGTCCATTCCACACACTTTCACCAAACATTATTTTGTGGATGTTTTAGCATGCCAAACAAGCCAATGTAGGACAGACAGTACTAGTACCGTTTTTCAAACCACTGCAACACCCACAGGTTAGCCACCACTTATAAGGAGAGACTGCCTTACAGTCTATACAGAACTTGTATATCTACAGCCACACATGGCATTAAATGGAATATGTTACCTTGTAAGCATCTGTTTGTGGCAAGTAGTGCTGTAGATTCACATGCTCCCACCCTCCTCCCGGGACACCTGAGGCAGTTGCAGTCCCTTACATTTACTAGTCTTCACTATTTATGCATTAAGCATGGTCACCGCATTACTTACACATTATTTGCACTCCTTTTTAGGTCTCGGCTAGCGAAGGCTGCGCTTGCACAGTCTCGCTCGCGAGATTTAATGACTTTGAGAAGAGGGGCTTGAACCCGCCCCTCTTCTCTCCTCTTCTCCATTGGCTGGCCTCTTGAATGCTGGCCAGCCATTGGAGAAGAGGCTTGTCACTCCGAACAGGCCCCGTCCTTTTTGGATTCGGGGGCGTGTTTTTTCGTTGCTTTTCACCCGGGCGTGTTTTTCTCTCCTCCAGCCAATGGCAAGAGGAGAGAAAGAAAAACATGCCCCCGATTCCGAAAACAACACTGCGTTTCTCCGAGGCATTTCTGCTTCGCCTCGGAGAAAGGCGGTGGTTTTCTGTACCTATGCATGCACTCCGACCATCTCTGGAGTGACTTGTATTTTAGGCTGGCTCTTCTCCGTTTGAGGCATGCTTCCTCCCCCACCTGTTGAGAACAGTCTTAAGACGGCACCGCTTGCACTATCCGGGCAAGGGGCGAAGAGATGCGCTCGGAAACCGCGTCCATGTCCCATTTATAATCACAAATGAACACTTAACGCTGGGTATAAAGGTACCTTACAATGTACTCTAATCTATTTGGTTACCGTCCTCGATGCTCCACTTGATCCTTGGCGACATTGTGGGAACATTATACATCCTCTTTATATTAGAGGAAGCTTTAGATATATTTACTTTCACTCCAGCACCGCTAGATGCACAGTACTCTCAATAAAGTTCAATTGAAGCTCCTAAGATGGCCGCCCTCCGCCGCATTTTAGCGTTTCACGTAACAACGCTATGACGATTTGCATTAATACGGAACACCAAGTAGGCATAACCACAGGAGCGAGAGCAGGGTTAGGATGTCCGCTAGTTGCGCGCCACCCTTTTGTAAGTAGCATCCTTATTCATCTAAAATTGAACAGTTTATGAAGAGGCCGGTAAGAATGTATGACTTGTGCTTATGTTTAGATGTGTGCGGCTTCCCGCCTTTTGTTGATTTTATTTTTACAGAATCGAGCAACGAAGTGCTCATTTGGCAGACCCGTTAGCATCGGACCTCATTACCAGGGGGGGAGTCAGGTTTGTGTGATGTCAGCCTTGAGTGTCATGCGATGTGTATCACACTACTACTGCGATGTCTTTCACGTTATGTGAAGTGTACCACCCTGACTAAGCTACTAGTATGACACTAATCTATCTATATTTCTACATCGAGTACGTTTTTTCTCTGTATTGCTCGGTGGTCCCGGGATGATGCATTTTTCAACATTTGTTCACTGCTAGCAGCGGGGCTTCCAGAAGCGGACGTTTTCCATGTTTCGTTTTCTTTTTCAGGTCTGGGCTGCTTTTAATTATCTCTCCTGTCTTCCCTGCTCTCACGTTTTGAAAGACGTGTAAGGAAATAACACTAGAACGTTTTTCTTTGCAACATTCTTGAGAGAGGGGCTGTACCTCGTGAAGCACTGAGAGCCACCGAGTGCTGTTTGAATTTTAAGCTCGGACTGAAAGGGGTAAAGGGGCGGAAGTGGGTCAGAAGTAGCGATCAGTGCTCGCCTTTGAGAGTGATTAAGCTATTGACATTGTAAAAACAAATGCCGTTTCTTTAAATGTTTTAAACACAAAAACATAAACAAAAATAATGTCATGAGCAATGCCAACAGCTTTAACTTTAACAATGCCGAGACCATTGCATTGTAAATGCTTGTTCACCCACCTGCGGGAAAGCAATCTAACAGTCGATGCCCATGACCATTACCAACCTCGTGACTCAAAAGACTTCTTCGAAGAAATAACATCTTACACAACTCCAGACCCAACACTAGATGGCAGGAGTATGCAGTGCATATGAATCTACAGCACTACATGCCGCAAACAGATACTTACAGGGTAAGTAACATATTCCTTCCTGGCTAGATACGTTGGCGTTGTACTTGTCAAGATCCTGTATTTGCATTTCCCAGCACTCACCTTTTTCTGAATGGCTTGAGAGTTCGATTTGAGAAAATACCCGATCAGCCTGTGGTAATAATAGTTTATTATATCTAAAATTCACCACAATGTTTAGTTTATGCCCTGTACACTAATCTAAATTGCAGACTAACCTACGAGGTGAATTACGTTTGTGAATGAGGAAGGGAGGGAGACATGAAGACAGGGAGGTAAGGGAAAGGTGAATTCGGGGCTTGGTTGGGGTGGGGTGGAGAAAGAGTTAATAGAAGCATGCCAGAGTGATTCAGCTTAATAGTAGCAGTTCTAATGTTCAGAATGTGTCACCTACTTTCACGTAGGCCTCTGCTGTGTAAAGTACACATCTTGGGGTCTTAACCTTAAAATACACTTGTCAATTGAGAAGAAAAGCTAGAGCGACAGTCCAGGATAGATTTGTCTCTGGGTGGATGTATTATGACTCACAAAGGTGCTTTTCTCTAAGTCCTGGGCTACATGAAAACCAATCAGATAGTTAAAAACAGAGACTTTGCCAGTCTAAAGCCTCTGTTAAGTTTTTAAACAGGTTGATTGTTTGGCCTATTTGCAACAGTTTGCCATGAAATATATACTAGCAAAAAAACACATACCCCCACCAAGTCGTAGGTTTGTGTGCGTTTCATAACTACTTTGCATGGCCATTATCACATTGGCTACCTTTCTAATGGGAATCCAAAAAAGGTTGAAAGAACTTAATTTCGTGGTATGGAATGGAAAAAAACACCTCAAAGTTTGATGGGGACGTAGGTCTAGGGGAAAAATGAGAATCCTCTTGAGCATTTACAACAATCTCCAACTTCCAAGAGTGATCCCAGGGTTTTTGGACATTTAAAAAAAGTTTGTAATCTACTCCAGATGCAGAAGCAGCCCTGTAGATGTAGATTTTTGGCTTTATTTTCAGCGCTTTGTGAATCTGCCTTTTTCAATGACACATTTGTGTTGCAATTGGTATAAATAGTATAATCAGTGTTTTTTCAGGCAGGTTTTCGCCTTTTGATACCGATTGTTGTTTTATAGTGTGATGAACCAGAGACCTACAATAAACTTTAAGGAATAAGCATCTTAAAGTCAGTAAAATAATATTTAGTTCTTCAAAAAGTTTACATATTTGTGTACTGTATGCCAAATTCGTTAGTAGATGTTCTTTGATAACAATGTGCACCCACAGTAATTTTCTTTGTGGTTTGCTAGAAGTCTGTTGAATGTCTTAGATAAACAGCATAACCTAAAATGAATGTATATGATGAGGTTTGTCTTCTTCAGTTGCTCCTGAAGCAAAATGTTGCTGATTTCTAAGGTGAATGATTCTTCACTAACATGCCCATCTCATGCAGCAATGACTCGATGCAATGTAGTGATAAAAAGGAGCTTCTGATCCTCCATGGGAGCATGAGGGACTGAAGTAATGATCCTAGTAGTACCCCATATGGTGAATAATCCAGTCTAAAACATTCGTATACAAATATGCATCTTCCTCTTGACATTTTCGGTTGGATGTCTATTATTGACGAGGAAGTGCTGATGAGGCTACATTCTTCAGTAAGTGGAGGGATGCATTTTTGTTGGGTTAAAATTAAAGAACACTGCAGCATAAAACACCCTTACCAGAAATTAAGCTTTAATTTTATATAGCACGTATTAGCATACTCCAGGCTGAATCCATTGATGTTGTTTGGCAACCAGTGACATTTGTGTTTCTAACTAATTTGCACTATTTTATTCCAGATCCCAATATTTGGATCTCACAGAGGACCAAGTGGGCAAGTCATCCAACAAAGGGAGCATTCAAGAAGATAGTATGGATCTAAAATTCAACAACTCCAGGAAATATATTTCTATTAGTATTCCATCTAAATCCGATGGCATGTCACCACACATCAAATCTGTTGACGATGTTCGAGTGATCGGCATCAATCTCAGTCATTTCCAGAAACCTATGCAGTTTTTTATTTGTGTTGCTGGAGTATTCGTATTCTACCTGATATATGGTTATTTACAGGTAAGGCATATTTGATTGTAACAAAAATGGTATACCTCTCTATATTAGCTGGCAGTATCTGTGTTAAGCGAGTTTAAGAGTAGAAAGACCAAACTAGCATATTTCACAAAATGTAATGAAAGAGAGCAGGCATGCATTATCACATCTTAACAAAAGACTATGTTATATCCCCCTTCCGTCAGGTTGTGCATCAAACTGGCAAAGTCCATTCAAGCATGCATTGCCACTATCAGTTTACAGCAGCAGTCCCACACAAGTACTATGTATAGCGGGATAGGTGCCTGACAACAAAAACAGATAAAAGGCCGGCTCACAAAACCCTACAAATAAGGCCAAAATCTACTTCTATAGGTTTTCTCCTGCATCTGGAATAGATTTCAAACTTTTTCGACATTCACAAAAACCCTGGCATTACTCCTGGAAGCTTAAGATTTTTGTAAATGCTCAAGTGGACTCCCGTTCTTGCTACAGGCAAAGTAGTTTCTCCGTGGGGAAAACCTTTCCCTTAGAAATGCATCCATATCAAACTATGGGGTGTTTTTCTTCCATTCCAAACCACGAACCACCGTTCATTTAACCTTATTTGAATTCCCATTGCAAGGGTAACAAATGTGATAAATGACCATGCAAAATGGGTGTGAATACCCACCACCACAATAATTAGGAAGGATGCTGTGGAGCTTAAAGTTCAAGCACATTACTGTTCTCTTTGAAACATAGCCTGTTTCTGAGTGTTAAATCATACGTCCATCAGGGCAATGTGTATGCAATGTCCAGTATGTTGATGGGTCCAGTTGCCTTAACTCTTGAGCCCACATGTTTCCTGTGATTCCTTGTTTGAGCCGAGTTATAGATTTTGGTAAACTGTTACTTTTACTTCCTCATCAAAGGGGAAAATAGGGGAGAATAACTCGTGGACAAGGTATATATCGCCTTCACTTATCGAACACACACGATATTCATGAGCTAAATTCTCAGTGCCCCTGCCTTCATAACAGATTTGTTCGAATTGGGGCTTCCTATCAACAAAGCTTAAAGCCTTCACCCCCTTGGAGGTAGCATACTTCAACTTTATTTTTTCCCCAAAGGATAGAGTTTGAAATAATGGGGCTTAATTTGACCCATATTGAGCGGTCAAGTGAACCCCCTATATTTTGAACTCTACCCCTTGGATGCAAAATAAAGATTGTTCATGTCCACTAAGAGGTAGTTTTATATCATATTTCCTTATCCCCTCTGATCCCTGAGCCACACACCACCATTTGGATCTTCTCATTTGCATGGGCACCAAAAACGACTCTGGCACTATTTTTTTTATTTTTATTACACCTCGGAGGCTTCCTGATCATTGGTTTCAGCTTTCACCTGGATCCAAGAGGCCAGTGACAAGACTGACATTTGCAAAGTGATAGTTGATAGGTGATTGCAGAGAACTAACATTTTCCAGTCACTCCTGCATCACTGGTCTTCTGGCCCTTGTGGTAGAATCCTATCTTTCTTTCATAAATGGGACAAATCTCTTTCCTCTGACGATTACTTGATGCCTGTAATGAATTTTGTGGTGGCAGAATGGATGATTTTATTTTACAAGGACACAGTGATAAAAGCGCCAAAATGAAGGTTCCGTTGAGAGAACTGATTAGCATTTTACCATCTCCCCACTGGAATACGTCCCTGCCCTTGCACTGCCCATGCTTGCACATCAGGAGACGGCTCTGTTATTATATTGTTATTATTATTATTATTATTATTAAGGAACAAAAACTAGCAAACTACAGAAAAGAGATAATACAGTAACGTACATGAAGGTGAGATGAAAGCAAGCCAGAGCTTCAACCAGACAGGTCAGGACAGAGCTAGCACATCTCTTTAAACACACAGAGGAGGGAGGCAAGATCCAAACCTACTGGTATAGTGTCACTAAGCAAGATAAGAAAACCATACCAGTCTGACGAAAGGCTCCATGGCTAAGACACAGCGGTTTGTGATGGACCCTTTATTGTACAGGAAGCTAACGCAGATTTTGTTTGCCTGAGAGACACAGGCATATTTTTGAGACCTTTCCTTAGTCTCAACTGCTATGATATTTGTTATCCAAAGCAGATATTGTAAGTGTGTGCCTGCTTAGTGTGCATGCTTACAAAATGATGGTTATAGCAGTGTGAGAGGTTTAAAAAAAAAAATATTTTGTCATGCACCACAGCCTCGGGGATGCTGTGCAGCATGGCTAAAACCCCTAGGTGTAAAGCCAATAGGAACCAAAGCCAAAACCTGTTGGCGTTGCCCATGCATGTTGATATATCCTTCTCTACTGGCCATGTGTCTTGTGCTTTGGAATAAAATGCTGGTTGTACCTTTATTCAAAAAAAACTAATACGGATCCCACTGTGTTGAGCAATCAGACGCTGATCTCTCTACTTCTCTTTCTTGCTAAAATCATGGAAAGCCTAGTCAATCAGTTCTCATCTTAAGTGGAAGCCAATAATTGTCTTGACCCTTATCAATCCACCTTCTGCCCAGGTTTGTTACTAAACCCAGGAGGCGATGCTGCCTTCATTTTGTTGGATACTTACCCTCTCTGCCTCAGCATAGACAAATATAAGTGCTTGTCTTTAAAAACTCTTCTACTTGGTCCACTGTTTAGTGGTCTTAAGATAGTGGTTCTCACCTAATCCGGCTTCTTTTGTCCACAATCTTGGCACCATTTTTGTGCACTGCTCTCCTTAACTCTGATAATGATCAGTGCAATTCCACCTGTTTCTACATTTTGTGAATAATAGTTCAGCAAACCCACTGTCCAAGTTTACTCTCTTGCCAGATTGCATTGTCTTCAAATGCTGCCACACACCTAACACGGTGCTTGAAAAGCTATTCTCATGTCTCCAGTCATCTGACATCTTTGCACTGGGTCCCTCTCCATAAGCGCTGTACTTCCAAATCTCTTTTCATCTGTCACACTGTTTTTCACTCTGTTTCACCCAACTAAATTAATTCCTACATTTAACGCTATGATACCGCTACAGCTATTCTCTTCCGCTCTACAAAACTGTTGCGCATGCCGATGTTTAACATGGTGCACCTCGGAGGCAGAGCCTTCTTTGTCTCCACTTCTAAAGCATAGAGTTCTCGGCCTTCCCATCAGCGCTGCAACTGCAACAAAGCTAGTTGCTAGGTCTTTAAACTCTTGGGTGAGCCCATTGGCTTGTGACTACTGCAACTTTGTTTGCTTACGTATTAGAGCGAATGACAGCTTCCATAGCGAAAGCTCCTCAGATAGGCATCATTCTATTCAGATTTTATTTTTGTCTGAACTTCTTTTCACTCCCCAAACCAACAAAATGTATTTAATTTTCTCCATGACTATAACCCTGATGCCTTATTTCTCACTGAGACCTGGCTACATGCTGGCTCCTTGCCAAATATAATTGCAACACTTCCTGCTAATTTCTTCCTAGTAAAGATAGATAGGCAAGATCAGATAGGTGAAGGTATTGTGTTTATTTCTAAGAAAGACTACTAATGCGAAATTGAAAAACTCCTGATTCCTGATTGCGAAGCTCTGACTTTAACACTTGCCCTCACTTCTAAATTTGCATTTTCCTGGCATTTGATTTATCATTCCCTGGGATATGCTGGGAAATGATGCTCTTCTTTACCTGGTTTACTGGCTCCTCACATTTTGAGAACCTCGGAATTTTACTTTAATTGTGTACATTAATCTTTATCTCGATGATTTGAAGAGCTCTAAATATGCTTCTTGCTTGAGGATTTAGAGGTACTTAATCTTGCACTTCTTAACTCATTGCCCACCC
Organism: Triturus cristatus; assembly: GCF_964204655.1. Lineage (NCBI taxonomy): Eukaryota > Metazoa > Chordata > Amphibia > Caudata > Salamandridae > Triturus > Triturus cristatus. Next base: position 384,962,002 of record NC_140588.1, read on the forward strand.
ATGTGACTGTGCATCTCTTGAATCCTATTTTCTCTAATATAAAGGACTTGATGACAGAGCCCCCTCTTCTACTCTGCTGGTCTGATAATTTTGCTGTGCTTTTTAAGGTACCTTCTTTCCTTCCTACAGCATGGACAAACTTGAAATCAGAATTCAGAAATTGGTCTAAACTTAACCTCTCAGTACTTAATTAACAGCTGAATAGTACAAAACCCATCTTATACCAACAGACCGATACAGACCAAGATGCAATTCATCTTTGGCTTACTGAGCCCATCGATGCTACTCTGCCTACTACCATCAAACGTGCAGGTAGAATTCTTCCGCCAGACCCTTAGTTTACTGTCGCACTCAAAGTAGAAAGGAAACGCTGTAAAGCATTAGAAAGCTCTTGGAGAAAGCGGTATGCTGTAGATGGCAAAATCCTCTAAAGGGAGTCACGAAACAATTATCAAGCCCCCTGTAAGTCTGCTCTGGCCACTTATTACACAGAAAAAATCATTAATGCTCAGCTGTGCTAGAAAACACTCTTTAAGGTGATGAAAAAACTATTGGATATCAATGTACCCTCCCCCACTCCCCTTCTTTCTCTCGGTCAATGTGATGAGTTAACTCTCTTCTTTACTTAATAAAACATCCTAAACCCAGCGTCAGAGGAAGCTAATCATCTGGTGCCTAATGCAGTGTGCGGAGCTAGATTAAGCAAGTGGTCTCCTTTGGATTTGGCATCCTTCTTAGCTGCTCTGCAATCCATCAAATCTTGATTTCCACTTGTTCCTCTTCCACCTGACAAGCTCAGGTTATTGGATACGCCCCTTCTTACTTTGGTACTGGAGCTTCTAAATTCCTCATAGAGAGAAGGGTTTGTGCCTCAGAGGTGGAAGCCCATCATGTATTTCCACTGAAACTCATATGGATTCCTCTAGCTAGCTGAACTTTCAGCCTATTTGCTTGTTGCCATTTTTTTCCTGCAGTTTTAGAAAAACATGTGAATGCTGAACTCACTGCTTTTGCTGAGGCCCAAAATCTTTTTTATCCCACGCAGTCTGACTTCAAGACTAAACACAGCACTGACTCCGCCATGTTGGGTGTTACGGAACATCTAAGACATCATCTAGATGGTGGTGGCACCAGTGCACTCATATTTTTGGATTTGAGTGTGACTTTCGATACAGTGTCCCATTTAGTCCTGTTAGCAAGACTGGAGGCATTCGGTTTGGCCGACTCAGCTTTAGGATGGCTTACTTCCTTTCTAAAAGACTGTATGTTTCAGGTCTTTTCGGCCAGTGTGGGCTCAAAGCCACAGGAGTTCCACAGGGCTCTGCTTTAAGTCCCTTGTTATATAATATCTACGTCAGCCCATTGGCGGCTTTAGTACAGAGCTGCAGACTTTCTCATATGCCGATGAAACTCAGATTATTTTCTCTTTATCTTTGGCTTAGAACCATGACTCTTCAATTCTGAACTGATCTGCCTCAAGCTTAATGGTGATTAGATGGAGGTCATGGTCCTGGGGAAGAATGCCTCTTGGTGGGGTTCTAGACATTGACCATAGTCCCTTGGGAAGCTGCCTACCGCATCTTTCTTGGTGAAAAACATGGGCGTGCTCATGGGTAATAAACTTTCCATCAAACCACAAGTGACTATAGTTACTGCCGCATATTTAGCAGTTCTCATATGGCTGAAAAAGATTATCTGGCTGATTCCCCCAGTGGCTCAGAGAACTGTTATTCAGGCCTGAATTACATCTAGATTGGACTATAGTAATGTGCTGATAAGGCCCTGATCCAGTGCCATCAGATGGTACAAAATGCTACTGCCAAGTTGTTCTTTTACCTACCAAAATCTGCCTCAGTCTCCCATCTGCTTCGGGATCACAAAGCACATTTTAAAGCACTTTGCTTTATGTTTAAAGCTAACAGGGTCTAGGACCTCGTTCTACTCAGGAATTGGTGGTTCCCTACCAGCGTACTCGGGCTCTGAGATCCGCGAACCAAACCTTGTTCTCAGTACTGAGGTTTTGTTTAACCCATTTGAAAGGTCACTCTTTCGCATATCTCTGCCCTAAACTGTAGAACACACTTTAGGCTTCAAGAGTTAAAAAGTTCACAAAGGCATTAGACTGACAAAACCTCTTTTCTTAGTTATGTGACTGGTTTTCATGTAGCTTGGGACTTAGACAAAAACATCTTTATTAGTCACAATAACCCCTACTAATGACATAACTATTCATGATTGCCCCTCCAGCTTTTCTTCTCAATTGACAAGGTGTTAGACCTCTTAGACTTAGGATGGTCTACCCCCAAATTTTTGGTCTCACTGCTAACCAGTGGTAAAGTGCTTGTGCGCTCTCCTTTAAACATCGTATAATTGACTTACACCCAACTGGCACTTTTAATTTACTTGTAAGTCCCTTGTAAAATGGTGCTACAGGTACTCAGGGCCTGTAAATTTAATGCTACTAGTGGGACTGCAGCACTTATTGTACCATTCACTTAATTAGCCTTTTTTAAACATGTTTCAGGCATGCCATTAAATCCTGCATGTGACATTTTCCATTTTAACCTGGCAAAATAAAACCTTCCTTTTTAGTACAAGTAAGTCACCCCTAGGGTAGGTCATAAAGCAGTCCATAGGGCAGGGTGCGAACTTTAGGCCCACTCTTCAGTACATTCCTGGACCTGTGTATACTACAGAGGAAAGGCTGCTCTGCTGCCAGAAGGACTGCCTGTGGCCTGTCCTGCTTGCTGAGAAGGAGGATTGGACCTGCGCCCTTCATTCCAGGCTACCTGAAATTACTATAAGAGTCAGCTGACTGACCTCCTGCTTAGAGCTACAGAGACATAATACGCCCCAGAGGCCTCCCTTCAACTGTCCAGCTGACCTGCTTTACTGAACCTGCAACTAGATGTGCCTGAGCCCTGCTGGTCTCTGCTGGAGTGAGATCCTATTCCCAAAGATGTGCCCCTCAGGTCCTGGACCCTTGGTGTGGCAGTTATGCTACTCCTGGTAGAATAGGAGACCTCCTGAAGTTTTGGGCTCCTCATGATTAATAACGAGCCCATTACTGCCAATAGTTTGCCTCCCGCACCGATTGGCAAAGCAATGCTCCAGTAAACCTGACTCTTACCACTACATTGACCACCAGCATTGACCGGCAACGCGAGATCTTCATTTCGTGCTACAACATCGACAGCCCTCTGTGCCTGCCAACGTAAAGCTACAGCAACGACTGCCGGCCGCACCCAACAGGATCTTCGTGCTACAGAATCAACCATCCGTGACACCCAACCTGCTCTCTGCATTAATGTGACGACCATCCCTTCTTCACAGGTCCTCCTCCACTGTGAACAGAACTCTTTGCGCTGGACTTTAGAAGAAAACTTTTTCAGCAGGACTAACTTGGTCCCTGGATCCAGTCTGCACTCCTTCACAGTCGTGGCTTTCACCCCATCTCGCAGGACCAGATATCCGCGTGTTTGGTTTTAGGCACCATTACTCTATTTTTCTAAATTGTTAAAGGATTTTGTTTATGTTGTGATTTCACGTTATTGCTGTTTGTGTGCTGCATACATGCTTTACAAAATTCCTCTCAGTTAAACCTAATTGCTTTTGTGCTATTCTACCAAAGGCTTAAGTACAGGTTAATTTAGTGACTTTTGTGGTTCTCCCTGACAAGGATTGTGGCTGTTTCTTGAGAAGGGCTCACACCCCCCTTAACCAACAACCCAATGTTTCACACAAGCGTATACCAAGATTAAGACCTCTGGATTTCCACTTTGCACTGTAAAGGCATTCGTCCAAGTGGATAAAAAAATTCTGTAACCATCTTAATAGTTTAATCTGCATACATCATTAGGGACAATAAAAGTTTCAAGTTGCACAATCAAAATTTGTGTTGAGATGTGGTTGAGTTCTGGAATTGCAGCCCTTTATAAGCCTGTGTGAAGACTCCTACCCATAATTGTATGCCAAAATTCAGGATGAATTCACAATTCTTGCTTATGATTTCTACAATTTCTCCTAGGTGAGAGTATTGTTAACTAAAATAAAAAAAGTCGTTATCAGCTGATTCGCTGCTTTGCTCCTCGTTGGGTAAAAATGTCAATCTTGTCCACTGCAAAAATCTCTTGTGTTTTTTTTAATTCTTTTTTTTAGGCAATAGTCAGCAATTTACCCAGAAATACAAAATAGCACATTAATGATATGTACAAACAGGCGTTGTTCACCTGTCAATAAACAGCAGCAGTTGCAAAATAAACAATATCAAGCATAACTCAGTTCAGTCTACGTCAATGTGCAGTGTTATCAATCATAAAAGACGAGGGAAGAAGTCCTTCACTTCCCCCACCCCTCCTCCCCGATGCTCATCACACTCCCAGAAGTGTTTCGTAGTGCTGTATTTCTGCTCTGAACTAGTAGTTCTTGTGTGATCCCGCCCCATCCCACCCCTCTCATAATCCGCCAATAACGTCTTTTTAGTTGCCCGATCCACATACATGCTTATTCGCCACAAAGTTTGGGATTAGGCATGTCCCTCAAAGCGACCTGACAATGCTTAGGGAAACTCCACATATGTATACATCCTGTCATTGAATGTGGGCTGCATACTCCTGCTTGAGCCTCCCCTGCAGCCACCTCTTTGCCCCTGGAAACATTTTGTAAAAACTATTGCTTATCGTGCACCTCTTTTTCCAGATGATTGTGTTTACACTGAAACTGATACTGTACCACCTGTGTTGTGTGGTACAATATTGAGCTCTGCCTACAGCAAACAAAATCACATGAAATCAACCATGCGACCGTAAGTCCACCATGCATCTACTGCGAAAAAAATTTCTCTGCTATATATCCCCCTCTCTAAGCATGGCTCATTATTCATCTGGTGATAGTTTCAACACCTCTTCTCACTCCTTACTGTCCTAACCTGACTGTCTTCTTTTTCTCACCCGAGATCATCTGTACCCCAGCCTTTATGCAACCAGAATTGATTCTAGAATATATGTCTACCCTGTCATCCTCATTTAAATGATTTAGCCAGTGTAGAGAAGAAAACGTTTCTCTTTGCTCAGTTTTACAAACTAACAATAGACATTTCAGAGTGTATCTCTGTTTGAGGATGTTTGCTTGTGTTTTGAGACTTATGACAACATTGAAGAGACGGTCCCTTTAATTAACTTTATATATGATCCACATTGGGTTTCCTTCTTATGATATCTTCACTTTACAAGTTTACATGTTCATTCATCTTTTTGCTCTCTCTGCTTTGATCCTTTTTTGTATCCGTATATTTTTCCTTCCTGATTTATCTCTTTCTGATCGGTGTTCATACACACTATATACCCAAGTATTTTTCCATCTGTCTTCCAATTTCTTCAAATGATCTGAAACATAGATTGGAGCCGGGGCTACTAAGATAATATTCACGTTTTATTTCTGTTAAGTCAAACTTTACAAAAATGATTTTAAATATTTTGGTTGAATAATGTTAATATTAAACCATGTAAAGGTGCTATATGCTTTTGTTGAAAAATATTTATATTCATGTAGCACCTCTTCACATCTGGAATATATTCATTCATAGGCTGCATTAAAGTTGCCAGCTACATTTGAATACATGTATTCTATAAATATTGATCTGAAAGAGACTATTAGTTATAGCTTCCTTACCTTAGAATTACCCCCAGGCGTCAGACTGCATCCAGAGAATTTGTACTCTCAGCAGTACCCCTGCGCATCATTAGGTATCTAATTAGACGCCGCCCCTGCGCGCTGATGTCAGTTTTTTCTTTTAAACACGCCAGCCAGCGCAGATCCGGAGGTGGCGGTGCACTTGGTCACTATTTGACTAAAGAGTTTTCAACTTTTATCGACCTCTTTTTCGAGTTGTTCGACTCCTGATGCACGTAGGGATGTCCCATCGTCAGACCGGCTTCAAGCCTTGTGACTCCTGTCACCATCTGATGTCTGTCAAGGATCTGCACCTCGTTTGCCTCTGGTGCTTGGAACGCGACAACGACCCAAAGTTGTGCTCCAACTGTCTGGCCATGAACCCGAAATCTTTGCGGCAGCGGTCCCAAAAGCTTCTGGAGGCTCGTCAGTTGGCTCTGTGCGGCTTGAGGTCCCAGTCAAGAGGAAGGTCGCGGGACCGTTCTCTGAGCCACCACCATCATTCCTCAACGAAGTCTTCGTCATCGGGTAAGTCGAAGGACAAGAAGAAGGTGAAGAAGCACGCGGAGGGTTGTTGTCTTCCGGCTCCACCCTCGGAGCACACTGGTACGGCTCCAAGCTTCCTTCCCTTCCTGGGACCCGGAGCGTCTCCCGCCCAGCTTCGTGCCTTTTACGAAGCCCTCCATTCCATCTTTGGGCAGTCCAACTCGGCTGGCGCACCTTTGGGCTCGCAGACTCGGCTGTAGGCTCTAAGCCTTCGATGCCAGCGGCTCTGGCCACGGTGGCGCTGGGCACCCAAGGGTCCAGGCCTGGATCCGGATCGTTGCCAGTCGACCTCACGGTACCTTCCCTGGTGCTGATACCTCTGACGACATATCCAATGCCGGTTGCGTACCCGGCCAGCATCTATCCCGGCCTCCCCCTCTACTTGGACACGGAGCGCCGGTGCCGGTGGGTCATTATGTACCGCTGTTCTTCCCTCTGTTGCTTATCACCCTGAGTGGTGGCAAGAGGAGGGTGAGGAGGACTGGGAGGGGTCTGTTGACCCTCTGGCAGACCAGCTTGAAGAGCCGGACTGGAGAGAGGAGTTGGGTGATACCAGTGGTCAGGATACTCCCCCAGACCTTGGTATGCTTTCTCCCCCTACCGTGGCTACGGAGGAGGGAGCTTCCTACGTTGTGGTGTTGTGTAGGGTGCTAAAGCCTTGGGCCTTGAGCTTCCTACGGTGGCGGTCAGGACTGACCTCCTTATTGAGTTGCTTCAGCCAGCAGTAGCCTCTTCAGAGCCCTTGCTGCCTTTCAATGAGGCCCTCACTGACGTCCTTCTGGGCTCTTGGTCCAAGCCCAGCACAGGGGCTCATTTGGATAGGATGATCGCCTGATGCCACCCCCGGCACCAGGCGACCCACTTTTCCTTTCCCAACACCCTACCCCCGAGAGCTTGGTGGTCCAAGCCTCATCTTTGAAAGGAATCGCTTTCCCTACAGCTCCTCAAGATAGGGAATCCAAGAAGCTGGACCATCTTGGGAAGAAGATGTTTTCTTCCACCAACTTAGGACTGCGGTCGGTGAACACTGCATGTCTCTTGGGCCGTTACACACATTCAGTTTGGGATATGGTTGCGCAAGTGCTGCCACACTGCCCAGAGGAGGCCGGGGCCATGCTCGCCTGCGCTGTTGCTGAGGGTCGAGATGCAGCAAAGTTCACCATATGGTGTGGACTGGATACTGCCTACTCACTCGGTAGGACGATTTCCACGTCAGTAGTCCTGAGATGCTACACCTGGCTTAGAGCCTCTGGTTCTCTCTGGATGCCCAATCTACCCTTTTGGACATGCCCTTTGATGGCCGTCGCCTGTTTGGCGACAAGGCAGACAACTCGCCCGAGCGCGTCAAGGACTCTAGAGCTACAGCCAGGTCTTTGGGCCTTGCAGCCACTTCTCGCCCCATGCAGACTGCCACGGAAGGGGTACCCCACCACATTTCACACAGGGCCGCACAACCCACCCAGCCTCTGCGCAGCCTGGCAGGTGGGACCCAACGTCGGTGGTCCAGGGGCCAAAGGGCGGGCCAGTCCACCAATGCCCCCCCTGCAGCTGCCTCCAAACTTTCCTAGTCCGATCTTTCAGGGCCACCAGTTGCCAGTGGGCGGCAGGATTCGCCATCATCTCCCCCACTGGCACAACATTGCGTCGGACAGGTAGGTTTTGCAGATAGTCCGAAGGGGCTACTCCCTTCCCTTCAAGATTGCCCCTCCCTCCATGCCACCAACACTCCATCGCATCTCGGAGGATCACTTGGCCCAATGCCGTCATGAAGTTACTGCTCTCTTGGCCAAGGGAGCTGTTGAGCGAGTCCCTTTATCAGAAGTAGGTTGTGGTTGTTATTCTCACTACTTCCTGGTAGCCCAGAAGGACAAAGGCCTAAGACCTATCTTTGATGTCAGGGACATCAACTGCTTCCTCCAGAAGGAGAAGTTCAAAATGTTGACATTATCTCAGGTCCTGCCTGCCCTCGACCCTGGAGACTGCATAGTAGCGTTGGACTTGCAGGATGCTTATTTCCACATCCCCATCCTGCCAGCCCACGGGAATTACCTACAGTTGATAGCATTTTCAGTTTACCGTGCTCCCCTTTGGCCATGCCAGTGCCCCTCTGGTGTTCATGGAAGTGATGGCAGTGGTCGCAGCTCATCTGCGCAGATCAGGGGTTCCAGTATTCCCCTATCTCGACGACTGGCTGTTGAAGGCGAGCTTGTCACAGGCTGGCGTCTCCCACCTCCAAACTACGACAGACCTCCTGCACTAACTGGGGTTCACTATCAACATGCAGAAGTCACACATGATTCCCTCTCAGAAGCTCCTTTTCATCAGAGCAGTTCTGAATACAGGGTATTTTCGGGCTTATCCGCCTGAGCAGCGATATTCGAGCTATGTTACCGATGTTTCAGCCTCTATCCTAGATTTTGGTGAGAATGACCCTGAGGCTGCTGGGCCTCATGGATCTCCTGCATCCTGCTGGTGGATCATCCTAGGTGGTATATGCGGGCTCTGCAGTGGGACCTGAAGTTCAAGTGGGCGCAGCATCAGCGGAATCTTCTGATTGCGTCCAGATCGCAGAGGGCGCTGCACACCAATTGCAGTGGTGGCCAACGGACCAGGATTGGGTCAACGGCAGATCTCTCTCCCTTCCCTAACCAGTGTTCACAGTGGTGACAGATGCGGATGGGAGAGGCGGAGATCAGAGGCCTCTGGTCTCTGGCAGTGTCTGGGCTCCACATCAACCTTCTGGAGCTCCAGGCGATTCGTCTTGCACTGAAGGCATTCCTTCCTTATGTCAGAGGAAGGATAGTACAGGGGTTCACAGACAACACCACCGCCCTGTGGTACTGCAACAAATAGGGCGGGGTGGGGTTATGGACCCTATGTCAAGAGGCTCTTTGCCTTTGGACATGGCAGGAACATCGGGACATGGACCTTGTGCATGATGGATCACAAATGGCGTCTTCACTCGGAGGTGGTGCAAGGTCTCTTTCAGCAGTGGGGAGAGCCTTGCTTAGATCTGTTCGCCACCGAAGAGAACGTGCAATGTCAGCAGTTCTACGCGTTGGAATTTTCAAGGCGGCACTCGCTCGGCGACGCTTTTCGTTGTGAGTGGAATTGCTGTCTTCTATACACCATTCTGCCTATACCACTTTTGCCCGGAGTGCTGAAGAAGATCTAGCGCGACCAGGCCCAAGCCATTCTTGTGGCCCTGGACTGGGCTCGAAGAGTCTTTTAACCCGAGCTCTTGAACATTGCCATCGATCCTCCGATCAGACTGCCTTTTCGGGAAGATCTTCTGCCGTAGCAGCAGGGGATGGTCCTCCACCCGAACCTGTCCAGCCTCCACCTCCTTGCATGCAGATTGAGTGGTGACAGACAGACAGACATTGATAGGATTTCTCCTATCAATACTGGGCAACCTGTAACTGCTACCACAGCCACCTACCGCTGATTTTGACCGCTGTGCACCGCCCCTTCTCGCCGGACCCGCTTCGCGGGTCCCGCTTCGCGGAAACACAGCGGCTGCAATACTCCAAAGGGCCTCTTCCAACCGGCAGGGCTGCGAGGGTAGAGCGGAGGACTCCACGGACCAGGAGTCCCCGCGCGCCCGTTACCAGCTGGGCTCCTCTCCCTGCCGGCCCCGCCCCCAATCGCCGGCAAAGTTAAAAGGCAGTCAAGCCTCACTCCAGGTGGATTTCTCCTATCAATACTGGGCAACCTGTAACTGCTACCACAGCCACCTACCGCTGATTTTGACCGCTGTGCACCGCCCCTTCTCGCCGGACCCGCTTCGCGGGTCCCGCTTCGCGGAAACACAGCGGCTGCAATACTCCAAAGGGCCTCTTCCAACCGGCAGGGCTGCGAGGGTAGAGCGGAGGACTCCACGGACCAGGAGTCCCCGCGCGCCCGTTACCAGCTGGGCTCCTCTCCCTGCCGGCCCCGCCCCCAATCGCCGGCAAAGTTAAAAGGCAGTCAAGCCTCACTCCAGGTGGATTTCTCCTATCAATACTGGGCAACCTGTAACTGCCACCACAGCCACCTACCGCTGATTTTGACCGCTGTGCACCGCCCCTTCTCGCCGGACCCGCTTCGCGGGTCCCGCTTCGCGGAAACACAGCGGCTGCAATACTCCAAAGGGCCTCTTCCAACCGGCAGGGCTGCGAGGGTAGAGCGGAGGACTCCACGGACCAGGAGTCCCCGCGCGCCCGTTACCAGCTGGGCTCCTCTCCCTGCCGGCCCCGCCCCCAATCGCCGGCAAAGTTAAAAGGCAGTCAAGCCTCACTCCAGGTGGATTTCTCCTATCAATACTGGGCAACCTGTAACTGCTACCACAGCCACCTACCGCTGATTTTGACCGCTGTGCACCGCCCCTTCTCGCCGGACCCGCTTCGCGGGTCCCGCTTCGCGGAAACACAGCGGCTGCAATACTCCAAAGGGCCTCTTCCAACCGGCAGGGCTGCGAGGGTAGAGCGGAGGACTCCACGGACCAGGAGTCCCCGCGCGCCCGTTACCAGCTGGGCTCCTCTCCCTGCCGGCCCCGCCCCCTTGGGGTCCTTAGATCTCCCATAAAGGAAAGGTAACAGTGCCGCTGCGCGGGAGCGCGCGGGAGCGCGCGGGAGGGCGCCGGGAGAAGCCCGGGACAAGGGCGGGACCGTCTGTGGCCGTCCGGGGTCGGACGAGGTTGGGTTGGGCCTAGAGTCTTGGTTCTTTGTACATTTACCGTCTGGTTATACCGCATACTACATCTTGCGTCATATAGTGGCACCTCTATTAATTTTCAACTATGGCCCTAAGATCGGGTAAACAGCGCCTTGTGCATATTCAAACCTCTAAGGGTGTTGTCTCAGGCCCCCTTGACGCTTTTTTCACCCGAGCCACAGGGATACTAGAAAAAGAAATTGAACTAGCCGAGCATAGATTGTCCCTGGACTTAGTTACTGGGAAACGCTCATCTATTGGTGCCCTGGCCCGTGTTAAAAGCCCTTTAATTAATGCTGCATTTAATTGTATCTCTACCTCAGAGACTGAAGTGATAGCTCATGTAGATGGGGACGGAGATCCAACATCTATGTCTAATGATAACTTTGAACCAAAATCTGATAATAACCTGACCTGTTTAGAAGAGGAAAGCCAAAATACGGAGGACGACGAGAGTAGCCTGTCCAGAACCCCCCAACTTTACCCTCTAACTTTACCCAGCATGCCTGCCTTGCCTCCAGTACTTACCAATCAGGTCCCTCGGAAAAGAAAGCACGCCCCAAGCTCAAAGGGAGAAATTGTACAAAAACAACCTAAAATAGATCATGTTAATAGTTCCTCTCATTCCCAGACCATACAAGAACCCCCAATAGTGTACTGTCCTTCATTGGTCCACTCAGGGTCTTCTAATCCTTGCCCAACATGTTTTAGCAGTGACGATGTCCTGTTGGTAAAAATAGAAGCAATGATTAAAACCTTATTGCATCCGATCTTAGAAAATACCAGGATACTGTCCGCTAAAATAGATGTTCTGGAAGCAGCGGTCAATATTAATATGGACCTCTTGCAAAACTTAACGACTACTAGTTTTAAGGCAAGGGGCCCTAACCCCATAGGGGGTGCTAACCAAGAAGGGGGGTCAACCACAACTATCCCCGTAGGGACACCTTCTACTATTATTATTAAAAAACCACTAACAGGAGTAAAAACCACAGCTACTACATCGACTACTGTAAGCAGAGCCCATACTAAAGAAACACCCAAGGCTAAATGCCCAGTGGCAACTAACAACACGCAGGGGAAAAAACCTCCAGCAAATGGCGCAGTAAATCTACCTAATAACACTCCAGCACAGACTTCCATAATGGGTAGGGAGAGGAAATCCACTCTCCAAGATAGGAATCCGAGGACAGACAACAGAAACTCACGACAGCCACCCAGAGTAAATCTACCTCCCGAAACGTCACAATACACCATCGTTCTAACCGGAGTGGCCCCCCTAAGAGAAGGTATTAAAGAATCACAAGGGGATCTGCGGAATAAGGTCATCTTCTGGCTAAACAAACATCGCCCTTTGCCCCCGTCATCTCCCACCGAAATCCTCTTTGTAAGGAGAGTAGAATGGGTAGGCAAGGGCGAAAAAGATCTGGAAGGTGACTGTATTTTAGTTTCATTTAGAGACCCGTGGGTGGTGGAAAGAATCCAAAGGAAAGCTAGATTTGCCCATCTGGGTGATGTACAGACCTTACACCTTGGTTACTTCTACCCACATATGTACCCAATTAATCAATTGGGCCCCAATCATTGGAAACTTAAAGGGGGAATGCCCCGGGAGCCCATAATCCATCACCCACAATACTACCCTCCCCTTTTCAATCATTTCGAGGCACTGTCAGATCTAGAATGGGTTGACTGACTATGCGCACCGACCCAGTTACCGAACACAGTTATAGGGAAGGGGGAGGGAGTGCATATCCCATTTAACCCCACTTCGGAATTAGTAAAGGAGCAACAGTCCCTTTCCCATAATAACACTAGTATGCTGAGGGGGCAAAGTGAGGAAGAGGCTTCCACCTCCAATATAGTTGTGACTAGTCTAACAAATGACAGCTTACCGAGCTCCCATTCCCCCCCCAATGTTAGCAATAACCATGTAGAGGTAAACTCTTTAATTTCACATATGGTATCTTGGAATGTTGCTGGAGTTAAGACCCGAATGATTTCTGAGGATTGGTTGGCCTTTATAGGTAAACATGAGGTTGTCCTCCTGCAAGAAACATGGGCCACATCTCCGTCTTATATGGCTGGATACATAAATTTTTTCAAACCAGCTATAAAAGGTACTAAAGGGCGGGCGTCAGGGGGTCTGATCACCTGGGTAAAGCAGGCCTGGTGTTTTTCAGCTTCTGAACTGTATGTGGATAATCCCGATATATTGGCTATAAGGCTGAGGGAAGTTGGAGGGCAGGAAATGCTTATTATTAACATATACTCTAGAGGCCTCCCTGGCGGCCGTGGCCCCAAGCTGATAGGCGCCCTAGACACATTACTAATGGGTTGGAATAAAGGCTCATTTATTATAATAGCGGGTGATATCAATTGCACAATTGAACCACTGTACCTGCCGGAAGACAATTGGGGGTTTGAAGAAGATGCGACCTGGAAAATCCCCGAACTTTCCAATAAACTGCCAGTCAAAGCAACGGAGGCTGCCCTGAACTGGACTGCCTTCTGCCTTACTTGGGGACTAAGGGCCGCAAACGGACGCACCAAATCGGACATTGGAGCCAATCCAACTTTTGACAATGGTGCGAGGAAAAGTCGTATTGACTACATCCTCATAAAAATGGAATATTGGAGTATAATTGTCGACATGGAAATTGTATTGCGTCCGGAAAGCGACCATAACCCACTGTCCCTGAAAGTCAAAACGTATGGCATGAAAAGACTAGCGGAACCAGATCCAAGGGGGCAAGGGGTTGTAACCGTATCAAATGACCGCAGGAGACTGAAATGGTCAATCATATCAAATGATGCAATGATACAGGCCAACATTGAAAAAGTGGTGACTAATTCTTTAAATAAAGTGAGGTCTGCTGTTGTTGAGAGGGGTCAGGGTGATTTAGACAAGATCATGGGTATACATGACAAATGCTTCTCTGAGCTTAAAACTCTTCTCTCAAAACCTTGTAAGCCTAGCAACGGGCACCAGAATGCTCCAAGAGCAAAATGGTATAATAGAGAGTGTAGAGAGGCGCATAGTCACCTAATAGAGAAAGTTAAATCCAGAGACCTAAGTGCAATAAAAGAGGCCAGACAAAGGTACAAAAGAGTCCAATGGGAGGCAATGAGGGAATGGGAAGACGACTTTTGGGCAGACCTTTTGGACGCTAGTAAATCTAACAACCAGACCAAATTCTGGGATATCGTTAAATGCGGAAAAGACGGTGAATTCCGTATCCCGTCTAACAACGTATCCCCGGAAGTCTGGATAAATCATTACTCCTCCCAATTTCGTACAGTAGTTGTTGACCCTACGTCTGTATCTAATCTGCTACCGGCATTACCCCCTGGCAACGTGACCATGTCCTTTACAGAAGCGGAAACGGAGCATGCAATAGGCCTAACCAAGAGAGGGAAAGCTCCTGGGTTAGATCAAATCCCAGCAGACCTATTTAAGCTAAACCTAGGCCTTTGGGTTCCCTATTTAACCAGTATATCTAACACTATAGCGAGAGGTGCCCATATACCCAGGACTTGGAAGGGGGCGTAGATCCTCCCTATACACAAAAAGGGCGATAGATCGAACCCAGGGAACTATCGCCCTATTAGCCTAATCGACTGCTTTCAGAAAGTTTTTGCCCGTATGATTCTGGCGAGGGTCCAAGGGTGGATTGAACTAGAAGGAATACTGTCCCCGCTACAGGCGGGCTTTAGATCTGGTATAAGTACCATTGACCAGGTTCTGAGGTTCTGCATGATTTTCTGGAAGGTCGTTATACTGGGGGGCGGCACCATCTATGCTGCTTTCATAGATTTGAAATCAGCTTTTGATTTGGTGCCGAGGGGAAAATTATGGCAGGTACTAAGGGACCTAGGAATGCCGGGAGAACTGGTGGAGATGATTATCAGACTACACGAAGATAATTTTGCCAGGGTAAGATGGGGGTTACAAGGACAATATACTGACTCATTTCCGGTTTCACGGGGAGTCCGTCAGGGGTGCGTTCTCGCCCCCACCCTCTTCTTACTCTTTATAGATCAGGTAGTGAAATTCTTCGGTTCTATTAATACTGACGCACCGTCCTTGGCGGGGACTAAATTCCCAATGTTGATCTTTGCGGACGACACTCTTCTCCTTTCTAAGACTAGGGGAGGTTTGCAGTCGGCTTTAAATCACTTTGAGGAATATTGTAAACAGAACGACCTCCAGATAAATGTGGGGAAAACCAAGTTTATGGTTTTCTCCAGGAAAAAACCAATACGTAGCAGTGTACAACTTAACAGGGTTAACCTGGAACAAGTTGATACGATGACGTACCTGGGGGTCACTCTGGATTGCCGACTGTCTTGGAAACCACAAATAGAGACCCAACAGCTAAAACTTGCCCAACTGACTGGTTGTCTTTTGCGTGAGCAAAAGAAATCAATCACCAAAAGGGTCGTCCCCGCCCTACAAATCTATGATGTTAAAATTAATGCTGCGACACTTTATGGGGCAGAGTTATGGGGTTTTATGGACCTCTCGAGTTTGTATAGGATACAGTGTAGGTTTCTTCGTAATCTGGTAGGGCTGCCCCAATCAACCCCACAGATTCCACTTTGCCACGACATGGGCTGCCTCCCAATATCGGACATGGCAAGATACAGAGTAGTGTCCACTTGGAGGCGCATATGGACTTCGGAGGATTTGGCCCTTTTTGCAAAAGAGCTAACCGAGGTAAAGGCCATGTGGGGATCGGAGCAAATCCCATGGCTTCGCTCGGTGAAAAGGAGCCTGCATGATATGGGCTTGAGCCATTTGTGGGTTTCGCCAGGTACGAACAACTTTCCACCGAAAAAGGAATTTAAGGGTTTATTTTGGGCCTCAACTCGCCTTCCCTTGGCACATGCCTCCAGTTCTGATAACTTGACGGGGCGTTTTTTAAGTTTTAAAATGGATCCAGCCCGGGAGGCATATTGGGACCTTATCCCCAGGTCAATGGATAAAAAACTATACCACCAATTCCGAGTGGGCTCATTACCCCTAAACTCCTTTACCTTATCTTGGGGCAATAGCTCCACCAACTCTTGTAGTCGCTGCCCCGGATGTAAGGAAACCGAGGGTCACTTTTTGTTCGCCTGTCCTCAATACAGAGAACCCCGCTTAAAATGGTTAAAACCCATTTTTAAACGTATGTCATGTAAAAAATCCTCGGATGCTATCTGGGCTCTAAAAACAAACACCACTGATTTTATTGTGATATGCTTGGCTAAGTACTTAGGCTGGGCATGGGCAATCAGAGCTAGGAGGAACTTAACTGTCTCTGGATCATAAAGTACAATGTGTATAGTGTTTATCTGTATATGTTCAAATCAACCTCTATGATCAGCTATATCCAATATTTTGTCTCAATAATGGTTTAATAATTTTTTTTAATTGTATTTTTTTTTTTTTTTTTTAGACTGATTGTATACTTGATAAACAAATTAATTTTTATCTTTCTAGCATGAATTTGTATAATGTGGAGATTTTGATACTATTTTTAAATACTTGTTTAAATTGTCTTTTATGATTTTATCATCGAAATAAAGACATAAAACCTGAGTGGTGACAGTTGACAGCTTTTGACCTTCCTCCCGAAGTCTGTAATGTCATCTTGGCAGCCAGGCGTCCCTCCACTAAAACGGTATACCCCTGTAGATGGAACAAATTTGTGGCATCTTGCACAGCAAAGGCTGTTGTTCCCCTTTTTGCCCGTCTTTCAGAGGTTCTCCTCTTCATTCTATCTTTGGCCCAGCAGGGCTCTGATCTGGGCAGCCTTAAAGGTTATCTTTCGGCCATTTCGGTCTTTCTTTGCCTTCCTGATCAGCCTTCTCTTTTCAAGTCCCCTATTGTAAATGGGTTTCTTAAGGGCATTGCTCACCTCTTTCCTCCTACTCCTTTTGGAATGCCCCAGTGGGACTTGAATCTGGTCTTAACTTACCTTATGTGTGCTCCCTTTCAAGCCACTACATAATTGTCCTCTCAGACTCTTGACTTTAAAGACTGCTTTTCTGGTTGCCATCACTTCTGCTCGCAGGGTGAGTGAACTTCAGGCTCTATCGTCCAAGACTCCTTTCCTTGCTGTCCATCCGGACAAGGTTGTCCTTCGAACTAGACCTTCTTTTCTTCCCAAGGTGGTCACCTCTTTCCACATAGGACAGACTATCACTTTGCCCAACTTCTTCCCGCCCTCATCCTTCCTAAGAGGAGGAGAGACTCCACCGTCTGGATCCAAACGTGCATTATCATTTTATCTTGATCGGACAAAACAATTCCGAGTGGATGATCAACTCTTTGTTAGCTATGTGAGCGCCAAAAAAGGTTGGGCCGCGGAAAAACGAACCATCTCTCGATGGGCCGTCCTTTGCATTAAGATCTGTTATTCCTTGGTGAAGAAAGAGCCTCCAGTAGGACTGCGTGCCCATGCCAACAGGGTGATGGCAGCCACATGGAGTCCTCCTCAATGACATCTGCCAGGCAGCCACGTGGGCATCACTGCACACGCTCACTAAACATTTCTGCCTGGATAGTCAAGTCCGGAGAGATGGTTTTTTTGGCCTTTCCGTTCTCCAGGACTTTCTGGTGTGAACTTAGTTCGCAGATCCACCTCTGGGGTTGTTATTGCTAGGGTATATATTCTAAGATAAGGAATCTATAACTAATAGTGTCTTTCAGATGAACACGTTACTTTCGGTAACGATATATCTGCAAGAGGCCTATATTATTTATAGATTCCTTTCCGCCCCACCCATCCTCCCCGCTCTTTAAACTGACTTCTAGAGTAAGGAACTCCCTTTCAGGGCCCTAGTTTTGTGCACCAGTGGTCAGTGTCTTGCATGGCTCTGCGCTTCTGGCGTGGTATGTTGTGTAAAAGAACTGACGTCAGCGTGCAGGGAAGGCGTCTAAGTAGATACCGCGAAGTCATCCCTGCGATCAAGATGCCGCCGACGAATGCGGAGTCGACCGACGCCACCTACCAACGCCCCTGGGTTACTGCTAAGAGTAAAAATTCTCCGGATCCAGTCTGACGCCTGGGGGTAATTCTAAGGTAAGGAATCTATAGCTAATATATGCCTCTTACCGAAGGTAAGTAACTCGTTCTTTAGAAATTCCACATTATTGATTTGAAGTACCGCTAATGTAAGGACATCAGCCTCCTGAAAAAGATGTTATGCATGTATGCCACCCCAATTTACACCTGTTTATAGGCTTTATCTTCAAGACTTATTTTAAAATGCTAATGAACGTTTGATTTGTCTTTAAAGTACACATTAACATGGTTTCCTTTGACCGTTACCTGATGATTACCACTTTTATCACTATACTATCATCATATAAATGAAAAAATATTTTGTCTAGGCTTTAAACATGAAAATAGAAAGTTCATGATGACCTGACACTTTTTGTATGTGTTTTTTTAATAGGAACTGATATTTTCTGTTGAGGGATTTAAGCCTTTTGGTTGGTATCTCACCCTAGTGCAATTTGGGTTTTACTCCGTATTTGGATTAGTAGAACTTCAGCTTACCCAAGACAAGAGAAGAAGGTATGTAATATTTGATCCTCTTTAAGATGACTTGAAGGTCCTTTCAAGATTTAAATTGTTGTTTTCCCATTAAAAAAGTCCCTCTTGTAAATCAATACATTTTTGACTGATCACACCACCAACTATTTTATTTAATTTAGTTACTTTTGACTTTTTTCCCCCACTCTTGTTATGGTCTTCTGAGTTCTATTCTTAATTATTGCATCTCTATCTTAAGCACTCTGTTTATTTCCTCTTCTATTTTTATTAGTTTGTCATTCTTTTTTGTAACTATAAGCATGTGCTCTGGCTGTTATTCTTGCTCGTTTTCTGCGAGTGACTTGCAATTATACAACAGCCCTTTACCATATTGTTTTTCATAATTCTCAACTTCTTCTTGCTGCTTAATGTAAACACTCCACCCATTTATCTTATTGAAACCATTTTTCAGTTTTCTGAAGAGCAAGGGAGAAAGGAGTCACTTTTTAGGTTTCATTCAAGGAAGAAGCATCCTCCCTTTCTTCTGTTAACTTTTGTCCCACCTCTTGTTCCACTGAGCATTTTTTGCACATGTGCAGGACCTAAAATAGGCTGCACACCGTGAACCCATTCTCATTCTTGCACTCAACAGATTACATTATATGTTGACCAGGAACTGCATATATTTCCTTCTCTGAAACCTCAGGAATCTGATTAAAACTCCCAAGACTGTCACTGAAGCTTGACAGACGGTTTGCATCATTGTGAAACGCCCTGGGCAAGACTTTTTTTCTGGTGAACAGATAAAAACAAATGTTCTCGCTGATAGACATTAAATAACACATGCAAAGAGCGCGCTAACAGGGGTCTCACCATTAGTCTTCCGAAGCCATTCTTCCAGACAAGAATTTGCAAACCACTAGGTAAAGTGGAACAATGCTTCAAATATTTGATGTTGATAGGGATTATGTGGTGGATGAACACTTAATTGAAGAGAAAAAAAGATGCTGAGATATCAAGTCCAAACATTGAATAGGCAATTGAAATATTATGCATACCCTGATTCAGTGTTTCAAAACAGGTCATCATCCATACAGGAACATGTTATCTGTGCAGACAAGAAGTAGTATCATCACAACTGCAACCAACCTGGTGATGTTGACAAAACGACACATTTTCAATTGCAGAACTATTCCATGCTACCTATTTTCTCCTTGACAAAACAGACTGCAAGGAGAGATTGACAGTATTGACAGGAAAAGGGAAGAGACATGATAAAACAAGCATTTGCAATGTATTCGGTCTCGCCTTTGGAACCTTATTTGTATTTAGCTATGCAGCACATTAGCCTGGGTGCTGAAACATCTACCGTTCTTTAACATGGAGGGAAAGTAAGCACCAAACTGCGTGACACGCCAGGTTTGGGAACATATGGAGAGAAATATTGCCTTTCAGCGGGAAATGGTATGGTCCAAAACTCTGTTTTTAATATAAAATCAGGACCTTCGGTGGTCATATCACTGAAAAGATTTGAAAAAAAAATTATTGTCTACGGGTGCTTGTGGAAGACAATTTCTATGGACTGGAATCTAGAGAATGCTAAAGTGATTCTGGTATTTTAGTGACCTCTACTGGTCGTTTTCTATCAAGACAGTTAAATAGAGGCAGTTGGACAAGCAGATAGCAATTCTGGTATTTTACTGATCTCTACTGGTAGTTTTCTCACAAGACAGTTGAATAGAGGCAGTTGAACAGAAAGAAAGTCCCTAAGCAGAAGCAGACAAGTCCTAGGGCTGATCTCCAGAGCCCACAAAGTACATACACATATAAGTATATACTAAAGTATATACAAGAGGTCTTGAATGCTCGACCTAAAAATGGGGTCCCACTTATCAATAGCCAGAAACATAAGGACTTGGACCACCGACCTGAAACATAAGTGGGAGTGTTTATAGTGCAGCTAGAAGATACAACACTAAACTAAGGTGAAGTGAAACAGTCAAAACTTGTATAAATGGGAGACAAAAGAAGCCAGACTGGATTCCCATAAATCAAAACTTAGAGAATAGCGAGGATCTATGAATCACTTAACAAATATGCCTCAGTCAGTCTGCTGTGGGGGAAGAGTTACTATCCACCAACAGCACAGGCCTATTGAGCAAACTTCAAGATGTCTACCTTTACAGTACCTCATACGATAGCAGGACATAGCATTGGAAATGGGTTGTTCTCAAACATCCATTCACCATGTGTCAGGCACCATTTGGTGCCTGGCACACAGTACATGGATGTTTGGGGGTGCACCACATGTGCCCCTCTAGGTCCATAGCGGAGGCCCACAGGTGAAGGTGGACTTGCTAGGGGCCCCCAAAGTCCCATTCCATCTGTCTTTACATGGCAGTCGGACCGCCATGTGAAGGCAGAGGAAAAAGGGTCATTGTAATCCCTACGGTGGTGCTTCCACAGTCACTGCCCGCATTGTAGGGATTATGCTCCGTCGGGTTCCTTGAGCCTGTCAGCGGAATCAGTCAGCCCATTTGCCCGCTGTGCTCTGACCAACCGCATCATTATGCGGCGGTCGGACTACTGCCTGAGATTCCGAATGGACTGCCATCGACAACCTGTCTGTGACGATCAGCCCAACATAATTTGGCCCTCTGCGCCTACTCTTGACTCAAAAAGGAACAAAACAAAAGACCAGTAGGGGAAAAACAATAGAAGACAGTCACTAAAGGAGAAAATAAAAAAAGAGGGGAATAAAGAAAGGATGAGAGTAAGGAAAGTACAGGTGAAGCTCCATTGATTAATAAAAGAGATAGATGTGGGGCTAGGGATGAGTTACAGAAGAGGAACCTCCTCTAAAAAAGGACAGAGAAAGGTTCGGGAGGGCTATGTTACTGGGGGAAAACAAACTAATTTACCAAGGTGGTTCCATCAACCCCAATGGTTTATTAAATGAATCTTTATATGTCAAACACTTGGAAGTGGTTCTAATTTTCTTTTCCCTCTCTTTATGGTTATATTTATTCTCTTCTAGAACCTTACTAAAATATATAATTGCTTTTTTCTGTGACATTTAAATTTTTTTTTATCAATAACTCTAAACTTAAATCATAGTAAAAGACTTCAGTAGGACCCGTCAATACGTGACCAGAACATTTTCTCATATTTATGTTTTTCCTTTTAGATCTTACTAGACCACCATGGCTACCTGATGAAGGTGTACCGCCGAAACGCGCGTAGACATGAACTATGTTAGCCATAACCACATTTCTGAATGTTCGAAAACTACATATGTGTTTAACATTATATTTCTTTATTGTTCTTATTCAATGTTTGGTATACAAATCTGTGTCTAATATCAACAATATCATGTTTGATATTTATTGATGTACTTAATTACAAAACTTGTATAAAAGGGAGACAAAAGAGGACAGACTGGATTCCCATAAATCAAAACTTAGAGAATAGCGAGGATCTATGAATCACTTAACAAATATGCCTCAGTCAGTCTGCTGTGGGGGAAGAGTTACTATCCACCAACAGCACAGGCCTATTGAGCAAACTTCAAGATGTCTACCTTTACAGTACCTCATACGATAGCAGGACATAGCATTGGAAATGGGTTGTTCTCAAACATCCATTCACCATGTGTCAGGCACCATTTGGTGCCTGGCACACAGTACATGGATGTTTGGGGGGGCACCACATGTGCCCCTCTAGGTCCATAGCGGAGGCCCACAGGTGAAGGTGGACTTGCTAGGGGCCCCCAAAGTCCCATTCCATCTGCCTTTACATGGCAGTCGGACCGCCATGTGAAGGCAGAGGGAAAAGGGTCATTGTAATCCCTACGGTGGTGCTTCCACAGTCACTGCCCGCATTGTAGGGATTATGCTCCGTCGGGTTCCTTGAGCCTGTCAGCGGAATCAGTCAGCCCATTTGCCCGCTGTGCTCTGACCAACCGCATCATTATGCGGCGGTCGGACTACTGCCTGAGATTCCGAATGGACTGCCATCGACAACCTGTCTGTGACAATCAGCCCGACACAATTTGGCCCTCTGCGCCTACTCTTGACTCAAAAAGGAACAAAACAAAAGACCAGTAGGCGAAAAACAATAGAAGACAGTCACTAAAGGAGAAAATAAAAAAAGAGGGCAATAAAGAAAGGATGAGAGTAAGGAAAGTACAGGGGAAGCTCCATTGATTAATAAAAGAGATAGATGTGGGGCTAGGGATGAGTTACAGAAGAGGAACCTCCTCTAAAAAAAGGACAGAGAAAGGTTCGGGAGGGCTATGTTACTGGGGGAAAACAAACTAATTTACCAAGGTGGTTCCATCAACCTCAATGGTTTATTAAATGAATCTTTATATGTCAAAAACTTGGAAGTGGTTCTAATTTTCTTTTATGGTTATATTTAATTCTCTTCTAGAACCTTAGTAAAATATATAATTGCTTTTTTTCTGTGACATTTTAATTTTTTTTATCAATAACTCTAAACTTAAATCATAGTAAAAGACTTCATTAGGACCCGTCAATACGTGACCAGAACATTTTCTCATATTTATGTTTTTCCTTTTAGATCTTACTAGACCACCATGGCTACCTGATGAAGGTGTACCGCCGAAACGCGCGTAGACATGAACTATGTTAGCCATAACCACATTTCTGAATGTTCGAAAACTACATATGTGTTTAACATTATATTTCTTTATTGTTCTTATTCAATTTTTGGTATACAAATCTGTGTCTAATATCAACAATATCATGTTTGATATTTATTGATGTACTTAATTACAAAACTTGTATAAATGGGAGACAAAAGAAGCCAGACTGGATTCCCATAAATCAAAACTTAGAGAATAGCGAGGATCTATGAATCACTTAACAAATATGCCTCAGTCAGTCTGCTGTGGGGGAAGAGTTACTATCCACCAACAGCACAGGCCTATTGAGCAAACTTCAAGATGTCTACCTTTACAGTACCTCATACGATAGCAGGACATAGCATTGGAAATGGGTTGTTCTCAAACATCCATTCACCATGTGTCAGGCACCATTTGGTGCCTGGCACACAGTACATGGATGTTTGGGGGGGCACCACATGTGCCCCTCTAGGTCCATAGCGGAGGCCCACAGGTGAAGGTGGACTTGCTAGGGGCCCCCAAAGTCCCATTCCATCTGTCTTTACATGGCAGTCGGACCGCCATGTGAAGGCAGAGGAAAAAGGGTCATTGTAATCCCTACGGTGGTGCTTCCACAGTCACTGCCCGCATTGTAGGGATTATGCTCCGTCGGGTTCCTTGAGCCTGTCAGCGGAATCAGTCAGCCCATTTGCCCGCTGTGCTCTGACCAACCGCATCATTATGCGGCGGTCGGACTACTGCCTGAGATTCCGAATGGACTGCCATCGACAACCTGTCTGTGACGATCAGCCCAACATAATTTGGCCCTCTGCGCCTACTCTTGACTCAAAAAGGAACAAAACAAAAGACCAGTAGGGGAAAAACAATAGAAGACAGTCACTAAAGGAGAAAATAAAAAAAGAGGGGAATAAAGAAAGGATGAGAGTAAGGAAAGTACAGGTGAAGCTCCATTGATTAATAAAAGAGATAGATGTGGGGCTAGGGATGAGTTACAGAAGAGGAACCTCCTCTAAAAAAGGACAGAGAAAGGTTCGGGAGGGCTATGTTACTGGGGGAAAACAAACTAATTTACCAAGGTGGTTCCATCAACCCCAATGGTTTATTAAATGAATGTTTATATGTCAAACACTTGGAAGTGGTTCTAATTTTCTTTTCCCTCTCTTTATGGTTATATTTAATTCTCTTCTAGAACCTTACTAAAATATATAATTGCTTTTTTCTGTGACATTTACATTTTTTTTTATCAATAACTCTAAACTTAAATCATAGTAAAAGACTTCAGTAGGACCCGTCAATACGTGACCAGAACATTTTCTCATATTTATGTTTTTCCTTTTAGATCTTACTAGACCACCATGGCTACCTGATGAAGGTGTACCGCCGAAACGCGCGTAGACATGAACTATGTTAGCCATAACCACATTTCTGAATGTTCGAAAACTACATATGTGTTTAACATTATATTTCTTTATTGTTCTTATTCAATTTTTGGTATACAAATCTGTGTCTAATATCAACAATATCATGTTTGATATTTATTGATGTACTTAATTAGGCCATGTATGAATGGACAAGTATGTATGAATAGCATCAATAACAATTATATAATCATTTTGTACGTACTACATAGGCCAAAACTGGAATTGTATATGTACCAAAATTGTTCTTAATATCACTTAATATGTTTTCTTATTTTCTATAAAGATCTAATATCTACAAAAACATTTCTTACCAAAACTTGATTTATAAATATAAAAATGATAAAAATTATATTTTTGATACTTTCTCTTCTCTGGTCACACACTGTTTTTGATTATCGTAGGTCCACTTTTAACTCATTTCCTAAATGTTTTTTCTCACACAGTAATTTAACCCTGATTTAGGAATTTTTTCAGGGGTACCCCTATTCTGACACATATATTCCATGTTGAACAGGCCAGCATGGAAACCATGCAGGAAACCGTGCATCATAATCCCAAGGGCGGAAAGGCTGTCCTTTAGGACTACAAGTCGATTCCGACTGGCTGACGAGCTCCTTGGGCCTGTCGGAATCCAGCCGAAATGACAGGTCGGCTTCAATTCCGACCTGCTGATTCGTAATCAGCCAGTCGGAATTTAAACTGGCATTGGGGGTCGAAAGGCCTCCGACCTCCATCATAATCGGCCTCTTAATGTGGAATTAAGTGCCAGCCAAGATATTATCTGCCATTTGAGGAAATAAACACTTATGGGTGGCTTGGTGATGTTTCTTGAGCAACCACATAATATTTAAATAAACATTTGCGTGAAGCTCTTAAAATCATTTTCTAGCTTTAATTTCTCACTATTTGTAAACACAAATAAATGTCCCTTCTCAACTGGCATTCTCTCTGCTACAGTGAAAATCCAACCACTGTTCAGAAGATTTTCACCATTCATTCTGGTGAACTCTGATTATTTTCTCCTGCCTTGTCTCTCCTTTTGCCTCTCGTGTACCCTTCTCTAGCTGGCTAGTAGAGGAAGAGAAGTGGGAAGGGACGGAGACAGGACTACAGATTGATAAAAAGAACAGTACATTGCGAAATGTGAAGGAGAAGGGAGGTAGAGATGAGATAAGAGATAGGTGAGTCAGGTAGAGATGTAAGGTAAAGAGTGAAAGGCGACAAAGCCAGAAAGAAAGATACCGACTGGAAGGAAAGGGTCAGAAACCGCGTGGTAGCGAGATCATAAAGTTTCACAGTGAAGTAGAGAGAGGTAGAAATAAGGAGAAGAAAATGCTGGGTACCCAGAGGGATGAGGTAGAGAAAAAAGATAAGGCAGAAAGGTAGAGAGGTGAGATACTGAGAAAATATAGAGAGAAGCAAGGTATTACGTGAGAGCTGTGAGATTAAAAGATGGACGAAATGGAAATATATAGAAAGGCAGGTAATGTAAAGATAGTAATGCGGTAGAGAGAAAGGTAGACTCTGTGGGGTTAAAACGAGGAGGTGTAGAAACAAAATGGTGAATTCGGGTGAATTTGAGTCAGCAGGGTGAGGTGGAGAGAAAGTTGTGAAGTGGAGAGCTATCTAAAGACAGAGAGGTGAGATGTAAAAAAAAGAGGTAAAAAGAGAGTTGAAATATAAAAGGCGGGAGATGTGAAAGAGATAGAGAAGGCAGTGATAGAGGAAAAGGTGGTGACAAAGGGTTAGGATAGTGAGAGCTTAAGTGATGGGAGCATATGTAGAAACAGAGCAAATGGAGAGGTGATGTAAATTGAGCAGTTAGTTTTTGTGAGAGACAGGTGGGGTTGAGAGAAATGAGACAGTGAGAGGACGCGAGGTAGGGAAAGGGGCTAGACGGTGCTGTAAAGAGTGGTGAGATAGAGGGATGATAGAGGTAGAAAGATGTGTTATGTAGATGGTGCAGTTAAGGTAGAAGGGTGAGATCAGAAATGTTGAGGTAGGCATAGAGAGTGGTCCAGAAAGAAGTTGAGAAAAAGAAAAGAAAAAGACGTAGGTGATGTAGATAGAGTGAGATAGAGGTGGTAAGGACTTAAAAATGTAGAGAAAGGTGTAGAGAAAAAGAGGCAAAATAGAGAGAGACAGAAATTTGTTTTTAGTTTAATTTCTACCAACTACCTGAGAGCGCTAGGTTTAATTTTGGATAGTGCAAAAAAACCTCCGCCGCACTACGTGGAGCTCCACAAGCGGCGGAGTTCCTCTAGATACATGCAGTTCGCAGTGATTTTCAGTGCCAGGTGCTTGTCCGCACTGTGCAGTCATCGCGAACGGCCCAATGCACAGTGCAAGCGGGCGCTGCTTTCTTTCTGCCACTCGAGTTGATTTTTACTGGAGCGGCAGCTTTCTCAATGCGAGCAGGTGGTTTCTCAACACGAGCATGCGCCACCACTCGCAACGAGAAATCTGACCGCCCTTTGAGAAATCTCACCGGGAGGTTAGTTTCTACACTCGCACTAGCCAACTTGATGTTGAGGATCGCGAACGAGGAAAAATCTCGCCAGGAGGTGGATTCTCCTCGCTCGCGCTCGCCAACTTGACGTTGATGAACGCGAGTGAGGGAAAAAACTCTGCTCCCCTATGTGGAGCGGAGTTTTTCAGAACTCTGCGAGCGCCGCGTAACATGGAGTGCAGAAAACTCCACGTGCGGAGTGGAGTTCACTGCCCAGACTTAGTTTTGTCCAGCAATTAAATGATAAAATGTTTACACACACACCATTATCACTTTTACAGATGGTGTGTGGAAGGGGAAGGACATGGGAAGTTGCCCACTTTGCCAATGCCTTAGTACGTCTCTGTGAGTCTAGTTATTCTGTGGCGGTCTTTGTGATTGCTAAACTGGGTTATTTCACACTACAGCATGGATTCATCTGAAACTATTTGAATCTCTGCAAAGACAAACGTAAAATGATCGTCACACTTTCACTTAAAAACACCTTGCCAGGAAATAATGGGGTTTCTCTTATTTGTGGCTAAATAACCATCACAGATACTTGGATAATTGTTTCTGAATTCCAAATTTTTATCTTTCAGCAATAAAATTATACCTTGCCCTCAAATTGATTTATAATTCTTGTAGTTTTAATAAACGTAGTGGCACTAGCCTTTGCCTAAAGCACAACACTTCTGCTACCTTTAAACTAACAGGACAGTCTTGGCACATTTCAGCTCTTTTCGAAACAAGCATTGGCTAAGCCAGTAGGTCTGGTTATTTTATAGATTAAAGTCTTCATTCATTGGTAAGAGGATTTGTGTGGATGATTTAGTTGGCAGACATGATAATGAGTCAACGATTGGATGGATGGATAAATGAGTGCATAGTTAATTATAGGGTATGATGAAGCACAATAGTAATAGTGTTATTAAAAAATGCTAAGAATTACAAGTATTTTTCCAGTGCAAGCATGACATAAGGGATGGACAGCTCTGGACAGCTCTGTGTGTGCATATCTAACAAAATAATAGCATGATGTCTTGCAAAAAAAAAAGTATGTTAGATTATTACTGGAGAGACCTAGTTTAGGCTGCAGCATCCCAAAACTTCCATTAATATCGTGAGCAATAATTATAGAGGAATGCCTACTAAAATTTGCTAGTATTTTTCCAGGCTTGTACAGTTTAGCTGCACAAGCCTAGACCAGTACTCTGAGCAGGCAGCATTTCAGGCAAAGTACTTATCCATCCAGCTGAAATCATGAGAGCATATGAAGCGTGTGGTAAATAATTTTTTTTCCGTAGAGCCAACGTGATAAATGTATATAACATGCTCATAGATTCTTGACATCATTCTTCAACCTCATTTTTAGGCAAGCATCCAACCCACATTCTGGTGACATTGTCCTCTCTTCAATAATGGCTAAAATTGTGTTCTACCTGTTTGACACGATTATGGAGAATGTTTAATTCTTAGTTGTGATTCGAATTCCGAGACTGCAATCACTAATAAACTTAAAAGAAGCCACAGCTGGGGAAATCTTCAGATGTTGAAGTCTCAGCAGCATCCCCCAGAGGCAAGAAATAATACCTTCTATGATCAAACAATGTTCCCCATTATTAGGTCTTCCTATAGAAGCATTCCTTATATACGAACTGGGTGGGGGATGCTGGGGGCACTTATGTTGAAATCTCTATAGTAGGGACCCCTTTCTGCCTGCAGAATGCCAAACCAAATTCACACTTCAGACTGCAATGCCTGGAGTCAGACTTTGACAACAGAAAAATATACAGAAACCCATCACTACAAAGAGGACCCAGTGTAGCACTAGAGTGCAAACCTATGTTAGACACATTCAGTGGCCCTATCAGAGTCCTAATGTTCTTCAGCTAGAATGCACACAGCTACAACTGTAGATCTAGTAGTGCTAGGCCAACCCAATTCTATTTTATATTGATCCCCTGTGTTTTTTCCATAGAAACTGTGCACAATTAGATCCCCAGTCAGGCACTTGGCGTGGATGTTTGGTAGTTGCTTTTTGTGCAATTAAATGGGAATATTTTCAAACAAATATCAGTTTGAGGGGAAGTGACATTTTGAGTCGGTTTACAGTGCTAATCATAGTCAGAGGAAGACCCTCCATGTCTTCTGTAACTCTTCCACCTTCCTTTTTTTTTCAACTTGATGGTGACGGTTTCTATTATGATTGCTTGTTATGTAAATACCAAATTTTCTGATTATTTGCCCAATTTCTCCTTATAATCTGATCACCTGAGAGATGGATTGTTGAGGTCATAGGCAAAATCAGATAGTCCATGTATAGAGCCCCTTTTGTTTTTACTAATCCCATTCGATACAAAAGGAATCACCTGTCATTTTTCAGTGAACAAGGCAAAGAAGATGAAGGAAAGAGGACATCACTGCCTGGTACCTTTTTCGCTTTGAAATTCAGACGAATGTTTACTAGGACGTTAGCAGAGGGGACTTATTAAAAATCTAAATAGGTGCCGGCAGGCTAGTCCCATAAGTAAAACATTTTAATGTAGTCCATAGGTAGGGCCATTTGACTGACAGATCAAATGCCTTGGTGCCATCCAATGTGTAGATTGTAAGTTTAGTGTCATAGGCTACCAACAAGGCCACTGAACAAGTCACAGAGTCTCACTTTTTTACTGGAACAATAAAGCCTACTAACCGGACTGTAAGAAACTCTTGACCGCCTCATTTAGCAAATGTGTCTCTGACAAAGAATTAAATTACATTTATTGCAGTGGAGATACTCTATATTGAGGTCCGTCACCGGTTAAAATTCTACTAACATAACGAACTAACCAAACAAATATTCCATACACCTTATGGATATATATACATGGCTCCAAAGTGCAGTTATAGTTAGGTCAGAGTTTTCAAACGTTTATCAAGATTTGCGCTAATTTGTCAAGCGGGTCTAAGAAGAAGAAGTAGGGGAGGGAGGGGACCCAAAAGGGTAATTTGCTATTTCTATTCCCTTAGGAAGGTTTGCTGTCCAGTACAGAAACATGGTTAAAGGGAATTACACCAGTTTTGGCAAAAAATTAAACCTTTACTCAGAAAGCGTGCTTTTTGTAAATTGGTGTAAATCAGTTCTGCCGCTTTAAAAAAAAATAGCATATAAAAAGGTGAACGTGTTAAAATAGAAGGGGTTACTGCTAGTAAAACGTTAGCGTTTCTGTGCAGTTGTTGGCCAGACATGCTCTGATTGGCCTATTCAAAGTGAATGGGTGGGTCCATATTGGTTGGCAACAACATAAAGAATATGTTGTGGCCGGCATTATAGGACACAGGGAATTGGTCAACCCCCATTGTGCAGGCCATTTGCCATATGGAGTGGGGGTTGGCCACCTGCAGTGAATTGGGCACAGGGCCAGTCCACCACTGTGCACAGCTGAAGTCTGTGCATAGCAGGGGTTGGGTGCCCGTCCCAAGAGTGGGGCAACCATGGGGGCTTGGACACAGGGCCTGTCTAGAGGCAAGGCTGTGTGGCCAACTTTGAGCAGTGCATGGCAAAAGGCTGCATGCAGTAAGGGATTGTGCACATACCCTAGCCATAGGCAAGGTTCTGCAGCCTATCCTCCGCTGCGCAAGACCAAAGCCCACGTGCAGCTGGGTGTTGGGTGCCTGCAAGGGGTTGCACAGAGGCTGTCCAAAGGTGAGCTTCCGTACCCAGCCTTCCTCTGCTCATGACCAAGGGCTGTGTGCAGTCATGGGTTGAGCACCCACTGGGGGGTGGATGACCGCAGAGAGATGGACGCAGGCCTTGGTCAGAGGCTGGGCACCCACAAACGTTTGGAAGCCTACAGGGAGTAGGGAATATGACTTGGTCGGAGGCCACACCCGGTGGCCAACCCCCAAAATCACTTTACCGGGTGCTGGTACCACCGTACCCAAAAATGTTTTTTTTGGTTTTTTTTAAATGAGTTCCAATGAGGCCCCCAGTGAGATATCATGGTACAGGTAGTGCTGCTATAAATGGAAAAGACATTTAAAAAAAAAATGAGAATTATGTAATTTGAGATGTCACCAATTATTGCCATTTGGCATGATATGTCATGAGTAATGTAATATGTGAGTACACAAGCAGTAGATGATGGCAGTGCTAGTTATAGTTAGTTGACTAAACTAAAAATGGCTAATTTTAGTGGCTATTCATTTTTTAAACCTTAGTTCGTATTTCATTTTAACACCTTTTTTTGTTTATTTGTTCTTCTCCCTTTGCACAGCACCCTACGTGAAAGTCCTCCTTAGGGAATTTCATCTCTTAGCACTAACATTAGTGAGTGTTTGAACTTATAAATTCCTCCTTTCTGTCATGCTCCACTTACTTAAATTATTCTCTTTTTCTTTCTGAATTGAAGGAATCAGCGCAACCTCCACCTCTGTCTTCCTCAATTTGTTCATCTTGTTTAGCCGCATTATTTTAAACATTTGAGGGCATCTAAGAAGACCAGCCCCCCAATTTCTTTAGTTCGTTCAGCCTTTTCTTAATTTTCCACTATCCCTCCTCACTTGATCTTCAAATATTAAAATAGTCAACAAAGGAGGAAAGGAAAACTTGTTGTTGTAGTACATCGGATTACGTTGCATGAGGTAGAATAGGTTCTTTCATACAATAACTTAAAAAGGTAACCAAGGTTTTCCTTAACTTTTTGTTAATGGTATTTCATTTGAAATTTCCCCTTAGATCTCTCTAAACAATTCAAGCTGTTGTTGAGGTAAATCTGATAGATACTTCTAACCTCAGATTCCTCACCTTCTGAATTTCCCCCAAATGCTACACTGAATCCCGAAAACTCAAATGCTGCGATGCTTTGTGCCAGTAGGTGGCGCTTTTCAACTTCACATCTATGCCATTCTGCTCTGATAAGTGACAGAACCACATAAAAGCGCCATCCATGCCTGCTGACGTCAGTCGCTTTCTTTGTGCTCCTTTTGACTTAAATCCGTAGCTCAGATCCTTTTTTCAAAATATTTTCCAGTGTGCATGAGATGTTGTCCCCCCCCCATCCCCTAAAATGAAAAGCATTCAAACCTTGTATGGACTGTTGCAAACAGATATCTGTGACAGATACACACAATGTGCACCTCTGTTGTGTAGGTTCTTCATACAACTCCTAGGCCTGTGGCAACTGCACCTACATGCACCCTAAGCCCATCCAGGAGCAAAGCTCTACATGGCGAAACAACAGAAGGCTCTGTGCTGGTCCCAAACCAGGTTTAAGTCAAAGGTGAGGACCTAGTGCTGAAGACATTTATGAGGCAGATCTTCCTTGCGGTCAAAGTCTTCGGGTAAGTCAAATAAACACAAGAAGTCCTGGACGTGAAGGCATCACTGGGTTTCCATGCCTCTCTCCCATTCCAGAAGAAACCAATTCCATCTCTGATCCCGATGCACTTGAGCTCTTGGGTCCATCGATGACGTTGCAGCAGGTAGAGGCCATTCGTGAGGGCATACTGCCTATCTTTGGCATGCTTCTTGCTCCCTCTGGAGTGCCTTTGAGCCCTAAAGGTCCTCAGGGACTCAAAGTCAAGTTACTACTCGCAAGTTCACCCTTGGCCTGGATCCCTTGAATCTGTTTTGGGTTCCGTGCTGGTGCTGAAATCTGCGCCCACTTCTCGAGTGTTGACACCTGTACCAATGCCACCGGCACCAGAGGAAGATTCACAGCCGATTGTGGTGCCTCACTTGAAGCAAATGTCGACTTGACTTTGCCATGCCCAGATATTGATGTGCCAGAGCCTCTGCTGACAACAATTGTTATGGAGACGACTATGGTGGGGATTGGTAAGGATTTGCCCCATCCTATGATGATGAAAACTGGTATAGTGGGTCACTACTGGGTTGGGGAGGTCACCTGGGAGAGGTTGAGATCAGAGAACTCTGATCTCTGGTGGGGACTCGCCTTCTCATCAATTTGCTGGAGCTGTGGACAGTCCCCTTGGTATTAAACACCTTCCTACCCTCCATCCAGCGACATGCTGCACGTTCTCATGGACATCACCACCACCATGTGGTCTTGCAACAGGCAGGGCATGTTGGGGTCCTGGATCCTATGCTGAGACTGCCTGTCTCTGAAGATGGCTTAGTCATCAGAGGAGACAAACTCAGCCGGTAGTGCCTCGCAAATCACGAACGGCAGTTACACCAGAAGGTGTCACAGGGCCTCTTACAACTATGAGGAGAACTCTGGCTCAATCTCTTCGCAACCACCAAGAATGTGCAATGTCAACTCTTCTGCACCCAGAAGGCTGTGTCTTAGAGGCGCATTCCGCCTAGAGTAGGGCATGGGACTCATGTATGCCTCTGCGCTGCTACCTCTCCTGCACAAAGTTCTGAAGAAGGTCAAGAATGATTGGGCTCAAGCCATTCTGTTGGCTCTGATTTGGGCCAGAAGAGTGTGGTACCTGGAAAATCTGGGCTTGAGCATTCATCCTCTGATCAGGCTGTCACCTTGGGGGTGGGGGGGGGATCTCCTATCGCAGGGCGGGTTCCTGCTCCCAAGCGTGTCCAACATGCACCTCCATACATGGCGATTGAGTGGCAGCAGATGATACCCCTTTGGTCCTTCTCCTAAGATGGTTGATGTCATTTTGGTAGCCAGGTGTCCTTCAGCAAAAGTATGGTAGATGCTGGGATACATTTGTGACTTGGTTGGGTGCCTGTCAGTTGGACCTGTTACAAGCAAAACTGTTTGGATATGTTATTGTTCGCTTTGTATTTAGGCTGGCAAGGACTTGCTGTGGGCACAGTTAAAGGTTACCTGTCTGCCCTTTAGGCCTTTTTAAGTTTGCCAAACTAACCGTTCTTCACATCACCAGTTGGGATGCATTTTTTAAAAGGTCTACAGCACGTTTCCACCTAAGCCATTTGTGTAGCCACATTGAGGCTTAAATCTGGTTCTCACTTTTCTAAAGTATGCTTCTTTTTAATCAATGCACAGTTGTCCATTATAGCAACTGACCCCTATAACGGTCATTCTAGTTGCTATAACATCTGCATGATGGGTGAGTGAACTGAAGTCCCTTTTGGTTCCGCCTCCCTATACCACTTTTTCTTCCAAACAAGCTGATTGTAAAATCTTGAACTTCACTCCTACTATAGGTGATGATGCCTTGTCATGTTAGACAAGTCATCATGCTTCTGACCTTCTTTGCTCCGTCTCATTACTTGACAGAGGAAGAGATTCTCCATTGTTTCACCCCCAGGAGGGCACTTAAAGTTTATATTGATCGTACCGGAGAACACGGAGTGGACAATCAGCTTTTGTTTTAATCCCTGGGTTGAAGAATGGCAAGGCAGTGCAGTAATAGACATTCTCTCAGTGTATAGTCCTCTACATTAAGATATGCTAACCTGTGGCTGAAAAGCAGCCTCCAAAAGGTCTGATGGCGCACTTCACCAGTGCCAAGGCTGCTACCACTGCATCAGCCGCAGAGTGCCTGTCATGCATATTTGTCAGAGCTATGTTGGCATGAATGCACACGTTCACAAAGCACTACTGCCTCGACAATCAGGTCCATCGAGATGGGCATTTTGCCCACTTAGTCTGTCGGGATTTTTTAGTTTGAGCCATTCCAGTCCCTTCACCTTGGAAGGTATTGCTTTGGTATCTGTGCACAAGGTGAGGAATCTGCAGTTAGAAGTATTCATCAGAAAAACTAGTTATTTCCCTTCAGTAATGGTTTTTCTGGTGGATGATTTATCAAACCTCAGACTCCTCACAGCCCTCACACCTTCCTGTTCTGTGGTATGGGCTCAACTGTCTAAAAAGATCCTCATCTAGGAATCTGCATACTGGTTTATTGAATCTGTAGTGGGCTCCATTTTTTAGGGAACAGAAAAGTTAATGAAAGAAACTGACATTAGAACGCATGTGTGGTACGTATATACAGCTCATTTCATCACTTGTGGAGCAGAATGGTGTTGACATGGAGTCACACAGGGCCACCTGCTGGCACGGAGGAGCACTGCTTTAGGGTTTTATGGATCCAGTCTGTCACTTGTGGGAATTCACAAGGTAAGGACTCTGCAGTTAGATAGAGTATCTACCAGAAAGATTGTTACTGAAGGTAAGTATGTAGTTCATCACTGTAATAACTTGATCACAAAACGTATTGTCAGAACCCTCATTGATTTTCAGAATGCTGATTTTGCTCCACTACCAGATTCTCAATATTCTAGAGACATTGTTGTCACTGATCTGAACTCTCAATATAACCTTGGAATTTGTTGCTACGATTTTCTGGGCTGTGCCATAAGCTCCATGATCTTAATTCTTTGAGTCAGCTCATTCAGTTTCTTTGCTAATTTTGTGCAAGTGAGCTATATTCCTATCATGTTGCTCTCAGAGAGCCCCAACATAGCCATCATTTAATTAAAAGGAGATGTAAGCTGATGCTTAACACTAGCCCTCCAACCATGATTCTGGAAATGTTATGCTCCTGAGTTAAGATCACTCTCCCTCAGCCTATATATTAGACCCCCCACTTTCTTAGTCCGCTCGTGTGAGCCATCCGAACTGGTTTGATGAAGAAATTCTACCTTCCTGTATTATTGACACTTGGGTTATCGTACGTGGCTTGAAGTTGAGGCCCAGCTACATCACTGTCTTTTGACATGGTATCTACTACAAAATCAAGCTATGCTGCGTTGTTCCATCTGACAGTGCTCTGCAGGGACAGATTATACATGCATACTTAGTGGCAGCTGCTGTGAGAGTGGGGATTCAGAAGTGCTAGTACAGGACCAGACTAGTACAGGACTAGAGACAGGAGCAGGAAGCAAAGTAGGCCTTTTGGACCAGATACCGTGCAAAACAAACCTGACCGTCTGCCCTGAGAAAGGTCTTACCTGAGCATGTATTTTTTGTGGAGATCGCCCCTTCTAAGATTCTTCACCTCTTTTCTACTCAAAGGGGTCTTGTCTCTACAGTTATCTAGGCTTGTGCACAATTTTGTTTATGCATGCGAGATTCACAAACTTTGTGTTTGGTTAGTTGTTACATTTGAAAAACTTGACATCATTTTTGGCTGCGGAACATTGGTTTGAGTAGAAAACAGCTTGCGGGAGACATTTTCTACTTAAACCAGCCTCCTGTCATTATCGCTTATTATTTTATTATTTATTAAGACTATGTCCTCAAAATTTCACATGATTCTGCATAATTTTCTTAATATTTCATGAAGAAAAATCTACAATATCTCATCCCTTTTTCTTTTCCTTAGAAACTGGTATCACCAGCCTGCTCTCTATCAATTATCTAATTAGCATCTACATTACATATGCAATCCACCAATGATTCACATGAACTGCCATACACGTCCACCTCTATAGCAGTCTAACTCCCTCTAACTCCACCTCAAATATACTGGGATAATGCATGGAAATGTTTCTTTGAGAACACAAGAGTAAATCAACCAAAAAACCCGACATTAACCACTTTCTATGGGTCCAGAAGTAGCATACTATGAATAATAAAGTGATCCAAAACCTCGTTGTGGTAGTAAGCTCTATGGGCTACATGTATCAAAGTTGTAAATTACAAATACCTATTTGCGAATTTCTGAGAATTGCAATTATGTAATCGCAATTTACACTGTATGAAACTAAGAGTTTCGGATAGCGATTCCTAGGGGGTCGCAAATCGCTCTACCTCATTAATATTAATGAGCTAGGTCACAGTTTGCGACCCCCTAAGAATTGCAAAAATCATGGGGAGGGTGGCCTGCTGGGGTCAGCAGACCACCATGTCCGTGATTGCTTTTAAAATAAATAATCTTTTTTTTTTTTTGAAAAGCAGCCTGTTTTCCTTAAAGGAGAACCAGATGCTTTACATAAAGAAAAAGAAAAAGTTTTCCTTTCATTTTTGAAGAGCAGGCAGTGGTCCATTGGACCACTGCCTGCTCTTAAAAAATGCTTCTACTAACATTCTCAAAGGGGAAGGGGTCCGTTGGGGACCCCTTCCCATTTGCAAATGGGTTACCATCTACTTGAAGTAGGTGGTAATTTGCAAATGTTTTGTGACCACATTCACGCTCACAAAACATTCATACATACCGTTAGGATTCGGTATTTGGAAGGGACGCCCTAAACACGCCCCTTCCAAATACCGATTTGCAAACCCATTTTGCGATTCGGTAACAGGTTACCTAATCGCAAATTAGGGTTTGATACATTGCAAAAACTCTTGATACATGTGACCCTATATGAATGCAACTACAATACATTGCTACATATCTATTTTTATATATCCCTATATAGATGTGGAAAGCTGTTACTGGTGCACTTTTCTAGGCATAATATAGAAGAATTTTGTACATTGCAGAAAGTGGTAAATGTGCACCAATGTGAGGTTGTAAACCTTTGCATGCAGATTTCCAAACTTCCTTTTTGACTCCATCCAATTATTGGTAGAGATGTAGATGACATCAGTTTTACTTTATCTAAACCAATCCTCACTGTCAGTATTTGGCACTCTTATTCGTGAGTATTAGTATTGTATTTCAAAGATGCACGAAGAGTTTTTGATCCAAGTGTAATGAGAAAACTTGCTTATTTACACATTTCTTATGAGAAATGTGCAAATCAAAAGGGTACAGGTTGTAGTTATAGCAACAAAGTATCAGACTATCATACCACCTGGATAGTTAGATCTTACCTTGAAATTCTGCTAAATCTTTCTGCTAGATTATTCATTGCTAAATGTACCCTTGTCAAAAGTTTTCAATACTGTCTCTTTGATACATTTAGTAATCTCTATATTCAAAATGTTTTGAAAGATGTACATATTAAAACGAATTTTAATTTATTCAGGTGGGGTTGCTCATAATCCTGATTTCTTTTACAGGATACCAGCCAAAACATATATGATAATAGCAGTTCTAACAGTGGGAACAATGGGATTATCAAACACGTCACTAGGATACTTGAATTATCCTACCCAAGTCATATTCAAATGCTGCAAACTGATTCCTGTGATGATAGGAGGAGTCTTTATACAAGGTATCTAACATCATTAGTAAACATGATTGATTTATATTCTTATCCCAGAACATTGTTATACATTGCAATCTTGTGATGTCGCAACCAAAAGGCCTTTCTTACAAGGTCTGTAAGTGAGAATCTTGTTATCATTGAACATCGTATAATTTAAAAAAGGAGACATAGTTGGGGTTTTGTATGTGCTGGATAGAGAGACTGTCTTATGTAGTGTGAAAGAAGTAAGACGATTCCAGGACTTTGATCATTTTTATAGTCTATATCAATTATTTTCCAGAACCTTAGGTGCAAACCGGGCATTGTAGTAAATGTATTACACTCCTGAAGGTTCCCCCATATTTTTCTCTTGTTCAGCTTAAGCTGACTGGTCCCTGGCCCCAAGGGGGTCCACAAACTGCATATCACTTGTTCCTAAGAGGCATCCTTTTTGTGTAACTCTATCCCCTGGTTTTTAGGTCTCGCCTGAGCCAGCGATTTAGCGCTGCTCTGGCGAGAGTTTTAGTAAGCGGGTTTTGGAAGTGCAAACTAGTGGCTTTTCAGGCCTCCAGCTACAGTGCATGTGCGCCGGGCGCGCACACCATTTGTCAGCCTGTGTGATCTCTTTCGCGGCCGTTTTGATGTTCTCAGTGAGCCGCGCGGCCACTGAGAACATCAAAGCGACCGCGAAAGTGCACACCATTTGCCAGCCTGCGTGCCTCTCTCCGCCTTAGTGCGCGCGACGTGCCCTACCCCCTTCCCTTATCCCACTTCCTGCTTGTTATTAAACGTGCTGGCTCATGTTTCTGCAGTGGGAATGTGAGGGGCTGCGCGCCTTTCTTTCCGTCAGCCAACTGCTGGCACGAGGCGCTATGACTGGTCATCACTTATATAAGTTCTGCAAATCTAATAACATCTTAATATCTAATACACGTCAACATCTAATACCTGGTTTTTACCCAGCGCGTTAAACCAAAATGCCACTTTTCCAAAGGCAAGAAAGTTCATGTCATGAAAATGTGAAGTTGGTTTCTTTTGTAAAACTTTGCTTGTACCTCACCCCCACCCCATAAAAAGTTTTCTGCAGGAGCTTTTTTCCTACCAAATGTGTTTGTGAGAGAATTTTACCAAAGCTTTCAAACTAACATTTCAACAGCTATTTTTATACATTGCGGTAACTTTTCGATATGACCTACTTCTAAAACTTTACCAAGTTGTCAACTTTGTAACCTCGTCCTGAAGAAAGGGCGCCTGCACCTAAGTGTCAGTAACAAGAGCCAATTTACTCCGGGGCTTGTAAGATGTAGGACACAATTAGCAGAAAAGGTGCGCCGGAATTAACAATTTTAACTTTGTTCCAATATTGACTTAAAATGCTCTTTCCCGACTTAAACAGCCCACCAGGCGTGGTTTATAAAGCTGCTCCTGGGCTATGACGGTCTCGAGACTTTTCCTCCAACTTGAGACAGTTTGCAAACATTTTTCCAAAATATCCTTCGGTCTGGAAAATTCCTTGGTGACTTGGGCCCTGCCTAAGTAATGCCATCTATACAGAGCACTGCAGAGCACGCTGCCCCTAGGTGGCACTTTGGTGGTGCAATTACCACATTTCCCTGCTAAATGCTCGTCCACTGCCACCTGGCTTTTCATGATCAGAACCCACGTGACCACGAGGGCGCGAGCTTCTCATAACTCCATTAGACACTCTAGTCCACCAGTTCCGATTGGTTTCTGCTCCATCCGACGGCTGTGGTCTGTGTAGTGCACATGTACTCAGAAGAAGCTTCTAAGCACCTTTTAAACAAGCATTGGCATAGCCAATAGGTCTCGCCTTTGGGACCTTATAAGTGTTTAGCCATGCAACAGTTGATGTTGTTGCACCAAGGATATTGTGCTGCATAACTAAACACTTATAAGGTCCCAAAGGCGAGACCTATTGGCTATGCCAGTGCTTGTCTTTCTTTGTCTTGCATTTATTTTGAAAGATTAAAAACCACTGTTTAAGTTCAATCCAAAATACTTGGTGGAGATATATGATGGGGTCACCGTCTTTACACTGTTGTGCCTTGCCCCTCCCCAATCTAAACAATCTTATGCAAAGTGCACAACTTATTGAATGTTCTCCAGTGCTTTACTAGCAGTTTCTGGAGTATTTTGAGGCTGGTGATTGTGTGTGAATGTTTCTTTACATTGGGACTCGTTCTTGTATCCATATTTTTTATCCTCTTTGTATTTTGAATTATCCTATGTACTACTGTTCTGTTAATTTGATCATCATAATACCACTGACTTAGTTAGCTCCGTATGATATGTTATTCTGTCTCTCATTCACACGTATGATTAAAATGTGCTTGTTGACCGTGGGTTTAAAAACACATTGAAGTTGGGTTCAGAGATTCGGATCTCTTGGGAAATATCAGTTGCACTGCTGTATTATCTTTTGTGAATATTTAAAATAATTTACTAATTTCATTTTAGTACGCTTAACTTCAAATTTTACTGTTGGCCAATGCAGCAGGAGAAATGTAGTAAAAATCAAATTGCTACCACCCAGGTTTCTGACAGATTTCTGCAGCAGAACATTACCCAATGATTTACCTTACTGACTGCCACTCTTTATAGATCTGAACCATTGTGGTAAAGTAGATTTGTTAATCCAAAAATATGTTCTGCTACCATAGAGTATGCCTATTTATTTCGTTGATACTCATTTGGAAAACCATGTTGAAGGGCCACACTATTCCTTCATCAATTAGGCCATCCAATCAAAAGGCTATTCAGTTTTTGTTATTGCTTATTTTATCAAAATACATTGGTTCTAGAAAATGTATTGAATTAACTTTTTTTGTATTGTTCTGTTACAGGAAAACGTTACAATATTGCAGATGTGTCAGCAGCAATGTGTATGAGTCTTGGTCTCATATGGTTCACTTTGGCTGACAGCAAGGTAGCACCAAATTTCAATATGACAGGTAAAGTAGCATGTTAAGAGAGCTTCTTTGGTTGAGGCTAGACACTGGTTTGTTTTTGGATAGTCACATTTGAGTCTATGTGAATATGATTTTGATATCTTATCACCGTAATGCTTAATATCAATTATTGTGGTGGATCCTTGCAAAGAAAGGGTAAGTAAACTTTAAAAGGGTCTTTTAAAAGTCTCTGCAGCAGCTTCATGTTTTGTTTCTTAGTCAGGAGTGCTGAATTAATATTCTGTGAAACTGGTGAATGCCACTTCCTCTACAATTACAA
Organism: Triturus cristatus; assembly: GCF_964204655.1. Classification (NCBI taxonomy): domain Eukaryota; kingdom Metazoa; phylum Chordata; class Amphibia; order Caudata; family Salamandridae; genus Triturus; species Triturus cristatus. The sequence goes on from NC_140588.1 coordinate 385,003,259, forward strand.
AAGTACTCCAAGTGAATAAAGTAAATGCTTTGAACAATTTTGTATATTCAAATGAGGGCCCTTGAATATACAGTAGCTGCAGTATTCACTTGTGGGTCCTTTCTTCATTTTACTTATTAATCGGAGTACAGTGAATGATAGGGGAATTGTAAGCAGTAGGCATATTTGCACATAAGTGAACCGTTTAGCTAAGTAACACATTAATTTCAAGACATTTCAAGAGGCTGCTTCATTCTTCAATTTATGTAAAAAAAATGTAATTTCACAATCTTTTGACTTAATGCATAAGTTCTACATTCATACTCTCCCCGTACTGTCATTCTGAGTGAAGTGGAAACCAGGAAGTTTTTAATACAAAATCCACAGTAGTTTGAATAAGACAAGAGTGTGGGATTCATTTTCATTAGTTTAATATCCTTTCCACTAACATTAAACGTTGTTGATTTTAAATTTGAAATTTCAGCTTTATCACCCGCTTCAAATATCTCTCTTTAGGACCTAGGTATTGAGGGTGTTGTGTGACTATTTCCCTTGACAATTATTCAGCAAATAGGTATATAATCATCATGTTAAATCTTTTCAACTTTTAATAAAGTACCAAAAGTCAGCTGGCTTTCATGTTGTAATCTCAATGTTGGCTCTATACGGACTTTTCCCTAACACATACTTACTTTATTCAAGTCTGCGTGTTTCATTCAGTAGAACTCACCATTCAGAGTTATTTATTGGCCTCGCCTTGTTCTTTGTCCGTCATGTTAGAATAATGGGCAATTGCATTGGTGACAGTTACTGTACACCTGAAACTGTTGTGAGATTCCTCAATGGCTATAATCTCAATTTTATTTTAATCTCGAAAGTTTGAAATACAGGTTCTTTTAACACTATTCCCTAAACCATATATATTCAGTGTAATTATACTAATTTACATTTCTTTAACGGCATAGTGTTTGTCATAGTTAGTATTTTGGTTTCCATTTTCTTCTTTCACATGGATATTGTGTGCCAACAGCGGGACTTAATTCTGTGTGTTTGTGCACTATGCAAATGAAGTAGAATTTCATGTACACTCACTTCTGTCACAAGCAATCTTTTCCTGCCTCTGCCTACCTGGCCTGTTTTTGATGTTCAGTTTCATGCTTCTTTAAATTTTTCCTCCTGTCGTCGCTTTGTGCTATAATTTGGATATTCCTTTCAGTAAATTTGAATGCTTCTCGGTAAATGTATGTGTTTCATATTGAATATGACTAAAAGTATTTCAAAAGATATAGGGATATATGATGTTGTTAACACCTCTCAAAAACATAGTTGTTTACTTGTCAGTCAATGGGTACTAATCTTTTCAAGCTTAAATATTTTAGCACTTTGTTAGTTGCAGTATTTCTTCTTTGGTTCTCAACCTGCAACTGCACCTTGAGGGTTTGGCATATAGAGTATTTATGTGCAGTGTTTATGTATGTAAGTCTTAGATTTCAGCCTGTCTTTCAGGTTTTGCAAACACCTAATATAGATGATTTATGCATTTTTTATTGTGATTTTTCTAATTTTTCTCTTAGCCTTAATAGTGTTACATTAGTTTGTTTTGTGGCTGCACTGTAACATCTTTTTAACTTGGATGAGATTGCAATGTATTTCTACTTTCTGCTGTAATGCAAGTCTTGAATTTACTCTGTCCATTTTCTGCTTCTTTTTAATAGATTAACATTAACTTTGACCTGTCCGTTTTAAGTGATCATTTTATTAGTCAAGTCAAGTCAAAGATCTTTATTCGGATATAAAAATCATCCATAAAAGTACATGTACGTCACGACAATTCATCCTAATAAAAACAATAAAACAATCGGTTAAAAAATTTTTTTTTAAAGAAAATATCACAGTTAATTTTATAAGGTAAACTTCCTGTGAGATACAGGTATCTTAACAATAACATTATTTTACAGTACTACGTGCATTATGTTTTGGCCTGGCATATGCTACAATTGAAACAATACACAACTGATTAGCTATGACATGTGCAAAAGAGCAACCACTAATGCAAATGTACAAAGTGCAGACTGAGTAATCAGACCATGTTCATTGATGCTCGAGAACGTATAGCAGATTGAAGAAAACAACTAACTCTGAAGATTACATCGTCAGAGCCTAGCATCAATAAATCTCTAAATGCTAAGTTAAAATCCATCAATGCATTCTCTCTAAAATACTGAATTAGGTAATGTTTAGTATATTTTACATAAAAACCACAGAAAAATATAAAATGTAAAAGGCTTTGTTTTCCACCTAGATTACAGGGACAGCTTGATTTTTCCAAATTTTTGTGGAAGCCTAATGAGAAGCAAAGTAGGTTTTTAATGCTCCCGTCCCTGAAACGAAACAGCAAACTCCTATTCCATCTGCCTAGTTTTTTTCGCAAGTAACCCTGTGGCAAATTGTTAGACCTGTCACTTGTTTCCAAAACGGGAATGTACCTTATAATAGCAGATTTTACAAGCTCGGTCCTTTCCCTCTCTTTTCGGTAAAGATCATACAAAGCCCTTTTTACTTGGTTCTTATGGGTGCAATCAATGGTTAGGGGTAGTGAGAATAAATGCCCCTTCTCCACACTTACTAAGCTTTTTTCTACTTCCCTGAGCCAGGGTATGTAATTTGCCCGCTCGCATTTTAAGCAATCCATAATAATTTTGCGGGTCAAAGAGGCAGCAGAGTTCCGCCATATTTTCAGCCAAAACAAGGCGGGCCTAGATCTTATGAAGTCCTCTGTGTATGAAAGATTCAGTTCCCTGTGGCAAACGTAAGTTGGAGCTGAGATAACCCCCCCAATACCTTCCTGCAAAATCTATTCTCTTCGGTCTGTATGGTAGTACAATTCGAGTATCCCCACACCTCTGCACCAAATGTTCCTGTTGGTAAACATTGGGTTTTGTAGATTTGTAACAATGGTATTATTACCTCTGCGTGTTTGGGTTGGCGGAGGCTAGTTATGGAATTGATGGCTTTGCCCATTTTATTCCTCCCCCTGGCAACATGGGGCTGCCAAGATCCGGAGTCAGAAAACAACAAGCCTAGGTAAGGGAAAGTGCTAGTGCTTTTTAAAACATTATTCCCTGACATATGACAAATGTTATGCTTTTTAGGGCCACATGACATTATATAGGATTTATTGAAATTGGTACATAGGCCAAGATCAGCCATATATAAAACAAAACCTGTTATTAGAGTACGTAATGCATTGGGTGTGCGGCCCATAAGGACCGCATCATCCGCGTAAAGAAGTGCGGGAAGTAATTTTCCATTAATGTTCGGGACATCACTAGTCAATTTGCACAAAGAGTTACCTAATTCATTTATATACAAGATAAAAAGCAGGGGGGCCAAGACACAGCCTTGTCTGACACCCCTGCCAATAATAATGTCCCCCGAGACTTCACCATCATTATTTATTCGGACACGGGCTTTCAAGTCCCTATGTAGGTGGGCCAAAAAATAAACGAGTGACTCATCTAAACCATAATTTAACAAAACTGACCGTAAGCGGGAGCGGTTAACAAAATCAAAAGCAAAACTTAAGTCCATAAACCCCAAATACAATGGGGATTTTTTGGCAATGGTATATTTGGCCAATATTAAGTTCAGGTTTAAGCATTGCTCAACAGTCCCCACGTTGCCTCTAAAGCCTAGCTGGCACGGGTGTAAAATCATATTTTCCTCTGCCCAGGTCCTGATCTTGTTAAAAATGACCCTTCCTAAGATCTTCAAGGTATTATCTATTAAATATATGGGCCGATAACAGCCAGGATCTAGTCTGTCGCCTTTCTTAAAGATTGGCACGATAATGCTAATTGACCAAGTTGCTGGGACTGGGGTGTTAGATAAATTATTAAAAATATTGCACAATAAAGGTGACCAAAAGTCAGGCTCTGATTTAATTTGGTCGGTGGATAATCCATCGGGACCAGGTGCTTTATTACTCGCGCTTTGAGAAATAGCATCTTCCACCTCCGTTATTGAGATATTAAGAGCCATAGAGGGGTAGGAGGTTTCCATTAATAGGTGCGGCACAGCATAAATGCTTGAGAAATGCTTCACCCACAAATCCCCTGATATATTGCAGTTTATGGGGGTAATGTTGGATCCAATTGATCTTAAATTCTTGACCTCGCCCCAGAAACCAGCAACATCTCTCAATGCCGCCGTGCGTGCAAGGGATTCCCAATGATCTTTTAATATCTCTTCTGTTCTTATTTTTACAGTGTGCTTATAGCTTGACCTCAGTCAATTACAAACAAACAATGGTCCTCAAATGGTTTAAGGAGTAAATGGAATAAATATATTACAGAATCGAAACTATATTAGGGAAGTCCAGCCGGACAACCGGTTTAATTATTCATTGAAGTACAAACAATATTCAACAGCAAAACATATGTGGGACACAGTCCTGTATCCGTTGGGAAAAAAAAACATTTACAAAACAAACAGACATTTCAGGCAAGGCAGAGGAGCTTATTTACAAAATCCAGTGTTTTAAGCTTATTCCGAACAGACAATGCACTTTTTTACGCAATGGATTGATGTGCACGCTGTTTAGACTAGGGTCGACGACGTTTCGATCCTATTACGAGGATACAAGGATCATCATCAGGACGGTAGTATGTACAAGCCTGGTATTGAAAAGAAATTGCCGTAGTCAAGCGATCAGATTCAAGGCGTGTAGGATGCCGAGATTGCGGAGCACACGTCTCGCAGAGGGAAGTAAGGAGGTACGGGTGTTGCCGTAGGAGTGGCTGAAATTAAGATGAGCCGGGCAGTTCAGATAAGTTGCTCCGAAGGGTAATCCGTCCGGCAAAAGGCTCGGTAGTACTTGTGTAGACGGAGGAGCGTGATCAAGTCGCGTCCTCAGGTGGCGATAGACAAGTGACCTTAGCTTGACCTCAGTCTCCTTACCAAGTACTGATCCCGTGGTTCAGCTATAAGGGCCGCCCGTAATTCACGGTTTGCTTTAGAGCACGAAGTGTCAAACCACCTAGGGTTTTTGTTATTATTATTGGCCGAGGCGGGTTTAGAAATCTCCTTTTTAATGGCCATACACAACCCTGTAAAAGCCTCGATAATGTCATGTTCAGAAATATCACTAGATAAACAGACAGACACTAACGAAGGGTACATTTTAATTGTGCGAGCTAAGACCCCCTTCTTGTCTATCCCCTTCCAAACTACCCTAAGTTTGTCTGTTGACGCCACCAGGTTTTTTGCCCCCAATTTCTCTATGTTTCCCCGGTTTTTTGATGGATTTAAAACTGCACAGAATAGGTTTGTGGTCACTATATATAGTGCTGACAACCTCAGCCTCTAGTAGACAATCCCCAAGCAGGGAAGATATAAATACATAATCTATTGTAGTTGAACTCCCACGCCCAACATAAGTGGCCACGGGTCCTTTATTTGCGGTAGTATTTACTTTCTCCATGATATTAGCTAAGTCTCGTGTGGCTAAATGATCAAGCAAGTCTTCCCCTTTTTTACAGGGAGTGGTTCGGGGATAAATGTGTGTGTTACAATCACCTCCTACACAAATGCCATCAAGTTTATCATGCTTTTGTCCATCGACAATTCCATCAATAAAATCAAACAATCTTATAAAATTTGTGTTTGGATGTGTTGTAAAGTCATTATTATAAAAATTAATTAAACATAATTTTAACCTGTTAGTGTAAATTAAGGCCTGAAAATTCATATCATTGGTCTTCAAGGATTCAATTTTAACTCCTGCAGTAATCTTAACCCAGATAGATAAACCCCCACTAGGTCGTCCCAAAGCCGGAACGGGTACAATTTGGTTGTAGCAGCTATACCCCTCATGAAGCAGAGAACTAGTACACCAAGTTTCTTGGAACATTAAGATATCAAAGTTAGTAACCCAATCTATCCAATCCCTAAATTTCATTTTCGCATTTAAACCGGCAATGTTCCAACTCAAAATTGTTAATTCGTCAGATGATATAGGGGTGGCGGTGGCATGAGCAGTTATTTTAGGATCAAGTGGCAGAAATACCTCAATTTCACCGTTAGACACCTCTATAGGGGGGCCAGTTATCAATTCTTCCATGGAGTCAGTTGCATTCAAGTAATCACTGTCTGCTGTAGCTGGAGGGATAGCTGGTGGTCAGTCCTGGGTCTCAAGTTCAGATAATACACTGTATCTATTATACAGTGGAAAAGATGGTGGAGCTGGGCCAAATAATCTCTGGGGGGGCCTATAGAAGTAGCTCAACGGTAGTAGAGTTACAACAGTAGAGGGACTGGGGTGGTATTATTGCTATTGAGTATAAAATTTGCTATTGAGGGGTGCCTGAAATTAATTACGATGCAGTCTCCATTAATGTTCTTAAATAAGGGACCAACCCAACTCACTCGGCGGACTGACAGGATTTCCCTCGAAATATTTGGCCCAACCCCTTTATGTTTAGTCAACCAGTCAATATACTTATTGTTCAACTGGACCCAGGACTCACCTTGTCCCCCCCTTAAGCGATGGTACACCTGCTAAGATCAAGACATAAGGGCAGGCATCAGGGGGCAAGTGAAGGGCTGGCCCTAGATGTTTTGTGTGCCTAGTGTCAACGAATTTACCCTTGTCTGAACCCATATTAGTTTGTTTCCCCGACTTTATGGTGGATGAGCTAGGTCCGCCCTTTGATGTACCGGCAGCCGCACTAGCGGGGCACGGCGGTCCAGCTGCTACAGCTGGAGTATGCTGCAATAGTGTTGCAGGTCGGCTTTTTCCTGCAAAGGCATCCCTAGGTGCAGTGTTATTTACTGGTGTGCTACTGTTAATGATTGGCCCGTCTCCCAAGATGACCTTACTAGCGGCCTCTATATCTTTCAGTAATCGTTCTCCCCTCAGCAGATCTAGGCTAATCACCCCTTTTCTTTTTACATCTTCCTTTTTTTACCAGGTTTTCCAATCTATCTAGTCTTTTAAAAATTGTATTAAACTGTTTGATCATTTGACTTTCCATTTGTTTAAAAATTGTGTCGACTATAGTCTCAATAAAATTTCCGTTTAACTTTTTTTGAGTGACGCTTTCAATTATGGGCTCAGTCTGTGTACAAGCAGAGACATGTCCTTCCTTACGGGGGATTATAACTGTATTCCCCTCAACCAGTTGCAAGGACTCATTGCCATCCATACCGCCCCCTGATAATTGTTTCCCTCTGGTCCACATACTCTGGGGTATGGGTTGACTCTTGTTACGTAGGGGTTGTTTCCTTTTATTTATTGTTTGTTTCGAGGGACCCCTTTTCCTCTTCTCTCCGACAGTCTTATTGGTCGGGGGAGGGTTAACGGTTAAAATGGCAGGATCTTGTTGTGAGTCAATGATAATAGTTGAACTGCTGCCCCCAAATTGAGCTGCCAATGGGTTGGCCGGTGGGTTGGCCGGCAAGGTAGGTTTCGTGATTGTGACCACAGGGAAAAGCGGCACAGCATTATTTGGGCAATCTTGCTGGAGCTCTAGATGTGAAGTCATAAGACCCAATGACATCCTCCTCTCGGTATTGGCAATTTCAGTGCTAACCAAATTGAAGGCATTTTCCAGCATACTCTCAAAGGAGGGTGGGAGGACAGAAGGGCCCTCAGGGGCCTGTGCGATGGTACTAATGTTTTGTTTCCCCATAATGCTTATTTGAGCTCACCTTAACAGCAGCTTAGAGGGGTGGCCCGCCCTTTAGCCCGGCCGGTCCCACGCGCGTCACGGGAGAAGCGCCGGTGCCGGTGCCTTTCGGCGATGTCGACGGTGGGCGGGACTTACGGGGATTGTGGGGGCTGTGGTCCCCCCACACTGCGGCCGCGGCTTATACGCGGCGGCGGGGGGGGGCCTAACAACGAAGCAGCAACACTCCTGCCGGTCAACGCTCCAACGCGGCAAAGCAGAGTGAAGAGAGGCCTCCGACGCAGGCCAAGAAGTGAGCGAGTGAGCAAACAGCAAAGCTCCCGCAGAGCAGGACCTCCTCGCAGCAAGGAAAGGCTCCGCAGACCGCTCTGGGGTGCTCCGCTAGGTCAGGCGCCCCTCCCCTCCGAACTCCTCCGGACGCAGCTCGTCTCACGCTCAACGCTCGAACGTGAGAACGTCTCCCCCATTCAGCCACTCATTCGGAATGCCGCTGCAGAGAACTGGGTAGGCGGCCCTTCAGGTGGGTAGGCGGCCCTTCCCTCGTCTTCCTTCCTTATTCATAAGTGTAGACATAATATGTAATCCACACAAGATGAGATAAAGCACACTTGTGGACTAGGCCATTAAAACTGCTAGTACACCAACTAACGTCAGCAGTCCGGAGAAATTCAGACACCCCGCATTTTTGTCATTAGGAAGCATGGTTGTAGTAGGGTCACACTCTTCAATGGGACACAAAGCGAAGGTCGGCAGTTTCCAAGTATAAAATAATTAAAAACAAGACCAGCACATGAAGGAAGAGCGTCTCGAGCTGATTTTATTATCTTCCAATATCGCAAGTAATATTATGTTTGTTTATGGTTCCTTTTCTAGTTTTTTATCTCCATCCATTAACTTACATTGCTTATTCTATTTTTAGGGCTCATTGGATCTGTTTGTGTAAAATGAAGTTGTACTAATACCTGTTGAGCTGAATAAATAGCTTAAAAGAAATAGTGTGCATTTAACCATACTGTATTAAGCAATGTAGACAGTTTGGGTGGTTACGTGTAGCGGGTGTGATGGGAATGATGAGTACTAAGTGAGGTAATAACAAAACATATGCAGTGTACATTAATGATTAACCTATTTATAGGTTGTAGCTTCCCTGATGAGATAGTGGGGTAAGAGTCTCCTCATTTGTCATTTGAATTTGTAATTTGATTACACTCAATTTCCTTTTGCTCCACACTGCCTTGGTTTCAAAACTATTCAATGGTTTGCCTTTTTTTTCTTGGCTTCTAATTATATACATGGCACCTATATCACGCTCAGTAGTCACCACTGTTACAGATTCAATAGTATTACACAGTACATTTGTCTGGTCATTTTAAAGTTTCCAAAACTTGTCTAGATAGTTCAGATTTTCCAAAACTGATTATGTGATTGATTTCTATGTTTAAACTAATTTATTATTAGTCAGTACAGTATAACATCTAAGTTGTTACCGTAATCCTTCTTCATTACCAATTGCTGGAATTTTGTATTGGCCCGAGTACTTCAGGCAGGTTATATGCCTACACTGAGTCTATTTTCAAACAAACTTCACTTAAGAGGAATCCACAGTTCCTCTGTTTTGGGGACATAATTCGCAAACGTATTGCTTTTAAAACTTTACTGGACCCTTTTATTAAATTACTTCCAGTGTTTTTAGGGGCTACTGAGTTCTTGAGCTCAATCATGCTTCAATTGCATTAAATCATGGCCTGGTTAGATAGCATTTTAGTGAAGAGGTGCCCATCTACTAGAGTTGAAAAATCAATGTATTTAAAGTCTGGTATACTTTGCATGAGTTCTTCCTGATTATCCAGTGAGCACAAGCTTGGAGAAATTACGTGAGAAGGATATTCAGAAGTGATGTGATCAACCCACATGGATCAGTACCTCAATTTTTAGAATGTTGGAAACATTCACCCACAATTAGTCACTTGTTTTATTTGGTATACAACAGCAGAAGCCAGTTTGAACACTAGTCTGCTCCTGCTTTGATTCCACAGACACCCGAAAACTGAAAGACATCTCCATATTTTCCGATTTTATGCGCACAAATCTCCAACGCAGAAATATCAAGAATATTGCAGCTGGGCGCCACTCTGCTTTCTGCTTCTGTTGAGTGAAGTGTACAATACAGACATCAGACAATTTTTATAGAAGGCTTTGTTAATGACGAGATTGACCAATATGATCAGTCTGTGCTTTTTAACCCTACAAGCGCAAATCAATGAATTTAAGTTTACCTCCCCTTGCACCAAGCCACCTCTGGTGTGATGCACACTTTCAGATCTAAACTGGTTCAGTAAATATGAAAAAGAGAGCATAGCATCTACTGTCAATCCAAAGTAGGAATCCATGGTTGGAATGCTGGATGGCAAGCAGCAAAGGCTTGCTGGCACGTAAACAAGGTAGAAACAAGGTAAGCAACCTGAAGGCAAAGCTGATTTAGATCATTATAATTCAAAGAGCATGGTTCCTTTGATTCAGACTCGCATACTAGATAATCTAATCACAGACACTTTAGCCCTCCAGTGTCCCACTGCAGAACATTACCACATCTCTCTACCAGACTGCGAAATGAAACACAATTGGAAAGGTATTCTGCTTTTTGGCCTGTGACTCTGACAGCTTTACAGCTGATATGGCAGGGTGCATAGAGATCCCCTACTGTTGGGATTGTGATATTTGCCTGCACCTCCCCTTTCATGCAAACACTCACTTGAAGATGAAGAGCTCTCTCCGTGCCATCTTTCTATATACACTCCTCAAACAGACCAAGCAAAAAGTGGGTGATGTTTTGCACTATTTTACCAGAGATAATTTTGATACTTTCGAGCTTCCAACCACTACAGGAATGCCTTTATAATCAAAATGAATTATAAGAAATTTTAGTTTGTTATTTTATTCTGAGGCAGATTCTTGTGAAAAAAAAAAAAAACGATGTGAACCACAGAGATTTGGTTTATTTTTGTATTTTTGTATCGCAAATCTACAAATAGCTTTTTGCGTGCCATATTGATTGCCTGTATATATTAGCAATATAGTGTCACTACATTGCTCCTTAATAATCGTCACACTGTGCAAAGTCATAACATGTCTATCACTTAAAGTACATCGTGCCGTACCATGTATGCCGAGACATGAACCTTTATCGTTAATGGCATAGAACACATATATATATATAATTCATTTCTATGACTGAAACATATACTTGTAAAGCATTACAAAAGGCATACTTGTTATATATCTGAAAGATGACACATCGTGGGGTACTAAAATGCATAATACACCCTAATGTCAATTATTGTGACACAGGTGTTCATATATAAAGTGCATACTGTACTGTCAAATATTAAAATCATATAAAACCGACAAAAAATATATTTCTGTGTATGAAAGTTTACTATACTATCCCAACAACTAAGCTATGGGTAGTTATTTATGCAAAAGCGATAACAACAGCTTATGTCTAGCACATACTTCATAAAGTGCATAGTGCAATTTGACGTTCAACATCGCATCAAAAGAATAGAAAAAGCTAAATGCTTACTACTATTTCAATATTAAAAATCATACTAACATATCTTCATATATAAAAACGTGCAAACTTGGCTATATATCTAATAAACATGTCCATACAGCACAATACTTCATTTTCAATGGTTCCTATGTATACAATTCTATACAACATAAACAATAGCGGGTGCTGCAAAATTTTGTACCCTGCAGACTGATGTTAATAATATTTCAAAGTGCCAGTGCCTATAAAGTGCTGAAGCGTGTAAAGTCCAAAGGGAAGATATATTGTGCAAAAGTGCAAAAAGATTGATTAAATACAAATTCCTTTACATAGATTAGCTACCGGCTGCTAGTAGTTGGACAAATTGGCTCTTAGGTAGATCTAGATGAAATGATTAAACTGCACAGTACAAATACTGGTAGGCATATGCTCATCCCCTAAATCAATACCTGTACCCAGGGAGCCCCCTGGAACTAGCCATTAATTATGTCTTTATGTTACAAAGTGGTAATAACACAGAAGTTACAAGAATTTCTGGATAGCAAATAGGGTCAAACAGAAACCCCCTATCTTTACTGAGATCATCATCACACTGTCTAACTCAAAATGGAAACTGTATCAGTAGCAGTGTCAATCTGGTAATCCTGGCACCTTGTTTACAGGAAATTGTGCAGATTGTCCCCGATATTAAGACCTGATGGGGACTTCATATCCAACTCAACTATATATCTAGTTTCGAGTTGGCGTTACCTCTTTTCACGGTTACCTCCCCGTTTATTGGGCTGCACTGCATCTATTACAAAATATTGTAAACAGTTACGGTTGTTACCATGAATACCTTTAAAATGTCTTGCGACAGGATAAGCAAGATCGTTATTAACAATCGCACGTAGATGTTGCAAAATGCGAACATGCTCTTGCAATTTTGTGCTACCGATCTACGACAGACCACAACTACATTGTAAAACATAAACCGCGTTGTCTGTTCTGCACTTGTAATGATCTCGTAATTCAATGAGATTTTCTGAAAAAGCAGTCTTCTATGTGGTGGTATTTATGCCAAATCTGCAGGGTAAGCAACCTGAAGGCAAAGCTGATTGGCGAGTTCACTTTAAGAAGCCGAAGCAGTTTCAGCAGATAAATGCAAACCTGCCTGCTCATTTTTATCATTGTAATTCAAAGAGCATGGGTCCTTTGATTCAGACTCGCATACTAGATCATCGAATCACAGACACTTTAGCCCTCCAGTGTCCCACTGCAGAACATTACCACATCTCTCTACCAGACTGCGAAATGAAACACAATTGGAAAGGTATTCTGCTTTTTGGCCCGTGACTCTGACAGCTTTACAGCTGATATTGCAGGGTACATAGAGATCCCCTACTGTTGGGATTGTGATATTTCCCTGCAACACAGACGCAGCTCCCCTTTCATGCAAACACTCACTTGAAGATGAAGAGCTCTCTCTGTGCCATCTTTCTAAAATACACTCCTCAAACAGACCAAGCAAAAAGTGGGTGATGTTTTGCACTATTTTATCAGAAATAATTCTGATCATTTCGATCTTCCAACCACTGCAGGAATGCTTTTTTAGTCAAAATGAATTTAAGAGTTTTTAGTTTGTTATTTTATTCTGAGGCAGAATCGTGTGTAAAACCACAGTGATTTGGTCTATTTATTTATTTCTATAATAAATTCAGCATTATTGAGAATGATGAATAAGCCAAGAGTTTGAATATATATATAAATATATATATATATATATATATATATATATATATATATATATATATATATATATATATTTCTGGGTGAAAGAAACATAGAATTTTACAATCATAATACTATGTTAGTCAATATGATTCGTATATGCTTAAATAACAATAAGTTCCTATTTAATAACGAGACATTTCAACAACTAAGAGGCGTGGCTATGGGGGCATGTTTCTCTCCCAGCTATGCATGTTTACATGTAGGCTGGTGGGAGAAGCATGTCCTCATGGTCCGCCATGTTGAGTTATGGTCCACCAAACTTGTATCATGGTGGCGGTACATAGATGACATCTTTGTCATTTGGAAGGGAACTGAACAGGAGGCATTGTGTTTTGTGAACGATGTCAATGATAATGATTTAAATTTGGAATTTTCTGCTGTTATTAGCGCCAAAGTTGTCAATTTTCTAGATGTGACGGTTAATTTTAAAGTTGGCAAATTGGAAACTAGTCTCTATCGCAAAAGCACATCAGGCAGCACGGTGTTACACGCAGAGAGCTTCCATCCAAAACGCACAATTAAGAGTATCCCTTATGGTGAATTTCTGCGTATCCACAGAGCGTGCAGCACCATAGCAGCGCGTAATAAGCATCAGTTGGATGACAAGAACAGGCTGCTTGCGCGTGGGTACGATGAAAATAACTTGATTAGAGCTATGACAAAAGCTAACCTAAGGAATAGAAGTGAGCTGTTGATATCTAAAAACACTACAAATCAGGAAAACCTGACGCCTACCATCGATATTCCTGACAATGAGTCCAGTGAAAGTGAAATGAGACTTATTACTACTTATAGTAGACAGGCTAAAACTATTAAGAACATCATTTGTAAGGAATGGCCCATAGTATTGACAGATCCTACCCTTAAGGCAGTGCTTCCAAAAACTCCCACAATTACATACAGGCGAGCATTTTCTGTGCGGGACGAACTGGTATCCAGTAGTCCAGAATCATCTACCAGTGGCACATGGTTAGCCCCTGTGAAAGGATTTTACAAATGCTCTTCCTGTAGAGCGTGTAAATTTGGCATAAATACTAACCAGTACACCACACCTTTCAGCGACAGCCCTAGATACCTCAAGGGACACTACACATGTCGCACTGATCATGTGGTTTATGTATTGCAATGCACATGCGAACTGAAGTACGTGGGTAGTACAAAATTGCAAGCACATATTAGAATCTTACAGCACTTAAGGGCCATTGTCAACTCGGATCCAACTTACCCGGTAGCAAGGCATTTTAAAGCTTGCCATAGCAATAACCTTAGCTGTCTGAGCTATTTCATTATAGACTCAGTACCGAAACTGAAGAGAGGAGGTAACCGGGAAAAAGCTCTGAGGCAACTGGAATGCAAATATATAGTGGAATTGGACACACGTATTCCTGGAGGGTTGAACAATGGGGAAGATCTACATCACTTCTTATAAATGCCTGTGGTAGTCACAATGTATAAAATTAGTTTGTGCATTTTTGAACATATTACCAGATATGAGGTCTCATTTCCAGCATATATGAGCATAGGAAATATGTTTATGTCTGATACATCTTCGTTTTCCAAAATGTAAAAGATATCTTTAAGGAGGTCTCTTTACTGTTTATTCTACAATTTCGCAGTGAAATATATATACAAAGGTGATCTAGTCACTTAGCTACCTCTGTGCTAACACTATAGAAATCTTTTTTAGCATTTGTGCTAATATAGCAAATTACCCAGTACGTTTTTTAGACATGATCCGACTGTGTACATATATTGTTTACATGCATTTTGATATGTTCTAATTGATTACCGGTCCATATTTTTAAGATATTGGAATTGGTCTTTTGGTTAGGTTTTGCAAGTTTTGCACATCATTTTGCAGGTTTGCACATTTTGCTGTATTTGCGCACATATCTTTAAGATTGCTGGATTTGCACATATTGTTGCAGGTTTGCACATTTTTCTGTATTTGCACAGATGACTGACCTTTGTGATATTTGCACGTGATGGGCATTATTTTGCACATATTGGGTGAGGTTTCTTATGATTAACCTCTACCCAGTGTTATTACTGTAGCTTCATGCAGTGCAGGCAATTTACCCAGTTCGTAGCTAAGGATTGAATGTAGCGCGATACGAATAACAACTTGGGTTGAGAAACACCAATAATTTGTATAATTTGGACCGGGTCTAGCCAAACAAGCAAATGTGTGCTTTGATAGCTATTACCCCTTTTTTTATGAACATCGTATTTATATGTGAAAATGGTTTTTTGCATGTTTACGTAGTTGATAATACACAGTCGAGTTAAAGTATTTTGTTTATGTCTACACGTAGCTGGGGACGAGGCACCTATTAAAAGCCACGTTTAGTCTATGCTAATCATGTGATCAAGACCGCGGTGTCGGTCGAAACGCGTCTGAACCAAACTTTAATTATGAAATAATAAACCGAGCATGAAAATCTGAACCAGCATTCGAGTGTCCGTGTCTTTTGGCAGTACCGGCTGGTACTTCGGAAGGAGGATTCGATATATATATATATATATCTCGTTTCCCGACTTGTCCAGCTCCACTCCTCTCGGGGTTGGTGCGAGTTCCAAGTGTCGGGACCCGGCTTGAAATGTTCAGAAATTCCCCAGGCAGTTTGCACACGGAAAAAGACTCGCACACCAGGGTTTGTGTTTCAAGTGATTTTGTTAATGGCGACGCGTTTCGAGCAGACGCTCTTCTTCACAAGCCAGTTTTGCAAGTTACAGATCCACCATTTTAAAGTGCATTAACAAGAAATAGAAAAAGGACCATAGTGCTGCCAAAACAACTATGAAGCTAGAAACCAGACTAACGTGAGTTACACAAATAAAGTATTCTTTGTGCATAACAATTATTTCAACGCAATAGCATACACATTATTAGTCGAAATTAATTATGATTCCATTAGTTGGTACTAAAAAAAACACAATATGTTACATCACATGAAAGCGGAATAGTGATCACGGGCTTAGTGCTTATCCATCATTGGCCAAGTGGCCCCTAACATATTTATATGAGGCACAATTTATCACGTTATGATTCAATATAGACTTAGGCGCTAACAATGTAGAATTAAAATATACATAAACGAACATATGCACATTGAACATTTGAATATCTCAGTCGGTTTTCAAGTACGTTTTGAAACATTTAAATGGGAACTGCCCCCCAAATGAAAATCAAGCCATGTGGCCACTCAATAGTTTCTAAGGATTTTGCACTACGTTAGGTCCAAAATTATATTGACATCGATCATATCACTGAGTTTCCAATGGAATGACCTATGTTTTAACCAAGAAAGCTACCCTAAATACATCTCATAAAAAACAAAAGAGTGAGGGGGTTATATACAGGGGTGCCTCACTTACAGAAACGTGATTTGGTGGGTGTGTGTGGTGCAAAAAGTAAATTTAAAGGACAACAAAGGAGAGCATGGGGTAGTCATATATCACTGGTGCTACACATCCATTTTTCTAGATGCCTTTCTCTTCCCATATGTCTTAAATCTTCCATCATACTGTAGAGACAGCACTGATTTTATCAATAAAATCGAGGGGATAACATGGCAGGAAAACTACTGGCTTGTTACAATTGATGTGGTATCCCTGTATATCTGCATAAGACACTCCGATGGTGTGCATGCCTGTAAGCTTTTTTTCAGTGATAGGTCTGTCTCAGAACAAACTCACATGCTACTTGATATGCTGATGTTCTGCTTGGACAATATTTTCTTTATTTTTGAGGATAAATGGTTTAAACAAGAGGTTGGTACTGCGATGGAGAGTTGCTTCGCGCCGAGCTATGCATGAATGATGATGGGATGGTGGGAGGAGCAACTGGTGTGGACAGATGCTTTAATGTGCATATATGCTGGTTTCACTCTGTTGGGATTCTATTTTCGAGTAAAATGCAACTGTGCAACATGTTTGTATTTTATAAATGCGCACCCTTTTAAATGTTAAAAAGGCATTTTCTATTTCTACTCTTTACGAATGTAAAGCTTTAAAAAAGAGGCACCAATATGGCGCATGACAGATTGAGAAAGGCAGTAAGACTGCTGAAACGCGTCACTGTGGTGTCCGTGTGTGGATTGTAATCATGCAATAAACGGGAGAATACCCATGATTTCGAGTGCCGGCTCTTCAATCATAGGAGATTGGGGAATATTTCTTCACATTTTCAGCGCTGGCGGCAGCGCTATCTATTGTGCACCACCAGTGATCAGGCAGCACGCCATTTTACCGCAATTTGAATTGGAATGTTGAGACAGGCGTGCCCCCTTTGAAGGATTATGGCAATGGAGAAGAGGGGAAAGCGTATATGGAAGGAGAGGTTCAAACGCTGGAAGCAGGAGCTCCCATGGCGGGGACTGGTAACCTTCTGTTAAAATGCATATCCTCTCCCTGGTATAACCATCCCTCAAAGGAGCTGGACACCGCGAGGCACTGGCCGAGGAAGCGGTGGTATCATGGGACCCTATTACTGCTTGTTTATATTGCTTACTCTAAACACACGGATTGGAGTTTTAACAGCAGAAAGTCGCCACTGTAAGTCCCCTGAAGTGCAGTTGATTTCCGAGTGAAAACAGTGATGTACACTTGAATGCGGAAGCACAGGGCAGGAACTGATTATAAAGATGGGGCGACTGTGCTGGAAAATATTCTGTCCATTGACAGTGAATGCGTGACTGTTTGGTTTTTTATAAAAAAGAGAGACATGATTAAAATGCCGTTTTTGTTTTAACTCGTTAGGAATTCAGTCCGGGTTTTATAAGCAACAGTTAAAGGTGTGATGGGAACAAACATAAAAAATGACTTGATAAACATTGCTCGTAGTAGCACAGAAAGTGAAAAACCCTGGAGCACTTTTATTTGCTGGTTTCACTCTGTTGTGATTCTATTTCGAGTAAAATGCAACTGTGCAACATGTTTGTATTTTATAAATGCGCACCCTTTTAAATGTTAAAAAGGCATTTTCTATTTCTACTCTTTACGAATGTAAAGCTTTAAAAAAGAGGCACCAATATGGCGCATGACAGGTTGAGAAAGGCAGCAAGACTGCTGAAACGCGTCCCTGTGGTGTCCGTGTGTGGATTGTAATCATGCAATAAACGGGAGAATACCCATGATTTCGAGTGCCGGCTCTTCAATCATAGGAGATTGGGGAATATTTCTTCATATATATATATTAGTGTACATTTTTATTGGCATTTAAGAATGACAAGATTATCACATCAGTATATCGTTTGTGAAGAAAGCAAAACCCCCATCCCACCCCAATATGCTCTATGATATCACACAGACTGACAATATGTTTGAACAAATGAAATAGCCTTATGCGAGAGCTGGTTCGTACAAATGCCCCCACACTATCACACACAAAAGTAGAGCGCAGACCCCCCAATCCAGCATCTTATTCGCCCATCCTCCTGTCTACCCCACAACTCACGGGGGCTGGGCATCTGGGGGCTCCAGAACTTCAGAAAGCTTTCCCGTCCAGGCCTTAAGGATGTCTGCCAGCTTGTTGTCCCAGCATCTTTTTTGCATATTTCTCTCCTCAGCCATATCTTGCAGCCAGTCTGCCACTCTTGGGGCGACAGGAGACAACCACCAAATGGCCACCCTCTGCTTAGCGAGCACCAATTGATAAAGGAGAAACTTTTTTCTTACAAGCTGGATCATCCCCAACAAGCACTGCCCAACATTCCTGGGAAAGGACTGTCCCGTAACTGCATTCAAGGCCTCCAATATTGTCTGCCAGTATGTGTCAAGCTCAGCATACTCCCAGAACATATGTATAAAATCTGCCCCATTCTTGGCACAGCGTGGACAGGAGGACAAACACCCCGGATAAATCAAATGCAACTTGGTCAGGGTGAAATATACCTCGTGGACTACATTGTACCAAAGCAGTTTGAATCTCGTATTCGTGGAGGTCCCCTGTATGCCCTCCAATTCCTTATCGGAAAGAGGAGCATCCAAAATTTGCCACCTATTTTGCACTGACATGACGTGCAACAGGAGGTCCTCCCGCAGCACCCTGTTCACATGCGAGATCAGTCTCCGACCCCCAGCCATACTCTGCTGTGTCACCAACATCCGTGAGTCCGGTGGAACATCAGGAAAGGAAGGCCATATTCCACAGGCCGTCGCCGCAATTTTGTCAAATTGTAAAAACAGTCCAGTCCCCAAGGTAAACAAATCCATTGTATCAACCAAAGTAATAAACTGATCATTAGGGTATAAGTCTCGTAATGAGTCACCCCCCCCCCCGCCCCCCCCTCCCCCCCATGGCACGTCATCTATCGACATTGCAGCATGCGGTGCATTGGTTCGATGAAGGGGAGAATTGGGAGCAGAGGTTGCTTTGAGGTACATGTGGAGGAGTTCCCTTGCAAGAACAATTGATGTTGAGGGCTAGGGTCCTTAACCCCTTCCCTGCTCATGACGGAACCGTTCCGTCATGAGCCACGGTTGGCGTGTGCTCATGACGGAACGGTTCCGTCATGACAATCCTGTCGGCGGCCGCTCCGCCTGCGCGGCGCTGTTTCCCCGCCTGTGCGGGGCGACAACGCAAATGGGCGGAGTCATGACGGAACCGTTCCGTCATGAGCACAGCTCAACTGTGGCTCATGACGGAGCGGCTCCGTCATGAGCACAGGCCCACCGCGCTGCCCCTCTGCCCCCCCCAGCGCTGCAGCGGAATGTCCGCAGCAGCGAAGGGGTTAAGTTATGAATTAATTAATTAATTAATGAAAAAACACTTATAGAGCGCATAGCTACCCTAAGGCATCCCAGCGCTAAAACGTTATAAGTCTCACAATGAGTCACACCTCCCTGGCACTCCAGCTATCGACTGACTTCGCCCACGCTATAAGCGCAAACAGGCGCAGTGTCCAAATACACATGTCTGGCACTTAAGGAGCCACCAACAATACCTGTCTAACCGCCCTCTCCCAGGCTCCACACACTTCCCTGACCACAAACAGCACATAGTCCGGAACCCTGGCCCCAACATCAAGAACTCTTGCAAGAAAATTCCTCCACGCAGCAACCTCTGCTCCCAATCCTCCCCGTCATCGAACCAATGCACCTCATGTGGCAATTGAGCTGCTAGGTAGTGTAGGTCCCCAGCCCCCCCTTCCTCCAGCGATGGTTAAGGGTAGCCAGGCTAACCCTCTTCCTCACCAAGCCGCCAACAGTTCGATGAACAACTTGTCCAATTCTTCGAAATAACTCCTAGGGATCTTGATCATGGACCCCTGAAAGACAGCCAGTGCGGACGGATAATAATTTTTTTTTTTTTTTTTTTTTTTTTTGAATAACCTTTATTTAAAATTCAGGACACAGCTATTCAGCCGACAACCCGGAGGTTCGGCAGCATCGATAATTAGAAACAGTGATGCGTCCCCAGTACAGTACAAAGAGAAGTGCAAAGGTTCAATTTTAAGCAAACACAAAAACTCACAGCAAACCCCAGCAAGGCAAGAACACTAAAAACCCATGGTGAGAGCCCCCAGGGGAGGCCGGACCCCACTCATCTACCAGTTACAAGATAGTGTAAGGAGGAAGAAGGGGGACAGCAGAGGCCCAAATAGTTCATAAACCAGACTGTGCTGGAAAGAAGGTCAGGGGGAAAGCTGTTCCTCTGGAGGTTCCAGATCAGGGGCAAGACATATTCCCCCCTTGTATTGATTCCACCGCCCCCAGATGGCGTGCCACTTCCGGGGGCGGCCTCTAGAGCAATAGACCGTCTTCTCCCTAAACATGCTCCAGTCCATGTTCTCTCTCCACGCAGTCAGTGTGGGGGGCCCCGAGGAGCCCCACAATCGCGCGATATCCCTCTTAGCGACCATGTTACCCAGAGTCACCCATTGGGTCCGCGCCTCATCGAGGTCAGTGGGCCCCCAGACATTCAGGAGACAACACCGCGCCTCCGGCTGCACAGCAATGCCCGTCACCTCCCCCATAACTGCATGGACTCTCCTCCAGAATTCCACAATGACACCACACTCCCAAATGATGTGCAGGAAAGTACCCACCATACCACACCCCCTCCTGCACAGGCCGTCCTCCGAGAACCCCATGTGGACCAGCCTTGGCCCCGTCACATACACTCGGTGCAGTATTTTAAGCTGCACCAGCCTCAAACGCGACGGGATCGCAACCTCCTTAGGAGAAGAAACAGCTGACTGCCAGTCCTCATCATCCAACTCGAGGCCATCCCTAGTCCACTGGTCCCTCAGCCCCATAAGCATGTCCGCCCGGACGTTTATCAGTTTCTTATATATGAGCGAGATCGTGCTCTCGGGCATATGGCCATCAAGGACCCGGTCCTCCAAAGGAGAGGACTCAGGCACCTTCTCACCCTCCACGAGGACTGATCGGAGGGCGTGGCGCATCTGAATATACCTGAAATACTCGGAGGGCCCCAGCTCATACTCAGTCTGCAACTCCTCAAAGGACTTCACCTTCCCCTTATGCAGCACATCACCCACCCTGGAGATGCCAATCAGGTCCCACTTATCAAATCCTTTTGAATGCCAAAGCCTTCCCAATCTCTCCGATTCAAACAACGGGGTAGCGAGGGTGAGCCT
Organism: Triturus cristatus; assembly: GCF_964204655.1. Classification (NCBI taxonomy): domain Eukaryota; kingdom Metazoa; phylum Chordata; class Amphibia; order Caudata; family Salamandridae; genus Triturus; species Triturus cristatus. The sequence goes on from NC_140588.1 coordinate 385,024,858, forward strand.
ATCCTTCCAGCCCAGCGAGTCAGTTGCCATCTTCCACACCCGCACTGCCACACCGGTGGGCCCCGTGAGGGACGAGTCTAGGGACCGCGAGTACAACGCCCTGTAGTAGTTACCACCACGCAGCAACCACCTGTCCATGGCATACCCAGGGCTGAGGGCAGGGCCATAAAGCCCATGATTGATCGCGCTCAGCTGTGTGGCCCAATAGTACCGTCGGATGTCTGGGAGCGCAATGCCCCCGTCGTACCATGGAAGCGTCAACTTTGCAATAGCAATTCGCGGCCGCCCATCCCACAGCAACGTCCGTTGGAGGCCTTCGACCTCCCGAAAGTATTTGGCCGGCACCCAATCCAAGGTATTCTGTAAGGCGTAGAGGAAGCGGGGAAGAGACATCATTTTGAACAGGGCCGCACGCCCAACGAGGGAGAGCGGCAGCCTCCGCCAACCTTCAACATCGCGTCTCAGGCGTGCCAGGGGGGGGAGCAGATTCTTCTCATAGCGCACAGCAGAGTCCATGGAGATAAAGATCCCCAAATACACGAAACCCTGCTGGGCGACCTGTATCGAACATGTTCTAGGGATCGGTGGAACCTCGCCACTAAGAACAAACAAGTACGACTTGCTCCAATTAATGACGAGACCCGAGTTCCTACCAAAAGATGTGAGTACGTCACAGACCACTATAAGTGACTTCTTAGGTGAGGCAAGATACAACAGGATATCATCGGCATAGAGCGAAATACGGTCCTCGTGTTCAGGCGACCACCGAAGGCCCCGTATATCCGGGTGCCAACGTATCCACGCAGCCAGCGGCTCAAGGGCGAGGGCGAACAACAGAGGCGACAGGGGGCAACCCTGCCGAGTACCCCTCCCAAGCTGAAACGGAGTCGACGCCCGACCATTCACCACAACACTAGCTAGCGGCCCCTCGTACAGCAACCTCACCCAGCTCACAAAACCGCGGCCAAAGCCGAACTTGGCCAGCACGGCCCACAAGTATGCCCACTCCACCGTGTCAAAGGCCATCGTGGCATCAAGAGACGCCACAATAGCCGGTTCACGCAGCGTGCCCGCCCTGGCGATTACGCCATGAAGACGCCTAAGATTCAACGCTGTGTTTCGGTGCGGGATGAAGCCGGATTGATCCGGGTGGACCAAGTCGCCAAGTACCCTAATCAAACGAGTCGCCAGGAGTTTAGCCAGAATTTTCGGCTCCGCGTTAAGAAGTGAAATAGGCCGATATGAGTCGCACTTATCGCGGGGTTTACCCTCTTTGTGTATGACCACAATCGACGCCAGTCGCTGATCCAACGGGAGGGTCCCACCCCCCCCCCGCGCCTCCAAAAACATGGCGCGCAGGTGAGGGGCGACCCTATCCGGGAACAGCTTGTACAGGTCGATCGGCAAGCCGTTCGGTCCCGAGGCCTTACCCGAGTTTAACGCGCGGATAGCCCCCGCCACCTCGTCGACCGTTATGTCACCATCTAAATCGTCCCTATCTATAGCAGAGAGGCAGGGCAACTCGATATCACGGAGGAGGTTACACGAGTCCTCGGGCGGCCTATCCGACGCAGAGGCATAAACCCTACAAAAATAGTCCGAGAAACACTTTACAATCCCCTCAGGTTCCACAATCGCCTCTCCCCTCTCTCCCGTCAACTCTGGCACCACTCTATTGACCCGTTCTTTTTTGTCCAGCCACGCCAGGAGTTTCCCTGCCTTATCACCAACATCATACAGTCGGCCCTGCTGTTCCCTACTGAGGGTCTTAGCGGCGTTCGTCACCAGGTCTTTATACTCAGTTTGCTTCAAACAAAGCTCATGCAGTGAGGACTCTGTAACCTCCTCCTCCATCGCTCCCTCCAGAGCCGCGATCTCCTCCTCCACCTGCAGAATCTCGCCGTCTCTACGCCTCTTGGCAGCCACTACTAGGGAGAGGGCTTCCCCCCGAAGCACGGTCTTAAAGGCTTCCCACAGCGACACTGCCGAGTCCACGGTTCCCTGATTGTCCTTGAAAAAATTATCTACCTTCATGACCAGGGCGCTGCGCATCTTGGGGTCTCGGAAATACCACGGGTTGATAGGGGCCACCCTTCCTCCTCCCTCCCGACCTAGATCCAGCCGGATCCACACTGGCAAGTGGTCAGATATACCGCGCGCCATGTGCCTCGCCTCGGATACCAACGAGGCATGCGCGGCCAGAGTGAGCAGGTAATCAATCCTGGAAAGGCTACCATGTGCCCCGGAGTGGAACGTGTATTGGCTCTGTGTGGGGTGCCGGAGCCTCCAGCAGTCTATCAGGCCAAGCGTGTCTAGGAAGTCTGGAAGCCATTTCTGAGCCCCCCCTGTGTCTCTGGGCGGGTATCTATCCAGCAGGCCGGAGCCAACAGCGTTGAAATCCCCTCCCACCACAAGCATTCCCCCCGGGAGATCCAGCAGGGCCCTACCCAGATCTGCAAACGTGGAGGCCTGCAGGGCCGGCGGGACATAAACCGAAACTAAAACCAAAGTCCGTCCTTCCCACCGCCCCGCCACCGCCACAAACCTCCCCCTATCATCAACAATGGTGGAGTCCACCTCAAATGGCAACGAAGCTCTAACTAGGATGCCCACACCCCTGGACCCAGATGAGAATCCTGAATGTGCAATGAATTTATACCCCTTCCTATTCAGGGCATAGCACGTATTACCTATAAGATGCGTCTCCTGCAGCAGGGCAACATCCGGCATTGATCGTTTCAAGAGTTGCAAAACAATCCCCCGCTTAATGCGATCCCCCAAACCATTAACATTCCAGCTTATAACACTTAAGCCCCTACCCCCCATCCTCAAACGGAAAGAGGCCCACCCCACACCCGAGGAGCCACCATGGAACAGCCCTGGAAATAAGCATCATGCCTTGCAGAAATAAACCCCCCAACAACAAACCCAAAATCCCTGAAACTCCCCCCACCCTGCACCCCTGCTGCAGCTTACAAAGCCCCCCCAACTTGCAGTGTGCCTGTCGCCCTACAAAACCAAAAGTCTACAAAAAGTACCCTAAGGGAGGAAAAGAGCACCCCTCGTCCTCCCGCAACCCTCCACAGTTACTGCACTCTATGCAAGTCTTCAAGTATAGTCAAATCAAGTCAGACCGGCTCCGAGATGTCAGCCCCGTCCATCCCGGCCACTGTCTCCATCCTCGGCTGTGTCGTCCCCCGTCCGTCGTCGGGGCAAAGCGTCCAGCCATTCGTCGGCCATAACAGGAGAGTCAAAAAAGAATGTCCGATCGTCGTGCACCACCCGCAGTCTGGCAGGGAAGAGCATGGCATACTTCAGGTCTCTTTCCCAGAGCCGCCGCTTCACCCCCAGGAAGCCCTGTCTCTGCCTCTGCACCTGCTGGGTGAAGTCCGGATAGAAATTCACCGACGCGTTCTGGAAGGGGACTGGGCCCGTCACCCTCGATGCTTGCAGAATAGCGTCCCGATCTCGAAAATGAAAGAGCCGGGCGACGATCGGCCTCGGCGGGGCACCCGCCTTGGGCCTCCCGCCCGGCACTCTATGGGCCCTTTCCACCGCAAAGAACTTCCCAAGGCCCTTAGGCTTCAGATGATTAAGGACCAAGTCCTCAACAAGCAGGTCAACCGAAGCCTCATCCGAGGACTCCGGGACCCCGATGACGCGCACATTGTTGCGCCTGGCCCGGCTCTCAAAGTCCTCCAGCCGGCGGGCGACGAGATCACTCTCGGTCCTCAGCTTACGAACCTCGGTCTGCAGTTCCGTAACATCATCAGTGAGGCCCGTGGTCTTGAGGTCCAAGTTCTTAACCCATTCATTCGTTTTGCCCAAGTCCGCACGGATCAGGTTGACATCCACCAAAATGGCATCCACCTTATGCGCCAGGGCCTCAAACTGTCTCCCAATCGAAGTCTGCATCCCTTCGAGCGCGCCCATGACATCCTGTAGGGAGAGCTCCGGGGCCACAGGCGAGTCCTCCTTCTGGGCATCCGGCGCCTGGCTCGATCCACTCGGTGATCCCTTCTGCAGAGCATATCGGTCCATGCTGTTGACTTGGGTATAAGTTCCCCGCCTGGTAGACTTAGCCTTCAGCCGATCCCCTTCTGCTTTGCCCGACATGGTTGACTCCAAGCAGGTCGGTTCAGTTAAGACAGGTCCCTCTCAAGGAGAGGAATAAGGAGTGATCAGTTCTGCCGTGGGCCGCCAGAGTAGCCTGCAGAGCGTCCTTGGGGTAATAAAGCCACCCAGAGCTCTCCAGTGGCAGGGCTGACAAAGGGAGCGAAATCGAAAGTGAAAGAGCGGGGACCTCCGTCCGACAGTTCACACCTCGCCTGGCCGTTGTTCTTCAACTAGGAGTCGGGCATCCAGCCAACTCTAGCCCCTGGCTTCCCCGGGAGATAGGCCGCAATCTTCCGCCAGGCGTAAGTCCGGTTCCCGGTGGGCGATCCGACCGCGGGTAGCATCAATCGCCTCCCTGACCAATCATCTACACGATGCCATGCATACCGACAGGATTAGAGACAGGATAGTCGACGGAGGGCGCGAGGGTCTCGGGAGCTCTGAGCTCACGCGGCCATCTTGGTCAAGCGCTAGGCTCCTCCCCCGATAATAATTTTTACCAATGCTAGCTTGACCATCAGGGACAGCCGGAGGGTGTTTCAGAACTTCACCATGGGTTTTAGCTCCTTCAGCAACGTTCCTATATTAAAAGATTCAAATATCGCCACCTCCCATGCAATCCTGATTCTGCCATATCGAACACTACTTGCCTCCCAGGGAAGATCTAATCGAGGAAGGTCCTGCACCCGTCTCCCACCCAGTTCCCCCAAAGGTAACAATTGTTATTTGTTGTAGTTCACATTTAACCCTGGAATTTCACCAGATTCTGACAGAACAGCCAGCATAATGGGAACAGAGTAAGCCAGCTGACGCAGATATACCAAGGCATCTTCCGCATATAAGAAGACTACATGAGTTGTCTCACCCGTCATCATTCCCCACCCTCGCAACACAGAGCACAGCCTACATGCCAATGGCTCCAGTGCGACAATGGGTCCTGCCTGCTCCCCCGATCCAAGGAGTAACGCTGCAGCACTGTCACACCCACTCATACCCGTGCCACCGGGGCACTATATTACAACTGCACTCATTTTATGTACTGCCCCTCTGAATGCCCACTATCTGCAGGACCTGCCAAAGAAATTCCCACGACAGGGAATAAAACGCTTGTTCTATGTCAAGCATTGCCAACGCGAATTGGTCATCCTCCAATACTGTAGCGTGCATGAATAGCGAAGGCCTTCACAGATTGCATAAAGTGTTCCTAAAAGGCATAAGGCAGTGCTGGTCCTCATGTACCAGCTGTGGCAAGTGTTCTAGCAACCTGTATGCCAATATCTTGCTGGGGATTTTTATATCCACATTGAGCATCGAGAGGGGGCGATTGGAAGTCACTTCCTTAGCATCCTTGTTCGGCTTAGACAAAATGACAATGAGCACCTCTCTCAAGTATTCTGACAACAGTCCTCCCTCGCATATTTCATTATTGACTTCCAACAGGTGGTCTGCAAAAATGCCCACCTTGCCGCAGATAATCACCCCCTGGGACTTGGGACATCTTCAAAGTCTGAATCACGACCTCCCTGGTTATGGGTGCATCTAAACTATCCCTGCCTTCACTATAAAGGGAGGCCATCTGTAAACTAGTGAGATATGCATCCTTCACTGCTGGTAGGGACACAGCAGGCGCTATGTAAATCCTTTGAAGATGTGCTGCAAAGACCTCAGTGATACCCTGCTGAGTGTGTACCTCTTGCACCTGTGCGTTTTGGACCCCTACCACAGGGGGACTACCGGTCTCACTGCGGAGAAGCGTCGGGAACATCCTGCTAGCCTTATTCCCCTCCACATGGAGTCGCTGCCTAAAACTGGTGCCGGCAAACTTATCTAAATGATCCCATGCCTCCAAGAAATCCCGCCTATACTCCTTCTACTCAGCCAGCCTCTGCAGCTGCACAACCATACTCTCCTTGAGGGTACTACGTTTCTTCTCTTGAACATCAAGTGTCCGAGCCAGCTGCTGTTTCACTGCATTCGTCACCTTCATACACTCCTCCTGCAGGACCACCTTCATAGCATCCCATTCCATGGCCGTCGCATTTGTACTTTCCAATTCTCTTCAAAATAGTGATCCAGCACTTTAGCCACAGAGACCGGGTCTGCCAACGCCTCTACTCTTGTTCTCCACAATGGAACCCTCCTGCCCACCGGATATGAGATCAGCAAGTGGGAATGATCGTATAAGTATTGCACAAAATAGAAAACATTGAGCACATTTTGAAACATAGTACTGGAGATCAGACAATAGTCCAATCAGCTATGGGTCCCTGTAGAAGGTATAAAGCAGGAATAGGTGAGACCTTGAGGGTAGCGCACCCTCCACGCATCCTGCTACCCCAGGCCTCCCATAACTTACCGTAGGACATCCGCCATGGCAAGTTTGGTATCTGTCTTCGGGGGAAACCAGTCCAACTTATTATCCAATACACAGTTTAGATCACCAACTAGCATCACTTCCGGACCAATGTGCTCTGAAGCCTCACTCATCTCCATCTCAAAGGATCCCGCATTATCCACGTTAGGAGCGTAAATGTTCACCAAGCATATGTCTCTAGCGTCAAGGGTACCTCACTCAATCACATATCTTACTTCAGAATCTGTCTTCACACCTTTTGCCACAAAAGGAATCCCAGGTGCCACCCATATTAATGCCCTCTAGCATAGCTGGAGTAGGAGCTCGCATGCACCTGTCCACCTCCGTCTGAGTCGACCAATACAATCCCCAAGGTATGTGTCTCCTGCACTTTACAGGTATAGTCTGTAAAAATCATGATGTTCCTACCTTCATACTGCGGTGACCCATGGACCCGAACATGTTGGAGGAGAGCATCTAGATCCCTGAAATTAAAGAGGTGGGCATTGATGGTATGAGGGGCTGCCTCCAGCCTGGGCAACAAGGCCAGTGTCCGATGAGTCCACTCAGTGGTGAAGAACTTTGATACCTTGGGCTTCAGAGTGTTCATAATCCAGTTCTACAGGAACAATTCAGCTGATTGCCTGTCTGCTCATTCAGGGAAACTCACAAAACGCAGGTTATTTCTAAGGGACCTGCATTCTGAGTCCTCAATTCCTTCTTCCATTTGCACTGACAGGCACTAATGCACAGCCACAGTCTTTTTCAGGTCCCCCACCTGCTGTTGGCACTCTTTAACATCGCCTTCTGCACCCCTTCCGATATTTCCGATAGCGTGGAAGAGGATCACCTTGACGGCCACAGAGTCAATCGTGCCTAACTTGGCCTCACATGTCCCTCGTAATTCCACCATAATATCTGCCATTGTCGGGCCCCCACCTCTCAGTCTGGGTCTCCAGCGACCCCATTCGTTGTCACGGGGAGAGTATAATTGTCCATCTTATTGGATTTCACAGTCTTGGCCGGCCTATCTTTCCCCATCTCTGGACTCAGGCTAGCCCCCCCAAGGGCTCAACAGTGAGTAATGTGACGTATGCCGCACTCTATGCGCAAGGGCCAAATAACAGTCCCTCGAGACCCAGGGTGTCAGTCGAGGGGCAAGACTGCTGCCCAAAAAGCAGGCACTGCATACAACACTGCAGCTTTCTCCAGGAGGCTCAACAAACGCAGGCCACACTCTCAGCAGTGGACACCACCAGCAGAGTCAAGGACTCCATCACCATTGTCCACTCCAGCCTGTGCCTGTAGCCCCTCTCCCCTGTCTCCTCCTGGGGTCTCCTCTCAATGAATCCAGACTGGGGGCTCACTGATACCCCACAATCCATGCACGAATGCTACATGGACTTTCCAGGCCCCTTGCTGCATTGACTGTCCCATTGTATTGGGTGGGCACCAGATGTTGCTCCCCTCGGGAGCCTGTACGTGCCTTAACAGTTACGTCTGCATGTGCAACAGGGCCCTGCCAATCCTCACAGTGCACCAGAGCCCTCAGAAATATCGCCGTCTCCACGTGACGCACCCCCCTGGCTACAGACTGGCCTAAGCACAGGCCAGCTTACATGCATATCCCCTTCTACAGTGCTCCCAGTCTTGCGGTCCCGTGCCACGGAGCTCACCGCCACAGCGTCTTCTCGCAGCCTGATCTAGGCTGCCATCTTAACTTCGCCTCACAGCTCTGCTCCCAAAGTGCCGCCAGACATGTTGCATGGGCTTCAGTTGTCCCCCCAGCCGCCTCTTGCAGCAGCACCCCACAGCCGATGTTGTTAGTCTCACCCGGCACACCAGGGCTGCCTCACTCCCCAGCGCCGCTCCAACCCTTGCGCCTCCTAATGGCCGCATTTCACCTGCGGGGTCCTCCGTGCAGCAATCGACTCACCAGCAGCTGCGGTGAGTCCCCACACCGTGTTCGTTGGAGGCAGGAGTGTGTTTAGGAATGGTTCGGCCTCCAGGATGATGAAGGATTTTTATGGTGCCAGTGGGAGCCTTCCGAAATGAGGCTAGTAAGCCATCTTGCATCGCCACCAACCTTCATTGTATATGTTATGTCTTCTGTTTGCTTTGTAGAGTGCAGACCCTGGCTAAAAGCACAATGCAAAAGAATGCAATGAAAGTTGGAAATGTATGGTTAAAGAGAGCACCATGTAAATGATCTGGAAAACATCAAGGCATTCAAAAATATGAACTTTTTATTCTGTAGTATATTACATTTCCGGTGATAAATACTTGTGAATTCCATGGCCTTGAGCTACCACTCAGTAGCTAGTCACTAAGTGCTAAATTTACTACAGCATGCTTATAGTCAAACATTTGCAGCAAACACTGACACATATCTAGTATGATTCCAGCTGAAGCATTACTAACATAATTTAATCAGAATTCCTCAAACGTGCACATTGTCTAGGGCAAATCTATTTACATGCCAGAGTTTTGCCTAAGGAAACAGAGCTTTTCAGTGAGGATAAACAGTGCACATGTCTCTTGCTGTCTGATACAAATAGGAGATTATTGCATGGATAGGTTTATGACTTAAGCTGTCTGTTAGCGAGACTGAACAGAAATTCTTTTCTACTTAATTTTATTCTGTGTTGTGCACATTGCAATTCAGTGCCTTAGATAATTTGTGGGCCGCTCTATAGATATCATCTATCCACTACAATCCTGAAATTTAAATATCTCGGAGCCAATCACCTTGAAAGATAACATAATGCTCACAGGAGGGAAATGCTTAATACACACCAGCTTTATACCTCTCTGCACTGGTTAGTTTGAGTACTAGATCATCATGGTTTGGTGGCCTATTAAGTAGTATTTTTCTGTGCCATATTACAGTAATTGTTCTGATGTTTAATTCTCCATTTATCATTTGAATAAATTCCAACCCAACCAAATGTTTTAATTTAGCGTTTTTTAAATTACATTGAGGTACCTAGAAATTCAGGCTTCCATGCTTGATCAGAGAGAGGATACACGTTTTATGTGTCTAAAGTGCTTGAAATTGTTTTTAGTTCATCTTTCTAAGGCATAGTAAAATTGGCAGCATTGTTTTTGTATCTCGTTCTTTTTCTATTCCTTTTCCAAGCACCTCAAATGGAAATATCAGAAATATAGCATTTTTTTCAAAACGTCTGCAGTTTTATTTATTTAGAATAATGAAAGTGAGATTAATGTCTCTGCAGTAGACATCCATAAGCTAAGGAACTAGTTTGGAGTTGGGTAGTTTTTGACTGATAAAGTTGTGCAACCCCCAATCCACTACTTTTACTGTGATTACCTCACTTGATCCAATATACGCAATTGGTACCAAAATGATGTATAAAAAGGTGTCTTATTTTGTTATTTCTCGGAGAATGCGATATTTTGATATAGTTTAGCGTTGTCTTCTGGTTAAAGGTGCTATATACTTGAACTTTGATCAATCAGATAATGCCTCTGAAAGCTTCATTGCATTTGCACGTATGTTCACAGAAAAATGGATAATCTATTCTTTGGATAGTCAGGAAATGTTACTTTTTCTACATTACTAGAAGCGAGTTTCTTCTAAGCAAATTGCAGAGGATAGAAAGCTCAAAGCGATTGATACTCTTTGTATGAAACATACATACGGTAAGGTCAGCCTGGCCCTCCATGAACATATAGTATTTGAGTGTCCTTTAAATTATGTTGACGAAACTCTCCAGCACCTTACCAAGTTTGACTATTTTTCATGGATTTGTCATTCTCTTAATTTCAGGTGCATTTCCTTTGCAGTTGAAAGCTCTCCCTTCTGTGGTGCAAGACAATTTAGGCATACTTGAATTTAGCACTAATTTTGTATGTTTCTTCATTCCACTAATATACCACAGGCGTGCCAGATGCCAAGTTACTGGTTAGGTAATCTCCTTGTTTGTCTGTTGCTTCTTTTGATATATATGCACTTAGTCTATACATAGGTCATATGGGGTCAAAATAAATGCATCAAACTACGAGGACGCAGTCCACACCAAGACACTTACCCTCTTTCATAATGCCTGTGGTCCCTCTAATTTCTTTAGCCAAAGTTAACAACTGAAGAATTCGCCTGACAAGTCTGGTGGGATTCTGGACATTTTGAATCTGTTTAGTTTTCTAAATATGTGTTCAAGAAAGGCTTTTCTTACCCACGTCAAGTGCCCTTTGTGCGAAATATATTACTTTGCTTGTAGTGGGTAGTTTTCTGTTGCCAGTAAAAACTAATGTGGCCAAATAAAAAGTTATTTGTATGAACTACCGAACATTCTCATTTATTTCTGCACAGCAAATATCATAAATTATTTGTTACTAACACAGTACAATAGAAACAACATAGGAATATGGCTATATGCCTTTGTTTATAACTTCTACACATCAAAGAACAGCATTGCATTAGCCACACATGCAGATTCTCCGAGTGCAATATGCTGTTTAGTACCCCTGTTGAGGGAAAGAAAGTTTATCTTGACTCGCATTTTATCAAGTGGATGCTGATTATCCAAAGTATAATGGTAAATTTTAGTAGAGTAGTTTTGACTGTCATTATTTAAGTGAACTGTGATGCTTGGAGACTAATAAATTTAGACAGGTTAGGCCTTGCATTGGATAAAATCCACATATCAAAGAAATGTTTCAGAAAAATATGGAGCATATTTTACAGTTATAGCATCATCCGTGCGTAATATTTGTTTTGAAGCCATTGCTTTCCATATATATATATATTATCTACTGGCGGTCGCCAGTAGATAGTTATAGTTAGGACCGTGTTTCCATAGGAAATCCGCAACATTCTATTTGGAATAACTTTGGCGCCGGTCGACGAATCCTCGCGAAATTTTCAAAACTAATGGGGCGCTACGCTCCGCTCCTACCCTGAAAGTCTCGGGGGGATTCGTCAAGCGGGGGCTGAGAAAAAAGGGGGGTCCAAAAACGCGTTTTCCCCATGCATTTTTCCATAGGACCTTTAGACACAGCTACAGCCCGAACGGCTGAACAGAATTACTTGAAATTTGGCAGAGAGGTAGTCCTCAGGTCAAGGGTGTGCCTTTTGTAGGTCTGGTGTAAATCTGTTCAGTAGGTCCTGAGAAAATAGCATTTAAATCAATATATATATCTGTAAGCGCGCTCCGTGCGCTTACCGTAAGCTTACCGTACGCGTACGGTGCCGTGCGCGAGCTCAATTCTGATTGGTGGTTACATGACTGTAAACATTCGAATCGGTCGAAATCAGGAAGTGTCGGCCGCCATTTTCTGTCTCTCGCACTGAGAAACAAAGGTGGGGAACGTGAAACGGGGGCAACGAAGAGAGTTGCAGACCCCCTAGTGTTTGTCAGGGGGTCCAAGAAGGACCCAAAAGTACGAAAAATAAATGTAATAATTTTAAAAAAAAATCGCGGGGTAAAAAAAATAAAAAAATAAAAATAAAGAAGTAACAATCACATTTATTAAATAAATTAAAGGACCCACAAGGGAGAAAAAAACAAATGTTACTGCGTAAAAAACGGCGAGGCGCGCACGGCATGGACTGCGCAACTTGGGCGCTCGGTGCGCGTAGCGCACCGAGCGCCCACAGCGCGCGCACGGTGCTCGAAGCGCACCGTGCGCTCAGGGTGTGCGCATAGTGAAAAACCAGAAAAAAAAATAAAAAATAAATACATAACTTAGCATTTAAAAAACCGTACAAATTCACTGAAAAAAACATAGGTTTCACACACGTTATAGTTAGGAATTATCATTTACAAAACCTTGCAAATTCACTTAAAAAACCATAGGTTTCACACATGTTATAGTTAGCTGTACATTTTACTCGTAAAAAACCAATGAAATTCCACGTTATAGTTAGATCAGGTAACTATAACTTGCGCGACCGCAATCCACAATGTGTAATTTCAGATGTCATCATTGATGTCATGAGTGATGTCACTGACCATGTCATGAGTGATGTACTATGTGACGTCATCAGCAGTTTATTGTGGGCGCGCAAGTTATAGTTACCTGATCTAACTATAACGTGGAATTTCATTGGTTTTTTACGAGTAAAATGTACAGCTAACTATAACATGTGTGAAACCTATGGTTTTTTAAGTGAATTTGCAAGGTTTTGTAAATGATAATTCCTAACTATAACGTGTGTGAAACCTATGGTTTTTTCAGTGAAATATATATATATATATATACACTCCCAAAAACAATGCCTCTTGGAATTCCTTCCTGCTCCCAGATGGGGGGGAATTGTCACATTCCTTGGCGTCTCTTAAACTATCCAACCATCTCAACGCGACCATTCTCCCTCTCTGGACCAGCATCATCCAACAATCTTTCATACATGGGAGGATTCCCGACTGCCTTAAGATGGGGCAAGTCACACACATCCCCAAGAAGCCTAATGCAGACTTAGTGGATCCCAAAAACTTCCGTCCGATCACCAACATCATGTCTTTAGCGAAATTGCTCGAAAAATGCGTTCACACACAACTTTGCGACTACATCAAGAGATTTCAGCTCTCAGACCGACACCAGTCATGCTTTAGAACAGGTCACAGTACAGAAACCGTTCTAACTCACATCATTGATGACACCTTCAGGGCTCTTGACCAAGATGCTCCTTGTCTTCTGCTCCTTCTTGACTTGTACTCTGCTTTTGACACTATCAAACATGATAACTTGATTACTCTTCTTCAACATAGGATGGGGTTATCTGGCCCTGTCTTAAATTGGTTCACCTCTTTCCTGCATCTCCAAACCCAAAGAATCAAAGCCAACCAATATCTTGGCTGCCAGTATCCTGGTCTCTATTGTGGTACCTCAAGGATCTGCACTCCTGCCCACGCTCTTCAATCTCTAAATGGAACCTCTAACTGCTATTCTGCACAGTGCTAGCATTCAGTACCATATGTACGCAGATGACACTCTACTGTATTTGAAGATCTGCTATCCAGATGACATTAAGGGCCATGTGTAGGTAACCTAGAAATACCGAATTTTACCAAATCGGTATTTAGAAATCGGTATTTGCTATGTACCTAATTTTTCGGTAACTCTTACCGATTCGGTAAAAATCGGTAAATGTTTACCGTTTCTACAATACAGACCGGTGTTTCCGAAACGGTATTTACCGAATCGGTAAATACCGATTAGGTATTTTCCGAATCGGTAAATACCGAATCGGAATTTACCGAATCGGTAATTCAAATGAACAGCAATTGAGGAATCAGCCAATCCTGTGCAAACCACACCCCACCCAACCAGTAAGTGGCCACACCCAGGCAGGTGCACACAATCAGCAGACTCTGGAGAGGCTGGGAGTGCAGAGGAGAGCAACAGAGCCAGTGGCTGAACTTGCACAGGAAATCTGACACAATAGCCAGCCAGGACACAGAGAGAGATGGAGGGGAGAGGAAGAGGAAACTCAAATTCAGTCCAAAGGAACTGCAGGTACTTGTGGAGGAGGTGGTGAAGTAGCACAATAAGCTGTTTGGAAAGCAGTCCCTGCAAGTGGCTGAATCAGAGAAAAGACGGATCTGGCTAGGAATCCAGGCACAGGTAAATGCCATCGGAGTGACCCCCCGGGACATTGATGTGCTGAAGAAGCGGTGGTACGACATCCGTATCATCACAAAGAGGAAGATGGCTGATCTGAAGAAAGAGGCCAGCCGGACAGGAGGAGGAAGGAACAGGGCACCTGCCCTGACTGAACTTGAGGAGCTCGTGGAGTCCACGATTGAGCCCGAAAGTGTCATTGGGATTGGGGATGCAGACAGCTCTGCCAGAGCTGCTACCAAAAAAGGTAAGACGCATGCACAGGTTTGTACCCCCCCTTCCCCTATCCCAAATCCCCAATTGGGCAATGTGAATCCCACTCCAGTACAGGTGTTTGTGCATACCAGCAATGCATTATGGGGGATGTAGTCTGTGAAACCCCTATCATGACAAGATTCGCACAGAACAACAAGGCATGTGACACACATAAGCGATAAGCAGGCAGAGGACAATGAGATAGTGATGCAGAAGTTCATAATGATGTTAGCAATGCAGGGCTGCAGGTACACTGAGCTGATGTTGAATTTCTGTCCACAGGCGATACTTCGCGCAGGACTGCTCAGGAGAAGGGAGAGAGGGCACCCCGGAAGGACAGCACAGAGAAGGCCACCACGAGTGCTGGGCAGACAACAGCACCACAGCCAGCATCACCACCACAGCCAGCCACGCCACCACAGCCAGCCTCGCCACTCCTGCTGGCCTCACCCGCATCAACACCACCTGCATTGGTCAGGTCTAGGAGGCGTGCAGTTGCCAGACTGCATGTGTCAGAGTCCTCATCAGAAGACTCGAGGGGGGAGGAAACATCCACTGTGCCACTGGATGGTAGCAATGCCGGTTTGCCCTCCGCCTCTGAGGGAGCACACACAGGTGCCAGACACCGCCGCAGGGCTCGGGTGCGCAGTCCACCTCCACAGGGTGAGAGCCATGGTGTATTCTTAGGGCTGGAGGCCACCATGGTGAAGGTGCAGCGCCTACAAGGCAAGGCAATCCAGTCAGTACAGCGCCAGATGAAGGGCCTAAATGACACAATGGGCAACATTGACAGGGGCATAAGCTCAATGGCTGAGGGCATGAGGGAGATGGCTGCGGGCATGCGGGACATGTCCTAGTCCGTCATGCTGCTGTGCACAAAAATCGATGAGGACAGAGCAACACGGCGGAGGGAGAGGCAGAAAATTGATCACCACACAAGGGCAGTGAACCGCCTAGCAACTGCCACTTCTCTGCTCTGCAGGCGCTCCGTGGCAATGCAGGAGGGGCTTGCGCACTGCAGCAATGATGTGTCAAGGGGGCTGGTGAGGGTGACCAGTGCACTTGAGGTGCTGCTTACAAGCCACTCTGCCACCACTGGTGCTGTGAATGCTGGGGACAGCGAGGAAACCACCAGCAGGAGCAGCATTACCCCCCCCTGTCACAGACACACGGAGGAGCATCAGACTGCATGGGGCTGCCACTGGTCCCACAGCCAGTGAGGACACTCAATCACTGGCATCCCGCACTGTAGTGCGTGGGCGCAGACGCTGATGCAGCACACAATTACAGGACACAGTTGGGTGAAGGAACCCGTGACTTCCAACTATGGATGTCACCAATTTGTTAGGCCAGTTTTGCCGTTGTGTTGTGGCATAGTGCCGGCTAATTAAAACTATGTCATAGCATCCAACTACTGGCTGTGTCCCCTTACTTACTTAGAAATAGTTGCATGTGATCTCTGCCCGTCTCACTCTCCCATCTGTTGCTGCTGGCACTCCTGCTGCGTTGGGCTCTGGCTGTGCAAACTCATCATCATTGTCCTCGAAATCTGTTATTTCCACCTCTGTACCTGTCTTTGTGGCAAGGTTGTGCAGCATTGCACAAGTGGCAATGATCTTGCAACAGATGATGGGTGTGTACTGGCGTGCGCCTCCGCTTTTTTTTGGAGGCAGCGGAACCTGCTTTTCAATAGTCAAAAGTGCGCTCCACCATGTTGCGTGTTGATTTGTGTGCCACATTATATCGTCTCTCACTCAGGGTTGATGGGTGTAGGTAGGGAGTGAGGATGAATGACAGCATGGCATATGCACTATCGCCTAGGTGAGTAAGAGAGTACCATTAGTCACATACCTCAATACACATTCATATGCGGTAAGTATTAGGGAGTGTCACAGTGATTTACCTAGCAGGTATCCTTCTCCAAATTCTCCGGCAACCAGGCGTGTGTAGATCCCACTGTTGTGGAAGATGTAGGAGTCGTGGGTGCTCCCAGGAAGCTTAGCTACGATATCAGTGATTATGTTGCCTGCATCGCAGATTACCTGCACATTCATGGAGTGGGTGGACTTTCTGTTCCTGTAGATGTGCTCAGTGGCTGCTGGTGGGCAGATTGGAATGTGTGTGCCATCAATGCAGCCTATGACATGCGGGAACTGTGCCATCTGGTAGAAGTCGGTCTTTGTTTTCAGCAGTTCAGCCTGTGTGTTTGGGAAGCTAATGTAGTGTTGCATTCTCTGCATCATGGCATCCAGGAACTTCCTGGAGAAACGGGACAGGCAACTCTGGGATACCCCGTCTACCACAGCTATCACCCCCTGGTAACTGCCAGATGCGAGTAGATGTAGGCTACAGAGCACCTGCACATGTGGTGGTATGGCATGCGCCCTTGTTGTTGGATGGTCCAGGAGTGGGTGCAGGTCCCTTATCAGGTCCATGATGGTTTGGGGGTGTAGCCTGTACCTTTCATGTATCTCAGCCTCAGTCTGTTGAAAGAGTGTGATGCGCTGTCTGTAAATGCGTTCCTCCCGTCTCCAAATCCTCAGACCTGCTGCCTGTAGACGTAGGCGCCTTGCAATCACATAGAGAGCCGCCATGGTGTTCACGCTGTTGCATTTTGGGATTGCTTATATGCACTGTGGCTGATTACCACCTGCTTTCACTCTGTGTTAATTACCGCCTCTTAAATACCGAATTTCATGGAATTCGGTAATGCCGAATTTACCTACATCTCTTTTCTCGTTTTACCATTTCATATTTACCGAAGTGGTAAATATGAATTCGGTAATTTTGAATCGGAAATTTAGAATTTGGTAAGGATGAATCGGTATTTACCGATTCATAATTACCGAATCCTTCTTTTTGGACTCCTACATCTCAATTGGCTAAATACCGGTCGGTAACGGGATATTTACCGAATTTTCGGCCGTTACCGACTGGTATTTAGCTACCTACATATGGCCCAAAAACTCTTAATGGGGCGCTTAAAAAAACTCCACAATGGCTAACGCATAATCATTTGTTACTAAATACCCTGAAAACAGAATTTCTCCTGAATATCCCCCGTAACTACACAGCCCCTTCGCAAAACTGTACATAATAAATCTCAGCACTTAACTGCACCCCTCACATGGTGGACTCCGCTTGTTCTTTAGGTGTCGCGCTGGACAAATTCCTAAACATGCATAGGCACATCAGTGCCACCATTAGGAGTGCCAATCATCAGCTCAACACTCTCAGGAAAATCAAGCCTTTCCTACCTCCTGAGGACATCCAGTCAGCAGTCCAATCCTTAGTTATGTCGCAATTGGAATATGGTTTGGTGACCCTAGCTGGGCTTCCTAAGACTAGGTTAGCTCCGCTAAGAGCTACTCTGAACGCCTCTGCCAGACTCATCACAGGCTCCAGAAAGCATGATCATATTACACCTGACTTAATTCAACTTAACTGGCTTTCCAGTGAAGCAAGGATCCCCTTCAAGATAGCGTATCTGACACATAAAGCTATTCACTTCAATACCCCGTTTACCTGGCAAAACAACTAGAGCTCTCCGGTTCCAGTTGGAACTTAAGAAGCTCCAATACTCTACTACTGACACCTCCTAAATTCAACAAAAAAAGAACTTAAAACCACTCCTTCTCAGGGCTAACTCCAAGAATTTGGAATGCCCTTCCGACGGAGATCAGAGCCAACCCCTCGACTGCTTCATTTAAGAAACAGGTCAAATGGCTACTCTTGGATGAACTTAATCAGCAATAGCCTCTATGACATTTGCTAGTCACTTCCTTCTCTTGCTTAACAATCGTTTTACATTTTGCTTCGAAATGTATTTTGTTGTCCTTTTGACTTAGTGCTCTGCCAAAACTTCACGGCCCTTTCTAGTAGGGCTGTTAACTGTTGATCACTTGCTACTCCGTCTTCCCCTTGCACTCCCATTTACTTTTTATGTTTCAGGTACCTCTTATGTCTCCTTATTGTATTGTACTCATGCTGTTTCCTCATGTCAACATTAGTTATTTTGTACAGCACTCTGATACCCGTCTGGGTCTTGTTCGTGGCTTTATAAAACTTTTCAAATAAATAAATACAAAATATACCGCACAGTGGCGGTAGCCTCTCTGTAGTTATATTTAAGATTCTGAAAGATAGGAGTATAGGAATTCAGCTGGTTATTGCTTATAAATAACGTTGTCACCATTTGACGAATCGCCACGAAACGTTGCAGACCTATTGCTTGCTCTCCATTGGCTGAGGATGCAAAGTTTTGTGGTGAGAGGCCTGGAAAGTGTTGTTATAATTAGTTAATTGGGTGCAAAGAAAAAAGGAACTCCCAAAACAAGTTTTTCCACCAGTGCATTTTCCATAGACTTTTAGACAGCCGTAGCACCAAAATGGGCAAATGTATTTTTCCAAAAATTGTGGTCTAAATAATATGGCTGCCTTTTAATTTTGTAAGGGCTTTCATTACCCAAACATATACTGCTTTGCTATTGCAATGTACCAATGTATACCACAAAATTACCGCAGCACAATATATCTCTACGATTTTGTGCTTATAACTTTAAAACTACTGAATCAATTTACATCTACTAACACAAAGGAACCTTTCCACTACATAGTCTAAATTTCTGAAAAATGTAATCTAAATTTGTTTAGCCATTCACCGGGTACATCTGTTTAAACAGCACTCTATGACACGCCACTCCACTCCACTCCACTGTGACAAGTCACTCCTCTCTACGAAATGTCACTCCAGTCTATGACAGTCTACTTCACTCTGACACTCCGTGCAACTCCACTTCACCACATGCCACACCACAATCCACTCCACTCTGCAATACGCCACTCCACAACACTCCACTCAGCGACATGCCACTCCAGCACTTTACGACATGACACTGTACAACATGGCTCGAGGCACCCTGACTATGAAACATACCACATTGTAGGATCCCGAGTCGCACAGTTACATCAAACGGATAGAAAAGGTGGAGGTTTTCAAGAAACTGGTTAATCAAGATTGCAAAAGTTCTACAGAAACATCTTTTAAGTGGACCTTGTTCACTCAGATGAACACCAGGGCAGGGCAAGTCTTCCTTTTAAGTAGGATATCCCTCACCTCTTTGAGTAACCAGGCGGACAGTCTCCATAGTACATGGAAATGAAAATCCACCAAACATAGCATGGTATATTACTTGTATCTGCTGTGGCCTTCCCTGAAGAAGGCATTTTCATGCCGAAACGCGCGTAGGAAACCATCTGGAGTTACAGCCACTCAATGACACAGACACATATTTAGGAATTAAAAGCCTGTATCCATGGCTTATTCATAGAAAATGTTTAAATCAATATCATAATGGCAATGTATATTTTTTGATTATGAACATAATGTTTCGAATGGCAATTATTTCAGGTGTTCACTTTGCCCGTGATGTACGCATTATGACTGCTTAGTATGAATGGTGACATGGATGTGGTGTGTTTGTGGTTTGTTTTAGATTCATTTTTGAATATATACTTAATGTAATATTACCAATAAAGAACTACTTTTGTACTTGTCAATATACGCATTTTTGTCCTTGTCTCTCCATATAATAGTAATGTTATAATTTAGTGTTGTATCAATTCTGAGTCGCCCTTGGAATTTACATTGTGCGAAATGCCACTCTACGCCACTCCACTCTATGCCTCTCCCATCTTTGACAGTCTACTCCACTCCACGCCCTTCAACTCTACCACAATGAACCCCACTCTATGGCACTCCATTGTAAAACACTGTACTCCGTCTATGCCACTGTATGACACTACTCCTCTTTATACCACTCTGCGACACTCTACTCCACTGTACAACACTCTACACAACACCCTGGACACCACTCCACTCTACTCTTTCAAATACTACTCCACTCTACAACAGTCAACTCTATGGAAATTTACGCCATTCAAATCTACAAAACTCTATGTCACTCGACTCTACAATACTCAATGGCACTCCATTCTTCCACACTCTACTCAACTTTACTCTAATCTTCCACTCTCTACAACACTTTACTCCACTTTATGCCACTCCTCTCTACCCCACGCCACTCAACCAAATGTCACTCCACTAAACCCCATGCCACTTCACTCCACTGTATGACACGTGACTCTCCTCTCACTTTACTTCATTGTACGCTATGCCACTATGTTCGAGCCCACTCCATTTTACCCCACTCTATGCACTGTTCGATATTCCACTCCACACCACTCTACTCTGACACTCTACATTATGCAACTCCACTCTACAACACTCCATTGCATTCTGTGC
Source organism: Triturus cristatus (assembly GCF_964204655.1). Lineage (NCBI taxonomy): Eukaryota > Metazoa > Chordata > Amphibia > Caudata > Salamandridae > Triturus > Triturus cristatus. Next base: position 385,045,473 of record NC_140588.1, read on the forward strand.
GACTGTAAAACACTCTACTCCACTCTATGCTCATACACTCCACTTGACAATGCTCTACACCACTCTATGCCACCATGCTGCTGCACTCAACGACACTCTGCCCCACTCTATGTAGTTCATTCTACAACGCTCTATGCTACTGTACGACACTCTACTCCACTCTGTGCCCCTAAACCTCACTCTACCACATTCTACTCCGCTCTCTGCAACTGTACCCCACTCTAAACCACTCTATGCCACTCCACTCTATGACACGTCACTCCACGACATGTCACTCCAGTTATCAACACCCAGCTCATCTCTATGACCGTCCACTCCACTCCATGCCACTCCAGTTTAGGACACTGCACTCCACTCTGCCACACACCACTCCACTCAACGATATGCTACTCCAGCACTCTACAACATGACACTGTACGACATACCACTCTATGCCAGTCCACTCTACTCCGCTCTACGACACTCTACTCCACTCTTTGCCTCTCTACTCTATCACACTGTACTGCACTCTTTGGCACTGCACTGTACAACACTGTACTGCAGTTTATATGCTACTGTACGATACTACTCCACTTTATGCCACTCTGCAGCACTCCACTTCACTCTGCGCACCTCCCTGTACGCCACCCCACCCCACTTTACTCCACTCTATAACACACTTCTCCACTCTATGGCACTCTGTGCCACTCAAATCTACAACACGCTATGCCACTCAACTCCTCAAGACTCTATGATACTTCATTTTACCACACTCTGGTCCACTGTACTCTATTCTTCTCAGTTCTACTCCACTCCACTCTATCACATGCCACTCCACTGCTATGTATGACCCGTGACTCCACTCTCACTTTACCTCATTGTATGCTACGCCACTCGGTGCCACTCCACTTTACCCCACTCCAGGCCACTGTACAACACTCCACGCACTCTACTCCACTATATGCAAATCCACTCTACAACACTGTGCCATTGTATGACACATTATTCCACTCTGTGCTCATACATTCTACTTTACAACATTCTACTCCACCCTATGCCACTGTAAAACATTCTGCTTCACTCTGCGCCACTCTACTCTACAACACTGTACTCCACTCTATGACATTCCTCTCTATGACAATCCACTCTACAATACTGCACTCTAATACTGCACTGTACAACACTCTCCTCCACTCTACTCTACAACACTCCACTCTATGACATTCCACTCTAGTCTATGCCACTGTACAACATTATAAACACTCCTTGGTACCACACTCCACTCAACATCACTCTGCTGTATGACACTTCACTGTATGACCCTCAATTGTACAACACTTCACAGTACTCCACTCTACCATACTGTACACCAATATATGGCACTCTACTGTACTCCAGTCTGTGCCACAGTACTTCACTCTACTCCTCTTCATGCACTCTGACACGCTACACAATTCCCTGTACGCCATGCCACTCCACTTGACTCCACTCTCCTCTATGACTCACTACTCCACTCTGCAACACTCTGTGCCACTCAACTTTACAACTCGTTGTGCCACTCTACTCTACCATACTCATCCGCACTCTGCGCCACACCACTCTACTCCATTCTATACCAAGCCACTCTAAGACACTGTACGGCACATCACTACACTGATACTTTACTCCACTCCATTCTATGCCACTCTGATCCATGCCAATCTACTATATGACACTCGACTCCCCTTTATTATTCTTTACCCCACTGTACGCTACCCCACTCTACTCGACTCTATTCTGCTCTGTTTCACGCTGCTCCACTCTGACACTCTACTCCACTGTATTCAGTTACATTCTACAACACTCTACTACACTCTGTGCCACTGTACGACACTCTACGCCTCTAAACTCCACTCTACAACATACTGCTCCCTCCCGTGCCACGATACGACATTCTAAGCCACTCTACGACACTTCATTTCACTCTACTTTATGCCACTATACGGCACTCTACTCAACGACACTCCACTCTATGACACATCACTCCAATCTACGACATGTCACTACAGTCTAGGACACTCCACTCCACTTTATGACAGTCCACTCCACTGGGACATTCCATGCCACTCCACTCCGCAACACTTCACTTAAAGATATGCCACTCCAGCACTCTACGACATGACACTGTATGACACGCCACTATATGCTTCACTCTACTCCGGTCTATGACACAATACTGCATTTTATGCCCCTCCATTCTACTGCACTGTACCCCACTCTATAGCACTCCACTGTACAATATTGTACTCCAGTTTATGTCACTATACAACACTACTCCACTTTATGCCTCTAAACTTCTCCACTCTAAAACACTTTACTCTACTCTCTGCCACATGACACTCCACTCCACTGTCACTTTGCTTCATTCCACTTGACGATACTCCACTCAATGTCACTCCACTGCATAACACTCCACCTCGACTCCATAGTACTGCTATGCCACGGTGCGACACTCTAAGTCACTCTATCCCATTCTACGCAACTCTACGCCACTCCACACCACTTTACTCTACTCTACTCTTACACACTACTCCACTCTACTACTTCACTTAAACTGTACGACACTCTGTTCCACTCCACTCTGCAACACTCTACTCCACTTTATGCTACTCCATCACTCTGTGACATGAAACTGTACGACATTCTACTATACTCCACTCTATGCCACTCCACTCTATGACACCCCACTCTACGACAAACTACTCTATTCTACGCCCTTCCACTCTATGCCCCTCCACTCTACCACACTGTATTCTACTCTGTGGCATTCCACTGTACAACACTGTTCTTCTGTCTATCGCACTATACAAAACACTGTACACTTCATGCCACTCAGCGACACTCTACGCTACTCCCTGTACACCACTCCACTGTACTTTACTCCACTCTACACTGCACGGCATTACTCCACTCCACAACACTACACTCCACAACACTGCTCCACTCTGCGCCACTGCAGCCTACGCCACTCATCTTTATGACACTCTATGCCACTCCACTCTACCACACTCTAGTCTACTGCACTCCACTGTACAGCACTCCACTATATGCCACTTTACTCCACTATATTCTGCACCACTCCACGCCACTCTACTGTACGACACTTTACTTCATTGTATGCTATGCCACCCCACTTGAGTCCACTCCACTGTATAACACTTTACTCCACTCTCCACCAATGTACGATACTCCACACTATGCTACTCTACTCCGCACTATGCAACTCCACTCTACAACCCTCTAATCCACTCTGCCACTGGACAATATTCTACTGTACTCTATGCCGCGACACTCCACTCTACAATGCTCTACTCCACTCATTGCCACTATACAACACTCTACTCCACTCTATGCCACTCCACTCTACCACACCCTTCGACACTCTGCTCTGCGAATCTCCACTCTATGCCACTCCCCAATACTCCACTCTACGACACTGCACTGTGCGACACTCTCCTTCACTCTACGACACTGCGCTCAGCGTCACTCTACTCTACGACACCGTTTTCCACTAAACTCCATGCTATACCACTCCACTTTACAACACTCTACTCCACTCCATGCTACTATGCGACACACTACTCTAAGATACTCCACCGTATGACACTCCACTCAATGTCAACCCACTCTACGACACTCAGCTGTATGACACTCCACTGTATGACCATCCTCTCCACTCTACGCCTCCCACTCAAAAACACACTACTCCACTATATGCCCGTCCACTCCACGCCACTACACTCTACGATACTGCACTCTGACACTCTCCTTCACTCTACTGTACGATACTCTACTGTACAAATATGCAACACCAGTCTACAACACTCTTTACCACTCTATGACACTCTCCTTAACGACACTCCACAGTACAATACTCCATGACATTCCACTCAACAACATTTCACTGTATGGCACTCCACTCTGTGCGACTACACTATACTGTTTGACACCATTCCACTCTATAAAACTACTCCACTGTATGCTCCTCCTCTCTACACCACTGTACTACAGTCTACGACACTCCGCAGAAATACACTCTACAACACTCTCCTCAACAGCACTCCACTCTGCGATACTGTACTCAACTATACTCCAATCTATGCCGCACCAGTCTATGCCACTGTACTCCACTCTATGACCCTCTACTCGACTACACTGCACTTGATGACACTCCACTCAACAACACTCCACTGTACGATTAGAAACACTTAAAAAGACGTTCAATGAAGAAACCAAAAGTTAAGGCGAAGTTATAGTTGGGAAAACTTTATAAATGTTTTCGTATACATAACCAATTTAAACTACACAAACATTTGAGATTCTAAAGTTAACTTAGAGTTAGAATTTCTGCCCTGGTCGAAACGTACTATAACTCTTGTACCTCCATACACATGTATATTTAACTGTTGCTTGTATGGTCAATTCTTTAATTAATTTTGGCTTTGTGTTGTTCAGATTGTCCACTAGCGGCTACTGTGCGGGCAGAGTGGCGGGGATTAAAGGGGGGGAGGGGGGGGGGGGAGGGGAAGGACAAAAATAGAAAAAAACTATGTACCTGACTATTGCCCGCCACTCTTCTGCTCCGAGTCTTGCTGCAACACAGGCTCCCAGTGTGCCTCGCAGCCAATCCTGATGCTGCTCTCATATTTGAAAACAGCATCAGGATTGGCCTGAGAGCTGAGAATTTGCACTCCCAGTCTCAGGGAGCCTCTGCTTTGCTGTCTCCAACCCAGCAGCATAGCTGTGGTTAGAGACAGCTCAGTGTGCATGCGTGTTTGGCCAGCCTGAGACAGCCGGGCGAAAACACATGTGCACAGATACTACTGCCCTCCACTACCTCTCCTGACTGCCCCTGCATTGGCCCCACCCCTAATACTAGAACTTGAAAAAAACCTATAATAAACCCAGTTAAGTATTGTTTTATATTTCAAGTTTTGAGACTGGCAGGGGGGTGAAACTCTTCCGCACTAGCAGAGGAGCTGCCACTGAGATTGTCTTGTTATCATTAACTTGTAGAGCGATAACAACACAAGATTCAGGCACTAGACTAGGCCGTATTCATTGAGTCCATCTCAAGGTAGGTTTACTTTTGTAAATGTTTGGTAAAACATCACTTTTGCTACCAGCCTGGCCCTTGCACAACTCTCTGCTCCTGAGGGTTGAGTGCTCATCTCTCTAATTTGGCAAATTGCCTACAGCCACTCATGCTTTATGTACTTAAAACATGACTGCTATCTATCCCAACCCGAAGAAAAAACATTTCCTGTTAACATTCGTTTTCCAGCATAGAAAACCTTAACACAGTCATCTGTGACACTTTACACCATTTTCAGAGCTTGTACTTTGATAAATTCACCCATCCATCACCCGAATGACTAGTAAATCACTAAAATCATTTGACTTTTTTCCTGAGCTGTTGGTACTTCAAATTATTTCACTGCATTTGTTAGAGGTTTGTTGTACACAGTCATAAATAATCTTGTGTTTTTTGAACTTTTGAAATTTGTGTTTCTTGTCTTTCCACTCTTTTCAAGGTGTGACCCTAATATCGCTCGCCCTCTGTGCAGATGCTGTTATTGGAAACGTCCAGGAAAAGGCAATGAAGTTGCACAATGGCTCCAATTCTGAAATGGTAAATACAAGTGTTAGTTTTAGTTGCTGTTTTAGTGGTGTTAGGATTTACTGTGTTGAAGCAAGCTGCTATTTGCTGTAGAAAGAACAGAATATTTCCAGGTCACTTCCACTGTCAATGGGCATTAAGTAGTTATTACAGTGGGTCACCACCTAACAAGACATAAAATACCAGTAAGTCATAAAAACAGCACCTGAGAGCCCACTTTTAGATGAATAATTACAGTAATTTTGACTTCTGGCCTTCGAGTCCTTTGCAGGTATTCTTGTAAAATGTGTGCATCTCTATTAGATTATAGTCCTTACATATATTTACGTCATGCAGAAGTAGGAAAGAAATGAATGTCTGAGGGCCTAAATCTGAGTATGATCGACAGTATACTCCACCACAAATGTGCAGGAGTACCCTGTCAGTCACAGTGACTGTCCACCCGCAGATAGTCATGTTTCCGATGGCAGTGCCTCTTCTGGCTCCACCTTTGTAAACCTTTCACCTACCGCTGGATGCAGTTGGGGCCATCTATGAGGCGTGATGTGTTTGTTTTGCTGGACCACCATTGAAAATATGGTGATCCTAAACAGTGCTTGCAGAAGTATGTAACTGCTTTATAACACATCCATAAAATATAGCCTTGACCTTGTCATCTTTATAGGAGAAGGGACCTGATAATGTCCTACCTGAGAAGAAACGTGTTCAAACAGTGCTTGACAGTCTTTGCCATGTGACATACACATTTCGGTATTAAAAATATAGATATCCACACAGACAGCTACCTGGACCATTCTTCACAAAGTAGAAGGCTGAACACGAAGCTGCTGTAGCTATTTGTGGAAGGGGAAGCCATTGTCCTGGAACAGGAAACTCATGTCCCAAGAGTAATAGAGAAACAAAGAAACTAACGAATAAAGTGACAACCTATTTAATAAGGACCAACAAATACATCTAGGCTCCAAGCCTTGCTTTTGGCAAAAAAGCCAAACATGCTGAGTCCCTGCTGACCATGCGGACTTAACATCTCTGAACATTTATAACCAGTGTGTCTATCTAGAGCCAGGTAGAAGGAGCTGCACCTCCAGTAAAAGGGAAACCATTGTTTTCAGTATTGGTGGTAGAAAGTAAGAGCTTCATTGTCATTACTAATGTGGTCATACGATGTGGTGGATTTGCTATATTATGATCTGCACATCACAGTGTCTCCAATTAGTAATGAGTCGACAATACCTTAGTTTTTTCTTCCAATATTGGGTGCAATCTTAGTGTCAAACACTCATCCACCTAGAGTGTTATAGCCTGGATACATATAACTTTGTGTCCCAGTACAACCTTAATAAAAACAAAGACACGAGAGCACACCATGCATAAGTAACTCTAATCCCATAAATTTTGTGCACTTTCAAACAGCCATGTCATCATATTACAGGAGAGTTTCAAATCAATTTCCACGTAGCTGTAGGTCATTCAGAAATCTTTTTATTTCTTTTCTTGAAATGCAGCAGCCCACGCGCGTTTCGCCCCACCTAGGGCTTCTTCAAGGCTGCAAATCATATATAAAAACACGAGTTGTAATCTATATAAAAATGTATACAGCAAACATTGCTATCTTTACATTGGTATATGTAATTTGCGATTGACTAAAGATAGCAATGTTTGCTGTATACATTTTTATATAGATTACAACTCGTGTTTTTATATATGATTTGCAACATGTAGATTGACAATCTCGGCCTCTCATAAATAATCTCCTGCCAACAATGGTGACCTTATTTAATTCCTAAATCAGGTCAAACTAAATTCCCACATATTTAAGTGCTTGGTTATTTGACCGTTCTTACTCTGCTTTTAGCACATTCTGGGGCAATTGCTTTATACTGGCTTTAGGTTCAGGTTAGAATTTTTCTAAGCAGATATTTATTTCAAGGTCAAGATTTTGAACTTCTTTATTTTGGAGCCTATTTAAACAAAATACATTGTTGAACTCAATGTTTCCACATTCTGCTGTCTCAAATTGCAGTTTATTATTCATCCTAGAAGTAGACAGACACTGCCTACTGGGACAAGGAAAGAATAACACATTGATCGATGGTGCTGAAAGGAAAAGGATGAAGGCAGGAAGTCATTAGTCATGGTTTGAGGGAAGCTAATGTAAGAGCCCATTAAGATGCAAAAGTTAAATCTTAATTGGTGTTCAATGTTTTTTTAGCTGCCTTGACCACAAATTGTGTATTTTATTTTAGACTTTCTCCTTTTGACAACATTTTCTTTTTGACAACATTGAAGTTGTTGGTGATATCTTTTCTGCTGTCTTTTGGTACTATGATAATTTTTTCTAGGAATGTGTTGTCCAGCTCCGTCAAGGAGGCTACCCTAATCTGCAGGACCTTAACCGATTATCTGGAATTGCACTCCACCTTGCATCAGGACCACCCCATTCTTGCTCGAATTTAGAAAAAAATCTAAAAGCACACCTCTTTAAAGTACAATACATCTTAACTTAGTAACAATCTTCTTCCCCTCTCAGATCCCATCTTCCTCTTCAATTAACCATTGCCTTTGACCCTGTACAACACCAAGCAGCATTTCTAGGTTTGTCCTATACAAAGACCAGATATACCTATGGGACTGGCTTTATCTCCTGCCACGTCCACTGAACTGAACCAAGCTAGATTTGCACAAATACATGGGATAGCTCAAGAAGGCCACATGAGGTTTTAGGCCCTAGACAGATACGACATTATTCACCAGAATTTGGAAGATAAGTCAGGATTCTTCAGATCAAAGATGCACCTAAGTTTTCATGAGATTTTTGACTCAAGGCATATGTCTCCTCCCATTTAACTCTTTTTTTTTTTTTTTTCAAAACAAACTCTTTATTCCCGCAAAACATGCACAAAGAATAATACTTCAGCTCTACCATGACTCTATGATATATAGACATAGAGGAATGAGAGGCACTGAAGAATTAATCCAAAGAAAATTCTGTTGGCCAAATATTAATTACAGTGTCACAAGTTTTATTAGACATTATGAGATCTGTGCCCATAGTAAATCTGAAACACCATGAAAGGCCGGGTTATTATTTTTTAATTTCTTTTCAAGTTTGACTTTATTGAAAACCAGAAGAAAAAAGAGCAGTATTATAATAAGCATAATGAATCTTAGTTAACATAGAGATTATAAAAGAATAATGAAATACCATGGTTATAGTGAACATGCTGTATGCAATAGGAGAATAAATTCAAAACAGAAAGGTAGAAGAAAGGGGAACAGTATATTATAACTCTGAAAAAAATGAGGTAAGGAATTAAACACTGTAGGCACAATAATACCTAAGAATTAAATATCATAGTATAAATACATAGGCATAAACAACGGTTTCTAATATTTTCAAAAAAGACAACATGGTGTTATTACTGGGGTTTCCGGACATCACCTGATATATTTACAACTTTAACAGTAGAAGAAGCGGACAAGGATAAATACGTGTTAAGTGGAAGCCATAAAAGATCTCTTTTAATCGCTAAAGAGATAGGGGTAACATAATTAGTGTCAAGTCTGTGATGAAAACACACGGCATTCCACCAAGCTATAAAAGTAACTTTATCTGTCTGTTTCCAGTTTGAGGTTATTAAATGTAAAGCCACAGCTATTAATATGTCTAACAACTTGAAGTTTGATGGTGATTGAGGCCATTGAGGTGACAACGAACCTAAGAAAATATTGGGTAAAGAAAAGGGAACATTAACTTTAAAAAACTTTTTAACTTGGGACCAGACTAATTGCCAGAACTGAAGAATATTAGGGCAATCGAATAGCTTATGTTTTAAATCAGCATTAGAAGAGGAACAGGACCAACAAGTAGAAGGAGTATTAGGTGAAAAAGATACTAATGTTGCAGGGGAAAGTAATAGACGTTGATAAACAAAATAAAGGGTTTGAGAAGTATTAGCAGCTCTTGATGTTTTGTGAATTTTAAGCCATAATTTATCCCAAATGGAAGTTGGCCAGCATTGTGTTAAGTCTTTTTCCCATGCCAATTCAGTCTTTGACTTGAGTCTATCTGAAGGTAATAATAAAACTTATATATAGAAGATGCAGAGGGGGAAGCATTTAATATGGGAAAAAGAGTACTACACGCTGTAGGAAGTTTGGGGGTATTTGGTAGCATGAGGAGATATTGATTAAGAGAAGGAAGTAAAAGGTTATATCGTGAATTGAAAGTATTAGGTAGTGAACATTTTGTTTGAAGATCAGTAAAAGATAGGGGATTTCCAATAAATGGTGCGATTTTTGATGCGTCATAATTTATTGTGCCAAATGGGCTGTTGAAGAAGAGAATAGAAGGATAAGAAGATGGTAAAAGAGGGGCTAAAAGCTTACAAGTATGAGAAATAATAGGAGAACGCAAAAAGGAAATATTATAAGTGAAGGCAAGGATTTCCTGAAAGTCAAAAGGGGAGACGAGAAATTTCTCTATAGTTATCCATACTGGGGGATGCGTGAGGGGCTCAGAGGAGAGCCAACGGAAAGCTTGTTTTTGAGAAAAAGCAAAGTGATACATTTTGAAGTCGGGGAATTTAAGGCCACCATTAGTTTTGTCTTCTTTTAAGGAGGACAAGGCTATTCGAGAAGGTTTGTCTTTCCAAAGAAATTTAGTTAAAAGTGAATCAATTTTCTTAAAATAATATTGTGCACAGGGATCATGGAAAGAATATATCAAATCAGAGGGTTAAGCATCATCTTAATCGAATTCAGTCGTCCCTACCAAGAGAGGAAAAGAGGATGCCAACATGCAATAGTATCATTTAACGTTTTGAAAATATAGTCAAAATTTAATTTTAAAGTCTCTTAAATAGTCAAGGAGAACCATAAGCTCGGCTATTTTAGTTTTGAGGGTTGACTCGAAAAACCAGTGTGGGTAAAATAATGCTTAAGACATAAAACATTTAGAGGCAAGACTTCACATTTATCTGTATTAAGGCGGTAACCTGATAGTTGAGAAAAAATATCAACTTGGTGAAGCAAAGGGGGGAGAGATATAGCCGGCTTGGAACAATATAAAAGGATATCATCTGCATAAACAGACATTTTAACTTGATGCAAACCAATTTGAAACCCAGAGATCTGAGCATTCTGTCTGATTTTAGTTAAAAAGGGTTCCAACGCTATTACAAACTATAAAGGTGATAAAGGACACCCTTGTCGTACCCCCCTAAGAAGGGACAAGTAATCAGAGACTTTACGATTAACGAAGATAGAGGCTCTAGGACCTGAATATAATAAAGAGAATAAAGAAATTAGTTTGGGAGGAAAACCCATCCATTTCAAAGCTTGAAACATTAAATCCCATCTAATCCTATCAAATGCTTTCTCAGCATTTAAAGCTATAGCAGCAATAGGATAGTCTAAGGAAGAAGCCTTGCTAAGGATATTAAAAAAGACTCTAGAATTATCAGAGGATAACCAACCCTTTACAAAGCCGGATTGCTCAGGTCCAATAAGTTTAGGTAGGATAGGGTCAATGCCCAGCGCCAGCATTTTTGCAAAAATCATATAGTCTGTATTGACTAAGGAAATGGGACAATGATTTTTACAGAGGAAAGGGTCCTTATTATCTTTTGGGATTAAACATGTCATGGCTTCTTGAAAAGTGCCTTGAGATGAACCGTTTGTAATAAAAGATTTAAATAAAAGTAAAAGATTTGGAAGAAGAAGCTTAGCAAAGTGTTCAAAGAACTCAACGAGGGGGAGAGGGGAGAGGAGTTGGCCCAACGGCTAGGGCGCTCGACCTCAAACCTGGGGAACTGGGTTCGAGTCTTGGTAATGACGCTGAACATCCTGTGATTCTGGGCAAATCACTTAATCTCCCCGTGCCTAACAAAGAATGAATGTTTGTCCTAATGTAACGTAACTGGTGCTATGTAAACCGCTCTGATACCTTATTGGATTCGGGTCAAGTTTGCGCTATATAATACTCTGCAAAAAAAAAAAAAACAGTGAACCCATCGGGACTCCCGGCGCCGTAACACTGATACTGCATGAGTGATTTCTGCTAAGGTAATATAAATTCCCAATGAATCAAAATCAGTATTTTGGGAGGGAGGAGAAGTAATGGATTGAAAATAAGAGGATAAATCTGATTGAACTGGTTGGGTCTCTGGAGTATATAGATTCTTATAAAAAGAAACAAATTCATTTAAAATATCATTGTCTTTAAAAAATGGAGTCCCAGCAGTGCTCTGCAAAGATTCTATTCTAGTTCTTTCTCTCCTTGTTTTTAAATAACTAGCCATTTATTTCCCCATTTTATTTTGACCTCCATAGTAGCGAGTACTACTTTTTAATAGGTAGGAAGAAGCCGTTTCTGTGGATAATCTGTTAAAAGTGAGCTTGGCATCAATAAGATTTTTTAAAGAAGATTCAGTGTTGGAATGATAATAAGTGTATTCTAGAGGTTTCATTTTATTAAGTAATTGATTAGTTTGTACATCAAAAGATTTTTTCTTTTGTGAGACAAAATTCATTATGAAGCCTCTAGCGGCTGCCTTAAAAGAATCTCAAATCATTACAGGAGAGGAATCTGGAATTCAATTGATAACAAAAAATGTAGAAGCAAAAGAGCTGAATTGGCCAGAGAAATTAGGGTCTAAGAGTAATGAATTATTGAAACGCCATCTACCTGCATGTGGAGTAAATAGTATCAAATCAAAGTCAACAAAGACCAGGGCATGATCCAATATTAAAATAGATCCTATCTCAGACCGAAGTACATGTTGAGCTAGGATTTACTTAAAAATTGGTAATCAATACGGGACTGTGAGTGGTGTGGGACTGAATAGTAACTATATACCCAAAGGTCTGGGTGAGAAAGCCTCCAGATATCAACTAGAGATTTACGGCATATCGTGGAGGTAAATTGTGAATGCCTTTTAGTATGTAAAAATGTAACTGATGAGTGTCTGTCCAATATGGGATCATGAATTTGATTGCAGTCACCATCAAAAACAATATAATCATCATTAAACAAAAGTAGCTTGTCAGAGATTTGTATCCAAATACCTTAAAATTAACTAAGGGTATTTTATCAATGAGGAGTTTAACAATAACCCAACGACCTTCAGAGTCAGATTCCTGATGAACAACTGATAATTAAAACATTTTATGACAGAGAATCAAAACACAATTTTTCTTACCTAAAGCTGGAGAAAAAAACACATTGCCCACCCAGTATTTCTTTAACTTGGAAGCTTCAGCTTCAGAAAGATGTGATTCCTGAAGTAATGTAATGTCAGTTGTTAATTTAGCTAAATGGGTTAGCACCCGTTGTTTTTTAATACGATTACCTAATCCCTTAATATTCTATGTAGTAACTCGGAATGTAACCAGAAGGTAATAACATCATAAAGCAACCAAACTTAGAATTGTGAAAAAGCGAAAGGATAAGAGTATTAAAATATGAGTTTTGTTTGATTAGGAGAGACGGGAAAAAGGGAGCAACAGAATAAATACTAGGGCGGAGAAAATTAAATAGAGTAATAAAATAAAGAAACTGGAAGAAAGGGAGAACATAACGGAAGACAAAAAGACAATACAAGTCCTACAAATGACGACTGAGAAACATACCTACAACACACAAATACGACTGGGGTGGGCGACGACGAAGACAACATCCGAGCCCCACCGGACGACAGGCCAGCCTTAGATTGATTAAAGACATCGACACAATTGAGGAGACCAAATGAGAAATGGGGAGTGAGAGAAACACCTGCAATTAGGAATGAAAGAGATATCATAAGAAAATGAAAAAATCTAAAGATTAACTAGAACAGAACACCTAACAGAATTATACATAGATTATACATAAAAAGAGCAGACAAAGGGTAACTGAGTAACAATTAAGTAGGTTTCGTAGTATCCTTGACATCCGCTCCAACTTGTTGAAGAAAAACTTTCAGAGCTGCTGGATCATCGTATGTGGTGGTCTTTTCCTTATAAGTGACCTTAAAAAGACAGGTATGGATGAGACCATATCTAGCATTTATGGTTCACAGTTGAGGACGATCTGCGGTAACGTTCGCTACGTCTTGTGAGAAGAACAAACGATGACCCTCCCAACAGGCTTGTTTTTTGGCTTTGACCCTCGACACAATTTGTAACATCTGTATACTGCAAGAAATACAGGATGACCCCACAGGGTTTTGATGAAACTCTGGGACCAAGCCTGTGAGCACGTTGTATGTTGAGTGGAACAGAAGACGACCTATCCAGAAGCTTAGGTAGGAAAGATTGAAAATAAACAGTTGGATTTGAGCCTTCCATATTTTCAGGAAGTCCATATATACGTAGGTTGTTCCTGCGATTCCGATTGTCCAAGTCCTCAGTGTGTTTCTTGAGGAGAGCGATTTCTGATTCTAGATGAGGAACACAAGAGCATGTAGACTGTAAAGATTCCTTGAATTGTTTCATTATGAGAACGAATGATTCCAAGGAAGACCATTGTGGGAGGGCAGGTCGGATAAACAAACGCGGAGGCTGAATATACTTTCCAAATATGCGCTATTTATTATCAGTGATTGGGGTAGCAGATGGTATAATTGATGTTCCGTCGCTCTCTTCTCTTTGATCCGTCCTCGCTGCGCTTGGCTGGGAATTGGAGGTGGTCAGACCCGGCTCCTCTGCTTCGGCGGTGTCACCCCGGAGGCTCATAAGAGAGGAGAAAAGGGAGCCGTCAATCACTGTTGTTGGTAAGGGTTAATGAGAGTAAAGATATAACCGTCACCACACCAAGAAAATGTTGGACCTTAAGGGTTTAGAGCGTTCCAGTTATAAGGCAAAACAGAGGGAGGGTTCTTTTGGGTGTCGGAGAGAGCAAACGCAAGTGATTCTGAACATGGTCAGTGCTAACAGGATGACGATATGTGGAGCTCAGTGAAATGAAGATTCCAGGGAGGTGCGTCAAAGACAAGAAAAAAATACAGAAAGTGTGTCACACTCGAGGATTCTCTGTGAACTGTAAGTCTGATAACTTCTTTACTCGTGCCCGTTAACTCGCCCACCTCCCTCGTACCCTCCCCCACTATCCCCAGAGACGCTGTCACTCACCGGCTCCGCCGCAACTCTCCTGAGTTGCGGCCGCTCTCCAGCCTCCTCTGATGGGCACCACCACTCCTCGCTCCACCGCACGTCCGCTTCCTTGTCCTCTCCAATTCCGTCTTCGTTCCGCGGCTCTTCTTCGTCCTTTCTCCCGAAATCGCCGTCTTCGCTTTTCTGCTCCTCCTTGTCCTGCTTCCTGCTTGTCTTCGCTCCATTGTCGGTCAAGGACGCCCCTCCTGCATGCCGACTCCCTTTCATTGCCTCCTGAAAACAACTTCCGACTTCATCTCCTCCCACTTCCGGTCTCGGGTCGGGGTCCCGCTGTAGGGAGATAGGATAGGTGGGTGTGTTTTGTCGGTTTGCCTTTGGCATCTGGTATGTAACTCTCGGGGATCGGAGTTCAAGGGACACAGTGCTTCTACTGGGAGGGTCCTTAAAACCAGGTAAGAACGTAACCCCCACTCTCACCTTCTCACATCCCCTTTCCCTTGCTGTCTTTCTACTAGGGTTTTGGTCTTGGGGAAACCCAGACAGGTAGTCCACATTCCCTTGCTCGTTTCTCTTTCGGTGTTTTGTTTGGAACAGATATGGCTGTAAGGACTAAAACCATCTAAGGACTCTCTCATTGTTGCCCTTATTTCTGGCTAGCCATTCCAGGGGTGCGTGGTCTGTCTATAACGTAAACTCACATCCTTCAAGATAGTATCGCAAGGTATCTATAGCCCACTTAATGGCTAGGGCTTCTTTCTCTATGGTTGCGTAATTACTTTCTCTAGGGAACAACTTCCGACTAATATATAGTATGGGTTTCTCCCCCTGTTTGGTAGTCTGTGACAGTACAGCCCCTAAGCCCTGATCCGAGGCATCAGTCTGAAGGATAAAGGGAAGGGAGTAGTCAGGACTAACTAACACGGTATCGGACGTGAGGGATGTTTTGAGGGATTCAAAGGCTTGTACTATTTCGGAGGAAAGATGTTTCAATATCTCCTCGGTCTTACAATTTTTCTGGAGGAGATTGGTAAGGGGAGCAGCTATTTGTGAGAATATGGGGATAAAGCGACGGTAATATCCGAGTAAATCCAGGAAAGCTCGGAGATCTTTCTTTGACCGTGGTTGGGGTATCTGGGAGATGGCAGTAAGCTTGGTAGTTTGGGGTCTTTTAACCTCTTCCCCTAGCAGGTATCCAAGGTAATGAACCGTCTGGGCTGCAAGATGGCTTTTAGCTGGGTTTATTTTGAGACCATGTCGTCCTAAAGCCTGTATCACTTGGGATAGGTGTATCAAGTGTTGTTCCCAGGTATCGCTATAGATGATTATATCATCGATATATGCCCCGGCATAGCTCTCATGGGGCCGCAATATCACATTCATGGCTCTCTGAAAGGTGGCTGGGGCCCCGTGCAACCCAAAGGGTAATACTTTGAATTGATATAAACCATCAGGAGTAGAAAACGCAGTCTTTTCTCTATCCTGTTTCCACAAGGGAATCTGCCCGTACCCTTTGCACAAATCTAGGATGCTGATATATTTAGCCCTGCCTATTCTCTCTACCATTTCGTCAACCCTAGGAAGGGGGTATGTGTCGAACTCTGAGGTTTTGTTGACTTCTCTAAAGTCAATACAGAAGCGTACCGAGCCATCCAGCTTCGGTACAAGGACAATGGGTGAGTTCCATTCACTTACGGAGGGTTCAATAATATCCATCCGTAACATCTGTTGTACTTCATCCTTAATGGTCTGTCGGCGGGCCTCCGGGATACGGTAAGGCCTAAGACGTACCCGTTTCCCCGGAGGAGTTTTTATGGCATGTTCAATGAGGGAGGTTCTTCTGGGAGAAGTGGAGAAGGTATCCTGTAGGGGTTACAGCACCTCCGATAATTCTCTTTTCATCTCAGAAGGAAGACCAGGATCTACACACTGGTTGAATAAGGGAACCCGTGTTTCCGCTATGCCCACGAGCGCCAGCAAGGATCCCTCACACTTCTTTTACAAATTGACGTGATAGACCTGGGAGGTACGCCTGGCTGGGTCCGTCTCGATACGGTATGTCACAGGAGTCACCTTCTCAACTACAGTATAGGGACCCTGTCACTGCCCTAGTAACTTATGATCCGATGAAGCCCTCATTAGTAACACGGGGTCGCCTACATCGAAGGACCTTTCTTTTGCCTTTTTATCATACTGTCCCTTTTGTGCTGTCTGTGCCTCTTCCAGGTTATTCCTGACTATAGTCCTTATTTGCCCCAGGTGTGTTCGTAAATTTGAGACATATTCTACCAAAGGCTTTGAATCATTTGGTTCGGTTTCCCATTTCTCTTGTGCCATCTCTAAAAATGTACGCGGTTTATGCTCATATAACAACTCGAAGGGGGAATACCCAGTACTTTTTTGTTCTTTGCACCTGATGACAAATAACGCCAACGGCAACATGTCTTCCCATTTTCTGGACTCTAGTGCGAGGAGCTTCTTGAGGGTGGCCTTGATGGTGGCATTATATCGTTCGACTAAACCATCCGTCTGGGGATGATAGGCCGCGGTTCTTATCTGCTTAACCCCTAGCTGGACACATACCTGCTTCATTAGTCGGGATACGAATGGGTTCCCTTGATCTGTTAAGATCTCCTTTGGGAATCCCACCCGTGAGAAAACCATTATCATGGCCTTGGCGATATTAGGAGCGTCCGGACAAATCAAAGGTAAGGCTTCCGGAAAACGTACGGCATAGTCGACCGTAATGAGAACATAACGACACCCACTTTGGAATGGTAACAATGGGCCTATTATGTCCATCCCTATTCAACTGAATGGCTCACCTATGATAGGAAGAGGTTGTAGGGGGGCTTGGGGAGGATGATACCTGTTGTTTTTCTGGCAAATCCGGCATTCTCTACAATACCTTTTTACCTGTTGGTATATGCCGGGCCAGTAAAACTGTTCCGTGATCTGTTTTTCGGTCTTATTGGTACCAAAGTGTCCTCCCAGGAGGTGACTATGAGCTAGGTATAACACTTTCTCTCGGAACGGACCTGGGACCAGTAACTGGGGTGTTTGTGTGGGGCTCCCTTTCCTATATAACAACCCATTTCTCTTAAATAAGTAGGGACCTACGTGGAGGTGGTCTTCGCCTGCTAGGGCCTTGTCCCAGGCTTCTTGTAGTACGGGGTCTTCTCTTTGTGCCGCATGGCCACTTCTGTCGGTTTCCCAGGGATGCTCATCTTGTAGGATGGGTAGAACAAATCAGGTTTTCCCTTTTTCAGCCCTTCTTTGCTTTCGGCTTTTCCGTGGTTTTGACGATGGCCAGTCCTTATCTGCTTCTTGGGAAACTGGCGCCGTGGACCACCATTTTTCTCCCTCTGGGGTGTTATTTTCCAACAGCTGTGATAGATTCGGGTAATCATTCCCGAGGATGTCTTGTTCTTGCAAACCGGGTATGAGTCCGACCTTCAGAGTGGTTCCCGGGTCCTGTGGACGTTGTATCCGTACTTGCATCGTAGAGTACGGCTTTGTATCCCCATGGACGCAACGTATGGCGACGGTCCCATCGATTGGACCGATTCCAGGTCCCAGGTCTTGGGGCCGAACCACGCTTTGTTGGCAACCGGTATCGGCCAAAGCGGTAACCGGGTGTGCGTTCACTGTCACTCTGCAGCGATAGGGAGACGTTTTTTTCTCCGAGGGGGAGCAATTGTAGTTGCGGGCCACCCCTATTTCCATGGGCTCTTCATTTTGGGGACAGAACTGGGCAATGTGTCCCATCCCTCAAAAATGAAAGCATTGAGGACCTGTAGGAGGGGGACGGACTATCGGGGTCCCGGGTATGATGGTGACGGGTTCAGGCTTCTTCACTAAAGGTGGACGGGGTGGTCGCTGTATCCCCGTTCCCTTTGCAATCCAATCCAAAATCAGCTTTATTCGACGTGAGTCATAAAAGCAATACTGAACAGGTACACGTACGTAATACACAATTAATATAATAATACACATAAAATTGAGACTACTTAAAATATTTACAATTTTTTAAAAATACATGTAATGTAAGTAAAAAAGATCATTACAGGTGACAACCAAAACAATTAGCACATTACTAACTAATATTCTTGATTCTTATTACCCATGCCCACCCCAGGAATTTAGCAACGGCCAAAACTATTACCGGGTCAGTGCAGGTTCGAAGGAGTCTTCCTGCCTCAACACTCCGTCTAGTACCTAGTAGTTTGCAAACAGGGGTCAGCCATACACGCCTCGGAGTCGCATAGGCAGGGCAAGCAAAAAACGTGTGCTAATGTTTCCATCTGGGAGTTACAGAAAGAGCATGTGTTGCTACTCAAGGGCACCCACCGGGCTGCAAAAGAGTTTAGAGGCAACGCTCCCACCCGCATCTGGAAAAATAGCTTCCTATCTAGCACCTTGGTGATAAGATCCCAAAAATGTTCTAACCTTGGAGCGGTTTTAAGACTCAAGAATTCATCAGTTAGCGAAAGGGATTTAGTTTCCTGAAATACCTTGGCATTTACCAGCTCCCAATATTTCTCTTTCAATCAAGCTTTAGATGGAAAGGTAGCAGCCAGTGGGTTCTCCCAAAGTTCGCTTATCCCCAAAGCCTCGAGGGATTTTCTGATCTCTTTAAGCCAAACAATCTTTCGAGAGCCCACCAAAGACATTATGTCAAGAAAACCCTCCGCATACTTGGATAATTCCGGGGTAGTCCATAGGCGACGCCAGTAAAGAATAGGTCGAAGCCTGGCTATATCGGCTATCGAGTTCTTCCCAAGGTCGTATCTTAGGGGTACTATTGGTGTGCTCTGTGGGAGAGAAATAATACTACGAAAAAACCTATTTTCCGAGATGGTTAAGGAAGACAGGTTCTCGTAGCCCCACAGTTCAGCCCCGTAAAGAACAGAACTCACTGCTTTAGCACTATAGACCTGTAACACAGGTCTAATAGGTTTTGAAGGAGACTTCTTAAATGCACCAGCTAATGCTCCAACCAGCTGCCTATGTTTTAGGGTGGACAAATCTTTCTGTAATTTCCACGAAAAATTGTTTTGGATGTTAACACCTAAATAATTAAAAGCCTGTACCTGATCTAGAGGATTTTTAAACAAAACAAAATTGTTTTTAAACGTTTTATGTGGCCTAAATACCATAAGTTTAGTTTTTTTAATATTAACTTCAAGGCCACGGTCAACACAAAAGGTCTCAAATATATCCAATGAACGCTGAAGTCCGCAGGGTGTTTTAGCAATTAAAAGCGTGTCATCAGAGAACATTAGGATAGGGACCTTAGTGTTGGCAAGAATGGGAGCATCAACGTGGGCTTCCAAAAGACGATCCGCTATATCATTAATATATAGGGAGAATAAAGTAGGAGCCATTGCACAACCTTGCCTAACACCTCTTTGGACAGGGAAGTCCTCAGTCGTTAATCCCGGGCCTCCCCATCTAATACAGGCAATGTTCTCCGCATGCAGCCTCTGGATCAAGGACAACAATCCGCCGTAAAGCCCTAGATCTTTCAATGTCAACCAAAGTTTATGACGGGGGACTAAATCGAAGGCCGCCCTTAGATCTACAAAGACCGCATACAAGTTCCCCTTACCCAGGACAACCGTCTTCCAATACAAGAGGATAAAGCGGAACACCTGGTCAATAGTACTAGTGTACCGTCGAAATCCTGCCTGAAAGGGAGATAAAATATTATCTGACGCTATCCAGAAGTGAACTCGATTTAAGATCAGTCTACCAATAATCTTCTGGATAGCGTCAATCAAGCTAATGGGCCGATAGTTCTCAGGTAGCGAGCGGTCCCCCTTTTTAAACACTGGGATTATTTCCGCCGCTTTCCATGAGTTAGGAATTGGAGCACCATGCGCCAATGCATTAGCGATCAACTGTATGTATCTCCCCCATCTAAGCTTGTCATACAGGAAAACATCCGCAGGTATACCGTCCGGGCCGGGGGCTTTACCAGAGGCCACACCAGCGAGTGCTAATTCCACCTCTGAGCTAGAAAAATCATCTTCAGGTTTAAACAACTGGTGGGGCTCCTGGCTCGCAAAGGAATCAGTGGGAGAGGCATACTGTGGTTTAAAATACTCAACCCACTTCACTTGTGAGACATTATTTTGGGGGCGCTCAGGCTGGCCACCAGAACCCCACAATACCCTGTGGTTTCCCGGTTGGATCTTCCCACCCCTTTTGGATCTCTTGGACTCTGCTGTACGCACTGGCTATTTCCACTGCCGTTTCTAGTGTTAAATGAGCCTGTTGGCGTACCCACCTCTGGATGGGTGGATGAAGAGAGATAGGTATTGTTCCAGATATATTTTGGCCATGATCCCGTCCTTATCATTAGTGGCTGGCGGTAACCAACGATCGGCCATGTCTTTTACCCTAAAGTACAGGGCTCGAGGTGTCTCTTGGAGTCCCTCTTTCATCTGTCGTAACTTTATTGTGTATGTCTCGTCGTCTACACCCAACCGCTCCATGATGCAGCGTTTTATGTCAGCATAGGGAACCACGCCTTGTGCGGTTGCGGCCTGATAGGCTGCCTGCAAGTCACCGGACAGAAGAGGACCCAAATATTGGCCCCATTTGTCGGCTGGCCAGGAGGCTACGCTGGCCATCCTTTCAAAGTTGTTGAAAAAATAGTCTGGGTCCTCACCACTCACGTACCGCTGCAGGACTACAGAGGGAAGAGTAGTGGGCCCCCTCTGGTGTCCAAGGGCCTCGGTAATTTTGTCCATGGCTGTGCTGTGGGTTTGGCACTGTCCTACAAGTACTTGTTGCAGCTTACCTCGATCCTCTTCCACCACTGTCAGGAAGCGTTCCATCACCTTTCCCAGATGGTCCTAGTTTTCCGCCATTTTGGTTAGAGCAGCCTCCATGTCTCCTTCCAATCCCACTTCTGACACCACTTGTGGGAGGGCAGGTCGGATAAACAAACGCGGAAGCTGAATATACTTTCCAAACATGCGCTTTTTATTATCAGTGATTGGGGTAGCAGATGGTGTAACTGATGTTCCATCGCTCACTTCTCCTTGATCCATCCTCGCTGCGCTTAGCTGGGAATTGGAGGTGGTTCGGCGGGGTCACCCCGGAGGCTCATAAGAGAGGGGAAAAGGGAGCCGTCAATCACTGTTGTTGGTAAGGGTTAATGAGAGTAAAGATAGAAACGTCACCACACCAGAAAATGTTGGACCTTAAGGGTTTAGAGCGTTCCTGCTATAAGGCAAAACGGGGGGGGTTATTTTGGGTTTAGGAGAGAGCGAACGCAAGTGATTCTGAACAGGGTCAGCGCTAACAGGCTGACGATACGTGGGGCTCAGTGAAACGAAGATTCCAGGGAGGTGACAAGAAAAAAATACAGAAAGTGTGTCACACTCGAGGGTTCTCTGTGAACTGTGAGTCTGATAACTTCTTTACTCGTGCCGGTTAACTCGCCCACCTCCCACCACCCTCGTACCCTCCCCCACTATCGCCAGAGACGCCGCTGTCTCTCACCAGCACCGCAGCAACTCTCCTGAGTTGCGGACACTCTCCAGCCTCCTCCGGTGGGCACCACCACTCCTCGCTCCACCGCTTGTCCGCTTCCTCGTCCTCTCCAATGCCGTCTTCGTTCCGCGGCTCTTCTTCGTCCTTTCTCCCGAAATCGCCGTCTTCGCTTCTCTGCTCCTCCTCGTCCTGCTTGTCTTCACTCCGTTGTCGGTCAAGGACGCCCCTTCAGCATGCTGATTCCCTTTCATTGGCTCCTGAAAACAACTTCCGAGTTCATCTCCTCCCACTTCCGGTCTTGGGTCGTGGTCCCGCTGTAGAGAGATAGGATAGGTGGGTGTGTTTCGTCGTTTTGCCTCCGGCGTCTGGTATGTAACTCTCGGGGATCGGAGTTCAAGGGACACAGTGCTTCTACTGGGAGGGTCCCTAAAACCAGGTAAGAACGTAACCCCCGCGCTCACCTTCTCACAACCATTTACTGTCCAGAAGTTGTAGAGTCTTAGTAGTTTCTTCCACAAAAGGCTTCAGTGCACGAATTTCCTCAAGAATCAGATCCATAGAAACAGAAGTAGTATGCACTGGGGATGGAGGGTCTTTTTTTGTTCGTTTAGTAGAGCTCACAGGTGATTTTGTTGAAGGATGCAGTTTTGAAATAGCACCTGATAAAGATTCAGGTTTGTTGTCCTCTATGTTGTTGTAATTGGAGTCAGAATCTGAATGAGTAACATGTTTAGTAGAAACTGAGAGCTTAAGAGTCCTTAGTCTCCCCATAGAAGGGAAGAGGAGTTATATGGAACACTGTATATGTTGAGTCTGTAGTATGACAGGACAAACTCAATCTATTGATGAAGAAAACTCGAACCACAGTAGTCTGAGTCCAGAGCAGACAGAAAAGTTGATTCTCTTTCAAGTATATATAGTGGTATCAAAATCTGCTTCCAGTATTCGTAAGCTTAATGTCAAGATATCGAAGAGAAAAGATCCATTAAAGTAGTAATAAGTAAAACATCTCTCAGTAAATGAAGGAATAAAGCTTGTTGCGCATGGTCACTGTAGAAACCTTTTTTTAAAAAGAAAAACTGAGGAGAAAAAGAGTTGGAGCATCATGTTTTTGTAGCCAATAGTGAAAGAGTGTGTTACGGCACAAGCGCGGGGCAATTAGGGCATTTCAGCGATAAAAAAGAATTAAGACTGTCCGCCGTTCAAAATGGTGGACGCGACCTCCTCTCTGAGGAGAAATCCCCTGGGCCGTTTTGGCCAGAAAAACTACAAAAGTGGTGAAGCTGCGGCACTCCAGTGACTCACCTTATCAAGAGGAAGAGATTCCCTACATTCTCATTCCTCGGCGAGTGCCAAAGCGGTCTCCAGAATCAATTGAGCTCCCCGGTTCGTCGGAGCTCAGCACGCCGAACCACGCCCCCCCTCCCACTTAACACTTGAGGTGACAATCTACATAGGAAAGAGCAGCAGATACATATGCATTTGTGCAGAAAGATTGTTTTTTTCTTTCCATTGTGTTGTATTTTTTTACTTTAGAGAACCCCTTTCCTTTGCCCCCCAGAGAAATGTAGAACTATCTTTTCTCTTTGTTTCCTTTTTGACGTAGTTTAATGTGTTATGCAGGAATCAAAACACAGCGCAAAATGTTTCAGAGCCCCTAGTTTGAGTGTTCCATGTATTTTCCATCATCATCCCTGAAAACCAATATTTTACAGCTATATCTGTAAATTTAGTACCGCAGACCATGCTGTGTTAGCAAATATTTCAATGTTGCTGTTTTTTATCTGCAGTTCTACATATCCACTAGCACAGACTCACTGAATTAGGATCTTAGCGTTTGGCAGTACTCATGATTTTGTTTAGTTGCACATCTATGTTAAACTGATATGCCAAGACACAACCCTCTCAAAATATTTGTGTTTGAGTTGCCCCCGAGTGTCAGAGGTGTAGCTCGGTATTGTGGAATTGTTTCAAATTATACATTTATTGTGGAAATAAAAGGTCGTTCTCTAAGACTTTCTTGTGTGTTTTCTCACAGTCTGTGTGCGTTCTTCGGTGAGGCAAATGTGACAAAATGCATTTTGCTCGAGCCAGTCTCATATTTACAGATAAATAATTAAAGCAATCAGATACATTTACTACAAATGATGCTGGTACCAGACATATGAAAATGCTCTTTGGAATTCATATTAAACTAATCAATAGTAGACATGTCAGCATCTAGTATTCCACAAAGATCATTTGCCCACATTTTACCCAAGGCAGTTTTCCAGATGAGTATCATTTTTGTTTAAACTTATCCTAAGCCTTTAAACAGAAAGGCCACTGAAGCATGGTCCGATAATGCGCACTTTATTTGTTTCTTCCTAGGAATGTGGTTTCATATTCTAATGATCCTGGATATTAAAAAGATCTATAATCCAAAAGAACAGTTCGTTTTTTATGGGTGTTTAGCATAAGAGTGTATTCAAGATCAGTAATGACGAGGGACTGCATAGAGAGTGAGAAATAGACACAGCTGCCCATATCTTTATCTACTATTTTTCCAGTGTCCAGTTTTCTGAGGTTGACACCGTCCTAGAGTGCTTAGCATGTTGAGCCATATGGCCTTTGTGGCAACAGAGGATTCTATAAGGAATCTTTTGAATATGTTTTGGGTGCACAGGTCTGCTGCAGATTGTTTTGTTGTTAGCAAGTTGATACATTTGGCAAGTGTAAGCTGGCATTACTTTCAAAGGAGGTAAAATGCGCACTTACCAACTTAATAAAAAAGTTCGGGCAATGAATTACAGAGTTCTGGGGTGTGTTTGCTGACTGTTTAAGTGCAGCACTCTGATTATTTTGAAGGGCTGTTTATTAGGACGTGTTGCATTACAAATGGGAAGATAGCCGTGACATCGCTTGCCTTTATTGATAATTGCTTTGTAAATTCTTACATGTCACTGGAGCTAATTGTCAATTATATTGCCAGAATTCTGGTTTCAGTTTTTCGAAGTCTTACGTCCAAATGTAACCAACCCAGCTGTCAAAAATGGCCTGTACGTTCATATTTTGAGGTGAGCGACTGTTGCTGGCTTCTGATGGAAGGTATTGCTGTAATAGCATGATGGGTTGTGACGCTGGGCAGCAGTAAGCTTGGGTCCAAATTCTTGCAGGGTCTGCTATGCATACTAGTATTAGTGCTTGCCAGTGGTTGGAGTTGCAATGGGGACAGTGAGAGTGGTGATCCAGATAATGGTTGTTTCCTCTTAAATAGACTGATCTGCTTGAGGTGAACTCTGTATTAATAGTGTACCCTGCATAGTGTGTGGGCCTTGTTACTAGTTGATACAAGTAAAGTGTGTCAAGTTCTGTGAGGTGAGAGCCTTGGCATAGTTTTAGTTTTTCAAAGCAGGATTGGTTATTGGTATTTGATACAATTCATCATAAGTGGGCTTATTTCCACGGCTGTTTGCACTCTAAACAAGTATTGGCAAAGCCAATAGGTCGCACCTATGGGTGAGCTATTGTCTATGGCAATTGGGTGGGGGTTATGAACGGGAGGGTGGAGGTTGTGAATGGGAGGGTGGGTGGGGGTGGTTAACGGGAAGGTGGGTGAGGTGGTAAACAGGAGGGTGGATTTATTAATAAGTGTGCACACGCTTTATGGAACGTCCTCAAAACAATATATTTTCATTCCAGTACTAGGATGTTAAAATCATTTTTAGAAGTGACGCATGCAACCTATAACCTGCTAACAGTACGCACAAACATACATTTAGGCAAGCGCACACGTGACCAGTTGGAACACTTTCAAAACATGTAACATCTTTAACATTAAAAACAAGCAAAGCAGCAAGACACTGCTAGGCAGTAAAATCATTTTCAGAAGCGACGCATACAACCTATAACCTGCTAACAGTACGCACAGGCGTGTAACTAGGCAAGCGCACAGATGACAAGTTGGTACAGTTTCAAAACATGTAACATCTTTAACATAAAAAAAGGAACTGGATCAAGGGAAAAATTACCAATGCTAAGGCAGTTCAACACCATATGAGAGAGGATGTAAATCCGTCTTTAACAACTTGCGTTATATTTAAAAAGTTGTTGCGATGAAAACCCCTGGCATCACATGCTGTAATCGCACCGGGCAGATGGTCAAAAGATAGTCAAAAGGATGAGGCCTTTTTTGAAGTGAATGACCTCACTGTTACCTCCGAAGCTATCCGGTGGGACACCTTCAAGGCTACCATTCGCAGGGTTATTTCCACTATATCAATTGCCAGAAACCGGAAATCCCGTCTCATAGAGAATTCACTCTCTGCGGATATTAAAATGTTGGACAGAAAGGATCACCTGCAACCATCCCTTCGCAATAAAGGTCTACTCGCAGTGCTACCGGGTCAACTACATTTGCACCGCACTAACAAGGCGGAGAGACTACTGCCTGCCTTTAAACAGAAATTTTATGCGGGCGGGGACAAGGTGGGGGCGTGTTTGGTGCAACGCCTTCGGGCTAGGAATATGAGAGCACACATTGCTAAACGTTAATGCCCTGATGGTACTTGGGCTATTTTGGAGTCTGACAAGTGCTCGGTTCTGTCGGATTTTTATAGGGCGCTCTACGCAGACACCCCTTGCTCTCTGGAGGCAGTTGCAGAATTTCTGGACTCTTGCCCTTGGGGCTCTATCGGTTCCCATCATAGGGATCTGATATGGGAACCCATTTCACATGAGGAAATAGCGAAAGCTCTGAAACAGCTTCCAGCGGGTAAATCTCTGGGTCCCGATGGCTTGCCGGTATCTTTTTAATGGGTTTTTTATCCGCAGCTTCAAGAGCTTCAGCTCTTTAAACAGTTTTACGGAGGTTTCGGGTCTTGCTCCAACTATGGCGGAAGCGGAGATTGTCCTCGTCCCAAAACCGGGAAAGGTCCACTCCTTGCCTACCTCGTATCGCCCCATTGCCCTCTTAAACACTGATGCTAAGATCTACACTAAGATCCTGGTGAACCGCCTGGAACTCCACCTTCCGGGCCTGATTGATCCAGATCAGGTTGGGTTTATCCACCATCGTCAGGGGTGGACAACATTCGCCGGATTGCCCATCTTGTGGCAAAGGCACAGAAGAGAGGTATACCGGCCTGTCTAGTGTCCCTTGACGCTGAGAAAGCCTTTGATCGGGTGAATTGGAGCTTTCTCCGGGTGGTTCTACAGAGGGTGGGATTGGGCCCTGTGATGATCTCTAGATTGATGGCCTTTTTTACACAACCCACTACCCGCATCCATTTTAATGGACGTCTCACTGCTTCCATCCTGATTTATCGCAGCACCAGACAGGGCTGCCCGCTGTCCCCTCGGTTATTTGCCCTAGTAGTGGAACCCCTTGCCATCGCTATTCAAAGTAAATCTGAGATCCGGGGCATAATTTTTTGGGGGGATAGGATCACAAAGTTTCCCTCTTCGCAGATGAGCTCCTTCTTTCGCTTTCCTCCCTGTCCTCCTCCCTCTCAGCTCTAGCTACGCTTTTGCGGTCTTTTGAGGAAGCTTCCGGATTAATCTTGCTAAATCTCAGGCCCTCAATCTTACTCTTCCGGCCTCAGAGGTCCAGGATCTGAAAAATGTGCTTCCAATACAGTGGTATGACAAGTCGATAAAGATACCTGAGATTAGATTTGACTCCTTCGCTTTCCTCCTGTACATCGGCTAACTGGCCTATGTATAGGGGGGCGATTCGGGAGGAACTACGTAGATGGAGAGGCCTCCCTCTTGCATGGCTACGATGTATAAATTCTATAAAAATGTCACTTCTCCCGAACATATTATATTTATTCATGTCCCTAACCACCCCGGGACCTCAGGCTGACATCCTGTCTGTCCAGCGGGATTTTACCACCTTTATATGGGTACGGTCTCGTTCGCGCTTTTCTAATAGGATTCTGATGTTACCTCGAGACCGGGATGGTCTTGCATGTCCCAAACTCTCGGAATACTACTGGGCCTGTCATCTTTGGCATATATCAGAGTGGGTGGTTCGCAAGAGTGAAAAACATTGTTTTCATATGGACCGGACTGTCTCCTGTAGGCCTCTGTGGGATCTGGCTTGGCTTCCCCGTGGGGCTCGTCCCCGTAGTGCATACATTACTACTCCCACCAAAACGGTCCTCTAGATATAGGATAAAGTGGCGGTCTCTCGTGGTCTGACTACATTCCCTTCCCCTAACGTGCCTGTTGTTCGCAATCCCATGGTCCCTCCTGTGTTACAGCCTCTAGCATTTGGTGCGTGGTCTGACGGTGAATGCAGTGTAATTCAACACTTGTTTCGGGGTGACAAACGCCTCACTTTTGATCAACAGTCCTTTCGCATGACGGAGGGGGCTTGGATGCAATATTTTCAGATACGACATTGGCTGCTTTCTCAGGCTTATCTCCAAGGGGCCACTAGGCAACTCACGGCCTTTGAAACCTTAGTGCATCAATTTGAAGGGTCAAAGGGCCTGATCTCTCACACTTAAACACTGTTTTGCAACACTCGCACCGGCCCTTACCCCACACTTATCGAAAGCAATGGAACACAGATTTAGGCGAAGACATATCCCCAGAGTGTTGGGCCCGATTATGGCAGGACATCCCAAAAATTTACCATAGCATACCGGAACGCGAATCAGCATATAAACTTATGACACAATGGTACTTCACCCCAGCCCGTGTACAACATATGTTACCAAATTTCCACCTGACGTGTTGGAGATGTCAGGGTGACAGAGGGGACTTTGTTCATGTTTGGTGGTCATGCCCAAGTCTTAACGATGTTTTGGAAGGAGATTCTCAGTCATATTAAGGATGTAGTGGGGTTCCCTATCTCTTCCTCCCCGACGATTACCCTATTAGGCATTGGGCCCCCTAAATTGAGTGCTATGACATATACAGACTGGCGTTTGATACTCCAGATGTTGGGAGCTGCCCGGCAATCTATAGCCTTATTCTGGAAGAAACCCCATTCCCCCCCCCCCCCCCCCCCCCGGTGGCCACATGGTTCCTCCGTTTGTGGCGCGTTCTAGCCCTTGAATTGCTCTCTGCACGTATCAACCACACAGACGCCAAGTTCACCCACGTCTGGCAGCCACTAAAATATTATTTCTCTAAGATGAAACGCTCCCGACTGGTTCTCCCTAGGCTGCGAGCTCTGCAACTGTTTGACGATCCTCTCGAACCTTACTTGGGGCATCACCGGTCGGAGTCCCCTGAGCCACCACCTCCGTAGGAGAGGACTTACCGCTTCCTTCATTGTGAGAATTCTGACTCCCGCCAGCAGCAGGATATTCCTAGCGCATCCTCCCCTGCTCCCCCTTCCAGATGGGAGGTTAGATTCTCCCTCCTTCCTCTTTTCCTTCTTTTCCTTCTTTCTTTTCTTCTGTTCAATTTGGGTAATATGCCCCTGATACCGCCCAGTCCGGAATATTAGAGTGCCTTCTGGATGGCACAGGTGAGCAGGGTATATTATACGTATCTCAATACGGATCACCCAATTGTTTTGACAAGGACGATGTTCCATATGATTTCAGTGTTGTTGGATATTTTCCTTTGGTCTGCCTCGAATGGTGAGGGAGGTCCTTATACCTTGGAAAGGGTTGTAGCATATTGTTTCGCTTTTCATTTTAGTCTTCCTCCTTTCCTCTGTAATACTGGTCTGGGTGATAATGTAATGACTCCTTCTTATATGTTCTGCTTGAAATACTGTCATCTAAAGTGGGCAGTGACATTCTTTTTATGCTCTTTGATGGGGTTATATTTCCTTAATCTGTTTGACTTTTTCTCTGTCATATGTTAAATAAACAGATTTGAAACAAAAAAAGATAGTCGAAAGGAAACAGGCGCCATCAGGGAAACAGCGTCTGACATTTGATCTCTGTCTTTGAATGAAAAGCAAAGGAAATGTAATAGGTCTCGCCTTTGATTAAGTTAAAGCCATTTGCGTTGCTAATGGTATTGTATAGCAAAGCAAATGGCTTTAACTTAATGACTGCCTCAAAGAACAATAATTGGGGGCTTCTCCAAAACCACTGAGTTGTGAAGAGTACCCAACACTTTCTAAGGGGGGAGGGGTTCGAAAGCAGATCCTCAGCCCACTAGTCACCATAAGCCTTTTTGCCTCCAATGAACTGTACCTGCAGCGTGGCTCAAAAGCACAGCGAGGGGCGGCATTTTATCTTCAGCACAGCGCTGGTTCACGGTGAGCGTGCCTCAAAGAACAATAATTGGGGGCTGCTCCAAAAGCGCTGAGTTGCGAAGAGTGCACCGCCCTTGGAAAGTGAAATGGAATGCTTTTAACCCATGCTGTTGGTTCACCTGAAAAAAGTCAGAAAGATGCAATCTAAAAAATCAGGGTTGTATGAGTGCAGAAAGGGAGGTCCTCTCCCTGCATAACTCAGTGGGGCTCCAGTGCTGCTCTGCGGGGTGTGCGCGGGTCAGAAGAGCCCGTGTTACTCTGTCGCCTGCTGCCGCTTCTGGGCCCCAGCCGCTTCCTATGTGATCCTGCACAGTGGCACCAGTAACAACACGGTGTCAATAACTACGCCAATTGCGAGTTCGAGTGGGCAATCAGAGGGCAGCTGGGAGGAGGGTACTAGATTGTAAAGCCCACAGCTGCGAGGAGCAGGCAAAGACCAGTGTTTCGTGCTCCAAGGCGGCAGTATAACTCGCCTTCTCCGTCCCCCTGGCTCCGCTGCTCTGATGGAGCCCAATGACTGATTGGGAGGTGGAGAAAGCAGCTTGGAAATAGACCACAAAGAAAGTGAAACCCGCCACGGCATCGCTCTGGTTGATGTTTTGGAGGTGGGAGGGGTGTTCTGTGCAGATTGCCATTACGGTGCTCTGCTAAATAAATAATTAAAAAAGCCACTGGCGGGATTGCTGCTTGATGCTGTTTGGGACATGGGAGGGGAGCCACGGTGTTGCAGAGGGATGAAAATCCTTGCAGGCACTGCAACAACAGTCTAAACGTGTTAGCAGACACACTGGCTATTTTAGGAGAAATGCTATTGCTACACGCATTGGAAAAGGTCAACACCTACAGCGAAGCAGGAGTCAAGGAATGCGAGCATGCACCACTTAACAACACGTACTGAAAAAATAAATAAATAAATAAGCCACCAGCGCGATTGATGCTGTTTGGGACATGGGAGGGGAGCCACGGTGTTGCAAAGGGCTGGAAATCCTTGCAGGCACTGCAACAACAGTCTAAACGTGTTAGCAGACGCACTGTATATTTTAGGAGAAATACTATTGCTGCACGCATCGGAAAAGGTCAGCGCTTACAGCAAGGCAGGAGTCTAGGAATACGAGCATGCACCACTTAACAACACGTACTGAAAATAAATAAAAAAGCCACTGGCGCCATTGCTGCTTGATGCTGTTTGGGACATGGGAGGGGAGCCAGACAGATCGAGAGAAAGAGATAGTCGGGAAGGAAGACGGGGCCGGACTCGCTGGTGTTTTCCTCTGTGGTCTGAGTGCCGGTCACCGAACTGTCGGTCGAGTAGGACGGGTCAGCCGTTCTCGACATGTGAATGGAGACGGCCGGCGACGGCTGGAGGGAGAAGGTGGGGTAGCAACAAAGTAGCGTAATAAGAAAAAACAAAGTAGCGTACAAGCATACAATGCCATTCCACACTTAAACGCATGCGATGGTTAAAAAAAAAAAGTGCAACAAGTTAATATTAAACCTACTGTGTCACGCCGCCAGTAAGAGATCCAATCCCGCTGGGCGTGGCCTAACAAGGACAGGGTGGCAAGTCGGGTTGGAATAATAAGTGACGAGAAACAACGCATACCAATCTAATTTGGAGGCGGAGCTGAGATACGGCTTCGGAATCCGTATGGATTCCAAGAAGCCCTCGCATGGCGAGAGCAGGGTATACGCGCTGCTAACTCCAGGCGAGACCTAACAAGAATTACAGCTGTTCGGAACGGGTGGAGGGGCCGACTCTTGATCTCTACGTTGAGGAACTGATCCTTCAGCGTCTACAGCCAAGGGGCCTCTCCAAATGCTTCTCTATCGAGCGGGCTCATCGTGTGCCGGGGTGGTAGGCCCAAACCCAGAGCCCCTCCCCCGCCCACTTCTCGCCCGTGTGTTCAACTATCGTGACCGTGACCTGATACTACAAACGGCGAGGGTGACACCCCCACTGACTGTTGAAAACAGCAAAGTACTGTTCATCCCGGACTTCACCCTGGGAGTCCAGAAACAACGCCGGAGCTTCTAGAAAGTGAAGCGGGCTCTCAGGGAGCAAGGGATTAAATATGCCATGTTATTTCCTGCGAAACTTAGATTTGATTCGGAAGGCAAACTGTGGTTCTTCACTCGCCCCGAGGACACCTGGGACTGGCTTGACGGTTGGCGCACGGCCGGCAAGAGACAGCACAAGCCACCGCCAAGTGGTGGGGAACTTACGGAGTGGCGCCGGCAGCCTTGATCCCTGCCTCCATCTGAGACGGGCTCCCAGAGCCCTACGGGGTGATCACGTAGGATTGACCTCTTGGTTGATGCCTTTGTTTATAATGTCCTGACTTTCTAACTGTGAACTTCTCCGGGTTCTTGGGTTGTTGGATGTCCTTTTGGGGGTGTGTCTGATCGCCTTGATGTTTCCCGGGGCTGTGGTGCTCCGGTCTCTGTACTTGATTATCCTTCATATGTCACATTTGGTTGAGGTATGTGACAATCTTGGGGTGTTGGGGCCGGGACGGTAATGTGTTCTGCTGACTATTGTTCTAGGGAGTGGGGTTGTACACGACCCTGAAGTTGTTGAGGGTGGGCGACAGGCACGCTGCAAGTTGGGGGGGGCGGGCGGTTCCAGACCCGTTCAGCAGGGCGGCAGGGAGGAGGGGGGGTTTCCATTGGGAGGATGGAGGTTTGTTTAGTATGTTTTTTTCACGTTGGATACTGGTACATTCCAATGCTGATCTCTCCAATCACACAAGCAGTGCAATTTTTCATGACATATGTGACATCCCCTTTGGCTGTCTTCGGCCTCGATTGATAATTTGGGACTATTTGGTTCTTATTGACTTGCCGCGATGACCCAAGGTGTTAAGCTGAATGCGGCCACGTGGAGCGTTAATGGTTTGGAGGACAAAATCAAGAGGGGCGTTGTGTTGCAGTATATTAAGCGGGTTGAGCTTGATCTGCTGTTGCTACAGGAAACTCATCAGGTGGGGAAATCTTGTAAGGCCCTGAATAGGAAAGGTTACAGCCTTATGGTTCACTCCGGCTTCACCTCTGGTCCCAGAGGGGTGGGGATTTGGCTCCGGAGGGGCTGTTCCTATATCCTCCATGCCACCTGGACTGACCCTCAGGGCAGATATGCTGCAATGACTGGCTCCTGACAGGGCCAAGTCATTAATGTTGTCTCTGTTTATGCCCCTCCAGGATTGCAGCATCAGACGCTGCGAGATGTGGGCACCCTTCCGCTGGAGCTGCCGTTGGGGGGTGTTAATATTGGGAGGGGACTTTAATCTGCTGATGGATGGTTCTTAGGACCGTCTCCCGCCCCGGGGGGACCCACCTAGGGATTCACAATTGTTGAAATTCGCGAATGCCCTGGGGGTTGTAGATCTTTGGAGGTGGTTCAACCCGCTGCACACACGCTTTACGTTCCAGTCGGGAGTACACGGTAGCCAATCACGGATTGATTACATGTTCACGCATGGCCAAGATGTTCATGTTTTTACGGGATCCGGTTGTCTGGCCCGTGGGATTTCTGACCACTCGCCTGTTCTGGCGACCTTGGGATTCCGCCGTACGGGTCACCAATATTTTCTCACTGTACAGCTCTGGACACTCAAGATTCTGCATATCAAAGAGACTCTCTGTAAGGACACGGAATATTACTTTGCTGAGAATGTCGGCACTGTTGATTCGGCAGTGACACTGTGGGGGGCTTTTGGGGCAGTCATTAAGGGTTAGGCGTTGTCATTAGTGGTAGGCCACAGGGCGGAATGGTCTAGGAGGGCGATTGAATTAGAGGCGGATATTTCTGCTCTGGAGGAGTCGACTGCGCGAGATCCTGACCCCGCATCCCTACACAGCCTTGCGATCAAGAGGCAGGATTATAGACAGCTTCTTTTTGAGGGTGCCATGGCAAACTCTCTGGCTTCCCGTCACAGGAGTTATGAGCAGGATGAGCGCACAGGCAAGCTCTTGGCGTGGCTTGAGCGGAGGGAACAAGCTGCCAGATGGGTACATGCTATAGCTGACCCGGTGGGCACGCCTCTCACTGACCCTCAACTGATAGCCGACACCTTTGCCGCCCATTACGAGGAGGTCTATACTAGCTCATCTACAACCCAGGCCCCGTTTTCGGCTGACCTCCTAGTCACTATTGATGTTCCTACCATCTCCCCCCAGGATAAGGATACCCTGGAGGCAGACATTACGGTAGAGGAGGTTCAGAAGGCTATACTGAGTGTCCGATCAGGTAAGGCCATGGGTCCCAATGGGCTCCCCAACAAGCTTTTTAAACCCATGTCTTCACTCCTCGCACCACACCTATTGACTTTATACACTGAATGTTTCAAGTCGGGCCCCGCAGATATCCGAACTGCAGCCATTGTGGTCATTCACAAACCGAATAAGCCTGTCGAGGACTGTGCATCATATCGTCCTATCTCTCTTCGGACGGTCAAGGCCAAGATCCTGGCTAAACTCTTGGCAAATCGACTTCTTCCTTATATAACGGACTTGGTCCATCCGGATCAATACGGCCTTATGCCGGGGAGAAACACGCCTCGAAATCTGCGACGGGTACATGGGGTTCTTGGTGGGATTCCCACTTTAGAAGAAGACGCGATCCTATTATCAACGGATGCCTCTATGGCATTCGATACCATCGAGTGGGATTTTCTTTTTGCCGTCTTGACCCACATGGGGTTTGGGCCCAAATGGATACGCTGGATCCGACTCCTGTATACCCAACCCACGGCACATGTTGTCAATAATCATCGCTCTGCCACTTTCACTCTTTATCGGGGCATGAGGCATGGATGTCCCTTGTCCCCACTACTCTTCGCTTTAGTGTTGGAACCGCTTGCGGTGTGGGTTCGGGGTGACCCGGGGATACGTGGGCTCAAGTGGACGGCAACTCATGAGGACCGGATCTCACTCTGTGCAGATGATATTCTCTTGAATCTGGCTTCCCCCGCACGCTCTCTGCGGCGGGTGCTCCATATTTTCCACATCTTCGGTGATCATTCTGGATATTGTATAAACTGGTCAAAATCCCAGACGTATGCATTATGGGGTGCTCCCCCGGCCAGTCCCCGGGGCTATGAGATTGCGGTGGCCGCTCGGGGTTTTCAGTATTTAGGTATCTTCGTCACCCCAGGGGTCGACCTCTTCTTTGAAAAAAAACCTGCTCGGCCCTCTTCAGCGTTTTAGGTCGGATGCCCTCCATTGGCGTTCTCTCCCCCTGACTCTCCTGGGGCGGGCGTGCTTATTTAAAATGCTGGCACTTCCGCGCTTTCTTTATGCCTTGCAAAATACCCCGAACCCTGTTCCAGATACTTTTTCCCAAATAGATGGTATAATACGGCGCTTGCTGTAGGAGGACCGTATTCCACGAATTGCGATGAACAAGCTTACCATGGGATGGTATGATGGGGGCATCGGTTTACCGGATTTACGACTTTATTATCAAGCGTCCCAGTTGATCGCATTTAATAGATGGGTTTTTGGTCCTCATGATGACCCTAACTTCCTTACAGACCACTGGTTAATGGGAAGGGGCAGTTACAATAGAGCATTATATACTAATCCTCGTAAACTCAACTTAACCGGGCCCACGGCACGGACGGTCAAGACTTGGCATAGCGTCAACAGAAAGTTGGGATGGCATAATCGTTTGACGAAAGCGACTCCCCTATGGGAACCCGATATTCATGGTCACCTTAGTACATGCTCGGGGTTTGGCAAATGGGATAACATCGGGATCTCTGCGCTCGGGGATATTTGGGCAAAGGGGAGGTTGGCCACATTCACAGAACTACAGACGAAATACCAATTGGCTCCATCTGAGGCATTTAGATACTTTCAGATCAGGCATGCTGTATTTTCTGCTCTACCGAAGGAGGGCCCCCTCCCCGCTTCTTCCCCCTTGGAGGACCGGTTGGTGTTGGATCCCATGGAGCGCAAAGCCATCTCACTCACATATAAGAAAGTAGTTAGCAACCGCGTAGACCCGATGCAAAAATTACGAGTGGGCTGGGAAAGGGATTTGGGGGAGATGGAGGACGACATGTGGCGGGACGCATTGGCCTCCCCTCGTGAAGTTGCTATTCCATGCGACTTCTCCAACTTAAGATACTTCGCCAGGTCTACTTTGATGCCACATTATTGTTCAAAATAGGTAGACGCAGTGACCCACTCTGCCTCCGCCATTGCAATCAAATGGGTACCTATTATCACATATTACGGGAATGCCCCCGAATTCATGGATTCTGGGGAAAGATTGTCCACCAGCTCGCGAGGGCGAGCGATAAGTCCATTGAGCTATCTCCCCTACTATGCCTGTTTAATATTTGGGGGGCAACTGACCTATCCCAAGCCGAACAGACTTGGGCCTCGATGGGCTTTGTCATTGCAAAACAATATATTGTGCAAAAATGGGGGGTGGAGGCGGTCCCGCTCCTAGTCGATTGGGCAAAGGATATGGACACCGCAATGATTGCAGAGAAGTCTCTGTTTAAGAGTCGAGGTTGCCCCAGGAAATGGGATCAAAAATGGGAACGATGGAATAAATATAGAGGGAAGATCTTCATCTCCCCGACGGTGGAGCTCCGGAGAGATGGACTAACATTGATGTCCCAGTTGACGGCGGAGGTGATGGCTTCTCCCCCTTAGCTGTATTGTCTTCGCCATTCCCTAATTCACTCTACTTATCACATTATGTTCAGGGTCCTTTGGGTAGCATTTCCTCCTTTGAGGGATCAGATGTGGCTTGGATGTAATGACTACTGATTTTTATTTTGTCTATTCGTGGAAGTTGCATTGCTAATATTAGTAGAAGTGGGGGGAAATCTCCTGGTAACTTTGTACTGCTTGTGCCGATATCCGATTTTTGTTGTAAACCAATAAAAAGTCCCCCCCCCCCCCCCCCCTCCCCAAAAAAATTACAGCTGTTTACAGAAAAGTTCACAACGAGTGAAAACACAAAGCGCTAGTGTCAACTGCTCACATGAAACTGTGTTGAACTGTTTGAAAAAAAGTTAATCATAGGATTAATCTGTGAAAAGTCATGGAACCAAACCCTGCATGCGTGAGTTAGCATATTTTGAATCATACTGTTTAAACTCCCTTCTTTGAAAGCAGGAAGCAGTGTGTTTACGTGCACGTGCACACACGTGATGGCTGCCTGTGAGTGAGTGTGGTTGTGTGTCTGCTTTAGACTTTCGTGTGTGCGCCAGTGTTTTCACGTTCCTTTGACTAATGCTGTGTGATCTTGATTTCCATGCGAGTTTTTATATAGCCATTTCTTGAAATAATTTAGCATAAATACTACAAAAAAAACTCAAGGATATAATATTTTCTATTTTAAAAAATAGCAGATGGAGCTGTTGTTAATGGAAACATTTGGTGCAATGAAAACCCCTGGCATCACACGCTGTAATTACACCCGGCAGATGTCAAAAGATAGTCAAAAGGAAACAGACTCTGGCCTGTGGGAGTGAACAGCCAACAAAAAGGAGGGATAAATAGGAAAGATGTTTTAGCTTCTAACAACTTCTCAAATGAATGAAAATGCATTCATGACTGTAGTGTAGCCAGCAAATTTAAAATGTGTTTAATTAAATTTATTAGATAACTTGTTTTTTACTTTGAAATGGTTGAACTGTTACTGGCCCTAAGCTTTCTGTAATAATCAGATGACCTTTCCCCCTCAACCCCGAGGTGTGAGTTGTTTTGTTTAACATTTTTCTTCAGATGTCAGATCAGGTTGGACAGCCTCAGTGTACAAATGTGCCTGATAATTTATTCCTTCTGGGTTGTCACACTAGGGGCTGACATGTTTTCCATTGACCACTTACTATATTGGCCCAGATATAAATGGTGAGCTCAAGCCTCACCATTATGTGAAAATTGTGTTTTATCACAGCTGCACCTTGTATATAAGGGTTGTAACACTGAGCTTTTGCATTTGCTTTGCTCTCTTTGAGGAATCAAGTAGAGGCTCTGTGAGGCTACCCTGCTAGTAGCAGCCTGGTAAGTTTGTACAAGGAATAATTGAAGCGCTTCCGGTGCACCATGTTTGTTCACAGCTGTAAAAATAATGCACCATTTGCTTTGCCTTCTATGAGTACATTTTCAATCTGACAGTAACATCCGCTCGTAATCATTCTGCATAGTTTCTTGTGGTGGCGAGAAACAGTCAAAAGAAGGTAAAATAATGGTTAATGGGGAATTTATGAGCTGTTTAGAAAATATTCTTTAGATTAAAACAAGAAGCTCCTAAAATGCTATTAAAAAGCATTACATTTTTTTCTCCATTTTTATAGCAAATATTTGGCTACAGAGCATACCTAGATGCAAAATGACAAAGGACTTTAACTATTTACATTTTAGACACAGTGCTATAATAACATCCAAGCCAACCAAGTATGAGTTAAAGCAGCTCCTGACATGTTTCATTCTCACTAGAGCTTCTCAGAGAAGCATAGCTTTGTCCAGACACAGGGGGACACTACATATTGGTGATAGCCAAATGCTCACAAGCTTAGAGTGCTGCAGACATTATGAAGAACAAGAGCTGGGAACTCTGAGTAATTCCTAAGTTTAGATGGAGAGCAGCTATAGGCCACTGCCCAACCTCAAACTGTATTCAGTTTAGGCATTTATGCTGCTTTCTTTTTTGTGGAAGTCAGATAAGGGGCTCGAAGCTTCTACAATTTCCTGCATAGGCTCAGCCTTGTCGCTGGTTGCTTCTGGAATCCAGAGTCCTTGATCCTTGCAATTTTAATGCTCCGCAGCCAAGTGAATTCTGAAAATCCCAATTTGCTCTATCTGCTCATTCCACATCCCTCTCGCCGACTGCTCAAAGCCAATGTGAGGCACATAGGCCTCCACACCCAGCTATGACATCGCTTCTCTGCCATAGCATGGTAAGAGGGCATTCAGCAGGTTAGCATTAGGCCTTGGCGGTAAATTCTGTTCCGCTCGCGGAATTTGGGTAATTTTGCGTCCATGAAGAACGCGGAATTGCCCAAAATTCTGCGTTCCGCAGATTTGCTGAGTTTTTTTGCTTGTTCACGTTCTCAAAATGCGTGTTCGCAAGATATTTCCCCCGAGCACGCAAACAGGGTTCGCGAACAGGAAAAAAGCATTGCGAACAAGCAATTCCGCCTGTTTGCGGATTTTCTGCGTGCTCGTGGAGATTGTTTACCATTTCGAGGAGCTTTGCGTAGCGCGACTACGCAAATTCCGCCCACCCCTAGTTAGCATCTTCTGCCATCTATGTTCTGTTAATAATAATATATCATTAAGATGGTTATAGCTATAGTGTGTTATGTACCTGTATCCCAAGGTATCAGACTTCTGTAGATGTGTTGAGAAAATCTGATATCTGAGCATTTAGTAGAAGAGGTTTGCCACCACAAACTAAAACATTAAGCACCTTTTTCAATTGTCGTACTAGTATCTCAATAAGAATGTTTGTATATCTCTCCTTGGACCTTTGTAAATGATAAATATTTTACTATATTCCCCCATTCTTCTTCTGTAAAAGGTTCATTCATATTGGTAGCTCTTCTGCAGTTCATTTATTTGGATGTGCTCTGGGCAAATGTTCAGGTATATCAGCTTAATGGAGTCAGCTTTTCTTGATCAAGATCTTCAAAGTTTAAAAACAAAAAAGACTTCTGTAATACAGCCTTCTTGTTCCAGTGCTCTTGTCTTATTGTGCATTGTACTTGATTGCATAGTACTCTAGTCTTGATTTTCACACTAAATATCCACTGATTGTATTATCTTTCTCAAAGGTTTTTTGAGAACCTTTTGGAAGTTTACTAATTCTTTTTTAATGCTGATTTCCAATATTTCTTCTCTCAGGGTATATAACCCATTGATAGTTTCTGCAGAGGAAGATGTTCCCAGAGTTGGCTAGTGATCAGCTGACTAAACATAAGTCTGGGACAGTTCTAGATAAGACCTTAAATGTTAGAGGTTGGAAGACAGGATCTAAGGGTTCTACTCCGGATTCTTTGCAGTGGAAAAGTAAAAAGGAAGTCTTTGTACCTTTCTGAATCCATGCAGTTTAACCTCCTCCGAATGGTCACATTGGACTCATTCTATCAGCCGTTTAGGTGAGAATGTGTGGGAGTACATACTAAGAAGACATCTTTTGCAATATTCTATTGTTCTGAGAGACCATTCTTCTCAAGGGTTTTAGTTTCTCCCTTCCCACTGCTCTGTTTAATCGTGCGGCGTTCACCAAGTACCTTGGGATGTACCTGGGATGTCACCATGGATTGCATCCTAGTGCATGATTTATGTTCTCTGTCAAGTTTCCATCCCCATATCAACCAGCCCTCCCTAAGCAAATAGACGTTTCCCTTTGCGGACAAAGCTACTGCCGTGTTCGACATAAGAAAGCATGACTGTGCACGTTTTGGCCTGATCTAAAAATTGGTCACCATTCTTTAAGACTGAGCTTCCTCAGGACTTGCAACTCTCACAAGCATTTTTAGTAATCTCTCTTAAGGCTGAAGCAAATTTCATTAGTAGTCTGAACCTTGGTACTCAGACAAGCCCTGAACACCTTTAATTTGAGTGTATTTTCTTAATGGATGTTGAGAATAAGCAGAGCATCTTGTCGATAGGGATGTTTTTTTTCTGCTGTGCTGGTCAGGCTGCCCACTCTGACTTTCTGCTCCTTCCTCGGATTCTCGAGAGTAGCCTCCAAATCAGATTGGTGTCTGGATGCTTTGTTTCTTGCTAACCCTCCATTAGCCAATTTGGTTTTGTTTTTTTGATGTGATACACTGGTGGTGGGTGAGCCAATTACACCTTCTTCACTGGTTGGACATTGTGTCTTAAAATGAAGCCCTGATTCTATATCCCATCTGTATTTTTTCAGTTTAGCAACTTGGTTCTGTTTCTATTAGTCATTTTTGTTTCTTCGTTGAGTTATTTATTAATAGTATGACTAATACAGAATGCAATAGGACTTACTCTAAATTTTAACTCAAGAACAGTTGACTGAGCCTTTTCCACTGGAGTCTGACAAATGGCACTAATTGCCTGTATCTCAAATGATTTGCTTTCCTTCTTCTCCCAACTAGGTTAGGCAGCCAATCTGAGTCTTACAGGTCCTACTTGGTAGCAATAGGGGGGTCACAAAAACAGGCCTGCCGATCCTACTGGAAAACAATAGGGGCCACAGAAATAGAATGTATTTTCAGCGGATGTTGAATTGACTTTCAACGTCCTTTTGTCCTCCCCCTTGTGTTGTGTTTTCTTGTCTAGTTATGAATATGTATGTTATCTTCCTTTGCTTTCATGCATATATAATGTATAGTTATATTATTCAGGGTATTTGCTTGCATAACTGTCTGGTCAGCTATTGGAGGCAATTGTTTAGTTGTTGGATGAGCTTGAATGTATAATTATCATTCCCCTAATGAAAATAACATTTTCAAATAATGGGTGTTTTGGTGTGGATACCCCTCCCTCACACACACACACTTAGACACATGCACAAGTAGAGGCAGATACATATACAGACACACTAGCTTGCCACAACACCCTCCTTCCTCAGTTGATTGATTTTACCAGTTCTCTCTGCTGTGTGATTGTTCTCTTCAACTTTTAAACCTCTGTGTTCTTTCCATGATGAGGTATTCCATGTGGGTATCCACATGGTGGTTTTCGGCCACCTTGTCCCTCCTCTTCTCATGACCATATGCTCAAGCAGAACCGGTGCCAGTATCAGATTGTGAGAGGATCAATACAGGCCCCACAAGTCCACCATGGTCACTTATCCTCTTGATGGACCTCTCCAATCCATCTCTTGCACACTCTTTGTTGAGCAGGTGAAAGCTGATTTGCTAAGTTCATAGTTGGCTGAGAGAGCGGTTCTTTAGAAAAGACAGCCAAGCAGCACTCCAGATCTGACCTTTGTGTGTTCCTGGCTTGCCCTGTGCTGTCAACTAAGCACTCTAAAACTTCTGGTCTGCAGTAATTAGTGACTGCCCCTAATGCCTTCTTCTTTATTAGGCCTATCTCTGGAGGTACCACACAAGCATGCAGTTTGTTTTGTGCAATTCAGCGGATTTCATTGGTTTTATTACTCACTAGTGCTGTCTAGGTCATTTGGAAATGGAGGCCTCACCTGCACTAATGCACCAACCACTACTGGTAGCTAATGGGCTATTATTAGATTTCCTTGTATATCATTACTTAAATAGTGCTTTTCAGGAGTCACATGCATCTATCTCCAGTGCTCTTGCCTCTAGAAACCAGGTATTTTTGTGGGTGCATCTTTTCTGATTACAACTATTTAACACGTTTAGTTTGGTTATCTCTCTATTTATATAGGCAAATGATATAGCCGTAGGTCTCTTGTTCACTTACAATTCATTGCTCCAAGCTGCATGTGTTGGAGCCAAAACTGCTGCAGAAGTATACATTTTTGT
The DNA here is from genome assembly GCF_964204655.1 of Triturus cristatus. NCBI lineage: Eukaryota > Metazoa > Chordata > Amphibia > Caudata > Salamandridae > Triturus > Triturus cristatus. The sequence goes on from NC_140588.1 coordinate 385,088,368, forward strand.
GACATTCTGCTCCTGCTTTTAGATGAAGAAAATTAAATGACCAGCACCTTAATTTTATTGCAAGTAGGCATCTTTAGAAATAATATTCTTAAATCTCCAGCCCCTAGATTCATTTTGCTCTACGGTTTGTTCTCTATGCTCTCAACAACTCTATCCCAACCAACGCAATAACCACCAAAGCATTCTTTAGTACGACTGAAGAACATTATTTGTGCTTCTGCTTTTTCCATTTGTAAGGAGCAGAAAAAGGCAAGGCTAGCATATTGGCAATATAATCAAAATGGGCAAACCTTTTCAATGATGTTTGGTCAGAGCCAAAGGAGAGTCTAATACTACTTCTCTCTACCACCATAACATGTTTTGCTTTGGCTCTATAGAACGTCATTTTCAGCTCTATACAAGTGGCCAAAGACCTATACCATCATTAGGATTTGGAGGTTCATTGAGGTTCTGACAATTAAGACCTTCATATCTACAAGAACTATCCGTAGTATTAAGGAGGCACATACTATGGTAATAGTTGACCATTTGTCCATTAGTTTTAGACTATGGAGTACGCATATGATTGAAGTAGGCCTGGTAACAAGCAATAGTCTTGCTTAACAAGTTCATCTACAGTTAATGCTTTGCTGAGTGGCCCTCTGAGCCACATCAGATATTTCCCGTGCTTTGTGACTATTGGGCAATTATCCAATGTAAGAGTGAAGAATCCACCCTGAGGTCCTAGAAACAGCTCATACATTTTAATCTAAAAGTGTGTTGTCATTATCATGTATGATTCTTTTAACTTAAGAGTTGATATCTTTTTAACATCTGCCTAATTGTATTTATTACAGGTTTTGTACTCCTACTCTATAGGTTTTGTGTATATTTTGTTTGGACTAACTACCACAAGTGGATTAAGCCCAGCTGTAGCTTTCTGTTCAAAGGTAAATATTCTTGTAATATTTTCTGGTGCTTTAGGGTTGAGCGTAGCATCATAATTTAAATGACTCCTTTCTTCTCCTTTGATCATTTACATTAAACACCACAAAACGGGTCTCGTCATGCCTCAGAGGGCCATTCCATTACAGAATGACAATCCGTAGGGAGATAACTAAAGGCTCAGTATTGTTCTCAGACATAAAGATGTTTGTAGTACCCTTTAAGATAGGCTGCGAGTCTGTTCGAAAAAGGCAAATATTAATTGGAAAGGGTTCTATAGGAATAACGCATACTTGGCAAAACTATAAGTAAGGTAACTTTTAAAGCTAGCAACAGGAATGGTCAAAAGGTTTGTGACTGTAGAGTGAGATGAACATCCAGGCATGTATTGCTAAATATTTCGGTGGGATATGATGGCATTAAGGCACTTCTACATTGAACGCTAAAGACAATGTAAACAATTTACTTAGAATGCTGAATCAAAGTTGTAATGTAGTGGGTAAGTTTAAGCTGTAGATGTGAGTAACCTACTATTTATCTTAAATTCACATTGTACATAGTGTAACCATTCTATAGAAATATTCAAGAAATGTTTACAATTCACAAATATTGTTTTTTAATGCATATTTATGTACCCAATTCGTGTGTAACTTGCTATACATTGAAAACGTTGAATTATTCTATTCTTCGCTCAAACAGTTTTGCCGTTCATGTCACCCCTTCAGAAGCACATATTGTGAATTTGTAATTCACAGAAAAACAAAAGAAATGCGGGTTGGAATGCTTGTATTAATTTGAGCCATGGAGAATTACCACTGCTAGAGCCCTTCCCCTGCCACTTTTTGGTTTTCATAGCGAGTCACCCCACATCTCACATTAGTTACATCAGGTACACTTAGGTATGAGATGTTCTCGACTCTCACAGATATATGTGAAAAACCCTATTAATCTGCTACTTGGTGGTCAATCACAACATCTGCATGGCGTGTCCTTAAACATTCACGCAAGGCTCCACACTTTTCATTAGTGCTCCCAGCCATTCTCATTTTCTCGCCATTCTCATTAGTAATTTATGTGTAAATTAAAAACTATTCCTAAAATAATTCCTTCTTACTCGTAGAAAAAGCTTTTTGTACTGGGCACCACATTTTGAAGACAACAACTCTTAATCTTTCGGAAAAATTAAGGCATAAACATGGTTTTAAAATAATATTTTCTTAGTTATGCCTTTATTTCAACCTTTCTCAAGATAAAAGATAGTATTGTGTAGGGTATACATATGTATCAAGTTGACAAAGTCAGATTTTGCCAAATAACGTGAATTATATATACGAAACATAATGATTTAAAACATAAATATTGTGGTATCACAGCTGTTGCTTTTTAATGTTAATGCCCACTGGCCATATCCAATGTGATTTTTTAAATTTATTTTTTGTAAATCAAGCACATATTTTTTTTTGTTTTCTTTCAGAACCCTGTTCAAACATATGGATATGCTTTCTTCTTTTCACTCACTGGGTACTTTGGAATATCTTTCGTTCTAGCCTTAATTAAAATATTTGGAGCGCTCATTGCTGTAACAGGTAAGAAGGCATTCCAGTAACTGTATTCTGTTTCTTATAAAAGGGAATGTATAAGAATTCTTCCATCAACATAAGTGACATATTTGTTGATTATCACTCCCTTTTTCTTAGAAGTTAAACCTGTATTTATTTTCCATTATAGGAAGAAAACATCAGTTCAATAACCAAAGTGCAGTTTGAATAAAAAGTGAATAAACAGTGGTAATGTAGGAGGAATAATGAAAAAGACTTACTACCATGGAAGTGCAAAGTGTATCAACAAAAATGACTCACAGGGACGTTTTAAAAAATAAATGGAACTATGAGGGACTTGGTTCATGCTGAATTTATGTACAAGTGTAGAGCTTAAGTTGTTCACTTGATAGCTGTTTTCAGTGCCTTTTTAGGTCTGGCTTCACAGAGCTGAAAAAGAGCTTTCAGAAGTACTACTGAGTCAGGAATGTAGGCTCTGTCCACATGCTGTGTTTATTGAGTACAACATTTGATTGGGCAGAGGTTGTGTGTTTTTAATGAAAAAGAGTACTTGTTTTGCACTTTTTGCCTTGTAGGAAAGCTTCGGCCCAATACACCAGGACTGTATTGGTTATGGTGGCAAGTCATTGATCAAGCTATAGGCCTGATCTATTTATTGATAAAAGCTATGATAAAGGCATTATGCCATACTTGTTTATTGTGAAAAGCATATATTAAAGTCAATGCACATTTAATGGTGGATTGTTATTACTCTGTATTAAAGTTTGAAGAGAGCTATTTCATTTACTGTAATCACACAGATTACTGTAGTAGATGAGGAATTTGATGTTGGTTACCCCTTCTCACAAACCCTGGGGATAGAACTTTTGCGCTGAGATAACCATTGTTTGGCCCTCTTAGGAGAGATGATATTTTGGTTTGCCAGATGTGATTTTTAGGTCTCGCCTAGCGACGCAGTGCATGCGCTGCTCGCCTTGGCGAGACCTATAGTCATCGGTTTCTGTGCCGAAGGGGGATGGAGATGTGCATTTTCCCAGACAGCCGATGTGCACGCTCACGGCGTGTTTTCTCTGGTGATCTGAGCATGCGCCCAGACTCCCTCTGCGCTTTCACTAATGATGCTGTTACTGATGCACGACGTCGTTGTTAATTGTCCGCGTGCGTGGTATTTGCCAGACAAGGAGAGCAACGTTAATCGGTTATTTTTTAGCTCGTTTTAGCTTAATTGTAAATGATTCCTTTGTAATGGTTTGTTTAGTGCATGTGGGGTGCCAAGCACACATGATGGTGTTCTCCAGTCACATTTGTGTGTTGAGGTGGTGTAGCTGCTCCTAAACGCTTTCATGGCAGCTAGCTCTTAGCACAAGAAGCCCATCCTCTGCTTTCCCAGACTGCTCTTATGCCCCATCATACCAGCCGTTCGCCCACTGTTGTGCGCCGTGTCCCGGTTTCCCGCAACACTTACTGTTCTGTGTTGCTCTTGGTTACATTAAATGCTTTTTCCTTACCGCCACCAGTCTTTTGAGCTGCCAAGGCAGACGTGATTCTTTCATATGCTCATGGTGCACGAGGCGCTCTTATCTGTCAATTGCACGTTTCCTGTGTTTACCACAGGCAGTGGCACTGCAGAGGAATGGGTGGCAAGTACTACTTTATCTCGATGCCTGCACGAAACTAGAAGGCAGGTCTATCTGTTTGTGGCTGGCTGCAGTATGCTCTTGTTATATAATCACTCTGCCGTTTGCTGTAGAGTCAAGTGCCTGGGTCCCAGCACCACCATTTCAACTTGCATGACTTTACCACGTCTTGGCATACATTAATGTTGGGCTATTAGTCTTGCTTCCCATCAACAATTGCGTCTTCTTTGGTGGGAGGTCTAAAAACTGCTTTGCAGGTCTGAAAACTGCTTTGAAGTTGCCGACTACCAGGCTGGAGCAGTGACCTTCAGCTGCGGTGAAAACGGGGCCACTGTTGGTGGCATGTCCGCATGCCTGCTCCTACCCCCTAGTCACTTTCTGTACCTAATTCAAAAGCCAGGTTAAATGTTTTTTGAGGTCGGTTAAATTAGCGTGTGCAAAGTATGAATGGAGGTTTGAACGTGTAGCTGTGCTGGTGAATTCAATTAATTAACATGGAGGCTGCCGTGGGCACAGTTGGCTTTCCGCAGAGCTAGGAGAGTTGGTGAGTGTTCCTGAAAGAGGGCTGGGTTGTCTTTTGTGAGGAGCCTTTCGTATGTCACATGAGAATCGCTTACTGGGAGACCTGGGCTCTTAATCTTGATTAAAGTACAATGAAGGGGGGTACACTGGTATTGAATACCCCACATTTCCCTTTTCATAAGTGACATATATCTAGAGCTTGGGATAGACTACAAATGTGGCGATGTATTTATTTGCAAAATCCTTCTACAGACTCATTTGTTGCAATACAACACCACCTACAACGCTCGTAAATCTTTCTTTATCTGACAGCCAGAAACTACTTATCTCAGTTGCAAGAGCGCTAATTAGAGCCATGCACTCACGAACACCTGAGGGTCCAGGCTCAGGCCGTAAACCGTTTTTTGTTAAAAAGCGGTCTTCACAAGCCTTTAGCATGTGTACACGGTCTGCATTCTGTTGCCAGATCTGAAACGTTGACCACGTCAGGGGTTAGCTAACACCACCGAACAGCCCACTAATGGTTATGTAAAACTACTATTTTCTTTTATGTATCGCTTCATACAGCAATCCTGCCGTTTCTATACGCTGTAAATCATGTTACTGTTAACCAACTTATTAGTAATAAACTCAGTGCCGACTTCAGGAGGATGGTAGGCTGTATCGGCCTCGCCAGGATTCGAACTCCCGACTTGCAGATCCACCGCATGCTTGAGAGCCTGCATTCCCCTCACTGAACATCCCAGAGAGGTTGTGGAGTTCTAGCAATGCAAAGAGTTCAGTCAGCTGGATTTATTTGCAGTTCGTTAGTGTTTCTTGAATAAAATGTTATTTTGTATTTCTTATGCTAATGTGGTATTTGATTCAGGGTAGTAAAATGCTATGCAGGTATAAACATTTGATTTTCTAGCCGCAGTTAAATTTTGTATCCTCGTATTTTCATAATGGTGTTGGGACTTGTCAGTGAGTGGCACGTGTTTAAAGCGCTGGAAACTGAACAGTACATAGATTAAAAAACCAAACTGCTTTTCTATAACGCTTCTACATGGGTATGGAAAGACGTCAAGTACATGTACTTCCGTTCACTGTGATGGGGTGCTCCAATGAACGTGTCGCGCATCCCACTAAACATGTCTTTGTTTTTGGTGATGTTCTTGCACAATATATCCAGTTGTCTCTCAGCCAAAGTAACCAAATGAGTGTATGTCTCATGCGTACACATTTAAATGCCATTTGTAGATTACACGATGATTAAGCTGTACGACTTGCTTAATGTGGAGATTTTTTAATTTTGAGGTGAATGGCGTTCTTGGCAGTGTTCGTGTCAACTAGTTTATTTTGTGGGTTTACATGAATATATCCACAGACTTGGGTGAGATGTCTTTAGTGAGCACTGAGTGGTTTGGGATGAGATTTGCGATTGGCGAACAAGTGTCTGCCAACTACATGGCCGTGTTTGATCGGGCAGCCTTTCAGTACCAGTAAGTAGCAGCGGCTGCATAATGTGGTTGTAGTTCCCCACCCACCTGCAATGCTGGGAACTGCAGCTCGGTTTACATGTGAGCAGCGGCACGCGGGTCTGCAGCTCGGTGCACACGGCTGGAGAGGCCCGTCCCTACCTCTCAGAACAAGCATTTGCAATGCAATAGGTCTCGCATTTGCGAGAGTTTGAGCTATTGGCATTGTAAATGACAATGCCTTTTATTCATTTGTTTTGAAAACCTGCAAGCGGTGCATAAACACGCACTTTGTACGTATAGTCCTTGCTTACGAGAAGCAAGGCTGTCAGTGAGAGAGACTGCCAGCTTTGCTTCTCATAAGCAAGGGCTATAAGTACAGACTGCTTGTTTACGCACAGCTTGCAGGTTTTCAACAAACGCATAAATAAAAGGCATTGTCATTTACAATGCCAATAGCTCAAACTCTCGCAAATGCGAGACCTATTGCATTGCAAATGCTTGTTATACATGTGTAATTGCATGGCTGTATGTGATTTTGTAGGAAAACGTATGCACAATGCAGTATGCCTGAGTTGGTTATGGCGCCAAGCCAATGATAAAGGCTGTAAGCCTGATTGATTCACTGGGAAAGTTTATGCCCAGTGCCATAGGCCTGATCTGTTTACTATGAACATTATTACAAAATCAGTAGGCCTGGCTTATTTATTGTGAAAAACATGTGGTCACACACTTTGCTACAAGCTCTAAACAGGTATTTTTTATAAATCTCACAGATTACTGTAGTAGGCAATGGCTTTGGTGCAGGGTTGCAAGCTGAATGACTTATGGACTTGCTTCACAATTACTGTTACATTAAATACATCAGCTCGTAATAAGTTTATACTTGGAAATGGATTGCTCCTTAATAACCTTCGAGTTGAAAAAGGGGAGATCCATAAAGCAGTAAGGTCCTGAATATAAAATACTAATAGATAATGCTTTTCTCATACGCAGATGACACCCAAATCGTGGAATCTCTGTCTCCAAAGGATAATCATAGTACAACAGCCCTCAACACTTGCCTCTCTCAATTCTCATCATGGATGAATCCCAACTCTCTAAAATTAAATGGGGATAAGAAAGAGGTCCTGTTGGTGGGCAATCTCCCCAACCTTTGGGGACCCCATTTGTAGCCTACGACTTTGGGTCATACGCCCATTCCATTACCGGTAGTGAAAAATGTAGGAGTCTGGCTTGATGACATACTAAATATGAGCCGTCATATCAAGAAGGTGCGGGCCACTTGCTTTGGCATCCTGACATGGCTCAAGAAAATTCTCACCGGTCTCCCTACATCAACCCAGAGAACTGTATTTCATGCTCTGGTTATCTCCAGGCTGGACTATGGTGATATTCTCTACTCCTGCAACATCCCCCCTCATCACCAGTTCACCTCTACAGCCAGTATGCTTCATGACCTGCATTGGCGGCCTATTGAACGACGTGTTTAATTCAAGGCCTTATGCTACTTGCATAAGTGCCTATCCAACTCTGAACCGCTGTTTCTTAGATCTCTGGTGTCCTTGTACTCACCCTCTTGCTTGTGGTGCTCAATCTACCTCGAGTTGGCCGTGATTCATAGTGTCAGAAAATCCCATCAAGGAGGCAGAGTGTTTTCCTTTCTTTTCTGCCACTGACGCTGAGAGCATGCCACACGCTCTCTACCTTTCACAAATTGCTTAAAACTTGCCTGTTCAAACTCCTTTAATTCTCCTAAACCCCTTCTCTTTCTGGACAGCATTCTTGTCTGACCCATGTTTTGTGATGAGCCCAGCACTGGGATACCTATCTTAGGTAGCCATGCGCTTTATAAATCACGCATAATAATAATAGTTTGGCTGGCAAAGCATGTTGCAGCAGAGAAGAAATAGATTGAGGCATTTGATATTTGGAATTGCAACAAGACTCTTAGGTATTGGACCTACGTCTTCCACTTTGATAAACATTTTGTACATCACAAACGATGCCACTGTTGTGATTGAGGAAGCAAAGACAAGTGGGGTTGTCACTAGGTATAATTAGTAGAACGTTTATAATAAGTCTGGCTTATTCATCCTTACTAGAGGGTGGCATTTGGTCATCTCTTGTATAACCTGGAAACATCCAAATATGTATTTCTTGACAAATAAATTACTTCTGAATCCAAGCAGAAGCCAAAATGTGATCTCTAGTATTCTACAGCATTTTACAATGATTGGAGTTGGTGTGTTCTCTGGTTAGGGTGTATTTACTCGAATCTATTTGTGACAAATCAAAGCTTCGATTGCCCCAAAAATAATTTTGTGGAATCAATTTTTGTACACAAAGTAAAGTGTCTTGGTCGTCTTTTCTAAGTTGTGACGTCTTGAATAAGCCCTTTTTTGCTTTGAAGTTTATTTTTATGATGACAAGAGAATATCAACTAGTTGTGACTCGCTTGAGGTGACTTTTTCGCCTACGGCATATTTGCCTGTTAGAGATACATTGTAGTTCTGGTGAAAGCCATCACTTTTTGTCCCAAGCTTCAATAAATAGAGCATTGCATATTCCCCCTTTTGCAGTTGGTTGCTGTGGATTAGTCCCCCTTAGCCATTGCTTGTTTGAAGCGTCGTTCATATTTTTAGTCAGCCCTCAGTCATATTGCATAGGTTTACATTTTGCAGGGGTGAATGATGTCTCCCCACTGTCCACACTATCACTTGTTTATGAAGGTGATACAGTGTTGTGCAGTGTCTTATTGTCTGGCTTAAAGGATCTGCAACTACTGACATGCAGAGAGCATGAATTTGCACTCTGCTTTCAGACTGCATTAGAAAACAAAACCTGAGAGAACACATAAAACCATATTGAAATAATCGCTGTCCAGCTTGTTTTAAGATCATTCATAAGAAAGTAGCTTATGGTGGCAAAGCATAGAACAGGAACAATTTAATAAAGTACAGAAACAGTTTAACGTACATGTTAATCTAAATAAGCATCAACAGAATTGTTGGAAGTGTCAATCCTGCATCAAGAAAATCCAGTACCAAGTTTTGTTATAGGCATCACTTTCTGCCATTCTGCAGCCGCCTCTTTCTGGTGGACAAGCAGTGATTGAGCTCCGTTTTCTAAATTAACTTTTCTGACTCATTCCCATGTGGATAGCTGATGTTCAAGATGCTGGTAGCTCCTTGTGCCCCACCTATGCTGCTGCTTCTCTTGTTGCCCCCCACACACTGTCCCCTGCTTCTATGTGGCATGTGCGTAGACTATGGCATATGCAGACTGTCTACACCACCAGTTCATACTTGATTTGCAGAAGAAAGGGGTCTCATCATGCTTAATTCATCCTGCTGAAGTGTTTGTTTGTTTGTTTGAGGGGTTATTTGTGTACTGGTGTTGACATTTGCCACTGATGTTGACATTTGTTAATCATTTTGACAGAGACAATCCCTGTATTGCAAACAAAAAGGTTAATAGGTTTGAGTTAAATATGAGCACTTCATATTGTGTTAGAGCACTCGAATATTTATGCCTTTTGAAAGAGCGTTTACAATTGCATGCTTGTCTGGCTACTAATTGGAAGCATCCACAGTTAGTTAGATCCTGGGATTAAACTATACGTTTCTAAGCAGTTAATGTTTTTTGGATTTTTCGATGCATTGTTTGAGTAATGCCAGTTGCCTACCGAAAAACATTCTCCTGGTTCAGTATTATGAATTTTATGAGGCATTTCCGTATTCCTCAGGTTTATGGAGTTAATATAGTCAAGCGGTACCCTAAAGCTGGCTAGAGCAGTGTCCGCTGGTTAGAGGGACTGTGTGCTTACGCTACACTTTTGATCCCATTGCGCCAGTTACTCATATTCAAGCCTATTCTGAAAAAAGTTAGTTTGAAAGTGAAGTTTTTCAGCATTATTTGCTCAGAATCTACTGAATGAATTTAATCCAAATCACAAAAAGCACTCTTTCTGGATCAAGATCTAGCTTTTTGCCAAGCCGTTCAGCTGTTTGGGCCGTAACAGTGTCTAAATTTCCTATGGAAAAATGAAAAGAGAAAACACATTTTGGACCTCCCTTTTTTTTCGAGTCCCGCTTGACAGATGGCCCACAACTTTCCAGCTAGGGGCTGAGGTGAAAAAAATGGGGGGGGGGGGGGGTGGCGTGGTTGGAGGAGTTGAAAATTAGCAAACTAAAGATGCCTGTCCTCTGTACGCCAGGACATCATGGGACCGATACTGAAGAGGAACTCTCCCGTTATCGATATTGCTTGGAAGGTGTGACTATACTTAAGGATCTATGATTGGTAGAATATTGATATGCGTACAGACACACAATACTGATTTGAATAGCGAATTGCACAACAGACAGTCCGAGTCGGAATACCAACCGGAAACTTAAGAATGGCCATTAAGAGATCTTAGGCCAGACAGCCCTTATGAAGTCGTAGGGAATAACCTAAGATGATGAAATACGTGTTGGCTAAGGCATGAATCAGGTTCAAAAAGAAGAGGCAAAGTGGCAAAAAATAAATCATCTAATAAGAGAAAGACAATTTTATGTTGTTATTACACATTGTACTATTATATGTATTTTGTAGCGTGTGCCTTAAAGTTATACAACTACAGTAGGGGAATGTTTGCATAATGTGATACTTACATTTGTGGATGTCAAAATCTGTTTCAGAAAACCTCGGGAAAAGCATGGGTTACCTTAGCCAACTGTAGAGGTTGAGGCCTTTTACTCCTGATGTCCTGGGACTCGACTTACTATGGATTCTGAGCAACTGGGCCAAGTACCCCTTCTTTACTTGACTGCCAGGGTAGGCGTAGTCTGAGCAGTCCAAGCCTCCCTCGGGGGTAAGACGTGTGGACACAGGGGAGTTAACACGGCTCACTACTCAGAATGCTCAAAGCAGCAGTAAATCAGTCTTTAGTTTTTTGCCACTAGCAGCACAAAGGTGAAATATAAGAAATACAATATTCACATACAAGCACACAATCCCCCTTGAGGACGGGGTTCTAGTGTTTCTATGGCGATTCCCTGTCCCACTCCCTCCTCACATTAGGGGTAATGGTTATTCTCCGTTCACTATTGGTAAAATCCATGTTATGCCCCACTAGCAGTCTGACACGCCTGAAACCAGTCTTACCCACACCAGCAGGCATGAAGAGTTCAGAGTTCTTGAGTGTGCCCCGTCCACGGGCACTCGTAGCAGCTGCAGCAGAGTTCAGGTAAGTCAGCTGCACTCAGCCCCAGGTGGCTACACTCAGCAGGTGTAGAGTCTTTCACTCGGGGTCATGCTCCCGAAGCGACCGGAAGCTCTTTACTGCTCCTCCTGCAGGGTAAGTGTCTGGTTCCCCTCCCAGTTGGGGGTGGCTGCAATGATTCTGTCTTGGATTCCTCGCCCGGATGATGGTGCACAGGTGCTCCCACGGCATCCTCACTTCTCCAGCGGGCGATGGCTGATCAGGTCGCAATACTTGATGCTCCCAGTGCCACCCTCTAGCATATGTGGTCACCTCATGTCACAGTGTGTGACTCCAGCCTAGTCAGCATGGTAAAATTCTTCACTGCGACCCGACCTGGCAGTACGGGGTTGGTGTCCGCTTCCACACAAGGCTACGGACCTTACCACATGGCAGTCTTTTCCCCAGCAGCCCCTCCTGGCATATGGGGTCGCCAATTTAGCACTACGCATGGACACAATCCGCACAACGTGACACACGGCACAATTCATGGCGGCCCTGTCCTGGCAAACGGGGGTCACCGACTTTGTCCTGCACACAGGCAACAACCTGATTGGTGCAGCAGCCATTTCCTTACACCTTGCACAGGGATTCCACTTGGTGGGGCTTCCACTGGACCTCACTCCCTCCAACACTGTCCTCTTCCTCACAGGGCACACTGGTCTTGGCAAGGCAGGCAGGCGATGTTGCTCCAGGGTATGTTGTCTTGTATTCCCTTGTAATGTCCCCTCACCCACTGGGGAGTCTAGTAGGCCTTGACCCCCAGTCCTGGTCACAGGCAGAAGTCTTGCCGATCTTCCCCTCCTCACACAGCCTGTCTGGCTGCTAGGCAGATGTCAATTTCAGATGTCTCAACCTCTCCATCTTATAGTCCACTTCCAGGCCCCAAATGTGATTTAGGGTCCGAGTCTTTAAAATTTATGTTGGGGTTCTTTTGAAATATCAACCCCTCTGTTCCCGTTTCCTCTTGAAAAGCTTTCTGACACAGCAGGTGTGTCTCCAAAGCGATAGCCCAGCAACACAGGCCAGAGGAGTGACTAGAGTTCACACCTAGATGTCAGCCACAGTGATATATCCATCAAAAGGTTAGCTCAGGGCCCCCAGCCCTACTCTTTACGATTTCCCATTTCAGCCCCATCATGTACCTCAGATGTAAAATAGAGACCATCGCACTCCTGCCAACAATCTATGAGCAGTTATATTTCAAATTTTGATATATTAATCAAACATGAACCAAAAAATATTCCACAATACAAAATCCAGTGTTTTTCAATGATGTTTATATATTTCCGTTGGTACAAGCAACAGTCAGTCTCGAAATTACAGCCAACACGTGTTTCGTCACGTCAGTGACTTTTTCAAGGCTAAGACGGCAGTGTAACAGTCGCTTGTAAAGAATGCGATCCGGTAATTCATCAAGAAAGGCAATGGCCAAATCAAAATTGGGATTTCAAACACAGTCTGTGTGTTATTGAGGATATGGAAATTCAATTGTAGTCATCACAAGATCCAATAATAAAAAATGGAAGAAGTGCAATCGAATTCCCATCACTACCCACCTCTATATGATCTACCTCAGATGTGCCCAGGCCTCTTTCCTTGTTAGTTCTCACTGAATCAAAGAGCACTCTTTAAGGTCTACAGGGGAAGCCTGGTCTTCCCCTCTCCAGTGTGTGTCCCACCCTGCTTACAGGAATGCAGCAATACACAATCTGTCTGATGGGATCTCTCTACCTTCTCCCCATGTCTCAACTTGCAGGCCTAGGTCTCCCAAAATGGAACCCAGGGTCCTCGATCTATTGTACCATCCACAGGCACAAATACTCCTAGTTCACCATGCATACAGCATACACATTTTTGAAGAGGCAGGACACATTAAATATATAAAAGATGGTTTATTGAGATAACAGGAACAAACCCCTGAAACACCAGCCGCTCTACAGTTGAACTGCTTTCCCTCTGCGCTCCACATTCCATAACAGCATCAGAGCAGGCAGGTTGCTAAGGAGCCGCAAGTGTTCCACAGCATCATATGAAATATGCATGAATTTATGTTAATCAATGGAAAGAATACAACACATCTCCCCTCTTAAGAAAATAAACTTTTTTAACAAAACAAATTAAAATTATGAACATATATAATCCTCATATTGTTTGGGTACTACACGGATGCGTCCAGAACTAGTTCTGATCCTAGGAGTAGATACATCACATGGACAAGGAACAACTTTGGATGTGTCAGCATCTTGTTGGGCATTAGAAAACACAGCAACCTCGATGTTTGAACATGGCGTCACCTTTCTGCTGTTCCACCGTTTACCATCTGATAGCTTCACACTGTTCCCCTGTACAAGAATGACTTTCTTGGGAGTAGACCATTTCGAACAACCTTTCCTAGCTTTCTCTCCCACAAACACTCTTACAAACATTCCCTGCGTAAACAAACGTTTGGATTTCCCAATTTTCTTATTATGACTATGACTGTAAGCTTTTTGGTAATTGTCCACTCTGTTTCGTACTCTACTTAAATTCACATCATGTTTCCCAGCTCTGTTCATCCAAGCTGGTACAGCCAGTGAACATGGTACTCTGCCCTTGAGTAAGGAAAATGGTGTCTCTTTTGTCACCGAATGAGGAGTGGTGTGATATGACCATAACATATCCTTGACTTGTTGCCTCCAGGACTCTCCACTCATACAAGCTAGTTGGACACACTCCACCAAAACTCTGGTAAAGCGTTCTATGAGGCCATTTCCCCTTGGATGGTAAACAGGTATTCTATACCCCACTTGACAAGAAAAGTTTCAAATTCTTCTGAAATAAATTGAGGTCCAATATCTGTGACGATCTCAGCAGGACAACCCTCCCTTCTGAAGATATCCTCACAAAATGAAATAACACTAGTGGACTTGACTTCTCTAACGAAAGGTACTTCCGGTCTCTTAGAGAAGTAATCCACCATAACTATGGCAAATCTCTCACTCACGTTCAAGCTATCAAAAGGTCCACAAATATCGATGGCCAGTTTATCCCAAGGACCCTTAGGCATAGGTGACGAAACAACGGTGGTTTCCTGGGAAGAATGGGTTTTGTCACTGCATGCACATGCTGTGCAATCACGAACATATCGCTCTATTTGTATGTCCATCCCGGGCCACCAAAAATCCTCTCTAATCTTTCTTTTCATGGCAGACATTCCACCATGTCCCTCGTGCATGATTTTCAACAATCTTTCTGTCAGCATTTCAGGTACAACCAACTTACACCCTCTTCTGAGTAAATCCTCTATAACGTTCAACTCAGACCAAATTAGTTTAAATGATTCCAATCCTTTGTGTAATCTCCATCCTTGTTCATAACTTAAAACACTTTTGATCTTGCTCAACCCGTCATCTTCTACAACAGCTTTTCTCCAATCCTCCTCACTAATAATAATAATCCACATTTGTAAAGCGCGAACAATCACCCTTAAGGGTCTCTAGGCGCTGGGGGCCGTCGGAAAGATTAAGCAAGCTATTGCCCAGAGTCACATGGTGCTGGGCTAATCTGACGCCAGCGCTGGGGATCGAACGGTGATCCCCAGATTCCGGAGTCAGTCGCCCTGGCCGTGGCGCCACACCTAATGGCACTACACACGTCTTTTACTTCTGCCACCATCCACTCATCATCATCATCATTATCCTGCACCCTATCTAATGGTAACCTTGATACACAATCAGCATTCACATTCCTTGCACCAGGAATATACTTTATCTCAAAGATATACTCTTGAAGACGATATAACCACTTGGCGATTCTGGGACTGGCTTTACCCGCACCTCTCGTGTAGAAAAGATCTACCAAAGGTTTGTGGTCCGTGTGTAGTTGGAATTTAGTTCCCCACACAAATGTTTGAAAATATTGCACAACCCACCGGCATGCCAGAGGTTCCTTTTCAATGGTGGAATATGTGTGTTCTGCACCCCTTAGTGTGCGGGAAGCGAAAGCTACTACTCTTTCGTTCCCTTTGTGCACCTGAATGAGCACCGCACCAAGACCATAATTACTGGCATCAGTGGAGATAATGGTTTGATCTTCAGGATCAAATGGCTTTAAAGTAACAGCACTGGCAATGTGTTTTTTAATAGCTTCAAATTTTACTTGACACATCTCAGACCATTCAAATTTGGCATCTTTTTTCATCAATTTCCTCAACTCATGGACTTTATCTTAAAAATGATGTACAAATTTTGAGTAATATTCTGCAAGGCTAAGAAACGACCTGAGTTGGTCTTTATCACTCGGAGCAGGTGCATTTTCTATGGCTACAACTAAACTCCGTTTGGGTTTTACACTATTACACGTTAAAGTGTGGCCTAAATACTCAACTTCATTCACGCCAAATTTACATTTTTCTAAGGCTATAGTGAGTCCAGCATCTGAAAGTTTCTTCAGCACCTCTTCCAATATTTTATCATGTTTGATTTTATCACACCCCCACACTAAAACGTCGTCTTGGAACACTAAAACATTTTCCAAACCTGCGAAAACAGATTTCATCACTCTTTGAAATACGGCCGAAGCCGACGCCAAACCAAATGGCATGCGTACAAATTGGAAAGCACCCTCTGGAGTGATGAAGGGCGTGATGTGTCTCGAATCTTCGTGCAATAATACCTGGTGATACGTGTTGGACAAATCCAATGTGGTGAAATGTGTACCCCCCTTAACAGTTGCTAACATTTCGTTGATGCGGGGAAGAGGATGTCGGTCTATCCAGATGTTGTCATTAACGTCTCTCAAATCAATATCACATCCTAATATTTCCATTGGGTTTTCTGGCCAAAACTATTGGACCTAACCATTCGGATGCCTCAATGGGTTCAATTACGCCCTCATTACAAAGCCTATGTAATTCGTCTTTGAGTTTGTCTCTTAATATAAACGGAACATTCCTTACTTTATGTACCTTGGGAACAGCATCAACCTTTAAAATGATCCGATGTTTAAACTTTTTGAAACATCCTAATTTCTTACTAAACAAGAATGTAGTAACCCAATTGGAAGTGTTTGCAGGTGATGTTAATAACACTTGTTGAGGATGATTCGGGTTTAGGACGATATCAAGGGCCCTCTGTTCTTTCCAACCTAATAGAGATCTACCCTTGTGCACGATGTATAATTTTGCGGTGGTTTTTCTGCTCAAAAAGCACATTTATGTTTCTACGTACCCCAAAACAGGTAGTTTTTCGCCACAATATCCTTAAGGAATAACATCAGTGGGTTGTAACTCATCTAATTTTCCTCCTAAACCTTCCCAAATGGATTTATCAATGATGGTAAATGGGGAACAAGAATCCGCCCAGACTTGTACATCCTTCCCCTTGATTTTAATTACGCATTTGGGAGGACAATAACTGTCATGTTTGCCCACTTCACATTTGAGAACCTGATTGGATTCTATGACCATCACTTCCACATTGTCATCATCACTATCACAGTAATATGGAATGTCTTCCCTTTGAGACAAATTGGTATGATTTACTAGGTTAATAGATTTGGGGATTATAAAAGGTTCAGAACTCTTGCACCATCTCGCAAAGTGCCCAAATCTTTTACACTTGTGACATCTGCTTTTAGCAGCTGGACAATGATTAGCATCAACTTTTTTAACACTCTGTTTTATGTTATGCACTGTTTCATCCTCTTGCACACATATTTGAGATACAGTGTTAAGCTCTTTAACATATCTGGAGGTGTTCTCCATTCTTTTAGCTACTGATAGTGTTTTGTCTAAAGAAGGATCCTTTAAACCTAGTAATTTTTCCAGAATTTTGAGATTCGACATTCTATTAATTAACTGATCTCTGATTAGATCATCTCTCATGTTGTTGAATTTACAAGTGACAGCCAACATCCTTAAATTTGCCATGTATTGCTCAATGGTTTCCCCTGGTGACTGCACACATGAAAAAAATGTGTGTCTTTCTACTACAACACTAACTTTTTTTCCAAAATTTTCTTTCAAAGCTTTTAAAGCAATTTCGTATCCATCAATGTTGCTATCTCCCCCAGATTCACCTTCTGCATTTACCTCAATGTTAGAAGCTTCCATCATAGGTAACGTTTTTAGAACATTTCTGCCTTCTAACCCCAAAAATTGTTTAAGAATTGCTAATTTTCTTTTCGAAACATAATCATCACCCCCTATGGCCTCCAAATATGTTTCAAATGTTTCTTTCCAATGTTCCCACAACATGCATGGTTGACCTGGACCAAGAAGAATGGTGGTGCAGGAATAACTTGGGTTGTCATTATTTAAAATGAAAGATGACAGGAAATGCACTAAAGAAACAAAAAGAAGCTGTAATGTTACAAAATTTAAAATAAAGTGTCTCTGTAAGGGAAAATATTCTGATTATTAAGACTAACGAGGTCAAAATTATGCCCAATAATGGCTTGCAGGTGGAAAGTACCTCTCTGAAAAATGATGAATAGAAGTGTGCGTGTCACTTATCTAGTAGAACAAGTTTCTTTTCCGAAATTTGACACGCTTGTAATGGTGTACGTATCACAGATGAACTGAAGATTAAGCGTGTGACAGGAATCAAACGCTGACACGCTTGTAACGGTGTGCGTATAACCGAAGAACAGAAGACTAAGCGTGTGGCCGGAGAGAAAGTTGAACAATATTGAAATCAGGAAGTAGAAGGCGTGTGGCTGGAAGGCTGGCTAAACGCTGGATCGGAAATTTGGATATTTGCTGATTTCTCCCAAGATGGCGGCACGTTACTTTACGCACGCAACGTGCGTGACGTGTGCGTCGGGACGCTCCTTTCACACCCTTCACACCAGGAATGTCCGCTTCAGGATGGCACAGACTTCTCAGCGCACGGGCTTCGGAACGCACAAGCCTTTCAAGCGCAGGGGTCCCTCGATGCGCAGGCCTCTCCAACGTACGGACCTTACAACTGTCATAAGTTAAAAGTAAGCATTCTTCTTTATGTACGATTCCGCTGCATATCCATACATTGATATGTATAAACACCCAGTGAACCAGATGACAGTGAAAATGTCCGTCAACGAATGAGGAGAGCTTCAGTGACAACCGATACGTACATGCAATAACTCCACAAGTGTTGTATGGGTAGCTTTCTTTCTCTTCTTTAAAAAAAAAAAAAGAAAATCTCAGTCCCCTAATTTAGATGAATATTGTAGTTGTCACAATGGCTAGCTGGACACTATATGACTTGGTGTCAGAATAAGTCTAAGAAAAGACAATCCAGGGGTCACTTACTGTCCATTAAGGTGTTCCTTCTTCCGTAAGACGTAAAACCAATCCAAAACACTGGTGTCCTCCTCTATGAAGGTAATCCCATCCTCGTCGCCAGTTTTGAAGAGGCAGGACACATTAAATATATAAAAGATGGTTTATTGAGATAACAGGAACAGACCCCCTGAAACACCAGCCACTCTCCAGTTCAACTGCTTTCCCTCTGCCCTCCACAGTCCATAACAGCATCAGAGCAGGCAGGTTGCTAAGGAGCCGTAAGTGTTCCACAGCATCATATGAAATATGCATGAATTAATGTTAATCAGTGGGATGAATACAACACACATACTGCACAGTGCTGTATCTTCTATGTACTGTACCACTCAACATGCACGCACTACACCTTTCATGTATTGTACCGCTCACAGGTTCACATACACCTAGCACAAGCAATTTCTCTGCACACACTGCACAGCACTACATCCTTTGGATACTGTACCACTAATAGGCACTTATACACCTAGCACATGCATGCACTATGCATGCACTCCTCATTACTGCAATATCCCTGGATTGTACCCTTCACAGGCACACATACTCCCAGCACAGATACACCACTCCTGTGCATCACTTCAACACCCAACCGATATAGGCCAAGGGTGAGTTAAGCACACTGCAGCGTAACTTTAAAAATGAGTGATCCTGTCGGTGTCCCTCAAGTGACACAGGTTAAAAAGGACCTGTTCACTCCTACTGATCACTACACAGTATGCTGTCACCACCATGCTTGTGCTTCTTTACTCCTGGTGAAACCAGTTGCCTTCCACCACTATGAGAGTAGCGCTTTGGGACCCCCTCCCAGTCCAACAAGACTTGCTCCAGCTACCTAACGAGTCCTGTGGACAGATGACAAGAGAAGACAAAAAGCTGAAGTGCAACAGTGTGCCTTGTGGCTGCAGCATTGTGGTGCTTGTTAGTACTCCGGTGTATTGGTAGATCAGTTCTGCTTTTCAGCATGTGTTTTTTTTATTGCTTGCAGTGCCCAAACAAGGTCAGGTCTGTGATTTGGATGTCTGGGTGCATGCTGTTTCTGAATGCTTTAAATAAGCAATTGTGCCTTTTTAAGTAGATTTGCTTTCTGCACTAAGTTTGTGTGTCTGTGTGTACAAAAAAAGTTTAGATGTGCATGTGGAATAATTAAGTGGGTAGGTGAGTGACGGCTGATGAACAGGTAAGAACATGGATAGATGGATGAGTGAGAGAAAGGGTGAATGGGCGCATGCTTGAAATAATTGGTAGGTGAGTGAGTGCATAGATGATCAATGTATGGAAGGCACTACACACTCTTTTTGTTCTTACTCTTTGCCCTTTTAGTACCAGCACCCACGGATTAACCATGTCCTTTAAAGATATAGCCGACATTACCACCAACCAAGCGGATACTAAAACTTACACAACGGATGAAGCAGAATCAGTATACTCTTTGGTACAAGAAGCTCGCACATTCAGTTCCTCTACCAGCACTACAACCCAATTACTGAAACAACTAGAATACACTCTAAAGAAGGAGATCAATCAACGACTCCATGCTACCACATTGATTGAATATCATAAAGTTAAAAGAATACCAAGAGGACTACGCATAGCTTTGAAACCTATGCTTTTCAAATTTAATAAAACATTTATGCTCAAATGGTACGCAATACTGAACAAATGTTCATTAGATTTGATTCTTCTCATTGTCGAAGAAATTTCAACAATCCTCACGGAACTGACAGATGACATCAACAGACTCAAAGAAGAAATACAGGCAAAAATGGAACAAGAAGACTGGAAGAAAGTCCTTGAAGATAT
Organism: Triturus cristatus; assembly: GCF_964204655.1. NCBI lineage: Eukaryota > Metazoa > Chordata > Amphibia > Caudata > Salamandridae > Triturus > Triturus cristatus. The sequence continues at coordinate 385,108,821 of NC_140588.1, forward strand.
TAATGGTCGCCTAGACAATTATGCTAGAGAAGTACATGAAAGAAAAATCCGAAAATTTCGAAGAGACACGATCGATTATAAACTGGACGAAGTTTATACATGGGCCGAAACATATGCCCAAAAACGCTTTTCTCGGAAGCCAGGAAACACTTCATCCGAAGAAAGTGTAGTAGACGACCAGGACATTTCTACACGACGCCCGCCAGCAAAAGGACACACAGAACGATCAGAAGCTTCCAGTGAAACGATGCCCTCTACTTCAGGAAATAAACCGTCTTTTTTGGCAGAAGGTCAATCATCCAATCTTCCCCCGGACAAAAATACTACAACCCCAGATACCGCACCCGTAGGGGACAAGTCAAAAAAAACCTTGGAATCAGGAAGACCTCAAAGGAACCCCAGGAAATGAATTCGTTAGTAGTAAATATTTCCAAGAAAAAGTTGAACTCAGAACAACTACAAGTTTTGAACAAAGGGAAGTCATTCGTTCCCACATATTCATCTAACCCTTTGGAAACAGAAATTTCGTTTTTTAAATTCATGCGAAAACTAAGGTTGAAATGGTTCTTCTCACAAAATAGACCGGATGCAACTGAACCCACAATTGAACGTTTCAGACCTAAAAGTAAGTTCATGGCTCCTACATCACACAAGACGCTGGACAACTTTGAACTATTAGTGAAAAAAGAATTCACTCGGATCAAGTATAAAAGATCACAATACTCTAACCTTACACCGAGAGACTTACGAATACTGAATTCTTTGCGACAAGATGAAAATATCATTTGTCAACCAGCAGATAAAGGCGGAGCCTTAGTCATCTTGGATTCTGGATTCTACAGACAAAAAGTGGACCAACATGTAAAGGATGAATATACTTACATTCACCTACAAGGGAACCCGATCAAAGCCTTTCAGGAAATACTAAGTTCCTTGTTACAAAAAGCCTGTGATAATGCTGTGATCTCTGAAAACACCAGAAGATTCTTATCAGTTCCTACTCCAAAGACACCGCATATTTATATGCTCCCTAAAATTCACAAGAATTTGGAGAACCCACCCTTTCGACCTATTGTTGCAGGGTGTGGATCCATCCATGAACCAATTGGACAATTTTTAGACTACCACCTACAACCACTGGTACAATCATGGATTACTTATGTAAAAGACACCACAGACTGTCTTTTAAAATTGAGGACATTAAATCATCTTTTGAATGAAGACTTTTTATTGTGCACAATAGATGTGGTAGCACTTTATACTTCAATACCTCACAATGAGGGATTAGAAGCCATTGAATGGTGACTTCTAGATTCTCCCATAGAACGGGATTTGAGCGTGTTTCTACTTGAACTCTTACATTTTTCGCTGTATCACAGCTACTTTCTTTGGCAAGATGAATACTATTTACAAAGGACAGGAACATCGATGGGATTTCCCGGAGCACCTGCTTATGCGAATACTTTCATGGCGCACTTTGAATCTCTTCACATTCTTCAAAATCCGTTATGGCAACAACACACAATATTATTTCTCAGATACATCGACGACATTCTGTGTCTCTGGAAGGGACCTCAACAAGCTCTTGAAACCTGCATACAGCAGTTAAATCTCTGCAATCCCAGAATACAATTCACATATGACATACAATCCGAGAAAATACATTTCTTGGATATAGAGATTCGCAAGACCCAGGAAGGTATACAAACCTCAGTTTATAGAAAACCAACGGATGTTAATAATGCATTGCATTTTTCTAGCGGACATCCATTTTCTTTGAAAAAACACTTACCGATTTCACAATTCATCAGAATAAAGAGGATCACATCAAATGAAGCAGAAAGCACACAATTGATCAACGAACAAAGAGAACGGTACAAAGAAAGAGGATATCCAGACGACATTCTGGATGAAGCGGAGAGAAAAATTCGCAACAAAAAAAGAGAAGACCTATTACTTCCAGCAGAGAAAACTACATCACAACGTGAAGTATGCGTCTTAAGATACTCCACCCAGGCACCTCACATCAAGAAAATAATCAACAAACATTGGGAACTTGTCACAACAGAACCTGACTTTGCAAACTTGTTTCAAGGCCCGCCGATATTCGCACATACAAGGTCGAATAACCTAAGAGAAATCCTGAAATTCAAACCTACTAACCCACAACTTAAACATAAAGGAATGCAAAAATGCTACAACTGTGGTCAATGTGGAAACGTAATGGTGGGACAGACTTTCAACCACCCTCAGACAGGAGAAAAAATTTCTTTGCGACACTCATCTGATTGTAACACTGAAACTGTCATATACGCGATAAGATGTCCATGTGGACTCGTATATGTAGGCAGAACATCAAGAAAAATAAAAACGAGGATCATAGAACATAAGAGTACAATTCGAAATAAGAATTTGAAATCCTGTCTGGCCACACATTGGATAAACACAGCACACACCATACCCCAATTACGTTTCACCATCTTAGAGAAAATCAGCACCACAACTTGCACTGACATTCACAATACGCTAGCAAGAAAAGAAACATTCTGGATTAAAAAACTGGGTACATTGACCCCCGGGGGGCTCAATGATCATATTGAATTTTCCTGCTTCTTATAATTAATGTTAAACATTACTCTCCATGTTCTCTCAGTAGACGCACGCTCTCCCTGCAATTACACAATTTTGTAGAGGTTTTGTAAAGGATTTGCACTCGTTTCACACACTAGATGGGCTCACTCAGACATATTATTTCGTTTCATCTTTATTATTTTTTTCTAAGGACATCTATCAGTAGATAGATACTGACTAAGTCACTTGGAGATTGTCCGAATATTAGTACACGATGCAATTCTCAACTGCTCATCTGACAAGGAACACTGTAATCCTTATTATCAAATGTTTTTATCCGAGATTCAATAAAGTTTTTCAAATGCACGACATGTATAAAAACAGCCCCTTCACGTTTCACAATGACGACGCATTGCTGTTACTTACGCATCGAGATTCCCACGTTCCGCGTTCCTTGACCCTTGACCGGTAAGTCACTTCCGCTGTATTTTGGTGAACCGACCGATTTTGCGTCGGACCTGTACCGTATGTAATGTAGCTCTCCTTACCCTTACAGACACCCGGATAGGATTATATGCAGCCCACAGAAGGGTAAGCTCTTATTACTTTCCCTTGACAGTCATTGTTCATACTCAGTCGTTCACGCACTAATAAGATTCCTCCACCTTTCCAACAGTCGAGGGTTACCCTGTGATAACGTTGTATAGAAACTCCATTGGACCCGTGACAGTGAGTACGACAAACAAACACTTGTGGTGTTTACTAAGAGGCAAATCCGATATGGGGTCTGTTCTCCTTTCTCGGTTGTTCTCCGCACGTAGGATTTTCAAATAAGGGTTACGCTGACACGACTATCGACATATTCTTTCCATAGGCACACGTTTTCTTCTTTTTTCCTTTATTAAAACACCGGGCGATCAGCTCTTGAACACATTTTCGGTTAAGAGTGCAAATCCTAACAACATATATGTGAACTAAGCATTATTGTTTCAATTTTTTGTAGTGTTACAAACGTGGAACTGTTTATTGAAGCACACGAACTAAATCCCCTGAAGAAGGGCTAATAACCCGAAATGCATTGGGATAGATGTTAAAAATTCGATGTATTTTGAAGTTCAAGAAACCATATTGGTTAATGTATAACATTTGTTTATGAGATATTTCAACTATGAATTACGCTGCATCTACTACGTATGTCTAAGAAATACGTGTTTAAATCATGCGTTTTACTATGAAAAACTAAAGATTGATGTTACTTTACTAAGAATTGTTGAGTAAAAAGAAAAATTACTTTTGTGAAACTCTGTTGAGTGCGATTGCTGTGCGTCATGTAGGTATGGATCACACCACACCTCTTCATGTTCAATGTATGGAAGAGTCAGTGCATGGATGATGAACGGATGGATGAGTTTGCATAGATGGGTGGGTAAGTGCACACATAAAATGGGTTCAATGAGTGAGTGCAAAGATGGATTGAGGAGTGAGTATTTTTCAGGTTCTCCTGCCGTATCACAGGCCATGTCAGGCCGCAAGCTGCCCTATGCTCTCAGACCCCACTCCAACCTCAACATACCTACCCCATAGTATGCACAAGGCTGTCCGATAACCTTGCCCATTCTGCAACTGTCACCTGATCATAGGCCTAATTGTGGACTTGTACAAATCCCTTTGGATGTACTCTTTTCTCTCTGTCCTTTATAATTGGAAAATATAAGGCACGGAGATTCTACATGACTTCTTGCTTTGTGTTCATGCAAGTCATTTACTTCTAAAATACCAAACAAGGAATCCTTTACCGTTCCGAAAAAATTAAATGACTTCTAAAATAGTTGGCCTGAAATTAAATGAATTCGTCCCTTAAAGAAGTTACCTGAAATTCAAGAAGGAACCAGTATGTATCTGAATGTGACTTGGAAACAAGGCTTCCTCTGGTATGAAGATAAAACACCCGTAGTTGCCGTGGTCCAAGTGTTACAAAGAAGGCTGACGCCGGAAAACTTGCACTACACTACCAAGCAACCCCCTAAAGCTGTTTCACCTACTTAAACTGACCTTGAAGAGTTTTCTTTATTATAACCCAGTAGAAAACATGTTTATCACGTCTTTTTTTTGTTTTGCGTTGCCTATGGCAATATGGAAATGTTTGTTTACTGTTCCTTAGAATATCACCGCATGCATTACTGCTAGCCTTAATGGAAGACGGAAACCATGGGAGGTGAAGCTTACTGGAAATGGTATTTAGACAATTAGAAAATTGCAAGCTGAATTAATTGGTTAGAAGAAACACATTTAATTGAAGTAAATTGAAGCTGATTTTTTAATTAAATATCCGGTTGTTTAAGGGAAGAACATAAATTAATCATAATTACAGAAATAATAATTTGAAGTAATTTAACTATTTTTAATTGACTATGAAAACATTTCCTTTCTGTGTGGCATATTTTATGTTTACCCTTGGGGGCTACATGAATGAAAAATAGAACATTCTAGGTGTCTAAACCTTTATTAATTTAAAGGTCACTTTAAATATTAGGAGGTTAGCTTTAGGAATTCAACGTTGTTTTAACTGCTTTTGGTTTGTGTGTGCATTGCTATGCGCAGCAAAAGGAGAGAGCTAATGTTTGGTAGCGGAGAGCTGTGATTTTATAACAATAGTGAGGGAATAGGATGGAGCTTTTCACTTTGGCATATATAAAAACATGCAGTATAATTGGTAGCCATGGTGGGGACCTGCTATTAAAACAAACTGTTTTTCTTTCTTGGGAATTTACTTCCTCACTTGATGGGTTGTTACATAGGTTTGTAAACGTTTGACAAGTTCTTAGACTTCCTTTTCCTATTCTTTTCAAAATAGGTAATAGGTGAAAATGTCAATATGAAAATTGTATTTGAATTAGAGTGCTTTAATATTATGAACATATAGCTCACACTTAATTTATGATCAGGAGTGTGTATGAGCGTATCTTAAAGTGCTTTACTTGGTGCTGAACTTTTACATAAAACGACTTAAAAAGCAAAGGGCCTGCGTCACAAATTTTTTAACGCACCCAAGTTGAGCTTACTTGCATGGAAATAACACTTTAAAGCAACCTCTGGGGTCCCGGGTGGGGCCGGGGATCCCCCACCAACACAAAGAAAAACGCGGCGCGAAGCCGCATTCCAAGGAGATAACAAGAAGGAAATCACTGCGGCTCTCCCAATCTCAGCAGGAGAGACAATACTATAATGTTCTCTGCACTAGACAAAATCACCCATTATGCTTTGCAGGGCTCTTTGTTTGAGCTACCTTTATGCCCCTATCTCAACCTTAGGTGGTCCTAAGACAATGGGACCACCACCAAATGTTTATACTTTGCAAGTCATCTTCTGGGTCCTCACTCTAAGTTGAGGAGGACTCTAGAATCATCACCCTTCCCGCTGTTCAAGGCATTTTTACTCTCTCCTATGGCTGGAGCTTTTGATCTACATCTTAGATTTGGTTGGTTTCAAAGGGCTTTGTGTAGGGTAACATTTTTGAAGGTTATATTTTTTTTGATCTATCATTTTTGCAATTATGACAATGATTCCTACCATCGTAATATTTTTTGATAGGAAATGGAACTCACTTGGTATATTGGTGTGACCCCTCTAGGGGGGTCACCAGTGATTACACAATGTCATCTATGGTGTGTATCTTTGTAAATTACTGAGTAGTATTTAGTAATGTATGCGTAATAAGTGTACTCCTTTTTCTAAAGAAAAAGTATTGACTGGACAATCATTTATTGAGTGTTATTATTCTGTGCCAATGATAGGTGATTCCTAGACCACACCACCTCCCTTGAGTAGTCCTTAAACTGCTCCGCTGCACTACCAAGTGAGAGTCAAGCGCTGCAAGGGGGTGTTTCGTTCCCATTGAGGACCATTGAGGAACTCACGAGTTTAAGTTCGGGGGGGAAATGTGGCTGTTTCTGGGTGGATCACCCTGCAAAAGTAGGCAGACACTCACAACTTGTGTTGCTTTTGTGGGTTTAATACACCTCAAAGAAGAGATTAACCCACCTTGGAAACACATGAATACTTGCTCCTTTTAAAGGTGGGTGCACTTGTTTCCATAAATGGAGTGTGAAAGCTTCCATATCTAAAGTGGTCTAGAGAAGAATGTTTCTCAACGTGTAAAATATTTTCTCCATTGAAATAATAGTTATGTTCTAAACTATATCTGCACCACATTGGCACATGTGGACCACAGGACATATATTGCTGTCGAAGTTGTCATTTAGTACTCATGGAACGCTTTGTAAATCCTAAAACAGTCATAAATGTGCTCCAAATGAGGAGTAATCCTAAAACTGTCAGTCATATTGAGTTGCAAATCGAGCCCCAAATATTTTTATGTGCCTCTTTTCTATCATCTGTGCTCTTCTTTAGCTGTTGTGCATGGTATTTTTGCACATTACTCTTTAATATTACCAACTAGTCAGGGAACTCTGTATTGTCCAGAGTACCATTAAGTAGCACACCTAACCTTTTAAATATATATGTAATTGCTCGATACCAGGTGTTCACCACATGCACCACCATCCATCTCTTTCCCACCTCTTTTGTAGACATTGCTCCTCCATTTCATTTCACTCTCGCTCAGCAAGCAGAGTATAATGCAACATGTACCATATATTTTCTTTTAAAAAAAACATACATTTGCAATGTTAATCAAAGTAGTAGAATCTCTGCAGTAAGGCGTTTCCTCTCCAGGTTCAGAATGAATGTCAAGCGGGTGTTTGACCTGACCTGAGCCCAGAGATGGTGAACTCTTCTGTGGTTGGTGATCAGAGAATAGTTGTAGACAGCTGTGTTGAGGGTGGAATCCTACTTGAGTCCTCTACAGTCTTCAGGGCAGTGGACCAGTATATCCTCTACCAGAGACTGCATGATTGAGGATAATGCTTTAGGCTGGATTCATTCTTTTCTGAGTGATAAACCCCAGCCGATCCATTTAGCACTCTATAGATCTGGACTTAACGCTATTCACTGTGAAGTGCCTCAAGATGCAGCTCTCTCTCTGTTGCAGTTTAATCTCTGTGACTGCCTCTGTCTTGGCATCTCTCTTACGTCATAACCATCTGGTATTCTATATGTATGCGTACGATGCTTAGATCCTCCACAGTGTACAATAAAAAGATGTGAAGGTGGCTACTCTCCCAGTGGCTCTTGAAGCAGTTTAATGAAGAATGAATGTTAACTTCTTGAAGCTAAATCCCTCTAAAACAGAAGTCATGTTTATTCCTAAGTGGCACACCATCTGGGAATCTCACCGATGGCCACCAGCTCTGGGACCACCTATCCACCCGTCCCAAGTAGGTAGGACCATTGGTACTTTGCAAATGCAAATCTGTATCCAAAGTAACAGGTTGGAGCAGTCACCAAATTGTGCTTCCTCCATCTCGCCATCTTGCACCAGATCTTTCCATTCCCGCTGTTTTTTCAGAAAATTGTAGCAATTGATGCCTTTTGTAATGTCCTTTGGCTACTCGAGTGTCTTGGTCTTCCTTAATGTGAGATTGCTGGCCTTCAGTACATTTAAAACTCAGCAGCCCGGCTTCTTCTGAGAATAAGGACCTGTTTGTCACGTTTCATGTGCTCTGGAATTCATTTTCTTCCAGTGGCCAGATGTATTTCCATCAAGGTAGCATGCATGCTGCGTCGTATCTGCAAGTCTCAGACCTCCACTTTCCTCCTTGCTGAGTAGTCCCACCTGAAATTTCGACAAGAACTCAAAACATGGACGTTTGCAGAATAGTTTCATTGATACAGTAGTTCTCGTTTTTTTTCTGCAGCACACCTGCCTATTTGTGTGAATGTTGCACTTGATCAATATTAATAGTATTATTAATAATATTACATTTGCTTGTCACCAGAGGTATGAAACATTTATCCCCAAGTCAGTCAGAGTTTCAGGATTTGGTTAGAAATTTCAATATAATAGTGACAAATGTTTGAGAGAAAGAAAAGCAGAGTGATATGTAAGAAAAACAGCAGATGAGAGGAAAAATGAAAATTCAGTTTTGAGGGAAACCATACCGGGGGACAGATACATTGGCAGTTGCAAAGGATTCTGAAAACGGTGTGCAAAAATTATAGAAGTGGTGTTTAGGGATAGTAACAAACAGGCACATGCATCAAGAAAAGCTTTTGCGAGTCCTTAATTGCCAGTCCCCTACCCACGACAAGGGCCACTTGCTTGACCCTGTTTTCACCAACTGCCTCAACCTTTCGGTCGGCACTATCACACATCTCCCCTGGACCGACCACTTCCTCATCTCCCTTAACTGGAAGACTCACAAAGTCACTCCCCCCACTCCTATACCACGTAAAATGAGGAATTGGTCCAAGCTTCCACTGGAACAATGGTCCAATCTTCTATCTGCCACAAGACCATCCTTATCCCAAGACCCCATACCGGACAACAGCAAAATCCACAATTGGATCGAGGACTCCATCGACTCCGTTCTCCCCATGAGGAGAACTATTCTAAAAAGAGCGAGAGTAACCGCTCCGTGGTACTCAGAGGAGCTTAGGAAGAAAAAACAGCAATGCAGACAATTGGAAAGAAAATGGCGCATGGGATACGACCCCGTCGAAAAAATTAGGTACAGAGAAGCCATCAGGACCTATAAACTGGAAATCAACACAGCCCAATCCACTTACTATGGAGATAAGATTATGTCCGCTAAGTCTAAACCAAAAGAAATCTATCAAATAGTTAAAAGCCTGTCTAAGATCTCCGCCCCGGCCGTCCCAGCCGAAAACCCCATCGATAGATGCAATGAGTTAGCTGATTTTTTTTACCAAAAAATAAATAAAATCTATTCTTCATTCTCAACTCCTGCATCTGAACCCACAGCCACTGAACCTTGCTCCTCTACGCAGAATGAATCCCCCGTGCAAGCAACGCTAAACAAATTCCCACTAATGGACTCAGACTCACTCCAATCCCTGGCCTCACAAATAAAGTCTGGCTCCCCCCGCGATCCTGCACCCCCCCTTACAATGAACATGGTTAGCCAAGTCATCCTCCCCACTATTTTGGAACTCCTCAACAGCTCAATACTTAAGGGCGTAGTGCCCCCAACCTGGAAACAGGCGATGGTGAGAGCATTACTCAAGAAACCGACCCTCAATCCGAAGGACCCAAATAACTATCGTCCCATCTCCCTGCTACCTTGGATAGCCAAAATTTTGGAGAAACATATCAATATTCACCTCACTAAATTCCTGGAAGAGAACCGGTTACTGGATTCTACCCAGAACGGATTCCGTCCCAAACACAGTACAGAAACTGCTCTCTTAGCCGTGACGGAGGAATCCAGAAGGATTCTGGACCAAGGGGGATCAGTGGCAGTGGTCCTCCTCGACCTAAGCGCGGCGTTCGACACTGTCTGCCACAAAACCCTGCTCGGCCGGCTATCTCATCTGGGACTAGCCGGGGCCGCCCTTGACTGGTTAAGTTCCTTTTTGAGCGGAAGGACTTTCAGGTCTTTGACGGCGACTCCTGCTCCACTAGTAAATCCCTGGATTGTTGGGTACCCCAGGGCTCTTCCCTAAGCCCCACGCTGTTCAATGTGTATATGAGACCGCTGGCTGGGGTTGTCCGCCAACATGGTATTACAATCATTTCATATGCGGACGACACCCAGCTGGTGGTCTCCCTCGCACAGAAGAACAGCGGGTCCCCCCGAGATAACCTAGCGGCCTGCATGGAAGAGGTTAGGAAATGGATGACAGCATCCTCACTAAAATTAAATGGGGATAAAACCGAGGTCATGCTCCTCGACCCCCCTACCCTCACTGCCTTTGACCGGCTATGGCCTCCTAGTTTAGGCCCACCACCTACCCCGAAAGAGTACATCAAAAGCCTGGGAGTGTGGCTTGACAAATCACTCACTCTGAATACCCAGGCTACCAAAACTTCAGCAACATGTTTTGGTATCATTCGTATGCTGAGAAAAATTCAGCCCCTCCTACCCTTTGAAGCTAAACAGGTGGTCATTCAGGGCCTCATCCAGTCCCGGATAGACTTCAATAATGCTCTCTATTTGGGAGCCCCTGAGTACGTGCTGCTAAAACTACAGCGAATTCAGAACTGTGCGGCACGTACTCTACTTAAGATACCGAGAAAAGAATCTGCCAAAATGGGAATTCGATCACTACATTGGCTCCCGGTGAGGGAAAGAATAAAATACAAAACCCTATGCATATCCCATCAAGCATTTCACAGAGCAAACCCGGAGATCAATCACTCTCTTCTCACTCCCTACCTCCCCGGGAAACTGCTGCGCTCAACTTATGCCTTTCTAGCCACAGTACCCAGAATTAAGAGGTCAAGAGCAGGAGGCAGAACCTTCACCTTCAATGCCGCCAAACTATGGAATTCTCTTCCCCTATCCCTCAGATCCAATCCTAGCCTCCCTTCCTTCCGCAAGGAATTTAAAACTTTCCTGTTCAGAAACTAATTCCACTCCTTTCTCCCTCAACTACTCCCTCAGTGAATCAGTTTTTCTACTCAGCGCTTGGACGCCTTGGGGCAGCAGCCGCGCTCTATAAATCCCCTTTCATTTCATTTCATTTCATTCATTTCATTTCATTTCATTTCAAAAGCCTATGCATGTAGGAATCGCTATTAAAATAGCGGTTCCTAAACATTCCTTAATTGTGACTCGCAAATTGCGAGTCGCAATTAAGGAATGCCTTCCCATTCATTCTTATGGGCCTACAGGCCCATAGGAATAAATTGGAGATTGCATGCGCAGTTTGCGAGTACCAATAGGACACCCTGTTGCACCCCTGAAATTGCTCTGTGCACACATGTTGCGCACACACATGCCCCAAGGGCATGTGTGTGTGTGTAACCTACAACTTTAAAAAATGCACTTCAGTGCATTTTTCAAAGTTTTTGCAAATTACCATCAAGTTCAACTTCATGGTAATTTGCGCCCCCTAGTAGCGAAATCGCTATTTTACAGTGGTTCTTGCATTGCATTTAAGGAATCGCAATTGCAATTCCTTAAATGCAATCGCAATTTGATAAATCGCAATTAATTGCATATTCTCAATTTGCGAGTGCCTTGAACCTTGATGCATCGCAAATGCCTTTTTTGCGGGCGCAAACGGATGATATTTGCGAATCGCACCGTTTGCGCTCGCAAAAATGGTTGATGCATGTGCCTGATAGAGAGGTAAGGTTTCATGGGATGTTCCCACAGTTTGTAAAAATGTTATTGAGTGTGCAGTTCGAGAAAATAAGGAAAAATGCTTGCAGTAGTCAGGCCCTTAAAAAGCAAGAAAAATATTTCAGCTAAATGAAAATTCGAGCGGATCATTGAAATATTAATTTCCAATTAGCAAGCGTGCTTATTACGATTTCTTCATTCAAATTTGAATCGAATGCATTTCTCATATACCCATTAAAACGTTCACGACGATCAATTATTGCTGGATAGCTTTATTAATTAAGACACATTTTATTATTAAAAACCGGAATCATGCATATAGATCGTGTTTATCCGGAAAATCTCTGGTGATTTTGTACCTGACTTGGGTATGCCTAGAACAAATGGACCCAGGACTGGTCCTGAAACCATTCTGCGCTGGGAAATAAATTCAGCGCAAGGTTCTCGGTCTCTACCAGGTGCCCCACTCCTTGCTTTTCACTCTTCTTGCCTCAGAAATAGGTTCCTAGTCTGTTGCTATTCGAAAGCAATTTCTTCAGTGTCATGTAACTTATTTTTGTAACAACGAGAGATTGGTGTACCCATGTGGCATTTGCAAATGGTAAGATTCTTAAGATGTGTGCATCTTCTAAAAACAGCGTCCATTACTCCTTTTCATAAATGTGATGAGGAGAAAGAGAGAGTCGAAATTCCTCTCAGCTGAGTTTATCTTAGTTGTCTACTTAGTGCTGAACACTCACGATGAGAAAAAGAACACTAAACTGACTTGCGACTGCTTTGCTCCTCAATCCCCCAAACTTACCATTTCTTCATCAGTACTAAGTTTCTCAGGGGGTATCTAAGGAGAGCAAGAGCCAACATAGCTTATTGATATTGACTTATATTGAATTACTTAACTTATTACTGCAGTTTTGCAGTTTCTAAGTGGCCTCAAATAACTAATGTTGCTATCACCCAATGTGGTTATGCTCAATTTATCAAGTTTGTGTAGGAACTGCCCATGACTGGATTTGAAATCGTAATAAATTAGTTTATTTTAACATTATTTCTTATGGGGTTCTGTTTTGAGTCCCTGCCTCCATTATTTTCTTTGGGATGGTGTTGCAGTACCTGTGAGTGGTTATGTGAGGTGCTGCCCTCACTCGAAGGCTTGCTTATAGTACATTTACAATTGTTTTATGGCCTTTAGCACTGTAGTAACTTTAGAAGTGTAGTAACTCTAGAAGTGTAGTTTTTGAATAGCACTTGGCTTATTTTTTAGTGAGTGGGTGTTTGTATTTGCATGTCTCTCCCTAGACCTCCTCCTTACCCTTCCATGAATCCCTCCTTAATCCTTCCTAAGCCCCACCTATTTTGTTCTATGTATTCCCCATTCTCTCAGGACAGCATGAGGCCCTTCTCACTTTCACTACTACGATCTCCTCAGAGAAAAGATAGGCAAGGTGAAGTTGGATATTTAAACCTGTGTGTTTGTGAGTAGCATTTTGTCTTACATTAGTAGTACGGCTATAGTACTACTAAACGCAGTACAAGGGCATGTTCTGACTATGCCCCATAGTGTTTTAGGATGCATTAGTTCACAAAGGGCTGATGTGTCCTGGCCTAACTTTTTTAATTGAGGCCAGTAGTCTGGGTGAATATTTCCCCTTTGGGGTTTTCTTTTTTTTTTTTAACAAATCAAAATATTGAGTAATATTACGTGCATATGTTTTGCATTAATAGTTATGAACTTTGGAACGTGAGCGTCTGGGAGATACTTTGTGATCACTAGCAGTATACCTATTGTTATGCTTACCCATATCTGTTCACAAGCATCTTTATATTTGAATGAAAAACATTTCCAAAATGGAGCTGCTGTCTTGTGATGTTATCTCCTAAATATGTACTGATTTACCTGCTTATCTGTTTCCCTCTATCGCTGTCAGCATTACCTCATATACTTAGGAAACCATAGGTCGCAGGTTATATATAGTACATAAAGAAGTAAGCACTTTAAATGTAACGGTTTCTTTGGGAATGTCTGGTAAGGTAGATTTTGAGTTCGAGTTGTGTCTTTATCTCTAATGTTTTCTAAGGTTTTGAAAATATGCTCTCTTAAAATAAGCCACTAATTGTAACTATCTTCGGGTTTGATAGTTGTTTACTTATTCCTGGTTCCTGTATCATCGATAGCAATGCACAAGCCTTCATTGGCTTAGCTGGTTAATTCAGCAGCACCATGCCATTACTTTTCATTAGTCGCAGCAAAGAGAATCTCATGTTCTTGACTGGATCTAACGCATGGCATTTGGTCTCTTAGCCTGGAGCAATGCTGTTTCCGACAGCGAGGGTGACCCCACTGCCGTTGGTACAATCTCCAACCATGGTAGGTTCTCAGGGCCATGTAGCCAGTAGTTGATACATTGTCTAGATGCAACATAATAGTAGGGTTCAAAGTCAGGGGCATCTAGGGTCACCATTCATATCGAAAGATAAGCATGTTTCAGCTACTTCCCTGCAGAAGCTAGCCTGACCATCAAGTTTTTAAGCCTTTGAAAGAATGCTCTTGTTGGAGTGATCGGGTTTTAAGAAATAACTATAACCGTTTGGGTTTACATTAACTTCCTGATTATAGTAACTCTATTCTCTAGAGATAGTGGAAGTTATTGCCATTTCTTGTATTTCTTTTAAGTTTTTGATATTTATACCCCATAATTTTCATGCATAATTATTGCCCTGTCCATATATGCTTTAGAAAGACTTTTTGGGGAGGCAAATAGCCAGATTTGCAGAATCAGACCATTTGCAAACTCATAAAGGCACTTCCAAATGTACAAGCTCCAAATTGCAATTCAGTAACCTGTTACCAAATTGCAATTTGGGCTTGCAAATCGGTAATTGAAAGGGGTGTGTTTAGGGCGTCCCTTCCAAATACCAATTCGCATTGATATGTGTAAATGTTTTGCAACTGAAATGCAGTTGCAAAACATTTACACTTTACCGCCAACTTAAAGATGGTGGTCACCCATTCGCAAATGGTACGAAGTCCCCAAGGAACCCTTCCCCTTTGAGATTGGTTGAAAATATGTTTTTCAAGAACAGGCAGTGGTCCAAGGGATCACTGTCTACTTTTTCTTTTTAAACGCAGCCTGTTTTTCATTAAGGAAAACTGGCTGCGTTGAATAAAAAAAGATTGCTTTATTTAAAAACAATCACAGACATGGCAGAGTATCATAGTGGTCATTTATATTCATGAGGTAGGTCTATTTGCGACCTCCTACACATCGCTAAATAAAACTCAATGAGTTTCATACATTAGGAATAGCGATTTCCTAATTGTGATTTGCAAAAAATTGCAGTTCGGAGATCGGATCTGAGTTCGGAGATCGGATCCGGACATCTAGCCCTCTATGACCTGGTACTTCACCTACTCCCCAGTCCATCGTAAGAGAAACTCCATTGCGAGTCGTGTCATACTTTCTGTTAATGGTAACATCAGAGACTTTGTCCCGTTAATCTATAACCTGTAAATGCCACAGAATCTCATGAGCAAAATAGCATCCACCTCCAGTTTTAGAAGTCTACTTTCCTGCTTATTAGATTTTCACCCCTAGGCGTGCACAGCTGTTTATTCGGGTCACTCAGTGCCTCTGCGTGGGCGGATGGATGAGGGGGTCTGACTGCTTCAGTAACTCAAAATAACACTTTCTGTAAACTAGGTCCTTTTATTGAGGCTGAGGCGAAGGCACCCAGCACTTGCGCAACTTCTGCATGAGTCATCACTGATCTGCGACATCAGGAATTGGGTCAGGTTCTGGACTCTGGCAGCGTAACCTGTATGTCGCAGCTCTACAGCGTCCACCTGTTGTGCACGAATCTGACGCATTTTAGTGTAAAACGTGTATTTTGGATAAGCTCAGGGCACGGATAAGGTTTGCGCCTTGCCCATGCCACACAGACAAGGGACGACCAAAGGTGCCATGGCCGAGCACCTCCATACCCATTGACTTAGCCTATCCCAGCCAGCCTCCAGTCTCCCTCTGTCTATCTGTTTGACACAGCATCTTTGCCTGGGTCTGAACAGAGAGACTTTGCCATGACCAAACAGAAAATAGGGTCTTAAGTCGTTGTGCTGCAGCAAGCATACGAATAATTCTGCATCTGTACAACTCATCCTCCTGTCCTATTCTACACCTCAGATTAGGTATGGTATGTGTCAGATCATATATGCAGTGCTGTGTCCTGTATACACGTGGCGTTGTTTACCCTTGGTGCATATATCTGCACTGATGCAATAGCTCTCCTTGAATAAACACTCATGTGTGAAACGTTAAGGATTTTTATATAGTGCCTCATACCATACTTACTGATCTCAGAATGATGAAAGGATGAAAGGATGAGCGGCCTCGCAAGGATTATGCTAGGTGTCAATGGCAAGTGTGTAAATCTCCGAACCATCTTCACCTCTGAATGAATTAAATGCTTACTGCTTATAGTTTCTGTAATATCCAAGACAGAAGTTCAAATCTTGGCAAGATCATGTCAGCTTTCCATCCTTGCCAGGTTGGTAAATTAATTATCATTAAATTGGCTAACAGAGCTTAAAAGTGCAGGAAGAAGCACTGTAGAAAAGCAAGTTATTGTTTGTTATTGGACCACGTGTGTCCTTTGGTGCTTCTAAGTCTTTATGAGCAGATGTTCAATGTGCAGATATGCATGCCGCCATTTTGAACACCTGGTATAGTGTGCCACATATGCATATGATGCTGTTGCGTCTGGTGACTGTGCTTTAACAGGAGTATTTGTAGAGCTGGTGTCTCTACATATTATATTGAAATGTGTTCAATGATACAAATATCCTTGACTTCTTCAGTATATAAACGTTGATTGATTACCTGTAATTCTAAAAGTTCGTAAAAAGTCTGAAATTAAAACAGGGACAAGGCACACAGGGAAAATATCGTTTTCTAGGGGACATGAAGAAAAGCAGGGGAGATTTTGTCCTGGCCTTACAGAAGAAGAAAACGTTAATGGAATTTGTAGCAAAAGTAAGTTAGTGGTGATGTAATGCATATTAAGCTGAACCAGAGAACAGCATTATATTAGTAGTCTGAGGGAGTCATTTAGAATTTGACAGAGTGAGAGGACTGCAGTAAATGATCAGTGCGTCCATTCTGCCAAACTTGTGGTTTCCTTCGCCATGATTACATTCAAGAGGTATGCACTGGGTTTATGGAGGCGCTGATGGCTCTGCTGTTGAAAACCTGAGTTGATGGCTGTCCACCACAATGTTCTCAGATCATAGTGGCAGTCTTCCCACCCCAACAGTTGTTAGATTTCTCTTCCCGGGCCCACCATGTGAAGCACTAGCCTCCAGAAGTGGAAGGAAACTCTCTGCTCATGAAGCTGTTGTTTTTTTAGTTTTCTTAACAATAAACTCACACTTTTGGAGTTTAGTCTTGAAAAATAAAACACTTTGCAAAGCGGGTGCATTAAGCATGGTGCTTACAGTGGTGGCTCCAATGAAGACCGAGAGATCTTTGCCACGCTGACGAGGATCTCTAAGTATGGTGTGCGGTCCTGTACCAAGATGGCGGAGGCAGCAATTTCCGCTGGTCTGGTGGACCTCCCATCGTACTGTAAACGACCCTTTAAGTATTTATTCACATTTTTACAAAGGTGCAACACTGCATGTAGAAGGCTTCACATATTGTTTCTTTCTGCATTATATACTGTGAAGTGGATCATTCTATCCTATGTCTGGTACTTTCCGAAATATGGTGCATATTTGGGAATATGTGAATGAAGAGTGGAGAATGTTTGCCAGGACTAGTCTACACATTCATGCCAAAACATCATTGCGCCACTGAGCTTCAAATTTTAAGGTCATCATACCATAAATTAGGTAGAGCAGCCTTTGAAGGTGCATAGAAAGAGGCCTGCAGTCAAAAATTGAATCACGCATGTCCTGTACATGCACATATCCGCTCACTGGTCAACTTATGGGCCTCCCTTTTCCTTCCACCTAAAATACTTGACAAGAGCAATGCACTGGCGCACGTGAAAATGCACACACGGTAACATGTTGAAAAACACTATTCTCTGATCCAACAGGGAAATGGTTCACCTCAGATACAATGAGCATATTTCTCCTACCTTTATCAGTGTGTTGTCTTCCGCACATGCACTTTCCATCGGTGTTTGACCTCTGTGTGATTCTTAGACAAAGTGGGACATTTTCCTGTTTCTTCTGAGAGAATGAGAGAATTAAGTGATGAAGAGACTTCATGGTAGGAAAATGGATCACTTAAAAAATTAGCCAACTTTGAACTACTAGGCTTTATGGGATAGAGGTGTGGTTGTCACATTTAGTTTACATAAGAAACTCAATTGCCTCAGATGATGTTATTTAGAAATCAGTTAAGGGTGAGCCTTCTTTAACCATTTTCACATAAAATACATATTCCTCAGTTGTTGTGCACAATGGTGTTTTGAGTTAAAATGTAATAGTTCTGCTACAGTTCAAGGATAATAATTTTAAACCTTTGTCAATAGCTTTATTTTGTTGAATGTCTTTCAGGCGATTAGATGACTCAATGTTACATTACCTACACAAGGCATATCCTGCCCTCCTGAGCTCTGATTCAGAACATTCCGGTCTAGGACTCGACTTATGTTTTTTAATTTCATTGAACAAGCTGGATGTGTTACCCAGACTGCAGAGTGGCACACCAATTTAATTGCTTGCTACTGACATCTTAAGTGATACAGAAGTTACATGTTTGAACCCTGCCAAGACCAACTTAGTTGTCTTCCAAGTGGAGCAACACTAGTACTAAAAGTATAGGGTGAGGTTGTCTGAATTCCCACGATGAGAAGTCTGAAGTGAGAGATCTTAAAATTTTAAATTCAGAGAGGAGTTCTGAAGGTTGGCAGGGCATCTGCCTGATGGTAGAGTTGTTGAGGAGGGATTTTGCTGGGGTCGTAGCAGCTGAGAGTGGGATGTTCTTGGAACCTTCAGAGGACAGTTGTATAATGGTGACCCTGTTGGCTCACTTGCCTTGATCATTTTATCGAATTGGTGTTGCTTGTAGGCTGCCAGGGCCAATGGCTGTAATCATTTTAATGTTGGTCTGTGTGGCATTGATGTTATGGGTCTTGCTAATGAGATGTTGTTCCTGCCCCTTTGCTTTTGAAATGTGGTGATCTTTGATGGTTGCAGAAAGCTTGAGGGGTGTGATTGTGCATTTCAAGTTGCATAACTATGTAATGAATGACGAAGTGTGGGGTATTTGGCACTGGAGATCCTTTGTGTGCAGTGGAGACCTTTTGACCTCCTGCTGGTAGATTTGTAGATCATGTTGAGTAATTGGAACTGAGGTCTGTCATGTTGGTAGAATTCGTCCATAAGTCTTGTAGTGCAGTGATTTTTGTCTTTATCTTCTTTGGCTATTTGTTGAGCTAACGGGTCTTAGGTTGATCACTACACTGCATTGATATCTTTAAGGAACTGATTCCGTCAAAGCCTTTAGGAAATGATTTGTAAATCTTTTCCATTTCTGTCATTCGGTCAAGAGGTGAAAAGACTGAGAGATGAGCAGTAAGTAGCAGAAGGGTGAGTTAGTTCCTATGTAGTTCATTTTGTTTGTCGCCATGTTGTAGCAGTTGTTCTTATGGGGCGTTTGACCATGAAGGAGATGATGTGGTAGTAGCTTCAAATTATGTGGTGGTTTCCTCCTATTGTGATGAGTCTAGGAAGAGAGCATATTGCTTTCAGGTTATAGCCAGCTGCATTCACAGGTTCAGAGATGAGCTAAAAAAAGCAGAGATATTTAGGTTGCACATGAGAGTTCCTAGTCGGGCATGTTTGGGCAGTTGAACAAGATGTTCAGGTCACCTAAGGTGCTGCGATTGTCACTGTATTGTCTTTGATGGCATCCAGGGAGGCATCTGTAAATACTGTGTTGTTCAGCAGGAGTGAGTAAGGGAAGGTAGGTATGGTGAAGAGCTGATTATACTCGGTTGGGGCAAAGACATTAAAGTTTGTGTTTGTTAGGAGTTCTAGAGGATGACTGACTGCTAGCCCTCCTGTGGTTCTTCAGGGTAAATTCGGGAAAGGATTCCATATTCATGAAATATGAAGGATTGCAAAAAGTACAAAGGTATGCTGTTCCTAAAGAGGCAGTTAAAGATTGTGAAAAAGTATAAGTCAGGAGGAGGTTCCTCCTTCAGGAAAGAGACCCTCACACATCCGGCAAACTAGCTGTCATATATCGTCAGCAGGTGGCCCAGATGTCAAGTATCATCATCAGGTCTGCTCCGAATCGGGGCGGCGCTGCGATCCCCGATCGGCGACCTTAGAGGCGCCTTTTAGTGGAGATCTTTTTTCCATTCATTGCCGGTTGGTGAGTGCAAGTGGGGGCCCTATTGTGATGTGTGTGTGAGACTAAGTGTGTTAAAACTAAGTAGTGGAGATCCTAAATACCAAATTTTAATGAAAGAGGTCCCACTCTTAATTAAAAACAATAGCATGCGTAATCTTACAGTGAGGGTGTCTGAGTTACGCTCTAGTGAAAGTGGTCAACATGTTTCTTGCGTTGTTCAAGTTGGCCGCAATTCTTCAGGACCAGAAAGTTCACACACTTATTGGTAGTGGTAGCAACTGATACTTACCACTGATACAGCACCCTAATAAGTGGTTACTTAAAGATATAAAATTGATACGCCCTGGTATCCCGGGTCTCTGGTGTCAGCGAGCAGGCGCTGGGAAAACACTGAATAGTGCAGTGTTGGCAGTCCGCGACTACGAATGCCTTGGTTCCTAACCTCTGTCCACGCCAGCTCGGATTGCCTCATGGAGGAATTGTGGATGTGTTAGTTCATAACCAGGTAAGGGAAAGGAATGGAAGACACCCTGTTATTAGAAGTGGAAGAAAATGTGTTTCTGACAATGGAAAATATTCAGTTCCCTGTGTCACAAGCAGTAATAGTCACTCCAACATGATGTGTAATTCTGTGTTGGGCAGAGAACACAATGATGAGTATGTTAAATAATTTTGCATGTCAAGTACTCGAATGTTTGTGTGGCATCCTGGGCAAAGTGACATCTTGGCTACAGCATCATAATGGAATGCTGAGGTTGGTCGAAATCCCTTTGGTGGTGCAGTAGAAGAAAAGGAAATGGCCCATTAAGGTCTTTTATTCTATCGAATTGAGATATTGAAGTATTTTCAAACTCCGTGCTAAAAGAGTCTGCGGACATGAAAGCGTTTTCCATCATGTGTGACACTTTCGACAAGTCTTGAAGTTTTATGCAACAGCATGTTGATTTCTATCCCATTAAAAGTATGTCTTCAGAAGTATCAGTAGTCTAAGTGCTGAACATAAAGGAAAAGCATGCTTGAAAAACATGCTGGACTGTATTTTGTCATGAGGAATGTAATATCTGTTTATTTACTTTTACTGTCTTTGGTATGTGTATGCTAACACTGGGATTACAACGTGCTAATGGGGGCAGACTAGAGTGTGTTAGGTAATGATGTGAGAAGCTTTTCTTCTAGCTAATAATGTTCATACTGGCACTGATTTTGATGGGTGAAAAGGGGGCTCACACTATTCAGCCAATCCAGTTTCTATTTATTTTGCACAGGTATTAGTGACCACGAATTGAGTACTAGCATAGATATACTTTATTGTTCACGGGGCAGAGTTGATGTTTACCAATTGCAAAGATTCCTGTTCATATCTACCTATTTTAAATGAATCAATGAGCACACTTGGTATTGCGAAGACGGCAACCTCAACGAGGTTGCCCAGTGCTGTGATCTACCAGGTAACAAGCATGGGGATCTGGATTAGACAAATATGTAAGTAGAGGCGAAGAGCCAAGTTTGGATGGCTCTCCAAAAAGCAGAGTGAGAAGTAGTTCCAAAACTTAAATGAACACCCCCCTCTGACACGCCTGAGTCAAGGCACCTTGGGAAGTGCAACATTAACATTCTGTTGAGGAAAAATCCCTAACCTCCACCAATAAAGTTATGTTTAATTATATCCGGTTTTCTGGCATTCTGAATCCATTGCACTATAAAATCTACTGTTTGGCATTGATATTCCCAAGAGTTCCTTGATGGGGTACAAAATTAAACTTGTAAAGTTGTATTGATTTCTATCCCGTTCCTGCAAGTGCGAATGGTCCAACATCAGTTGTGATGCTCCATTTGTGACTATCATTGAAATAGGGGATAAATAGGGGATTTGGAGATTCAATCTGGAGGGATTACTTTCATTGTTTTTATAATAGAGGGCCAGATCCCCAGAAAAAATACTTCTGGTTAAGGCCCTATTTCTGAATGAAAATGCTTCCCAATAAACACCATCTGTGACCCTGAGTCAGTTCAGTCTGTGACAAGTGCATAAATAATATGGATTTGTAATGTCATTTTTAATCTATTTGTTCCCTCTGCAGTAACAACGGGACGAAAGGCTATGACGATTGTACTTTCTTTCTTGTTCTTTGCAAAGCCATTCACTTTCCAGTAAGTATAAACTTCTACGGTAAACTAATAAGTTTAAGTTTATTTTTGGTATGATTTTGTGATAAACATCACAAGTTGTTTTTCTGTTGGGGGCTGAGACTAATGTTTATCATCAAAATACCCTTCCAAGAATAAGAAAAATAGTAAAATCTAAATGTATTTGCAGGGCCGTGAATCTCTGCGCTCAAGTGTTTGCTGTTAGTGATGGTTCGGATTTTCATCAGCTCTCGGAAGTCAAATTATGTTATAACTGACATAAAAGAAAATACAGCATTCAGAATAGCCTACAAAGTCTATCATACGTTCAAAGCAAAAATAGGCAATATGCAAGCAAAATAATGCAAGGCAATTATTGTTTCAACATACCAGAGTTTCTGCCCTCAAACAGTGGCGCATATAATGCTGAAATCATAAATTCTGTGAATATTTTTATACAGCTTTTTCTTCATACAAGTGAATAGAAACAAGAGCACGTGATCGGAACTGATACTAAGGAATGAGCAGGGGTCAGGATCGTCTCATGAGAAAGAATGTGAGAAGACCTTGACAAACTGATGGTGAAGGCATAGACGAGCGCTGGCCCTCAGGAGAAAATGACTTACTGCACAGCGCAGAAAATGCGCATTTGCACAACACCAAATAAAATATCAGCGGTGCATCAGAAATGTGTGTAGCTTAGCAGTCATACTAGGCCTTTGGTGATTCGCAGGCTCGCATAATAACGACATAACCATTCGGTAATAAAGCATAAAAGTGCATGGTAAGGTATTCTTACCCATTTGCATTTTTGCAGTACTTTTAATGGTGGTAAGGCACAGAAACAAATAATTGCAATTCCTCAACTAACCACCACATTGTGGGCAAGAAACCCAACCCTACTGTCAGTGCTTGGTTCTTTTCATATGTAACAAAATATCACACCCAACAAAAATGTTAGGCATGTATGTGTTAGTTATAATAGTCTCATGTCCTCAAAGCCTGTTTGAACTACGTCCAAACCAACCACACTGATCTTTGACTAACACATTGCGTAAACACAGGAGCAACAACAGAGGGGTTTGTGTCCCTCCACAAATGACAATAAACCATTTACCTATATATAACCGTGAAAGTAGAGGATGATGGGTCTTGTGGATTGCGTGATTATTAACACAGAACAGGACTGCATGAATTCCATCATAGAGGCGACAGACTCAAACTATCCGACTGTCTTCAGGAAGTTTAGAATAGGGCAGGTAGGAAGACCTGCACGAAAAACATACTGTAACATTTCTGAGCGCTCTGTTCCATTTATCAGTTGCATCACAAGTTAACTTGAAAACCTTACTTTTGGTTCCCCAAACACGGATATTTGGCATTTAGGGAAAGCATCTTACACCCTCCTGTCTATCCGGTGTAGAGCAAATATCCTTAATGTTGTGATAAATTAATACATGCTTTCAACTGGAATTAGCAATTTGTCTAAATGTGCGATCTCCATTACTAATTCCTCATTAAATGACAATTTTGCACAAGTGGAGTAGCCTCAGAGCTGGCTAATCTATGTGAAAACATGATTTTTATTTGTTAAAACATGATTTTCAGTTTGAAATGAATGCACATTAAAACACGAAATAGTTCAGTAGGCTTTCAGCGTGCTTTTTCTCTTTAGATTAGCTCTTTAGTTTGCTTTTAACCTTAGATTTGGAGGCAGTCTCTATCCTTTCCTTCCATTCTCTTTGGCTGCGTCCCATTCTACTACTTCAGACTGTCTCTCTGACTCTTATATTTTGGAATGGTTCCCTCTCTTAAGCTCTGCACTGTGCCTCACACCCATGCCCGTGCAATGGGTGTGTTTTACATCTTCCAAGCTGTCATCTAGCACTAACCCACTGTGTAAACCGTGTTTTCAATCCCTCAGCTGTCTCCTGGTCACATTATCCAGGCTTTTTCTACTCTGATCCTTTTGCCTAATGTCTGGTTTTATCCCTTGAACAGTCTCATGCACTCATCCATATTTCTATCTCCTGCTGTCATTCACTGGGTAGTCTCATTCTCTGCCCAGTGTATTTTTTCTTTTTCCTACTATCGTCCCAGTACTGCCTCCTACTCTTTTCAATGATCCATGTCTCTCATTCTCGATTCATCTAGCTGTCTAGGCCAGTCTGTGACCCAACTAGTTTTATTGTGCCGCAGATTCACGCAAGCTTGTGGTGGAAATTTACCACTGACCTTTATTTTGTTTTAACTGAGATTACTCCAAACCAGGAGATGGTGGTGAGAAGACAGCTGCTTGGTTGGGTAACCTAGTTGCAGACTGCTAACGCCTTCAGCCCCGTGGCTCCTCTGATGCTGGTGCATACCATACTGAGAAGAGGTGAGGATGTGGATGCTGAGTTTACCCTCGAGCTTGATCGGAAGAGCGTCTGTCAATTTTGTTGAACTCAACTGCCCAGAGTCCCAGATCAACTTTGGATGTATGACTGACATGGTGAGAAGAAACGGTCGAGGAATGCGATTTGCAAACCTGCTTCAATTGAGCACTGCCTGCTGTGGGTGCAGGAGGAGTGTATACTGCAACCAAGTCTACATTTCTTGCTTATTTCGCCAACTGACAGCAGCTGCATATTGGATACTGTCTGACCTGCGAACATAGAGTGTGTCAGACCTATCATGCATATTGAAAATAAAGACTTGGATAAAATAACTGGTAGCGCTGGACCTAACATGCATAAACCTTGAGTGTGCCTGACCTAACAAGCATAGCAAAGACGAGCACGAAAATGAACAGTGCCTGACTGAGCTGATAGTCCAGCCTCAGATATTAGAGGCATGCTCTTTGAGGTCGTGGGCAGGAATAAAAAGAGTTTATTTGATGAGCAGTTTGAAAAGAAAACAAACATTGTTTAAGTGATGCCCAATTACCCATCAAACTGCTAGTAGAAACCACCTATAGTATGAATCTAATGTGATAATCCAACAGGACTTCCCATCTACTGAATCATATTTGCTCTTATCCCCACAGCCTATCGAAAAATGGCACAAAAGACATCAAAGACGAATCACTGAAGGAAAATCCAGGGATGCTTATTGCAGAAAATTATCACTGCACAAAAAAAGAAAGATTAGGAGCTGGCCTCCTATTTTATACGTAAGACACACCCGTTTGGAAAAAAGCCCTCTTTCACGCCTTTCAGATCTTGAATAACTCCAAAATCTTCTGCAGAAGGAAACTCACAATCACCATTTCTTAAGTTTGAAATGTCCATATCAATCCACGAAAATGGTAAAAATATGAACCAAGCCTCCACTGCTAACCTTAATCTCCCTGACTCCCACTTCCAGATGGCTTCAACAGCAAGAATACACTCAACGGTGTGAATCCTCTGGTCACACTATCCATAGAGGGCACTATAATCAATGTAAGCTGCAGTTAGCAAATATGTCACTCCTGGGCTGTGATTTTGCAAGGACAGTCAGCATGTTGCCCAGAAATATCACCGGATGTCTTGTATCAGGCACAGTTATGCAGGGAAGCCACAGATATGTTACGAGTTCACCAATATGTTCACATTAATCCCCATTTTCATAGACCCTTTTGCTAGGCCATCATTATACCAGGAATAGCCGCAGTTCTTTCCAGAATGCACAAATACCTCAAGGATGGTCACTGTTTTTAGCTACTGCCCCAGGCTACTTACAAACATGCATCCACGCACACACAGAGCAATACATACATACATAAGCCACCTACTCCAAACTTAGCTTATGACCTAGTGGCAGTCCCCCACCATACCGTAAGCTATATTTGCACATGCTTGTAGTTCCAGAGCTCCCACTTTGCAGTAGAAGGAGCAAGCAGTAGCGGTGGTAATTAACAGCTTCTGCTTGTCATGAACTTCAGCTCAGTTAGAAGCTTGGGTACGGATGGGGGCGGACTGTTCTTCTCTACTTGATCCCATCCCCATTTTATCCCGGCTTCTGATGGGTAATGAGCTAGATGATGGAAAGGCCCGACTGAATCTGCGTTAGATCACTCTCTTCATATGTGTATGCGCCTGTCTGAGAGGAGTACTGCTCTGAATGTGTCCACACGTGTAGAGGAGCCTTGCTGCACTTCTGAAATTTTACAGCTGCAGTATGTAAATATAGTCTGGTGAAATAGTTTTCATGTAATATGTTGAGCTAGTAATTGGTGAGGAGATCTGTTGGTGAAGCAGCACCCTGGCATCCTCAGTCGATCAGTCTTCGTTGCTCCTTACAAGCACTTGAGTAGAGACTGTAATTGCTTAGTTAACTAACTCCAGAAAAAGTGTTTTTAATGTTAAGCAGCTAATAGACTTAATGTGGAAACATAGGGTCTGATTTAGAGTTTGGTGGATGAGTTACTCCCTCACAACCGTGACGAATATCCCGTCCGCTATATTACAAGTGCCATAGGATATAGTGGACTCGTAATACAGCGAATGGGATATCCGTCACATTTGTGAAGGAGTGACTTGGTCCACCAAGCTCTAAATTTGGCCCATAATTCTTACTTGCCAAAATTCCATAGAGAGACCCAAGCGGTGGCAGGAATTTTAAGTCATCCGGAGGGAGCTACTGAATATGTAGATAGAGACCTCATACTGACACCCTTCCAGACTGTGAGTGATGTATTGAGTGTAAGTCCATATGTTTGCGCAAGTGAGGCGATTAAGACTGGACATTTGCCAGGCTGCTATGTGAGCATCCCTGCATTTGTTGACTGTGCACTACTGCCTTGACATTCAAGATGGAAGAAAGGACCATGTTTCCCTCTTGGTTCTGCAGGATGTTTTGGTATGAACCACTCCCTATACTCTCCACCTTTTGGCAGATTCTCCTTGGGTATCTTTTCTGAAGGTGAGTAATATGCAATTTGAAGTACCCATCAGACAAACAAATTACTTGCCTTATATAACACTGGTTCTGGTGGAAACTCTAACTGCAGATTCCACACCACTCCCCATCCTCCTATATAAGTTGACTGAACTCATCTATGTGTTAAAAAGGTCCCAAGTTAGTTTGGGCACACTGCCACCTCCAGAGTGTCATGATGATCCACGTCTGAGGGCACGAAAGAGCACAAGACAAAACCTACCTGTGCCCTGAAGCAATTGCAGTTAACAAATCAGATCCAGTTTGCCACAGGCCATTGTTCTAAAGGTGAAGAATCTGCAGTTAGATAGAATATCCACCAGAAAGAGATTTCAAAGATAGGTAACATGTTTATCCGATCCAGGCACACCTGTGCACTCAAAAAGAATGTCTGTCACGCCTAACTTAAATACAGGAGGGGTATGACAAATATAGCACTGTCTCCATACCCTGTCAGTCCACCCACAAAACATCCCACGGGCTGCATCCATCTATCGGGCGCCAAGGGGAATAGTGTAGGGTGTGTTTAAATGTACATAGGGCTTACTACCCCTGATGAGGCATTGACTGTAATTTAGTAATTCACTCCAAAACAGTTGGAGATTAAAAGCAGCCCATTGGCTTTGTTCTGTTTATGTTTTAAAAATTGAATTTAAAATCTAATTCCTTAATTTCCATTAGCTGGCTCATGTCTGTATAATAATTCTTAATTCTCTTTTCTTCTTTGCAGATACCTGTGGGCCGGTTTATTGGTTCTGCTGGGTATATTTCTAAATGTTTATAGTAAGAACATGGATAAAATGAAGCTGCCCTCGTTGACTGGACTATGGAGGTACAAACGCACAGAAAGAAAGTCAAGGACGTTGTCAGAAACAGTATAGGACGTGGTCTTCATCGAATCGATACTGACATTTACATAATTATATTTTTTGATCGATTATCTACGGATTGCTCATCTAGAGGAAAACATAGTGAAACCAAAGCAAATGAAGGCCCACTGTTTGGAATTGGCAGTGTATTAGCAATTTTGAAGTGATGGTCATCTTTTTCACCAACACTGGAACTTGCGGGCATTTTTCAAAACACCAAAAAGGGAGCTTGATGGACACACAGAACATTCCACCCCTTGAAACCTGCAACCACTCTGGCAGTGTTATCATTGGAAGTTGAAAAAAAAATCTTAACATCTGCATTTTATTCCGAATTGTCTTTCGTTGCACTCCATTGCGTGAGAGGAACTACAAAAGATTATGGTGAACTTTTTTTTTAATGAAAACGGGTCATCGGTTATGATGGAACAAATTTATTTTTTACATTACAAATGATTTGTGCTATATCTTTTATTGTAAATAATTGTCTGCCCATTTATATAAAAAGCATTGTTCAAGTGCTGACTTAATTTAGGTTGGTATAATTTGAACGGTTATGTTTTCATTGGCAATCGGTTTAATCGTGGGACTTACTTGAATTAAAGACATAACTTATTGAAAGGTGCACCGTATGTCCACAGGCTATTTATTATAAAAGGAAGTTGCAATTAATTGCATGCATTGTATCCGTTCAATGTACAGAGATCTGTCTATCAACTCTATGTTCACAAGAAGCTATGATTAAAAGATAACCAATGCTGTTGACGTATAGAGCTTTGATGCTGTTGAACTACACAAAGCTTTGTACCTGGGGCGCAACAACTGCCCCAACAGCCCCTGTGGCGCAGGTGAGCTCCCAACAATTTAGGGGGGCCATAACACTTCAGGGAGGCCCTCAGACGTTAAGGGGGGGGGGCATTCAGCCCAATGCCAAAAAATATCTCTGAGAAATGAGACTCAGGCCCCTTATAACATTCTGCTGGGGGCCCAACATTTAGCATTTTGAGTGACTGCACCAGCTTGCAGTAGGGGTGGGTAAGGAATCCATGGGCGCCCCTTTGTCCTCAGTGTGCCCGGCACCTGTGCAGAGCCAAAGATATTCCCTTAATTGCATGAGGCCAAACCCCCATACAAATGAGGGAATTGCCCTCTCAAGATAGTGCTGGCACAACATATGTGCCAGTGCTTTCATTATTATAGAAGTGGCCGCACAAATGTCTGCAGCCCCTTCTATAAGTGCCCTGTGGGGGTACACAAAGGCACTTTGGGTATTATGGCCTCTGGTTAAATCAGATGTTATGTCTTTCCAACCTTGTATGCCTTTGCATATATCACCACTTTTACCTGGCGAAATCTACATAGGAAACATTTTGAATGTGCATTAATCCCGAGCTACTTGGAATACTACTGTTATGTGTCTATTCATAATGAGGGCCTTAAAGATCTAGGCCGCCATGGGGAAGAAGCTATGAAGTAGGCACTGTGGTTTTGTTTTTAATACCTTTAATTCAATCACAAACTTTGTTTGGTACCTTTTTTCTATTTAATTGGAAGTATTGTTTTTTTCCTATTATACAAGTATCTCATTTTGCCTCAAGTAGAGAAGAGAATTGGTGGTAAGTGGTGGTTATGTGCTGCCTGTCATTTAAGCAGGCGACATCCATTGTTATTTTTGCATTATTATTTCCAAAAATATGATTGGGTGAAAATGAACATGAAGCACCATCTCCTGCCCCAAAGCTTGCAAAATCAGCTGGGATCCTCGTTTCTTAAGAAAATTAGGAAACAATTAGGAGAAGCCACTCTCAATGAGCCTGCATCCTAGTTAGAAGTTTCTTTTTATTCCTCAGCAGAATTCTTTTTTTTTTTTTTTTTTTGAAACCGTTTATTGCAGTTTATAGAGGTTACAGGTATGGGCCTACAACCACCCGGCCGGCCGCTAGAGCATCAAAAGCATATTACATACATACAGCAAAAAATTTTCTCAGCGGTGCACAGTAGGAAAACAGGAGTGATCAATGGTGCAGGTCTCCTAGCTCCATGCCCACATTACGGTTCCGTTTTCTTAATACAAAACAACATAAACAAACCACAACCGCAAGGCAACCCTCGATCCAAGTGACAACTCGTGCTCCATAAGTGGGGGATCCACACCAGCAGCAAAATTCTGAAGAGGGGGACGGGAGTAGATCAGGGACTGGGGGACCGCGCGCCCGCGGCCGAGGGAGGGGCGCCATCTAGGGAGACGGAGCCGGCGAGGCCGCCGGTAGCAGCGGCGGCTCACAAATACCCCCGCGGTAGGCGTTCCAGGGGCCCCAGAGTTTCATCCACGCCCCAGGCTTACCCCTCGCCACATACACCACCTTTTCACGAAACATACACCAATCCATATGCTCTTTCCAGGCCGACACCGCAGGGGGCCTCTGGGATCCCCACAACTGGGCAATATCACGCTTGGCTATCATGTATCCCAGAGTCACCCACCGCGCCTGCGGGACCGAGTAGTCATTTGGTTCCCAGACATTCAGCAAGCATCTCCTCGCTTCAGGCAGCAGCGTGACACGCGTAACCATTCGTAGAACCTCATGCACACCACGCCAGAATCGCTCCACCTTCGGGCACTCCCACAGTATATGCATGAAAGTCGCCAACGCACCACAGCCACGCTTACACATTCCATCACCGGCAAAACCCATACGTAAAAGCCTTGGCCCCGTCACGTAGACCCGGTGAAGGATCTTGAGCTGGACGAAACGAAGGCGAGCCGGGATGGCCACCTCTTTCGGAGAGGCCACCGCGGAAATCCAATCCTCGTCGTCCAGCTCCAGCCCGTCGGCAACCCAAGCCTCGCGGAGACTGGTCAGCAGACACGATCTATCGTTAATCAATTTTTTGTATATGAGGGAGATCGTGCTGTCCGGGACATGGCCATCTAGCACTCTGTCCTCCAGGGGGGAAGACTCCGGAATGGATGCAACATCCGGGAAGACGGAGCCCAGCGCATGGCGGACCTGCAGGTACCGAAAGTACTCACTGCCCTGCAGCTGAAACTCCGCCTGCAGCGTCTCAAAAGTTTTGAATCCCCCCCTCGTCCAGAGATCTCCCACCGTGCTGATTCCGATCGTGTCCCACTTCTCGAAGCCCTTCGACGTCCACAGGGAGCCCAACCTCTCAGATGCATACAGCGGAGACGCTCGGGTCAAACGGTCCTTCCACCCCATAGCTGCATTAGCCGCGTGCCAGACACGCACCATGACACGCGTCGGTCCCGTCAAACGGGAGTCGGGCGCGCCAGAGTAGAGCGCTCGATTATAATCGCCACCGGGCAGAAGCGTCCTGTCCATCTCGAATGCCGGGTTCAAGGCGGGCCCGTAAAGGCCATGATTAATTGCAGCTAGTTGGGAGGCCCAGTAATACCGTTTGATGTCCGGGAGGGCGACCCCTCCGTCGTACCACGGGAGCGTCAATTTAGCCAGAGCAATACGCGGCCTCCCGTCCCAGAACAGGCGCCGCTGGAGGCCCTCCACCTCGCGAAAGTAGCGTGCCGGGACCAAGTCCATGGTATTCTGGAGGGCGTAGAGGAAGCGCGGCAGGGACATCATTTTAAATAAGGCCGCTCGGCCGAGCGGCGAGAGCGGCAGACGCCGCCAGCGCACCACGTCCTCCCTCAGACGCTGGAGGGGGGGCAGCAAGTTCCGCTCATAGCGGGCCTCCGGGTCGAGAGTGATATATATACCCAGGTACCGGAAACCCTGGGAGGCAATCTGAATCGGGCAGTCCCGTGGCAGGACCGGGGCCTCCCCGGAGAGCACATAGACACAGGATTTCGCCCAGTTGATGACCAGGCCTGAGTTGCGACCGAAGGAGCGCAGAACATCAACCAGGACGATCAGTGACTTGCGCGGGGAGGCGAGATACAAAAGGATATCGTCAGCATAGAGAGACACACGGTCCTCATGCTCTGGGGTCCAGCGGAGACCACGGATAGAAGGGTGCCACCGCAGCCACTCCGCCAGGGGCTCCATGGCCAGGGCGAACAGGAGAGGGGACAGGGGACAACCCTGTCGCGTGCCCCGCCCCAGCGCGAACGGGGCAGATACTCGCCCATTCACCACCACCTGCGCCAACGGGCCCGAATATAGCAATTTGACCCAGCTGACGAAACCCGGGCCGAACCCAAACTTCGCCAGCATCGCCCAAATATATGGCCATTCGAGCGTATCAAACGCCATGGTGGCGTCCAAGGACGCCAAGATGGCCGGCTCCCGCACAAATGGGACACGCGCGAGCACCCCGTGCAAGCGCCGCAGATTAAGCGCCGTGTTGCGGTGCGGTATAAAGCCCGATTGGTCCTGGTGGACCAAATCGCTCACCACGCCAACCAACCGGTTGGCCAACACCTTGGCGAGGATTTTGGGCTCCGCGTTCAAAAGCGAAATCGGCCTATAGGATGTGACCCGCTCACGGGGCTTCCCCTCCTTGTGGATCACCACAATTGTAGCCAGACGCTGCTCCGGCGGGAGGGAGCCCCGCGAGTGGGCCGCAAGGAACATCGCGCGCAGGTGGGGCGCCAGCACATCCGGGCGCAACTTGTATAGCTCAATGGGAATACCATTGGGGCCCATGGCCTTGCCGGATGCAACCGAACGAATAGCCAAGGCAATTTCGTCCGAGGTGGGAGGGGCGTCCAGCGAATCCCTGTCCTCCACCGTAAGGGAGGGCAGTGCGATGCCCCGAAGCAAGGCATGGGAATCTTCCTCCGAGCAGGGAGAAACCGGGGAGTAGACTTCGCGGAAATAATCCGCGAAGCAGGAGACAATGGCTTCCGGCTCAGTGACGCACACACCACCCACGCTCTCAATCAAAGGCACCACGCGGCTCGCTCTCTCCCTCTTGTCCAACCACGCAATCAATTTGCCAGCCTTGTCACCCACATCATACAATCGCCCCTGCTGCTCTCTACTGAGGCCCCTGGCCGCCTCCGTAACGAGGGCCCGATAGGCCGCCTGCTTTAAATGCAAAACATGCAACTTGGCGTCTGTTACCCCGCTCCCCAGGTCACCCTCCAGTTCTGCAATCTCGGCCTCAACCCGGGTCACCTCCTCCCGCTCGCGCCGCCGGGCATTGGAAATAAAGGAGAGGGCCTCCCCTCTAAGAACCACCTTGAAAGCCTCCCACAGGGAGATGGCAGACGGGACCGACCCCACATTCTCATCGAAATAGCGCTGTAAGGATTTGATCAAGTCGGCACGAATGGTGGGGTCGCGCAAATACCATGCATTGATCGGGGCCACCCTGCCATCCCCCCTCGGGAAGACATCGAAATGCAACAACAATGGGGAGTGGTCTGAGATACCCCGTGCCAAATGGCGCACCTCCCCCACCCTCCCTGCATGGGCCGCCGGGACAAGGATGTAATCAAGCCGCGAGAGGCTACCATGGGCCCCCGAGTGGAAGGTGTACTGTTGCAATACGGGATGCTTTAAGCGCCAGCAATCCACCAGACCCAGCGTGTCTAAAAGGCCGGGCAGCCACGCCTGTGCCCGGGGGAGGTCCCTAGGGGGATGGCGGTCCATAGACCCAGAGGCAACCGCGTTAAAGTCCCCTCCAACCACCAACAGGCCACCCGGAAGGTCCAGAAGGAGGCGCCCCAGGTCCGCAAATGTAGTGGCTTGTAACCCAGGCGGGACGTACACTGATATAAAGATAAACACTCTACCCTCCATTCGTCCCACCAGAACAGTGTAACGTCCCCTCTCATCATGGCGCACCTCGTCAATCTCCAACGGGAGCGAGTTCTTGACCATAATGCCCACCCCCCGCGAGCCCGAAGTGAAGCCGGAGTGGGCCGCCAAACGATATCCCCGCCGATTCATTGCATGAAAGGTGTTACCTATAAGGTGTGTCTCCTGCAGGAAGACAACATCTGGTGAAATACGTTTTAAATACTGCAGGACCACACCACGCTTAATCCTATCCCCCAGGCCGTTAACATTCCATGACAACACAATCAAATCCCTACCCCCCATGATACGTCAAAACAATCGGTCGCCCCCCACCGAGCATCGTAAAAACGACAAAACAGTTGCGGGTTTGCCTTGCGGTGTTAACAAACAACACACCCCCCCCACCCCCCGGTCCCAACAGAACTCCCCCCTCCCTGCACCCCTGCATGAGCCCAGTCAGCCCCCCCAAAGTGCAGTGTGCCTGTCGCCCCATAGCTAAGTACTAACTAGTCCCCCAGAGGAGGAGGGAAGCCCCCAGCAGACCCCACCCGACCTCCATGGGAGGGGAACATACAAAAGCAATATATGGTAAAGGAGTAATATCCCGAGCAAGGCCTATACAGTCACCCCTCAATTCTGATCCGGCGGGCCCTCCCCGCCAGCCGAGCCCCCCCCACCCCGATCTCCAGGCAAAGTATCTAACCAGTCCCCAGCCGCCTCGGGCCGGTCGAAGAAGTGCGTACGGCCATCCACCTCCACCCTCAGCTTAGCCGGAAAGAGCATTGAGTACTTGAGGTTTAGGTCCCTTAGGCGACGTTTAATACCGAGAAAGCTCTGTCGCTGCTTCTGGACCGCCGGAGTAAAGTCTGGGTAGAAGTGTACATCCATGTTGTCCAGCCTGACCGGTCCCTGTTGCCTGGAGGTCTGGAGGATGGCGTCTCTGTCCCGGAAATTAAAAATCCGGGCAATAATAGGCCGCGGCGGGGCACCGGTCTTAGGGCGGCCCCCAGGGACCCGGTGGGCACGCTCCACCGCAAAAAGCTTACTCAGCCCCCGGGGCTGGAGATGGGTCAGGATCAATTCTTCCACAAAGAGATCCTCCGCCTCTCGGCCCTCCGGCACACCAATAATGCGAACATTGTTCCTCCGGGCCCGACCCTCGGAATCCTCCAGTCGCCGGTCCATCAGGGCGCTCGCCTGGCCAAGCCGGCGCACCTCCTTCTGGAGGGCCACCACGTCCGTCGTGAGGCTCGTTGTGGTGTGGGCCAGGGAGTCAACTCGGTCATTCGTTTTTGACAAGTCTGCCCTCACAAGGCCCACATCCACCAGGACCGAGTCAATTTTTTGCGCCAAGGTATCAAAACGCTGGTCCACCGAGGCCTTCATCTCTGCGATGGCGCCCATGACGTCCCGGAGGGTCAGATCCACCGGTTGGGCAGGTGCCTCCGTCGGGCCCACCAGGGATGACCGCGCTGTCTCCGGAGAACCCTTCTGGAGCGTATAGCGATCCATACTATTGGCCTGGTGCGCCGTGCCACGGCGGGTTGTCTTCATCTTCGCCCGGTCGCCATCTTGTTTGGTGGACATGCTGGCCCTTACCCCGTCGTGCCAAGATCTCCAAACGGGCCGCCACACCAAATCACGGGTGTCAGGGGGGGGGACGGGGGCGACCACCGGGCAGCGGGTCAACCCACCGCCGGCGGGTCAGCCGGGCACCTGGACAAGGCAACACCACCGCACCCCGCTCCGCAGCCCGACCCCGCCAGAGGCAAGGAGGGCGCAAAAGCGAAAGTGCGGGGTATGCGAGTCGCTCAGCCCCGCTCGCCGTTGTTATTCACTTCGTCCCCGGATCGCCCCACTACTCCAATCCGGGGGGCCGGCGAGGAGAAGGCCGCAACCTTCAATCGATGCTCCCACCGGTGTTCGGGGTCCGATTCGAGCCCAAAGAACGGGCGGCGCCTCAGCTCGGGTTCACCGACACAGTCCCCTCAACAAGGACAGGATATCGCCAGGATTAATTCAGGAGGTCGCGGCGGTCCTCGGGAGCCTCGCACCTACGCGGCCATCTTGGTTGCGCGCTAGGCTCCTCCTCCTCAGCAGAATTCTTAATTCACATTTTGTCTGATGACAGACTCCTCTGTATGAAGATATTCCAGCTAACAACTGAAGTAAACCTACTCTAACCAGACTGAAATATGAAGAGGCCAATAAAGTTGAAAGCCCGAGCCCTTCAGCCAACAAGGCCTGAGATAGAATGCTAGCGGAGGCAAGGTTCTGGTATGAGCACCCTACTTATCGATAAGAAACCACTCAGCTGAGGATTAGTGAGGGCGACATAATATCTTAGAGAGGAACTTGCAGGCTTCTTGTGCCTAACCCCTTTCCCTCGATTATCTCGCTCTGCAGACCCTCACGGGTGAGTAGTTATGCTTAACAAGTACTGATTGATTGTGGCCAATTATCTTCTGGTGTGTCCTGAGTGAAAGAGAACAGTGGGAACTTTCCTCTGCTCTTGTGGTGTCTTCTGCACCAACGTTTCATTAATTCCGAAGAGCGCAATAAGAAGACTTCCCTGGCCCATTGGAATTATGAGTTTATCTGGAAGACAACTGAAAAACGGCATTCCACCTAGGGATTCCACCCACTTCAAGAAAGCAAAGTCTCCAGGTGGAATCACAGGGAAAAACATGGGGAAATTAGCGCAGTAAATCAGAATTACACCTTTTATTCCCCCAAAGCTCATAATTCCAGTTATTTCATTGCCTTGGAATTACCGCACCATTGTTAATGGAAAATAACGGGAATTATTATGCATCACTCGTAATGAGGGCCATAGAGTGACATGCTCGTTCATAGGCTTCTCAATCTACCACTGAAGGAATGCCCACAATAATGCCTAAGCCTGCTATCTATTTCACTCATGTTGTATATGAGTCACAGTTTCACAAGTCTAATAATGCATCACTGGACCTGGAGTAGCCAATAAAAATGTCTCAGGGTAGCTAAATTTCCTTTACGAACGTCCCCCTTTCACATGTTAAAAAAATACCTGAGGAAATCATATTTGACTACCATCATTGGTACATACATTACACATTTTTAATGGAGAAAAATATTTGATTGGAACGTGGTCTATGACAGAAGAGTCTTGCTATTGTGTGTGCATGACAGTCTGCATTTGGGGTGTCACTTATGCGAGAGTGAAGCAAAAGAGCCTGATAGATAATTATTCAAGTTATTGCTCATACTATTATCCTTGGGTCATTGGTTCCAGTATCAGGAAGAGTATTATCCTGAGTTCCATATTGTCCACCCCCTTCTCGTAGCAATATGTCATTCAGTCTGCTTGTGCTGGAACCATCGTGGGAAGAGTCAAATCTTGATTGCCATTTGTATTCCGAGTGGTCTTCACTGTTTCTTCTCTTTTCCAGAAGAGAGTTCCAGAGCTTAGCTCCTTATATGGAGAAGGAGAATTTCACCTATCTGTTTTCTTGTTGTCAATAGGGGAAGTATGCTGGAATGTCCTCTAGAGCATCAAATTCTCTTCTAAGACAATATGTGTGGCTCTACTTGAATGAACCTAGGGTCTTTGTCATATATGGCCCTGTGAGTGATGCAGTCTTGAATGCTGAGATCTGGAGGTCATAACTAGGATTGTAGCTGCCGTTAACAGAAGGATGTTGTTAAAGTTTTTTTGTGGACTACAGATATAATTGTGAGCATAAAGGTCCACTGTCCTTGACCAAAGCATAGCAGTTGGAGAGTGAAAGTTAAGGAAGTGTCCTGTGTCTGTCTGTTGGTATAGTCTTATTCTTGGCTTCAGTGGATTAAGCAGACATCTTATTAGCAAGATGTAGTTCTGGGATATTGACTTTGTGCGCTAGGTGGCCTGTGATGATGTTATTGTAAGCGTGACACTGGGAATCTTTGCAGTGTGTACTTCTCCAGGTTGTGAAATTCATTAAAGATCCAATGGAGTACCTTGTAAAGCATTTAGTCTTACAGACTAGTTAGTGTTCTGTAGTGTTTTTGTCTTCTTAATGAAGTATTTGTATATCCTTTAAGTCTCTGGGTACAGATATTGTTGTGCAGATTGCTGAATTTCTTCTGTTAAAGTTGAAGAGTAGGGATGTGGGGTTTATTTGTATCCCTATGATGCTCAAAGCCATGTTAAATATGTATGTAGAGTTCTTGGATATTTTGAGAGGGGTGAGTGTGTTAAATGCTTTGGAGAACTATTTGTACAACTTACTGACTTCTGTTATTTGTACAGAGGTGCATGTCAAGTGCAGAAAAAATGTATTCGTTCTACTGTGTGTATATAGCTGACGTCATTATTGGAGGGTTTGCACTTGTGGGAAACTTGATGGTGTAGAAGATGAGATTGTTACTTCAGATGATAGTTAGGATTCAGGTATCTACGTTGAGTTCATGCATGGCAAAGGTTACATCTGAAGAGCGGCAGGCTGTGTGTCTAGACCAAGTGACAAGAAAGGTTAAGTGGTTTAGGTTTGTCATAAAGGTTCTTGGCAGAGGGACATAAGTTTATTTGAACTAGATGTTCATGTTACCAAAGATACAGAGTGGAGTATGGCTTACAGAGTTGTCAGCAATTGTGTCAAGTGAGACATCTGTGAAAAGTCTATTGTTTTGTGGTGGTTTGCTCATCAGAAGAGATGCACACAGGATTGTAGATGTGAGTGACCAGTAGACAAGCATAGCTTTGCAATCTGTCTAGATGACATTTTTAAAGTTTCTGATTCTTTTAGGCTGTCAGCAGAGTCTTCTGTTTTCCACTTGCAGTTTTGTTTAAGGGTTTGATACGTAGAGAGGATTGTAATATGCAGTACTGGTGTATCTTCGTCCTCAAGTCATGCTTCAATAACAAAGAATAGATCTGTTTTCAAATTGAAGGTGTATAATCAGTCCTATATAATTAAACAGGTGTTAGTAGTCAAGTGGTCTGTGAAGTAGGGGGGAGAACAAGAGTCATTAAATGTAGAGCGGTTTAATCGCACGAAAGATGAACCATACTTCGAGGCTAGGTGGAAAGTTAGCGGGCAGAAGGCAAACGAATTGAAAGTAAAGAGAAGAAAGGAAATCCTACTCAATAAGGTCTATTAGGGACTTAACTGCATTAGCGAGTAGAGGCGAAGCTGCGGGGTAGAGTTGGTTAATGTTGAAGTAGGTAGTAAATGGGTTAGAAGGTGTATGGTTACAGACTGGAAGGATGCAGAGAACAAATAAATAATTATAGAGAGAAAGTTGGGGTGGTAAGAGGCGAAATTGAGTTGGCACAGCCTTTTTGGCTTTTTATGCTTGCTGGCGAGAGATGATGTGCTGAGGAGCCTGATACAGGCAACAGATATGAGAGCGGTATATTTTGATGTCATTGAGAAGCTAAGAAGTGGGAGTAGAAGGAGTAAGATGAGAGCGTGAAAATAGCAGTCAGTAGGGAAGTTGGTGGGGAGAGGAGGAAGGAGGCACGAGAAGATTAGAGCAGAGGGGAATCTAGGAGGGAAGGGGAGGAATGAGATAGTCAACTGAGAGAGGGTGAGGTTTGGTAGGAGGTTAAGGGCACTTTTATGACACAAGAAAAGATCAGAGAGGATGTCGAGGTTATGAGAAAAAAGGAAAGAAGTGAGAGCAAGAGTGATTTTGGAGGAACTGGGTGGGGTGAGAAAGGGTAGAAGAATTAAGAAGGAGATGTGGTTAGAGTTGGAAGAATGGATATGAGGTGAGTAGCATGGAGGAATCGTGCATGGATAGGAGGAGGAGGGATGAAAGGAAGGACAGGACGAGGTGGGTAGGGCAAGATAGATGTCGAATGGCTGAAGGGTTGCAAATGATAATGTGAGGGGATAGGGAGGAAGCAGAGGATTGGAGAAGGCAAGGTTATGCGTGGAAGCAGAAAAAAAGAATGGAGTGGATACCATGTAAGGGAGATTGCTCTTGGAAGAGGAGAATGTATTCTAGTGGCAGAGAGGGAAGGTAAGGGGTGGAGGGTGGTTAGAGTGAGGTGATAGTAGTCATAGTATTGGATAGCAGATTAGGTAGGGGGCGCATTGGTGGTCTGTGCCATGGGCGAAGAGTTAGACGTAGGATGAGGATACTGAGATGCAATTTAGTGTGTGGAGGATGGGGAAAGGAAGGAAAGAGCTGTCCATTAAGTGTCTGTAGGATTTATAGTGATGAAAGGATATACCTAACTTTCATCTAGTCATGAATATTGTAGCGATTCGACAGAAACACCATGCATTTACAACTGGAAACAATGCTGTGAACAGGACGACCACAGGAAGTGCAGCTTCCATATCACAAGTAAATAGGAGTATAGCTGGACAGCTCCCAGAAGCCACTAGGAATGTATGTTTAATAGTTATTTATGCATCGCAGGTATATAAAAGCCTATAGGGTCAAACTAGAACTGGCATAAGTGTAACTGACAGGAAGAACCAATAAAAGCCCACTAGGCACTTAGGTTTGTGTAAGAAATGTAGTTGCTGGTTGAGGGGGGGTGAAACCCTACTCAAGCAGGTACCAAAATCCTTGTCAGGCTGAAGTCGCAAGCAAACTCTAATTGAACCTCTGCACAACCCTCGGGTAGCTTAGCACAGAGCAAGCAGGCTTAATTCAGAGGCAATGTGTAAAATATTTGTGCAACAATTCAAAAAGTAACACAGCAGAAACAGACCATAGAAAGGGTCCCACATCAGATTAGAAAAATAGAATGCATTTTAATAAATTAAACAAGACCAGGATGGCAAACATACAATCAATAAAACCAGAGATGTGCAATTTCAAAGATTTAAGTGAAATAGCAGCAAAAAGCTCAAAGCTCCAACTGTGGATATCTGCTTGCGCCGGACAGGGACAAAGTCACAAGTTCAGGCACGGGCTGCCTACCTCGACCCAGTTAGGCCAATTGAACAAGAGTATCTTATATCCTGGAAGCGGAGCATTGCGCAGTCTTGTGTCATGGATGCATCTCGCAGCTGAGGCAATTTGCCAGTTCTGGGGAGCTGTGAGGCTGCGATGGGAGGTCCTGAATCGTTGTCCTAAAGGAAGCTTGTGACTCGGAGTCCTTCATTGAGGATGCATCCCGCACTAGCTGGTTCTGAAGAGACTGCAGGGCTTGCGATGTGAAGTCCTACGTTGCTGAGGTGGCCATTGATGAGATGTTTGCGATGTAAGGGCCTGCATCAGTGATGCGTTGTGCAGCAACAGTTCTGATGCGGCTGCGAGTTCGATGCAAAGTTCTTGCGCTGGAAGGATGCTCACAGCAGAGGCTGTGCGCCACTCAGCATAGGTGAGGCGGTGAGGCATTGGTTCCACTGGGTCCACAGATGGGCTGTCAGAGCACTTTCAGGCCCACTTCCAAGGGTCCAGTACTGGGGTGGCACCCCTTGGCAGGGTAGGACTCACAATTGCATAGTCCAGGTGCTGGTTACAAGAGTCTAGTGCTTAGAGACCCTCTGGTGGTGCTAGGTTCAGGGTGGAGGAACAGACATTCTCACCCAGGCAAGAGGGAAGCACATCAGCACAGCAGGCAGCAAACCAGCAGAGTGGCAGTCCTTTTAGAAGCACAGCAGTTCTTCCTAGCAGAGACTTCCACAGGTTCAGAAGTATACTGAAGAGTTTGTGTTTGAGGTCCAATATTTATACCTGGTTCCTCCTTTGAATGGGGAAAAGCTTTTAGAAGTTTCCCTTTGACACGCACAGGTTTTCTGCCTCTCCTGCTCTGGCTCCAGACTATTTAAAGGGGGGTATGCAACCCTTTGTGTGAAGCCAGGACACAGCCTATTCAAGTGTAAGTGGGGCTGTGCCTAACTCCGCCCTCCCATTCTGCCAGTGATGGCCCATGCAGACACACCTAAGCTCTCCACTGTGTGTAGCTGTCTAAGAGGAATAGACAAAGTCCAACTACACCCAGTCATGTGGCCCAGAGACAAGCTAAATGCTGTAAATGGCTCTGGCAGGAAAATGCCTACTTTCTAAAAGTAAAACACGCAAGATGATGGACGGAATGTTGCACATTGGCAAAACATTCACCCCCAGTCACAGATCTGGGTTTAATCCATCGTTGTTTTGCTCACCACGCCACCCCAGTTCAGACATGGCCATATGCAAATCAGTCTTGACCCTGTGCCTCATGGGAACAGTCCAGCCCGAACTGCCAAGCCATGTCTTCCCTGGACCGGAATCAAGCATCCTAGGACCGGTTTCGGGGTTTCACCCCTCTTCAGCCAGGATAGCTTGACTCCAGTGGCGTAGTGAGCACGGGACCCACGTCTGGGCATACCCTTCCCACATAGGGCGAACAACAAAACACACAAGATGATGGACGGAATGTTGCACATTGGCAAAACATTCACCCCCAGTCACAGATCTGGGTTTAATCCATCGTTATTTTGCTCACCACACCACCCCAGTTCAGACATGGCCATATGCAAATCAGTCTTGACCCTGTGCCTCATGGCAACAGTCCTGCCCGACCTGCCAAGCCATGTCTTCCCTGGACCAGAATAAAGCATCCTAGGACCGGTTTCAGGGTTTCACTCCTCTTCAGCCAGGACCCACGTCACCCCGAGTGGGACGGGTATGCTCAGACGTGAGTCCCGTGCTCTCCATGCCAGGGTCAAGACTGATTTGCATATGGCCGGTTTAAACTGGAATGGCATGGTGAGCAAAAAAACGATGGATTTAGGCCCAGATCTTTGTGCTGGGGTGAATGTATGACATTGTTCTGCATTCTGTCCATCAACTGTTGTTTTTACTTTCTAAAAGTGGCATTTGCAAAATTGTAATCAAAAGTCTGACTTCACCATAAAAGAGAATTTTCCATTAAAATTCCAAATACACAAAACATGAACTGTTTACCTGTTCCCATTTGAAAGTTTTGGCTTATTAAATGTAATAAGGTAACTCTAATGTTATCCTGTGGGAAAGGTAGGCCTTGCAATAGTGAAAAACGAATTTAAGAGTTTTTCACTATCAGAACATGTACTTAAAAGTACATCACAAATCCTACTGTTTAAATACCTTCAAACCTGGCCTGTACGCTGATAAGGGTCTACTCTAGGGGTGACTTATATGTATTAAAAAGGATGGTTTGGGCCTGTCAGAAGGTTTATTTTGCCTTGTCGAAATGGTATTTAAAAACTGCGCACACAAGCTGCAGGCCTGAGACATGTTTAAAGGGCTACTTAAGTGGGTGGCACAATCACGGCTCCAGGCCTACTAGTAACATTTAATTTACATGCCCTCGGTACATGTAGTATAACTCTACTAGGACTTATAAGTACATTAAATATGACAAATGGGGATAGGCCAATGTTGCCATGTTTTAAAGAGTGCGTACACACACATTATCACTGGTAAAGGACACAGAGTCCTAAGGCCAACAAAAACTAGATAAGAAAAATATGGAGGAGTAAGGCAAAAAGTTTGGGGAAAGACCACCCTTAGGCTGGCAGGTCTAACAGTCTGTGTATCGCAAGTTAGTTAATTCTGCTGTTAAGTGGGCACCACTTACTGGTAAGCACACCTTCCAAACCACCAATGTAATTATGAATACAGAAGAAGGAGGCGCTTCCAAACCTCCAAGGTTTTTATGAATCCACAGAAACAAAATGCAGCTCCTAAAACCACAAGGTAATTGAGAACCCATAGGAATATATAGCTTTCAAAAGCCAACAAGGAGTTTTTGAGGTCTACTGAGAAACACCACAGGTGTTTCTCAGTAGACCCCAATAGAAACAGGAACAGGAAGACTCAAATTCCCAAATGACCAAAGTAATCAAGAACTCATGGGTTGATGCAGTTTCCAAAACCACCGGGCACATACGTCCTTATATAATACTTAAATGTCCAGCTAGGAGTAGCATATGTGAAACACACAGCTTCCAAAGCTAATATGTGATTAAAAACCCAGCTCTAAAAGGTTAGTAAGAAGCTAAGAATTCATGGGGTCCACCGAGAATATTTGACCCACAGGATCACTGAGCTTCCAAAACTCGCAAAAGCATTTATTTGGTGTAATGCGCCTTGGCCCTGATTACAAGTCAGGATGAATACTTTGTGAAATTTTCAAAAGTGTACACTATCTCTGCATAGAATGCCTGCTATAACAATTTAAATCTCTCGGAATGGGGACCTGGAATTTTATGTCAAGACCAGAGGCTCTAGTTATGTGCAGTCCCTTAAATTTGCCTCCAGCTCAGCAGTCCGTTGCCACAGAAATGGAACAAGCAGCTATTACAACTTTCAAAACTCGTTGGAATGCAGCCCCTTTTAATGCTGTTTTCAACGTGATAAGTATACTTTGTATTAGTTCCTTAAGGCTCTTTTACAGCCTGCGACAGAGAAGTTTGAGTAGAACGGTGTTTTGTCCTCGGAGTGAAAATGTAGACGTGTATTGGTGTTGAGTACTGTGTTTTCAGGGAGGAGTGTCATCAAGTTCAGGGAATATAATTTAATTTAGTATTTGGACTGTTTACGATTAGTAGCAGGCAGAGTCAGATTTGGAACAAAAATAGGCCCGGGAAAAATAACCCACATTTGTGGATCATGACCTTTTTCAAAGCATTACTTGGTTAGTATTAGGCGGCTAATTTTAGGCAAACGTTGTGGAAAATAAAGCCTTGTTTTAGCCTGTAGTGCCAATAACGTGGGCGGGACTGAACACACCATTATTTAACACATCTCACATTCATTTTCAGGTCCATGAATCTTACTTCACCTGTGCTCACCCTCAGATCTGTGATCACCTCCTGGCTCTTAGGCCTTAAAGCAC
Source organism: Triturus cristatus (assembly GCF_964204655.1). Classification (NCBI taxonomy): domain Eukaryota; kingdom Metazoa; phylum Chordata; class Amphibia; order Caudata; family Salamandridae; genus Triturus; species Triturus cristatus. The sequence goes on from NC_140588.1 coordinate 385,153,383, forward strand.
CTGCTCATTTATGAGGATCTCCATTGGTTACTAACCCATAGCTCCCTGAAAGATGATGTTCACGCTTAAGTCTGACTTCTGTGCATTCTCGAGGACTCAAGGTGCTCTGCTCATCCTAGGACACTTAGATTTTTGCTCATTGTTGGAACCGACACTGTCTGGTTGGTTGAGAGGATACCCCAGACAGGCAAAGAGAACCACTTCTGTCAAGGACAGGGGATTATACACATTGTACACCCCATGCTCGCCCTTGGGTAACTTGGTACTGATCAATTAGGCATCCCTCAAAAGCAATGTGTAAACAGCACATGGACACGAGAAATATTTCACATGAAACAAATGAGAGACTTCACACCTGATGTTGATAAATGTTGTTTATATTCAACACTCAAGGAAAACGATATCACATGAATATCACAGTGTTCTGGGCCTAAATCACAATTAGCAATAGTACTAGCAGTACTAGGCCCAATTCGTGTTGATCAAATCTCGATATCATGTACATATGGGAAAAGTACTATTCTAAACCCCACACAGCACCCTTATGCGGTGCGACACGTTGTCAGCCCCTGGCCCACCCCCACAATCCTAATCATACAATTTCACACAGCTATAGGTGCACCCTGGCCTATATCAATATCAGTAAAGTGTGCACACACAAAATTATAACACCTTTAGCAGCACTGTGGGACGAGGCCATGCAGACAAACCCTCTATTGTTAGGTAAAGTACTTTCAATAAGAGAACAACGTATAAACCAACACCGCCAACCAGTATAACAAAACACAGGCGGTCCATGGGTGGTCACTCCTGCACACTCACACCTCACCTATACACAATGCAAAAGGTACCAGCCCAGTCCATATGGGCACTTTCACACTCATACATTCCCGACACCCTAATGCCGTGCCACTGATACCACGCAGGTCAATAGACCACACACTGCAGACCCTGTGGCGCCAAGTCTCCTGCCACCCTCCAATTCACCCTGACTGTTCCAAACACCCCAGATCGAAGTTCACCAGCCTCTCCTTCTGGACACAAGGCCTTTCCTGGCTGAGGCCACACCTCCTCTGAGTCCCCAAAAAGCAGGTGGGGATAGCCAGTAAGCATAAACAAGAGGTAGATGTAAACAAAGAGAGTCTTTGCGCCACTCCGGCAGTTCACCAACAAGTTGCGAAGCAGAAACGGGCCAAGAGCATCAATGCGTTACAAACAGGGATCCTCCCGGCCTTCTGGCACCAGCCAAGTTCTGCAAAGCACAGGGCGTCACACAGTCTCTTGACCTGCTCCTGAACCTTCTCAGAAGCGTCCCTCCAGCCTAGTCAATTCCTCTCACTCCTTCCTGGCACCACAACATCTTCAGAATCGCCAGCTGGGGAGAGGGCAGTTTGTCCCCTGTGACAGGACCAGTGAAGGAACAAGCAGTGAATGGGGAAACAACACACAGGGGAGCCCCTCAGCTTGGGGAGGCACCCCGTCTGGTACACGTTGATCCAAGAAGTGCCCCGGCAATCCGTGCACTGGGTCTGGCACACGACGAGATGAGTCGCATCAGACCCTTCATGTAACAAAAAGTAGAGGCGCAATTCCGTACCTCCCTGGCAATGAGGCACTATGTGCGGTACACCTTAGTGTCGGCTGCAACAGGCGAGTCAGTACACACACACAGTCGCACGTTCAGCAGGGCCTCATTAGGTAGAATGAGTATGTGCAATGGGTGCATCCCCTACCTCCAAGGGCCGCAACCTGTGACATGAATTCTGCATGCAATGAGCATGCAGTCAACGTGGCGCACAAGAGAAATCCGCCACAGTTGACAAGGCCACCTTGGCTTCCACAACTGGTGAATCCGCTCATCTCCAACAAAACGCTTATGCGTTCTGGGGTCCCTGCAGTACAGGAACCGCTTCAGTGTAGCTGTGGGTAAAGTCTTGAGCTACGCACTAGACTCTTCGGTCTCCAGGCACAATTCTGTAGTTCCAGGCGCACACTGCACTGTCTAGTTTGCAGCAGGTGATGTGGGCACTTGGAGGGCATCGCTCTGCAGATGTCACTGGTAGATGGTGTGGGCCCCTTGTAGGATATCTTTGATATCCGTGAGACCTCCAAGAGCACAGGAGATCAGCTGTCTGGTCCTTGGGAGCCCACTTTAGGATGCCACATGTCAGCAGGTAGTCGCCCCGACCAACCTCCATTCAGGAAGGCAAGCAGTCCTTTCCTCGGGCAGTTATCCTCTATGTGCACGACCAAGTCCTCTGGCGATATGCTCCATGCAGTGCAAGTTTTCCAGTCTTGTGTCCCTAAAAGTGGATTTCTTCCCGCAGTAGGTTGGCACTCGCTAGTTATGGGACCTTTGAAGTTGGGGGGGGGGGGGTTCAAAAGGTAATCCTTTGCACCACAGATGTGTCCCCTAAATTCTCCGTCCTGTCTGCCAAGAAGCTGCATGATGCAGATCTCTATCTTTACCAATGGTTTATGGCTGTTGCTGGGGAATGCCTAGATGTTCTTCCCCAGCCTCCGATGTTGACCGGAGCCAGATACCATGGCACATAAACAGTTTCATGCATCAAAATGTCACTTTCCCTAAGTGGCTGTTCACGCAAGATGTACCAAGCCCACTGTTACCATTGGAACAGGTTTGGCCTAGCAAAGCCATATATAGGAAACATCATGAGGCTGCGCCATTACAATCCATTATTACAGCTTGAAATACAGATGCCCCTTTCCCCTGCCTAACTCAAGGGAAGAGCAAGCCTCCTCTGTAGAGGATCCCTCGTGGCCCTTCTGCCCAGCCTGGGCATTGAACACCTATGGGTGCCTGCCTAGTCCTTCACCTTCCATCGGAGTGGAGGTGAAAGGGCCCCTTACGGCTGGACCAGACTTAGTACAGGCCAGCCGGAGTACGCTCTCCCAGGCCTGCCGTAGTAGGTCGGACACCTGTTTGAGACACGCAGTCTGTGCGAGAGCACACACTGGCTTGCCCAAGCAGGTTGGGCATGTAGGTTACCCACAACGAAGGTGTAAGTGCACACCTAGGCCGCAATGGCAGGCCTGACCTACGTTCACAAACCTCTTGATCACACCACTTCCCAACATGCATCGGAAGGGTGTGTGCACTGTCACACTGCAGTACAGTGGGAAATGGCCCGAAGCCTTAAGGCTCCACGTGAGACTCAGTATGCACCCCGGCTTGCAGTGGCAGTCTGGTGGGGCGTGTCTCCAGGACACCTGGGGTGTCCATGCGCTGTCTGGCTGGCCATGAAAGTCCGAATTCATGCTAAGTGTTTCTTTTGTGTCAATGATCACACCAGCTCGTCCTCGCAGGCTGGTAGCGAGGGAATAGAAACATCGCAGGGGCTCAGGCCAAACAGCACTATCTGGTCTGACACAGGCCCAGCACAACCTTGGTGCGAGGGGGGCCCACCGCTTGTCATGACAGGTGAACAATCGGTTTCATGCCCCCACTAAGCGCCACTTCACACAAGAGGTAGGAAGGGTGCACGCCCTTCCCCACTGCACCACCAGTGGGTAAGGCTTCCAGCCTTACAGTCGCCCAGGAACCTCGGTAACCCCAGAAGGTGTCACATGTAGGGAAACTGACCCCTGAGATAGGGGGACCACGTCTCGGGGTTCTCCCTTGTTAGGGCAGTGGTCACGCTCGGAGCCCCACCCGACCAATAACCTACCCGAGCATCACCCTCTTGGAACATATCTTGGGCCCAGGTTGTTTCACCCATGTGTGGAAATATGGATTTTTCTGGTCAGTTATGTCCCCTATCTTGGACCCCAACGGTTTCATGTATAAATCACAAGTACATGTATGTTCCCTCCAGTTCCAGTTATGAAGACGCAAACACATGTGCGTCCACCGCCAACATGTCCTCTTTCAGATCCACCATGAATGGGCTGGATATTCCATTCCTAAGTATGAAAGGCCACCGGCTTTATATGGTTCACTTATGCCATTTTACAGTCCAGGCAAGTAGGCCCTGATTCTGCCATCAAGCCTTTTCCTGCCTTCTGCCTCTGAAAGCTTCAGTCTGAGCTCGCATCTGTATCCATGAACTTTGTCCTACTCTCTGCGCAGCTAACGGTGCCTGACATCAGCCTGTTGCCTGCCAAAAACTGTATTTCACCTTCGAAATTATCTGCTCCGCTCCCTACCCAATGCATTCCTGTCTAGTAGTTTAAGTAAACATTCTTCCAGCTACCGAGCAAAAGGCCCGGCTTCTCTGTCTTTATGCAAGTAATTCATAGCCCTGTTCTATGGAAGATTTCTGCCCCCGCATCTAGTGTAGACACTTAGACGCTTGTACACGCACTCACAGTCAGTATAGTCAGTATAGAATAAGATTCTACTCTAAGAAGGCCTCTCTTTTGGATAACATAGTTCTTTAAACATAGGATGTTAGATATGATTTGGGATTAGGTTGACTTGACCCTCCAGACTTCTGTCGCCACATGTAGAGCTAAATGTCAAGTCCCCTCCACCCCCTAGTTGCACGTCAATCACACGTCATGCTGCTGCGCGCGCATTTCTGCCAAGTATTTCTGCTGACATTGCGAAATTCTTTCATGGAACCACCCTATTATGACATCATACCTGATGACGTTCTTTAGTTACGCCCAGTTACACCCACTTTTGCTACGCATGTATGTTTTATCTTTACTATCAATTGTTACGCCTCCTGCATTTGCTTCACTGTAATGCCTATTGTATAAAAATGATTACCTGTCAATAAAGTACGGTCTTCACTTCCTGAACCTTCGTGGTGATGGAATATGGAGCTCATCGATTTAAATTGATTATGGAATAAAGCCCGTTCCGAACCTCTAATACCACGGATTCTGAGCTATTGTTATAGATTTTCCGCATCAAATTAAGTCCCGGTAATTAAATTATTTACCACATAAATGGCGCCCGAATAGGGACACTTTCTCATCTCACGCGCCGGCGGTGCGTTGCAGGCCCGGTCTCCTGTCACAGCTGGACGGACAACAACGCGTACCCACAGGATTTCCTGTATCTCCCTCCTGCCGAGCGGGGGTAACTGAGGCTGCGATCAACACCCAGACGAGGCGGTGAGAAGTGCGAAGTATCCCGACCAGAGCCTAGCTGAGAGAGCAAGATCCGAGGTATACAGAGGCCCACCAGTTTCCGAAGTTTCCGAAGTTCCGAATCGAGTCCAGTCCGGTTCAAGTTCAGTTCAGTTCCGAGGCCTTCCGTTCCGAGCTACCCGGTGAGTACCATTATCGGGGAGGCGTTCCGACGTGCACATAGGTTGTGCCGGTCAAGACGGGTTTGGGTACACAAATCCGGTCTGCACTGTTTCAGCAGTGTATCTGTACTGTTTAGCAGTATAGCAAGTATGTCTAGTATATAATTCAGAATTTATCTAGTTAGTATCGAGTATTATGCTTAGTGACTAGTTCCCTAAAATGACCATCACTGTTTATTCATTAAATGTTAAATGTTAAAATGTTTTAAATACGTTCTGTATATTGTGGTGTGAATGACTGTTCATTATTGTGTTTTATGGTATTAAACGTGTTCAAAATTAGGTATCAGATCAGTTCTCAATATGCCGCTCTTTTCGAAATTAAGACAGATCACAACTAGAAAAGGGGTACTCGAAGAAGCTGTTCCCATTCCTCCTAGGGACACTCCAGGGTACTTCATGTATCATAAACATGGCCTAGACGCCATATTATTTCTTGATCTATGGGTAGACTACACCAAGGAATTACCAGAAAGTCAGAGGTGGCCCGCAGCTGGGACCTGGGATGCAGATTGCATCGTGAAAGTAGAGGAAGAATTATGGAAAAGGAAAGCTAGACAATCACAGAAAGACGCCATTGAGTTATGGCGTAAAGAATCGTATAGACGTACAGAAAAAGCACGTAGACAGGAAGAGAAGAGTAAGGAGAATTCAAATAAAGTTCGAGAAAGTGTATTAATTGAAGAAGGTACTCGAGTAAAGTCAGAACAAACAGACAGACAAAGAAATGCCCTTGTGAATGGTATGTATCCTCTTCTGGCCGAAGGACTACCTAAGGCTACTCCGGAGATACCAAGAGACTTGCCACCCCCATTGTTTCCGATAAAAGCACATCCCAAAGGGCATCCCAGAACCGCAGAAGATATTTTTCTTTCCTCTTATTTAGACGACGCAGCTCCCGAGTATGCTAATGCTGCGCCACATAGACCGTCTGCCGAGGGGGTTCAACGCCAAGACCCTCCTTCGTCTGTACCTCTGCAACAGCAAACTCCGACACACGTTCCGGCAAGCACATCTGTTTCTACATCCGCATCCACACCTATGGTTGCTATATCTCGTTCAACGAATCCTTTCACATCCAGCACCCCAGGTGGTGCTACCGGAGGTACATCAAGCATTTTTTCTACGCCACCCAGAACAAATAAACTTTCCTTTCAAGAATTAGCCCACCAACGTACGCCCAAACTAGTAACTCCCAACACGCTCAAGGAACTTCTAATAGACTGTAGATATGACCCTGTGCCCGGAAAAGGGGACGAAATGATGCTGGCATCATTACGTATCCGACGAGCTGCAATATATTTAGGGAAGCTACCAGGAATGACTGCACATTTAGAAAATATATATCACTTTGTTCAGTCAGGGCGAGATCCTGAGAGTATTAACAGAGCCATGGAGTACCAAAAGGTGGAAATACAGGGGGAACTGTTACGTTTCCTCATAAACTGTGCGATCAGAAATCAAGATCAACCGGGGGTAAATCCGGAAGAAATGCAGATTCTTACCACATGGGGTAAGAATATATCAGAGGGGAGACATGATAAACGATCATGCATAGTAGCTATGAGCCGAAAGATCCGCAAAGAAATAGAACGAATACACGAGGAAAGATTAGCAGTAGACGAACCAGAACAAATCGAGGACGAGGAAGAATTAGAACTGCCCACGGGACAGTTAGAAACCATGGCCTATGTAGGTAGAGGAAGATCTTGCAATAATACTAGATGCTTTACTGATCCGATATGTCCGATACGTCCAGATAATAACAGAAAATTCCAAACTCCTATAAGAAATATAAGGTCCCCCGAACATTCATTCCAAGCCGCTGACAAATTACTCCGAGAACGAAGGGGTTATCATATACTCGATTCTATGGACGAACAAGAATTAGCCAGGTCAGCCGTTCACTGGGATTGATAGTCCTGGAAAATATGGTGATGATACACTAGTACATACGTTTTTGAACCTCGCCCCAGATGAACAGCGTTTAGCTGGTATCTATATGATTCAACAACTCCTTATATTATATAAAAGCCAACACTCTGATCCTGGCCCCTTACCTGATATATTGACTGAATTACTCACGAATAAATGGAGAGGTTCCGGTACTAAGTTAATTAGAGAAATACTAGAATCCAGAAAGCAGTACATCCTTTTTGTATGTCCTGAACATGTCTCACTGCCCATCAAGGAAAGAACGACGTATTACATGGATAGACAGAATCCCTTACGCGAAGTGCACCCGATAAAGGGTGATGACAATGAGTTTAAACGTGTGTTTGTATACACACCCATATCTAAAATAGAACTATTAGAAATGAAGAAAGTGGTACCCAGTCATGATAAAGACCCAGCAGGTTTCCATCGTGAAATTAAAGATATGTTACTCATGGGAGAATATACCTACCCCGACATTATGACAATATTGAAGGTATTAATGCCTGCGGGCATTTACGAAAAACTCAAGGAAAAGGATTGGGAGGTGGGAGACCAAAAGATAGATTGGACAGCATTAGAAAACGAAGAAAAAGCTCGAGGTCCAGGTTCAGGGCTCGGGGACAAGATCAAAGCACTACCAGGTCTACTAGTACAGGTACTGCCACGTTTATTAACTACGAAAAAGGAAGACTGGGGTGCAATCTCAGCCTGTAAACAAAAATCAGATGAAGACACTAGTGATTTCTATTCCCGATTTGAGAAATGTTTTGGTATAAATAGTGGAATAAAAGCAAGTAGCGAGTCGTATCCACATCTGTTTGTGACAAAGTTAGTTGAAAATGCCTTGCCCCAAGTTAAGAATAGAGTATTGAAGTTCGAGAGTACCTGGCAAGGTAACACTCCGTCACAAATGTTACAAATGCTACAGTATCATCACAATAGAATTAGAGAAGAACAAGAACATGAACATAGACGCATGAAAGACACGAAAATGAAAATGCTAGTTTCCCAGACAGTGCCAGTTGACGGTCATAAGAAGGGTATAACACAGTCCAGTGTTTCAACAGGTCCTGTAAAAGGGACGTGCAATTATTGTAAACAGCCAGGTCATTATGTACACGATTGTCCAGTTTTGAAACATAATATTGCCATAGGTAACGCAAAAGAAAGACCACGACCAATTAGACAGGATCAGAACCAACAAGGAGCACCGCAGCATGCACAGTCCATGCCAGCTCCGCAACAGTCTATGCCAGCTCCACCACCGCAGCCTATTGCTGCCACACAAACAACGACCCGACAGATGTATCAGACCGCACAGTACGACTATCCTGATTATCAACGATACTCATGAAACAGCCTAGAGAGGGAAGTTGGCTTACCCCTTATTGAGGTCCCTGTAGATCAAGAAGGACCTTATGTACACAGTGAACTATTAGGTCAAGATAGAAAATTCTTACTTGATACAGGGGCAAGCCGAACAACAATAAAACGTAGTGAAGTTCCAGGGGCACCCCTCTCAGGCACACAGAATATTTCCCTTGGCTTTTCAGGAAAACCTATCGTTAACGAAGTAACACAGCCTCTTCCACTTACGATTGGTCCCTTGACACGAACTACAGATTTATTGCTTACTAAATCATGTCCAGAAAACTTGTTAGGTATAAAAACTTTGAAAGCTCTAGGAGCTATTATATGTTGTTCTCCAGAAGGAGTAAGATTATTTTTACGTGATTTCAAAGGGCACTACGTGTCCCGAGACATGGATCACCGACTACAGACTTTACCGACACATTTATGGGCGCAAGGCCCTACAGATGTTGGTTGCATGAACATTACACCATATCGAGTCACACTAAAGGCAGGAGTGGTACTTCCACGAATGCGACAATACAAGTTACCGCCAGATGCTGTAGTGGCTTTACTACAAATCATTGACGAGCTTATTTCCCAAGGAGTGGTTGTGGAAACTGACTCCAATGTATGTAATTCCCCGATAATTCCGATTCTTAAACGAACCGATCCCACAGCCCCGCCAGTATATCGATTGGTTATTGATCTGCGCGAATTAAATAAATGCATAGTACCACAATACCCCGTAGTCCCAGACATTTCCTCATTACTGACAGCCATTGATTCCGAAGCAACATTCTTTACTGTAATTGATCTCAAGAATGCCTTTTTCAGCGTCCCAATAGATCCGGAAAGCCAATACTTGTTCGGATTTAGTTTAAATGGACGAAGCTTTAAATTCACACGCGCACCTCAAGGATTTACGGAAAGCCCCAGCATTTATAGCCAAGCACTGAAACGAGAACTCAACAGTATCCACATGCCAGTCAACACTGCCCTGCTTCAATATGTCGATGATCTGCTGATCACCGCTAGAAGCGAACCTGAATGTGAGAAAGCCTCACTGACGGTATTACAATTTTTGGCCGAAAAGGGGCACAAGGTGTCCCCTTCTAAGCTGCAATTCTGTGTCCAGCGAGTTGTTTACCTTGGTCACTCGCTGTCCAAGGAGGGAAGGCAGCTTACATCAGATCGCATCCAGCTAATTGCAAATATGCCGATACCCAAGACACAAAAGGAGGTGCGGGCTTTCATAGGCCTCACTTCATATTGTAGGCAGTGGATCCCTCAGTATGCATTTCTAGCAAAACCCCTCATTCAATTGACAACACAGGAGGCAGCCACATCGACTGTTCTCCCTTGGACTCAGGAACATACACAAGCTTTTGAAAGCCTAAAGAAAGCCTTATGCCAAGCACCTGTTTTAGCAACACCATGTTACAATAAACAGTTTACACTCTTCGTTACAGAACGCGAAGGTACTGCCTTGTCAGTACTCACCCAGGACCAAGCAGGATCACACAAACCATGTGCTTATTTTTCTAGTACATTAGATCCCGTAGCTCAGGCTTTGCCTGCGTGCCTGAAATCAGTGGCAGCAACAGCTTTAGCAATCAGACAAAGCGATGCCATAGTATTAGGACATCCATTGACAGTACAAGTACCACATGCAGTAGAGGTTCTCTTGAACCGCACACAAACACAACACTTGACTATAGCACGACTTACTGGTTACGAATTAACATTGTTTCAGCCACATATAGAAATCAGACGTTGTAGTACATTGAATCCTGCCACACTGTTACCTGTAAATGGAACAGACCCACTAGCACATGATTGTATTGAAGTTATCACTATCACGACGAAACCCAGACAAGATTTGACAGACGTCCCATTGTCAGACCCAGACCTGACGTTGTATGTAGATGGTTCATGTATGAGAACAGGTACAGGAGAGCTAGTGGCCGCTTATGCAGTCACAACAGACACTGAAATAATTGAAACAAATTGCATAAATACCCTGTCCGCTCAAGCAGCAGAGCTCATCGCTCTGACACAAGCCTGTATTCAAGCCGCAAATAAAAAAGTCAACATATACACTGATTCACGTTATGCATTCGGAGTTGTACATGACTTCGGCGTGCTGTGGCGAGAGAGAGGTTATTTAACTTCTCACGGTGCCCATATTCAGCACGGACCCCTTATTCATGCCTTATTAGATGCAATACATCTACCCACTGCAATATCAATTATGAAATGTAAAGCTCATACGAAAGTTACTGATATCATTTCTCAAGGCAATGATCTAGCTGACAGAACAGCTAAACAGACTGCTCAAACTCAAACATCCGACATGACAAAGACAATAGTCCCGACACCAACATATTGCATGATGGTTAAGGATCCCGCTCTTGACGTAATCGACATACAGACACATGCTACACCAGACGAAATAAAGAAATGGACTGAATTAGGAGGGATCCAAACGGATCAAGGATGGATGACGAAGGAAAAATCTGTGTGGTTCCTTCCTGATTCAATGGTCCAAGTCGTTATTAACACTGTACATAGTCCAGCACATCTAGGAGAAAAAGCTATGCTAGACAGCATTCAACACATTTGGTTCAACAAACATTTACGAGCAGCAGCTAAACAAAAAGTCCGTACCTGTATGATCTGTTGTCAGTTTAACCCAGGCAAAAGCATTCCCGTAGAACAGGGTGGATTTCAGCCTCCTGATCACCCTTTTGAAGTCCTCCAGATGGATTATATCCAGATGGAACGATGTCGAGGATTCAAATATGTTCTCGTAGTTGTCTGTGCTCTTTCCCGTTGGACAGAGGCATACCCGGTTTCAGATTACACTGCCCCGACTACTGCCAAACAGTTAGTTCGAGAATTCTTCCCACGGTACGGTTTACCACGTGTTGTCTACTCAGATAACGGCCAGCCGTTCTCATCCGAACTAATGAAACACGTTTCACTTTTGTTAGGCTATCAGTGGAAATTTCACTGTGTCCGACACCCCGAGGCAGCAGGTCTCGTGGAAAGACATAATCAGACCCTGAAAATTAGATTGTCCAAAATTTGTAGAGAGAAAGGTGTCGACTGGGTAGTAGCCTTACCCGTTGCACTCTTTTACATGAGAATGGTAGCACATTCTCGAACAGGGCTATCCCCTTATGAGGTGATCTTCGGTAGACCACCAAATATGTGGGGGACGCCTATACCACGCAAAATAACTGATATTGACTGTAATATGCTGACAGATTACTTGGCTTCCTTGATGTCTGCACTACAATCTTGTCGTTCACAGGTAGCTGCATCCTTTCCCGACAACACCGAGGTGAAACCCCATGACGTACTTCCAGGGGATTTAGTTCTAGTGAGGAACTTTGATCGGAAGTCTCAGCTGGATCCTAGGTGGAGGTCGCCTCAACTCGTACTGCTAACGACGAGGACAGCCGTAAAGATCGAAGGACGAAAAGGCTGGATACATTCAAGTCATATCAAGAAATTTCATGGACTACCGTCAGACGTAAACGACACACCTTGCGTGTCTTCCCCGATTGACTCAAAACTTCCTTTGGTTGAACTGAATAGACATGAGCTATATAAACTAAAACTTAGGTCTAACAAGTCAGGCAATTTGATTGTTTAAGTCCTCTCCAAGGTGAATCGGTCGAATTTGTCTCTGACATGTATCCCTTAGACCTGTATAGAGAAAGAAACAGAAGGATAAAATTGAAACGACATGCGTACTGTAAATCACTGCGTAGTCATTGCACAGTGACGTTATTCATTTTGTTTTTCTTAAGTCTTTTAGTAATTACTGCAAGTATATTGTTGCACACATATTATCCTATTTCCAGACATGTTTATAATGTTACTGCTGAACATTCTTTTAGTGAATTACCTCCGCATGAATTGTCTTATAGATTTGCGCTGCGCAATAACACGTTTATTAGTATGTTACATCATTCCCATCAGGTTAGCAATGCTACAAATTGTTGGATATGTGGCCGACTCCCTCCCTATCAGAACTATAAAGGAATTCTACCTCTCTTTCCATACCCGTTCACACACAACGGCTCCTGTGGAGCATGGTTTAGTTTAATTAATTCCCTAGATTCGAATTCTGCAGTTTACCAGAATAACTGGGTATGGGGAAATCTGAACTTAGTTTTACTCAAAGTCTGCCACCCCAACAAGGAGGGACTTCCCAAAAGAACAGGAACTGATCTAGAAAATGAAGTATATGGATTAGGTAATTTTACGCTTAATCTCATGATCCTGAATGTCGAATCCGAAGCTACTCCAATTTTGCCCGCCATGTCAGTATTTCCAGTTAAAGGTGAATTATGTGTAAGAAAGAATGGTTCCATACATATGGGCCATAGTAGATGCACCACTGTAATAGAATTTAGTGATCAAGGCAAGTCTACATTTAGAGCTTCCCGCCATTCCTACTTCATATGTGGTCAGACGGCATACATACGTTTGCCACTAGATTGGGATGGTACCTGCTACATCGGATTCCTTTTGCCACCTGTTTTCCTAGCTCCTCCTGATTATCACAGAAATACTCATTTAGTACACAATAGAGAAAGGAGAGATCTCCCAATAGTCGATTACACTGAGACAGCATGGGAAAAATACACAGATTTCAATAAAGGTCTCTTTCCCTATATAGGTACAGTTACCAATAGTAAGCTGATACGTAGATTAACTAGAACCCTTGAAGCAGTAGTGAATGAAACTATTTCCGCCTTAGGCAATTTAACAGAAGAGCAGTCTGCTATGCGGATTGTTGTGCTTCAAAATCGTCTTGTCCTCGACGTCATCCTGGCCGATAGGGGCGGAGCTTGTAGGGTCATCGGATCAAGTTGTTGCATTTTCATACCAGAAAATTCGCCATCTGTATATAAAGCCATAACTCGCCTTCATAAGATTGTAAGCCAGATACACCAGAATCCAGGCACCTGGACTTGGTCCGGTTGGTTTTGGAGTGTATTATCTACCTTTGGATGGAAGGTCCTATCCTTCCTAGGTATTGGCTTTCTCATACTATTCAGTTGCTGTCTATGTCTACAATGTGGACCAGCGATCTGTGGTCTGTGTGCCACATCGTGTATTCCACCACCAAGATTTCATTCATCACGGAAGAAGAAAGAAGAACAAATGATGCTATATGAACAGATCGATGGATTAATGAAGATTGATATCTCTTGACGGGCAAGTAGGGGACAAGGAGGGAATGTGGAAATATGGATTTTTCTGGTCAGTTATGTCCCCTATCTTGGACCCAACGGTTTCATGTATAAATCACAAGTACATGTATGTTCCCTCCAGTTCCAGTTATGAAGACGCAAACACATGTGCGTCCACCGCCAACATGTCCTCTTTCAGATCCACCATGAATGGGCTGGATATTCCATTCCTAAGTATGAAAGGCCACCGGCTTTATATGGTTCACTTATGCCATTTTACAGTCCAGGCAAGTAGGCCCTGATTCTGCCATCAAGCCTTTTCCTGCCTTCTGCCTCTGAAAGCTTCAGTCTGAGCTCGCATCTGTATCCATGAACTTTGTCCTACTCTCTGCGCAGCTAACGGTGCCTGACATCAGCCTGTTGCCTGCCAAAAACTGTATTTCACCTTCGAAATTATCTGCTCCGCTCCCTACCCAATGCATTCCTGTCTAGTAGTTTAAGTAAACATTCTTCCAGCTACCGAGCAAAAGGCCCGGCTTCTCTGTCTTTATGCAAGTAATTCATAGCCCTGTTCTATGGTAGATTTCTGCCCCCGGATCTAGTGTAGACACTTAGACGCTTGTACACGCACTCACAGTCAGTATAGTCAGTATAGAATAAGATTCTACTCTAAGAAGGCCTCTCTTTTGGATAACATAGTTCTTTAAACATAGGATGTTAGATATGATTTGGGATTAGGTTGACTTGACCCTCCAGACTTCTGTCGCCACATGTAGAGCTAAATGTCAAGTCCCCTCCACCCCCTAGTTGCACGTCAATCACACGTCATGCTGCTGCGCGCGCATTTCTGCCAAGTATTTCTGCTGACATTGCGAAATTCTTTCATGGAACCACCCTATTATGACATCATACCTGATGACGTTCTTTAGTTACGCCCAGTTACACCCACTTTTGCTACGCATGTATGTTTTATCTTTACTATCAATTGTTACGCCTCCTGCATTTGCTTCACTGTAATGCCTATTGTATAAAAATGATTACCTGTCAATAAAGTACGGTCTTCACTTCCTGAACCTTCGTGGTGATGGAATATGGAGCTCATCGATTTAAATTGATTATGGAATAAAGCCCGTTCCGAACCTCTAATACCACGGATTCTGCCTCTTATTTTACTGAGCTATTGTTATAGATTTTCCGCATCAAATTAAGTCCCGGTAATTAAATTATTTACCAGACGCCAACCTGAGTAGGAGACATACTGGGCAGGCGAGTCCGGCGGAGCATGATCCGTGCCAGGTCCCCCCTACTCACCACTGACATACCCACCCTGGGTATCTGGTGTACTTTTTAATAGGGCACTCTCGGGCACAACACTTAACCCAATTGTGTGAGCAACCCACTCCAAACCATTGTAGGAAGGGCACTCACGCCTTCGGACTGCAGTACAGTGGGAACCTGCCCAGAGTTCTAAGGTCACGAACAGGGAGTAGGCGAAGACTAGGAGGACAGTAAAAGCTGAAGGTTTGGGGGATTTTGCCCTAAGAAGGCCATGTCCAACACTCATCATCAGTTGGTCCTAAAACTACCCACTCTTCCTCAGTGCCCTTAATCTCATTTCCACTCTTTGGTCTTCCGAGGCTCCTGCTCAGTGACACATCCTTGAGGCTCCTGTCACATTGAGAACACAACTCTTCACTTTCAGGTGCCCTTGCAATCATGCTCACTCCTAGGTGCCTTGGAATCCTGGTTACCCACAGTTCCCCTTAGATCCCTGCTCACTAGGCCCTTTATCTCTTGCTCACTTTTACCCAGAAACTCCTGCTCATCCTCAAGTCAGTGGATGCCATGTTCATTATGAAATTATCTATGGCTTCTGTTTACTGTCAGCTCTCCTGGTGCTCTGCACGCACTATGGCCCTGTGGTTCCCACTCACTACTACATCCCTGAAGCTCTTGCTTACACCTCATCCCAACAGGCCCCTCCTCACACTATGATTCCATGCAAAATTCCTTCTCGGTTTAGGTCCTTGAGGCTCCAATTTACAATCCGGTCTCCAAGGCTCCTGCTTACCGCCCTAAACTTCAACTCCCTTAACAACCTTTACTATGAAATCTTGACTGAAATGTGTGTGGTCAACAGTAGAAAGAGAATTGATGTTTGGTGGGGTTTGGAGCTGCAGATAAGTGCTCGCTTCCCTGGTCTTTTCTGTCCCCTGCCTGATCCCTCTCCTTTCCTTTGGAATTAACTCAAAAGCATATCGGAAAAAAAGAGATTATTTTGGCTAGTAAGTGAGAAGAAATACATGTAATAAGAGTTTAAAAATTCAAGAGAATTTAAGTAAGGTAATGATTTGTGCCCCTCCGTGCTCTGTGCGGCACAAGGGGGGCACAGGGCACAAACCCCGATCCTAGCAGTGCTTCTGTGTATGTGAACTGGAGATTGAGGGACCAGAAGGACTCACCCTTGTGTGCATGTCAACAGCAGAGTAAAATAACGTTTGAACATGGAAGGTTTGAGTGCAATTAAAGAGTGAACAAATATGGAGTGCCACCTCAAAGGGTTCAAAAGTCAAAAGTACACTGCTTTCCACTTACAATAAGCAGCCACTCACATCAAGATATCAGCTAGTTACAGCCCACTTCTTGCAGTACAACTGCTGATTCATTAAATAACCTTCAGTATGTGTCTTAAGAAGAGCAAACCATGATTTGGAGGCTCAAAATGTGTTTTTTTGTGTGAACCTGCTTCGAACCCAAGCTTTCAAGTTGTCATGCGTCTCTCAGTCTTATTCAGTCATGGGTTTTACTTTGCATTCTGTCATTTGTAGTTCGCTTGCTCACTATAAATGAAGAACTACAAGTGCTCAAGTCCAAAGGAAAAAAGAGCTACCCACACTTGACGTGGGTGAAACCAGAGAGCTATGTTACCTTCTGCATTGCAAATTAATCATACCGTAATTTTGCCTAGTTTCAAGATTTTGTAGTCAGATTGTTTCTTGTAGTTCCAAGATGGCACCTTTTGGCTGCTTCAGAGGGCTTTGGGATAAAAATGTATACACTTTTACAATATAACAGTAATAGAATTCTAAAAAAACGAGGAAAGCTAGTGTATCTATTGTTCATTAAAAAGTGTGAGATTACCAGCTTGGATAAACAGCTGCATGCAAATTCACATATTGTCATGTGTGACATCAGCCAAATTGGCTTTATAATTGACTTCACTTTTTATGCTTGAATTTTTAAGGTCATACAATTGACTTTAATTTTTAAAAAGTACAAGTTCCAGAATGCAACCTGCTATTGACCAAAATTCTACAACTGACAGGCTGTGCCATTTAAGACATGGGACCATTTAGGAGCCATGTCAAGAAAATAACAATTTTGATTTGTTTTTTACTTTTTTTATCTGAGAGTGTCTATGCACATTTGTTCTAGCTTTTTAAAAAGCCATCTTGCCCTATCTGGACTATCTGATAGAGACTTCTAGCTGCAATTAGCTCACAATTATCCCGTCATCAGACTGGATCCAGAGAATTTGTGAGCAGTACCCCTGCACGCCGGTAGGTGGCATTGTTCAGCTCTACATGAGGTCATAGGCATCTTCCACGCTGTAAATGACGTGCACGATACCTCTATAGGTGCCACCTTGGCACGTTGACATCAGTTCTTTCCTTTCTGTGCCAGATAGCACTGATTCGGTCTGAGCTACTCCTCAGTCACATTTTGACTGGCTTTTTTGTGACTTTTTCGAACATTTTTGAGATCTCTCCTAGTGTGTAGTTATGTCACCTAAGAAACCAGCTGTTTTCAAACCTTGTGGGGTCTATCACAGGCAGATGTCGGTGGCAAACCCCACTTGGTGGGTTTGTGGTGCTTGGAGTGGGAACACAAGTCCATGGCCTGTAAGGACTGCCATGCCATGCACCCAAAGGTGCTGAAGGAGCACTCCTCCTGGCTCCTTCCAACTGACGCCGGTCGACTCCGCAAAACCTGTGGTTCCGTTCACACAGAAGCTCCCAGAACTGTTCGCAGAGCCCGTCCTGATGGTCATCATCACACTCAGAATCATCTGGGAAGTCACACAAACTCAAGAAGTCAAAGAGATCTTTGACTTCGCCGCATCCGTCAGTCTTCTGACAAGACACAGCAGTGTTGGCAATGTAGATTCCTCGAGGCAGCGGAACCTGAATCCGGGTCCACTCCGCGCTTCCCCGATTTTCCCAGAACCGGAGTGACCCCCATCCAGCTGAAAGTGTTTTATGAGGCCCTCATATTTGGGAGGCCTGGCCCCTCTAAAGCGCCTTTGGATGGGAGGGGCTCCACACCAGCGGGTTCGCCCTAAGTGTCAGTCAGGCCCATGGATCCCTTGCTGAATCAGGAGCAAAGCCATTGGTTAGACAAGACCTTACTCGATGCCCCTCGAGTGCCGCCACCCCTGGCGCCACCGACATCCCTAGGCGGCGCCACCCCAATCCTTATTCCTGACTCCGACACAGGAATGAAGTGGCATCAATCAACGCCAACTCAGGGGCCGACTAGTTCCCTGCTTCCCAGAGCAGAAACAGTGCCTTATGTTCTTTTTGCATTTGTCACCCCGAGTGGAACGGGTATGTCCAGACGTGGGTCCCGTGATCTCTATGCCTCTGGAGTCAGGCTATCCTGGCTGATGAGGGGTGAAACCCCTAAACCGGCCCTAAGATGCTTGTTTCCAGTCCAGGAAGGACCTGGCCTGGCAGTTCGAGCTGGACTGTTCCCATTGGGCACATGGTCAAGACTGATTTGCATACGGATGGGTTCAAACTGGAATGGCATGGGGAGCAAACAAACGATGGATTTAGGCCCAGATCTCTGTACTGGGGTGAATGTCTTACATTGTTCTGCATTCTGTCCAACAATTGTTCTTTTTGCATTTGTCACCCCGAGTGGGACGGGTAAGCCCAGACGTGGGTCCCGTGCCCTCCATGCCACTGAAGTCAAGCTATCCTGGCTGATGAGGGGTGAAACCCCGAAACTGGTCCTAAGATGCTTGTTTCCAGTCCAAGGAGGACCTGGTCTGGCAGATCAGTCTGGACTGTTCCCATTGGGCACAGGGTCAAGAGTGATTTGCATATTGCTGGGCAAACTGGAATGGCATGGGGAGCAAAAGAACGATGGACTTAGGCCCAGATCTCTGTACTGGGGTGAATGTATGATATTGTTCTGCATTCTGTCCATCAATTGTTTTTTTTTATTTTCTTGATAGGCCTGGAGAGGAAAACAAATGGGAGGGGTCTATGGACCCCAATAGTTACCATTTCTCTGAAGAAGAACAGAAACAGGACAACTTGAGCAGGCCAGTGGGTTAGAGCCTTCATCCTACACTGGCCTGGTCTCTCCTTCACAAAGATGTGAGAGGTACCCAAAACATAGGGGACAGGGTCAATAAACAGAAAATAAAGGTGGTGTCCTCCACGTGACACTCTGTATTCTTGCACACCAAACACTCCCTTGTTTGTACCTTTACCACACAATCCCAAATAACTGAAACAATCTATGTGCAATACTGTAACATTTTATTTCTATAGTATTGCAGTTTCACATCAATGTACATACATTAAAAACACATTATCTCGTCAATATCACAATTAAAATAATCACAGATATCTCAAAACATATGAATGTCCATGTCTACAAATAAAAATACTGTAACCCAAACCATAGGGTTGTCGACGCTGCGTTTCGGTTGATGAAATTTAATAAGGCCACCTTCTTCAGGACTTTATTTATATGACAACAGTGATCTGTTTACTTTCCACGAAATGTATTAGTTCAGGGATTCCTAATTACATTATATTCTTGACTGGGTGACTGGGTCTGCACCCCACTGGAACTTTCAAAAGTTCATACACATCAGACTTTGCTTCTATAGTCTCATCTTATTAAAAACCAATATGATTTGTGATCTCCATCTATATCCTTGCTCTATGTGGAAATCCTATTTGTTAATAATGCACTCTCGCCAAGCTCTGGAGTCTGTTTTAGTGAAACAGAAGAGAGACACCCGATCGTAGGGACGGGACTAGGCTTCTAGTTAAAGAATCTTTCTTTGCCTACGCCAAAAGGGTAACTGAAAAGAGCCTGGCGAGAGTGGATTAATAACAAATAGGATTTCCACATAGAGCAAGGATATAGTTGGAGAGCATGAATCAAATTGGTTTTTAATCAGATGAGACTATGAAGGCAGAAGTCTGATGTGTAGGAACTATTGAAAGTTCCAGTCAAGAATATAATGTTATTCTGAATACCTGAACTAATACATTCCGTGGAATGTAAACAGATCACTGTTGTCATATGTATGGTGTCGGAGGAGGCCCGGGCCATACTCACCCAGGTTATTGCTGATGGGTGAGATGCAGCAAAGTTCATCCTAAGGTGTGGGCTCGACACAACCAACTTGCTGGGCAGAGCGAGTTCCATGTCAGTGTCCTTTCAGCACCACACCTGGCTGAGAACAACTGGTTTATCTGGGGATGTCCACTATACCCTTTTTGTAGAGAAGACAGAATCAGCTCCGGAGTGCTTTAAGGACAGCAGATCTATGGCCAGGTCCTTGGACTTGTCGATAGCTCATAGCCAGCCCCAATCTGCATTCCGCCCCCTTCATGTCTATGGAAGAGGCCTCCGACCGCACCCTTACCCTCCCAGCCATCATGGCCAGCAGGCTACCCAGCCTTTTTGTGGCTGACAGCACAGGTCCGCCAGACTGTGTGAGACAGGCAGTGAGCAGTCGAGTCAGTCCACAGCTCTCTCAGCAGCCGCTGCCTCTAAGCCTTTTTAGATTGCCCAACAACCATCATGGCCATTTAGTGAGAGGTAGGATATGCAATCACCTGCCCCACTGGTGGTCAGTTGCATCAGACCAGCAGGTTCTCCAGATCATCCAAAGTGGCTACTCCCTTCCCTTTGTGACTACCCCACCACCCATACCACCCACGTACGATTGGCTGATGGAGGGCCATCTCTCCTTGCTCTGTCAAGAAGCTCTCGTCCTATCCTAGATCTGCACCTTCTCACCCTCTAGAGGAATGAGAAATTCGAAATGCTCTTGCTTGCCAAAGTCCTGGGTGCCCTCTATCCGGAAGACTGGATGGTAGTGTTGGATTTGCAAGATGCATATTTTCACATCCCAGTTCTGCCTACCCATAGTAGGCCAAGAGCACTTTCACTATGCCATGCTCCCTTTTGGCCTTACCAGTCCCCTTGCGTGTTCACAAAAGTGATGGTGGTGATTGTAGGTCATCTGCGTAGGTCGGGGATTCCAGTCTTCCCCTACCTCGACGATTGGCTGTTGAAGGCGAGCTCTCCCAGTCAGTTGTCTCCCACCTTCAGACTACGGTGAGCCTCCTGCATTCACTGGGGTTTACAATAAATACACAGAAGTAACACCTGATTCCCTGTCAGACACTCCTTTTCATCTGAGCTGTTCTGGACACAGCACAGTTTCCAGCCTATCCTCCCGAGCAACCAGTCTTGGATATTCAGGCTTTGATTCTGATATTTCAGCCTCTATCCTGGATTTCGATTAGACTAACTTGGATGCTGTTAGGCCTCATGGCCTCCTGCATCCTGCTTGTTGCTCATGCTTGATGGCATTGAAGTTGGACCTAAAGCCTCAGTTGGCGCAGCTTCAGGGAAATCTCTCCAACATGGTTCACATCTCCGAAGGAACCGCACATGATCTGCAGTGGTGGCTATCGAACCATGATTGGATTAGTGGCAGAATCCACTCCATTCCCCAAACTGGAGCTGACTGTAGTGACAGATGCATCACTCCTGGGCTAAGGTGTCCACCTTTGAAAGGTGGAGGCCTCTGGTCTCTGGGGAAGTCCGAGCTCCACATCAAACTGCTGGAGCGCCAGTCCTCCAGTCAGACTGCATTTTCCACAGGATCTACTGTTGCAGCAACAGAGGAGGGTTCTTCACCCGAACCTGTGCACTCTACAACTTCATGTGTGGATACTGAGTGGCAACAGTTGACAGATTTTGACCTTCCTCCCAAAGTCTGTAATGTTATTCTGTCAGCCAGGTGTCCCTCCACCATGTCGGTATTCATCTGGCGTTGGGACAAGTTTGTGTCATGGTGTGCTTCCCACAACGTTGACCCTATTTCTGCGTCTCTATCTCGAGTTCTACTGTTTGCCTTATCCTTGGCCCAGCAGGTCTCTGCTCTGGGCACAGTTAAGGGTTACCTTTCTGCTATCTAAGCATTTTTGCAGTAGCTTGAACAACCATCTCTCTTTAATCACCCCTAGTGGCTAGGTTACTTAAAGACCTGCAACATATGTTTCCGCATACACCATTATTAAGGCCTCAGTGGGACCTCAATTTGGTTCTCGGTTTTCTCATGTATACACCATTTGAGCTTCTCCACAGTTGCCCTCTTAGGCTAGGTGGCACGGTAAATTACAGGCACTTTCGTTACACCGTCCTTACATCACTTTCTATTCCTGACAAGCTGGTTCTCTGCACACGTGCCTCCTACCTTCCGTAGGTTGTGACTCCATTCCCTGTAGACCAGAAAATCACCCTGTCCACTTTTTTGATCCTTCTCATCCCTCCAAAGAGGAGGGGGTGACTCCACTGTCTGGATCCATAAAGAACGTTGCTGTTCTACGTTGACCGCATAGGAGAATTCCGGGTGGACGATCAACTCGTTGTGGGCTATGTGGGAGCAAAAATACGGAAGGCAGTTCAGAAGCGAACCATATTGCGATGGATTGTCCAGTGCATTAAGATTTGCTACGCCTTGGACATGAAGCAGCCCCCCAAGGGGCTTGCGGGCTCACTCTACCACAACCAAGGCTGCAATCGCTGCGTTAACGTGTGACGTTCCGGACCTGGACATCTGCCAGGCAGCAGTATGGGCCTCATTGAACACTTTCACCAAGTACCACTGCCTGGACAGTCAGGCCCGTTGTGACTGGCACTTCGCCGGCTTGGTCCTGCAGGACTTTCTAATCTAATTAGGTTTACAGTCTCACCTCCGGGGAGGTATTGTTTGGGTATCTATTCTCAGGTAAGGATTCTGCAGCTAGAAGTATCTTACAAATGAACAAGTTACTTACCTTTACTAGCGCCTTATCTGGTAGAGACTCTATCTAACTGCAGATTCCTTACAACCCTCCGATCCTCCCCACTGTGCAAAACAATTACGGTGTAGGGAACACTCTTTCAAGGGCCTTAGTTTGTGACACCAGTGGTCAGTGCTCAACGTGGCTCCACGCTCCTGGCGTGGAAAGTTGCAATAGTAACTGACATTGGCATGCCGCAGTGGCACCTATATGGGTACTGTGCATGTCATTTCCAGCGTGGATGACAATGACACGCGAGGCTGGACAACACAACCTACTGGCATGCAGCGTTACTGCTCTAAACTATTCCGGATCCAGTCTGACATCTGGGGATAATCCTAAAGTAAGGAATCTGCAGCTCGACAGAGTCTCTACCAAATAAGGCATTACCGAGGAAAATTAAATTGTTCTGTAGTTCCTACAGAAGTGCTTTCAGAGAGTGTTGCCAATGGAAATAAGCAGATATTAAAGAACATTGGGGCATATGCATCAACATTAGCATTTGCGATTCCTTATTAGCGAAAAATAAGGATTCGCTAATAAGGAATAGCAAAAGGCTATGCATGTAGGAATCGCTATTCAAATAGCGATTCCTTAACTTTCCTTAATTGCTACTAGCAAATAGCGAGTAGCAATTAAGGAATTCCGTCCCAATCATTCCTATGGGCCTCCAGGCCCATAGGAATGAATCGGAGATTGCATGAGCAAATAGCGAGTACCAGTAGGTTCTCGCTAATTGCTCATGCAATTTCAAGGGTGCAAGGGTGTCAAAATGACACCCTATAGCACCCCTGAAAATGATATGTGCACATATGTTGCACACACACATGCTCTAAGGGCATGTGTGTGCGCATTACCATGCAGTTCATCTTCATGGTAATTTGCTCCCCCTATTAGCGAAATCGCTATTTTTTTAACTTTGATGCATTGCATTTAAGGAATCTCACTTTGGGATTCCTTAAATGCAATCGCTATTTAAGGAATCGGTATTTAAGGAATCCCTATTTAAGGAATCGGTATTTAAGGAATCCCTATTTAAGGAATCGGTATTTAAGGAATCCCTATTTAAAGAATCGCTGTTTAAGGATTCCTTAAATAGCGATTTCTGCTTTTGGGTTGATGCATTGGGATTGGGTATTTTTAACTCCATACCGGGAGCTATTAGCGAATCGGTATTTTACCGACTGGATTTTGGGTTGATGCATGAGGCTGATTGTTAATAGGCATATCCATGTCATGTGTGACACCTCCAGTTATGCCACAAAGTGAAACTGCATGCCCCATATGGCAATTCCCTGTTGGTTAAAAAAAAAAGACTGACAGAATGTGACCAATCAGCGTCTCTTGGTAGCACTCTCTAGTAAGAGTGTGAGTTATTGAACAAGGTTGTCTCAGTTTGAGTGAGAGAACGTTGGTGTTTACAGCTTAAAGAATGTATTTTATTAAATACTGTGTTTCGCTACAAGTGTTCAAGCATACATTTTACCCAGTATGATCACTATTACTTAAGTAAAGGGAATTTTTAAAAAGAAAAAGGTAAATAAATCCATACTTCCAGCATGGAGCAGTTGACAGGCAGGTTATAGTGCAACACTGCAAGGTTTTTGGATTAATACACAGCTTTTATGTTGTGTTAAGCCATGTTAACTGTTCTCTTTCCTCTCCATTGACTGCAAATATTGAAACAGAAAGCTGCACAGTAACACGGACTGCAAGAAAACGCTCAGTTTACAGGCTACCTACCAGACCTTCACACAATCATCTCCTGCATTGCTGCCGCTTGCATGCCTTCTTAAACCACGTATTTAGAAGGTCGGTTTAAGTGGGCTCACGCAGGGGCCTACAGAGGTATGAGCAGTCTGTGCATTAAGTGTCTCTTGCTTCAGGCATTCGTTTCACTACAAAAGCTGCACCATTGATGAATAGGCCCCTGGACAAAAGCTGAAACCCTCGCAATAGCCCCCACCACTAGATAAGTGTGACCTCTGTTGCTCATAGAAGCATAATCGGAGGCGAGGCCTCCCTGTCATGCCCTAGGGCTGGGTGGTGCAGGAGAAGGTGGACTGCATTCTGTGCCTCCTCAGGCTGGCCATATTGTGTACATGAAAATGGGCCACCTGACAGTGTGTGCTAGTTCGGGCAGGGACTGCTACTAATCAGAGGAGCAGCGTGAGCTGTGCCAACCCGGGACAATGTTTGGGGCAAAACTGGCCCACATCTGATGAGATTAAGTCTCAATTAGCTCCTGATATCATCAGAATGCTGGCAAAAGCTGTAAAAGTAGCAGTTCAAAAGAAACCATTGACCGTAAAATGTAACTAGCATTGGCAAATCCAATAGGTCTCGCCTATACAAGGACTATTGCCTTTGGCAATGTGTTTTTGCCATGTTGTACACCAGTGTGGCTGCTGTTCAAGATTGGCTAAAGGTTCGTGGCATGGAGTGTTGTAGAGTGTAGTGGAGGAGTAGAGTGTTTTAAAGTGGATTTGTTGGAGTAGAGTCTCGTAGAGTGGAGTATGTTGAGTAGAGGAGAGTAGAGCTCAGTGACAGTGTCATGAGTGGTGTGGAGTGGGATGGAGAGGATTTAGGTAATGGGGTGGATTGGATTGTGGTTGAGTGGGTTGGATTGAGTGGAGTGTGGTGGATTGGATTGGCTTAGAATGGGGTGGATTGAAATGGGGTGAGGTGGATTGGAGTGGGGTGGATTGGATTATGGTGGGGTGGAGTGGAGTGGGGTGCACTGAATTGATGTTGGGTAGATTGGATTGTTGTGGAATGGATTATCTCCAACGAGTAGCCTGTGAGCTACCAGTAGCTCTCCAGGTGCCTGTGAGTAGCTCTCCTGGGTGCATCCCAACCTATTATTATAGAAGCTTTTGCTTGGTTGAATTATTATATGTATACCATTAGTACAAAAACATGTATTCGAGAAGAAAATGTGCATATTTTCATAATGTTTGGAGAAAAATGTATGAATTTTCAAAATGTATTTAAAGCTGCTATCTGATTTGGAGAGATGTATTACTTATAATGTTACATTGGTGCCAGGGGGATTGCAGCTATGGCTTTTATGCATTACCCATATAGAGGCATTTCAAATTGATAATATTTTTTTACTTTACTGATGGCAACCCTGCACCGATGCTATCACTGCTGACAATCTTAGAAGGGATGGTCACCATTACATCGCTACTCTTAGTAGCTCGAGATGATTTTTATTGAACAAAAGTAGATGTTTTTAAAGAAAAGGTTGGAGACCCTGTAGTGCGGTGGATTAAGGTAGTTTGGAGTGGGGTGGATTGTACTGGAGTGGGTGGGTAAGTGGACTGGAGAGGGGTGGATTTAGGTGGTAGTCTTAGCCCCTTGATATACCTCTGTAAATAATTATTGTTGACCAGAGATTTTCATTTTTGATTTATATTTTTGCTTCATAAGAAAAGTAATTTAGCTTGGGTAGACATTGGTAATCCGTGCCACATTTTCTGGACGACATTTTTGAAAATGGCAGATGTGTTGCAATGATGATGTAATATTTCAGGAACTATGAGACCTATATACTTCATTTTGATGTCAAAATATAGGTTTTGGCAGTCAAATAGTCTCATAGAGACAGAACATAACTCCTCAGAGCAACTCTTTCGCCACTTTCCAAAAGGCGGCTCTATTATGATGTGTTTTAACCATCATATTGGTAATTTATTTTAATATAGTTTTTGTTTCAGGTTTTCCATTGATTCAAATTCGTAAACATGAATGAAGCAAGTGGTAGCAGAGGAACTTTACCTCTTGACAGATAGTTGATAGATACAAAATCTGAGGTCTCCCTCAACAAAGAAAAATGTGTCATATGCCAAACTAATCCAAAAGAAAAGCTAACATCAATTGCGGCTGGACAGAAGAGAGTTTGAGATGCTACAGAAATACGGCTAGATGAAGTTCCCAAAAGATTGAAACTGATTGGTGAAGAGGATCAAATATTTTATCATTGTAACAACAAGTGCTACAAGTCAAATACTGTGAAAAAAAGAATGGAAAAATGTGTGGAAAAATAGCAGAAACTAATGAATCACAACAAGAATCCGAGTCTTCTGGGAAAGCAACTACGGCCAAATGCAATTCCCATCCACATAGAAGATTGATGGCTGCCTCTCATCCACCTCCAGCAGCTGATCAGAAAGGGGGGGGTCTTCAATGTGTTATCTGTGGTTTAGCCAGAACAAGTCCAAAGGGATTGATGAAATAACAAAGTACAGAGTATGTGAGTCTCAAAAGGCAAACACGTTTTTATCTGCAGCTAGTTTCTTCCAAGATGAAGTTTTCAGCCAAGTAGCTGATCTAAACAGTGAAGTCAATGTATTTGCAGTGCCTTTGTATGCCCACCCGAACAGTGTGCATGCATACATTTGAAAATATGAATGTACAATGAGCCTCCAGCAGCAACGTAACCGCCAGCCTTCAGTTAAATTTGTGGTCTTTGAAAAAGCAAATGGAGTTTTAAAGCCACTCTTAAATGCTGGCTAAGGGTTGACACTCAGTGAGATCAGAGAAGTAATGGTCCACATTGATGAAACGGTATTGATCTATAGCAATGAAAGTAAGATTTCTCTTGTGAGAAAGTACAATGACAGAATTAGTCAGTCTAACAAAAAGAATGAGCCAGTTATGGTATTTGCAGTTGATTTGACTCCTGAAGTTCTTGCTGCCAAAATAAGATCAGAGGATGCAGTAAAATCAGCAGGAACCTTTTTAAGAAACGTCCTGAAAGATTTGGATTTTGGACTTCATGACAACGTTTGTGATGCCCCAGAGCTCTGCAAATCATGGGAATCAACAAGAATGCCTGATGTATTCTTAACATTTTTACATCATTGGTTAATATCAGCAAAGCAAAACTGTTAAAAACTAAAGTTTTTGAGTATGGAACAGAAGCCAACTACATTGATGATGGCTTTGAAGATATAAATGAAGAAATGGAAGACAATCCCATGAACTGACAGGCTTCCAAATCATGCTCTATGAATTAAATCATAGCAAAAAGAAAACTCAACTATACATGATGATTGCCCACACAATCCATGACAAGTGCAAAAGTAGAGAGCTAATCTCTTCAATGAAAAGGATTTGTGTATTAACAAGTTGTAATGACATAGTATGGAGCAGGAACTTGTTAGCAGCTCATGCTGTAAAATCTTGTGAATGCGACAGTACACCACACCACTTCCATGTCACTATACCAGGAAAGGATTTCCAATTGCTGCTTGTTAGAAATGGGATTTCTGGTTGGCTAAGGCTTGCGCCAAAGCCAGGCAGAGACCACCACTCTAGTCAGGGCAAGGGAGTTACACGCCAACGATAACCCCTGCTCACCCCCTTAGTAGCTTGGCACGAGCAGTCAGGCTTATCCCGGAGGCTATGTGTGAAGCGTTTGTGCAACACACACACACAAAGCAGCAACACACTAGGCACACCACAAAAGAAACTGCACACAAGGTTATATCAAAAATAGCCTTTGTATTATCATAAAACACATTAGATGGTAATCACACAATATACACTGTGCCAACTGGCACTGGGCAATATTTACAGGGGATTATATAAACATGACAGGGCCACATGGACAACTGTCAGAATCATCACTTAGTAGAAATAGTAAAAGTAAGATTAGATGTAGAGCACAACCAGTAACTACTGGCACAATAATGACCTCAGCATTATCACATTAGGCATAAACCATATTAGGATCACACATTATGCACCAACCTCATACGTAAAAGCACATTATGTAAGAATCATGAGGCAAAAGGCCTCGCAAGCATAAATACCATGGGCAATATTTAGCATAAACGCAGTGTGCCCCAACCGGGGGCAAAACACACTGGACCTGGACCCAGGCCAACTGGCCACTCACAGGGGCTCAAATGCCCAATGTCCAGAATGTCCGGGCTGTCTGCAAAAGCAGCAAAACAAAGTGCGCACATGCACCACATAAACGTGGCAGCTGCCCATTAATTGCTGGGCAACTGTGAAACAGCATTGGCACCAGCGTGCCTCCTGAGCCCCTCTCTGGGACTCTAAACGAAATGCCCCAAAGGAAATCCGTGCTAGCACCAACAGTGCCTTTTACGGGTCCCTCTCACCGGGACTCCTTGCGCGCAGCCGCCTTTATATTAGGACAACATCAAATTACTGGCACAGAGGGGCGTGCACCTCCCTCCCATCCCCTTTACCACAGCACTTCAGTGCTTACTGTGAGGGGGCCGTGTGGAAACTGCTGGACCGGGCCTCCGTCGAGGTGCCACCATAGTCCTGCTACAAGAATGCCCCCGGAGCCCTGCCTGATCAATGTGGGGGCGGGGTGCACACGTACCCAGTCTCTGCCGAGCACCGGCAGCCAATCTGCCGGTCAAGTGCTCTCTGCTCTGGTCGCGCGGAAGAGAGACACCGGCTTTGCACTCAGCCCCCTTTGAGCCCCACTCACCGGGGTTTCTCGGGCTGCTCCTGTCGTGGCGGGATCCTCTCTGCTCCTGTTGCAGCAGGGGGAGGGCAGGTCATGCAGCCAAGGGAGCCCGCGAGGCTCCGGTTCCCCCTTTCTTCTTTCGGCTTCAACCGGTCCCTCTCCCTGGGTCACGGGACTTTTGCAGACACGCGGAGCTCTCCTCCGGTCACGAGGGCCCGTAAACAGCAGCGCTTGTCCTGATTTCACCCGGGCCCCCTCCTGGGACCCGGGGCTACGATGGGGATCCTGCAAGGCTCCTTCCTGCTTCCTTTTTCCCGCGTTGCAATGGGCGACCACCTAGCCCTGCCCACAACCAGGCACTCTAGATGCCTGACTTCCGGGCAGACTCTTCCTTCGGCCGCGGCTGCACTCTCCCTCACGTAAGCACGGGTTGGGCTACCGCCTTACGATTAAGCACAGTTGCAGGGTGGGCACCCACTGATTAGCAATCTCAGGAGAGTGGGGTGAGCTCTTGCTCTCCCACGTAAAATCATTCACGGGGGTGGGCTCCTGCTCCTCTTGGCGCTCGGGAGGGGGAATCCCCACGTCGGGATTCCCTTGGGGCGCTCCGGCAGCACAGCACTGCAGTGCTCTCACGATCTCCTCTGGGTGGAGTTTGAATAAAAGGCTCCTCTCTGGCCACTAAGTTCAGAGCGCTCACGAGGCGCTAGGAGCCTCAGCCCCAGTAGTGGCCCCAGAAAGGCCAGAATAAAGAGTCCTTGGTGTGGGGGGGACCACAGCGCAACCAGGCAGGCCAGCACGCAGGGACCCCCTGGAAACAGCAGCTGGGTCCTGCGGCGGTTCCTCCTGGCAGAGTGTCCCCCCCCCCAAAGTAAGAACAAGCACAACAGAACATTTTCATGGGGTCACAGCCCCTATATTTATATTACAAACTCCCTTTGTGTCACAGCACAGGGCTTGGGGATACCAGTCAGAACTGGTTTAGGGGGGATTTGGAGCACTTTGTTTTTCCCAGCTCCTCTCCCCTTTGTCAGTTGGGGGTCTCAGTGATCAGACGCACCACAGGGGGCAGGTCCAGCATTGTGGAGGGAAGGCACAGCCCTATTCAGGTCCCAGGTGCAACTCCTTCCTCCCATCTGCATGCAGATCTCTCTATTCATCACTGGGCTGACTCACCCTGTCTCCTGGAGCCACCCACACCATCCAGACCCTGTCACTCACAAGCCAGACATGCAATTCACATCAGGCAGGCAGGCAGACACATAGCACCCAGAAATGCCAACTTCTAAAAGTGTAATTTCTCCACCAGTCACCGTAAATCTGCGCACACCGTTGCGCAGCATTTATTCTCACGAACTCATACATACTAAACTCGCCCCTGCACTCCTCTCATACCAGGAATTACCATGGACACACATATCCCCCATGCATTCCTATGGGAGGGCAGGCCAATCTCACCACACGCACTCAGAGAGCGCATGCACTTTACACTGGGCCACAGTGCTAAAGTGCCCAGAGGCCTAAAACCACCAACACTACACAGGGAAAAAGGCTAGGAGACAGGCAAAAAGTTTAGGGGTGAACCTTCCAACAGGGCCAAGTACAACACTGCTCTTCATAATGTTGATTTTGAAGACAGCTCTTCTTTGTCTGGAACATCTAACACACATGATCCTGCCATGGTGCTTTTTCAAGACTGCATCAATGAAGTAGCTGCTGGAAAAAAAGCTGTGTCAGCTGTGGGCATAAACAAACGAATTTGAGTGAAGCAGATTGGAGTGGGGCAGATTGTTATGGAATGGGGTAGATTCTTTTGGATTGAAGTGGGGAAGATTGTTGCGGATTGGAGTGGGGCAGATTGTTTTGGATTGGAGTGTGGCAGATTGTTTTGGGTTGCAATGGAGCAGATTGGAGTGGGACAGATTGTTTTGAATTTGATTGGGGCATATTGGAGTGGGGCAGTTTGCAGTGGGGCAGACTGTTTTGGATTGGAGTGGGGCAGATTGTTTTGAATTGGAGTGGGGCAGATTGTTTTGGATTGGAGTGGGGCAGATTGTTTGGGATTGGAGTGGGGCAGACTGTTTTGGATCAGAGTGGGGCTGATTGTTCTAGATTGGGGCAGACTGCTTTGGGCTGGAGTGAGGCAGATTGGAGGGGGGCAGATTGTTTTGAATTGGAGTCGGGCAGATTGGAGTGGAGCTGACTTTTTTGGATCAGAGTGGGGCACTGGAGTGGGCAGATCAGAGTGGGGGCAATTGTTTTAGGTTGGAGTGGGCCAGATTTTTTGGGGATTGGAGTGGGGCTGCTTGTTTTGTATTTGAGTAGGGTAGATTGGAATGGGGTGGATTGGAGTGGATTGGATTGGAGTGGGGTGGATTGGGGTGTACTGCACAAATATGTGTTAATGAATAATTTCGGAAATTACACATAAGAAAGAAACAATCTTGCTTTGCAATATTTAGAACAAGAAAATTCTCATCTTTTGAGAAGAGCACCCATTAGCAAAAACAAAACGGCACATGAGTGCAAAGTGAGAAAAGAAACTTGGCAAAATAAAAGAAAGTTAACTTTAGAAAATGAATCTTTGCAATTTTGTTTGTCCTGCTGGGTATGTTTTTGGTCCAGAAACAAACAACACTGGGCACCAGAGGCTTGAAGACCCTAGGTCACAGGTCCAAGAATAAGAGAGAGTTGTGCCTACAATATTTAATGAACACTATTAACCCCTTCTACCCCACGACTAGAGGTCCAAGTAGCTCTTCTTATGGTGTCCCCGATACCAGAAACGTATCTGCATAAAAGGATCAGCAATACAAGAAAGCAAAGCATAGCTATTCCTGGCCACATATTTTAAGTTTCTCTCGTTCAGTTCCAAAAGGAAAGATTGGGAAAGTAGCCCAGGCGGAGTCAACTCACTTGTGCTTGGCACAACATACTTCATGCACAGCCTAAGAGAGGAAGTGGTGTGCCACCAACGCAATGCTACAGGTATCAAAAGAGAAAGTGCTAAAGTGAAACCTGTTTCATTTACACTTCGAAAGCCTGCAGCAACGGACTGAAGAACCAGTACAGATTGTTACAAACTGCTTTCACACAAGTTACAGGTGGCGCCTGACATTTAGAGTCCATTATACGAGTATGCAAATCCCATGGTGGTGCCTATTCTAGTGCCTTCTAGACAGCTTTTGGTATAATCCTACATAATGCAGCAATGTTCAGCTCACTCAGCTCTTAAAGGTAAGCAGTGACAAAATGGCCATCATGTGACTTCTCTGTACCTCAGAAGATAGCTCAGCACACTTGTAAGTATTAGATATAAGCAATCCACAGTAAAGTACATCTATAGTACAGTTGTTTGCTCAAAAAGGAGTCGATATGTTCTGTTGGTTCGAAATTTAATCTTTTATTCACATACAGACTTTATTTTGCAACCGCCAACGTGTTTCGTCCACAATCGGACTTCTACAGGGCTACAATGACATATAAAAAACACTATTTACAACACTAAATATACAAACATGTTAAAAAATATAAAATGCTAATCAATTTTTTTAAAGAAAGATACCCACATTGCTTAATTGCTGGTTATTAAACATGAAGAACACATGGCATAGCAGGGATCTACAAAAAATACTCAGTCCTAAGGTCTTATTACATTGATTGACAAGGAGGAGCAATCATATATGAAAAAACATAACCTAATCGATTATATCACAAACATTTGGTTCTCATTATTCCATACAGTTTTATAATTGAGGTCAGTCCAATATTTGATCTATATTACACCATTTTTAGCAGTATCATATACAATTATAAACATACGTCGCAATATGTACTTTTTCTGTTGTTCAAATATCCATTTTCCATAATTTCTAACAGAACCTGTTTGAGTGGAAATTTACCCAGACATTGCACATCTATAGTTTCCTGAGGGTTAGGCGTGTATCCTAAAAGAAGAGTGTATAAATAGGTAATATATAAGATATTATTACCAGCCAAAGTCGTCTTGTTTACACAAAAACTTAGGCTTTTTAACATAGTTCATTGAATAAATACATTACAAACCCCTTTCTATTTATATCTAGTATAGCAGGCATTGCACATTACCCACAAGAATATCTGTCATTTTGAAAGAGGCTCATGTGGAATGTTCTTAGTTCTGGCTAATGAATATAATCAATTTTGTAGGCCAAAGTAGATCTTAATTTAGTGTCTATTTATAGAGGAACCAATATACAAGAGCCAAACATTATTTAAGCAACGCAAGGTATTCTGCAATTGTCACCTTCTGTATGGCATCCGGCCAAAGCCTACAGACAATAGCTACAGGTGCATCAGTTCAGCCTACTGTACACCAATCTCAATGTTCAAGGCGAGAAAGACTTAAAAACCTAAGTCCTCCAAAAAGTCTTAACAATCCAGGCTGTTCCAATACAATAGATATGTTTGTCAAGCAAGAACGGCATCAATATATTCATTTTAGTCATTTAGGCAGCCATGTTGGAGTGGTCTAAAAAGTCCAGAAATAAATATTACACAGGAAACGACATAATCTGATAGGTGTTGATCATGATTCCCTTATCCTTAAGAAATCTTACAAACAAACAGTTAAAGACTATTTTACAAGGAAAGAAAAAACCCCCATACACTTACGGTGATAGTGTGCACCCATACTGACGCGATCATCTGGTTCGGGACGAGGTGCTCAAAGCGTCTACGTTGCTACGTCTATTTATACGTAGTATAATTGGTAAATTAGCCTATTAATGCAAATGTTAATAAGATCAGTACCTAGTTTCGCGCCAAAAAAAGTTGAAGCACTGGCCTGGCACAAAAAGCTGTCAGGCTTAACTTAGAAGCAATGTGTAAAGTATTTATGCAGCACCCAAACAGTATTAAAGTGAAAGAACAACATAAGAGCACTCCCACACCAATTTAGAAAATTAGAGTAAATCTTTTTTTACACCAAAACGACAAAAATCCAATCAGTAGAACCAGAATTATGAATTTTTAAAGTTCTTTGTAAAAACTAGCGCCTAAAAGATCAAAGCACCAACCGCGGACATATAGTCACGGCAGACCGGATCAAAGATCAAATATATAGGCAGACTGCAATGGAACGCGGTTTGGATACATGAAGTGGATTGGGCCCGGTTAACGCTTACCTTCTGACGTAGAAGAAATTTTGAGAAAAATGTATTGAGAAGATACAGTTCAGTAGGGCAAGGCTGCAGGAGATGTCCGAGTAGGGTGCGTTTTCGTCTGATAGCCTTGGGAAGAAGTCGTGGTGAAGATTTTTACTTTCCAACTTAGCCTCTAAAATGGAAGTGGAAAATCTCCAATGGGACAAGGCAGAGGGCTGTATCCTAAAATAGTTTCCCTAGGCCGGATACCCCTTTGGTGAAAGACCACTGAACAAAATTTGCTGCTGCGGAGAAGAACGTAGCGAGAGAAGATGTGAAGTCAATCCAACCAGCAATGCACCCTGGGCGGATAGGAGAGCAGGTTGGTCCCAGTCTCCTCATGGTTCTCATAGCAGTTTTTAGGCAAAAAATGTTCAAGTGCCCACTTTTACATTTGAGCTCTCTGGTCACCTTCAGCACCACTTCCTAGGGTCCTGGACTGGGGAGGCACCACTTGGAGGTCCAGGACCCACTCAGGTGCGAGTCCAAGATGAAAGGAGCCTTTTGTATCCCCGAGACTCAGATCAGGGGGCCAACAAGCAAGTCCTTTGGAGTCACTCTGGTAGTCCTGGATTCAAGTTTCAAATCTGTTCTTTCTTCCCCAGGACAGAGGGCAGCATGGCCAAAAGGCAGTAATTCAGCAAGGAAACAGCAGTTCAGCAGTCCAGCAGAGTGGCAGTCCTTTAGCAGCACAGCAGTCCTTTTTCCTGGCACAGTATCCACAGGTCCAGAAGTGTCCTGAAGAATTGGCATCTGAGAACCAATTTTCAAACCCTGGTGCCCTCCTTCCGGAAGGAGGAAGATGTTTCTAGGCAGAGGCTTTGAAGTATATGGAATCTCCTGGCACCTTTGCCCTGGCTCCAAGCTAGCTGCAGTGACAATGTGGAGGTGATAGGTCCTTTGTGTGAAGGCAGAACACCACCTATGCAGTTGCAAATTGGGTTGTGCTCATCTCCGTTCTCTTCCCATCTTGCCAGCAGATGGCCCATTCATGGACACCTACTCCCTCGATTGTGTGACTGTCAGTTACACCCAGTCATGTGCCCCAAGACAGGCTGCAGGCACAAAAGGGCTATGGGTAGGAAAATGCCAACTTTCTAAAAGTGCAAAAAGAACAGTTGATGGACAGAATGCAGGACAATGTCATACATTCACCCCAGTACAGAGATCTGGGCCTAAATCCATCATTTCTTTGCTTCCCATGCCATTCCAGTTTGAACCCAGCCATATGCAAATCAGTCTTGACCATGTGCCCATTGGGAACAGTCCAGGCCAAACTGCCAGGCCAGGTCCTCCCTGGACTGGAAACAAGCATCCTAGGACCGGTTTTGGGTTTTCAACCCTCATCTGCCAGGATAGCTTGACTTCCGGTGGCTTGGAGAGCACGGGACCCACGTCTGGGCATCCCCGTCCCACTCGGGCTGACAGATGCAAAAAGAACAGTTGATGGACGGAATGCAGAACAATGTCATACATTCACCCCAGTACAGAGATCCGGGCCTAAATCCATCGTTTTTTTGCTTCCCATGCCATTCCAGTTTGAACCCATCCGTATGCAAATCAGTCTTGACCCTGTGCCCATTGAGTACAGTCCAGCCAGTTCCACACTGGAAAGGCATAGTGAGCATAGTGGATTTAGGCCCAGATCTCTGTACTGGGGTGAATGTATGACATTGTTCTGCATTCCGTCCATTAAATGTTCTTTTTGCAACTTTCTAAAAGTGGCATTTTCAAAATTGTAATAAAAAACCCGACTCTACCGTTAAATAGGGTTTTTCATTGCATTCCCAAAGACACCAAACATGACATAGTTACCTGCTCTCAATTGTAAATTACAGCTTATTAAATGTAATATTGAATCACCAATGGGAGGGGTAGGCCTCACAGTAGTGGAAAGGGAAAGTAGGTGTTTTTCACTACCAGGACAGGTAAAACTAAAAAGTACATGCCCAACCTTTCAAATGCAGGGCACTCTGCACTATGGGCTATCTAGGGTCTACATTAGGGGTGACTTTTTTTTTCTTCTTTTAAACATATTCTTATTGCCATTTTGTTATACATTTTTCAACACATATTTTTGTTTAGACATGAATCATATAAGTTCGCTTACATTCTGAATATTACAGGGTCTAGTACGTTTCCTAAACACTTTATGTCCCAAGCGTATCTTCAGAGCGGGGTCCAGTAGGCATCGTTCTCAGCAATCAACGTTGCTCATTTCTCCCCTTCTATGGCCTAATGTTAGGGTGCCTGTTCCCATGCCCGCTTTGCCTTTTAAGAGTTTGTGTTTCCTTTACCACTCAGTTTAGCTATGTCTGGGTATGTGGTGTCTCTGCCATCTCAAGATCGTACATACATAGATCTTATCAAACCAGGGGTTTTGAACAGGGGTTGTAGCTGCCTGTCAGGGTCCAGCGTGCTCCATCTGTGGATAGAACGTCATGAGCTCCATTATATTGGCGGGGTGGGAGGGGCGAAAGAGCAAATATGGGGGCGAGGGGAGGGGTGAAAAGTCTCCAAACCTGGTCGCTTTAGGGCTCTATGGGCATACAGTCTCACCGTTGGGTGCTTCGTGCCACGCCATATTGTGGGGAAATGGTTTCGCCGGTATTAACCATGGCTATAGGGCAGGTATACAACAATCGTACCCAGGCCACCCATCCATCACCCATACCCAAGCGCCTCATAACCGTCAGCAGGTAGTCCCATCCTACGGTATCGAGAGCCTTCTCTAGGTCAATCGATAAGATGGCGGCCTGCCGGAAAGCATGTGCTTCTGGATCGTACAGCACCGAATACAACCATTTTGGTCCGGATGAATTAAGTCCTGCATATGCGGAAGTAGCCTGAGTGCCAGCACTTTACTAAGTATCTTAAAGTCAGTATTGAGCATAGAGAGGGGCCTATAATCTTTTACCTCAGAATCTGGGGACACAGTCTTGGGGAGTGGGACCACCAGCGCATCTCGTGTGGTGCCCGGCAGGTAGCCCAACTGAAGAGACTCTGCATACAAGGTCACTAGCCGCGGAGCTATTTCAGCCCCATATTTCGTATAATTCTCCTGACAGGCCATCCGGGCCGGGAGTTTTCCCATTAGCCATAGCGGCAATGGCTCCCCGTACCTCCTCTAGTGTCACCGGTCCCCCTAGTTCCTCACTTGCTTCTGCATCCAATGTGCGAAGGTCTAACGTATCTAATAAGGAATCAACAGTTGCACTAGAGGGCCGGGGGGGGCGGTGTAGAGTGCCCTATAGTAGTTCCTAAACTGAGCATTAATTTCTCTGGGATCATACAAGGTTAAACCGCCAGCCATCCGTATGAGCATAATTGGAAATCCATGCATTTTGTCCGAATCAACCGGGACAGGAGACAACCAGCCCGTCCCTCCTCCCCCTGTACATAATCCATATATGACTTATAGTCATAAGACCTGAGTCGCTCTAGTGTGTCAGTGTATTGCGTGCGTTTATCCAGAAGGCGTGTGTGGGCCTGCACGTCCTGTCCCTGAAGATTATCCAACTCTTGTATTTCTCCCTCTCTAGCCAACAAATCACGATGCAGTTCCCTGCGCACCCCCACAGTTTGCTCCATGCAATGTCCCCGCACCACCACGTTAAACGCTTCCCACTCTATTAATACAGAGGAAGCAGATCGCTCATTTTCAACAAAATATTCCCTAACTAGTGAATGCAGGGCATCCACAAACGGGACATCTTTGAGGGACGTCGGGTTAAGGTGCCATGTGGGTATTGGGAACCTATTTCCATGCTGCCGGTATATCAACAAAAATGGGCTATGATCGGACAGGGTTCGTCCCAAATACTCTGTATGTGTGATGGAGTCACTAAGGGTGGGGGAGCACCAAAAGGCGTTGAATCGTGTATGGAGTGTTTGCTTTGGGGAATAGAATGAGTATTCTTGTGTGTCCCTATGATGGATCCTCCAAATATCTTTCAATCCTCAAAGGGACATCCAGTCCCGCAGTGCAGCCACCACTCGGCAGGTCTGGGCTCCAGGCAGGGGAGGATGGGAGTGGTCTAGGTCCATGTCTATGACTCTGTTAAAGTCCCCTCCCAATGAGTACTGGACCCACCATCATGTCCGGTATACGAGTAGAAAGATCAGCCATGTAGGTCATCTGGTCCTGGTTAGCAGCGTACACGCAACTCATTGTGACTTCCCACCCATATAATCTCCCCAGGAGGAAGACATACCTGCCCTCCTTGTCTATGGCAGACCGTACTAGCTCAAAGGGCACTCCCGGTCTGATCCAAATTAACACCCCACGGGCTTATCCCGAGAAGGATGTAGCATATTCCTGTCCCCTTCACCGTCTACGCAGTCGTTCCACACATACTTGGAGCATATGCATCTCTTGTAGGAGGGCTATCTGCACTCCCTGCCTCCTAAGGTAGTTATGTATGCTGTGGCGCTTGGACATGGACCCCATCCCTTTAATGTTTCACGTGAGAAGTTTCAGCATCTGGTAGTGTGCTGCCATTGTTGGCCAAGTGATCCATCCCCCCACCACCCCCGAGCCCCCCGCCAGCCCTCCCAGGTTGGAAAAGCAATTCAGTCCCCATGCTGTAGACAAAAAAGGAAACAAAAAAAAGGAGATCCCAACATGGACCAACTCCCCAGTCCCCAGAGCAGTGTGGCAACGTCCACCCGCCCAAACCCTTTCATGTAACTTTGATAGTCAATCAAGGTCCAAACCAACTATCGTGAGGTCCTGCAGGGGGGTCGAGGCTTTGTCCAGTGTCTGCATATAGAATGTCAGGGGACCGTTTCAGGCACCGACCTCCCCAAAAATCAAACAACCATTTTACCTCAGAGTTCCAGCACGGCCCGCCACCTCCAGAGGACCAGGATACGCAACCAAGTCCACGCCACATGGCAGCCCCCTCTATATGATCTCATCCACAGTCTTCGGGGTAATCTGTGGTATATTTAAGCTTTCTACAGTAGAGGAGTCCGTTTATGAGCCCTCCGTGGCTCTCGGCTAGCGCGAACCCACCTCTGACTGCTGTCTGTCTTCCTGCATTATCTCAGCCACCGCCTGCTGTGCCGCTGCTCTTTCTCTCTCCATTTGCAAGGGGCTTGACTTCTTTGGGGCACTCCTCGCCGGCCGTCTCCTTGTTCGTTTTCCAGAAAGGAGGCGCGGTTCCACTGCACCTCAAGGGTATAATCTGGGAATATTGAGACCTTACTGTTATCTACATTAAATGGGCCGTCTGAACGAGCTTTTTGTAATAAAATGTCTCTGTCCCTGTAGTGTAGGAGTCTTGCAACCACCTGCCTCGGGGGATGGCCCGGCGCTGGTTGCCGCGCCGGGACTCGGCTATAGAACTGCGTGAGCCCTTCCCGCGCAACCACTGTACGAAGCCATGGTTCGAGTAGGACATCATATTACCATTTTCAATCCCCTCCAGCAGGCCCAAAATGCGGATATTGTTCCTCCGATTGCCCCCCTCACTATCCTCCGCTCTGCGTTCCAATACTCTGAACCTGTCGGTGAATTCCACCATTTGTTTAAGCGTCACCTGGTGAGCGGGGGACAGCTCCTCGAGGGAGGAATCCACCACCTTTACCCAGTCACTAAGTTTCGGGTGTTCAGCACGTAAGAGTCCGAATCTCACCGACAACGTGCTTATATCTTGGTGTAATGTCTCTTTTGTGTCCGATATCGCCTCCAGAATCCTAGCCAGCTGCTGTTGTACTGGGTCCACAGGGTGTTGCACCTCGGAGGTATTCCGAGCCAACCACCGCTGTTCCTCCTCCAGCTCTGGGGTGGCCTCCATTGGTTTTGATCTGGTTTTACCCATTTCAGCCCCGCAGACACTCCAGTGTCCCAACACGGCCCTAGGGTCTTCCCAACGTGGCCTCCTCCAAACCAATCGCATCAAGGATATCAGGCAAGGACCCAGGAGGTTCAGCCTCCCCTCCCTCACGTGGCTCCCACGGCTCAGTGGACGGGCCTCACTAAGGCAATAGCTGTGCCCAGAAGTAGAACACCACAGCAAAAAGAGGGGAGCAGGAGGGATGAAGGGAGGAAAGAGGAGCTCCCCTCCATCAGTGAACTCTATGGCGGTCCCCCAATGCAGGGAACAAGGCACTCACCGCTCCACAAGAATCACCATACCATCGTCTGGGGGCTCACACCTACCCCACTCCACCTCTCGGCTGCACAAGCAACACGAGCCCGGGGTTCCCCACACAGCAATCTTCAGGCACCACACGAGCCCCTACAGGGTGCCCCTTGTCTTGGCACACCTCTGCAAGGCTCTCCTCCACCGTAGCAAAACACCCAAAGCGGAGTCAATTAGAGGCCCACTCCCTCGAAGAGTGCAGGAATTCTCCCAGATGTGGCCACACACAACTGGGTAGGCCTCGCAGCTGCAGGGTCCAGGCCAGGGGCCGCCGCCAGCACTGCACCCACGTGGCTTAATCCAAGGCTGGCAGCAGCTCCACTCATGTGCTGCACTACCAGGCCTCCCAGGCTCCCCTTGACCCACAGTCTGCCTGTATGAGCTGGTGGCAAGTGAGCTCAAATTCAGGGAGAGAGGCCCAGGCGCATTTCCCAGGTGTTGGCAGTTGGAGGGGTAGCCCGCGGCGCTCACAGCGGGCTGCACACCACCGCTCACGGGTAGGGCACAAAGGGAGCCCGCGCGTCTCCTCCTGCGATCCGCCTCCTCAGCTCACCTGCCTTCCGGCACACCTTCTGTCTTCAGGGAGGCGCAGGATGCCCCCAGCTCCAACCGCAGCACAGCCAAATGCTTTCAGTGCCGTGGGCCTCACCCACTCCGCACCAGTGCTCAGGGGCCACCACCAGGCTGCCACAGGTGCTTGTTTCATTGCCGCTCACCTCCCACACAGAGCAGTAGCTTCCTGCAGCAGTCGGAGGCCCAATGAACACCATGGCCCAGCCTTGATCCAGCGCTCGGTTCTGTAGCACGTCTTCTCTCTGGGCCTGACCTCGTATCTACGCAGGTCCCAGTATCTCCGGTGGAGCTCAGAGTCGCAGCTGCTGCAAGCTCTCCCCAGAGGCAGCGGGTCCCCAGGAAACCAGCAGTCGCACTTATAGAAGTGCTCAATGGCAGGCAGCAGCTTTTTAAGTCAGATAAATGTCTGGTCGGCGCGGAGCCACACGCTCACGCGTCCACCTTTGCTGGCTGCCAAGCCACGCCCCCATTAGGGGTGAGATATGTAATAAAAAGGGGGGTTCAGAGCTGGGCAAGTGGGTTTTATTGGCAATTCGGCAAGATAGTTTAAAACAGCATTTAGGCTGCAGAAGCAGGCCTGGGACATGTTTTAAAATAATACTTAAGTGGGTAGCACAAAAAGCGCTGCAGGTCCACTAGTAGCATTTGAATTTCAGGCTTGGGTGTAGATACTAGACAACTCTACAACGGAGGTAAATTAGAAATGCTAATCTGGTGTAAGCCAATTAAATCATGTAAAGGGTAGTGAGCACAAGCACTTTAGCGCTGGTTAGCCAACAAAACAAATTTAGAAAAAAGTGAAGGGTAAAAGGCAAATGGCTTGGGGGTGACCCTGCAGAGAGGGCCAGGTCCAACAGTGCAAGGGCTGTGAACTTTATGCATACTCAGAACCTGCTGTTGAAAACTAAAACAGCGATATGATTAAGCATTCACTGAAGACATTAATTCTCTTCAGTCATAACGCGTTTCTTGTCTTATGTTGACTAATGTCCGGACTCCATTTTGTATTGTCATCTCTCCACGTGCTTTGCACGAGAAGAGTCCTACCTTTTCGCTAGTTGCTCTTGTAATCTGCCTAGTAACAGTCTATAAATAGCTCCTTTGTCCGTCTGGCGCATGTCCAGACTTGACCACATCTGTTATCAGTTAGTCCTTGTCTGACCATGTTTTCGCGGGCTCAGGAAATTGTTAACTCCGCCCATATATTGATCCTGTATCGAAAATGTCCATAAATGGTAATGAATTTTGCTCTATGTTGTATCCACCCACTTATGAGCCCCTCTGTTGTGTATAAAAGGGGACCGTGTACGCAAGTTCTTTGTGCTACTCCATACAATACTGAAGAGAGTTGTGTAGGTTGTAGGACCACCCTTAAGGGTTAATAAACTCTGTTTTTGTATTTGCAGTTTCAGTGCCAACTTCCTTCTAGCTTTCGTTACAGAAGGGCGAACCCTTGTATTTGCGGGCCTAGCTGGGGCCTGTATTCATCTATTGGCGCCCGTCACGTGGGGCTCATCGGCGACTCGGATGCTCGAAGGACTGGTCGTGACAAAGGCGAGGAATTTGGCCGGGGATGTGATCACTGCCAGAGGCGTCTTTTAGTCCTGGCATCCCAAGGTTTCTTCCTTTCCTTCCGAGCTGACCATCTGGGTGGCGCCGGTCCTCGACTGAGACCTCTTCTGTCGGTTTGCTGCGTGATAGCCGTTTGGGCGAATTTTGGAACTTGGCAGTTGGAATCTGGACGCTCTTGATTGGTAAGAACCGTTGTACGGTACTTGCTCCGAGTTTTGAAGCCTGGGTTGGCTATTTGAGTTTGATTTGTGATGACCGGTCATATTTTGTATTGATTACTGTGGGAATATATGCGTTGCAACACATATAGGCAGGTAATGTGGAGATATTTCTCCGGAGTTGTTTAAATTTGAACGGCGCAACGTTTAGTTGCCATTTTTGATAATACTGCATATTTTGCATTGTTTTTGAGTATGCCTGCTTTTAGCGCACTTCGTAAGTGGTGCTGCTGCTTTGGAAACCAGTTAAATCTTGAGGAATCTGCTCCAGCCCCCCCAGAGGGGACTCCTAATAGGGATATGTATGTGAAGCATGGTCTTTCCTCTATAATGCACAGCACAGTGTGGAGGAAATACACCAAAAAGGATCCTGAGTTACGATGGCCTTTGTATGGATCGTTTGATATGCGTAAGATTGAGTATGTGGAACAGTGTATGTGTAAACGGCGTGCTCGGCAAGACATGTTTGAATGTGTACGGTTATGGGTGAAGGAAGTGCGTGAGCGGGAGAAACGTGAGAAAGCGCTGATTGATAAAGAGCAACGGAAAAATGATCATGTGAGAGCGCAGGAAGCGAAGCGTCGGGAAGAAAGAGAACTGGCGGAGAGACAAGAGAAAGAGCGTAGGCTGCAAGTATCGGGTCAATATGCTGTCCGCCAGCCACTTTATCCTGTCCTTACTAATCTTGAAGATGATTTTCATTTATTAGATCGCTCTCTGCCCCCTTATGTTGGCGCGTCTGCCCCGAGGTCACAGGATTCTGGATCGGTTTCGGATAAGGTAGACACGCGGTCCATGTTATCAACTGATCGTATGGGTGAGCTTCGGAAAATTTCTCTTCGTGCGCTTAAGGGCAAGCTATCTCTTCCTGAATTATTGGAATTTTTGGAAAGTTGGCAGGATAGAGAAAAGTTATATTTTGTTGAAACTTTTTCTGATGAAGTGGTTACTGCCTTTCGGAAATATTCTGATGTTTTTGAGCCTGATGATATAGTATTAGATTCTAAAGCATTACGTAACGGTGTCTTTTCTCCCTCTAAGGTACCCGATGCGGTCCGACGGCTGTTTGCATTGCGGGACGCGGCGTTTGAACTCAAAGAGAAAGCGCGCCAAAAGACAGGGGAGAAGGAGCAATCGAATCCACATGTCGGCGGGAAACAGTCGTCTACCTCTCATTCAGATAAGAGTGAATTAGTGCATGCTAAACCGATGCGAGAGGCGGCACCTTTGTATGTTCCTCCTAAAGGAGCGGGTACCAGTTCAGACATGTCTTTCCCCGATGCTAGGGGATATTTTGTGTATAATTGGGTTTATACTCCCTGGCATCGGACTGATGTCATGGCCTTGAAGAATGCATTGCCTGACCCCCGCAAGAATCCAGCGGCCTTTTATGAAGAGGTCGAAGGGGCCTTGAATTCTTG
This sequence comes from Triturus cristatus, assembly GCF_964204655.1. Lineage (NCBI taxonomy): Eukaryota > Metazoa > Chordata > Amphibia > Caudata > Salamandridae > Triturus > Triturus cristatus. The sequence continues at coordinate 385,197,849 of NC_140588.1, forward strand.
TACTATGACTTTAGCAGATATAGATTTGTTCTTTGGGCTTATTTTACCGCCGGATATGTGGCGATCTGTGCGGAAGGTGGATGATCAAGCCGTTTTTAAGGCCAAATGGTCTGAGATTGAGGATGAGGATAGGGAGAGAAAGCCCGCGCAAAAGCCGCCCCAGCTTATTTTAGATCTTCCTGCTGCTATCTTGACTAAGTTGAAAACGATTATCCCCCCTAAAAGATTGACTGGAATATGTTAGCCTCGTGTAAACAGAAGGTTGATGAATCAGTTTCAGACTTCTTTACGCGCTTTGAGGAAACATTTCATGACTTCAGTGGTCAGTCACTTACGGATGATACGGGTCGACATCTTTTTGTTGATAAATATGTGGCAAATTTATTACCAGGAATAGCAGCTCGTTTAAAAGCGAGTGAAAGTTCTTGGACCACCTCGTCTCCGGCATCCCTCCTGACTATGGCTCAGTATTATGAGCGTCAGGAACAAGAAGCGAAGGGGCATGAGGAGAAGAAATCGAAAGATTTGAAAACTAAGGTGATGTTAGCACAAGTGTATGGTCCGCCTCGTCAGGGTGTTGAGAGAGGTAGAGGAGGATTTTATGGTCCCCCTTCGGGTCGGACGGATGTTAATAGAAATCAATGTGCGTATTGTAAACAGTTGGGTCATTGGGCCAGGGATTGTCCGGTACTCTATGCACCCCGTCAGGGACGTGGTCAGGGACCGCCGAGAGGTAGAGGGGGCTTTTCGAATTTTAGAGGGAATTCCAATGATCGTGCTCGCTTTGAGCCTACCGTGCAGCAACGAGATAGACCTAATGTATTTGATCGGCAAAATCAGTATCAAATGTCTGGGAATGACCGTCCTGGGTACCATGATTCGCAGCATGCATGGGATTGCGTTGGGTGGGGGTTGGAATCAGTTGAAGTGCCAGTTGATCAGAGGGGTCCTTATGTTACAGCAAATGTTCTGGGTTCTACTGATCGGTTCCTAGTTGATACAGGAGCTACTCGCAGTGCGCTGTCCAAACAATTGGTTCCGAGGGCTCCCCCATCTGGCTTAATGGTTACATCGGTAGGGTTTGATGGTACACTCTCTCGAAGCCCTTTATCCCGACCCCTTGCATTTCATGTTGACCAACTCTCTGCACCCTGTCCGTTTTTGCTTGCTCCGAACACGCCTGACAACATTATGGGTCTTGATATGCTTAAGCACTTCAGAGCTACGATCCGCTGCTCCCCTACTGGAGTACGTGTGATATTAAATGACAATCACCCCATGACAGAACGGATGTGTGTGGTTGCAGAGGATACTGTATTAGCTTCTCTCCCTTGTACTTTGTGGGCCACCTCGGATACTGATGTGGGACAGATGGTGATTCCGCCTGTCCACATTAGTGTCCAGGAGGGTGCTGTGTTACCACGCCTCCCTCAATATCGTATTTCCCAGGAGGGGGAGGAGGCACTCATACAGATTGTGCAGGATTTGATCAAGGTGGGAGTAGTGGAGGAAGTTCCCTACAATGTCTGCAACAGTCCTATTTTACCCATTTTGAAGAAAGATACCGATACTAGGGTTTATCGTTTTATTATTGACTTAAGGGAGGTGAATAAGATAGTGATACCTCAGTATCCAGTGGTTTCGGATATCATGACGTTGCTTACTCTGGTCCCACCAACGGCGACCACATTTTCGGTTATCGATTTGAAAAATGCTTTCTTTTCGATTCCTATTCATCCTGATAGCTGGTACCTTTTCGGCTTCACTTTGAATAATCGGTCCTACAGATTTTGTAGAGTCCCTCAGGGTTATACAGAGAGTCCTAGTATTTACAGTCAAGCATTGAAAAGACAATTGGATTCCTTTGTGCTGCCTGATGGTGTAGCCCTTATACAATATGTCGACGACATCTTGTTGGCGGCCGACACTCCTGAGCTGTGTGAGAAGTGCACGTTATCCTTGCTTTCCTTTTTGGCATCTCACAATCACAAAGTGTCGAGGAAGAAATTGCAATTTTGTAGACCAAAGGTGACTTACTTGGGTCACCTTTTGTCTAAGGAGGGGCGTGCACTCACACCAGATCGTATTCAAGCAATTTTGGACACGCCAGTACCTTCCACACAGAAGGACGTGCGTGCATTTTTGGGTCTTGCTTCTTTTTTTAGGCAATGGATATTGGGGTTTTCACACATAGCTAAGCCATTGTTAGCACTTTTGACGAAAGATACCCCAATTCCTCTTCCCTGGTCAAATAGTTGTGAAATTGCCTTTCAGAAATTGCGACAAGCCCTTTGCTCAGCACCAGTGTTAGGTACCCCATATTATACGAAGCCTTTTACATTGTATGTACATGAGAAAGATGGATGTGCATTATCAGTCTTAGTGCAGATGCACGGCGACAAGCAGCGCCCTTGTGCAGATTTTTCGGCCGTACTTGATCCTGTTGCCCGAGCATTGCCTGGTTGTTTTCGCTCGGTTGCGGCGACAGCTGTGTCAATACGCCAAAGCGAGGGGATTGTGTTATCTCATAAGCTGTTGGTATTAGTTCCCCATGCTGTTGATGCCCTGCTTAATCAGACAAAGACGCAGCATTTGACCAGTGCTCGTTTAACGGGATATGAATTGACGCTTTTGGCTCCTCATATTACGTTGAAGAGGTGTGCAACGTTAAATCCAGCCACATTGTTGCCGTTCCCGGAAACTCAGTCTGAAGCACGAAAAGCACATGACTGTATTCTTGTGACTGAGGAACAGACAAAGGGTCGTATTGATCTCCAGGATACGCCCTTTACAGATGTGGTTGGAGAACTATGGGTGGACGGATCATGCCTGAAGCTACCAGATGGTACGACTTCAGCAGCGTATGCAATTACCACATTACAAACAATAGTGGAGACAGCACGCATACCGCAGAAATCAGCTCAAGCAGCGGAACTGATAGCATTAACACGAGCATGTGAGCTCAGTGCAGGATTGTGTGTGAATGTTTATACAGATAGTCGCTATGCCTTCGGAGTAGCGCACAACTTTGGCCTACTCTGGAAGGAGAGAGGGTTTCTAACGTCACATGGAGCACAGATAATGTATGGAGAGTTAGTTCACAACCTTTTGACTGCATTAACATATCCAAAGAAGATTGCTGTAGTTAAATGTAGTGCCCATAAAAAGGTGGTTGATAAAATTGGAGAAGGGAATGCTTTGGCAGACCGGGTGGCACGAGAGACTGCGATGCAGCCTGACTCTACTGCAATGTATGTTGTGGAGTCACAGGCAGAAAGATAGCACGATGCTAGGAGAGAAGTGCTGGAAATACAGAGGACCGCTTCCGATAAGGAACGGGAGCAATGGTCCAATGATGGAGAATTAGACGATGAAGGGTGTAGGAGAAATAAGCAGATGGATAAATGGAAGTTACCCACAGCTTTCGTACAACCTATGGTTCAGATGGCACATGGACTAGCGCATGTCGGAGCTTCCGCAATTGTAAAATTGCTCACACGAGTTTGGGAGCATCCGGAGATCGCTAGTACGGCAAAGAGGGTAGTGCAGACTTGCATGATTTGCCTGAGGTATAACCCAGGAAAGGGTACACGAACTCCAGCAGGAGGATTTGCAACACCTACTGCACCCTTTGAGGTTTTGCAGATGGATTACATTCAGCTTGAGCGCTGTAACAATCTGAAGTACGTTCTAGTAGTGGTTTGTGCCTTCAGTAAATGGGTTGAGGCATACCCTACGAAAGACAATACTGCAATGACTACAGCCAAGATGCTATTGAAGGAGTTCTTCCCTCGATATGGTGTTTGTAGATTGTTGTGGAGTGATAACGGACCTCATTTTATAGCAGACGTTATCAAGTATGTCCTGAAAGGACTGGGAATTACCCAGAAATTTCATGCAGTGTTTCACCCTCAGTCTGCGGGATTGGTTGAGAAATATAACGGTACTTTGAAGCTTAAGATCGCTAAGATCCAAGCTTCGACTTCTTTGACTTGGCCAGACGCTTTACCGCTGGCATTATTGTCAATTAGATCGATACCGCATTCTCGGACCGGTCTCACGCCATATGAGATTGTGTTTGGACGCCCAATGAGTATTTGGGGTCCACAGAAACCGAAGTCAGTGTATGATGTACCTTGTGTAATGATGAATGATTATCTGGCACAGTTAACGGATAATTTGGTTTCTATTCATCAACAGGTTCGAGAAGCGCTCCCTGATCGGTCCACAGGCGAAGGACATAACCTCCGGCCTGGAGACCATGTTATGATCAAGGTGTTTGAAAGGACGAACAGTCTGGAGCCGAGATGGGTCGGTCCTGAGCAAGTCTTGCTCGCAACGAGGACAGCTGTGCGAGTCTCCAATCGGAAGAACTGGATCCACTCCTTGGCCCGCTGGTGAAGAAATCAACGGCTGCCTAAGGGGAAGAGTTCTGACAACCCTTTAGTTTCAGGAAGATATTGACTTTTACTACAAAATGGAGAAGAAGAAGATTTTTTGTGCGACAAGTTTTATTATCATTGTAGCTATTGTTGGTATAACCACATGGTTTGTGGAGGATGTGACTCCTGCCCGTGAGTTGTTTGTTTTGACTACTCCAGTGCCTGAGGAGCACTACTTTTACACCCTTCCGTATCAAGAATTGAAGCATCGTCAGTCTTATTTGAATAATACTTTTATCCAGATGTTGCATCATACCCACGTTGCTACAAATGCTACGAATTGTTGGATATGTGGTATGATGCCAGCTCATCAGAAGAAAGGAGGAACGCCGTTTACACCTCTTCCTTTCTCTCATAATGGCTCTTGTAGAGCATGGTACACTTTGCTTTTTGCCACACGGAAACCTACAGTGGGACGACTACTTTTTAGACTTAATAAGGAATGTCATCAAGATAAAGAAGGCTATCCACAAGCGAATGGGACAATATGGGAGTAGGAAGAATATCGACCAGATAATGAATCAATCCCCTACATCTTCACGAACACCAGAGACACTGCTGGGAATGAAAAATGTGTAATTCAAGTGGCACAAGCTCAAGCGGACCTGTGTGTCCAGAGTGTGGGTCATATTCCTGTTGGTGTTAGTGACTGTATTATTGTTTTGAATATAGATGGATTAAATAATAGTACTTTCTTAGCTTCCCATAATACCTACTTCGTATGTGGGAATAAGGGTTATTTTCGCTTACCAGCCGGCTGGTCCGGAGTATGTTATGTAGCGTTCTTATTACCCCCTGTATTCTTAGCGCCTGCATCTTATCATAAACACTTGAAGTTATTGAACAATGTAACTGTAAATAGGTGTAAACGTACTCTATCTATTGATGATGTCGACCAAACTGACACTAGCTTACAGCAGTATGTTGATTTTAACTTAGGATTGTTTTTCTTTGTTGGAGCTGCCCTAAATAGTAGGAAGGTTCGACGATTAACAAGAGTTGTAGAGGCTGTAACGAATCAAGCTGCTGCTGCTCTTGGGAATCTTACGGAAGAATTGCAAATCACTAGAATTGTTGCGTTACAGAATTGTATGGTATTAGATGTTATGTTAGCAGACAGAGGTGGAGCATGTAGAATTATCGGAAGTAGTTGTTGTGTATTTATTCCTGACCACACGCCATCAGTTTATAACGCTATTAATAAATTGCATAAAATCGCAGCTGAGATTCATACAGAAAATGGCACTTGGACCTTTTCTGGATGGTTTTGGGCATTGATCACTACATGGGGATGGAAAGTTTTAACTGGTCTCTGTATTATTGTAGCAGTTCTGTTTTCCTGTTGCATCTGTGTTCAGTGTGGTCCTTTACTCTGTTCTTTATGTGTGTCATTTTGTATTCCTGATAAGAAAACTATTGCCAATGTCACCTATCAGAAACACTTAAACAAGGAGGTGGAAGAGATGATGAAAATTGACATATATGATGATTATCCTAATAAGCCGAATGTCTTCAGTAAATGCTGAAAGGGTCGTCTGTTGAAAACTAAAACAGCAATATGATTAAGCATTCACTGAAGACATGAATTCTCTTCAGTCATAACGCGTTTCTTGTCTTATGTTGACTAATGTCCGGACTCCATTTTGTATTGTCATGTCTCCACGTGCTTTGCACGAGAAGAGTCCTACCTTTTCGCTAGTTGCTCTTGTAATCTGCCTAGTAACAGTCTATAAATAGCTCCTTTGTCCGTCTGGCGCATGTCCAGACTTGACCACATCTGTTATCAGTTAGTCCTTGTCTGACCATGTTTTCGCGGGCTCAGGAAATTGTTAACTCCGCCCATATATTGATCCTGTATCGAAAATGTCCATAAATGGTAATGAATTTTGCTCTATGTTGTATCCACCCACTTATGAGCCCCTCTGTTGTGTATAAAAGGGGACCGTGTACGCAAGTTCTTTCTGCTACTCTATACAATACTGAAGAGTGTTGTGTAGGTTGTAGGACCACCCTTAAGGGTTAATAAACTCTGTTTTTGTATTTGCAGTTTCCGTGCCAACTTCCTTCTAGCTTTCGTTACAGAAGGGCGAACCCTTGTTTTTGCTGGCCTAGCTGGGGCCTGTATTCATCACTGCGGTCCTTATATACCTTGGTGATTTACTAAGCTAAAGTGACCAAAAATTTGAAATTTTATTAAAGACACAGAGGGCCTGATAATGAGTTTGGCAGCCTTTCATCCATACCACTGCATCAGCGGTCCAAAGAAGGCGGTGTTTCTGACGGTGGTAAATGTTTTTTCATATGTGTCGATGCAGGTGTATATATTTGACTGCACAAGTGTTGAATGTACATTTATGCATGACACGTAAAAAAATACCTACTGCCTGTACGTTCCTATTATTGGTGTTTGGCCCACATGTGTCCAGTCCAGTCAATGGGTAAGAACTGCAAAACGGAGTTACTTGGATTTCGAAGCCAACAGGGTAGTTTTATTCAGAGTCAAGTTGCTGCTGTGAAGGCGGGGCCCTGGAGGAAGGGATCCATGTGGGAGACTGAAGAGGAGAAAAGGAAATGCGTGAGTGTGCACCCCAAATCCTACGATTCCGCCTACAGGAAGCAGGTGGTCTGCCCACCATGATCAGCTCGTCAGAATGCCAACTCGTAATTCTGACTGCGGTGAACTTCTCTATACCGCCCTTTGACAGCTGCTTTTACCCTACCAATGTCATGGCGGTCTGCGAATGGCTGGTGGTGTCGCCAATGCCCCGAGAGTCTTTCATTCTGCAAAACGACAATATCATAATACGGCGAGTGGACCACTTAGTCAGTGGGTGGTAAATCCAACGCCAACGCTATGGCGGTCTCAAGACCGCCAAAGTCATAATCGGGCTCAGAGTTTCGGATTATCCTGCCCATTGTGACCATGCCCTTGATGAGTCTGTCAGGAAAATATTTGGCATTATTGGGCAGAATTCCGTACAAAATTCCCTATTCCCTGGGTTTAGCACAGACATTTACCAGTTACTCCAGACATTTACCCGTTACTCTAAGCAGGTGTAAATGTCTGCAAGATCCCTGTGTAGCTGGGTGGAGCAAGGACTGGAAGGGTAGGGGAGCATATAGTAGAATTTCACCTGGCAGAGGGCATCACATTCCACCTGTACCTTGACTGATAATTGTGTGGGGGCCAAGAATGGGTCCAGGTTGCAATTCAGCCTTGTCCTAAAGAGATTTTACTGGCTGGTACAATTCAGTCCAGTGTCCCCACAGAAAGGAAATCAGGGTGCAGGATTATCAGGTAACGGATTGTAGAGAGGAATTCCAATCATGGGGAATTCTGCTCCACAACTACTAGTAATCGGAGTATTAGAAGCAGTGTAGGTGTGACCCAATGGAATAGATAAGTTCCTAGATCTGTGGTAGTTAAGAGACAATGGATTCCACCCAGAAGCTATAAAGGTGTATATCACGGGGAGACACAACTTCCTAAAACTACCAGGAAACATAAGAGTGTATAGGTTCTTCTCAAAAGTACATTGCAAGGCACACAAATAATATCTCTGCAAAAATAAAACTTGGATGTATTGTTATTTACAAAGCAAAAACCTAGCTGTGAAGCACTGTACATTACTTAAGGTCTGGGATACAATGTACAAGATCGTGTGCATCAAGTGGGGATTACACAAGTACATTTTACACACATTCAGGAACAAGGAGGTTAAGTGATTTGTCCAGAATCACACAATGTTGAGTCTAGTACTGCAGGCGGGATACAAACCTGGGTCCCTTGGTCCCAAATGCGGTAGCTCAAGCCACTAGGCTACCTTTTTTCACTTGAACATTTATGGGTCTCCAAAGGGTAGGGAAGGGCCTTCAAGGTAATCACTTTCAAGTTTAGGAATATTAATGGGAGAGTAGCAGATTAAATGGAGGGGAACTGACAGTGAACTATGAGAGAAAGGAAGACTGGATGACAAGGGCTACAAGTGAGGTTCTGGTCCAAGGCCTTAACAGGCCAAAGCAGAAAAGCTTCCATGGGAGATGCCCTTAAACCCCTTCACTCTTCTCCTCTACACCATGGCTGGAGAGATTGATTAGATGTTGGTTCCGCAAAAGAGGGCAAAGAGTAGATTACATGACCATCAGATAGCCTACTGGCAGTGCCGTCTTAATGTATGGGCACACTGGGCAGTTGCCCGGGGGCCCCAAGTGCATTGGTGGCCCATGCTAATCTATGCACACTGATTTTGCTGGAAGTACCAATAAATATACGTTTATTTTATCGATAATTTAAATTTCTATTCCTGTGAGTGGTTGCGTAGACAGGGCCCAGTGCACTGCTTTGCCTGGGAGCTTATAATGCCTACCTGCTTGTCGATCTGCCCAAGGATCGCCGGGCAGCCTGACTTTGCGACAGCTATTGGTACGTTCTTTTCTGCAGCAGCAAATCCTATTCAGCAGCTCCTGACAGAATAGGTATCCGGCCTCATGGAGCCCTCGTCAGCTACAGCTCTCAGCTCCGTCCCACTGGAGATTTTTGCCTTCCAAAAAGGAGACTAAATCTGAACAAAGGATTCTTCACTGCAACTTTGCCCGGCAACTCCCTGAGGACAATGCCTCCTCCGTGAATACCGCCAGTTACCTTGCCTCGTTGAACTTTACTTTCTCAGCAGATAAGTTGTCTTGAAATTTTTCTAAGTCTGAAGGTAAGTGGAGACGGGGCCCAATTCAATTTTTTGCATTTGAATCACGCTCCATTGCAGTCGACCATAACTTTCGCCTTTGCCATGGCCTCGCGTGACTCGATGTCCACTGTTGGAACTTTAATCTTTTAGGTGCTAGTTTTTACCATAAGCTTTAAAAATTCATACCTCAAGTTCCACTCATTGGAGTTTTGTTGTTTTAGTGTAAAATAATTTATTAAAACTTACTCTATTTTTTAAACTGGTTTGTGATTTTTCTTGTGTTGTGTTTTCACTTTATTACTGTCAGTGTGCTGCATAAGTACTTTACACATTGCCTCTAAATTAAGCCTGACTGCTTTTGTGCCATGCTATCAGAGGGTTAAGGAAAGGTTAATTTAGTGACTGTTTGTGGTTCACCATGGCAGGGATTGTGGCTGTTGCTTGAGGAGGCTTACACCCCCCCACCCAACCAACAACCCAATTTCTCAAAAGTGTAGACTAGATTCACAGGCAATAGTCACAGAAGCTTGATGGCTCTGCCATCCCTGTTCTTAAATATCAGAAAGAACAAGAGCTTTAATAGCTTTGATTTTCTGTTAGGTGATTCATTATTTCACTGAGTTATAGTCACAAAATGGTGGTTTGAAAAGAAATAAAAAGATCTTTTTGAAACTGTTTTTTTTTTTATATAGATACAGGTATTTAGTCCTACTACTATGGTTTTACTGTGTCTGAAACAATATCTCTATCAATGCTACAAACATTTGCCAAACTATCTTCATCTAACTCTTCCAAATCAGTCAGCCATAATCTATCAAGATTCTATCACCTCAAATTCAAGCCAAACAGAATTTAATCTAAATAGAAATAATAGTTTGATTTGTTTATTTTATTTTTATTTTTAAAGTTTTATATAGCGCTGGCTAGACCCTGAGGTATCAGAGCGCTTTACATGAGAAGATAATATAAAGCAAACATGGCATACAAGTAGATAAAAAGATAATGAAACATCATGTGAAATATACAAATCAAAATAGAAATACAGGTGCAAGAGCTATACACTTCAAGTGATTAGGTAGATGATGTTCGGGAAATGGACAAATATTACTGGACAAATATAACATGGTGATTGGAGATCAGGTGCAGGTCACAGGTTAGGACCCCTAATAATAATTGGGCCAAACATGGCATACAAGTAGATGAAAGATAATGAAAACAACATGCAAAGTATACAAAACAAATAGATAAACAGGGGCAAGAGCTATACGTATCAAGTAATTAGGTAGATGATGTTCAGGAAATGGACAAATATTACTGGACTAATATAACATGATGAATTGGAGATCAAGTGTAGTTCACAGGTTAGGATCCCCAATAATAATTGAGGAGGTGGATTTTGAGTTCTTTTTTGAAGCTGAAATAGGAGGGGTTACAGCGCAGGTTTTTTAGGAGGGCGTTCCATATGATAGGGGCATTACCAGAGAAGGAGCATGATTGTGTGGCTTTCTTTTTATGCAGTGGTGGGATTAGGAGGAGGGTGTTGGTGCTTCTCAGAGATCGTGTGGTGCCCGCAATGAGGAATTTCTTTGAGAGGTACTGTGGAGTGTTTTGGTGGCGGACTTTATGAGTAATGCAGGCAGTTTTGTAGGCAGATCTGCCTTCAATAGGGAGCCATTTAAGAGATTTGAGAGCCAGGGATATATGATTGGAGCAAGGTGGACCTTGGGATTCCGTTGAGGATGGCGTTACCATATTCAATACGTGAAAGAACAAGTGACTGATCTACAAGTTTAAAGTCATCGGCAGGTATAAAGGGTTTGATTTTCTTGAGGTGACGGAGAGTGAAGAGGGCTCCTTTAGCAGCGTGTTTGATGTGGACTTTAAGGGTTAGGGTGTTGTCAATAGAAATACCAAGAGATTTGACGGAGTTGGACAGGGTGAGTGAGCAGTTGAGTGCGTTAAGGTCAGAGATCCAGGATTGATCGGGGAGAAGGTTATTTTTAGGGGAGGAGAGAATGATTTCGGTTTTATTAGGGTTAAGTTTGAGATTATTGGAATGGAACCAGGTTTGGATCTTGGTGAGGGTGTTGTTCAGGTATAAGATGTCAGCATGAGTTTTAATCTTGTAATAGATTTGGGTGTCATCGGCATAGAGGTGGTAGTTGATGCCTACTTGTTTAAGAATGAGGGTGAGGGGTTCCATAAAGAGGTTAAAGAGGGAGGGAGAGAGAATTGATCCTTGGGCGTCTCCAAGGGAGACAGGAGTGGGGTTAGAAAGACAGTTTTGAATTTTGATTTGCTGAGTTTGGTGTTGTAGGTAGGAGACAAACCATTTGTAGGCAGTACCAATAAGGCCGAAACGGGTCCTAAGCACATTAAGTAGGGCTGAATGGTTGACTGTATCGAACGTTGCAGAGAGATCAAGGAGGATAAGAAGGCAGGTCTCACCATTATCAAGTGAGTGGTGGATGTCATCGACGACATTGAGCATTGCCGTTTCGGTGCAGCAGTCTTTCCTGAAGCCTGATTGAAAGGGGTTAAGTAGGTTGAAGGTTTTGATGTGTTTGTCTAGTTGTAGTAGGACACGTTTTTCAAGGACATTTGAGAGAAGGGGGAGGTTAGTGATGGGGCGGAGATTGTTTAGGTCATTGGGGTCAGCATTTGGGTTTTTGATTATGGGAGAGATTTGTCCAAGTTGAAGGGAGGTGGGGACACAGCCAGTGGAGAGAGAGGTGTTGATGATTGTGGTCCAGTATGGGGTAATGATGTGCTTAAGGGCAGGAACAAGGTTAGAGGGTAAGGGGTCTTTTGTGTGGGAGGACAGCTTAAGATTACCAATTATTTTAAGGACTTCTAGCTCAGTCAGGGGGAAGTTGAGCAAGGAGGCATTGTTCTTTAATTGTGAGTTAGGGGAGTTGGTTTCCAGAAAAGTGGTAGGGGATAGGAGTGGGGAGTGGTTAGAGGGGTGAGGAAGTAGGTGGGTGAGGAGAGTTGCTGGGGAGCGGTAGAATAGTGGGCGGAAGAGAGAAGGGGTCAACTGGTCGAGGGGATGTGGAGTAGGTATTAGAGGTGAGGACGGGTTTGCATTGGGAGTTGGAGGGGAGCTGTGTATGAAGGAAGGATTGATCAATTTTGGCTATTTTTTCCGAGAAGAAGTGGGAGATTTCTTCAAATCTGGCTGAGGAGGCGATCAGATTTGGAGGTGCGGGGGAAGTTTGCTTTCAAATGATTTTGAAGAGTTCCCTAGGTCTGTTTTTGGCACGATCAGATTGAGTGCGTAAGAAGTATACCTTTTCCTTGAAGATGTGTTTTTTGTACGTGGATCTAGCACATCTGACGAGTGCAAGATGGGAGGGAGAGGGATGGTTGTTCCCAGGTTCTTTCCAACAGTCTGAGTAACCGTCTTTCGGTATTAAGCTTGGTATTAAACCAAGAGTTAGAGGTGGTGTTTCTTTGGTTTTTGAGTTTAGGTGGGGCCAATTGGTCAAAAATACCGGTGACAGTATTGTTAAAGTGTTCAGTGAGCTCATTAGCATTTTGTGAGGGAGGAATGAGAAGAAGGTGTGCTTGGAGTTTAGACTCAAGAACACCCGGGGGAATAGGTTTTAGATTTCTGGTCAATTTCTTAGGTCTGTTCATTTTGGAGGTGGGGAGATTTGCAGTGGTAGCAATGGTCAACAGTATAAGGTGATGGTCGGACCAGTCAATTGGGACGATATTGGTCACAGAGGCCAGATATTCGTTGGAAAGAATGGCATCAAGGATGGCTCCTTTGGTGTATGTCGGAGACAGGCATAGTTGTTTGAGTTCATTTATCTCAAGTAGATTAGTGAGGAGGTGAGATAGTGGGATCATCGGTATCATTCCAATGGAGGTTAAGATCCCCAGGAAAGAGATTTTTGAGTTGGATAATCAGGATTGTGTCAAGAGCTCAAATAAGTCGTCGGTGAAGGGCTGGGGGGCTCGGGGGCTTCCAGGTATTCGCAGGAGGAGGAGCCAGAATTGTTGACCAGGGATAGCTGAAGTTCATTTTTAAAGATAATGGCTAGACCACCCTCAACTCTGTCAGGTCTATCTTTTCTAAGAATAGAGTATCCCGGGGGGAGGAGAGTAGGTCAAGTATGCTCATTGAGTGGTCATTGAGCCAGGTTTCTGTGAGGAATGCAATGTCAATAGAATCACTCAGGATAGTTTCAGAAATTTCCATGGCATGTTGGACTGCGAAGTGACAGTTGACAAGCATACATGTAAGTGGTGTGGGGTTGCATATGGTGGGTGGGCAAGAGTGGATCGACGTGAGTTGGGGCGGTGGTCTGGTGGAAGCGGGGGAGGAGGGGATTCTATTAGTCCCTAGGATAACAGGGATGTGGGAGTAGGGGAGTGGAGGATTGGGGGTTGGTAAACTAGGAAGGTAAGAGTTGCATAGGTCGGAGAGGTCAGACGGGGAGAGATGGTTCGAGGTGCAGCGAGGTCTATGTATACGGCAGCGGAGAGGAGTCGATCTCCAATTATTATGTTTGGTGTTAGGGATTTTTTGGGGGGGGATTTTATGGTGAGGGACGGTTCTGGAGCTGAGGAAGATAAAATCTTTCCTGAATTGAGAAAGTTCAATAATCAAATTAGATAGGTCAAGTTCAATGTTGTGTAGGTTCTGGGCAATTAAGGTGAAGGGAGGTACCAAGGGGGCGTGGTCTGGGTTAATTGCGGAGGGTGGACTGATGTGTGAGGGGGAGATAGGGTAGTGGGTGTGGAGTGATGGGTGACGGGGCTGTTAGGTGAGAAGGGTTCAGTAATCAAATTAGATAGGTCGAGTTCAATGTTGTGTAGGCTCTGGGCAATTAGGGTAAAGGGAGGTACTGAAAGGGAGTGGGCGGGGAAAGGGAATGATCTGGGAGTAGGGAATGGTCTGGGTTAGTTGCGGAGAGTGGACTTATGTGTGAGGGTGGAGATATGGTAGTGGGTGTGGAGTGAGGGGTGTCGGGCTGGTAGGTGTGAGGGGTTGGGCTAGGTTAGACAGGAGGTTAAGAACTTCAGGAGATGTGGCCCGAGAGGATAAAAGGGCATAGAGCGAGTGGAGAGCGGATATATTGGGGTGGAGGGGTTGTGTATTTATCGGGGTTGAGATAAAGGATTGTAAAGCGGAGTTAGGAGGGTCTGAAGGGGTAGGATAGGGGGGATGGGAGGAGAAGAGGGTGTTCGGGATGGGTAAGAGGAGGGCGGTGAGGAGTTGTGTTTGGGAATTGAAGGGAAAGGACGGAGGAGGATGTGAGTATTGGGGTAGGGGAGAGAAGTTGGGCGGTCAGGAAGAGGGGGGTCATGGGAGGGGAATGATAAGTAGATGGCAGGGATTGGGGGCTACCAATTTTAGTGGAGGGGTCTGAGGAGAGTGCGTTCCGGAAGTTAGGGGGAGAGAGGGAAAAGTGATAGTGTGTATGACTGCAGTACATCAAGGGAGAATGTATTAAAAAGTAAGAATAATCTCAATGCAACGCATATTTTCCTTTCGGAGGGAAGTGGCGCAGCAAGAGTGTCAGGGGGTGGTCCACCCTGGGTGGCACAATTTTTGGCGGCAGCAGCCTCCCCCTGCTCTTACCTGCGGCCGTCGCCAGGTGGCAAAAGCAGGGACCACCACGGGCAGCAAAATGTCTAGCTATGCCACTGTCGCAGGGGATCACAAATCGTCCAGCCTAATGAATATTAATGAGGAAGGCCGCAATTTGTGACACCATGTGACTTGCCGCAAGGCACAGCAGACCTATGTCATTATATTTGATTTCCCAAAAGTATGTGTTTTTTTAAGCAGCCCACGTCCGTTAAAAGTACAGGTGCTGATTTTAAAACAAAAATGTATCCCTTGTGGGAAGACACAAGGACCCTGACTGCTCCCCTCTATTCCCAAATGGGAGACAGCTTCCCTTTTGCGTAGGAGTTATCACCCAAACTCACAGATTGGTAAACTGATCAATAGTTTGCAAGATCAATTGCAGTATTGATGCATATCTTTCTAATTTGCAAATCACATATAGTAGGGGGATGCTCCTTTCATTTTATTGGGAAACATAGAGTCGGTGTTTGTGTAAAACAAAAATGCCAAGGTATTTTATTATCTGCCACAGCTCTTTACTCTTAGTATCGTAAGGCAGGTAACCCTTTGTGTCTCATGCTCAAATGCCCCATGTCATCTTCGAGGAAAGCAACTCTATCTGTAATATCAGTAATTGTGCGTGAATTGCTCTTCCGGTTCCCTTCAGCGTCTTGCCGTTTCCCAGGCCTCTTCAGATTAGAGAACGGACTGCGTTTCCTCAGTTTTTGCTTTTCAGGAACAAAAGCAAAACCAGTGTGTAACAGGTACAATGTTGCCAGATTGGGCTATTTACCGCACAATTGGGCGACATTTTTCCCAGTTGTGCCGGAAAAACCGATGCCTGGTGGGGGCTACTTTTCGGCTAGTATTAAGTCTGTGTGCGCAATTTACTGGCTTGGGCGGGCGCCGACCACGATGAGTCCATGGCGTGCGCCAATCACAGTGGCGTAGAAGGTCCGTTGGCAAATGAGCGCGAAGCGCGCGCTAACATCAGTGCAAATCACTGGAGGAGGACCCACCAGGGTTTGCCTGTGTGCACATGACCCCACCTACCCTCTACCCTCCATCACACGAGTGACGCATGAGGCGGCTGGCGGCTGGCGGCTGGCGGCTGGCTGCAGGCAGCCTGCACATGAAATTGTGTAAGTGCAGCCAAGCGCACCTGCTACACTTGCACATGCGTAGCGCTGCACCAGATCACCACCACGCACCACCTAGCTTGGTAGTAGTGTGTGCGGGCCAATGTGAGTCTCCAGGGCTGTCAATATTGTAGCGTGCTAAAGCACTACCAATGACAGCCCTGCACAGCGCTGTTCCTGAAAATGCTGGGGGTGACAGTGGAGTTGCCGCTCGTTTTTTCGGATTCGGGCGACGCGGGGGTCTGTTGCATAGCGGACGGTGGTGGTGGACCGGACTCATTGGAGGACGCGTGGGACTGTGTTGTCGCGGCCTGCGCTGGTTGATTGCCACGAGCCTGCGACACACACAGTCCTCCTCCTGGCTGCCCTGTCCTGCTTTACTCT
The DNA here is from genome assembly GCF_964204655.1 of Triturus cristatus. NCBI lineage: Eukaryota > Metazoa > Chordata > Amphibia > Caudata > Salamandridae > Triturus > Triturus cristatus. The sequence goes on from NC_140588.1 coordinate 385,214,083, forward strand.
GTCCCGCTGAGGTCCCCGAGTCCGGCCGGAGTGAATCTCACTCACTGTGTATGGACTTGGAGACTAGTGACTAGCCACGGTCACTGACCTGACCCTCACCCCACCCACACCACATGCAGAGTTGCGAGCTCGGAGACGGCGTGCACTGGCCTGGCCGCTGCCGCCGCCTGGCCTGGCCTGTGTGCTGCTGTGGCCCTGCGGGCGCATCCCGGGCCTGGCTCCATCCTTCCCTGGCCTGTGTCAGGTGCTGCTGTGGCCCCGTGGTCACGTCCCGGCTCCATCCTTCTACCTTCTTCCTGCTACCTTTGAAAAGTGGGTGGCACTGGCAGTTGACAGAGCAGTCTGACCAAGAGACCGGGGCCCTGCAGTGAAGAAGTGAGTCCACAAGTGTGACGTGTCTTGTGTAGAGGACGTAGACGACCAACGACGAGGTAGGAATGATTATCAAATTATATAAAGTGCAGCGCAGCACGTTGCCGCCATTAGCGTAGCACAAGGTGACGGCTTGATCAGGGTGGAGGCAAAGGCACAGATAAGGATAGCACACATTCCCAAACCTGCTTCACACAAATCGCACAAAATTAGAGTCCCTGCTTTCTTCCTCCATTCGTAGGCATCCTCAGCCTGCCACAATCCATATATAAGTAATTTCCCCTGCCTTGCTCCCTCCCCAGCACATTAGATCATTCTCTCTCCCCTCCCTCTGTAGCAGCACCTCCCTTCCCATCCTGCAGAGGCTATATTAGGTGCCAATGCAATCTCAGGGGGAGGGGGCCCAGGAGATGGGGACTCTGCCTGGCAATCAGGAAGGGTCGACCAAGCACAAACTCACTGCTGTGGTCGTACCGATAGGGGCAGCTAAAAGTTGTGTGTTCCCCACACCGTCAGGCCTAGTGCACCACAAGCCAGAGAACTTGTGTTGGAACGGATTGTTGTGCATAAATGAGTGAGTCCCTTAGTGTGTGTTGATGGGGCAAGAACCGGCGAGGCCACTTTTTCAGAAAACGTTTAAAGCAAAAAATGTTAAATATCATAATGCACATGGTCGTACATCTGTTATGCTTAATTGGTTGCAAACATTTTATGGTGTTAAGGCAACTGCAGAGGTGCCCAGTAAATATCAGGGAATAATAATTGTTGAGAACTCTGGAGGTTAAAGTATTTGTTGGAGGGATCTCGGTTTTGTGTAGTCCCAGATCTGAATCAAAGTAGTTTTTAAGGTTAATGTGTCTCCTGCTAAGCACTCTATGTAATATGCAGATGGCAGATTTATTTTTTAATGTAGCTAGGTTAGTGGGCTACTGCTTTGAACACAGATCCTTTTGTTACTTGCAGTTCTTAATTTGTAAGCCTTTTAATATTGCACAGAGAGCTATCTAGGATATGTGACTGCTACATCTTTTAACCCTCACTGTGTCATGCAACACATCTTGTACAATGATTTACACACTTGCATGATTTTTTGTCAATGTGTATGGTATGTAAAGCACTCTGACACCCTGCATTACGTTGAGTAGCGCTATAAAAGAAATAAAATTGAGTTATTTAAATTTTGTGTAAATATTATTTATTAAAATTTTGTGTAAATATTTGGACAGACCAACACATCTGACATTCTTACATTTCTCCCACTATCTGTATATTGAATATAATGTATATTTGTCCTTAAAATTGTTTCTGATGACTATTTCTGCATAATTTGAGACTTGCTACTTTGGGCTGGTTTTTGGGCTGAAAATGGTTACAATGGGCTTAATTTGGGCTCATTCTTGAGCGGCTTTGGGCTTGGGATGGGTCTCAAAATCTGGCAACACTGAACGGGTAACGGGATCTCTAAACCAAAGTTCTTTTCAAAGCTGTTTATTTGGGTTTCTGGAGGCCCTTTGAATTTTGCTCCCTTGTGACCTTGTTTGTGCGTATGTTCTCCAAATTGAGTTGTTAATGCCTCCAAACATGTAAGATTGAAGGGTTCACACACTTCCTAGGATATTTACTGGAACGCCCACTTCCGGTTCCCTGAAGCACAGTTAGTTCCATGTGCATGCATGTGCAAAATAACCTTCTTTGTGTTAAGTCCTCGGTTTATGAATACCAGATTCAAAACTAAGGTGGTGACATGGCTTTGGGAATCGAGCATATTGTGCTCGTACTTTATCACCCCTCCAAGGTAGACAAAAAACAATTTTCGCCACTTTTTGTTTGTATAATGACCTAAAAATGTGTAGTTGGTCATAAAGTGAAGGTTTTTTGCATTGATCGGCTACCTGGTAACACAAGCTGGAACTCTGCTTCTTTTGCAGTTATTGGGTGTTTTCCAATCAAAATAGAACAGAAAAAAAAATTCATCTGGAAGTAATAAAAACTGTATAGGTAAAAAAAATCCTGCTTATTGTATTGGCTAATGGTTGCACTATTATTTCTACGCTTTCACGGTGAGAATTCCCAGTTTTTTGCAACATTTAAGCAACTGCAGTTTTTATTATTATTCACATCGTGCTGGTGAAGTTAAATCATCCACCAGCTGAGTCCGAATACTTTCACTGTAACTCTCTGCACTGAGTATTCGAGTCTGATCATGCACACACACGTGCAAACCTGCCAACTTCCCACACTCCTTCATGTCAGAAGCCACCAGCTCGAGCAGTGAAAAATTCTGCAGTCACTCATGAAAAGAAATTTTTAATAATAAATATCTAATAATTAATGGGCTGGTGGCTGCAGTTGTCTTCAGGGCATAATATCTAATTTCCTCGCAATGTTTCATATCCTTACTTTTCACGCTGCAGCAGTCTATCATTAAAGCCAAATGCAGGTTTCTATCACTTTTATTTATTTTTCAAATCAACTTATAAATCAGTGCCAGGACTTGTTACAGATGAGTTCCAATAAATTATCGGCGGTAGACAAATTCTGAATGTTAAACATTCCACTCCTGCTCCTTGGTACCGTGTGCTCGCGCACAGCCCTCTGGGCTCGAGGGTTGCCCGGGCAGGCCATTTCCTCTGAAGAAGCGAGCCGCGACACGTAATTATGTGTTATTTAAATAATGCAGGAAGGCATTACGTTTTTATTTGGGAAAAATAAGAAAAATGAAATTACAGTTCTATATGCAAACGGGCTCGGCTTTCTTAACGTACTTCCTCGTCGACTGTCGTGTCGCGGTATTTCCGATTGCTGAAGGCGCAGAAAGGATGTTTTCGAACTCTCGCATAATATGTTTTCTTTTAATTATTGTATGTTATTCAAATGCCATGTAAACAGCTGCAGTCCGCTTCCGGTGTGCTGTCTGGCTGGAACTGACAAGTTGCTTTCTTTTTCGTGTACCCTGTAGGCAATGTGGCGTGTGGTCTATGAGTTTATTTTTGGTGCTGCCCAGAAGCAGAAATAAGCCACTCCGCCGTACTATATCTTATCAATTGTGTATATAAATCAAAGTATTTGAGTTCATTGGGGTGGTTTTAAAAACCAGTCTAGCCCCATCCCGTTGCTCCGGCCCATTTTAGTATCTCGCAATTATCTACTGGAACCCACTCTGGTCAGATGGAACTTTTTACTTGCCCAATAGCGTGGAGGGAAAAACACAATTATCAAAATTACTGTCCACAAATTGCCATAATCAAGGACTCGAGACTTAATCTCTTGGCTCTCTGGTTTTTATTATCAGCATAAAGATTTGCAGATACAAAGTCCTCAATACGAGGCACAACAAGTACATAGGCACTAACACAAAAGCTACTCTACGGAGAATCCGCATACGGCTAAAAATAACTAAGAGTACAATCTCTAAAAGCATGAGGTAGAACACCACCAAGCAAATGTCGATACTAGGGACACTGAACCATACCATCTCTGTCCCTACTCTGCACTAGATGACATCCCTACTTAGCAATCCCTTGAGACCCTCATCGAATAAAAGGTGTCAGAGTGAAACTTCATAAGAAGACTTCACTTAGAGAGCTTGGTCTAAGTTGCCCCCTCTATCCCTTCGCCTAGCCTTCCTCTGCTCTGGGCTGCTCTGATCTGCCTCCACCCTCGGGGCGCTGTCCCTAATACAGAACCCCAAATCCCAGAACACGCCCTTTGCGCCTCCTCTTCTGCGGGGTCGTCTTTCAGTAAATTTCCACAGAGCGCTGTCCAGTTCCATCGTCCATCGCTTGGCCTTGAGTCCCAGACGCCATCCGCACTAGGAGTTACGATTGGCACATTCCAATACACTCCCATGTCTGGCTTTTACTACATAAGTCAATTTGTGAACAAAGAGCTTCTCTACTAACGAGCAACTGTCCTTGCACCTGGGGTGAGATCATGCAAAGCAGACATTCTTCACATCTTTTAAGTTGCAATTTACTACAGCCTAAAACCTCTACTGGAATAAATCCTTTTTGGCCTATTGCCCTTGGCTAACATAAGAAAATACCAGGCCTTTCGCCTCAACGATATATGCGAATTCTGGCCACTACTTCGGTTACACAAGCAGGTTTAAATCACAGTATTGACATTTACGTCTTTCTTTCATGTGTGGTCAAACTAAACAGTCCACAGACACGAAGTCTAAGTTACACATTTCTAACACCACATTGTTCAAAAAGGACTAAGCTCTATGCATTGCTTCAATATATACATGAGATGCTTGTACATAGCTAACACTTCTATGGAAATCGATATAGGTTATACAATTCATAATACATTGCACACAAAATACCTGAGTACACATTTGATTATATGCGGGTGCCGACTAACAGTGAGTATAATGCACCCCTACAATTTTCAACCTTTTAAGCGCTACATCAGTTCCCCCCTTTGATGACATCCGTCATCACACCATTACATTTCTCTTCTTTAGAACTGATTTAGACCGCGCTAGTCATAATCTTGCCATGTCGAACTCCCTCCAGTCTCTTAAGACTCTCATATTGCTGCTCCTGGAGCTTCGCCATCCTTTTCTCGTTTGCCTTAAGAGCCCTTTCAACCTTGCCTCCTTGATACCACTTCCATGCCTTCACGCATCCCCACAAACAAATCACACAAACCACAGCGATGATAATCGGCTTCAACACTGATCCCAGAAATCCTCTTCCCAAATTCGCAAACCAAGTTCCCACTCTTCCAAATCCTAATCCAATCTTCTCCCACACATTCTCCTCCGTCAAATCCATAATCTCCTTGTGAATAGTCGTGATGTTATCTATGTACTTCCCTATCTCCTTCGTGTTGTCTGGAATATATGTGCAGCATTCCTGAACCTTCAATAATTTGCAGACTCCGCCCTCTTTGGCTAATAATACGTCTAAAGCAAGGCGATTCTGCATAACCATATTCCGTATCGACAACATCTCTCCAGCCACCAACAACAAAGATCTCGCCGTGTTCATAGACAACTCATCAACCACAGTCGCCAACCTCCTGATTTTCACATCATTCAACACCACACCCATACTAGGTATCATGGCTCCGTATATGTCCCCAATCACTGCACCGGCGTTTGTAGCCCTACGTTTCCTAGACTGTCGCTTCGTCTCTAACAACTCCAAGTCCTCGGTGTGATAGATATTCGGGAATATAATGGCCAAATAGCAGATGCCATACCAATTCGCAGGTAGCCTGACATAAGCATTCTTCCCACATACATAATATACTGTCGGAATTACCTCTATTGGACCTACCATAAAATTCTTAGCAGAAGCTTCCACTGTGAAGGTCTGAGAACAAGTGCTATGTCCTACTGCGACCTTATCCGTATCGGATTGAGGCCTTCCAATACACAAATTCCCTCTCTGTACCTCATCTAACGCTATTGGTCCATAACTTCCCTTGGATCTGTGAGCCCTCTCCTCGTCTGTCCAATCTACTGGACTATCTCCGGTGTGTCGTGTCTGGGTCAACTGTCTGTATCTGTCCTCTACCTGGTCTATGAATTTCTTCTCTATCTCAGATAACGCACATGTCAGGTTATTCCTGTGAGCATGCGCCGTATCCAACTTCATAGTCGGTCTAAAATACTTCAGGAGTCTGTCCTCTTTCTTGCTAGAATCATATTTGTTCAAATGCTTGATTGCTGGAACTTCAGGAAGTACCGTGTCAAAATTTGAAAAGAAATACTCGAACTGTCTCCTGTCATAAAATAAACTGAGCAATAAACTACAAGAAATCCCATATGTCAATGGGAGATGATGATACTTGATACCCTCATCCACTGAAGCAGGCAACTGCATACACACATAGCAATCCTTCACATCCATCGCATCAACATACTCATACAGCAACCTTGCATACGCATTAAGCTTAAAATCACCCCTCGATAAATCCATGTGGAGTCTGCGATCATCCCTCAACTTCGATATTTCCTGTTCTCTGATACTGACACCTCTCTGCCCTGGGGTAATAGGTGTGGGGGCTCCCTGAACCTTCCCCTCTTGCCTGTGAGCCACCATGTATGAACTTATCACTACCGCAAATATGGTGACTATCACAACTCCTACCAATGTGCCTATTATCAATTTAGCCCTACGAGGTGGGTTTGCAGGATCTGCCATCTTCGGAATGTACTCAGTGTCCAATACAGTCTCTGAAAGGGTAAGTCTCTTTCTCATCAGTGTCTCTTTCGTGAACTTTAGGCAAACCTCCCTAACTTTTCTTCGTTCTATAACGGAAAAATCCCTAATTTTGTTCTTCTTCCGCTCGGATCTAGGTTATCTTCTTCTCTGCTTGCAACCTTCTCAAATCAATCTAACATAAGCGCTGGTCCCAACAGTTCCAAGACTCCCTGCAATATTTCGAGCTTAAGAATGATCAGTTCTTGTGGATCTGGCACAGTCGTGAACGTCGGGAACTCTAAATTGTCCAAGATCATACCTCGAATGACACTCAGGAATGGCGGACTCGGAATATGAATCATCAAAATTCCTTCGATCTCCAATCCCGGAACCTTCAGCAACACTTCCACCCTCTGGAGCGGGACACTGTTGACCAATGTCATCGACCGCAATCTTCCCGTGCTCGGTAACCCTGGCATCAGTCACTTGATATGCCCACTCGGGTGAAGCGTACTTCCGACTTGGCACTCGAGTTCTCTTGGACCTTCTCACACCACCTTGAGGATTCTCCTCGTCTCCTGATTCTTCTTCTGGCTCCTCCGAAACTGGTGCAAGGTCTGTGTCCGGAGCCAACCTCAGGTTTACCCGGTTCTGTCTTGCGGGCCAAACCCTTTCTGCTTCGGTAGTACCTCCAGTCTTCTCTTCGATACCCGGTGCACTGACCTCCTCTTCTTCGGCAGAACTTGATTCTGTACTACCCACTGCACCTCTTGCTCTTTCGCCGGTTTCTGGGTCAGTACTCCTTTCACGCTCTTCCCCAACTCGATTCAGTGCACCATCGGCCGCTTCAGCAACCCTTACAGCTTGACTGGCCCTCTCAGGAGGCTCTGTCTGCTCACTGGGATCTTTGTTCTCGAGAGGGGCTGTATCTTCCAAGGGTGCTGGAACTCTACGGGTATGAGAAGCATGCACCCAGTTCGGTAAACCTCCACACTTGACGGCTGTGTTCGTGACAAGAATCACTTGGAACGGGCCGCGCCACCTAGCATCCAAACAACTCTTCCTCACGTGCTTTCGGACTAGGACCCAATCGCCTGGGTCCAAGTCGTGGCACCGGTCACTCGCAGCTGGAACCGTTGCTGTCTGCACCTGCTGAGACACAGAACGGACCACGTCAGCAAGGCCTTTACAATAGTCCAGGATCATATCATCAGTGATATTTATCAGAGCAGTAGCAGGTATTGCAGGCAAACGCATCGCTCTTCCCATGAGGATTTCATGGGGTGACAACCCAGTCCTTCTATCAGGCACACTTCGGAGGCTCATAAGGACCAAAGGTAATGCATCAGGCCATTTCAGAGACGTAGACGAACACACTTTCGCCATCCGAGCCTTCAGAGTTCCATTCACCTGCTCCACTATCCCTGAAGCTTCTGGTCTATAGCTACAGTGTAACTTCTGGTCTATATTCAAAGCAGCACAAAGCAACTTCATAACTTCGCTGTGGAAATGAGTTCCTCTGTCCGATTCAAAGGACGTCGGGAACCCGTACCTTGGAATGAGTTCTCTCAATAATAGTTTCGCTACTGTGAGTGTGTCACATCTGCGTGTAGGGTATGCCTCCACCCACCTGGAAAAGACACATACTATCACTAATATGTACCTCAACCCATTACACTTCGGCATTTCGACAAAATCCAACTGCATCCTATTGAAAGGTCCCCCTGACCTCCCTATGTGGCTCAACGTCACAGCGGTTCTTTTCCCCACATTCATCTGTTGACAAGTGACACACCTCTGGCACACAGTTTCAGCCACTGCACGAAACTTCGGGTTGTACCAAGTCTGACGAAACACTCTCATCATGGCATCCCTACCCAGATGTACAGCACCATGTATCAACCTCGCCATGGGATTCAACAAACTTTCCGGCAACACCGCTCGTCCATCATTCGAAACCCATATATCCACATCTCCCTTCTCACATCCCGCTCGTATCCAGCTGTCACGTTCCTGCTCCGAGACCCCTTCCTGAAGCTGTTTCAGTTCCTCCCATGAGTCTGCCATAGCTAACATCTGACCATACACCACCTCCTCCCCAGTTTCCTCGACGTAGGTCTCAGTGAAGTTGCATCCCTGTTCTGCACAAAATCGGGCTACTTCATCAGCGTAGTTATTTCCCAACGAGACGAAATCATTTCCCTTTGTGTGGGCAGCACATTTAACAACAGCAATTTCATCTGGACCTTGCAATGCTTTTAACAGTTTCCGTACATGTTCACCATTTCTTATAGGAGAACCTGAAGACGTCATAAACCCTCTCTGGGACCATAGCTGTCCGAAGTCATGAACCACACCAAACCCATACTGGCTGTCCGTGTAAATAGTTACACGGATCTTGTCGGCTGCCAAACAGGCACGAGTCAAGGCAATGAGCTCAGCCACCTGCGCGGAGTGTACTCCTTCTAAACAAGCGGCTTCAACCACACCCGTGATGGTGCATACAGCAAACGCTGCTCTCAATCGACCGACACTGTCTCTTAAACATGAACCGTCTACAAAGAAAATCTCATCTGACACTGGGAGCGGTTCATCGACAATGTCAGGTCTCGGTTTGGTGCATAGTTCCGTAACGTCGAGACAATCATGGTCCGCACAATCTTCATTCTCATCTATAATTGGAACAGGTAACAATGTAGCAGGATTTAAAACAGCACACCTCTTCAATGACACATTATCGGCTGCAAGGATAACTTGCTCATAACGAGTCAGCCTATTATTCGTGAGGTGCTGCGTTTTAGTCCTAGTCATCAACAGTTCAACAGAATGTGGCACATGTACAGTAAGAGGATGACCCATCACAATGCTCTCACATCTCTCGATGCTGACACCTGTTGCCGCAACGGATCTGAGACATCCGGGCAACGCAGAAGCTACTGGATCTAAAGTAGCTGAGAAATAAGCAACTGGTCTACGGACACCTCCATGATTCTGGGTTAACACTGCTAATGCGCAACCTTCCCTTTCGCAGCAGAACAATGCAAATGCCTTGTTGTAATCCGGCATTCCCAACGCAGGAGCGCTACATAAGGCTTCTCTCAGCCTCAGAAATGATTTCAAACAGTCGTCGTCCCATGGTACCGGATCACTTACATCCTTTCGCGTCAGCCGCTGTAAAGGCTTCGCTTCAAAGGAAAAGTTTGGGATCCACTGGCGGCAATAGCCCACCATTCCCAAAAACATTCTAACTTCCCTCTGTGTCGAGGGAACTGGCATCCTCAGAATGGCATCAATGCGATCTGGAGACACTTTCCTTTTACCCTTCTCAATTCTGTGCCCCAAATACTGTACCTCAGGTAAACAGTATTGCAGCTTGTTTGGAGACACCTTGTGACCGTTCTCTCCCAGGAAATTCAACAACGCAATGGTATCGACCCTGCAAGCGTCTTCTGTCTCTGACGCAACAAGCAGGTCGTCAATGTATTGCACCAAAACAGAGTTTTTCGGCAACACAAGACCTTCAAGATTCTTCTTTAAGAGCTGATTAAAAATTGACGGGCTCTCCGTATACCCCTGTGGGATACGACACCATGTTAATATCCGATTCTCTAGCCTAAATGCAAAAAGAAATCTACTTTCTTCATGTAGGGGAATCGAAAAGAATGCCTGACACAAGTCAATCACTGTGAACCATCCAGCTTCGCATGGGATCTGGAACAGTATCACAGATGGATTCGGTACCACTGGACAACATGGAACAACTATGTCGTTTATTTTCCGCAGGTCTTGCACTATCCTGAACTTCCCACTTGGTTTCTGCAATCCCATAATGGGTGAGTTACATGGACTACCCATGATCTCCACCAGAATTCCCTGCCTAATCATAGACTCGATCACAGGTTTAATCCCTGCAATTGTTTCTGGCGACAGTTTATACTGAGGTGTTCTCGGGAATTCTGCATTCGGTTTAACCTGTATTTTCACTGGTTCCACTCCCCTGACTAAGCCGATCTCCTCTCCGCTTAAATCCCACACGTCAGACGACACTGACTCCCTCAAATCCAGTGGGAGCTCCTCCACTGTCAAAGCCGGGTACATTTCCACGCACACCCGCTGATTTGCAACCTTAAAGGTCGCGTCATCATCCCTTGTCTGTACCTCTACTCCCTTCGGGGTACAGTAGATTGTGCAATTGAGCTTACACAGCAAATCTCTTCCCAGCAGACAAACAGGACTAGAATCGCACACCACGAACTGATGTCGATCCCTAAAGTTTCCTATCCTGACTGGAATCGGTTCCGTTAAGGGGCTCACTAGCCTCTTATTCGCCACTCCAACCACTTGTATGCATTCCCCCGAAAGGGCTACCCCCGGAATTACTGCTGACCTTATAGTTGACCTGGTAGCCCCCGTATCTACCAAAAAGGTAGTAGGGTGTCCATCGAGTTCTGCTTCCACAAAGGGTCCTCTCTGATCTACCTCTAGAATAGCCCTAAGTAGGCAATCATCATCCTGACCTAAACTTAGCTGCGCCAGCAAATCTGCATCCCTCTCCTCTCCTACTTCGAACATGGGCATCTGCAAATAAGTCCGAGCTCCCTGCTGTATGTTCTGCATCCGGGGTGGCTGGGGAACCTGCACCTGCGAGACGCCGGTCCCCCCTTGCATCATTCTCGGTACAGTCACCGTCTGTACCTGTTCTGCCCCAGGGACCTGGCCCATTCCTCCCTCCATCTGTGGCTGATTATAGGGGTTCAAGGGACACTCGCGCCTCCAATGTCCCACCTGGTGACACTGGTGACAAGCAGTCGTCTTCTTCAAGACCGCTACATCTATGCCTGTCCTTGGGTCAACGGGCCTCGGCCTTCCCTGACCCTGCGCGTTCTGATTCCCTGTCTGATAATTTCCCTGTCTCCGCACCACTGGACCCCCATTAGGCGGTCCCTGAGCAGCTTGCATCTGAATGAGCAATAAGTTATCCTTCATCTTCTTGTGCTTGGACTCAATCTCATCCGTGCAGTACCTGGCGTACCGCAAGATCTCATCTACAGGCTTATTCTGCCAACAGATCAAATGCTGCTGTATCATGAGACTGACTTCGGGTTTCAAACCCAGCACGAACTTAGACACAAACTGTCCCATGTCCTTCGTTTCCAGCTCATCTAAACCACTGTACTGCTTAAAAGCCTTCAAAAGTCTCTCATAAAATTCATGTACTGTCTCCTTTGGCTCCTGCACCGTCCTGTCTATCTTCACCCAATCGATGTCTTGGGGTGAAACCTTCGATTTCAACCAGGTAATTACCTTATCGTATAGCCTCATTACCACGGGCGACGGACCATTTGTAACTATGTTCCTATCAGGCTCATAGTCCGGCCAATCAACAGCAATTTTACATGCATTCCACAAATCTCCCGGAACCACGATATCGAATAAGGTGTTCAGATCTATCCACAACACCTTCGAAATCTTAACGAAACGCTCAACTTGCTTGTACCACTCTGCAGGCTTCTCCCTGAGCCTGGGAAAATCATTCGTAAATGATGCCAAATCCCCCCTGCTCCATGGTACATGCACATATCCTCCATTCGCCACCTCTCTCAAGGGAAGGATCTTCACCTCCTGCAAATCTCCTTCAGAGCTCCCTCCTTTCGCTCCCCTAGAATTCTTTTTCCTAGCCCATTTCTCTTGCCATTTGTCAAGCATCAGCCATATTCTCATAGCTACAATCAGTTCCTTAGTATGCGACCTTAGACCAACAACTCTTTTCTCTTCCAATTCCCGCTCGGTACAATGCATCCTATGGTTCCCTTGTAATGCTCTAGTCTTGGACAGATCCACCCCATATTCTCTAGCCAAGCCCGCCAGTTTCTCATGTGCCACTCGTGCTTTACGAGTCACATCTTTTGCTACAAAAAGCAATTCATCTGGAGTATATGTCACTACTCTCTCAAGAGGTAGATTCCCATATATTATTTCATCCACCTCTGCTTTAAGTCTTACTACATCTATCATTCCTGCCTTCAAGGCTCCTTTCAACACCTGACAACTTGCTCCACGTCCCTCATCATACTCGCATTCCGGTTCCTGCTCTCTCCTTTCTTCTGGTAGTTCTATGGGAGCAGAATGGCTCGTAAAGGCAACTGGGGTTGTCCCCGCTCGGCCCATATTCCAGCTCATTTGCTTCTTTGGCGGTACCCATGACCCTGAATCTGATCTCGACTCCATCAGAGTCCTCGGCCTCACCGGTCTCTCGTCCTCTTCGCCCCTAGATGTGTCCGACACCGCTGCTAATGGTGTACTCCATTGTACAGGGCTTGGAGGTCGGGCCGTTGCCCCTTCCAACTCACTTTCCCCGCTTTCTCTCCTCGTTCTTTCTGCCACTCGTTCTGACCTCTCTCTTTCCTCTGATTCCGGACTGTATATCGACACAATCGGTCCAATGGTGACCGGTACCCTCAAGGCATCCGGTAACCTCATCTCTCTTCCAATCCTTCCACTGGTCTCCGACTGACCCTGTGAACTCGCTGTTTCAAACGAAACCAACCCTTCCACTCGGGTCTCAGGCTGGATTGTTACCCTCCTAGAGTCTCCCCTCTCACCCCACCTATCATCCTCTTCATCTGGATTATAAGGGGGTGGTCTTTCGTCTAGCAATCTTTGCAATACCCCATCATCGGAATCACTATCTTCCTCTTGTGACTTCTCCTGTGCTTTCACATGGCGTATCCCCGTCTCCTCCATTAGGGCGGGATACAGTTTCGCTTCCTCAATTGTCTGCACTCTCCATCTTTTCTCCGCTGCGTCCCACTTGGCATCCTGAAATGCCCTAATCGACTTCCTCATTCTCTCCTGACTTCTTCCCTTTTCCTTATCATGCGCTGCTCTAATCCACGCATGTAATGCTTCAAACTGTGCTGGTCTTGGCAAGGGTTTTAAGGACCCCATCACCGTCTTCAGTTGGTACAGCACTGCTAGTCTAAATGAGCCGTACCTCGGGAAAGCTAATTCCCCTTCACCTTGTGTAACCTTGTGCCAATTCTCGATCCAAACTATAGTATGTAACCCCACATTCTGTGCCATGTAATGTGCCGGGGTATCCTCGGGAGGGGCTTCTTCTCCCCCACGAACAACCACATGCTTATCGCCTCTACACAACTCTCGCAAAGCCCTAAGGCACTTCATAATGAGCAAATTCGATCTCGCGCTCTATTTACTTCTTGTTCTCGAATCCTCCAATAACAGCGCGACTCACCCCAACCGGCCTATCACAGCGCGACACTCTCTGACGTCACCTTCCTTCGTTCGCAGCAGTTCCCTTCTCCAAAACTCGTTTCACGCTTACTCACGTCCCATTCACACACTGAAATAACCAATTAAGTTACTTCTCTGGCTGTCCGTCCACAGCCTCTGACTGTTCGTCCACAGTCTCTCGACCTTGTTGACCTCAATTGGCGCCCGTCTGCCCCCATCCGGCCAGACAGATCGCCTCTGATAGGTTACTAACACTCCGATCTGCACACCACAACCCACGACCAGCGTTAAGTTGCCATACACACACGCATTCGCTCCCCCTATCTCGGTCCAGGTGATCGATGGTACCTCACGATCTCCTTTGGGTGGTCAACAAAATCTATCTCAGGTGTCTTCTACACCACAATTCCCGGGCTGCGCGCGCTCACAGCCTGATCTCACAATCACACGACATACACAACAACTCCGCAAGACATCACACAACAAATCAACACCGCAATCTACAACATCTCATTTTCATACTCACTCCTGGAACTGCTGCTTTCGGCCGCGCTGCTACTCGCCGTCGATGCTCATCTGCTGCCGTCTGCTGCTCGCCATCTGATGATTCAGCATCACTTATCGTCTCTTGGGCCTCAAGGGTCACTTATCCTTATCTAATCTTCCCTCGCTATCAGAAAGAAACCATCCTCGTTTGCTACCAACTGCTCCGGCCCATTTTAGTATCTCGCAATTATCTACTGGAACCCACTCTGGTCAGATGGAACTTTTTACTTGCCCAATAGCGTGGAGGGAAAAACACAATTATCAAAATTACTGTCCACAAATTGCCATAATCAAGGACTCGAGACTTAATCTCTTGGCTCTCTGGTTTTTATTATCAGCATAAAGATTTGCAGATACAAAGTCCTCAATACGAGGCACAACAAGTACATAGGCACTAACACAAAAGCTACTCTACGGAGAATCCGCATACGGCTAAAAATAACTAAGAGTACAATCTCTAAAAGCATGAGGTAGAACACCACCAAGCAAATGTCGATACTAGGGACACTGAACCATACCATCTCTGTCCCTACTCTGCACTAGATGACATCCCTACTTAGCAATCCCTTGAGACCCTCATCGAATAAAAGGTGTCAGAGTGAAACTTCATAAGAAGACTTCACTTAGAGAGCTTGGTCTAAGTTGCCCCCTCTATCCCTTCGCCTAGCCTTCCTCTGCTCTGGGCTGCTCTGATCTGCCTCCACCCTCGGGGCGCTGTCCCTAATACAGAACCCCAAATCCCAGAACACGCCCTTTGCGCCTCCTCTTCTGCGGGGTCGTCTTTCAGTAAATTTCCACAGAGCGCTGTCCAGTTCCATCGTCCATCGCTTGGCCTTGAGTCCCAGACGCCATCCGCACTAGGAGTTACGATTGGCACATTCCAATACACTCCCATGTCTGGCTTTTACTACATAAGTCAATTTGTGAACAAAGAGCTTCTCTACTAACGAGCAACTGTCCTTGCACCTGGGGTGAGATCATGCAAAGCAGACATTCTTCACTTCTTTTAAGTTGCAATTTACTACAGCCTAAAACCTCTACTGGAATAAATCCTTTTTGGCCTATTGCCCTTGGCTAACATAAGAAAATACCAGGCCTTTCGCCTCAACGATATATGCGAATTCTGGCCACTACTTCGGTTACACAAGCAGGTTTAAATCACAGTATTGACATTTACGTCTTTCTTTCATGTGTGGTCAAACTAAACAGTCCACAGACACGAAGTCTAAGTTACACATTTCTAACACCACATTGTTCAAAAAGGACTAAGCTCTATGCATTGCTTCAATATATACATGAGATGCTCGTACATAGCTAACATTTCTATGGAAATCGATATAGGTTATACAATTCATAATACATTGCACACAAAATACCTGAGTACACATTTGATTATATGCGGGTGCCGACTAACAGTGAGTATAATGCACCCCTACAATTTTCAACCTTTTAAGCGCTACATCACCGTCCTCTCTGGTGGGATGTGGCGCAGTTTCTCAGGGTAGCAGAACGCGCTCACATTTCACTATTTGGAAGAAGGTTACCTGAAACAAGGGAGTAATCTACTCCAGGTAGAATCCAGTTGACCAGTTACACATAGTTCGTACGCCAGCCTTCTGTGGCATCGAGTATATGGACAGTGGCCTACAGAGGGCCATCGAAAAAAGGCAAAGAAAATTGTACAGCTGAGATAAACATGAAACCAAGAGTAGGGGTGAAAGAGACAACAAATTACCAGGGCGAGTGGAGCCAGGGTCTTGCTTGGATCGTACAGCCCATGCACTAGACGAGCCCTGAAAATGTTTGCAATGTGAATCATGCAACAAGCATCATATAGAATATGATAAAGTCTCTTGAACATCCTTTACACGTGGAAGCTATGATATTAATATGCCCCATTATTGCACTGCACTGAGAACTATTTATGAAAAGTCATAGTTTTTAAACATGAACTTGAACCATTTGCTGGGGCCCAATTTTCTTGAAGCAATTTATCTCAAGAACCCACTCTGGTCGAATGAACCTTTTTACTTGCCCAATAGCGTGGAGGGAGCAAATACAATTATCAAAGAATACCTTCCGCAATTTGACATAATTGAAGACTCGGAGGTCAATTTCTATTCCTTTCGGAATTTTATTATCAGAAAAAACATCTGCAGATACAAGCACCTTAGCACAAGGTTCAGCAAATAAATGGGTACTAATACAAATGCCACTCTACGAAGAATCCGCATACGACTGAATATGAACAAAAGCACGGCTTCTAAAAGCATGAGGTAGATAACTACCAAGCTAATGTCGATGTTAGGAATCATTAAACCAAAGCATTTCTGTCCCTACTCTGTGCTAGATGACGTCCCTGCTTACCATTCCCTTGAGACCCAAGAACTCGTGAAAAGGTGTCAGAAGTGAACTTCCTAAGAAGTCTTCACTTGGAGAGCTCGATCTAAACGCTCCTTCTAGCTCCTTGCCTACCTCCTCTCTGCTCAACCCTCGGGTCGCTGTCCCGAATACGAAATCCCAAAACACAAAAACACGCCTTCTGGCACACCTCCTCGACCAGGTCTTCTTCCTGTAATTTTCCATTCAGCTCCGTCCATCTTCCCTCGTCCATCAGCTTGGCCTTGAGTCCCAGACACCGTCGGCACTAGGAGTTACGATTGGCACATTCCAATGCACTCCCATGTCTGGCTTTCTCCATAATTCAACTGTTAAACAAAGACCTTTTTACTAAAGAACCAACTGTCCTTGCACCTGCGGTGAGATCACAGAGTGAAGAGATACTTCGCATCCTTTACTTCTACAATTTACTGCAGCCTAAAACCTCTGCTAAAATAAATCACTTGCGGCCTACCGCATACAGCTAACATAAGAAATACCAGGCCTTTCTCTTCCACGATATATGTGACTTCGGGCCTCTACTAGGTTAAATACACTATTAAATTACATTCTAACGTTAGTGCTTTTACTTTCACATACATGAATAAACGCCATACATGAATTAATCCAATCGAATTACACATTTAGTCGAGTACATTGCATTAAACAGAAACTTATCGTTTTACATTTTCTTACATACATCCATTATATGTTTTCCGCGTCTTCTAATGCTTCTACATTGCGACATAGCTGATACATTTCTTAATACCTTTCGCACAGCACAACTAAAGATACGTTCATTATATGCGGGTGCCAACTAATAGTGAATATGATGCACCCCTACAATTTTCAATACATTTAGGCGCTACATCAGTTCCCCCCTTTGATGACAACTGTCATCACACCATCATTCTCATTCCTCCTGAACTATAGCTGACCTAAACTGCAGTTGCTACCATCCCATCATGTCGAATCCCTTCCATTCTTTTAAGATTCTGATACTGACGATCCTGCAATCTCTCCATTCTGTGCTCATTTGCTCTGAGGGCTCTTTCGGCCTTATTCCCTCTATACCACTTCCAGGCCCTTAAGAGTCCCCACAAACAGATCACACATACCACAGCAATTATAATTGGTTTCAACACAGAACCCAGGAATCCCATTCCTAAGTTCGCAAACCAAGTCCCCACTCGACCAAATCCTTGGCTAATCTTTTCCCACACATTCTCTTCCGTCAAATCTTCTATTTCCTTATGGATCGTGGTGATGTTGACAATATACTTTGCCAGGTCCTTACTGTTGTCTGGAATATACGTACAACATTCTTGGACCTTCAACAATTTACAGACTACGCCCTCTTTTGCCAATAATACATCTAACGCAAGTCGATTCTGCAAAACCATATTCCGTATCGACAACATTTCTCCATTCACCAACAACAATGACCTCGCCGAATTCATCGACAATTCATCCACCACAGTCGCCAACTTTCTTATTTTCACATCATTCTGGACCACACCCAAACTAGGTATTGTCACTCCGTATATGTCCCCAATCACCATTCCTACATTCACAGCTCTCCGCACTTTGGAGTGCCTTCCCGTCTCTAACAATTTCAAATCTTCCGTATGGTAAATCTTTGGGAATATAATGGCCAAGTAACACGTACCATACCAATTCGCAGGCAATATCACATATGCATTCCTTCCACACACATAATACACAGTCGGAATCACCTGTATAGACTTCTGCAAGAAATCTTTAGCCGAGTCCTCCATGGTAAAAGTATGTTCACACATACTATGCCCCACTAAAACCTTCTCCTTAGGAGTTTGAGGCCGGGCAACACACAACTTCCCCCTCTGTACCTCATCCAATGCAATCGGTCCTGAACTTCCCTTGGATTTATGCCATCTCTCCTCATCCGTCCAATCCACTGGACTATCTCCTGTCTCTCGTGTCTGAGTCAATTTTCTATACCTATCCTCTATCTGGCCTATGAACTTCTTTTCCGTTTCGGACAACCAGCATGTCAAATTATGTCTATGAGCATAAGCTGTATCTAGCTTCGCAGTTGGCCTAAAATACTTCCGAAGCCTATCCTCTGTCTTATAATAGTCATATTTATTCAAATGCTTGTATGCCGGAACTTCGGGAAGTACTGTGTCATAATTTGAGAAGAAATACTCAAACTGTTTCCTTTCATAAAACAAACTAAGCAATAGGCTGCAAGAGATCCCATATGTCAGTGGGAGATGATGGTACCTAATACCCTCATCTACCGAAGCAGGCAACTGCATACACACATAACAATCTTTCGCATCCATCGCATCCACATATTCGTACAACAGTTTCGCATAAGCATTGAGTTTGAAGTCGGCTATGGACAAATCTATGTGGAACATACGATTTTCCTCGAGCGTCTGGACTCTCTGATCCCTGTCAGTGACCCCTCCCTGTCTTGGAGTGGTAGGTGTGGGTGCTCCCTGAACCTCCCCCTCCTGTCTATGGGCCACCATGTATGAAGTCACTACTACTGCAAATATGACCGCTATCACTACTCCTAACAGTATGCCTATCACTATTTTAGCTCTACGATGTGCATTCCCAGGTTCCGCCATCTCTGAAATGTTCTCAATGTTCAATATAGTCTCTGGGGACACAAGTCTCTTTCTCATCCAAGAAGTCAATCCAACTGCTCTCTCGAACCAGGGAACTTTTAACAATAATCAATTTCTCGTTTCTTCTGATCGGGAAGACTTCCCTAACTCTTCTTTGTCCTTCAACAGAAAATCCCTAAATTTATTCTTCTTCCACTCGGGCCTAGGTTATCTTCTTTTCAACTTTACTGTACAAAAACTTCACAATCAGTCCAGAATGACTGCCGGTCCCAACAGTTCTAGGACCGCCTGCAGTATTTCAAGCTTAAGGGTTGTCAGTTCTTGGGGTGCGGGTATAACTGCAAAGGTTGGGAAGTCTAGCGTTTCCAAAATCAGACCACGAATGATACTCAAGAATGGAGGATTCGGAATATTGATGGTCAGTACTCCTTCGATTTCCAAGCCTGGAATCTTCAACAACACTTCCACTCTCGGAAACGGGAGACTGTTGACCAGTGTGATCGATCTCAATCTTCCTGTGTTCAGTAAGCTTGGCATCAGTCACTGTGTATGCCCACTCTGGTGAGGCGTACTTTTGACTCGGCACTTTGGTTCGCTTCGATCTTCTCAGAGCACCTTGGGGTCGATCTACGTCCTCTTGCTCTGCTTCAGATTCTTCAGAGACTGGGGCAAGATCAGTTCTGGGTGCTGGTTTCAAGTTCTCCCGCCTCTGACTCGCGGGCCAAACCTTTCCTGCTTCTGTGGCACCTCCGCGCTCCCTTCTGGTACCCTGTGCACTGTTTTCTTCCTCGGCAGAATCCGACTCAGTACTGCCCACTGCAGCTCTTTCTACTTCTTCCGAGTCTCTTTCAGCGTTATTTTCAAGTCCATGGTTCAGTACACAACCAGCTGCGTCAGCAACCCCTACAGCTTGACTTGCCCTCTCAGATGGCTCTGCCACCTCAACTGGGTTTCCGTTCTCAAGAGGGGCTGCTTCTTCCAAGGGTGCTGGAACTCTACGGGTATGGGAGGCGTGTATCCAGTTTGGCAGTCCCCCACACTTCACTGCAGTATTCGTTATCAAGATTATCTGGTATGGCCCGCGCCAGCGAGCATCCAGACAACTCTTCCTCACGTGTTTGCGCACCAATACCCAGTCGCCTGGACACAGGTCGTGGCACAAGTCGCTTGCGGCGGGAACCGTTGCTGTCTGCACCTGCTGAGACACAGAACGGACCACGTCAGCCAGTCCTTTACAATAGTCCAAAATCATGTCATCAGTGATGTTAATCAAAGCAGTAGCAGGTATTGCTGGCAAGCGCATCGCCCTCCCCATTATTATCTCGTGGGGTGACAATCCAGTCTTCCTATCGGGTACACTCCGGAGACTCATGAGAACTAAAGGTAATGCATCCGGCCATTTCAAGGATGTCGAGGAGCATACTTTCGCCATTCGGGCCTTCAAAGTTCCATTAACTTGCTCCACAATCCCTGAAGCCTCTGGTCGGTAGCTGCAGTGCAATCTTTGGTCTACATTTAAGGCAGCACAAAGCAGCTTCATGATTTCACTATGGAAATGAGTCCCTCTATCTGATTCAAAAGAGGTCGGGAACCCGTACCTCGGGATTAACTCCCTCAATAGCAACTTAGCTACGGTGAGTGTGTCACACCTACGTGTTGGGTAAGCTTCCACCCACCTGGAAAAGACACACACTATAACTAATATGTACCTCAACCCATTACACTCCGGCATTTCAACAAAATCCAGCTGCATCCTATTAAAAGGTCCACCTGACCTACCTATGTGACTCAACGTCACAGCGGTTCTTTTTCCCACATTCATCTGCTGACAGGTAACACACCTCTGACACACAGCCTCAGCTACTGTTCGAAACTTCGGATTATACCATGTTTGGCGAAACACTCGCATCATTGCATCCCTGCCAAGATGCACAGCACCATGTATCAGTCTCGCCATGGGACTCAACAAACATTCCGGTAACACAGCACGTCCATCACTCGAAACCCATATATCCACCTCTCCTTTCTCACATCCCGCTCGTATCCAACTGTCCCGCTCTTGGTCGGTGACCCCATCTTGCAACTGCTTCAGTTCCTCCCATGAGTCTGCCATAGCTAACATCACAGTGTAATCCGTTTTCTCTTCGCTTTCTACAACATGATTGTCAGTATAATTACATCCCTCCTCTGCACAAAATCGAGCAACCTCATCTGCGTAAATATTACCCAATGACACAAAATCAGTTCCCTTAGTGTGTGCAGAACATTTAACAACAGCAATTTCATCTGGGCTTTGCAAGGCTTCCAACAATTGCCGTACATAATCCCCATTCCTAATGGGTGAACCAGAAGATGTCATAAACCCTCTCTGGGACCATAGCTGTCCGAAGTCGTGAACTACACCAAACCCATATTGGCTATCTGTGTAAATCGTTACACGGATCTTATCAGCGGCCAAACAGGCAAGGGTCAGCGCAATAAGCTCAGCCACCTGTGCGGAGTGTACTCCTTCTAAACAAGCGGCTTCCACTACCCCTGAGATGGTACACACAGCAAACGCTGCTCTCAGTCGACCAACACTGTCTCTTAAGCATGAACCGTCCACAAAGAAAATCTCATCTGAAACTGGGAGCGGTTCATCAACAATGTCCGGCCTCGGTTTGGTGCATAGTTCCGTCACATCGAGACAATCATGGTCCTCACAATCTTCATCATCATTTACATTTGGAATAGGCAACAAGGTAGCAGGATTTAAAACAGAACACCTCTTCAACGTTACATTATCTGCAGCAAGGATAACTTGTTCATAACGAGTCAGTCTATTATTCGTGAGGTGCTGTGTTTTAGTCCTAGTCATCAACAATTCAACAGAATGTGGTACATGAACAGTAAGCGGATGCCCCATCACAATGCTCTCACATCTTTCGATACTGACACCTGTTGCAGCAACGGATCTGAGACATCCGGGCAATGCAGAAGCTACTGGATCTAAAGTAGCTGAAAAATAGGCAACTGGTCTACGGACTCCTCCATGACTCTGAATCAACACTGCTAATGCGCAACCTTCCTTTTCGCAACAAAATAAGGCAAATGCCTTGTTATAGTCTGGCATCCCCAAAGCTGGAGCGGTGCACAAAGCTTCTCTCAGTCTCAAGAACGACTTTAAACAGTCTTCGTCCCATGGTACCGGATCACTCACATCCTTTCGCGTCAGTCGCTGTAAGGGCTTCGCTTCAAAGGAAAAGTTTGGGATCCACTGGCGGCAATAGCCCACCATTCCCAAAAACATTCTGACCTCCCTCTGAGTCGAAGGAACTGGCATCCTCAAAATCGCATCAATACGATCTGGAGACACCTTCCTCTTTCTCTTCTCAATCCGGTGCCCCAAATACTGTACTTCTCTCAAACAGTATTGCAGTTTGTTTGGAGACACCTTGTGACCATTTTCTCCCAAGTAAATCAACAAAGCAACTGTGTCAATTCTGCAGGCGTCTTCCGTCTCTGACGCAACAAGCAGATCATCGATGTATTGCACTAAAACAGAGATTTGTGGCAACACAAGACCTTCGAGATTATTCTTCAAGATCTGATTAAAGATAGATGGGCTCTCCGTGTACCCCTGTGGGATACGACACCACGTTAACACGCGATTCTCCAGCCTAAATGCAAAAAGAAATCGGCTCTCCTCATGCAGAGGAATCGAGAAAAATGCTTGACACAAGTCAATCACTGTGAACCATTCAGCTTCACATGGGATCTGAAATAGGATCACGGATGGATTTGGTACCACTGGACAACATGGAACAACTATTTCGTTTATTTTTCATAAGTCTTGCACAATCCCAAATTTCCCGCTTGGTTTCTGTAGCCCCATAATGGGCGAATTACATGGGCTACCCATAATCTCCATCAGTATTCCCTGCCTAATCATGGACTCAATCACAGGTTTAATCCCTGCGACTGTTTCCGGGGATAACTTATACTGGAGTGTCCTCGGGAATTCTGTGTTTGGCTTAATCTGGATTTTCACCGGATCTGCTCCCTTGACTAGACCAATTTCCTCCCCACTAAGATCCCATACATCAATAGACACCGAATCTCTCAGATCGGGTGGAAGTTCCTCCACCGTTAAGGCTGGGTACATTTCCACGCACGCACTCTGATTTGCAGCCTTAAAGGTCGCATCATCGTCTCTCGTCTGTACCTCCACTCCTTTCGGGGTTCAGTAGATCGTACAATTAAGTTTGCACAGTAAATCTCTTCCTAACAGGCAAACCGGACTAGAGTCGCACACCACGAACTGGTGCCGATCACTGAAATTTCCTATCTGGATTGGAATTGGCTCCGTCAGCGGACTAACCAGCTTCTTATTTGCCACTCCAACGACCTGGATACTCTGTCCAGAAAGGGCCAACAGTGGAAACACGGCCGACCTTATAGTCGATCTAGTAGCTCCTGTATCAACCAAAAAGGTTGTAGGATGACCGTCAAGATCTGCTTCCACAAAGGGTCCTGCCTGGTCCACTTCTAGAATGGCCCTGAGCATACAATCCTCGTCCTCATTAGACCCTAGTCAGGCCAACAAGCTTATCTCATTTTCCTCACTCACTTCAAACATTGGCATCTGCAAGTACGTGCGAGCTCCCTGCTGTACAGTCTGTATTCTAGGTGGCTGGGGAACCTGCATCTGCGGGACGCCAGTCCCCCCTTTCACCATGCTAGGTCTGGTTACTGTCTGTACCGCCTCCATCCCAGGGACCTGAACTACCTCTCCTTCCGGCTGCGTCTGATTCCATGGATTCGGGGGACACTCGCGTCTCCAGTGTCCAATCTGATGGCACTGGTGACAAGCTGTAGTCTTTTTCAATATCGCCACATCCATCCCTGTCCTAGGGTCTATTGGTCTAGGCCTTCCTTGCCCCTGGACGTTCTGATTTCCTGCCTGATAATTCCCCTCTCTCCTTACCACTGCTCCGCCATTAGGCTGTCCCTGAGCGGTTTGCATCTGGACAAGCATGAGATTATCCTTCAATTTCCTATGCTTAGATTCGATCTCATCAGCACAGTACTTAGCGTACCGCAAGATTTCGTCAACCGGTTTATTCTGCCAGCAGATCAAATGTTGCTGTATCATAAGGCTAACCTCTGGCCTCAATCCCAACACAAATTTTGAGACAAACTGTCCCATATCCTTTGTATCCAACGCATCTAGACCACTGTACTGCTTAAAAGCCTGCAAGAGTCTCTCATAAAACTCATGCACCGTCTCTTTAGGTTCCTGCACTGTCCTGTCTATTTTTACCCAATCGATGTCTTGAGGAGAAACCTTCTCCTTCAGCCAGGCAATCACTCGCTCATACATCCTCATTACTGCCGGTGATGGACCATTCGTGTACGCATTTCTCTCAGGTTCTTGAGTTGGCCAATCAATGGCAGTCTTACATGCCGCCCACAGATCTCCCGGGACCACGATGTCGAACAAAGTATTCAGATCGGTCCACAATACCTTTGAGATTTTAACAAAACGATCGACTTGCTTATACCACTCTACCGGCTTCTCCCTAAGCCGGGGAAAATCAATGGTGAACGCCGCCAAATCACCCCTACTCCAGGGTACGTACACGTAACCTCCATTCTGCACTTCCCTTAAAGGGAAATTTCCTATTTTCCCCTGGCCTCCACCCGGAGGTGGGGTCCCTCCTATCATTCCTCCAGAACCTTTCTTCCTGGACCATTTTTCTTCCCATTTATCAAGCGTCATCCATACTCGAATGGCCAGGATCAACTCTCTACTGTGAGCCCTTAATCCAACGACCCTTTTCTCCTCCAGTTCCTGGTCACTGTACTGCAACCTATGGCTTCCTTGCAATGTTTTAGTCTTAGACAAATCCACCTCATATCGCCTAGCCAATTCTGACAATTTCTCATGTGCCGCTCGTGCCTTCCAAGTCACATCCTTCGCCACAAAAAGTATTTCGTCCGGTCCATATGTTACCACTCTCTCAAGGGATAAGCTTCGGCTTATCATCTCATCCACTTCTGCTTTTAGCCTTACTACATCTATCATTCTGGCTCCTAGGGCTCCTTTCAGCACCTCTCTGCAGACCACCCTTCTCCTATTGTCTTCCTCACATTCCTGGTTCTGCGACCTCCCTTCTCGAAACATTTCCCTTGGAGCGGACTGATCCCCGAAGCTGACCTGCTCTCTCTCTGCCATTCTTACCCTCGGGTCCTGGCCTCTCTGTGGCGGTACCCATGATCGTAAATCTGATCTCGACTCCATCAGGGACCTCGGCCTCTCTGGTCTCTGCTCTCTTTGCTCCCCTGAGGAATCTGACATGGCTGGCAAAGGTGTACTCCATTCTATAGGGTTCGGATTCCGGGTCATTGCACCCGCCAGGCCACTTTCTGCGACCTCTCCCCTGACCTCCTCGGTTGTCCGCTCCGGGTTTTCGCCCTCTCCTGTATCTGGGTGGTAAATCGAACCTATGGGTCCAATGGTAACCGGTACCTTAAAGGCGTCCGGTAACCTCCCCTCTCTCTCTACCTTTACGCTTGCCTCAGACGGGCTCCTCGTGCTCTCTGTTCCTATTGAGAGTCTCCCTTCTACTCTCATTTCTGAATTGCTTATTACTCTTCTCGTATCTTCTATTTGAACCAATGTCCCCTCTGGGACTTCTGGGTTATACGGAGGTGGTCTCTCTGACAATAACCTTTCCAATAAGTCATCGTCTATGTCACTCTCGTCCTCTTCTTCTGACTTTACATTCCTTACCCCCTCTGATGTAATCAACAAGGGGTAAAGTCTCTCCTCCTCTATCACCTGCACTCTCCATCTTTTCTCCGCTGCGTCCCATCTAGCATCCTGATAAGCCCTGATCGACTTCTTCACTCTTTCCTGATTCCTCCCTCTATCCCTATCATGCGCTGCTCTAATCCACGCATGTAGTGCTTCAAACTGTGTGGGCCTTGGCAAAGGTCGTAACCCCGCCATTACAGATTTCAACTGATACAACACTGGTAGCCTGAACGAGCCATATCTCGGGAATGCTAATTCCCCCTCACTTTGGGTCATTTTATGCCAATTCTCAAGCCAAATAATCGTATGCAAACCCACATTCTTTGCCATATAATGTGCTGGAGTGTCCTCGGGAGGGGCCTCTTCTCCCTCTCGAGTAACCACATGCTTATATCCTCTACACATTTCTCGAAAAACCTTAAAACACTTCATGATTGAAAAATTCGGTCTCACACACTGTTTACCTCTTGATATCAAATCCTCCAATAACAGCGCGACTAACACCAACCGACCTATCACAGCGCGGCACTCTCTGACGTCACCTGTCTTCGTTCGCAGCAGTTCCCTCTCCTTACCGTTTACCTTTCACACCCGCACTCATCCCATTCATATCCTGAATACAAATTACTTCCCTGGCTGTCCGTCCACAGCCTCTGACTGTTCGTCCACAGTCTCTCTAAATTGTTGACCTCGGCTGGCAACTATCTGTCGCCTCTGATAGGTTACAAATACTCAAATCCACATGCAGCAACTCACGACCAGCGTCAAGTTGACATGCACTCACACATTCACTCCCCCTATCTCGGTCCAGGTGATCGATGGTACCTCACGATCTCCTTTGGGTGGTCAACAAAATCTACCACGGGTGTCTTCTACTCCACACTTCCCGGGCTGCGCGTGCTCACAGCCTGATCTCACAATTACTCAACATTCACTCTAACTTCGCAAGACCTCACACAACAAATCAACACCGCAATCTATAACATCTCATCCTGTTGATACTCACTCCACGAACTGCTGCTTCCTGCCGCACTGCTACTCGCCATCTATGTTCATCATCCTCCGTCGTCCACTGCTCACCACCTGATGATTCACCGTTACTTATCGTCTATGGGTCTCGAGGATCACTTATCTTATCTAATCGTCCCTCGCTATCGGAAGTAACCATCCTACTCTGCTACCAACTGCTGGGGCCCAATTTTCTTGAAGCAATTTATCTCAAGAACCCACTCTGGTCGAATTAACCTTTTTACTTGCCCAATAGCGTGGAGGGAGCAAACACAATTATCAAAGAATACCTTCCGCAATTTGACATAATTGAAGACTCGGAGGTCAATTACTATTCCTTTCGGAATTTTATTATCAGAAAAAACATCTGCAGATACAAGCACCTTAGCACAAGGTTCAGCAAATAAATGGGTACTAATACAAATGCCACTCTACGAAGAATCCGCATACGACTGAATATGAACAAAAGCACGGCTTCTAAAAGCATGAGGTAGATAACTACCAAGCTAATGTCGATGTTAGGAATCATTAAACCAAAGCATTTCTGTCCCTACTCTATGCTAGATGACGTCCCTGCTTACCATTCCCTTGAGACCCAAGAACTCGTGAAAAGGTGTCAGAAGTGAACTTCCTAAGAAGTCTTCACTTGGAGAGCTCGATCTAAACGCTCCTTCTAGCTCCTTGCCTACCTCCTCTCTGCTCAACCCTCGGGTCGCTGTCCCTAATACGAAACCCCAAAACACAAAAACACGCCTTCTGGCACACCTCCTCGACCAGGTCTTCTTCCTGTAATTTTCCATTCAGCTCCGTCCATCTTCCCTCGTCCATCAGCTTGGCCTTGAGTCCCAGACACCGTCGGCACTAGGAGTTACGATTGGCACATTCCAATGCACTCCCATGTCTGGCTTTCTCCATAATTCAACTGTTAAACAAAGATCTTTTTACTAACGAACCAACTGTCCTTGCACCTGCAGTGAGATCACAGAGTGAAGCGATACTTCGCATCCTTTACTTCTACAATTTACTGCAGCCTAAAACCTCTGCTAAAATAAATCACTTGCGGCCTACCGCATACAGCTAACATAAGAAATACCAGGCCTTTCTCTTCCACGATATATGTGACTTCGGGCCTCTACTAGGTTAAATACACTATTAAATTACATTCTAACGTTAGTGCTTTTACTTTCACATACATGAATAAACGCCATACATGAATTAATCTAATCGAATTACACATTTAGTCGAGTACACTGCATTAAACAGAAACTTATCGTTTTACATTTTCTTACATACATCCATTATATGTTTTCCGCGTCTTCTAATGCTTCTACATTGCGACATAGCTGATACATTTCTTAATACCTTTCGCACAGCACAACTAAAGATACGTTCATTATATGCGGGTGCCAACTAACAGTGAATATGATGCACCCCTACAATTTTCAATACATTTAGGCGCTACATCACATTCCTGGCCTCGCACCCCACCTGGGGATGATGGATTCAACCCAGATCTGTGACTGGGTGGGAGTGTCTGAAAAGTTACAGCGCTCTGTCCGTCATCTCCTTGTGTTTGCTTTGTTCGCCCTAAGTTGGCAGGGTATGCCCAGAGGTGAGTCCCTTGCTCACTTTGCACCAGGATTCAAACTAGCCTGGCTGATGAGGGGTATTACCCGGAAATCGGCCCCAGGATGCATGTTTCTGGTCCAGGGAAGACCTGGCTTGGCAGTTTGGGCTGGACTGTTCCTCATGAGGAACAGGGCCAAGCCTGATTTGCTTATAGCTGGGTCTGAACTGGGGTGTCAAAGTGAGCTAAAGAACGATGACGGATTCAGCCCAGATCTGTGACTGGGAGTGAGTGTCTGAAAAGTTTCAGCCCTCCGTCCATCATCTCCTTGTGCTCCCTAAGTTGGCCAGGTATGGTCAGAGGTGGGTCCCTTGCTCACTTTGACACTGGATTCAAGCTAGCCTGGCTGATGAAGGGTGTTACCCCGAAACCGGTCCCTGGATGCTTGTTTCCAGTGCAGGGAAGACCTGGCTTAGTAGTTCAGGCTGTACTGTTCCCATGTGAAGTTCCAGCGTTCCGTCCATCATCTCCTTGTGTTTGCTTTAAAAATCTGTGTGACATATAAATATAGATATATTTAAATATGAATACAACTACATGTGGGTAGAGAATACTAAAGTATCAATAATCTATTTCCTACCCAAGATACATAAGGGAGGGAGGATGCCTCCAGGCCGAACTAGCGTCATGAAAGTTAGCCGAGATGCAGTCTCCGTCCTTTGGGACAGCAAAAACGATCTGAGTATCGTATGCGTATGATGTAAGGTGTTGCAAAATGGTGCTTTTGCAACACCTGCATCTCCTGCCATGTAACATAATGTTGCACACTGCATCTCTCCTTCCTGAATAGGAGGCGTGGGGCCATCCGCTGATTGTTCGAGAAAGGGTCGGCTGTGTTTATTGAGGGTTTAATAATATCGGGAGATGTTTTTTTTACCAGAATAAATCAAGTATATTTTTTTGAATGAAATCACGTTAAAAAAGAAAATGTATGTTATGAATGTAGAAATAAATATTAAATGTTCAGCTAATTGTTCATCTTTAGATTTGGCTTCAAAGGCTTATTTTAATGTGTGATAATTTGTGGGGGAGGAGAATGTGGCGCAAAATGAAAGGGGACAGTGGTACCTGGAGAGAGTGGTGGCAACCCAAACTCTCACACATGCTCACATACTCAATCCCACGCATGCATGCATCAACTCACACCTATGCATTCATCTATTCCTCTAATGACATCTATGTATTTGTCCACCCACCCGCCAATTATTAAACTCAAATCTCCCTCATCTCTTAAACTGGCCACCGACTCATCCACCTTCCCATGCCATGTATTCAGCCATCAATACATCATCCATCCATCTGCATTCCTCTCTTCATTCATTTGCAAACTATAACTCGCAGGCATCAGTGATGTCACTGACCATGTCATGAGTGATGTAATATGTGACATCATCAGCAGTGCATTGCGGGGGCGCGAGTTATAGTTAGCTCAACTAACTATAACAGGCAAATTTCTCTGGTTTTATATGAGTCAAATGTCCAACTAACTATAACGTCCCTGAAACCTATGTTTTTTTCAGTGAATTTCTAAGGTTTTTTTAAATGCTAATTTCTAACTATAACGTCCCTGAAACCTATGGTTTTTTCAGTGAATTTCTAAGGTTTTTAAAATGCTAATTTCTAACTATAACGTGCCTGAAATCTATGGTTTTTTCAGTGAATTTCAAAGGTTTTTTAAATGCTAATTTCTAACTATAATGTGCCTGAAACCTATGTTTTTTTCAGTGAATTTCAAAGTTTTATTAAATGCTAATTTCTATTTATAACGTTCATTAAACCTATCTTTTTTTCTGTGTTTTTTAATTATCATCCCATTCTCAACTTGGTGAAAACTGCAAATCTCACCACTCTTCCATCAATACCTTACACCAACAAAATCGCCACAAACAAGAGCCACATCTAACGCTAATGAAATGCACAGTAGGTGTTCCCATGCAAAAATAACATGTAAAACACCACTTCCCCATATTTTCAACAACCAGCCAAATCTGCAATGCGATCCAAAAAGCAGGCGATAAGCCGAGTTAGCAGTAACAAATTAACATCAACCTTTAACTGGTGTAAGGAGGTCGACTATCTACTCCGTTATTTCGATCCAACTCACAGCCACATCTAAAGACCAACACGTGATACAGTTACTGATCATGCAGCTCCGACACCCAACAACGCCACAACACCCAGCCCCACCAACACCAGAACCTCCCCCCTGGACCACACCCCCACTACCACAGAGGCAGCACAAAACAGAACAAGGGACCTTCCCAAAACGCCATGCCCCTCAGCCACACAATAGCTGAATGTTGGAAGATGAGCAACCAACTATATATGAAGGAGGAAAGTCACCCATCTCCGAAAAAGCACACATGTGCTGCACAAACCTCACTATGCAAAGCACAAAGCTCTCCATGTGGAGATATACTATTGATACTTGTAGTGTAGTGCACAGTGGACACAACCATGTTACCTCAAGCAGTGGGGAAGATCTCGGTCATGTAGCTGTGTTGTCCCCCCCTGGAAGCGGAAGCGGAGTAGGCTGTTCCAACGTACGCCACTCCAGCGTAGGAGTAGGAATAAACAGACCAGGCCCTAGGCGTGGTTCACTTGTGGGAATACCAACAAGTCTGTCAGAACGGCAGTTCTCACCCTGGCACGTGGCAGCCGCCATAACTGCGGGCCTCCTCGACACAGGGTCCCTGCGAACCCAGCGGCACAGCACAGCAGACTTATGTCTGTACTGACTACTGCCTTCGATCTACACTACGGACAGCACGGCTCACAATTCAAATGTAGGGGCGATTGCAGATATCGCAGTCCAGTTCGCAACACACGTTGCTCCCAGTGCGGCCCACCCAGACCACGTATCATCGCAGGGTGCACACACGCTGTGTGCTTCTGGTACTACTAGCGCACTGCACCATAAGTCATCACCACGTGGCCTTATCAACGCAGAATTCTTTAGACAAAACACATTGCTCCCAGTGCGGCCCGCTGGGACCACGTCTCATCGCAGGGTGCGCACACGCTGAGTACTCCAGGTGCCACTAACTGTGCAGCTCAACTCAACACCACGTGGCTGTGCGCCCATGCTGACCGCTGCCTCCGCCCTTCACTGGAGTTACATGGTTCACAATTCAACATTAGTAGCAACGCAAATTGTGTAAGAGACTATAATGGGTTAAGAAGACCAAATATTCCCAATCTGTGCAGCTCAAGTCAACGTCACCTGCCTGTGGGCCTTTGCTGACCGCTGCCTCTGGCCTACACTGTGGAAGACCGGCGACACGTGGTGCCAACTAACCCTGTTCAACACAAGCCGATCCCACATGTGTAACTGTGTCCTGAGTCCTCAATGGCAGCGACCACAGCACCAGACTCCCTTCGATCACCGAGGGGTATTTCCACATGGAAGACCGACGACACATGGTGCCACTAAACCTGTACTACGCAAGGTTTGTTTGGGTCACCATCGTATGCACGTGGCTGTGGACCCTAGCTCACCGCTACCTCTGCCCTACACTGTGGGTGACTGGCGACAAATGGTACCACTAACCGTCTTCAACACAAGCCGATCCCACATGTGGAACTGTGTCCTGAGTCCTGAATGGCAGTGACCCCAACTTGCCAGCGACGACAGCACCAGACTCACTTCGATTAGTGTGGCATATTTGCATATCGAAGTCATCAATGTGGAAAGTATTGCAGACGAAAAGATTACGCAAAAGATACAATTTACACAAACTGTCGATTTCCCTTTCCACGTTCAGTAATTTCCAAAGGAAGAGTGAACAGTTTTATGTCAGCAATGAGACATACCATCACTCAAAAATCACCCAAAAATACTTATAATTTAAAAGGAACGGAAGCATCGAAGTACAATAATGATTACAATACGGAGATTTTGAAGATGTGAAATGCAAATATGAACATACAATATGATGCACATAACTCAATTGCTGTTTCTCACTATGTCACGTCATATATTACCAACTCTGAGAAGACAGAATTGAAAGAAATGTGGGAAGAAATTTCACAGGAGAAGACACTTAGGAAAAAAATGTACAGCTTCAGTTTGAAGATACTTTCACATCGAGAAATTGGATCCTACCAATGTTCGAATCGATAGACATCTGCAAGTTTATATTCAAAGTCAACAGGAACCATCTGGATAAGTCTAGGTTTTCCTGCGGCACGAAATTGAGTTTAATACAAATGTTATAAAACAAATTTGTGATGATATAGACTTACGCTTCTTTGCTAGTCAACAGAACTGTACAGAAAATAATATTTGGATATGTCTAGGTGTTGATCAACAAATGGAAGATAATACTGTTGTGAAGTTTGAAAAAGAAATAACAAAGTTTAAAGTAGTTTCTAGTGAAAATCCCAACTATGTTTATATTTATTGCCGACGTATTCATTATAAAATTCCAACTAGGAATGTAGATGT
This sequence comes from Triturus cristatus, assembly GCF_964204655.1. Classification (NCBI taxonomy): domain Eukaryota; kingdom Metazoa; phylum Chordata; class Amphibia; order Caudata; family Salamandridae; genus Triturus; species Triturus cristatus. The sequence continues at coordinate 385,247,297 of NC_140588.1, forward strand.
ACTACCACTAGCCCTGTTCAACACAAGTCGATCCCACATGTGTAACTGTGTCCTGAGTCCTGAATGGCAGTCACCCCAAGTCCCTGGCAGCGACCACAGCACCACACTCCCTTCGATCACTGAGGCATATTTCGATATGCAAGGCCAGCGACACGTAGTCCCACTAACCCTCTTTAACACAAGCCGATCCCACATGTGTAGCTGTGTCCTGATTGGCAGTGACCCCAAGTCCGTGGCAGCAACCACAGCAGCATACTCTCTTTGATCAGTTAGACATATTTCCATATGCAACGGCGGCAACACGTGGTGGTTCAACACAAGCCGATCCCACATGTGTAACTGTGTCCTGAGTCCTGAATGGCAGTGACCCCAACTCCGTACCACCACACTCCCTTTGATCAGTGAGGGGTATTTCCATATGCAACTACAGACTCCAGTAGGCAAGTAAGTATCACAGTCCTACACCCTACATATTATCCTTTTAGTATCCTTGCTTCAAGAACTTTTTTTATATCAGTTATAGGTTTACTACAATGACCAAATTAATCTTCAAATGAAAACTAATATGGGATAGCAGTCTACACTGCAGGCAGTACAGCTCGCAATTCCATTTTTAAATGCTAATTTCTAACAACAAGATTGTACTCAGAAAATACAACACTTCATCAGTGTATTCTATACTTATTTCATCTTTTCATCTCACGCCTACACTGCACTCACTAGGGCTCCCAATGGAAATTATTTCTCCATTCTACAGAGTCCACTAGGCAAGTACCTATTACAGGCCTCAAATCTACATAAAATAGTTTTAGTATGCTTTCTTCTTGAACATTTTTTATATCAGTTATACCTTTAGTACAATCACCAAATTCATTTTCAAGTACAAATGAACACTCAGCAGTCTACACTGCGGGCAGCAGACCTCGCAATTTGAATTTTGGACACGTGGTGCCAACTAACACTGTCCAACACAAACCGATCCCACATGTGTAACTGTGTGCTGAGTCCTGAATGGCAGTGACCCCAAGTCCATGGCAGCCATCACATCAGCAAACTCTCTTTGATCAGTTAGACATATTTGCATATGCAGTGACCCAAAACTTCATGGCAGCGACCACACCACCACACTCCCTTCGATTAGTGAGGAGTATTTCCATTTTGCAGGCTGGCGACAAGTGGTGCCACTGAACCTGCACTACGCAGGCCGGTGAGGCCACCAACGTATGCACGTGGCTGTGGACCCTTGCTCACCACTACCTCTGACCTACACTACGATCAGCAGGCCTCTCAATTCAGATACAGTCGTAATTCCACATGACGCAGTCCTTTAGCCAAGACACATTGCTCCCAGTGCGGCCCGTCCACAGCAAGCATCATCACAGGCTCATACAGTCTCAATGCTTCTGGTGCCACTAACCCTCTTTAACAGAGCCCGATCCCACATGTGTAACTGTGTCCTGAGTCCTGAATGGCAGTGACCCCAAGTCCGAGGCAGCAACCCCACAACATACTCCCTTCGATCAGTGAGGCATATTTCGATATGCAAGGCCGGCAACACGTAGTCCGACTAACCCTCTTTAACACAAACAGATCCCACATGTGTAACTGTGTCCTGAATCCTGAATGGCAGTCACCCCAACTTCATGGCAGCGACCACAGCACCAGACTCCCTTCAGTCTTATTTGTTGTTCTTTTCTTTAAATAATTTTTTTTATATGTAAATCTATACATGTCTAAGACTCTTCTTTGTCCAACCACACAGGGACACTTCCGGGCCCAAGAAAGTTGTTGGGGGTATTATGGTAATGTGGGAAGAGGGTGCGTTACCGGCTGATGTGGGGAGAGGCAGCGTCAAAGGGGTATCTATCACAGAAAGAACTCCGATATGTTTTCAGAAATGACTCGGACAGATGCCAGCTGATGGACTGAATCACAAAATGGTTTTTCAATGCTTATGTAGTGTGAGTTATGAACAGTTCGCACCCAGGCTCGCAGAGGGACAGCTGCAGCCCGTCCACTCCACTCACAGACGCAGTACTATGAGCCGTCCGCGTCATTGTAGCTATCCCTGCCCTGTTCTGTCGTACGCCACGCCAAGCCACGCCACTCCGATTACGTTCCGACGTTGGCCCCACAAAGCTACCTGTCACAGGTGTACTCGCTGTTGGTGTGCAGGTCAGTGGTCTAGTTCTCAACATCTCATGCCCACTCCCTGAGGGCAGGTTTGCACACACACCACACACATCCGCCACATGCGTCACAGGCCATGTGACCACGCAAATATAATAGATCAACAACGTCACATCCTTTATTGCCGGTGCTGACTAGATGCCGGACGCTCCACGTGTCTCAATCATAAAGAGTCTTTCAAAACTTGCGCAGAAGGTTACTCGCACCCTAATCTGTATATCCCTCAGGAGCCTACCACCACCTTGGCGCAGACTTCACATGCATAGGGTTAGTGCCACCGGAAGCTCATATGGCCATCAGGGGCCTACCACCATGTGGCACGAACTTAACTTCCACAGGCTTAGCGGCCCCAAAAGCTGATTTGGTCTCCGCCATTGATGACTCAGGACTCAGGGACATGTGTGAGATCTGCCGGGCCGTGGAGAAGATGATGTGGTCTCCGCCATTCATGACTCAGGACTCAGTGACATCTGTGCGATCCGCCAAGCACCTGATGTGGTCTCCGCCATTCATGACTCAGGACTCAGCGACATATCTGGGATGCGCGGAGTTTTGACAGGCACGTGGAGTGCCCACTGCTGCACACTCCGATGGCACCAGGTAATTATTTGCTCATGGATGCGCAGGGGCAGCAGTGTCTCTCTCTCTCTCTCTCTCTCTCTCTCTCTCTCTCTCTCTCTCTCGCTCTCTCTCTCCCCCTCTCTCTCTCCCCCTCTTTCTCTCTCTCTCTTTCTTCTTTTTCTTCTATCTCTCTAACTCTCTCTTCCCTCCCCCTTTCTCACGCTCTTTCTTTCCTTCCCTCTCTTTTTCACTCTTGCTTTTTTTTCCTTCTCTTTTTCTCTATGTCTCTCTCCTTTGATATGCGCATTACACACGTCCTTATTTTGTGCTTTATTTTCCAAGCTCTATCGTCCACATCCATGGTCCCCACAGCAGTGTTCCACCTTGTTATTTTGTATTTTTTTGGATACATTTTGTTTATTACTTTATCGTTGATATATGTTAATAAAAAAATAAAGTTTGAAAAAAAAATTCAAAACGTTTCTGGTTGTTTTCATAACTGCTGTGTAACTCCTTCTTGTTCTTATGCCTGTTATTTGATGAAGTCCACCATGGTCTTAAATTTTGGAGGACTTATCGCGGGAATACTGGTGATGTCTGCAGTTTCCACCAACTTCTGAATAGTGTGTTGGATTTATCTCAACTTTACTCCCATTAAAGTGCTGATAATGAAATGCAAACTAGCTGTTCCCGTGCAAAAAGACACGAGGTGCACCTTTGCAATTTATTCTAAATACTAAAATCCTGTATTGAATTGCACTGACGTAGTGGCTGCACTCACAGTGTACACACAAAATAATTTACGAAACCTCATTGTATTTATATTGATTGGGAATCAGGCGTCAGGTGCTGGATCTTGACGAGATACACTGCCCAGTTCGTATATTGTCCTGCACACGCAAAAAATCACATCACAACTTTCACACCAACTGCAATACAAAACAAATTCAGGCGATAAGCCACGTTAGCACCAGGGATTTTACACCTGCTTTGTGATGGTGTTAAGCAGGACGACTACCTGCACCATGAAAGAGAACACAGCCAAGAGCCACACCAGAACACCCACAGGTGCCATAGAATAAATGAGCATGATACAGGGATACCCATGAGGGCCACAAGACTCTCCAGAACAAATCCGGGACCAGCAACACCCCGCAAACCCGCATCTGAGCAAGTGTGTCCCTCTGGTCATTGTGTTAGCATGATAGGCAGCAGCCCTGCAACATCACAGTGTGCTATCACCTCAGCTTTGGCAGTGAGCCTGGACATGTACCTACGCACGCATCCTCCTGCATGCACAACCAGTACACAGGTGAGCACAGGGGTGTGCCTATCTGAACGGGAACGGGGTGTCTCGGACATCTCCGTGTACAGGAAGTGTAGTAAGTGTGTCTCTGTGTTCTGGTGTGGTCTGCCACAAGGGCGGCAGCAGTCGATGTTGTAAAGTGGCATGCACCACCTCCAAACGGCACTGTGATGGTGTAGTTGGAATGCAGCAGCACATGCGCAATTAGGCATTACAATGGTGTGCCGTACGAGTGCACGAGATACAACAACGCACCATTAAAAAGTGTGGGAGATCGTGGAAGGGAGGAGCAGCTGTTTGCAACGTAACAGACAGTGAACTCGCCCATGTGCCACGTGCTGGGCATCTCATCAATGATGACCACGGTCGCTCACAACACCAACGACCCGCCTTTGTAAACATCCTCTATGAATACAGCGTGGTTTTCACTTCTATGCTCGTTCACTGGTGTGATGTTGGCAACTTGTTTGACTTGTGCTCCTTGTTGGTGTGTTTCATTTTGGCAATTGTTTGTTTATACTTGTGCTATACTTAATTGTGCATGTCTGCCATTCTGCCCATCTCCCCCCGTCCCCCCACTCCCTGCTTCTTCCTCTTCCTGGTGCTGTTCTGTCTATAATTGTGTTGCTCCACACATAAATACATGTAAAGAACAAATTGGAATAGTTCCTTGATTATTTTAGGTTTCAAAACTTCTCTCTCCGTTTCTTTTTAATTTTCCATATAAACAGTTTTTTTAAATATTCAACAACACATAGAAGTCAGAAGTGCAACGTATTCTATCAACACACTTTCTAGAACATTCTACAACACGTGCAGGTTAAAAGTTCATCAATCTTTTTAAATGTAACCATATTTGTTTGCAACATTTTCTCGAACATTTAACGGCACGTGCAGGTTAAAAGTTCACAATTGTTTTAATTTTGAACAGTGCCTTCCAAATGCAAGTAGCAGGTGTGGTTGAGTTGACAACTTTTATCCTATGATATGTACTCCACGTTGAAACTGCTTTTTCTTAATCAATCACAAAGATGCTTTTCCACAAAACGAATGTGCACTCTACTTTTAAACAAGAATGCTTTTCGTCTCCCAATCACGTATCATTTTGTAAGGCAATAAAAAGTAGTTCCCCATCTTTAAACATATCTCTTATTCTACCAAGGGACTGCATGAGCTACAGACATCTTTCCATACCTTCCAGCCATACCTTCAAAATGCTAGTGTGGATCGTAGGACATAGCTATATTTTCTGGTGCAAGAGGTATGCAGAACAGAGACGTATTGACTTAGACCTAGGTTTACAAAATGTGGACATTAAATAGTTTGCACAGAGAGAGGATTGAAGGGGCACCAATTGTTGCCTTTGGTTAAAACCTGTTTGCATCTCCAACACCCTGACCGTATGATTGTGTACTGTGGTGGAAACGACCTAGGCACATTGACTGGGGTAGGTTTGGAAATGCTTATGAAGGACACCTTTGGACAATTGATGTTACTTTTCCCTCAAACTGTCTTTGTATATTCCAATATATGCCAAAGACAGAAGTGGAAATGGTCAAAACAATTTTGTCCTCAGATTGAAAAATCTAGGAAGAAACTCAACAAAGCTGTGTCTGCATACCTCAGAGACCACAAAATGGGGTCCATCTACAACACCAACATACGTTTTGATATGGCTGATATCTACAGAAGAGATGGAGTACACTTCACAGATCACGGAAATCGAGTTTTCCTGAATAACTTGAAGCTGTGCATCCACACTTATATGTAGCTCCAACTAATCAACACAAAGGCTCTTTTTAGAGCCACCCTATAATCGACAACTTAGGCCCGCTATTTTAGGGCCAGGTAACGGCAACTCCCAGACCCTCGCCAAAATGTATTCTCCACACAGCTGTGGCGCAGCGGCCAGACCATCTGACTTTGCAGCACAGAGCTCTCGCTTTGATCACCACCTCTACTCCCCCATAGGGGTGAGTAGTTTGTGCTTTACAAATAACAAATACCGTATTGATTTACCTTTGCACTCCCTATACAACACCACCTAAGCACCATATACAAGTTGGATAAGTGTGGCACAGCGGCCGGAGCACATGACTTCACAGCATATGACACACTGTTTGGACTCACACTTTCATCCCCGAGTCCTGCAGCAGCTCAGCCTAGCACCATGAGACTGTACACAATACCGCACATATTTTCTGTACCCCAGGACTTTCAAACCAGTACGGGTCAGTAGTTCGTCCTAGTAGGTATAAACACATGCTGACACTACTTTCACAGGTGTAGTGCAGCGGCCACGACACATGACTTCACATCATAAGACACACAATTTGGGCTCACGCTTTAATGCCCGACTTCCGCACCAGCTCACATTAGCAGAATCAGACTCTAGGCAATACCTCACTTAATTTCCGTAGCCCAGCACTTTCACACCGCTACGGGTGAATACTTCGCTTCACACCGCGTCTATAGCACACCCTAATCACCCCACAGAGGTTACAGTGCTCCTACCCTCCTCATTCCCACTTTTTTCACCCTTTTTTCCCCCTATTCGCTTCCACAGAATCACAAAATGGCGGCCAACATACTGACACTACTTGGACAGATATGGCACAGCGGCCAGAGCACATGATTTTACAGCATATGACACACTGTTTGGACTCCCGCTTTCATCCCCGAGTCCGGCAGCAGCTCAGCCTAGCACCATGAGACTGTACACAATACCTCACATATTTTCCGTACCCCAGGACCTTCAGACCAGTACAGGTCAGTAGTTCGTCCTAGTAGGTATAAACACATGCTGACACTACTTCCAGAGGTGTAGTGCAGCGGCCACGGCACATGACTTCACAGCATAAGACACATAATTTGGGCTCACGCTTTAATCCCGGACTCCCGCACCAACTAGACCACTGACCTGCACACCAGCAGCATCAGACTCTAGGCAATACCTCACTTAATTTCCGTAGCCCAGCCCTTTCACACCACTACGGGTGAATACTTCACTTCACAACCCGTCTGTAGCACACCCTAAACACCCCACAGAGGTTACAGTGCTCCTACCCTCCTCTTTCCCACTTTTTTCGCCCTTTTTTCCCCTTACTCGCTTCGACGCAATCACAAAATGGTGGCCAACACTTCCTAGTTGCAACCACTCGCAGCGCTCACAACCAATAAGCAGCAAGCTCGTGCTCCTAACGCCTCAGCCAATCAGATGGCAGAATTCCCAAATATCGATATCTGTAAATTTTGATATTTCTCAAAAACTACTGAACGGATTGACACTAAATAAACGCGTGCTTTCTAGACCAAGACTCTACTCCCTGCCAAATTTGGGGTAATTCCGTTCACCCGTTAGACCTGTAGCCTTGTCTAAAGTTTCCTATGGAAATTAACATGGAGAAAACATGTTTTGGGATCCCCCTTTTTCCTCGGCCCCCCCTTGATGAATCATCCCCAAACATTCCACATAGGAGCTGATATGAACAAAGAATTAATTTGGAAAATTTCATGAAGATTCATAAAACGAGGCCAAAGTTATAAGCAAATCAAAAAATGCTCTTCCTATTGAAACTTGGTCCTAACTATAACTACCTACTGGCGACCGCCAGTAGGTAATATATGTATATATATATATCTGTGAGCAAGGACGTTCTGTCCGAAACGCGTCAGATTGCAGCTCTGAAATAAATATATCATCTGTGCCTATTACCTGGGAGTCGTGTGGTCTCTGCTCGCCCCGGATTGCACGGCCAGGCGCGAGGATGTGCGGAGACGACGCTTTTGGTATATATATATATATATATATATATATATATATAAATATATACATATATATACACACTCACATACTGTACATTTATAACTTTATCCAATGGTTCAATTTTTAAGCATATGGCCGCCATTTTTAGGCAGCATTTTGTGGCATATGCTTGCATTAAAAATAAACACAAAAGTGACTTTGTGCTAATTTGACAAGACCATACCTATTTGCTTTGTTTTCATTTTAAATCCCCCTATTCAGCTATGGGTCTCTTTAGTTTTGCCTCTCAAAATGCCTTATTCTCTATTCAGCAGAAAGTATAAAATCTGCCACAAATGGTTTTTGAGCCATTCTTTCACTATGAGCCATTTATGTAAGTAATGCAGTTAGCTATAGTTCCCACTTTTGCTCGGGAAATTTCATCTATGCCCTAACTGGAGTCAAGTGTTACAGCAACACAGTGTCCTGAAGTAATTTGATGCTCAAAGCCAATTGTAAGAAACACTATTGACCATTTATTATCTCAAGTGATAATAAACCACAGAAAGACCTGATAATCTTCATAACAGTGTATAACCCAAAGTTTTTGTGGGTGTTACTACCATGATACTCGAAATGAGACACTATGTTTTTTCCATATTGTGACTTGTGTTTTTACACTAATATGGCACATTTAAGGTGCTCTTTGTTATTTAAGGGCATAGTACAAATACGCCTGCATGACCAAAAAGTGCAGCCATTAACACATGGCAATATTGTGCATCATGTCTACTTCCTGCACTAGTTCTTGAACTTCGCTTTACGCTGTACTTCAGTGGTTGAACCACAGCAATATGTTGCTGGCTTAAGTCCAAGAGTGCAATAAGACAATTGGTTGCATTTCTCCAGCACTTTAATATTGTTTTCTCTTCAGATATGTCCGCACTTTCACATCACTTCTTGGCCAATGAGTTTCCTATCACTTAGTCTATTCTCTTAGTCTATTCTTGATTGAAAATAAGTCACAAATCTGAAACCGAGATGATGTTGAAGTAAGCGCTAAAACGTGCAAACCCACCTTAGGAGCCGGGGTAGCAGGTACACAGTGGTCAGGCATAAATTATTCAGTATATGAGTCATTCAGGTAATTGTACATTTTCTACGAGCCTGTGACCTATGAGTTATCAGCAAAACGAATGTATATACGTATTGCCAGGTCGATAGGAGGCATAAACAAGGAATTCAAGGAATGCAGCGTCCCGCAAGTGGAGTGCGCAAGAGCGAGCACCAGGCCATATGTTTTGAATTATCGCGCCCGTGTCTGGGCACGATATTTCAAAACATATGGTGCCGTGCGGGTAACCACAAGCAATAGGCCACACACGCATGAGCGTGTGTGTGGTGAGCTTTTTGAAGCCCTTACAATAAGTCTTGCAGAGCAACGCATGCGCGCTGCTTGGCGAGACCGAAAAATGACATACATCCATATCAGAGCATGAAATGCAGCATTTAATGAGTAATGCACAGGAATCACCGACTTTCACCCTAAACACGAATGCCAAAGCAGATCTGCGCTCCTTTTACATGTTATATGGGGAAAGGAGACCACTGATGCGCTCAGCACGCGCTGCTGTGAAGGGCCCCAAAATCAATCCCCAGTGAAGCGCTCTTCACACGCGTGTTGCAAGTGACTGGTGAGGCCGGACTCAGAGTCCCACGGCCACTTCTGGACAGTCACTGGTCCCAGGAGAACACCGGAGAGCACGAGGCACAGCCAGGCAGGCAGTAGACCATCACACTGGGTTTACCAAAGTGGCAGAGTTTCTAGCAGCCAAACAGGCAAGCAGGACAGCACAACAGAGCAAAAATAGTCCAAATGGTGATCTTTTCTGGCAACAAAGCAATCATTTGGTGTACCATGTAGATCCAGCAGCGTCTGGTTACAAGTTTCATGCAGTGTCTAAAATGATCAGAGCCACTGTACTCATACTCAAAGGCCCACATGCATCAAGGAAAAAAACGGTCGCAAATGGACAGATTCTCAGAATCTGCCCCTTTGCGACCGGTATTTATGCATTTGGGATGCATCATCCCAAATGCAAAAATCACAAATTGCGATTGCAGTTGAGGAATCGCAAATTGTGATGCCTTGAATGCAATGCAAGATGCCATTAAAAATAGCGATTTCGCTATTAAGGTCCGGTAGTTACCCAAAAATTATACCTAGTGGTAATTAGCGAAAACTTTGTTACATGTTACACACACACACGCCGATGGGGCATGTGTGTGTGCAACATGGGTTTGCATTACAATTTCAGGGGTGCAACAGGGTGTCCTTTTGGCACCCTTGCACCCTTGAAATTGCATGTGCAATTTGCGAGTACCTAATGGGTACTCACAAATTGTGCATGCAATTCCCATTCATTCCTACGAGTCGCAATTAAGGAATTTGTAGGAATCGCAATTTGTTTAGCGATTTCTACATGCATTGGCTTTTGCGATTCCTTCTTAGCGAATCCTTATTTTTCGCTAATAAGGAATGCGCAAATGACATTTTTGATGCATGTGCCAGAAAATGTCTTTGATGTGGTGGTAACTTCAAAAGAACCGTAGAAGTGCACAACACACCCTTTCAACCCCAGCCCTGAATCCAGGCATTAGGAGAGGGTAAATAAGCCCTTTGTGTGACTGCAGGACACAGCCTATACAAATGTGAGTGTGCTCCGCCTTCTTCTCTCCCAGCCCAGGAAGACTATCAGTATGCAGATGCCTCTCTTGTTACACCCAGCCCTTCCTGTGTTGTGACTGTCTGGAAAGTATGCACAAAGTGTAGCTATCAACCAGGTCCAGACGTGGTTCGGAGTCAGGCTGCAAAGCGGATAGAGTTATAAGCACAGAGAAATGCCCACTTTCTAAAAGTGGCATTTCTAAACAAGTAATGTAAAATCCACCTATACCAGTAAGCAGGATTTCTCACTATCATTCCAAACATACCAAGAATGACAGCGCTGCTCCTTTCAGATCAGCAATTACCACTTAAACATACATAAGGGAATTCCCAATGCTAGTCTATGAGAGGCGCAGGCCTCACAGTAGTGAGAAACAAAATTTGGTGTTTGCCACTACCAGGACATGCCACACAATAAAGGCACACGTCCTACCTTTTGCCAACACAGCACCATGTCCATAGGGCTACCTGAGGCCTACCTTAGGGGTGGCCTATATGTGGTAAAAGGGGAGGTTAATGCTTGGCAAGTAACTTTAAATGCCAAGTCAATGTGGCACTTAAAGTTGCAGTAAACAGCGCATGCAAGCCCTGCAGTGGCAGGCTTGAGACAGGTTTGAAAGGCTACTTCTGTGGATGGTGCAATCTGTGCTGCAGGCCCACTAGTAGTAGACTGACATGTAAACTAAATATGCCAAACAGGTGTAAACCAATCATACCATGTTTTTAAGGAGAGAGCATGTGCAATTTAGCAATGAATAGCATTGGTAAAGTGCCCAGAGTCCTAAAGCCAACAAAAGAGGGTCAGAAACATACAGGAGGAAGGCAAAAAGTTTGGGGATAGCTGCAAAAAGGCTCAGATCCAACAAAACTCAGATAGACAAATGGCAGAACAGAGTAGACTCAAAGGTCCTCTATGTATCTTTATAGATATATTTACAAACACACATGTACACGCACACATGCACACGCACACACACACCACCCCTGGCGGTCGCAAGTAGGTTGTTATAGGTAGGACCTAGTTTCCATAGGAAGAGCGTTTTTTGTTTTGCCAATAACTTTGGCGCCCCTTGACGAATCTTCATGAAAAATTCAAAACTTTTACTTTAGTTCGTTCAGCTGGTGTGTTGAAAGTTTCAGGGTACTCCGTCAAGTAGGGGGTGAGAAAAAAGGGGGGGGTCCCAAAATAAGTTTTCCCCATAGGGATTTTGAAAATGACTACAACCCAACTGCTGAAAGGAATTACACCAAATTTGGCAGAAAGCTATATATCAGTCCATTAAGTACGTTTTTTGTGATTTGGTGTAAATCTGTTCAGTAGTTCTCAAGATAATAAAGGGCAAAACATATAGATATCTAGGAACACAGATCCTGCGCCCTGAGGACTGCTACCTCCCCAAGGCTTTGAAAACTCTGAAGGGTGGGCCGGGCAGGCCCACGAGCCCTGGGGACCACCACCTTTTGGGGCAAGATTATTAATTAAAGAGGGAGAGGGTCCACGTGGCCCCCCCTCCCGGACCGTTTTCAGCCTGGGTACCATCACCTCCCCGGGGCTGCGGTGCCCCCCTGCTGGAGCCAATAATGGCTCCTACTATGTCCCGGGGTGCCCAGTCCTGGGACATAGGTGTTTGCTCTGACTTGGTGGGAGATTTAACAGCTCCCGCCAAGTCAGAACAAACCCTCGGCTGACAGTAATCGGCAACTGTGCTACTGCTTGCTGAGAATTGATGTATCTTCTGTTTCTCTGCCCGCATGGATGCTTCACAGGGAAACAGAGGACAATTGCTTTGACCCACAGGGAGCTGCATGTTTAGCAGGTCCCTGTGTGTCAAAGCAATGCCAGCTCCCGCACAAGACGGGCAGCCAGCAGGGACCACAGGGGCATTCAGGCTCCCCCCACTGTCTCCAACGGAAATGCCAGGCCAAGGGGGATGGGGTCCTCAGGGCCCAATTTCACTCATGCTCTCACATCCACTTACAAACCTACTCTGACACTCATACTTCCACTGAGATACTCATGCACTCACTTGGGGGCCTATTTGCAAGCTCCTTGCACCACCGATATGTCACTTTTTGTGACGCACCAGTGGCACAACCTGCTACCCTATATTTACAAGGACACATAAAGCCACCCTACATGGCTTTTTGTGTCCTTATAAATATGTCTCCTTTACATGTAATACTTTGCGTAAAAGGGGCATGCCATGGGTGTTGCTGTGGATGTTCCGACGCCACACCCATTGCTTCTGCCACATTTCCAGATTTACGAGAAATTGTAAACCTGGAAATGCGTCAGAATGCTATGCCTTCCCAGGGGGGTGTATTGTGTGAAGATGATAATTATACATAAAACAGGGAGCAGACTTTCAAGTTGTCAAGGAATATCCTGTTGTCTTTCACGGAGAAATGTACTCCATCACTTCTATATATATATATATATACTCTATGTCAAAGAGCAAGTTGTTGTTGTAGATAGAGCCCGTCTTGTGGTGTCTAACAAATGCAGAAATAGTTTTATTAATATGTTTCCTGGCTTTGTCTATTTGTGGACAGAATTTGTCTGACCATTTCCATTTCTGCCTTTGGCAAATGTTAGAGTACACCAGGGCAGTGTGAGGGAAAAGTGCCATTATTTGGCCAAAGGTACCCTTCAATGAAATTTCCTGTCCTACCAACAGTAAGAACGCCTAGGTCATTGCCACCACAGTGCACAATTAAGAGGTGTGGATTTTGTCCATCTGCAATACTCTCAACCAAAGACAGCATTGCTGCCACTTTAACCTGATCCGGCCAATCCAAGTAAGGTCCACATTAGGCAAAACAAAGTCCCTGTCAATGCCACTCTTTCTAGCACACTCTTTCTAGCACACTTTCTAGCACACTCTCTGGCCCAAAATACATAGCTGGGATCCACATTCCACACTCTAACCATTTTGTAGGAAGGAGCAGTAGCACACAGGAGAAAGATGCAGCTGAATGTGACAGTTGGTAGAATGAAAGGCAGTTATAATGGAGGAGTAAACCTGGTTTAAGAAAAGGACGTATTTGATTGTGTGGCGAAAATAATTGGTAGCTAAAAATAGGTAATGATTTAATTGGCAAAGTAAGTAGATCTGTGATTGGCTCTGGATAAATTTAGGAAAAGTTACACTATTGTGGATATGCTTACATTTTCACGCAGTCAACCACACCTGCTACAGTTGAACTTGAAGCGGTATGCTAGAAAGTGGTGTGAACTTTTGACTTACTAGTACAGTATATTGTTTCAAAGAAGGTTGCAATGGCAACAGAGGTAAAGCAGTGTGGAGGGAGGGATCTAAATGCACTGTAGTTTGAAACCAGAAAGCAGAATAGTTTACAATTAGTATATGTTGTGAAATACAAATTTTCCAATTCAGTACTATGATAGGATTTCAAATGTAGTTGAAAAATGGTAGTATTATTATTGTAAATGCTTTATGGACTCCCGTATAAATTTGCAACTCCATCGTATGGTTACACGGTGGCTGCGCTGGGGATCACAACAGAGTCGCAAATCCACCCATAGGCACTATGAGATTTTGCTTCTTATCAGGAGGCTATGAAAGGTTTAAAAAAATTGACCAAGGAAAACTGATATAAGAACAGGAAAAAATGAAGGGAACGTTTTGATTTGCAAACTACATTAGTATCACTGAAAAAAGAGAGGGAAAACTGCTATTACGTTTGAATATTAGTTACATACCCTGTCACTTACATAAAACGTCTTAAATAATTGATCCGATATGAAGTGAAATGCTTATTCAACTAGTCAACCATTTGAACAGTAACTGGTACATACATGTAAACTGTCTGACATATAGACATTTAGATAATGGAACAATCAGTAACAAATATCGTTATGTACTGAGTAACGTAGTTGGAATTCGGTGTCTGAAAACGTAGTTAGTGCTCAAGTGAATATTTTTCTATCCTACATATAGTTTTGTTACCTTATCCACAATTGGTATACTTAATTTATTTGTAAGGCTGAAGTTTGGTGTGGTAGATGTGCTTGGATTTGTAATTAATTTACTAGTAGACATATTGTATATCTGATTGTGCAACAGAGAGAAGAAGGAATTAAAACCTACGTAAAGAGTGCTGCACCAGAACATGTGTCTCCAGTTGACATTGCTATGTTAAATTAACATTTACAATCCATTAGAAAGTCCTACATTTTCTATTTATTAAATATAAATAAAGCTCTCTGTTTTCTGTTTTTACAGATTTTTACAGATAAAAACAGACAGAAAAAATGTGCTTTCTGTCTGCATTTATTTTTAAAAGTGGATAAATACAGAAAATTGTGCTTCTTTTAAGTGACTCTCCATGCTGTCTTTCATGAATTATAGGCCAGCAGTTGAGCAGATGGACAGCATGGGAAATTAAAAAGGAGGATAGCACTATACCATAACTGTATGCTGACATATGCCCTTATTTAAACATATAAATAAGGGCGTATGTCAGCATACATTTATGGTATAATGCTAGTATTTACGGGTGGATGTATGGTTATGTAATATTTGACAGTTTAAATAGCTAAACCACAACAGGCATCAAAGCATGAGTGCACGTCTATCAGTTAAATAAATATGAAAATGTACAGTTTTTCAATTTTATTTATACGCTAAAACACATAATAGATATGGATTAATACAGATAAAAGGCCCAAAAATAAATATGGATAAATACAGACGGGAATGTTAAAAAAATAAATACCATAATACCGGGAGCCCTAAATATAAATCACCTGTTATGCAATTTGCAGGCAGGTAATACACTTAGAAGGTATGTGTTTGAGTGGCAAAATATGCACTTTCAATATTTAGTGAGTTAGAAAGATTCTTAGTGAGTAATATATCTAGTTTTACAACTGCTTACCTATGTATGAACTCACTGAGATACTGATATAGAAAGTTATAGAACCATTCTTACATGTAGTTAGACAGTGACAGAGGCTTTATACATTCACTCACAGACTGTGATAGTAGTTATGTATTGAGCAGTACCAGAGCCACTTGTATAAATAGTAAGAAAACCCAACAGTCACTAAGAGGTAGTGAGCAATTCAAACAGTTACTTGCATACACATTTAGAGATTCAAATAGTTTCTAAACTAACACAGTTAGTTACATATTCAGAGAGACTTGCTCACAGGAAATAGTATACTCACGCAGATATGAAGTCAAATACTTGTAGAACTAAGTGACCTATCCAGTCATGTTGCTGTTTGAATTTGTGTCAGGGTTTCTACTGCACAGCCTGTGTGTGTAGTTTTACTGCTTGGTAGAGTAGGTATTTTAAAGTCCATCCCAGAACTATTTATACACCCACTTACTCATCCATAAAGCACTTATGTACCTAGTTGTAAAAAAACTATTTGCACATGAAGTTACTCATTCCAAAGGTCACTACCAGAGCCAGTAAGCAATCTATTCTGTCACAGTTTTCCTGCTACGCTGACTTGACATTCAAAACATGCTGCATAGCCTTAAATGTCTCCTCGTACATACCTGAATCATTGTGTTGGTGCCTATGTGGGAGTGTCATTGGAAATGTAACTATTTTGGTATATGTGTGAAGGTTTTAGTTACTCTATGGGAGTTTCAATCTGAATGTAAGAAGCTGCATGGATTGCTTCTGGCTGGGTTGCAGACAAATACGTCCATTTATAGATCTACTCACCTCCCCATACTGGAATTCACATACCTATGTGTAAAAGGATAATACCACTTATCCACCTAATCACACAGTGACAGAGGTGCTTAAAAATGCATTCACACTCACAGACACACACAGACACACACACACACAACCACACACAGCTCTTATGTATTCCGCAGTAATGGAGGCATTTACATACAAGGTTAAATACCCCAATACTCCACTAAGACAACTAGCAAGCAATCCATTCAGTTCCTTAAATACAGAGTGAGACTCCCTTAGAGTAACTAAGAGACTCAGCCATGTCAAAATACTTACTTACATATCCAATGTCACACTCACATAGGCACTTAGACACTCATTTAGGTATGTCCTAAAGGAGTGACACTAACAAATCATCAAGTTTCGGGCCTGCTACAGTAGAGCGTGTATACCCAATTTTCCTGCTAGGCTGAGTTGACATGCAAAGCATGTTGGTAAGCCTTAAACTCCTTTTTTACTACATACATGTCACTCCTCAGATAGTTTGTAGGTAGGCCATAGGGCTGGGAGGTATCGCCTGAAAAGATAATACATGTTGTTTCATGTTTGATTGAGTTACATTTGCACTAGTAGGCCCATATCTGCAGTTAAAGATGCAGTCTCCAACCCATACTAGAATTCACATACCTATGTGTAAAAGGAAATAGCCACTAATATAGCCAGTCAGACAGTGAGAGAGGTGGTTAAACATTCGCTCACATAGACATACAACTGTTATGTATCCAGCAGTAACAGAGGCAGTTGCACACACAGTTACATATCCCAACACACTTACTAGCACAGCCAGGAAGCAACCCATGCAGTCCCTTACATACACCTTTAGAGACCCATAGAGTCACTCTGAGAGGCATTCATATACCAATATCCTTAAAAATCAAATGACACACCCAAATAGGGATTGAGGCACATATTCAGATATGTACTGCTGACCTGACCCTAACAACTCACCCATCAGCCCTTTAAACATGTCTTGGACCTGGTGCTGTAGAGCCTGTGGGTGCAGTTTTACTGGTAGGCTGAATTGACATTTATGGTTTAAATCTTTTATTAATTTTATATCAAACATAGGATAGGAAGAGTCAGATCCCGGCTCCTAAATACTTTGTAGAACAGGCACAAGTGCCGCTACTAATCGCATTCCCAAGGTAAAAGCATGGAGCGAGGTTACTAGAGAGAGCAAATTGAAACAAAAAAATCGGGAAGAATAAGAGATAACGTCAACAAAACCCAACCCCAAATTCCCAAAATGTGTCCACCCTCCTACCCCCTCCTCTCGTCCATCAACTGTAAGTCCACGGGATAGGATTTAAAAAAAAAAAAAAAAAACCCTAAGACCACCTCGGATCATCACAGCCTAGCAGATCTGCGCGAGAGGGCCTTCTGTGGTATCTGTGTATCTGCCAGACGCAGTAATCTAAGGTAGCGGGGGCATGTTAATTCCCTGAATTCAGTTCTGAGGAGTGTGAGGAATGGACGCCAGAGCTCCGGAAATGCTGATCCCCTGCCCGCCAAAGTGAGAGTAAGCTTCTCCATACCCAGTACCATCCACAGCCTGTGTAACCAACCTGAGCAGGGCGGGGGCGAGGGGGAGCGCCAGTGTGCCAGTATGTTCTGTGTGGCCGCTCCCAGGGCTATGGCAATCAGGCGCCCCCGTTGGGATTTGAGAGGATACGTCAATGGGTTTGGCAGGCTTGACAATATATAGGCAGGGAAGCGCGGGAGCTGTGTGTCCAGATGAGTATCTATTTCGTCCAGTATTTGGGCCCAGTACGGCTGAATATGCTCACAACTCCACAGTAGGTGTTCTAAGGTGCCCACCTCTCCGCATCCCCTCCAACAGAGAGCACTTTGGCGGGGGTCAAAGCGGTGAAGGCGCTCTGGTGTGTAGTACCAGTAAGTAATTACCTTGGTCATTGTCTCTGTAAGGCCTGCATGATGTGCGGAGTGTCGGGCCCTGTAATAGATGTTGTTCCATTCCTTATGAGTGAGAGACCTGCCAATCTCCCGCTCCCAGCGCGACCGGCCTGCATTGTACGTGTGTGTGTTAGCAGTCAGTAGGTGTTTGTAAAGATCAGAGATAAGCTTTTTATCTGACGACCTGGTAATAAGCCACTTCTCAAAAGCAGTGAGGGAGCGCTGGGCGCCAGGTTTCACTTGAGGTTGCAAAACCCAATGTCTGAGCTGTAGGTATGGAAGCCTCTCGGTCTCTGGAAGGCTATACTCTGTACGAATCTGTGTGAAGGGAAGAACGCCGTCTGTATCAAATAGATGCCCAAGACATCTACACGTAGAAGGCCACCAGTGTGCAAAGGCTTTAGTCGTCATGCCAGGTTAAAAGTCCGGGTTGTTAAAGAGGGGCGTTAAGGGGGAGGGAAAGGTTGTCAAGGCATATGAGACCGGGTACGATCCCATACTTCCAGGGTCGTGTCCGTAATATAGGAAGCATAGAGATTCGGTGGCCTATGTGCCCTACGCAGAAAGGGGACACCCTGCAGAGTCGTTGCCGCTACTGCCTGGTCTTGAAACAACCAATGCTTTTCGGACTCTAAACGACTCCACTCCACAAGGTAGCGGAGCTGTGAGGCGTAGTAGTAAAGCTGCAGGTCGGGGACCCCCACTCCCCCCCGCTCAGGTTTTAGGATTGCTATTGCATGTTTAAATCTGGGCTTGCGGCCTTGCCAAATAAACTGCGCCAGGTCTGCTTGAGTTTGCTGAATCCAGCCAGTCGGAGGGCGAAGAGGAAGCGTCTGGAAAAGATATAGAATCTGGGGAAGGACGTCATTTTGATGGCCGCTATTCTGCCCAACCAAGAAAGGGTGTGGTGTTTCCATTGGCCAAGCTTGCTGCGAATGTGGGTACGAAGCCAATCATAATTGGCGGTGATTGTGTCTCGAATGTTAGGGCCTAATTGCAATCCCAGGTAAGTGACCGTCGAAGCCGTCCACTGTATCGGGTGCTCCTCCTGTAAACTATCCAGTGTGTGCTGGGTAAGGGAGATATTAAGTGCCGTCGACTTTTCCAGATTAATTTTAAAACCGGACGCCTGCCCAAAACTATGAAGTTCGATGAAAAGCGCTCTAAGCGACTGGATCGGATCGGTGAGAGACAAAAGGACATCGTCCGCGTATAGGCTGATGGTATGTACATCTCCGCCAAATTTAATGCCCGTTATACGAGGGTGATGCCTGATCCGGAGTTCCAATGGTTCCATATATAGCGCAAAGAGGAGGGGGGAGAGGGGGCACCCCTGTCTCATACCTCTGCTGATGGGAAACCGGGAGGCGGTCTCTCCATTCACCTGGACAGTGGCCATGGGCTGCCGGTAACAATTCAGGATCCGTGTACGCAACCTCTCCCCCAGGCCAAACCGTAACAGCACCTGTTCCAGGTATGGCCAGTCCACCCTGTCAAAGGCCTTCTCTGCGTCTATGGTCAATAACATATATTCCCCGGCCGTACGCGACGCTTTATCAATGAGGTGAAGGACTCTCTTGGTGTTATCACTCGTTTGCCTCTGTGGTATGAATCCGGCCTGGTCCGGCTCCGCGAGTTGGGGCATGTATTGCCCGAGGCGGGATGCGAGGATGCTCGTGTACAGTTTAAGATCAATATTGAGTAGGGAGATCGGCCGGTATGCACCACAAGACGCCGCATCCTTCCCGGGCTTGGGGATGACCACGACCGATGCTTCCAGCATCTCCACCGGGATGGCGCCGTCCTGGGAGAAGGTATTGAACAGGTCTCTCAGTAAGGGGGCCAGCTGCGCACAAAAGGTTTTGTAGAAGGCTGCCGAATAACCATCCGGGCCAGGCGATTTGCCTAATTTTAGGTGCGAGATTGCCGCGATGACCACCTCCGTCCCCACATCCCTATCAAGGTAGTCTGCTTGATCTGGGGTAAGAGCCGGTATCTGCGCGGTTTCAAGGTAGGCAAAACAGTGGCGCAGGTCTAGGGAATCGCTGGAATAAAGAGTCGCATAGAAGTCCCGAAAGACCTCTGCAATCGCCCCGTCATCTGACGTGAGGTCTCCCTTTGATCCCTGCCGAATGGTTTGCACCCCCTGGCGCTGCCGGGTCGCTTGCAGCTTATGGGCCAGTAGTCGACCGCATTTATCTCCACCCACGTAAAAGGACTGGTGCAGCCGAAGAGCCACATACTTGGCTCTATCTTGGTCTAGCGCCGCTAGCTGCTTCCGCTCCACGCACAACCTTCTCCATGCCCTGGCTGCGCCGGTGCGTTGGTGCATCTGCTCCAGTTCGGCCACCCTCTGGGTGAGCTCAGCCCGTTTACGACTACGTTCCACGTTACTGGCCGTCGAGATGGCTATAAAGTCCCCTCGCAGGACCGCTTTAAGGGCTGTCCATTGTGTCGCCAGTGACGTGTCGGCGTTCGCGTTCAGGGTGAGGTAGTTGGCAATTGCCACCTTGATTGGCTCAACGTCAGTTGCAGAGTGTAACAGCGTGTCGCATAGCCGCTAATGCCATAGTGGCTGCCGAACTCGGGGCAAGTGAAAGGCGGCCACCACTGGGGAATGATCCGAGAATGATGCGGTAAGAATCTCGGAGCCCGTCGCGAGTGCCTGCAATGGGAGGGAGCTAATGAAGTAGTCAAGTCTGGCATATGTTTTATGTGCCCCCGAGAAGTGCGTGTAAGCCCGGCTATGGGGATGGAAGTGGCGCCATAGATCAACGAGGCCAAGATCAGCAAGGCGGGCCAGCCCCTCCTGAGAGAGGGCTCCCACCTGAGACGTCCGCTGGGTCGATCTATCACGCAGATTGTCGAAGACTAAGTTCAAATCCCCTCCCAGCAACAGGCGGCGCTCCATGGTAGCTGTGGACTCGGTAAGGATGGAGTGGAAGAATTTATCCTGACCTTCATTTGGGGTGTAGACGGAGCCCACAATGAAGGAGACCCCCGCCACCAGGAATTGATAGGTAAGTAAGCGACCTCTTATCTCAGCCTCCTTCTGAAGGACCTTACCTGGGAAGGAACGAGAGACCAAAATAGCAACCCCGGCCGATTTGGTGGGGTTAGAAGAGAAAAGCTGTGTGGGGAAGGCGCGTGATTTCATCCTATGATGATCTTTAGGGGTAAGATGCGTTTCCTGTAAGAGGCATATGTCTGCGGCTGAGTGTTCCAGGAAGTAAAGAACCGCCCTACGCTTGACCGGGTTATTAAGTCCCCGCACATTGAGGGTCAGAATGTTAAGTGGCTTCTGGGGCATCTAGAGTGTGGATGAGAGACATACTAAGGCGTAGCACGCCACGCCTATGCTGGGATACAACCCGGAGGGACTCGGAGCACCTTGCGTTACCAGAAAACCATCTGCCTGTGGGGGAAGGAAGGATGGGCGAGAGGAGCAGACCCCTTGAGAACTCAAAAACCCCCAACAAAAAGGAAGACATCTGTACCCAAAACCCAAGCAACCCACCAACCAAACATAACAATGAACATAGTCCGTCGTCCCGAGACAACGGGTCAATCAGAGTACAGGGGTCCATATCGTAGCCTCCGGGAGCGTTTTCCCCCCCTCGTCGCCTGCCCAAAACCAGCACAGGTGCTAAGAGAGTGCATTCTCCCAAGAGGTGCCCTCCGGCTTTACGTGGCCATGTTGTCGCTCCCCGCAAGCGCCTCCGTTGCTGCGGTCAGAGCCGCCTGCTGACTCTGGACGATTTCCGACTGGGCCGGCCTACGGGAGCGCCGCCGTCTAGTCTGCCTCTGCCAGCCAGATGGAGGAGTCTCTGAGGCCGATGCAGCTTCTCCGCCGCCATCTACATCTCCCGTCATCGCCAGGACCAGCAGCTGGCACGCATCCATCAGAGAACGGAGTTGTTGGAGCTTGCCTTCATGGCGAAATATGAGGCGGAATGGATGCCCCCACGACTAGGTGATTCCCCGCTGTCGGAGATGCTCCGTGACGGGGCGGAACTGCCGTCTCCTCCGGAGGGTGCTCAGGGCCAGGTCCTGGTAAAGAACAGAAATGTGGCCATGGAAGGAGATAGGATGGAGGGCTCGGGCCCTGGTGAGGATAGATTCCTTGGTTTTAAAGTCCTGCACACATACCAGGATGTCCGCTCGTGGGGCATTGGGGCCTCGGGGCGGGCCCACCCTATGAGCCCTGTCCAAGACGACGACCGCGTCCAGTTCGCCCCCCAGAATGTGCCGGAAGAGGGCCGTGACGAAGGCAAACAGGTCTCTGGTGTCCTCGGTCAGTTTGACCCCTCGGATCCGGATGTTGTGTCTTCGAGACCGATTCTCGAGGTCCTCCAGGTGTGTTTGGATATCCATGTTCTGATCCCGCAATCGGAGGATTTCTTGTTGGAGCATAGCTGTGTCATTTACTGCCGTATCACTTTTCTCCTCAAGGGAGACAACCCGTTCCCCTACTCCATCCACATCCCTACGCAAATCCTTGAGCTCGGCAGCGAATTCAGTTTTTACTGAGTGTATGTCTTCGCGTAAGGTAAGAAACAGGGACTCCAGGAAGGCCTTCGTGATGGGCTCCTCCCCGGTCCTCGGAGGGGGTCCAGAGGTCACTGCGTCAGGCAGCACGCCAGCCATGGAGGCGGGGGACTGGGGCCGACCGAAGATGTCTTTCAACGGCTTCACCCTGCAGGGTCTAATCTTGGACATATTCGCCCTCCTCCGTCAGTCCCCCCCGGCTGCGTGACCAGAGAGGGCAAAGCTCCTTCGGAAACCGGTGCCGTCGTCAGGAAGAGTGCGGAAAGGGGAGCCCGCTAGAGCACAGTCAGGGCCCCCCAGATGGGCGCGTGCCCCTCGGCCTGAGGCCTCGGCAGCAGGACCAACCCCAGCCGGGTCCAGCGTGCGCAGGCAGTCAAATTCAGGCTGCAGCCAGAGCCCCAAGTGCCGAACCAGCGCCCCCAGGCACCACAGAGAGGGAATCCCCACCGCCGCCGCCAGAGGGGCCGCACCACACTGCCGCGCGACCTCTGCGGCCGATCTTCTAGGCCTCAAATCCCACCGGGGCGCTGACAACCACTGTCCGGAGGTGCGCTGGGGCTCAATTTACCACACCCTCTCACAGCTGTGGCCCACGGCATCCACTCGGGGAAGCATTACCCCGATTCCACTCCATCCCACTCCTGGGGGGGGGCGCTGCACCCCAAGGGCAGCCCCGCGCCGGTCGTGTACCCTCTCAGTCTCTGTCCCCAGCTCCGAGCCTGACCACACTCCTGTACCTGTGCACCGTGGCCGCCGCTCTTCCGGGCCTCGATCTGCACCACCTCTGCCGCGGCCACCATGTTGCAGGGCCGTCAATATCACCACTCGGGTCCCGTCACCGCCTCCTAGGCCTCATGGGTCGCGCTGGAATGTCGCGGCACCCAGCCGCTCCTGTGTCCTCAGAGCTGCCATCCCTGCATTGACGAGGTTGCCCCCTCCAAGGGGCCGCCCCGTTCCGCCCCTCACCGCTACTGCCACAGCACCCCAGGGCCGCTACCTCAAGGACGTCAGTCTCATGGAGCCCGCCCAGGCCCTGCCAGCCGTATGGGGGTCCCCACTACTCGCTCCGTGAGTGCCGTTGGCTGAGCAGACTGCTCCCAGGGCGCGTGTCATCCAACTTCTGGAGGGGCATCTGGGTTTAGTTCATATTACTGCAGCCCTTCGAGAGCTCCGAAACCGGCCTCGATGTAGCCCGTCCGGGTCCACCGCGATGTCGAGGCCCCTCCATGTCGGGGAGGCCGGCGCTAGCTCCGCTCGTGAACCGCCGCTCCTCTCGCCCTCGTCACCTTTGCTATCGCTAGGAGCCCACCGCTGGATCGGGACCCCCCAGGCAAGCAACCCAGGTCCCGACAGGCTGGAAGCACCCCACACGGGCCGCGCTGTGCTGTTCCGGGCGAGCGGCAGGCAGGAGCCGGCAAAAACACATCCTACTGCTTCGCCATCTTGGCCACGCCCTGACTTGACATTTAAACCATGTTCCCAAGTCTTAAACTCCTCTTGTTCTATATAGAAGTCAATCCCAGGATTGGCTGTAGGTAAGCCATAGGGAGTGAGCTATGTGGTTGAAATGTAAAACACATACTTTCAAGTTTCAGTGACTGACATGTGCACACCCAGACCCATATATTCAATTATACATCCACTCTTACAATCACACTAGAACGCACATACCTATTTTCAAAAGGATACAGCCACTCACACAGCCATTCAGACAGTCACAGAGGTACTTCAAAATTTACTCTCACTCACACACACACAGCTCCTATGCAAGTAGGCCTAATAGAGGTAGTTGCACACAGAGTTACAAAGCTTAATATTCTGGAACACAGACAGTAACCATACTATGCAGCCCCTTACATACACATTTAGAGACCCATTTAGTCAATCTGAGAACCAGTCATATACTAAGTTACTTCCTTGAATGCCCAATGACACATCCATTAGAGACTGAGGCACGTATTCGGATATGTACTAGGAAGCTGACAATACCAAGTACTCCATGCAGACAAGTAGCCCTTTCAACATGTCTTGGTCCTACTATTTTAGAGCCTGTGTGTGCAGTTTTACTGCTAGGCCAACTTGTCACTTAAACCATGTTCCCAAGTCTTAAACTCCTCTTGTCCTACACAGAAGTCAATCCTAAGATAGACTGTAGGTAGGCCATAGGGAGTAAGCTATGCGCTTGAAACGTAAGACATATACTTTCAAGTTTCAGTGAATGACGTGCAAATGCAGACCCACATGTTTAATTATACATCCAGTCTCACAGTCACACTAGAACTCACATACCTATTTACAAAAGGATAGAGACACTCACACAGCCAATCAGACAGTCACAGAGGCATCTCAACATTCACTCAGACACACATACATCTCTTATATAAGTAGGCCTAATGGAGGGAGTTGCACACAGAGGTACATACCTTAATATTCTGTAACATAGACAGTAACCATTCCATGCAGCCCATTATGTACATATTTATAGAGACAGAGTCACTCAGAAAGCCAGTCATATACCAACATACTTCCTGAAATATCCAATGACACACCCATATACGGACTGAGACATTCATTCAGATATGTACTTATGAACTGACCCTAACAACTCAACACGAGGACAAGCAGCCCTTTCCACGTGTCTCCGGCCTCCTGCTGTAGAGCCTGTGTGAGCAGTGTACTGCAAGGCCAACTTGACAATTGACACATATTCCGAATCATTAAACTCCTCATCTACTAATATAAGTCACCGCTAAGATAGGCTGTTGGATAGAGCCAATCACACAGCCAGTCAGACAGTCACAGAGGCACCTCAACATTCATTCTCACACACAGCATTTATGTAACTGCGCCTAATGGAGGCAGTTGCACACAGAGTTACACACCTCAATACTCAGTAACACAGCCAATAACCAAACCATGCAGCCCCTTACATACACATTTAGAGACCCATAGGGTCACTCAGATAACCAGTCATATACCAACATACTTCAAAGGTGGTATGTACTTAGAAGTAAGACATGTACTGTGACAGGGAGTAGATATGTTACGTTTTATAGCTCTTGAATGGTATGAATGACTAATGTAATCATATATGTACGATTTTATCTGTCTGGAGTATAGAACATGCAACTTATACTGTATTTTCTTTTCAGATATCTACTTGGGTTCAAACAGAAGTATTTAACATGACAAAAAAAGAACAGAGGAGAAAAGCACAAAAGAAACAGTACTACTTGAAATAAAGTCAGAACAAACAAAAAGATGATGGACACAATGTATTGGGGATGGGGGATCTGCTGGTAAGAGAACTAAGCATTTCCTTAAAACAGTAGTAAGAAAAATTAAAAATATAGAAAATGATGTGAACATGAAGAAAACTTTACCAACAAATCCAAAACTGAAAGCAGTAAATTATGTTCAAAGTGTAAAATTTTCTAAACAAACAGCTCATCTCACAGCAAGGCAGAAACAGTACAAGAACATAAGAAGAATGTCTGGAAGTAGGGTAAAATAAACTTTGGAAAGGAATTTACAGAAATATATGCGTTAGGGAAGAACAGCAGCTTACAAGTAAAAACAACACATAGAAACTGTAGTAAATAAAATCCAGTATTTGTAATTGCGAACAGCTACTCGAAGGGATCCCGGCGCTGGGGGCCGTCGGGAAGATTAAGCAAGCTATTGCCCAGAGTCACATTGTGCTGGGCTGACCTGCTGCCGGTGATTGAACCATGAGCCCCAGATTCCAGCGTCAGTCACCCTGGCCGCGGCGCCACACCTCTTCCCTAGTAGATAAAGCATTTGCCTCGAGACTAACACCTCTTCCCTAGTAGATAAAGCATTTGCCTCGAGATGAAAACTATGTATCTTAATACTAAACAGAATGCAAGCACTGGATAAAACAGTGTTGTGTATGAAGAGAAAAAGTCGTAAAAAAAAAAGACTTGTGAATTAAACACATTTTTGTAAAATCTTTAGAGGTGAATGGAACTATACATCTAGTACTAAACCTTTCTTAAATGAAGAAAGCTACCTCCACGAGATCAAATTACTGAATGAAGCTTAAACAACTGGTTGATGTTATGAGGTGGAGGATGGAATTCCCATTCAAAAGAGGAGATGATTTCTAGAAATGTTGAGGAAGAGATAGCTGAAGAGGTACAGGGAAGACATAGGTAGGCCCCTGCATACAAGTGGAACAGAAGCAGTATTTGCAGTGTCCAGCAGGAATCAACTGATATATTGAGAACGATCCTACGCAAGTTTCTATGCAGAAGTTTGAAACAGAAAAGTGCAATTTTGCAAGGATTAGATCAAAGCAAAGTTAGGAACTATAGTAAGCTACAGGGACATTCACTAGCATGTCTATCAAAGAAAGTGTGCCCAAGCACCTTTCATCAGTTCAGAATGTTAGCTGTTCACCACTCTAAAATGCAAGATTTACTTAGGAGACTTTATTCTGTGAAAACTCCTGCACTATGTTTAGGAGAAATGAATAAAGCTATTTTGCATGGAACAGTAGTAGACGTAGTAAATGTTTGCGAAGATGTTTAGCTTAATTTCTTTGGTCCTGAATGAGAGTCTAGGAAAATGAAGACTTGATTCCTGTAGGAGTGAAAGATCACGAGACAGGGATTACTTCTGGTAATTTTATACAAGAGATGACAAAGTTTAACAGAGTTTCTTCAGAAAAACCAAACTGTTTAAATTTGTTGTCAACTTACTCACTACAAAAGCCAGAATCGCAACATAGTTCCATTCTCAAAAACTGAACAGAAGAATAGAGATAAGTGGTAAGAAATTGCTGTATATTTATTTGTAGAGGAATGCTTTGAGTTGTCCACACAGCAAGTCATATGTAAGTACTGCAACGATAAGTTAGAGGAAAACAAAATGCCAGCTAGAGCAGTACATAACAAGTTAGAGAATAGTATCTATTCCACAAGAACTATAAGATTTAAATGCTTACGAACCCATTCTCATACAATTTGTACACCCATTGCAGTCTATAGTTCATATGGAGCCGAAGGCAGGTAAGCTGCCTCCAACTGACCTTCAGAAATGCCTTAAAGGAAGAGTGGGCTATTTACCTTTAGATTTTAAACAAAATATTGAAACTGTTGGTGTACACAGAGAGAATAATGAACCAGTTGTCATTCTAATAAATGGTGTGTCTACAAAGAATACAAAAATCTAGCAAGTGTGAGTGGATATTAGTAAAGTAAAGAAAGCAACTTTATATCTGGTTCAAAATAATGTTTATTATAAACACGTTGATGTTGTTTGAGATGTGAAATATATATAGAGGATGAAACATTCCCATTAAGTGAACAGATTGAAATTATGGATTGATCTAGATCAGAGGAGATTTACGAACACTACAGCATCCATCCTCTGCATTCTAAAGAAGTCATTGTGATGCTATTGATCTCTTTCAAATGAAGCAAACAAAAGGAGCTCCTATGAGTGTGTGGGAGAAAAGTTTAGAAGCTCACTGTTTTCCACACTGTTTGCCATTGGAGAAGGTGGCTGCTTTGATGACCGCTCTGTACAGATACCAGCATTTGAATACCAGGCAACTAGATTAAACTCGGAGGATACAAGATTTCGGCATTTTGTTCCCTACATATTTAATCTCCTGTTTGAGAGTAACTTCTCTGAACTTTCATATGCTGGTAACCATATACTAAAGACAGAAGTTAATCTTCAAAATCTGTCTGCAAAGGAATTCATTGACAAAGTTTATGGAAAGGCTAAAAACTAAGAATACAGCTTAATTGATTTGATGGTATGCCAATGTGGTGCCAGCGAGTATTGGTATCACCGTCATGGAGAACTGAAATGCATGTTGAGAAATCTAGGCACACCTACTTTGTTTCTGACACACAGCTGTGCTGAGTAAACCTAGGATGACATGCTTGAATTTTTGAGAGAAGTGCACTCTAACATTAAAGATATCACAGTGATATCAACTGGAGAACGTTGCTCCTTGATTCCGACTAATGTTTGCAGATATTTTAACCTCAGATTTCAAGCTATGATGTCTTTCATCTGCAACAAAAAAAACCTCCTCTTGGTGAAGTAACTGATTTCTTTTGGTGAAAAGAGTACCACGCAACAGGTGCTCCTCATATTCACATGCTTTTAAGGATAAAGTACGCACCGAAATTTGGAAAAGAAAGTGATGAGTCTGTCTTGTCTTTCATCGAAGAGTATGTGACATGTACCTTCCCAAAAGACGGTGGTGAAAAGAGCTAGAGACAACAAGTTCTATGCTTTCAAATTCATAGATGTGGGAAGTACTGTTGTCAAAAATAAAGATGCAAAGGTACATTTTATACAAGATGTCGTTTTCGATTCCCATGACCCGTCGTTTCACAAGGAAGAGTAAACAACTTTTTGTCTGAAGTAAGGAATACACTAACATGAAAAATCACCCAAAAAATGTACAACCTGAGAAGAACAGAAGCCTCGAAGCATATTAAAGACTATAATCCAGTCATTCTGAAAATATGGAATGCGAACATGGATATGCAGTTTGTTGCAGACAGCTCCATTGCTGTTGCTTGTTATGTCACTTCAGTCCATACATTACAAAATCAGAGAAGTCAGAGATGAAGGAGATATGGGAGGAGATTTCCACAGAGAAGAGTCTTACCAATAAACTGTACGGCTTCAGCTTGAAAACGCTTTCCTATAGAGAGATAGGGTCCTATGAGTGCTCAGATCGTTTGAGCTCAGCCAGTTTGTTCTCAAAGTCAAGGGGAATTGTTTGGGTAAGTCTAGGCCTTGCATGCACACAAAATAGAGTATTGAAGTCTTTCCTAGAAATTCAATATCTAGCAGAGTTTAATCCACAAAGCATGGATATTGTGAAGTCAAATGTGTTTAACTGGTACTATCCAAGAAGGAGTTGAAAACCTAGGGAACATGTGCCTTTAAGAAGTACTTCAACACTACAGATATAAAAGTAATGCAACGAAAAACATAGAGGAAGGGAAATATGTGTTAGTTGGATGTGACTGTTGTTTGGTGAGACATAGCAAAGGAAATTTAATTACCCACAGAAAACTGAGTTGCCACACTGCAGACAGAAAAGAGTTTTTCTGTTTGGCTCTTTAACAACTGTTCAAGGCCTGGCATGCTGAAGCAGAACTACTTGGATACTACAATAGCTACAGAGATTCTTTCAACACTGCAAAAGACAGCATTCAGTGCCCAGTGTTTTCAAACTACTTGCAAATGTTGAAAGATGAGATTAAATAGGAAGACACCATTGCTACTGAGTTAGCTAAGGAGAGTTCACAAAGCAGCCAATGTTCTTGACCACTGAGTTAGGATCCACTTGGACAATGAGTGAGGTGGAGATTGCAATGCAACAAGCAAGAGAGGAAAATGTTGATCTCGAACACATTGGGCCAGATTCCGGTCTTGTTTGAAAAGCATACCGACCGAATCGGTTCAGGAATGTTTTCTGTACGAATCAGATCGGGTGAGTACGATGCATCATTATGCATTCGAATACAGTACCCTCGCCTGATACTTGCATTATTTCTGCTGCCGCGCTTGGATGCCTCAGGGTAGTAATGTGCTTTATAAGCTCAAATAACATAACATAACATTCGGTCGGACTCCCATTGACTTCAATAGGAGCCTGTACTCCGAACCTGAACAAAGGCTCCCATTGAAAAAAGGGGTGGGTGGGGAAAACCTTGCACCCTGTGGCGGGCACCCCTAGTGCCTGCCACACTGTGCATGGTTGGAAAGGGGGGACCCATTGGTACCACCACGGGCCTGATTCGGGGGGCCTTGGGTGAAGGGGGCCTGCTTCCGGCAGCCGTTTCATTCTGGGCAAACTGATTCGAAAAGGCTGTCCAAATCGGTCATCGTAATCGCTCGTTTGGAAATCAAGTCCGTAGAGTTATATGAATCGGCTCCAGAAAGGCTCGACCCATTAGTGCTCACTTAGCACTTAGAACTTTATATCGAAGTAAAAGATAAGATAGCACCTGTTTTTTTGCAACAGAAGAAAAAAGTGAATGCTCTTCATTTAAGTCAATACTACTATATATCCGTGGTCAAGCTGGCAATGGGAATAGCTTTCTAGTTAATGTTCTCACTGCTTATCTACAGAGAAGTACAGAATCAAATTTATCATGTGTAGTAACAGCCCCAACTGGATTAGGTGCATACAATATTAAAGAAAACACTTTACAGCTACTACCTAGGCTACCTGTTGAACATGACAATAAACTGGACTACCAGAAGTTATCTGGTGAAGCTGGTCAATATGGGTCAAGATTAAAGAAAAAATTGAAGCTTTTACTGATCGGTGAGGTGAGAATGGTTTTGAACTAAATGATTGCCTTTGTACACTTCAGAATGCAGCAAATTTTAAAAACAGAGTGTGAAGTGCTGTTTGGAGGAAAGCATGTATGTGTCTGTGGTGACCTACTGCAACTTACCACTGTGAAAGAAAAGCCTGTTTTCAAGCTACTTCTACACAATGAAACAAGAAATTATTTGGGAAGTGTTGACAATGTAAATATTTGGTTAAACTTTGAATACAAGGAATCAGGGGAGAATATGCATCAAGCATGTGATGTGGAATATGGAGATATCCTGAAAGGCATTAGAGTAGGAGTTCTGACAAAAGAGGTGAAATGGTCTTTGGAAAGTCGTCTTGCCAAGAAACTATTTTCATCTAACAGCACAGTAGCACAGCTAATAGACAATTTCATTGAAAAAGACAAATAAACAGTGTGTTTAATGCCTAACCTCAAGAGTGCTCCAACTTCAATGAACAATTACTGAAGCTTGAGAAAGAAGATGTTTTGGAAATGACAGCTATCGATAAAATGGAATACCAGGGAGTGACAATACTACGAATCGAGAAACTACAAGCAAAATTAGAATAATTTGGAGAAGTCTGTGTCGAGGACTGCAGGATAAGGAAAGTGTTTACGCATGTGCAAAAAGTGTTCAGTAATTTTGCAGTGTAATTTAAATGTGGAGGAAGGGTTAGTAAACGGTGCTACGGGAAAAGTTTTGATTTCATTTAATTTCCAAATAGGGACGAGGTTGAGTACTGAGCCATAACATTTGATCAGATTGATGGTGTGAAGCATATTGACTGATGTATTGGACATTTTGTGCTTGTAAAGGACTTATATGTGCGGCGGCAACAGTTTCCAGTGTCTCTAACATCTCAATGGATTAAGTGTAGATGCAGCTTTTCTTAATAGTGTAAGTACAGTATTTAAAGAAAGTATGTCTTATGTGGCATTGTCCTGAGTTAGAACATTGTACTGTTTGTTTTTAGTTGAATTTGATGATAAGAGACATAGTGCTGATGCATGCTCTGTAAGAAAGTACAATCGGTTAAGAAGTCTCTAAGCTACTCATTTAGGTAAGTACCCTATTTATGAGAAACAGGCAATCTGTAAAAAATGGAAGCTTACAAAAGAGTCAACCGATGTTCAAGAAAAGAAAGCATACCAGTACAAGCTAGAAGGTGTAAAGAAGAAAAAACTGAAAAATGAGGATGATAGGATAGATACCAGTTGTAAAACAGTTCAGGTGTCAACTTCTATGCAACTGTAATTCTCAATTTAGGGGTATATTCACAAGAATGGGTGATAACTACCGCAAGAGTACCGTAACACAACTTTCAGTATCGCAGCCTATTGCGGGAAAATAACCCTGTGTCAATGTGGAATTCATTCATTCATGAACTTTATTTCGGCCACGAGGGCCATAAAAGCAACAATACATTACAGCAATGCAAGTACAAAAAAAAGATAAAAGATAAAAAGAAAGAAAAAAAACCAAGTCAAAAAGCAGAACACGTTTTAACCACCAAAATGAAATAGAATAGTTAGGTTGAAATATTCGAATAATTAACAATTGGTGGAGAATTTCCTGCGCTGCAACCATACAGCATTTAGAAAACGTGATACTGCGAAGACAATTGGGGGGTGGGTGCCATATTTTAAAACTCGCAGGGCATTAGCACAGTCTCTGAAGCCAAGATTTCTGCAGATAGGCTTTACCCAGCGTTTCCTATGGGAAAGGTACGTTGGGCAAAAGAAGAACACATGGTTTTCGTCCTCCAGTTTGTAGCCACATGCTGGACATGAAGTGTTTTTGTTAGTGTCCCATCTAGAAGTGAAAGACCTAATTGGTAGGGTGCCCATTCTTAATTGGACATATAACTTCCTAGCAACAGGGGGGAAAATCAAATCCAAAAATAACTCCCTCCCGTAGTTCGGTTTAATCTGAAGAAACTGGGCAGTCAACCTACCTAATTTTGAATTCATGTGCAAGCATGATAAATGGAAATGTCTAAACTGTTCGGCCAAGTTGGTTTTTGAAACAGCCAGACAAGAACTTTCTGGAGTGTCCCAGAGTTCCTGGTAGCCAATCTTGGCACAAGTGTCCCTAACATAGATTAACCAGGGAATATTTATATTTTTGATTGTAGGCCAGAGCCCCAAAAATTCATTTCTATAGGTTTCCAGGTCCGAATTGGACCAAAGTCTCTTCCAATAGTAAACAGGCCGCACAGCCACCACCTCTTCAATGGGGAGCAGACCCAGGTCGAACCTAATAGGGACCAGCGGAGAACTAGAGGGTAGGCTCAACAAGTTCCTTATAAAGGAGTTTTCGACCCTTGATAAGCTGTCGATTTTGGAGTGGCCCCAAAGTTCCGCTCCATAGATTGAAGCAGCTCTGGCCTGGGTTTTAAAAATTTCTACCACTGGTGCATCTGGTTTAAAGACCGAACCTTTGAACAATCTAGCCATACCTCCTGTGGTTTGAGTCAGCTTAAGAGTGGAGTTGACAACCTGACCTCCCCATCCCAGATCTTCTTGGAGTGTAATCCCCAAGTAACCAAACGTTTTCACCCATTCAAGGGGGATACCATTCAATACTGGGTTGGGGCGAGTGTGTTTGGGAGGGTTAAGAATCATAAATTTCGTTTTGGCTAAGTTGATCTCGAGGCCCCTATCACTGCAAAAGTCTACAAAGCCATCTAAAATACGCTGGATTCCCATGGGGGTGCGTGACAACAACAAGGTGTCGTCAGCAAACATTAGGGCAGGTACCTTGCCCGAGGCCAGCCTAGGAACATCAGTATCTTTTATGGCTAGGAGATGTTTTATGAGCCCATTAATATATAGGCAGAACAACGTGGGCGCTAGCACACATCCTTGTCGGACTCCTCGATTGACAAGGAAGCGTTCGGAGAGTTCGCCATGCTTTCCACATCTAACCTGGGCGAAATTGCCCTTGTGAAGACTCTTCAGAACATCTAGGAGATAGGTGGGAACATTAAGCGTTTGTAGGACTGCCCAGAGCTTTTCTCTCGGGACCAGATCAAATGCTGATCTTAAATCAACGAAAATGAGGTAGAGGCTGCCACCCTCCACACTCACAGACCTCCAGTAAATGACCTGGAGACGGAAGATCTGGTCGAGGGTTGAAATACCCTTCCTGAAGCCAGCCTGTAAGGTGCTTAAAATATTGTTTTCTTCTTCCCAAGCCTGTAGTCTGTCCAAGATTATACGCCCGAATAGCTTTTGGGTCGTGTCAATTAGGCTTATCGGGCGATAATTCGAGGGCTGTAAAGGACAGCCTTTTTTGTGAATTGGCACTATCTCAGCGCCTCGCCAGGTTACTGGTGGTTCTGCGCCGAGTAAGATGGAATTGAACAGGACACATAAATATGGTGCCCATATCATGGGTTCAGACCTGAAAAGGTCACCTGGGATTTTGTCCAAACCCGGCGCTTTGTTCGGTATGAGCATGCGGATGGCATTTTCAACCTCTTGGATCTTGATTGTATGGGTGTACTCAGCACAACAAGCTATGTTAGGGAGAGAATCAGTTAAAAAGGGTGGGTCACAGTTCGTTACAGAATATAAACCCCCAAAATGCCCTTCCCATACTGTAGGAGCTATGTTAGAACCAGTGATGGTATTCGGATCTTTCTTGCCATTGCTAACAATGGCCCAAAAGGTCTTAAAATCCTTATTCTGTAATGCTATTCTTAGCTCCTCCCACTATCAACTTCCCAAGACTTCCTAGCCCTGCTGATCAGTTGTTTGTACTGGGCTCGAAGTAGTTTAGTCCTAGGTTTATCCTTGGCTTTAATTGCCAAGATCAATTCAGCTTTTAATTTCCTACACTCGGGGGTGTACCAAGATTGTTTATTGGCCACATGAGTCTTAGGGGCCTCTGCCCGGGAGAAAACATCAAAAAGTTGAATGGATAGCTGGGTATGGATATTAACAGGACTAGAAACGCTCTCAGTAGAAGAGCAATTTAGCACAACTCCGGCCATTTCATTAAGACAGGGCAATGCCAATCTATAAGTTTCTGCCAGTTTCTCAGGACACACTAGAATGCTGGACCATCTAACTCTACGTCTGTTATTGTGCAGAATTAAGGGTTGCGGAGATGGAAGCACCACAGTGCCATTAGTTGAGAGACCCCAGCTACCTGATTTTAATTTCATAGTGAGGGCGTTGTGGTCGCTATCATCACGGGCGACCACCCTGAAATCTAGCACCTTGTCCCAAGATACTATATCGATCAGGATATAATCCAAAATCGACAGTTGTCCAACTCTATTGAAGGTAGTTTGTCCGGGCTGATCAGATTTGAATCTGCCATTGCAAGCCCTCAGGGATAAGGAAAGGGTAAGAGAGAGAATTTGTAGCACTAGTGGGGTCCAGGCTTTGACCATAGGAATCATAGGCTCAGGGATATTCAAATGTGTATCTTCCGCCACAGGGTCATTTTGATCTATCAGACTGAGTGGCTCATATTGACAATTAAAGTCGCCACCTACTATGACAGAATATTCAGGATCTAAGGTCAGGATAAAATCATTCAAAGCTGTAATGACCTTAGATTCTCTGCCACCTGGGGAGGGTCTTGAGTAAACATTCAAAAGGACTAGATGTCCATTCCCAGGCAGGTATAATAGAACACATAGGATATCGTCACAGCCCGTTTGAAGTTGCCTGGCTGTAGCACCCAGGTAAGTTGCAACCCATGTGCTGAGACCTCCAGAAGGTCTCCCTCTACCACTAGATAGAGCAAGAATGTCAAAAGAAGCAAACCCCTCCCGTTGGTGATTTTCCAAAGCCCAAGTATCTTGCAATAGACAGATATCGAAGGTGTCCATAAAATTACCCCACTCTTCGCAGATCTGTTTATTCTTTAAGCCCGCTACGTTCCATGAAAAAAAGTTGATATCGATCTTGGGCTCTCGTTTAGTGGAAAGGACACTTGGGAAGGTACATTCCCTGTCTAAATTTACCCGGACATGTTCATGTTCCAACCCCCCCGGCAGTGGTAGAACGGGAAGATCTTCCAAAGGTGTAGTAAAACATCCCGTAGATTTGGCTACCTTGGAGTTAGGTGTGAACAGGGGGGAGGGTGGCTCAGACCTGAGATGGTTGAGCCCCCTGGCTACCTTATTGTTGTACAACCCATTCTGGGCCCCAGTCAAGGTGGTAGAAACACTGGGGTCCAAGCGTCAGTCCACCTGATCTAAAACTCTATAGCTGTTGAAATGATGGAAAGTTTCAAGAGTAGGTGGGCAAAATTGAGTATTAACTTGGGTTTCATTGAATCGGTGGGGAGGGAAACCCACCTAGGCCCTTCCTGGACCAGTCACCCAGCCCCTCCCAAGAGCTTCACAGCCTACTAAAGGTGGACCTGGGTAGAAATATGTGAGTGGAAGGGCTTTGATGGATGTTTCACAGCAGCCAGAGGTACATGCCTGCGTATTACAGATATAACTGACTGTTCTAGGATTTCTGAAATTGATTACAATGCAGTCTCCCTGTACATCTTTAGTTCTATGACCCACCCAATCTAGCCGTCTTACGAAAAGGATTTCGCTCCCACATCTATTGGGAAGGGGTTTGTGATGATTCAGCCAGTGAATACACTTATTTTTAAGCTTACTAAAGTCCTCCTTTATACCCTTGTCTAAGGTAGGAACCCCAGAGAGAACCACCACATAAGGAACTGATTCAGGGGGGAGGTCCAAACAAGTTAGCTTGCGTGTTGCTTGAGTGTCAGTGTTTGGGCAACTAAGGGTATTTTGTGGTGCGTTGTGAATGCTCAGATCAACAGGTGAATTTGTGGTGGCAAGATTTCCCTTGATCGGTGCATTCTCCGTTACAGATAGTGGGGTTGGGCCATCAGGTGCTATTTGGGCAGTGGTTCCTGGCCTATCACACTGCAGGGTGGAATGAACTAGTACTTCTAGCCTTGGGTTAGGTGGTTTGAGTGCAGAGGCAATTGGTCCGGCTGAGTTTTTAGCAGAGAGAGAAAAATTAGTGTTAGTGCCCTCCCACCTACTAGGCTCAGTGACCCCCAAGGCACCGGCAAACCGTAGTTCAAAAACGGAGAGCTTTTTTTCAATTAGATCAAGTCTATTACACATTGAGAGGCATATAGCAGTAAATAGCTGCTCCAACTTAGTCCAGAATTCTCCTCCAAGGTCCGTACCCAGGTCACACTCAGTACTTTGCGTCGCCAGATTGACAGATTCTGTATTAACTGCGCAGTCTACAACTCCGGGTTTGAGCCGCTTAGAATATTTCGATCTTTTGTTGGGCGGAACTGTGCCACTCCGCTTACGTCTAGCAGTCTGTTTTTATCAAAGTAGCATTAGAAGCTTCCAAGCGGATTGGTAGGCCAGATCTAGTTATCCCCACAGAGGTTACAGGAAGAGTTGGAGCTTGATCAGTAGACTCTTCAAGCTCGGTAAAACTGTTGGTATTATGGATCAAAGCTGAAGATATAGATAGGCTGTCATGAGAATTTACAATATGCACTTGGCTAGAAGTGCGATGGTTAGTTGGTGACTGCACTGTAGCAATGTTCCCCAGTGAGGACCGTTTGGTAAAGATTTCGTCCAAAGAGAGCCTTTTTTCAGTTAGCTCAATTTCCCTCTGTAACACAGAGCTGGCCCTGGTGATAAAGTTATCTAGTGTGCCAACAACTCCTGAACCAGTAAGGGGCTTCCTCCCCTTCCCCACACCTCCAGTTGCCATAGCCAAAACACCAGTGATATTGACGGACAACAAGAGCAGTAATTCTAGGAGCCCAACAGACCGGTGTTTCAAAGGCAACACAGGCAACCAGTGACTTGATGTAGCAAATGTAGATCCACATACCCTAGGGGCTGAGAGTTGTGCCCCGTCCCGTCCTCTACCGTACTCGGACGGGCTCAGACGGGCCCGCCCTTTGCCCGGGCTTCGCACC
Organism: Triturus cristatus; assembly: GCF_964204655.1. Classification (NCBI taxonomy): domain Eukaryota; kingdom Metazoa; phylum Chordata; class Amphibia; order Caudata; family Salamandridae; genus Triturus; species Triturus cristatus. Next base: position 385,285,307 of record NC_140588.1, read on the forward strand.
GTGCTTCGTTCCGCGCGCGTTCCGCTAGCGCGAATGATGTGGGCAGTATATATTTGATAAACCTCGGCAGTGGGAGTGGCTGGGAAGAGGACCCAGCTGCGCCGATGGTGCTCCGGGCGCTGGGGGAGCTGGTCCTCGCAGTCCCGCCCTCCTCAGGATCCAACGGCAATGTCCGGCGTGAAGGCAGCAAGCAGCAGTCAGGGCACACAAAGTTCTGCTGTAAATGGGAGTTTATAACTCTGAGCGGCACCCGCGAAGCGGGGGCCGCAAGTCGCTGCACTGGTCAGGGGGAGTGGCTGGGAAGAGGACCCAGCTGCGCCGATGGTGCTCCGGGCGCTGGGGGAGCTGGTCCTCGCAGTCCCGCCCTCCTCAGGATCCAACGGCAATGTCCGGCGTGAAGGCAGCAAGCAGCAGTCAGGGCACACCACGGCGGTAGCATGCGATAGTCACCAGATAACGTGCCAAATCTCCGCGTGAAAATCAACGCCACGCCGCAAAAATGCGATACGCAAACACAAAAAAACTTGCGATGAGGCCAACCGCGGTACGAAAAGTAGTAAAAACCAGCCACAGGCCTGCAAATCCCACGCGTCTGGTGGAACAAATCACCATAAAAACCACAGAAAAAATACACCAAAAACAATCCAAAGTGAGTAGCAACATGGATGCACCCTGACACAGCTCAGAGGCCAACTCGAACCCCAAAACCTCCACAGACTACCAGCAAGGAACAACAGGGTCGGGGAAGGCCAAGGAGAAGAGGGAGAGGAAGACGGGGTGCAGACCGCAGGAAAACAAGACCAGCGTCGCGGAGGTGACAGAACACAATCAGCATCTGACCCACAAGCAGACCACCTGGATTGCAGTCGGGTTGCCGAGGAGGCTAATCCAGGAGGCCAATAGGCACCGGCATGACGTGGCTACCTAAACCAGGCACAAACCCACTGCCAACAGTAAGGCAGCAACGGCGACAGGAAGTGGCAGTCCAGCGCCACCGGAGGAGCTGAACGAAACCCAGGCCACAGTCAGTGTGGAGACGGTGCAAGGAGTAGGGAGTACGGACACAGCTCGAGAGGACCTGACACAACATCAACAGGGAGTGCAATGAAGAGGGACTGAGGGGACGGGGGAGTGGGCACAATGACATACATGCACAATGAGGTGTAGCACACTGCACACCCACATTCACGCAGGCCCATTAGCCCGATCCTCTTGGCACACTGCAGCACACAGATAGCACCAACAGCACACCCACATTGACGACAATGAGGAACAACGCGCATAGCCGACACTGCAGAACAGAGGACACAACTGGCTCCGCACATGCACAGAAACATGTCTACTACATCTGACGAAATCGGACACTGTGAAATGGAAATGTACGCATACAACCTCACATCCATCATGTAGACCAAATGTACACTGTCCCGCAGAAGAATCCAGCACCCCCAAACAGTCACAATGTACATTGCCATACAGTCTGCATGCAAATCTGCATAATGCGCCAACATATATGTCAACACAAAGTCAATACGCACCTCCCCTTCACATCGCAGAGGGGCACACAACACCTTCAGCAGAGCACAATACAACACATCGGTGATGCCGGAGAGGAACACCACACCGTCGACACCGATGCACTACAATAGCAAATGCATATCTGTTAGAACCGGCAGTCTCAAGTTGGCAGAGGTATACACTTCTGACAAATAGGGACCCACCTTCTCTAGTCAGGGCAAGGGGATTACACACTCAGATAACCCCTGCTCACTCCCTTGGTAGCTTGGCAGAGCAGACAGGCCTATCTCAGAGGCAGTGTGTTAAGCATTTATGACCACATACAGTAATAAAGTGAATACACTACAATCGGACACAACACAGGAGTTATTATAAAAATAAGTATTTTTATATAAGGCTTAGCACAAGACCAAATAACGATAAAAATATACCACAATCTTAATAAATACTCTTTGGAAGGAAAAATAATAGTTCAGGTAAAGTTTCTTCTTAGGAAATAGTTCTTTAGCAACAAAAGTAAGTATTCTTCTAAAAACACAGTTCTTGGCAACAATGTGACCCCCACAGGAGTCACACGACGTCGAGGTTACGATATTCTCAAGGTTCGGCGTCGACCGCGAGGAGCACGACGTTGAGCCTGGAGTCGCAACAGACCCCACAAACACAGTACCTTTAGAATGAAGCAAAACGATGATCCACGGCGTCGAGAGGTCGGCGTTGAGAGGTCGGCGTCGATCGTGCCTCGGGGTTGGGGCAATCCGCAGCGGCGTTGAGAGGTGTCGGGCCGGAGCAGCGCTCACGGCGTCGAGAAGGGCGCAGCGTCGATGCGATCAGCAGCGGCATCGAGACGGGGTCACTTGGAGCTGGAGCCGAACTCACTACTCACTGGCGTCGCTACTGGCGTCGATCGGGTCCGGTGGCCGGCGTCGAAGGCTCGGGACACTGGAGCCGTACTCATGATGTCGAGCTGGATTCAGCGGCGTCCGGCGATGTCGAGATTGCAGATTTCCCCTGTGCACTGGAAACACCACGTTCCGGCAACAAGCAATTCAGCAGAGGGTGAAGTCCTTTAGCCCTGTGACTTCAACAGGAGGAGCTTGAGAGTACACACTAAGTTCCTCTCTCCTTGTCCCTTGGCAAAAATAAAGAAGCAGCTTCAGGTTCCCCCCAGCAAACAGCACACTGGCAGAAGGGGGAGGCAAGTCCTTGGATCAGCAGGCTTCTTGTCCTTGGTAGAGGTTTCCTTGTCAGATGTGATCTAAGTTCTTTGGTTCAGGGTTCCTTCTTTTATACCCCTTTTCTGCTTTGTTCCCTTTGTCCAAGCAGGAAAATTCCCCCCATCCCAGGTTTGTTGTGGGTGTTGCCAGGCCGAGGCACCTGGCCTATTCACTGAGCAGGGCAGGGTCATCAGCCGCCCAGCAGGAGGCGGAGCCAGTATTGTCACTGGCAGGGGCAGGGCCATCAGTCGCCCGGCAGGAGGTGGAGCCAGCATTGTGTCAGGCAGGGCAGGCTACCAGGGACTACTCTTCCCCCACTCTAAAGGTAACTGCCTCATTCACCCCACACTGACTCATTCAGACCTCTGGAGCCACCCAGCCCCTGACACACACACCAAACCAGCAGAGACCGGTGGATAGTTGGACAAGAAAATAGCCACTTTCTAAAAGGGCTATTTCCAAACACAGAATTTAAAAACCATCCATCCTAAAGGATGTGTTATTAAATTCTGAGTTCTGGGATACTAAACTCGAACCGCTACCATGCTCCCTGAGTCAGATAAGATTATAATGGAGTTAATAATCAGTCTGCCCATTCTGGCCTATGGAAGGCAGGTAGCCCTTCAATAGTGAAAAAACTAAAAATGGCTGTAATTCACTATTAGGTCATGCCTCACACATCAGGGCATGACCTACCTTTTACCAACAATGCACCCAGCCCTAGGGCCTACCATAGAGGTGTCTGAAATGTGGCAAAGTGAAGGTTTTAGAGACTGGCAAGTAGGTTTCCTTGCCACGTCGACATGGCGGTCAGGGTCTGCACACAGGCTCTGCGATGGCAGGCCTGGGACACATTTTACCAGCTGCTTCTGTGGGTGGCACAACCGGTGCTGCAAGCCCACCAGCAGCAGTTAACTTACATGCCCTTGGCACACGCAGTGCACTAGACTAGGGTCTGAACAGTAAGTCAACCAAGCCAATCATGGTAACACCAATCAATGTATCAATTTAACATAGGGAGCACTTGCACTGTGGCACTGATCAGCAGCGGCACAGTGCCCAAAGCAATATTCCAGCAAAACATCGTAAACAGAGGAGGCCAACAGAAAAAAATGGAGGAGAGACTCATGCCAATGATGCCAGGTCTCACACGCGTCCCCTCCAGCTGAAATGTGGGGAGAACTACCCTTCACCTAGGGAGTCCTCATCACTAAGGCGGAAAAATCTGGACAGACCATCAGCGTTGGCGTGATCTGTACCAGGGCGGTGTTCCACCTTAAAGTCCATCCCCTGTAGGGAAATGGCCCACCTCAACAGCTTTGGGTTTTCACCCCTCATCTGCATTAACCATCTGAGCGGCCTGTAGTCTGTCTGAGCCCGGAAGTGAGTCCCAAACAGGTAGGGTCTTAGCTTCTTCAGCGCCCAGACCACAGCAAATGCCTCACGCTCTATTGCACTCCACCTCTGTTCCCTGGGAAGTAACCTTCGGCTGATGAAGGCTACAGGTAAGTCTCGGCCCCCCTCATTCATCTGTGCTAGAACAGGCCCCACACCATGCTCTGAAGCGTCCGTCTGGACAATGAACTCCTTGGAAAAGTTGGGCGCCTGGAGGACCGGTGCTGTACACATTGCAGTTTTCAGGGTGTCAAAGGTCTTCTGACAGGCGTCAGTCCAGATCACAAGTCTTGGCTGCTTCCTGGAAGTCAGCGAGGTCAAGGGCTGCACAATGTTGCCATACCCCTTGACAAACCTCCTGTAGTAACCCGTGAGACCCAAGAAGGCTCTCACCTGAGTCTGGGTTTTGGGCGGTGCCCAAGCCAGGATGGTATCTATCTTGGGTTGCAGGGGGGCCACCTTGCCGCTCCCTACTTGGTGCCCCAAGTACACCACTGAACCCTGCCCAATCTGGCACTTACTGGCCTTGATTGTGAGGCCTGCTCTGCGCAGGGCCAACAACACTTCCTGGAGGTGGCGCAAGTGTTCCTCCCAGCTGGCGCTGAACACTGCTATGTCGTCCAGGTTGGCGGTGCTGAAATCCTCCAGTCCAGCCAATACCTGGTTGACCAACCTCTGGAATGTGGCAGGGGCATTCTTCATCCCAAACGGCATAACCCGGAACTGGTAGTGCCCATCTGGTGTGGAGAATACAGACCCATCAGCCAAGGCGATCTGCCAGTACCCAGACGTTAGATCAAACGTACTAAGGTACCGGGCAGCCCCCAACCGATCTATGAGCTCATCAGCTCTGGGGATGGGGTGCGCATCAGTCTTGGTGACCGAATTGAGTCCTCGGTAATCCACACAGAACCGAAGTTTTGGTGAGGCACCAGGCGCTGCAGCCTTTGGGACCAAGACCACTGGGCTAGCCCAAGGACTGCTAGAGGACTCAACCACCCCTAAGGCAAACATCTTGGAGACCTCCTCTTTGATGTATGCTCTGACCTTGCCAGTCACCCTGTAGGCCTTGTGCCTCACAGGAGTGCTGTCCCCGGTGTCCACATCGTGGACACACCACTGAGTGACTCCAGGGATTAAGGAGAACAGATATGGGAATTGTCCCAACAGATGGCGACAATCTTGCTGCTGCTCAGGGGTCAGTGTGTCAGAGAGGACAACACCATCCACTGACCCATCTTGCTCTTTTGCACATAGGAGGTCAGGAAGAGGCTCACTCTCCTCCTCCATTCCAGCATCTGTGGCTAGGAGCATGCCCACTTCGGACCTTTCTAAGTGGGGCTTTAACCGGTTGACATGTAGGACCCTCAAGGGGTTCCTGGGAGACTTCAAGTCCACCAAGTAGGTGACATCGCTCTTTTTCTCCACAACCTCAAATGGTCCGGTCCACCTGTCCTTGAGCGCACAAGGTTCTACAGGGGCCATGACCCAAACTTTCTGACCAGGTTGAAGCTCAACCAGAGTGGCATTCCGGTCGTACCACCGCTTCATCTCTTCCTGGCTGGCCTCCAGATTTGCCTGAGCAAGATCTCTGAAGTGCCGAGTCTGGTTCCTAAAGGCCAGCATGTAACTGTATACATTCTGGGGAGGTTTCCTGGGAGATTGCTCCCAGCCTTCTTTGACCAGACTCAAAGGCCATCTTACCGGGTGTCCATACAAAAGCTCAAAGGGGCTGAACCCTAGAGACTTCTGTGGCACCTCACGGTAAGCAAACAGCAGGCATGGTAAGAGGACGTCTCATTTACGCCTCATTGGTTCTTCAAGACCCATAATCATGCCTTTTAGGGTCCGCTTGAATCTTTCAACCAGCCCATTACCTTGAGGGTGGTAAGGAGTGGTAAACTTGTAGGTTACCCCACACTTCTTCCACAGAGACTTCATATAATTAGAAATGAAGTTGGTTCCCCGGTCTGACACCACCTCTCTGGGGAACCCCATGCGGGAGAAAACACCCATCAGTGCCCGTCCCACCACGGGGGACGTCACTGTGCGGAGAGGGATGGCTTCCGGGTACCGGGTGGCATGGTCCACCAAGACCAGGATAAACCTGTTGCCCATGGCTGTCTTGGGGTCCAGTGGCCCCACAATGTCAATCCCCACTCGCTCAAAGGGGGTACTAACTACGGGAAAAGGTTGGAGGAGAGCCTGCTGCTTCCACCCACTTTTCCCACTTGCCTGGCAAGTTTGGCAGGTCCTACAATGGATGTCTGAATCCCTTCTCATCTGGGGCCAATAAAAATGGGTGACAAGCCTGTCATAGGTCTTGTCCTGCCCCAGATGTCCAGCTAATGGAACGTCATGAGCCAACCCCAGTAGGAAGGCTCTGAAGCGCTGGGGTACCACCAGCACACGGGCTGACCCAGGCTCAGCAGCCTTAGGCTCGCTATACAGGAGGTCGTTCTCCCAGTAAATCCAATGTGACCCTGACTGATCACCTGTTGTTTGGGCTGAGGCCTGCTGCCTCATGCCCACAAGAGAAGGGCACACTTTCTGTTCAGCACAAAATTCCTCCCTGGAGGGACCACCATCCTGCTGCCAATGGGTCAGCTCGGGCAGGTCTCCCTGTTCAGCAACTTGTTCCCCTGTAGGTTCCAGGGCACCCCCCTCAAGGTCTGCTTCCTCCTGGACCGTGGGAACGATGGGGGACAGTTTCCCGCGCCCCCTGCCTCTTCTCTTCACGGTTGGGCCCTGGGCCATACTTTCAGGCTCCAGGACCCCATCAACACCCTTACTAGCTGACATGGACCGAGTGGTCGCACACACCCACTACGACAGACCCAACATTTCCAGATGCGCTTTTCGCTCCACCTTAGTCCAAGGGGAGTCCTCCAAATCATTGCCCAGGAGACAATCAACAGGCATGGCGGGCCTCACAGCAACCTGAAGAGTACCTGAGACCCCCCCCCCCCCACTCAAAAGGAACTTGAGCTACCTCACACTTACTCTGTGAGTTGTCAGCAGCTACAACGGGGTAGAATGCATGAGGGACCACCTGCTCTCTGGACACCAAGTGACACTTGACAGCTGTCACACTTGCTCCGGTGTCTCTGAGAGCTTCCACCCTATGGCCATTAATGGTCACCCACTGCCTATATTTCTTAGTGTTATTAGGCAGAGGGGTTGGAGGGACCAGTTCCACGTCTCCTAAAGAGACCAGGGACATTTCTGCGGGACCCCACCCACCGGGGGCACCCATCTCGTTCCCTACCAGGGCTACATTCGTCACCTGACGGGGGGTGCACGTGGTGGTGCATTCGAATCCCTCATGGGACACTGGGGATCATAATAAAGGTGTCCCACCTGCTTACAAACGTAGCAGGTCATGGGGCCCCTGGGAACAGGTTTACCTGTCGGGACCTCTGGCTTCTTTACAGGGGGAGGCTGGGAACCCTTCCTTGGTTCCCTTGGGGATTACTTTGGGGCCCTTTCTGAAACTCCCTCTGTTTACCCCTGTCCCCCCCACTCTTCTGCTGGGGACCCTGCCCACCTTTGGCTGAGTCTCCCACTGGACCCTTGTGGACCCTGGTACTGACCCAGTGGTCCGCCTCCTCAGCAAGTTTTCTAGGGTTAGATATCTTGCTATCAATAAGGTGCTGGCGTAGCTCTAGAAAACAGTTATTAGACAAGTGCTCCCATGCAAACAAATCATATAGAGCATCATAACTATCCACTTTGCTACCCTTTACCCAACCATCCATGGCTCTGCAAAAAAAGGACACATATTCAACCCAAGTAGTACCAGGCAACTTACATTCTCTAAAGGCCTGTTGGTACTTTTCTGGAGTTAAGCCATACCTTAACATTAAAGCATCTTTCATATGAGTAGAAGACATCCTATCCTCAGCGGGCATGTCCAACAAGGTATCTCTCTCTTCATTGACAAAGCGACCCCACAACCCCGCTCCCCAATCTTTCTCAGGGACCCGGTGGGCCAACAATGCTAACTCATATGCTTTGAACCATTGACCAATATCCTCATTTCTACTGTAATCTTTTATCACATCTTTGGGAAAATAAAACCTACTTTCTGCAGGCACAGATGGAGTGCTGCCACCAGAGGGATTCAACTCTAAACTCTTAGTTTTAAGCTCTATCTCCCTCAACATCTTCTCACGTTCAAACGCTAATTTCTCTCTTTCAAAATCTATTCTTTTGCTTTCCATTTCAGCTTCTCTCCTGCTTCTTGCATTCTCTAACTCCAACTGCCCTCCTAATTTAAGTTTTGCCATCTCTAATTTGTACCCCCTCTCCTTCTCCCTGTCTTCCAACTCTTCAGGAGAAAGGCCCTTAGAGGAAACACTGCTGCCGGGAGATGCCAATGGCCCATTCATGGGCTCTTCCACTTCCTCTTTCTCTTCCGGTACCACCAACGGATCAGAGGGATTTCTGGCCTCTAACCAGGCCTTCAGCGCTTTAAGGAAGTCCCCTTTCACTCTGAGACCTGTGTTAGGAACTTTAAACTGCTTGCAAAATTGCTCTAGCTCCTTTTTCTTGTAGGTATTTATCAATTCTTTATCAAATTCCTCCACAACAATAACAGCAGGGGTAGCAGCTCCGGCATCATCCATGGTCAAAACTGGCAGTGTTTAAAAAAAATAAGCTCCAGGAAAGCGGAAAACAAAAATAGAAGATCCTACCAAAACAGATTGTGGCTGCGCTATGGTCTGCTTTCACTATGTAGCGTACACTAATCACTGCACATGAGTCATAAATGCAAAGTTCAAATCCTCACTGCTGACCACCAATGTTAGAACCGTCAGTCTCTAGTTGGCAGAGGTATACACTTCTGACAAATAGGGACCCACCTTCTCTAGTCAGGGCAAGGGGATTACACACTCAGATAACCCCTGCTCACCCCCTTGGTAGCTTGACAGAGCAGACAGGCCTATCTCAGAGGCAGTGTGTTAAGCATTTATGACCACATACAGTAATAAAGTGAATGCACTACAAACAGACACAACACAGGAGTTATTATAAAAATAGGTATTTTTATATAAGGCTTAGCACAAGACCAAATAACGATAAAAATATACCACAATCTTAATAAATACTCTTTGGAAGGAAAAATAATAGTTCAGGTAAAGTTTCTTCTTAGGAAATAGTTCTTTAGCAACAAAAGTAAGTATTCTTCTAAAAACACAGTTTTTGGCAACAATGTGACCCCCACAGGAGTCACACGACGTCGAGGTTACGATATTCCCAAGGTTCGGCGTCGACCGCGAGGAGCGCGACGTCGAGCCTGGAGTCGCAACAGACCCCACAAACACAGTACCTTTAGAATGAAGCAACACGATGATCCACGGCGTCGAGAGGTCGGCGTCGATCGTGCCTCGGAGTCGGGGCGATCCACAGCGGCATCTAGAGGTGTCGGGCTGGAGCAGTGCTCACGGCGTCGAGAAGGGCGCAGCGTCGATGCGATCAGCAGCGGCGTCGAGACGGGGCTCACTTGGAGCTGGAGCCGAACTCACTACTCACTGGCATTGCTACTGGCGTCGATCGGGCCCGGCGGCCGGCATCGAAGGCTCGGGACACTGGAGCCGTACTCACGATGTCGAGCTGGATTCGGCGGCGGCCAGCGACGTCGAGATTGCAGATTTCCCCTGTGCACTGGAAACACCACGTTCCAGCAACAAGCAATTCAGCAGAGGGTGAAGTCCTTTAGCCCTGTGACTTCAACAGGAGGCTGGCACTCTTCCAGCCCTTGGAGATTTTCTTGCAAGCTTGAGAGTACACACTAAGTTCCTCTCTCCTTGTCCCTTGGCAAAAATAAAGAAGCAGCTTCAGGTTCCCCCCAGCAAACAGCACACTGGCAGAAGGGGGAAGCAAGTCCTTGGATCAGCAGGCTTCTTGTCCTTGGTTGAGGTTTCCTTGTCAGAAGTGATCTAAGTTCTTTGGTTCAGGGCTCCTTCTTTATACCCCTTTTCTGCTTTGTTGCCTTTGTCCAAGCAGGGAAATTCCCCCCATCCCAGGTTTGTTGTGGGTGTTGCCAGGCCGAGGCACCTGGCCTATTCACTGAGCAGGGCAGGGTCATCAGCCGCCCAGCAGGAGGCGGAGCCAGTATTGTCACTGGCAGGGGCAGGGCCATCAGTCACCCGGTAGGAGGTGGAGCCAGCATTGTGTCAGGCAGGGCAGGCTACCAGGGACTACTCTTCCCGCACTCTAAAGGTAACTGCCTCATTCACCCCACACTGACTCATTCAGACCTCTGGAGCCACCCAGCCCCTGACACACCTACCAAACCAGCAGAGACCGGTGGATAGTTGGACAAGAAAATAGCCACTTTCTAAAAGGGCTATTTTCAAACACAGAATTTAAAACCATCCATCCTAAAGGATGTGTTATTAAATTCTGAGTTCAGGGAATCTAAACTCGAACCGCTACCATGCTCCCTGAGTCAGATAAGATTATAATGGAGTTAATAATCAGTCTGCCCATTCTGGCCTATGGAAGGCAGGTAGCCCTTCAATAGTGAAAAACGAATAATGGCTGTAATTCACTATTAGGTCATGCCACACACATCAGGGCATGACCTACCTTTTACCAACAATGCACCCAGCCCTAGGGCCTACCATAGAGGTGTCTGAAATGTGGCAAAGTGAAGGTTTTAGAGACTGGCAAGTAGGTTTCCTTGCCACGTCGACATGGCGGTCAGGGACTGCACACTGGCTCTGCGATGGCAGGCCTGGGACACATTTTACCAGCTGCTTCTGTGGGTGGCACAACCGGTGCTGCAAGCCCACCAGCAGCAGCTAACTTACATGCCCTTGGCACACGCAGTGCACTAGACTAGGGTCTGAACAGTAAGTCAACCAAGCCAATCATGGTAACACCAATCAATGTATCAATTTAACATAGGGAGCACTTGCACTGTGGCACTGATCAGCAGCGGCACAGTGCCCAAAGCAATATTCCAGCAAAACATCGTAAACAGAGGAGGCCAACAGAATAAAATGGAGGAGAGACTCATGCCAATGATGCCAGGTCTAACAATATCCCACGCAACCCCCCACCAGGACCCCGACAGCCAACCTACTCAGAGTCCTCATGCATACAACAAGACCACAGGGACACACGCAGATATCATGTTGAACTGGCTACGGGCACATGCGCCCGGGCCCTTTATTGGCAGGGCCACGTGTACAGTGACGCCTGTGCTGGATGTGTGTGGAGTGAGTGTAAGCCATTCCGCACGGAATGTCTGGTGCTGGCAACCACTTGAACATTAGACACCATTGCAATGGAAACAGAAAACACATGCATAAAAGAGTCAACTGCTGAGCAACATGGAGGGAGCCGGAGAAAGTCCAGAGGACAGCCAACATGCAAACAGAAGTGTCAGTGAGTTGCAATGCACTGGGGATGGACACCAGAGATGAGCGCGCCCATGTGAAGAAAAAGTCTTGGATTGTGTCCCTCCGACAGATATAGAATACCTGATACAGATGCAGTGGGGTGTGTCATACCTGCATTTCTTCCCCATCAACGTCTCAGGGCCCCCACACTGTTTGAGGTGACATAGCTGCGCAACCTCTCCACAGCGCAAAACTCAATCAGTAACGGACAATGGCTTGCGGTGCACTGGCACCTGGAGTGCTGAGCAGGGTATCAGGCCGATGATGGCATCCATGACAGGTCTGAGCAACTCCGTAAGTCTGTCAGGACCACCGTGTCGACTGTGGCAGATGGCTGTTGGAGGTGGTCCTTGCGGTGGTGGCGTTTGCCTCCTGGGGTGATGCCACATCCAGGCCAGTCAGGACTCGATTTGGTGTGTGAGCCCTGGTGGGACGCTGTTGGGCCCGGAGGCTGCGTACAGTGCAGGGCCACAGAGAAATGGCGTTGATGACCCCAAGGCCAATGCTTCAGGTGCCATCCAATATCTCAGAAGAAGGGGTCCTGACAAGTACAGAGTTAGTGGCCCCGGATGCACAGTGGCCGACACAGGCACCCATCCACGGGATGGTGACTTGCGGTGCAGTCAGATGGGCCGTGCGACCTGACCATCAATGTCCAATGTTGCGGAGGGTTTCGGGGGACAGTGGAAGGTGTCCTCCAGGGCATGACGCTGAAAGGTTTGTTTTTATCCGGAAGCAGCAAATGGAGGAGTGGAATGCCACAGCCTCATTGCCACCACCAATTCGGTATCAGCTACATGAGGATAAAAACTGCCCCCTAGTCCATAGACTCAGACGCCACCAAAAGTTCGACCAGAGAGTGTCCATGATTGTTGGGGAACAGACTTAGTGGCACTGGGGCTGAGAGGGGATGCTGTCTGCGATGATGCTGGTACGCTGATATGAACTCAGCCATTGCAAAATGTGACCTACTGGACCGCAGTGTAGACCGGAGGCAGCGGTCAGCAGTGGCCCACAGCCATGTGTCGTTGGCTGGCGAGGCACAGAGTTAGTGACACAAGGGCAGTTGTCGGTAGTGTTCGAACACCTCCGTAACGATGATCTTGTTCCCTCCGGACTGCAATGCGGCATCCTCTTACGCCTCTCCGTGCGTTTGATCACATGTATTCTGCCTTTTGAATAACCGATGTTCAGTTCCAAATCTGTGACCCACTCGTGCGCAGCGTAGGCCAAGAGCAGTAGTCCGCGTAGGGCCACAGACATGTGTGGTTGTGATGCCATGCACAGATTTGTTGGCACCACATCGAAGTGAGTATAGTGACTTGTCCTATGCCTTAATGGTGTTCACTGCCATGGTGTAATTAAGACTCAGTTCCAAATGTATGACCTACCTGACCATGGTGTAGGCCTGAGGCAGCGGTCAGCATGGGCCATTCACGGAGTGTCACCGGCATAGGTTGGATGGCCCCACCGGCCTGCGTAGTTCAGGTTCAGTGACACTACGTGTTCGGACACCTCCGTGTATGTTTCATCCGGACTGAGCCGCATCTTCCTCTTACTCCTCTCCGTGCGACCACTGGTGTGGACTCTGCTATTTGTGCCTAGGTGCTGGATGTGGGACCTACTGGTCCGCAGGGTAGTCCTGGTCCTTCATCCATGTATCACCGGCTGGCGTTGAACAGGATTAGTGGCACCACTTGTCACAGGCTGGCGTTCAACAGGGTTAGTGGCACCACGTGTCACCGGCTGGCATTGAACAGTTAGTGTCACCATGTGTCGCAAGAAGCCCATATGGAACTATGCCTCACTGATCGGGTGGGGCCTGGTGCTTTTGCCGCTGGCCCGGATTTGGGGTCACTGCCATTCATGACTCAGGACACAGGTTCACACTTGGGACCTACTGGGCCGAGGAGTAGGCCTGAGGTGGCAGTAGAGTACATCAATGAAAAGGACTAAAGCGGGCCCGTGTCGTGGAGGCTGTGATGATCTGAGGAGGCTGCCAAAGTTGCGGGACCCGGGCTTGGAGCTTGCGCCGGAACGTGGTGGGCCCTCCTTGACACACGTCGGTGTCGGCATGTGATCAGTGAGGCCTGGCTGCGCAGGGGCGGGCCTGACGGGTTTGTAGTCCAGCATGCCGGGGTCCGGCAGGTGCACAGCATCACAGGCAACTCCGCTCTAAAGGACGGCGCCAGCCTCGTGGCGGGGTGAGAGGCGCTCCCCTGGCAGAGACGTTGGACTTTCCTGAAGAAGACCACGCCCAGGGCTACGTGTTTCTTATTCACAGCCCTACGCAGGTGTGGCATACGCTGGGCCATCCCACTCAGGTCAAGCTTGGGGGGTGTGTAACAGGCAAGATTTACGCGAGGTCCCCCACTGACTGTGGTGATATGGTTGCGTCCACTACACTCCATACACCAGAGGTGTATGTCGCCATGGATATGGGTGTGTGCTGCATACTGCTGTCTGTCCGGCACATCTCCGCCACTCTTGGCATTGTGTACTTTCTCAATCATGGTACTACTGCATCCTTCACACATGCCTGTTTGCCACCTCTCCCCACATTCGGCTGTTGTGTGGCTGAGGTGCCATGCCGTTGATGGCTCATGTTCACGGCTTGGCCAGGTAACCATTGTGAGTTGTTCTGTCGTGTCCGGTCTGTGGGCATGTTGTTGTGCATGTTGGTTGTGATTTTGTGACGTGTGCATTGCCATAGTTGTGATTTGCATGGTTGTGGAGTTGAGGTGAGTGTGGTGTTCATTTGGAACTTGCCAAGGGGCTGTGCATTTCCCTTGGTGCCATTCTGGGAGTGCTGGTTGCTGATGGACTGTCGGAGGATGGAGGAATCATGCACACTGGCTGTGTATTTGAAGGCAGCATTGTTGGAGGTTCCACGGTGTTCTGTTGTTGCCTGCACATCGGGGTGGAACGTGTGCTTTCTGTTGCGGTGATTGTGTGCTGTGTCACCAGAGGGCACAGGTGGGACATGTGTGCTGTGGATTGCCCCCAACACGTGCGTGCATCCTGCTATGGCGTATGGTCCTTGCTTGGTTCCAGCGTGACTTGCGCATTATGTTGGACGTATGGGGACTGGGGTACCAGAGTGATGGCGATGTCCAGGACAGGTGTGAGGGACTTGGATGTGGCTAGCAGTGAGGCTCCTCCGACTGTGGCAGGTGTTGGTTGGGGGTGCCAGGTGCCAACAGGTGCAGCCAAGCCAGCAGCTTGGTGTGGGGTGGGATGTTGGTTGTCTGCTGTGTTTGTGCTGTAGGCCTGTTGGGCGATGATGGTCGGGATGCGTGGGATGGTTGTCCCTTTCAGCCTGTGGTGGACGGTGACATTGTCAGTGGTTGGGTCTGTGCAGCTGGTACGCTTCCTGGGGGTCCGCTGTCTTTGTCTGCATTGTGTCTGTGGTGGTCCAGGGGGGGGGGTTCCAGGTGTGGGTTCTGGTCCTGGGGTGGTGTTGGTGGGTGTTCTGGCCCTCTTGGGTGTCCGGGCCGCATGATGGGTAGCTCCATGGCATCTGTTGTCCTTCCGATGCGGCCCTGGGCTGTGCTCCCTTTTCCCTGGGCTGTGCTCCCTTTTGTTGTGCAGGGTGCCGTCCGACTTTAAACTAGGTCAGAGCAGGTGTTGATTTCCTGGTGCTAACGTGCCTCATCACCTGGTTTGTGTTTTTATCACAGTTCTGTCTGGTCGTTGAGAATGTTGAGGTGTGATGTTGTCGTAGCTTTTGGCACGGGAACGCCCACTCTGCATCTCATTAGCGATAGTTGCGGGGGGCCTCTGTGGCGATGTTTTTTGCGGCTGCTTTCGCGGGTAAACTGGTGCTGTGGGCTGTTAATACCAGCTTGTGAATGTGGTGATAACTTTATCGCAACTTTGGCTGCGATAAAGTGCCGTTGACTCGGCAATAGTTTCTTGTGAATATGCCCCTTAATGTTTCATTTACCACATCTTGCACATCAAAAGGAACAAAACCCAGATAAGAGATTGTGTTCTGTACAGTATAATTTGCTCCAACATTTACTCAGTGACATATCTGTAATACATTCTGCTTCAGACATACGAGACCTTTTAGATATATGTAGTGGATCACTGCTATTTACTCTCAACACTCATCAAGATGCACAAGAATTTATAATGGTCATGCTTGAAATTTGAGCAGAAGAAGAAATTGATTTTGTTTACTTATTTGGACTGAGTTACAAATGGAACCCTGACTGTGAAGACAGGTCTTTTACATCTACCACAGAAATAAATTCTGAGCGATTTCTGTACTTAACACTACCAGATTGGAAAACTGGTGCCAGATTGGTTAAAAATGCAAACCAAAATATGTCCTGTCCAAATTGTAGATCAGATGTTATTTCTACATTGTATCTACAAAGATCTAGAAAATATCTTATATTAATGTTACAATAATACAGAACACATGGTACTAAACTGCAAACTGAAATTAAATGCTGGACAAATATCAGTTTCTGGAAAAACGTATACTACTGTAACTATTATCTTTCATGAAGGACTTAATATAACATCTGGACACTACACTGTGTCTTTAAAGAGTG
The DNA here is from genome assembly GCF_964204655.1 of Triturus cristatus. Lineage (NCBI taxonomy): Eukaryota > Metazoa > Chordata > Amphibia > Caudata > Salamandridae > Triturus > Triturus cristatus. Next base: position 385,301,414 of record NC_140588.1, read on the forward strand.
AAAGTGGATGGATGGAATACAATGGGCCCGATTCACAGAACTAACTTAAGACAAAATCCTAAACTTACTACCATTTTGGTATTCACAGAAGACACTTACTCATTTTGGTATTCACAGAAGGCACTTACTCATTTCGGTATTCACAGAAGTTAGGAGTCCTAACTTTAGGACTCCTAAATGCCTTCTGTGAATACCGAAAGTCTTAAAATTAGGATTGTTCGCAGTTTAGTAGTAGTATAGTTAGGACCCCTAACTTTAGGACTCCTAAATGCCTTCTGTGAATACCGAAAGTCTTAAAATTAGGATTTTTCTCAATTTAGTAGTCGTAAGTTTAGACTTAGGACTACTAAATTGAGAAAAATCCTAATTTTAAGACTTTCGGTATTCACAGAAGGCATTTAGGAGTCCTAAAGTTAGGAGTCCTAACTATACTACTACTAAACTGAGAAAAATCCTAATTTTAAGGCTTTCGGTAGTCACAGAAGGCATTTAGGAGTCCTAAAGTTAGGAGTCCTAAATTTAGGACTACTAAATTGAGAAAAATCCTAATTTTAAGAATTTCGGTATTCACAGAAGGCATTTAGGAGTCCTAAAGTTAGGAGTCCTAACTATACTACTACTAAACTGCGAAAAATCCTAATTTTAAGACTTTCGGTATTCACAGAAGGCATTTAGGAGTCCTAAAGTTAGGACTCCTAACTTCTGTGAATACCGAAATGAGTAAGTGCCTTCTGTGAATACCAAAATGAGTAAGTGCCTTCTGTGAATACCAAAATGGTAGTAAGTTTAGGATTTTGTCTTAAATTAGTTCTGTGAATCGGGCCCAATGATCGCAACCTTAAACCTAAACGAAAACTGCCTTTCAAACTAACAAATTCTTACCTCCTGTGGGTTTAACCAAATCTCTATGGAGTATTTTTGGGAATAAGTAATGTACGGTGTTTCTTCTACATAGATCGTCAATCCCTTGGACATCATTAGGCCTATCTGGGGTGATGTCTTCAAAAAGTTCTCCAAAATTCAAAAGTCCTTTTATCTTCCTCAAAGGAGTTAATATAACATATGGATACTATACTTTCTAATTAAAGACTGAAACTAGATGGCAACAATGCAGTCACAGCAACCTTCAATTGAAACCAAGTAATGTATTGTATTTCATCTGCATGGATCATCAGCTTTATAGACATCATTCACCTTACTAGTGGTGATGTTTTTAAAAGTATCTTCAAAATTCAACTGTAGTTTACATTTATTCGTAGTTGTGCACCAGGTATAATAATAAAGGAAAATGTTTTACGGTATGTTTGTTTACATTACTGTAGTATGTGTAAGCAAAACAAGTGTTTAATAAACTGTAGTGAGTGCAATGCATAGTTTCACTTTTTATAGTGATGTACTTTTTAGTTATGTTTTTTCTACCATCCATACGATTGTTTTTTCACCACTGTTCAAGGATGAAGCTTCATAGAGTACATATTTTATGATGTGAAAGTTGGGAACAGTAAAAAAGGGAAAATGAAATGTTTCACTAAATTGTGAAATACTGTTACAGCAGGAGCAATGTATACAGTTATATTTCTTAAATTTTGTAAATCAAATACTAACTTATATTTCTATTATTTTTCTTTCACTTCAGGTATTGGAATGATACGTGTTTAGATGTATGACCATACATGTAGTGCCACATTCATATTTTTTGACACAGTCATGCAAACGGTCTTCATGTCTAAAGACCACTTGGTATCCTACCCCACAGTTTCTTTTACCAGGTACAGGTACTAGAAAACTGCCTTGCAGTTGATTGCCATATTCATGAGCTCTGGAAACTGATCCTAACTCAGCCATACAGCTACCCACATATCTACTCACTTATCCATACAGCCACTCACACACCCACTCACTCATCCATATGAGCACAGACAGAGCCACTTAGTCACCCATAGTCACTCATGCAGCCCCTCACTCACTCATATAGGCACTCATGTACCCTTTCTCTTACTCATGCAGGTACACACACACAGTTACTTGCCCATATTGCCACTCACATACAGTCTCTCACCCGTACACCATTCACACAGCCACTCATTCTCCTATGTAGCCACTGACAGACATAGCCATTACTGATACAGTCACTCTCTAATGCACTTACTCACCAATGTAGGCACTCATGAACCCTGTCAGTCACTCATACAACCACTAACAAACCCACTTACTCATCCTCACAAGCACTCAGATACCCATTCACTCACTCATACAGTCACTAATCTACCCACTCACTCACACATTCGGTCAGTCACTGAGCCATTCACTCACTCATAGAGCTACTCACAACCCCCACTCAATCACCCATATAGCTACTGACACAGCCAGTCACTCATCCATACAGCCACTGTAACATGCACTCAGCCACCCTTAAAGGCACTCATACACCCACTGAGCCACCCTTAAAGGCACTCATACACCCACTGAGCCACCCAAACATGCAATAAAGCACCCTTTCCCATACTGATACTCACACACCCACCTACTCACGAATACAGATACTCACAGACACACTCACTTACTCATATAGCCACTCATGTACCATTCACCAATATGGCTACTCACAGCTGCATTCACTCACTGACACATGCACTCACACATACATTTGTTCACCCATACAGACACTCATACACACACTCAGCTACTCATACAGGCATACTCATACAGGCATTCACCCACCTTCTCACTCACTCAACAATATAGACACTCAAATAGCCACTTACTCACTGATACAGCCCCTCATGCACCCACCCTCTCATTCACTGAAATAGCTACTCATTCACCCTTTCACTCACTCATGAAGGTGCTAAAACACGCAGTTACTCACCCATACAGCCACTAACACACACTCACTCACCCATATGGAAACTCACTCAGCCATGTACTCACATATATAGCCACTAACATACTGAGTCACTCACCCATACAGCCACTCACTCATTCATCCATGCAACCACTCACAATGCCACTCCCTCACCCATACAGCCACTAACACACAAACTCACTCACCCACTCACTGACCCACACAGCCACTCACTCAGTCATACAGCCACTTATGCACCCAGTCACTCACCCATGCAGCCACTCACACAACCACTCACTTACCTATACAGTCATCCACACAACCACTCACATGCTCATACAGTTATTGGCACACCCACTTACACCCCCATACAGCCATTCACATACACACACACTCACTCACTTATACAGATACTCATCAAGACACTCACTCACTCATACAACCACTAAAACATCTGGGTCTGGTGGCTTAGTGGACTAATGCATTCACTGTAGGGGCCTCTGTGCACCCTCATGGTCACAGGTTCAAATTCTGGTGGGTCCACTCAGCCTTTCATTCTACTGAGGTCAATAAAATGAATTCCATTGAGTTGGGTAACATTAAACATCTGTTATTCAGCACCAAGACACCCTTGGGTGAAAGTGCGCTTTGCAAATACACATGTTATGTTATTCACTCAATCACACAGCCACTCAGACATCCACTCATGCACCCATACAGATATTCACACAGCCACTCACTCACCCATACAACAATTAAGACACATACTCATTCAGCCATGTAGTCACTGACACATGCACTTACTCACCCATGTAACAACTCACACACTCATGCAGGTACTCAGGCACCCACTCACTCACCTATACAGCCTCTGACTGAGGCACTCACTTACACCTAAAGCCAGTCATGCATGCCCACACTCATACAACCACTGACACACATATTAAGCACCCTATCCAACCACTTACACACTCAGTCACTCACCCATACATTCATTCATACACTCGCTCACTCACCCATAAAGCCACTCACCCATACAGGCACCCACACAACCACTCACTCACAGAGCCGGGATGGCCGTAGCAGGCATCGGGCATTTCCCTAGGAGGCTGGAAGGGTTGGGCTGGTTTTGGAGAGGTGGGAGCTGGTTTTATTACTGGGAGCGGTTTTGCAGCAGTGCTGCAATATCGGCCTCCAGTAACAAAAGCAGCAGTGCTGAGAGCTGGTTTAGTTAAGCCGCAGTGCTTTATACCTGCACCCTCCCCAGGGCTGGTCTGATAAAATTGCCAGAGCTGCTTTGTGTTCTCAGCCCGGCCCTGCTCACTCATCCATACAGTGACTGACACTCACACTCAATCATCTATACAGCAACTCACACATCATGCACCTCACTCAAACATACACTCACACAGGCACTCGCTCACCTATACAGCCACTGATACATGTACTCACTCACTGATAACCCAGTCACACAACCACTCACTCACCCATACAGCTACTCACACACTGACTTATACATACAAACAGGCACTAACATACCCACTCACCCACCTAAACAGGCACATACACAAGCACCACTCACTCATCCATACTGCTAGTCACACACCCATTCAAAAATCTGTACACTCATGCACCCATTCAATCAGTAATAGACCACTCACACTAATTCACTCACCACTGACACACTGGCAGTCACTCACTGTAACAGAGACTAATACAACCACTCACTTACTCATACAACCACTAGTACATGCACTCGCTCATACATTCAATCACTTACACAACCATACACTCATTTAAACATTCAGTAACATACCAGTATATATAACAAGAAATAGTCACACAGTTGCAAACTAAATTAAAATGTGTATGTGTTATTGATCTGACCTAGAGTAGATATAGCTTGCTCACCTACACTGAGTACCACCTTGCATTTTGTTCAAAGATGCCAAACTTTGCAAATTCCGGGATAGTATCCGGTATGTCCGCAATGCGTTCACCAGGAGATGATGTGCCTGTCTCCAGGAGCACATCTTCCTTGCTGGCTCTCTCTATTTCTGCTCTTGCCAGACAGGTTCCATGTATTGTTCGGAGATGCTTGTATATGCTAGAAGTACCACATGAGTACTTCCCCTCACTACCACAAGATAGAATATTCTGGCACAGTTTGCACATGACTTTTCTTGCACTTACTGTTTTTCTCCTGGGTGAGTTTGAGAAAAATTGTCAAACAATGCTTTCTTTTTTTTTGCCCGTACTTCTTCTTCTTCAATTGAAGAGTTCTTATATTGCTCTCAATGATCTTCAGGAGCAGACACCATCTTCAATCATTGGAAAAAAATAAAGTAAAACACCAAAGAAACACAAAATGGTCAGTGGCAATTGGAAAGTGTGAAAAATCACATCCACTTCTACAATATGGAGGAAAAGGATGGGACCTTCCTGCATTCATGATAGAAAGGTGTTTAACCTATCAAATCCATTTGTTTCTGTGTCACATGGGATGCGCGATGCGGCTCCTGTGCGGGGTGACTTTGCAAAATACATTAAAATCTCATTTACAATGTATTTTCTCTCTAATTATACTACTTTTCTGACTCTATTAGTAAACCTCTTTCCTTAAAGTAAACCTTAAAAGTTTCTATATATGTGTTTTACTACCACCAGAAATACTCCAGAGTCGAGCGCCCAGCTCAAATCTGGAAATACGTGCAGGCACGGTGCACAATAGCATCACGACTCCTCAAAAAATATTAAAACGACTTTTAACCCTTTCGGTGCTCATGACGGAATGGTTATATCCGGGAGAGGATTGGTAGGTAGTGCTTGATAATGGCTTGTGGTGTTGAGCTGTCACATTATTTCAGCGTCGTACATGTCAATGTCCATAACGACAATTCCCCCTCTCTTGTCTGCTGGTTTGATGACCATGCTTTTGTTTTGAGTTCGGTTAAGGAGAGCCTCTTTTTCCGCCAGGGTCAAATTGTAAGGTATGAACTTGTGTTCACTCTGGATAGTCTTTAGTTCATGGAGGACCAATCTTTCAAATGCTAACATTTCTGGGGGCATGAGAATCGCCGGCGGATGGAAAGTAGAAGGTGCTTGAAAGGGAGAGTAACCGATCTGGTCATTGGAAGGTCTATATGCATAGAACTGCTTCAGTCTGATGCGCCTAAAAAATTGTAAGAGAGTTTCCTGTAGTTAGAAGAAATTACTTCTGTCTGTAGGGACAAAGGAAAGACCTTTGCTCAGGAGGGGGAATTCATGGGGTGTAAGTACATGTCTGGAAAGGTTGAAAATATGGAAAGTTTTTTGATTATGATCAAGTGTGGTGGTAGAATCAGTTACTGTTGAGGCCCCTATTGGTAGAACTTGCGGCGGGTCTGTCGTTTCCGGGAGTATTGATATTGGTAATTGCCTCTGGTCCGTCCTCTTCCTCGTCCTCGATTTGTGTCTAAAAAACCAACAGGATGAAGGGGTTGTGGTCTGTTTTGGGGTCTGTTTGAGCTGTGGCCCTCACCCAGATCTGAGCCTTCTACTGAGGTGTGTGAGAAATCCGAAAAAGTTATTCTCTGGTTGTTTCGATATCTTCCTCAATTTTGGTATCTGGGAGGTTGGTAAGGTATGTTGTAGAACTCTCTCATAGGTATGGGTAAGTTTTTTTATTGTGATAGTTTTTTTATGTCCTTTTGAATCATTGTTTTTGTTGTTGTTTTGTTTAAAAGTGTTGAAGGTGGATATCGTGGTGTTAATTTTATCCAAAAGGTTTTTTGCATCTGTGAGTCTGTTTTGTCCAGCTCCATGCAGTTGTCTTCAATTGCTGTGTCTATTCCAAGGATCGTCCAAGGTCTAGAACAGGTGGTGGCCAAATGGCTGAAACCTACTCTAAATTTGGGGTCCTGTGTGAAAATTGCCAGGGTGTTACGGATTTGTAACCCCAAAGGGATAATAATGGATTTCAGATACTCCGTAAGCATCCTGGCATGAAGGTTGGTGCGAATTTGATTTTCCTTAATTTCTCGAGTCTGTCTAAGAGGATACGGAAGGAATTGGGAGCTGCCGGGGCAGTGGTAGGGGTAGAGGAAAGAAGAGAAGGTCCACTTCGAATTTTTTCTATATAGTTATCAGTATAAATAGGAGTCTCCCGGGAAACTATAATGTATAAACTAAGCAAACATATTATGTCCAAGGAATTGGTACAAAGTAAACGATCCCACAAGGATCACCTCTTGCAACCCAGCGGTTGCTCAAAGTAAGTACTAACAACTACAGGAGGATACCCATACACCCAGTTGAGACCAGGGTGGATAATTTGTAACATACAACAATGTCTCAACAGGTATTATTTTGTTGGCAATTATAGAAGATTATGCACAAAATATGCTGCAAGAAAAAGGGAATATTTTAAAAGGGGGGGGGGTGTAAGGGAGACAAGAAAACAGACAAGATTTCTTGGAAAAAGTATTTTTCATATAATTTGTTAATAGATCAAAAACAAAAGCACTTTGTTACATGACATTTAATGTAAGCTATAAATGACATAAGGAAAAGGTGGGGCATCACAAATCTGACACAAAAATAATAATGTTCTACCAGTTTTTTTTTTTGCGAAGATAGAGCTACGTTCGATGAGAAATTATTAAAAAGTCCTTTAGGGACACTGGCATACTTAGTCCGGGAAGTAGAGTTCTTCCTCAAACTCAGGTGGTTCACCCAGGAGTTGGTCAGCTAACACATTTGAATCAATTTAGGACCAATCACCCTCCTCCTCATCCTGTGCTGCTGTTTCAGGAATGGCAGGAGACTGGTCCTTCTCACTGTAACAACTGCACCAGATGCACTGAACAAACGTTCAGCAGATACATTGGCAACAAGACAAGCCAGATACTTTATTGCCAGTCTGCTGAGCTCTGGCCATTCGCACATCTTCCCATACCAATACATCAATGGATTTTGATCCACATAGATCTCTTTTGGATCATCCAGATACTCCTGGAATATCCTGTGGATGGTCTTTGGTTCTGCCACTTGCTCAACCTGTTTTGCCATCACCTCCTCACTGGACTTGAGCCCTGAAAATTGAAACCAATTCAATTCAGAGGTTGGGTCAAGTCCTTCTGTTGCTGTTGTTGCCGGTGTTCTGGTTGAAGGTGTTGTTGGCTGCTGTGAGAGAAGACTGGCCACTCTGGATGTTGAAGGTGATACCCCAGACCTGAGGGGTGGAACTCAAAGTTCTATCCGTTCTTTTAAGACTCTGGCTTGCACTACAATCCACCTCTTATATTTTAAAACATCCCCTTCAGAAAAAGGAATGAAAATGGGCAGAAATGTTTGGTACCATGGATCAAGTAGTGAGGCACAGATATAGTCTTAGGACGTGATGATGTCATGTTGCAGCCTTGTATTACAAATCAAGTGAAGGATTAAGGTCTCAGTCAAGGCATGCGCTTCTGTGTTTTCAATCACACCTGCAGGGGTGAACCTTTCAGACACCTTCTTTACCTGGTCCTGTAGGAGATGCAACAGTGGGATAGTTTGCCCCATCATACTGTCCTCCTTGCTAACTACCTTTGTGAAAACCTCAAAGGGAGTAGCATCTATGTCCAACATTTGACTAGGCCCTATTTGTCAGTATCCATGGTCATAGCGTTCCAAATTGCATCCCCTCTTTGAATAGCAGTCATTGATCTGTTTGTACTGCTCAAACATGTAAAAGGTCGAGTTCCGATGTGTTGGCACCTTCTGTATCAGGGCTTTAACTGGTACTCTAATTTTATACTGAATAATCTGCAACTGTTTCCAGGCTTTAAAAGAATGGCTGAAATGAGTGCAGATTCTTCTTTAGGTGGTCCGTATGTTGCTGAATATGTCTTTTTTTTTTAGGAAGTCTTGCACCACCAGGTTGATGAAATGGGCCAAACACAGGATCATAAAATAGTCCATCTGACATGGCCTTGATTATGTTACTGATTGTCTGTGGCAACAAATTGAATTCTAAGACCACTAAGTCCCAGCCATTTATACACCTTGATGTTAAATTCCTCCAAAATGTTTACAGCTGTATGGGATTTCGCCATGGCAAACATGGCCACTGTTGCATGTCGCCGAATGCTCTTAAAACTTTCTTCAGGGCCAAAACCTGCAGATATCTTTTGATTTATCCCTGCAAAAGAGATCCAGGGGCAGTGATGCAGATGCAATCAGTCGCCTGACAACTGGCCCTCATGTCTGTTGTTAGGTGGATGGTGTGAACAACACTTTGCTGTAAAGCTTGTCTAGCCAACTGCAGCACATCGTGTTGTAGCGCTGGAACAGCAACTCTGGCAAAATAGGTCCTACTTGATACCTTCCATTTCAGGCAGATGGCTACCACAAATTCTAAGAATCCCACTCCTTTCATAAAACACAAGCATTTGCAATGCAATATGTCTCGCATTTGAAAAAGTTTAAGCTATTGGCATTGTTCATGACAATGCCTTTTTTATCTATTTTATACAACAAACACATAAATAAATGCCATTATCTTTTACAATGCCAATAGCTAGTGTTGCATTATTATTAGCAATGCCAACTGCTCACACTTTTATAATGCAAGACCTATTGCATTGCAAATTCTTGTTTTTACTATGTACCTTCCTTCTCCAAAGTTACATTGATCAGTATGCAATGTTGTAACATTTCTTCTGCAAATTTACGTCATCCTCACACAGGATTGTAACTGTTTTTGTTCATTGTTTTCTCAAGGGAAGAGGATGTGTTGTACTTACATTTCCTGCTGCTCAGCTAGTATGCATTTGTGTATATATGGAATGTTGGAATGCCTGATGACTGTGTGGAACGTTGGTGTGCCTGGTGGACTGGAGGAACGACAGTTAGAGAGAGTGGGCTGAGCAGCAAAGATGCCGCTCCTGGTGGGGCCATTAACCAACTTATATACTTGTAACTACCATCCTGTAACTTACCAATAAACCTCTACTTTGGTTTACCTCGTGACTACAATCCATCATTTCAACACAACAGCTTCTTTCTGACCAAACCTGTGAACGCCATGACGGCGCATTCAGCAAGGTGTCTTAAGTGCACGGTATGTAGGTCACTTGTCCCTGTGACTGAGCATATCCCAAGACGCTTGTAGCGAGACAATGCTCAGACTCATCACAACCACACTCATAGAAGCGAAAAACATCACCTGACACTTTTCATTGTTGCACTTATCTCATCATAACATTAAGGACCACTTGGTCAGAGCAGCTCTCCCCAGCACCACAAACACTGGTACCCTTCATGACCATTGGTCGTTACCCTCTTTGACTGGTCATAATAAATGTGGCAATTGTTCAGTATGTGGTTTTACCAATGACTGCAAAGAATTTGTATATGGTAATATACGTAAACCACTCACACAATTCAGTAATTGTAACACCTGTAATGTGATTTATGCTATCTTATGTCCCTGCGATATGATCTACATAGGTCAGACCACACAAAAAATTCGGGTACGAATCTGCCAACACAGAAGCAGATTAAGATGCAAAACTCCGAACGCTCCATTGGTTGAACATTTTGAGGCCAAGGGCCACTCTGAGAATGAAATACGCTGGACAGTAATCTCTGTAGTGAAGATCCCACCCAGAGGCGCTGATCTCGCCCAACTGCTAAACAAAGAGGAATTGAAATGGATTCTCAAAACAGGAAGCATACACAGTGGGCTGAATCGCCTTGAGGACTGGACCTCTTTACTATGAACTTTTTTGGATTCATTTTCACTCTACAATTTTCTGAACAATGACTAATACCTACTCTAGGTCACACCCCCGTGGGTTCCACACCAGGCTCCGTGATTAATGGTAATCGTTTCCCATCACTGGATGTCTGATGGTTATTGCTCCACATAAATCACATATTTTATTTATATGTATGTACATATTGTAAATTCTTTGTAATATGCGATTTGCGTTTACCATTCACTTTCTCACTGAATCCCTCCTCTTTTCCACTCGTCCCGCTACCCGCTGGCCACCTTTCTCATTATTTAATTACCCTTCCAACATGGCGCCTTGGTTCCGCCGACAATTGCCTTCACACTCGCACGACCTTGCTCCCTGGCCACATGATACACCATGTGACCACCCACATGACCTGAAACACCTACATTAGGTAGCTTCACCTATCTGCCCCCACAGTTGATCCGGCATCGTCCGTACACACTGCATGGTCACGGAACCCATTTCTGCAAGTTGATTGAGGTAAGCCCTTCCACCACGCACTCGCGATCCAGATGTCCCGCTTCTTATACTTGGATCCTTATTCATTTCTTTCACTTTCTTTCACTAGACCAATCCGTGTCCTTCCTCCCGGAAGAATTGTCCGTAGGTAAGCCCTTCATTCACGGCACGCCCTACGCATTCACTACTACACTTCGCCCTTCTTATGTTTTCCATTTATTCACAGGCATTGTCCTACCGTAAATTCGCATCCTTAACTCAACGTTACCTTATCGTGAATCGGCATCTTCTCCGTTGCCTCCATGGCAACTTGAGGTAATCCCCCATCCACTTACCCCCTCTTCACCTTCGTTCCCCGCCACCCCTCCTTTGACCCTTCGGATTCTACAGGCTTCTTCACTTAGCGTCCTCGTGCGCCTCACGGGTCCACATCGTACCGCGCAACTAGTGACTATTAAACCACGGTTGTCATGATGTCTTTTACATTTTTTTAACGTAACCTTTAAAATCGTCTATTTTCGTATTTTTGTTTAGACATTAGTTGCCATAAAACAACTGCTTACGATGTCACTTCTGCATAGGAATGCACACTTGAACGAGCACTTGATCTGACGTAGTACCTTTTTGATGCGAAATGTAATGTTTATATGTAATTACAAATCGATTGATTATTATTTTCCTTTTTCCCTTCCCTCCCCTTTATTATTTTCATTGTTTTTCCCATATTTATGATGGTTGTACGTTTGCCTTATGTCCGATGTTTACTCAGGCATTCTAAATAAGGGCAATTTAACTAATTTAGTCCTGATGATGATCCTGTATCTCTCTCATAAGGATCGAAACGCCGTCGACTCTGTTGCCCACCCTACACCTTAAATATTGCTGTATGTAATATAATGTGAAGGTGGCAATCTGAATATCAGATGTTTCGCTATTCATTATTTCTCAAAGAAACATCACTGTAATTGCCTGAATGTGTTTTGTCATTTTCTGTCTACTTGGTATGTAAGTCATAGGATACAGGCGTGTGTCCCACCGAATTTCTACTTACATTTCCTTGTTTACTGTCAAGAATTTCTACTTATTAAAGTTGCCATGCCCGGCTGGACATTGGCTATAATATAGTTCCAATTTTGACTATATTCATTTATTTGCTCTATCGTTTGGTTTCAGGGACCCCTGTTTCCTGCAATACTTATCTCATCATATGACATCCCTAGAAGCATCTTGTGTTTTTCTTTTGCATCGATCAAGGTTAAAAAAAAAAGGGCCATGTTTTTCAAAGATTTTGAGTGCAGGTTTTTTGTGTGATGTGCAGTAGTGGTGTTTTGAACCCTGTAGGTAGGGCAAAGCTTGACGATCCGATATTATGAAGGGACCTAAGTTACAGACCAGCAACGGCAGCCCCGCTCCAACCAGCATCCTCCCATGACTTCAGCTGGCCACCTACCCGTACCAAACCCATTCCAGAACCACATAACCCCAGAGTTCTTCACAGGCAACACCTAGCCCAAAACGTGTTGCTCTCGTCACCGCCCGAGGCCCCACCATAAGCCTCCCACACCAGATTATTTTAAAGCTCCTTGTTTACAGAAGCTGTCTGTGGAGGCCAGCCCCCACTTTATGGTGATCAGTTATGGTTAGAGGGAGATCGGGCGTTAATTGTTCCAGGGCGTTCCGGGGCGAAAGGCAGAGGTAACCCTAAAAGTAAGAAGGGTGACATGTGGGCTTGGCTTTTTAAGGAGTTGAGGAAAGCAGCCTCCTAGGAAAACAAGGAAGGAAAACTGAGACCTCGCCTTAATAAAACCTAAATAAATGTCTGAAGGGAGAGAAATAAATACAAAAAAAGACAAAGGAGCTGGGCATTTTGGGGTGGGGAGGCAAAAGACAGCGTGACTGAGGAAGTACTGTGGGGTGGGGGGAAGCGCAGAGGAAGCTGTAAGCCACAAAGAAAGATGAAGAAGAGGGCTTTATAAAAGGGAGCCCGGGAGTTAGTTGGGTAAATGCAGACCCTAAGAAATCAGGAGACGGGTCCTTTAACGAAGGGAATTTCAACAGAGCGGGGAAGGACGTAGAGGCCATTGGTGGGAAGGAAGGGGCAGGTGTGTCACAGATCGAGTAGGGTAAAAATGTGGAATTCGGAGAGGGGAGTAAGGGAAAGAGTGAGTGGTTAGCTTCAGAAAGGGGAGTCTTGGAAAGGAAGGTGAGCAGAGGGAAGGGACGGGAAATAGGACCTTTAATAAAGACCATGTTGAGCAGTCAAGAATGGGAGAAGTAAGCTTCAGAAAGGCGTGTGAGAGTAAGGGTCCAGGAGGGCGAAAATATGCTTCTATTAGAGGAAATGGAAGCCTTAAAGAGGGAGTGAAAATGAGACGAGAGGGAAAGGCTAGTCTCACAGAGAGAGGCCATAATAAGAGGCAGGCACTGCTGAGATGCCGAGGAGACGGGAAGTGATGGAGGTGGTAAATACCGGAGAGAGAGATGGGGCAGCGATTCCCAAAAAGGAAAAGGGTGTTTCGGAAAACCAGGAAAGGGGTTAAGGCTAAGGGCGAGATAATTAATGTGGATGGCATGTCTCAAAGGAAGTAGGGATAGGATCTCAGATATAACAATATGAAGCCGTCTTCACAAAGAGTGGAGCGAGGTCTGGAAAAGAGAAACGGCAGAGGGTTAGAGATGAGCCGGTGAGGCATATTTCTTAATGGGAGGCGTGGGTTTCAGTGAAGCGAGACAGGAGCCTCAAAAGGCAGGGCCGGAGAGAAAAGACGGCGATAGACATTTAAAGGAGGGAGATGTGAGCCTCAGAGAGAGGCAACGTGGGGAATCCTTAAGGAGGGATAGGGTGGGGAGCTGTAGAAAGGCCACGAAAGGATCATGCGAAGGAAGGGAGAAGAGTCTTGCAGGGCCCGCTAGAGGAGTGGTTAAAACAGGGCCTCTGGTGAATGGGAGAGGAACAATGAACACGAGTCTTGTTGTCAGTGGAACGAGGAGGGAGGAGCGGGGGGTGCAAGGAAGAGGAAAAAGAAGGGGAGCAATTAAACTGGGCAAGTGGGAAGGATGAAAGGCGAGAATAGTAGGTACCATACATGACAAGTGGCCCATGCCATTCGTGATTACAAAGCAACAGCGAAACTGAAAATGGCGCCCCACCTTTCAACATGTTGTGAGGCTAAATCCCCGACTCTGGCCACTCCTACCCTTCAGGGCCCGAAGAGGCATACCTTACTCAGCTAGGAACCAGCAACAACAAGCGTGTTAGAACGGCAACATAAGAAGACGGACAGTAACAGGGAGACCGTGGGAGAGGAAGATGGTGAAAGGGATCGACTGATGAAAGTAAATTATGGGATCGGTGTGGGGAAAGGAGGACCAGTGCAAGAGGAAACAAGTGGCCGTGCGGTGGCGAAAGTGAAAGTGATCGCGATCAAACATCAAACCGGCCGTGCGGCCGTGAAAGTGAAAGTAATCATGGTCAAGCGTGGCACGCGCGCCCACGCACATGCACTGTAGCTCTAGGCTGGCCTGGTAGCACTTTTTGGAACCCTCTCAATAAGTCCCGCCAGACCAGCGCATGCGCTGGGTCAGGCGAGACCTAAAAAACGGCAGGAGGTGCAGCACTTAACTTTTTGCCAGCTTTCTGTTATACAAACGTGCAGTTGGGTGGTTCCGCTTATAGATCCCCTCCTGCTTAAAGATGTCCAGAATAGTAGCATTGATTTTCTTCTTTTTTGAGGCCACCAACATAAGCGTCTTTAAAGAAGTTGATGGTGGTGGTAGACTCAATGCATGTCGTGGAGGGGCAGTTACTCTATGCTGTTTTGACTCCATCTCACTCTGAATTTTGTGCCATTGTAATGTCGCAGAGGTGGATGAATCTGCTAGCGCATTGCTGGGGACAGGGCTGCTCTGCTTGAAGATGTCACCCTCTTCTTCCTAATCATCACTTTCCACCATGATTGGACTTGTAGCTGATGTTCCCCGGCTCTCCTCACCACCACGATCATGTTCAGCAATTTTTTTATGGTGCTCCTCCCACTTGATTGTGTGGTGCTTTTTCATATAATTTGTTTGGCCTCCAGTACCACAATGTGTACCAGGCATACTTCAATGAACACTTGCGCTGCAAATGCTGCATATTTCAATGTGCTCCCCTCTTTGCTAGCCGTAAAAAAGTCCCAAACAAGGGAGGAGTACTTTTTTACTGTGCCATTGCCAAAGCCTGAAGAAGAAATGGAAGTAGGTGGGTGTGAGATTGCCTCTGTGTTTCTCCTGAGGTAGGGGTTGGTGCAGGTCTTAGCCGGGATTTTGCAAATATAGGAGCTGGTGGCAGTGCTACCTGTACCACATCCCTCAGAGCAGGTTAAAAGGCAATGTCAGATTCCTCTGTGTCACCTTCCACCATGACTATCTCGTCATCCTCATCCTCCTCATCATCCCCTTCTAGAAGTGTAAGTCTTTCAGGATATTTTCTTTTCCCTTACCTTTCCTGTTGTCTCCTTGACTTTATTGGGGTCCACTCCATGTCCCTATCTTCATCATCAGAGTTAGTGCTTGGAGAAAATGGTGGAGTAGTACCCTTCCTTTTCCTTGCTGGTGATCTGGGAGCCAATGATTCTAAAAGAGGAGGTTTGTGATCTGAAGAAGCTCACCCTCTTGTTCTGCTCAGCATCAGGCAACACACACATTGCTCTGTTTCCTGAAATGATTGTGTACTACTTTGCAAAAGAGACAAATCCAATTCAACGTCACTACTCGTCGGCCTCAGCCTTATTGCAGTGGTGGCCTCACTGAGACATGGTTCTGGGCTAAGGTTGGGGGGGGTGGTGCTCTCAACTTGCTCGCCAGAGGCGGGTGTGGCAGGCACAAGTTTGCCAAAAAAGGTTGTGGTCGGCATGCCAGTGGAAGAAATCTGCTTCTTCTCCTCCCCACTGGCCACTTTCTTGGCAGCACCTTTCTTTGGGGCCACCTTGATGCTGTCAATTGGCAGTGGCAATTAGCTTCACAAGCTGATGAGATGCCCGTGTTGCATATTCAGTCACACATCACGTCATGCATAGGCCTTCTATCTTGCGGTACTATGGGTGATGTCTCTTCTGTAGTGCACCTAAAAGCAAACAAGCAAGAATAACATCAGTGAAATATGGCATTGTTGTTGCAGTTCCATTAGTAGTACAAACAATCAATATCATTTAGTGTGGTTACTTACGTTATTATAAATAATTAGCAATACAGTGTAACTATCCTTTCGTGAAACTACACCAACATAACCTTTCATGGAGTACACTCAGGAAAGATAAGATAGAGCAACAACAACAACATACAGATGTAACTGTTTGTTTATGCGCTTCGCATGGGATGTGGCACTCAGGGAGGTGCAGATGACATTTGAATAATCCTTAGACCATAAATGCTGTTGTGGATCGACAGCAGACATGGGTTTGATGCCAGATGTTAGGAAAATGGAAAAAAACATAACAAATTGCATTTAAAAATGAAAAGTAAAAAAACATTACAATAAAAAAATTAAAATGGACAACATTTAAATAAAAAAAATATCCAAAAATTTTACAAGAAATTAAAATTAAAAAAAATCACAATCATTTTTTTAAAATAAATAAGTGAAATTATCCTCAAGCATATCATTTATTAAACTGCTATCTCAACCATCCATGTAAGCTTATGGCAAAGGGCCACACCGGCTGGATGCACAAAATGGCTGCCAGCCAGTGCCACATGGTCAACAACAACAGCACTGAGCAAGAAGGCATGAGAAACAAATAGAAGACATGCAGGCCTATGGCAAAAGCACACTTGATGCAGTGCCTACACGAAATGGCTGTCAGCCACATGGTTACAACAACAAGCAAGAAGGCATGGGGAACAAAGACGGAATGCATCCCTATGGCAAAAGCACACTGACTGCCTACACTAAATGGACACCAACCACATGGTCAAACAGCAAGCAAGCAGGCATGTCAAAAGCACACTGGTTGCCTACACAAAATGGCCACCAACCACATTGTCACAACAACAAGCAAGAAGGCATGGGGAACAAAGACATGTAGGCCTATGGCAAGAGCACATTGACTGCATACACAAAATGGCCACTGACCACATGGTCACAACAACAAGCAAGAAGGCATGGGGAACAAAGAAGACATTCAGCCCTATTAGAAAAGCACACTGGCTGCCTACAGAAAATGGCCACCAGGCACATGTTCACAAGAACAAGCAAGAAGGCATGGGGAACAAAGAAACTATGCAGGCCTATGGCAAAAGCACACTAGATGCCTACACAAAAGGCCCACCGACCACATGGTCAAACAGCAAGCAAGGAGGTATGGCCACAATCAAAGAACACATGCAGGCCTAAGGCAAATGCACACTGGCTGCCTACACAAAATGGCTGCCAGCCACATGGTCACAACAACAAGCAAGAAGGCATGGTGGAAAAATAACACAATCTACCAAGGGAGGCGACTGTTGCGCCCCCGGCTGCTGCACTGCTAGACTGAGGAAACTTTCCTCTCAATACTGCGCTTCTTTTTAATCCAAGTGCTCCAATTTACTCAATAGTACTCAGTACAACGTTACATGAAAGTCCCAAATTGTTCGATCGTTTGTAGTCACTCCAGAGACATTGATGACAGGTTTAGAATGTTTTATTTAGCATTTTCAAATGTCTCATGCTGCGAATGCTTAAACATGAACATGTGCTTCAAACATTCCTTCGAGCTGGCCCTTATAAAAACCCAATCCATTTCGAACCATAAAAGTTCTTCGTCAGGGGTACTGCAATAAATCGAAAAAAACTGCATGAGCAACCATACTGCATTAACAAAATCTACAAATACTTCAGGACTTAACTAAAAAACAAATCCCCACATTTATCATGCCCCCGTTCTCCCCTAGTTATTGTGACTAAAGTAACATAACGATGTAACCAAAGAAAACAACCAAACATAATCACCCATCGCTTTAACCAACTTCCCAAGAAAGCCCACTTAGTGCGTTTACCTCGTGATCCGTAACCCACGGTTTCGGGTGCGCCCGTAGTTCTCCGCATTCAGGGAGTCATCGACTTCCCATCTACACTGCACTTATTTTAAAGCCGTCTGTCACACACATTTTCCTAATGTTCTCCCTAATTGCAAATGACCACGTGACCTCCCATACCCTCTGTGTGTTCATCAAAGAGATTGATGCCTCATTGTCCCATAATGCATTGCCCGTGTCAATAATAACCCTTAAACAGAACCTGATGCCCACCAAATCAAACAAACTGTGAATACATGTTGCAAACAAAATGAAACGAACGGTAAACATGAGAAAATAATTAAATTAAGCATAATCCCTAAAACAATTGTTTGCGATATTAGTCCATGGTGAATTAGCGTAGGTATTACATTCAAGTTGTTTAAGCGATGCAGTCCAACCAATATACTGCTATAGCCATGTGCTCGTGCTGGTTAAATGTTGTACAGTCTCTGGGGTGATACTTTAAGACTTCGTGTTTCTTCGTTGTTTAACGCTCTGTTGGGGTGCAACTCGCTGACGGGACGTCAAGTAATACAAATCCATTATCAAAGTGGCGACTGCACACCTTCCCTTCTTCATTGTTAGTTCGATTTGATTGAGTTTTGAAAATGCGTGCGTGCAAGCAGCTTGCTGTATCGTCCCTTACACAGCATCTGTATGAATACAATCTACCAAGGGAGGCGACTGTTGCGCCCCCGGCTGCTGCACTGCTAGACTGAGGAAACTTTCCTCTCAATACTGCGCTTCTTTTTAATCCAAGTGCTCCAATTTACTCAATAGTACTCAGTACAACGTTACATGAAAGTCCCAAATTGTTCGATCGTTTGTAGTCACTCCAGAGACATTGATGACAGGTTTAGAATGTTTTATTTAGCATTTTCAAATGTCTCATGCTGCGAATGCTTAAACATGAACATGTTAGAAACGATCGAACAATTTGGGACTTTCATGTAACGTTGTACTGAGTACTATTGAGTAAATTGGAGCACTTGGATTAAAAAGAAGCGCAGTATTGAGAGGAAAGTTTCCTCAGTCTAGCAGTGCAGCAGCCGGGGGCGCAACAGTCGCCTCCCTTGGTAGATTGTATTCATACAGATGCTGTGTAAGGGACGATACAGCAAGCTGCTTGCACGCACGCATTTTCAAAACTCAATCAAATCGAACTAACAATGAAGAAGGGAAGGTGTGCAGTCGCCACTTTGATAATGGAAAAATAACACATACAGGCCTATGGGCACTGACTATATAAAATAGCCCCTGGCCACATGGCATGGGGAACAATTGACAAATGGTGGTCTATGGCAAGCACACTCACACACTGGGCAGACAAAGGAGGCATAGATTGGTAACACAGAAAAAAGAGCATTGATTCAGCAATGCTAAAAACGAAAAGTAACTGTTAAGGCATTTTAAAACAACACACAGCCTCCAAAGGCATCAAATACAATCATCCAACCTATACACTGTTTGTAGAAAAAAAGTGAAATACCCCCAAAAAACACATTTTGCAATTTGATCCATGACATAATTGATGTTTCAATTCAACAGACACCACAGAAACAGTCGTTTCATGCACCCATGACTAGTACTGGGCCTACTGAATGGAAATGCCCATTGGCAGATTAGGCCACATAGTGAATTAAATGAAATCAATATTGAAAACTTATTTAAAAACACGGAGATGAAAATATGCTGAACTGTGCAACATTTTTCCTTTACGAAAGAAGGTAAATTAATTGCAAAAAATAAATAGGCCCCTACTAAAACTGCAGGCCGCTCACCACAAAAAATTGTAAAACTTGAATAAAAGTACAAATAAATCTAGGTGTATGCCCCCAATCAAACAGACTACCCTTATACACCAGTTTTTCAACGTACTTGTGAAATCTCAAATACAAAGTGGCAGATTTACATTTCCTGTCGCATCCCTGCAAATCAGCAGGGATGCGCCAGGAAAGATGCGTGACACAAGTTTACCCTTGTGCCACCACAGATGCGCCGCATTTACAATGCGGAGCATCATGGCGCAAGGATAAACAGATGCGTGTCGCATCTGCCGGCGTAAGGTTGGCGCAGTGCTGAAGTTGTGTCGCGGGCGCGATGCAACTCCAGCACTGTTCGATCCTGGCCTATCCTCAACATGGTGCGTCTCGCCTTACGCCTGCTTCAAGCAGGTGCAAGGTTATGACGCAGCGGCGTCAGAAAAGTGAGTGAGTGAAATCTTGTAGATTTCACTCATGCACTTTTCCGAGGCGTTCCTGCGACGGAACGTCCCCCCCTGCCCGGGAACGCCCACATGAAACCTGACGCAGGTTTCATGTGTCGCAGGGCTTTACAACGTGACGCATCTCCCTAGATGCATCACATTGTAAAAAGGGCGCAACGTGGTGCATGGTTTACGCCGCTGCTGCGTCACAGAAGTGACGCAACGGCGGCGCAAATGTGGAGCACAGGGCTTTTTAATCTGTCCTAAAGTCCTTAAATCCAGTGGTATATATGCAGCAGTGATCCTTCCAGCTCCAAATCCCAATGAAAAGTGACCAGGAGAGGGACAAAGCACCGGGAGGAGCCTGCTGGACAGGAGCAGGAAGTTGGAGTCTCTGAAGCACTTCCTTCCTGTTTCAATTTTTTTTAAAATAGGCTTCTTGCACAATAAAGACAACGTCAACGGCCAGTCTAAGAAAATCCACGCCAAAAGCCTCTCAGCTGCATCTCCAGCAAAAAAGCTGCTTGACTGCTTCATTTGCAATCGCGATTGCCACTAGATTGGTGCCATTGCGACCAGAAGCC
The DNA here is from genome assembly GCF_964204655.1 of Triturus cristatus. Classification (NCBI taxonomy): domain Eukaryota; kingdom Metazoa; phylum Chordata; class Amphibia; order Caudata; family Salamandridae; genus Triturus; species Triturus cristatus. The sequence continues at coordinate 385,322,312 of NC_140588.1, forward strand.
ATACGAGTGAGCGCGAAGTCTCACAGGAGCTTACTAGCTGTTTGAAAAGCCTAGCGTGTGCTCGCAAGTGGCCCAAGAGTATCTTGGCATTCACGGTTGAGTGCCAAAACAAAACTCGAGGGCGTGAACAGAAAAAAACCTTCACTTTGTGCCCAAAAGGAGGAATTCAGAGCGCGGAGTGCCCGAATTCCACAAACCCCGTGAGTGGAGCAGAGTTTACTGCCCGGGCCTAGTTAATCGGCAGATGGAAAAGAGGAGGAGAGGGAGGCTGCTGGATTCAGACCCAGCCCACCATCCCTCACCCTGCCCCGGACTTCCCTTAGCACTGCCAGAGTGTCTGACATCCCCATATTAAGGCAGGCACAGATACAAGTAAAGCAGTCCCAGCCAGTCTCATCAAGACCTCCTTGTGTCGCCGTCCTGGCCCACACCAGGTTCACAATGCCAAGAGTCATATTTAAGGCCTCCCTCTCCAGGCCAGGCAGGTCCAAACACAGAAGGCATTGTTCAAGCCATCACTCATAGGCTAAGTATGAGGGAGCTGCTTGATCTCAAGGTCCGGTATATCCTCCACCACCTCAGAGCCTCTGTCCACTGATGGAGCTGAGTGACAAGTCTCCACAAGGGCTCTGGCTTCCTCCCTATCCTGCCTCCAGCTCTCCATCTTCAGTGTTCTATCCCAGCACATCACCACCCAGGGGTACGACTTCGATCTCCATCGTTGTCTCGCTCTCAGAAGTCTTGGTACTCCATTCCGGCATTTTCTAAGTGACCAGGCCACGGGTGTCCTGGACACTAACTCAGGCGGACGACCCGTTCCATGTATCTACAGTCAGTCACACACATCCTACGGGCTGGTGAAGTAATGTGAACGATTCTCGTGCAGCACATTTAACTTTGCAGGGTAGAGCAGCATATATGTGAGACCCATGGCCTTCAATTTCTGTTTGACCGCACCCAAACGTCTGTCTCTGGTGCTGGAGATATTGGGTGTAATTTGGGAGCATGCGAATCATATGGTTTTCAACACAGGGTTTCCTGCCGTCTATCTTTCTGGAGGATTGCATCCCTGTCTCTATAGTTAAGGAGCTTTGCACTTATAGTCTGAGGTGGGCCCCCCAGGGGAAGGGGCTGTGCCGGGGATTGATTTGTCCTTTCCACCACTAAAACCTATGACAGGCCATCCTCAGGGGTCTTTTCTTTGAGTCACCTCTCCAGGAATAGCTCAGGTGTAGGGCCATCAATCTTTTCGTGGAATCCCACAAAGCTTAGATTGTATCTCCTTGATTGACATTCGGCATCCTCAGCATGCATTTCCAACTTCTGCGTCTTGGGTCTGTGCCATGAGGGCTGCCACCTTGGCCCTGTGGGAGGACAGTTCCTCCCGCATTTGGACAACTTGTTATTCCGTTGAAGTAGTTCTTTCTGCCATGGTGGTCTGTCCTGAATGGATTTACATCAAGGGAGACAGAGTCGATCTTAGCCTGGACGTTTGCGCTCGAAACTTCGATACCCTGCAAAATCTGGGCTCCGCCGAGTGCTGGGGCACATGCAAGCCCCTCTAGCTTCACCTAACAGACCTCCAGCAGGTCCACTGGCAGTGAACTTGTCCATTTTAGTCTGTTGGGTCCCAAGCGGTGACCTTTCTCTACCTACGTCTATTGTGAAATGGGGCACTCCAGCATCATCACCCACAGCACTGGACTGCCAGAAAGGTCAGGTATCCACCTTGACTCTCACCTCCCCCAGCAGTTGATAGACACTCAGTCCGTGCACCTCGGAGACCCTCAGGGAGACTGCACTTACCAGGCCTCTCTCTCCCAGGGCCCGAGTAGCCCGGCCACAGACCAGTTCAATAGGTCCTAGGATGTCCCCTCTCTGCGGATTATCACCTCCAGGGGGCTCCAAGCTCAGGTGGCGCAGGGTCCGTTATGATGCCGTCAGGTGAAGGGAAAACTACACAACAAGGTATCGAGCCACAGACTCCAGTCACGGCCAGTCCGCCAGGGGTCCTTCAAAGTAAGTTGCTATGTGGAGACGTAGAATGACGACCGAGTCTCTGCGGGCACTGCTTCCAAGGCGAGGCCCACTCTCACCCCTTCAAGGCTGACAGTGTCTCCTTACCATCGACGGCACCAGGGCCATGGTCCAAATCAGGCTCTCTCTAGTCTACCTTAGCATGGGGGTCTGCACTGCAGTGGATGGCAGGACAGAGGGAACATCAACTCTTGCTGATTCCGGCACGCACCATTCTTCAACTCCTATGGGCCCAGGAGGCCTCCCGGGCCTGGCTGTTACTCCCCAGGCTGCAGCTGTAATGTGCTGTGTAGCCACAGACCAAAATAATCACTCACTGATGTAATGGGGTCAGCCCCACGGACAAGCAAGTCACCCGCAGTGTGTGCAGCAGTCCAACAGATGCTTGTGGTGCCGGTTTTACTCAGGCCAAGGGATGGGGCCATCGCACTGTGAGAAACGAGGCCTCTGACCACTCAAGGGGGCCACCCAGGCCTGGCCACAACTCGGCTGTCCTCTGTTGCTGCGCATTAAGCTGCCACAGATTAATGCAGGCCCTCATCGGTGGAAAGCGGCTAGCTCTGGGGGTAACACGCCACCTTCAGGTGGGAAGCAGTTCAAAAGATGCTCACGGTGCCGGCTGCACTCAGGCCCAGGACCGGACTGGCCTTAGCAGTAATTGGGTGTTTGCCCGGGAGGCTGGAAGGGTGGGAGCCAGTTTTAGAATGGTGGAGGCTGATTTTGGAGCAGTGGGGGCTGGTTTTGCAGCGATGCTGCAAAATCGACCCCCAGTACCAAAAGCAGCAGTGCTGGGGGCCGGTTTTGTTAAGCAGCAGTGCTATACACTTGTCCCCCCATAGGGGTGGGGGCCGGTCGGACAATATGCCAGGGCTGCTTTGGGTTCCCAGTTTGGCTCTGCTCCGGCCCAGGGATGGATCCACTGCACTGCGAGGAACGAGGACTTCGATGACTCAGGGCGGCCACCCGGGCCACAACTCTGCTATCTTCTGCTGTGGTGCATCCAGCTGCTGCAGATCAATGCGGTACAAAAGGGGGGGGTGATGGATGCCACTGGAATCAAGCTATCCTGGCTGAAGAGGGTTGAAACCCCGAAACCGATCTTAGGATACTTGTTTCCAGTCCAGGGAGGACCTGGCTTGGCAGTTCGGGCTGGACTGTTCCCATGAGGCACAGGGTCAAGACTGATTTGCATATGGCTGGGTTCAAACTGTAATGGCATGGGGGCATATGTATCAACATCTCCATTTGCGATTCTCAAATAGCGATTTTTTGAGAATCGCTATTTGAGAATTGCAAAACGGGATGTATTTAAAAAATTGCAAAACATTTGCGATTTCTTAAAATTCCTTAATTGCGATTAGCAAATTGCGAAATCGCAATTAAGGAATACCATCCCATTCATTCCTATGGGCCAGGAGGCCCATAGCAATGAATGGGAAGTCCTTCTCAATTTGCGATTCGCTATTTGCTAATCGCAAATTGAGAATAATTTCAAAGGTGCAAGGGTGTCATGATGACACCCTGATGCACCCCTGAAATCAGCATCTGTGCACATATGGCGCACATACATGCCCTAAGGGCATGTATGTGCACTACATGGCACTTTGAAATATGCTAAAAAGGGCATATTTCAAAGAAATCGCAATTTACCACCAACTTGAAGTTGGTGATAATTTGCGATTTCTTAAGGAGAAATCGCACAACTTGGGTGCGTGTTACATTGCATTTAAGAAATCGCAATTTGCGATTTCTTAAATGCTTACGCAAACTTAAGAAATCGCAAATTTAGCGATTCCTTAAGATTGCGAGGCTGAAATGCCTCATACATCTCCTTTTGCGATTTTGTATTCGCAAACGCTGTTTTTTTGCGATTCGCAGCGTTTGCGAATACAAAATCGGTTGATACATATGCCCCATGGTGAGCAAAAAAACGATGGATTTAGGCCCAGATCTCTGTACTGGGGTGAATGTATGACATTGTTCTGCATTCTGTCCATCAATTGTTGTTTTTGCATTTGTCACCCCGAGTGGAACGGGTATGCTCAGACGTGAGTCCCGTTCTCTCCATGCCACTGGAGTCAAGCTATCCTGGCTGAAGAGGGGTGAAACCCCGAAACCGGTCCTAGGATGCTTGTTTCCAGTCCAGGGAGGACCTGGCTTGGCAGTTCGGGCTGGACTGTTCCCATGAGGCACAGGGTCAAGACTGATTTGCATATGGCTGGGTTCAAACTGGAATGGCGAGCAAAAAAACGATGGATTTAGGCCCAGATCTCTGTACTGGGGTGAATGTATGACATTGTTCTGCATTCTGTCCATCAATTGTTGTTTTTGAATTTGTCACCCCGAGTGGGACGGGTATGCTCAGACGTGAGTCCTGTGCTCTCCATGCCACTGGAATCAAGCTATCCTGGCTGAAGAGGGGTGAAACCCCGAAACCGGTCCTAGGATGCTTGTTTCCAGTCCACGGAGGACCTGGCTTGGCAGTTCGGGCTGGACTGTTCCCATGAGGCACAGAGTCAAGACTGATTTGCATATGGCTGGGTTCAAACTGGAATGGCATGGTGAGCAAAAAAAACGATGGATTTAGGCGCAGATCTCTGTACTGGGGTGAATGTATGACATTGTTCTGCATTCTGTCCATCAATTGTTGTTTTTGCAGATCAATGCGGGCCCTCGTTGGTGGAAAGAGGCCAGCCTCAGGGGTACACACCACCGCAGGCACACAGCAGTCCAAGTAGGCACACAGCCCTGGCTACACTCAGGCTCAGGGGCTTTGCCACCGCATAGCAAAGAGCCAAACCTCCAATGCCTCAGCAGTCGTGCTCGGGGACGGCAGTGCATAGACTGGCTCCCTGCACCGTATTTTGAATTTGACGGTCTCACTGCCTACCTAAAGTAGACTGCGATCTTTCACCAGGCATCAACGGGGTCACTGGTGCCACGGGGTGGGAGGATGCTTCAGGATGATGTCTGTGGGTCAGGAGCTCAAGCTCAACACTGCCGGTCGGCCATCTTGCCGGCCACGCAGTTTTGTCACTGTTGAGCTTCGGTCAGTTCCTGTTCATCCAGCCTGCTACGGTGAACATGCACATGACGAAGTTGCATTGTGTGATGGGTGTCTTCTGAGAGGGAGAGGATCAGGTGCATGTCATCTGCATATAAGAAAATTATGAAGCTATAGGAGAGTACAATAGTGTTAAGAGGCCCCATGTACACGTTAAACAGAATGGGGCATAAGGAGGAGCCCTGGGGTATGCCACAGTTCATCTTGGTGGAGTCTGACTGAAAGGGGGCAAGTTAATCGTTGGAGAGCAACCAGTGAGGAAGGAGCAGATCCACTGAAGTGCAAGGCTACAGACTCTGGTCTTGTGGAGTCTCTAGAGGAGGATGGGGTGAAAATGAAAGTGAGGATGGTTAGATGAGTGAAGGAGTGGATGGAATGATGGAGTGAAATGGTGGATGGATGGGTGAACAAAAGGATGGATGGATGAATATTTGGAAGGATGGATGGATGGATGAATGAAATGATGGATGAGGAGATGAATGCGTGAAAGGCCGGATGGATGGATGGATTTGATGGATAGGTTAGTTGATGGATGAATAGGTTTGAATATGAATAAGCGGCTGGATGGAATGGTGAAAGACTGAATGATGGGTGAAAGAATGGATGGATGACAGAATGTAAAAGTCAAATGGAGGATATCAGCAGGTGGATGGAATGATGAAAGGATGAATGGATAGATGCATGGATGGAAGAGACCAGAGATCTCTGGGGAGGGTCATGATGATTTGCGCTGTTTGCTTGGTGTCATAAGAGCTGTGGTGCGAAATTGGGGTATTTTAATTTTCTGGCTACTCCCTTGGGTGAGAGATCCTGTCGAAGGCTGCTGAGAGGTCAAGTAGGATGAGGACTACCATGTATCCCTTGTCAGTCATTAGGTTTAGGTCATCTTTGGTGGTGATGAGGGCTGCCTTGGTGCCGTGGTTGGCTCTGGAGGCCGACTAAGAAGGGTTGAGGAGGAGGTTGTTTGCGAGGTGATAGGGGAGACATGAGTTAACCAGTTTTTCCAGAACTTTGGCTGGGTAAGGTAGAAGGGAGATGGGCCTATAGTTGGAAATGGTCAGGTGGCATGCTTCCAGAATTCTGGTATGCTGGCATTTGGGAGCAGTACATTGATTATAGAGGTGAGCAAATATAGTCAAGTTCTCTTACAAAGATGTACTAAGGACAGGGGTCTGAGGGAGCTCATGATTTGATATATTGCATTGTGTTGACGGTTTCTGTAATAGATATTTCTGTTCAGAAGATCAGGAAGGGTCCTGGCTTGGTGCTGGTCTCTGTGGCAAGAGAGGTGAGAGACAAGCGATCCAGTTGGGGGGAGAAGATATTGAAGAAGTTCTTGATTTTTGTCTGAGAAGTGGGTAAAAGGTGGATAAGTAGCTCCTGCGATAGCTGTGGAGCTGGCAGGTGGGCAAATTAACACTTTGATGATGGTGAAGATATCTTTGACAGAATTTGAGCTGATAATGAATGCAGATAAAGTCAGATATTTGGCGATTGTATGCAGAGCATTGGCAGGGTTGAACTAGGCTTCACTAAGGAAGAGAAGATCAGATGAGATCATCCAGCAGGTCCCAGACTTTGATGCTTGACTAATGAGTGAGTGAATGTTGAGGGGGACATGTGAGGGAGTGGTGTGTTCATGGGCCTGTGAGGTGCAGTGTGTTTTGAGTTCTGTGCGGCTGCATATGGTGAGTGTCAGGGAAAGAGATGCTAGGTGTAGGTCACAAAGTGACATGTGGGGCATGATAAGGCACCTTCTGTTTGTGAAGGGGTGGCCCTAGTACAGCATGAGTACGGGTACCCAGAGTTGAGGGAGAGAAGCTCATGACTTGAATAGCAGTGTTTGAGGCCAGGGTTGATGGCCAAAGGATCCAAGGTTTCGGGTGCTGGGCGCAGGTGCGGTTCGGAGGTGTGTAGATCGGTGGATACATGCTTGCCTTGGGTGCATTTGGATTTTTTCCACCATTTGTGTTTGAGAAGACTCAAATGGTGGAAAAACAGAAATATATGTGTGGCAGAAAACACAGCAAAGGAAGAAAAATGGGAGAAAGAGGTAAAAAATGAGTGAGAAAGAAAAGCCTCAGAAGAAAAAGGGCTTGTGCCTGGATAGAGGCCTGGTCAAATGCTAAAGAGCAGAAGGTCAGGCAGTAAGTTAAGCAGGCCTGGGCAGCACCTTCTAAAGACAGTCACTATAGCTTCCTGAACCTTCTCTGTCTCATAGGTAATGCCCAAGTACCTCTCAAACATATCCTTAACCCTCTCTGCATAATCTGCAGGCAACGATAGACTGGGATATGGCCTTGAGCAGTTGATGAGATTAATTCAGGGCCCATTCATTCTCAGCTACCTGTCTAAGCTATGCTGAGTTTTCAACTTCTCACTTCACTGGGTACAACTAAATGAAGCAGTTGATTCTCATCATCCCTGTTTGGTCTGTACCCTTCAAACACGCTCTGCAACTCTTCAAGGAACTGGGTTGGGTTTTGTTTAACATTGGGAAACTGTTTTTAAATGCTCATTAAATCAAATGGGGTCCAAGAGACATGTATTGTGAGTCTTCTCTCGGGAGTGGGGGTAGTCCCTCGGGAAAAGAGGGCCTCAGGGAGGGGCAGTGTGGGGTCTTCATCCTCTGCATCGCTTTAGTGAGGGGAGGGGAAGTGTCCCAGCCAGCTGGTTTGCCCTCCTTCTCATACTCTCTTGAGGTGGAAGGGATATTTAGGCCCATCTGGGTCTGAATTAATTCTTGGTCTAGGCCTCTACATAGTAGATGTGTCTGTGACTTGCTTGATGATGTGAATGCTTCGACCTGATTGGCTACTGCCAGCCACTCACATTGTAGCACTCTCTTACATGTTACCTCTTTGTGCTTCATCCACCAGTGGTCCTGCATACGCTGTTCCATTTCCAGGTGCATCTGCGGCTGCACCCATGACCGCATCAGCTGGGGAAAACATCCAATTTATCCTCCTGCCTGGTGTCTTCCTTCTCATTCTCTTTCTCTTTATCTTGTGGTTTAGTGAACTGAGAGAATAGGGAGGGGGTGGAGCAGTAGGAGCACAAACCCTAACTCTGTCCCTATGGTAACTTATTTAGTATTCCAACTTTTTCTGGATATATTTCATACCATGGACTTCGGTTTCATATTTATGTCTGTTGGCCTCTTCATGCCATTGCAAAAACAATGGCCACTGTTTGGCCTTTTATTTGCACCAGGATGCTTTAACTTCTTTTAACCAAGTTAAGGAAATGATTTCTTCCCATCCTCATTAGTGAGTCCCATCCACTGCTTCAGATATTTGCACATGGCCTTACCATACAGGCGATATATTGTGTGTGCAGCAGTCACTTTCAGGTGGGGCTTGCTATGTTTAGATTACTGAGCCCCCATTACTGTTCTTTCCTTCACACACACAGAACACAGGAAAAGGGTCTCTGAGCCTTGTGCCAGCCGCTCATCTCATGGAGGGGAGGTGGAAAGAAAAGCAGGAAGCAAGGATCTCGTAGAGAGGGAGGAAAGGTATTATACACTCAAACCCAAAGGCCCCCTTGAATTTGGCCTACCTTTGGTTGTGTGCTTGGAGGGGCTAGAATAGAAGCCAGAGCTGCCAAATCAAAGCACTCTTTCTCACATACATTCATTCTTCAAGTGTCTGTGCTTCGAGTCCTGGTAGTCCTGTCTATCTTCCCCATCTCCATACTAGTTCTTGAGCCCATTTGCTATAAGCTGTGGATTTGCACAAGCACAATCTTTACATTTGGACTCCTGCCATACCGACCTACCCATCTAGTCTATATTTCCATTGTCTTCTACCCGGAAGACAGCTTCAATGCACTTTCTAACACATCACAGCAGGGCGAGGCAACACATGTGGATCAAGTAAGCACAGTATAGTAAACAAAAGTTTCACCTAAGTTTGGCTCAATGTATGTACAAGCACTACACTGTCCGACTGAATCAACAGGTTCATTCCTGGGCCTTACTCTATCTCAGATCCCCTTGAGAAATCTCTCTCTTACATCTGGCGCCCCAGGTCATTGTTGGGAGTCTGGTTCAGCATTCATCTCTGAATTCCTAACAAAGGCATTTCCTGATACACAATGCACCAGGTTTTGTAATAGTAAGCAGACACTAGGGATATCACAGAGAAGTCTAACATGTTTGATACAAAAATAGCTAACAAGAATTCAAAAATAAGCAAGGGAATTGCCTGCCTAATCCACATACCAGACCTTCACCTCCATTCAATAGGAGCACATCATTTTAACCTCCATACATTTTGGTGCTACATTTATACCCTTTTTCTCAATGCAAGTAAATGAAAGAGGGAACATGTGGTAAAACATAATTCTGCACATAAGCACTAATAAGCAGGTACCAGTCTCTTCTTGCAAGAAGGATGCAACATGATCTTCGGAAGGAGTTGGCTATCCTGTTTTAGGTTTAAACCTATAATAACTGATAAAACCCCACCAAAAGGGAAACATACCTCATCAGTGTAAACATTTAGACACTGATAAAACACCTGTAATACTACAAAATAAGATATCATTCAAAGAAAGGAAAGTGAGAGATAATAAGTCATTTTCATTTATTTCTGAAGGGATGAAGACAATATAACTTTGTTATGGAAGGTAGCAGCAAGAAAGGCTTTTCCAAGATTTTCCTGCTTGAGTTGTGTTGTTTAGGGATGTCACTAAAATATTGTTGCTTCATTCGTTTCCTCCAGTTTTGTGTGATTGGGTATATGGTGCGGGGGTTGGAAGCATGTTTTAGGACGAATCCAATCATTTCATATACTGTAGATCAATTTGGAATATTTCACTGATTGGCGAAATGGCTGGCTCATAAGAATCTTGGCTGATATGTATTATCAGCTTTACTCACAGACACAGAATTGGCAATACCCTTTAATACATCAGCTCCCACTTCTAACAAATCAGTATTAATAGCAGGTCACCTGCCAACCTCCCCAAGCTTTCAACGTTCAATGCAATGCGTAGTGACAGCTTCCTGTGAAGATAGTGCTGTTATTATGCACATGGGATATTGATAGAAACCTGACACAAAGCCTTCCTCATACCAACAAAATTCATAGCTGTGCGGTGTTCCATTGTTAATGTGTGAGATCTTCAGCTAATCTTGGCTTTTTACCTAACTGCACTTTACTGCTCAGATTTTTGAGTCCATAGTTACAATGATAACAGCAAAATTTCTAGTACCAGAATGCAATGTAATGTTTGTTAAAAGGTCGAGACTGACAAAGTGATACATGTGCCATGGGAACACATGGCATCTATGAATGTTCAACAACAGTAGCACCACCTTAATGTAGTAAAGTAAATAGTGCAGTAAAGCAGTGGTGAGCATACTTAAAGCATCAAGTATCAGGAACCTTAGAATTCAGGGCAACAAATGAATCGAGTGTATTACAAAATGTTAAAGGCTTCACAATGTACTATGCTGTTGGCAGAGTTTGACCACCCCTACAAGGTAATATATTCAGTAAGTTGTAGGTGATTGACACCCAACTGTGTCCAGGTTTTTTTTTAAATTAAAACTTTTAAATATAACAGTCATACCTTCTTAATCCATTAATGGCCCTGCGAAACACAGAGAGTTCTGACAAAGTGAGTGTGAGAGGTAATGAGATGTGAGAGAGTGTAATAAGATATGAGGGTGAGAGTGCAAACCACAGACTTTCTATTCTTAGAACAGTCTAACATAAGTCCATTGGACACACTGCCAATAGTAAGACACCACATACCCTGCATTAATTCTTCTTTACATTAAATATGAGCGTTATAATAATTACTGCAAAAACCCACATGTTTTATAAACATTGAAAAAATACAGTGTTTGTATATTTTGTGGGTGAGGCAGCTGAATAAACACTGATGAGCACTGATTTTTAAAAGTTGTGGAAAAAAAATTCACAAAAAATAAACACTGAAAACAGGATAGCCTAGAAAGGAGATAGATGTATCACAAGCAAGAGCTGACTCTCCTACTTTCTGAAATCCTTTCTTTGGTGTATTATTTTCAGGATGAGGCTACACTTACTAGAACAGTTTAGCTAAAATGTGCAGTGTGTAACACAGGATAACAAATTGGAAAAATCATTTAAAATGTGAGTATAAGTACAATAATGCTAAGGCTTAAGAGGGATTAAACCAAGTTAAAAAATGAATTTCAATTGATTAATGAAATGTATTAGCCCATTTTCACGAGCAGATGGAGTTTTTTTTCCAAAGTATATAAGCAATCATTAAGGTATATATGTAAGTGAATTCATGTTCTCAGAAGTAAACTAACAAATTATGTATAGAAGGTGCTATATCCCAGTTAAGATGTTGCAATTTTCAGACACCAGTTGGGACAGATGCTGGACTGGCTGGTGGGAATAGAGGAGACTTCTTACACATTTGACAGTAACCTCTGAAGATTGTGGCATATTGGGAAGATGTAACTACAGATATGAGGAAAATAATAGGACAAAACCTATCTAGTGACCCTTTCGCTGTGTATTAGGAAGGTCGGATATGGTCTGGTATGTAATCAATATTTGTCTGTGGTAAAATTGATATTTGAAGAACTTTGGGTAAGAACTAGGGCTCTGCAGATTTAATGTGCCTATGAACAAATAATGTACTCTCTTCAAGGGACGCAAACAAGTAAATCTTAAGTAGGAACCGTATCTGAACTACCTGTAAGCTAACATGACTAGTGCACCGTAGGGCACTCCAGCTAGCGAATTAGTACCAATGTTCATTCCTTAGTAAGTCAGTTAGCCAATTGAAGTGTTAGGGCGTTAACATTGAAGTTTTTCCCCCTGAAATTAATATTTGTGTTGATGTCAATGCCACAATAACAATGGTTCAAACCTAAAGTAGAGAAGAATGGGTGGTGAGATTCAGCTTCCAGTAATTTGCAAACCTTCAACAGGAATCAGGAAGGGGCAATGGAAGCAACTGTGGCCTCCTGAAGCTGCTCAAGGGGGGATGTCAGTATTCACCCCTCCCAGCGTAAACCCCGAAATGTTCGCACAGATACAGCTATCACTATTAAACCCTGAAAAAGGGTACCATCAAAAAGGTAGGAGATGGTTGGGAGACTGAACCCCCATCATAGTTCAAGGATCCCTTTCCATTCATCGCTGTGTAAAGCATTTAGCACACTGCAAGACCCTTGTCACAGAGCATACTAAGGGAGGGCTTGGGACTAGAACACAAACCACAGCTAGCACATCTCAGCTAGGGGAAGCTTCTAGTTTGGTGTGTCCGGACCTCTCAAGTTTTATAAATTCTCATGAGTAAGTACTAATTACCATAATTAATGACATCTCGTAAAGTGACGTATGACTTGTGACCCTGTTGAAATAACCTTAGATAAGAATAATGACAAATAAAGAAAAAACTTCCAGTTATAAACATATGCCTTCAGGGTTGCATCTAGCTCTTTACTGTGGATGTGTAACACATCGAGCTATTTTGTCTGTATTGTATCTTCTGGTAATACAAAGATGTTTACAACAAACACATTCTCCCACTAAGATATCTTCCATAAAATAAATAACTAACTGTGAGTTGTAAACACACATTCTCCCACTAAGATATCTTCCATAAAATAAATAACTGACTGTGAGTTGTAAACTGTGCCCTGCAGCAGGCATGTTAACCTATTTTTAATATGGATCAGACTGTGACCAGATTGCACAAAGATCTCTCTAGCAAGAGCATTAACCCTATAAGGGATCTTAAAATGCAGGTTGTGACCGATTATGTGATCGATACGTTCTTGTTGCAAATGTCTGTGGGAGAACAGAATTTGCTTACACAAAATGTACATTGCTGATTCCTAACTCTCCATCGCTGGCTGTATCTGTCTCCTGCATGTATTTCCTCTCATCTGTTCTCCACCACCACCACTCTCACATACTCACATTCATATGCAAACGCCACATTTTCCTTTTTTCTTGCTACTGCTCATAATAGTTCCACAGCTGTGCACCTCCTTCGCGCATATAGTCAGAACAGCTGCATGACACAGTGACATGCACGGCTAGAAACAAGCTGCATCAGTGTCCAGTGTGCTCAATCCAGGAAGGGACAGGGCAGTGGTGGTACGGGGCACCATCACCTCTAGAAACATTAATCCAAATACGCAAAACAGAGTCGCCCTCTGACCAAGACCCAGTCAGACAAGTTAGAGGATACTGGTACTGGAAACTGGTGAAAACGCCACTGAGAGGAAGTCTTCTCTCTCAGTGATGTTTTCACTACAGGTACGCCAGCACCAAGCAATACCCAGCCATGTGAAGCCACAGCACCCAAAGGCAGGGGTGGGCAGCTGACAGACGACATTGCTGGGTCATCAGTTGCCTATATCACAGGACCGGCTGGACAGGAGCGTGCTGCTTAACAGCACTTACTCTGCTGGCAGCTTAGTTGCAGTCCGAGGCTCGCATGCCTCTCACCCAGGCAGGGCTTAATTTGTAAACAAATGTTGCCAGGGCTCTCGTCAGGAGATCACTGCAGCTTGCACCACACATGCTGCCAATGATAGTAACAACTCAACTACTAACCATCACGTTCCTATAAGTGTGACAATTCTGACTATTTCAGACTCCCCCAAAAGCTGTAAGAATTTTCTGGGCGGGAGGTAATAGTAATTTTGAATGTATATTGAATTAATAATTAACTGATGTTGTGGTAATTTCTAAATAAGCCAAGCTGTGCCACGTTGTGTCAGACTGTCACAGGCGCCGGTGCTGAAAATTAAGTACTGGTGTTGAACACCAGAAACCACAGGCTCCAATTAAGCACTGCACCCAGGCTGGCTGCATGATCAATATGAGGACACGAGAGGCCCATCCAGGTAAGACACACCCTCCTAACAAGGATGACAGACACAGCCACACCACCAAGGCAGGCAGATGCTGTCGGCAGGCATTGCATAACTGGGCCTCTGCCACTCAGACCAGGGCCAAAAACTAGGGGCATATTTACAAAAGAAGTGACGGAGCGTGCATTAGCCTGGTTTGCTTAATGCCGTGCTCCGCCACTTCTGAAATGCAGGGCTGCACCGTATTTACAAGAATACAGTGCAGCCTTGTTTTTCCCCCCGCGCTGGCTCTAACTTAGCTGCCTAACACCTATGCAGACACCCTTGCACCATAGTGAGAGGATGCCTGCGTTGAGGGGAAGGATTGTTTATGTGCAGGAAGGTGTCCCTTCCTACACATAACCAATCTGAAATGGTGTTTGGAAACTTCTATGTGTGCTGATTAATGTAGCACACATAGAAGTTGCAACTCGTCATTTTTTTAAATGATTGTTTATGTGCAAGAAGGGACACCTTCCTGCACATAAACAATCTGAAATGGTGTTTTGCTGTTTCTATGTGTGCTGCACAATGTAGCACACATATAAACAGCAAAAATGAGGAGAAATAAAGCATTTCTCCTTGTTGCATCAGGGTAAGACCAGGTTTTCCTTGTCATAATTTTGGGGCTGCCCCATATTTACACCACCCGTGTAAATATGTATCAGCGTCAAAATCAATGGGTGTTGAGGTGGAATGCCCACCAGAACACCCATAGCCCACCCCTTATTTATAAGACAGCGTTAAGCCACGTAAAGTGGCTTAACGCTGCCTTGTACACAAGGCGAAGACTCTATTGCCACAGGAACGTCACTAAAAGTGACATTCCTGTGGCAATAGGGCCTTGTAAATATGCCCCTCGGTCTGATGAATCAGGATCTAGTTGCAGTATGCCCAGGCCTCACACTCTCTCAGGGCCCTGTGGTGATTTGCAAACCCAGGATGTGTCTGGTCACAATGCCATCCAGTCACAATGCGTGAGACTTGCTATCGTTGTGTGCCACAATATGCACTCCAGGAGAATGCCAGGCCTTCAGAATGTCAGCCTGAAAAGCTAGGTATATATGGTATCTTGCACCATTTTAATCTTGGCCCTCTGCCTTTCACCTCCTCCTTGCATCCAAAACTAACAAAAGTCTAAGCAAGCCCTGATAACTCCTCTATCTCTCCTTCCTCTCCTAACAACTGTTATGAACAAATGACCACTGTTGCCTTTTTACTACTAGTACTCCTCTAATGCGGTGGCCATCTTGGAATGGCACAGCCCTCATACTGACAAAGGACCAATAAACTACTGATGCTCATGTTTTGTACCCCAATTTACTTCAAACCTATTACCTAACTTCTAAAGTATTTTCCCCTACCGACCTCCATAGAGCTAAACTAACAATAGACCAAAGAAACCCTAACCCATTGTATGTACCCCCTACCACACCTCAGCTTACAGCGTTACAGCTAAAATGTAACGTCTCATCCAATCGCCAACTATGTTCTCACTCAATCCCTCCATCAATGTGGCAGTCATGCGCTACAGACGCAACTCATGCACCATATCTTACCCAGAAAAAATGTCCAATAACGCAAAAAAATCTTCAAGCACAGAATTTTGAAACAGCACCTGGAAACACTTATAGCTGACAACTACCACAGCGCAACAAACAGCAATAAGAAAAACGACTGTGTCTTCTACACTAAACGTGCCACAAAATGGAAAAACATCTTCCTTCTCCACCTTCAAGTCACTAAGTCAACCAAAATACCCTATGGTTCAAAAATATCCACATCTGTCTCCCCCACCTTTATAGGGGAAATCACCATCTCCTCCATCAGAACTGGAATTATTCTCATACAGGCCACTGACCCTCACCTCACCTCTTTTGACCATCACTTCCCTACACTACTCTCCGCATTAGCTCAACATAAGCACCTAACCCACTCTCCTATACCCCCCCCGGACTACAAACCCAGTACCGACCCTTTCCCCCTCAGCTGACTCACTCTCCAACACAGAAACATCCACTTTTACCCATTACTATCACAACACCCCCATTACCTCACTCCCCTGACAAACTTCCACCATAATGACTTTAATAAACCCCCCCAACCAACAAATACTCTGTTAACAATCCACCCAACGCTCTTCCCACAATAGGCAGATCGGACACCAACCACTAGTGAACTCGCCTTAGGCCCTCCCCTTCAGACCACACTAGACCCAACACTGCGTGCTCAAATTATCGCTAGCCCCAAGACCCTCCTCTTTAAACCCGCCCTAACCCTCCCAACTACCAAAGCCACTGCTAACTCAAAGGACACTGACCTCCCTCTGAGCACTGCACACATGCATAACTCTGACCCAAGACCCCCTTTCAACCCTAAGCCTGGAAGCATCAATGGCCCGACTTCACCAGTGCGCCCAATCCCCATTCCTAGTCCCAGTAACACCATCCTCCCACATAACCCAATACCCAAAGTACTCTCTCCTGCCACTGATCCTAGACATACAATACTCCACCATTGGCTAGTAGCTCAATTGACTCACTTATACAATGACTGATCCGAATGGAGAAAAAAAATTGACTCTCTAACTGCTGACATCCTCCTTCTTAGACAAGACCTTCCTTGCCCGATTAAACCACCCTGGTCACACACTCAGGGTGCTACACAATGCCCCATACACTGACACCCCTGTGACCCCACAAGACACCACATGGCTCCCTACTCCCCTGGAGGACCAAGCCCAATGTCACCCCTGTGCGCTTCATCCCATCTCAATTCCAGAAGTCAATGATATCAACAATTCTTACCTCCCAGTGAGCCAGATTCCAGCTCCCAGATCCCCCAGAACTGTCTATTCTCCCAGACCACCGGCTCAATACACTACCATCCTTACAGTAAATTCCAGCAATGAGTATCCCTGTGCTATATCATGCATGTTTCTCAGCTGTAGATCAGCAGTACTACACGCCACAGATATCGCTGAAGTTATACTCAGTGAAATAATTGATATAGCTTTCCTCACTGAATCCTGGCTCAATGACCACTCTTCCCCCATCCTAGACATACTCACCCCGCCAGGCTATAATAATATCAGACAGGACAGACCGATTAGAACAGGTGGCGGACTAGCTATCATTCACAAAGAAGGTATACAACTTGCCACATTAAAAAATGCAGAATACCTGACACTTGAATACCTTGGTGTTGAACTTACAACCAAAGGCTCCGCGCCCATCAAATTGCACACCATCTACCACCCTCCGGGTGAGCATGCCCACTTCACTGAAGAACTAACTGACCTAATAACACGATTCTCACTAACTGATACAAAAGACGTGTTCCTGAGGGACCTTAATATTCACTGGAATAACCCAGAAAACACCACAGTCTACAACCTCTCCAACCTGCTCGAAATCAATGACCTTAAGCAGCTTTGCAATGAACCAACCCACATCAAAGGAGCCACTATAGATGTGATCATCACTAAAAATAAGCTGGTATCTCTAAGATCGATTTCTCCCATTGACCCAATGACTGGTCCAATCACCACCTCATATTGTTTAATATCGATTCACACGTTAGAAACAAACCAACATGGTGTGCCAATCCTAAACACTGGACCAGGAACATCAAAAAAATCCCCACAAAGGAACTAGAATTCAAGATTCATGCCCAACTACAGCTCCACCCCCCTACTCACACAGCCCCGGACCTCACAGCACATTTTAACACAACAATGACTAAAGTGTTAGATCAAGTTGCTACACTCAAACTCAAACAACCGAGATCCATCAAATCAAACTCTTGGTTCAACGAGGATCTCAATAATGAAAGACGACAACTCAGGCAGGCAGCAAGGTCATGGAGACAAAACCCCTCGACTATACACCTCGATCTACTTAGAGCCACTCGGGTGTCATATAAAAAAACACATCTTTAGGGAAAAGGCATCCTTTTTTTGCAGTAGTCAAAGACAAATATTCCCCCTTTCGGCACGTCTACAGAATTACCTAATAACTCACAACGAAACCATTCAGTCACCAGAACAAGACACCTGAGCCTAGACGCGATAAATTGTTCTCATAAATTACAAAAAATTATTTCTATATGACCCCAAAAAAGCATTTACACAAAAAAGTCACAGGTTAAAAACATTCAAAAACCAAATATTCCTTTTATGCACAATATGCAAGATGGGGAGAACATGTAAGAAAGATATTTTCTTATCGGCTAAAAAAGGAAGACAAAAGATCCGGATCAACTGTTCTTCTTGACATAAGTTCAAATCCTTGATGGTTCAGAACACAGATGTCCCCACAATCTATAGTCTGCCTTCTAGATCATGCGTCGACGCGTTTCGGTGGAAGTCACAGAATTAAAAACCACCTTCTTCAGGACAAGCATTAAAAACTCCTGTATAATGTGCTTTCAATCTGTTGAGTTGAGGAGTGCATCCTCATCTGTAGATGTTATAAATTGTTTGCACAGCCGTGTCAAAGAGTGGAACTCAATCCGTAGGGCCGTATTAAAACTGACCAATCGGTCTAAAAAGATGTAGAAACCTCCTATTAGGCATAGTCAATTGTTAAAACAACTAATTTTAGCTTTCAACCCAAAATCAGGCAGTATTTTAATAGTTACCTGCCCATATATAATCCTATACTCTCCAAGGATGATACTAGGAAAATGAATATCTTTTATCTTGTTTCAGATGAGCAATAATAAAAATTGAATTATTAAAATGGGAATTATCAATCCATTTCTCCACTACCCAGTACTGGAGCTTTATATATTTGTAGGGTTATTGTTCACTCCAAATGCGAGCATAACAGCCTCGTTTACTCGGTCGAGTCTGTCCTTTTTTTGCAGCCAGCTTGACCAGGCTAAGAATAGACCCAGGGAACTCTTCAACATTGTTACAAAACAAACGAACAGCGCACCTTTGCAGGACTTAATAGCCACCAATGAACTCTGCGAATAAATCACCAGTTTCTTTGCAGAGAAGATCACAAAAATTGATCAATCCTTCTTCCAAAGCCCGAACTTACCTCCCCCTGATCCTGCCCCACCATGCTCTCCTCTGACCAAACTGAACTAATTCCTGCCAAGGATAACCTGATACCCACCCATACGAAAAATGATGCTAACTGGTCAGAATTCAAAACCATGACCAAAATAGAAGTCTTCAACACAATTGCGAGCCTGAAGCCCACTTTCCACACCACTGACCCCCTCCCTTCCACAATAGGACAAAATCTCAACCACATCATCGCCCGCTTCTGGACAAAAATCATGAACTCTTCTTTCACCTCAGGACTCCCTCCAACTTGGGCAAATCACACCTATTCTAAAAAAAACAGGGGCTGACCCTAACGATCTAAACAACCTCAGACCTATATCTAATCTCCCATTACTAGCTAAAACCCTAGAGAAATGCGTCCTCCAGCAACTCAACAAACGTATTGACAAGTTCAGCCTCTTTGATTCCTTTCAATCAGGTTTCAGAAAGGGCTGTAGCACTGAAACAGCCATGCTCAATATCTCCGATGATATCCACAGATCCCTAGATGAAGGTGAAGCTTGTCTTCTCATCCTTATTGACCTATCTGCGGCATTCGACACAATAAATCATACAGCGTTACTTGAGACTCTAGAAATACATTCTGGCATTAACGGTACAGTACTAAAATGGTTCACTTCCTACCTTCAACACAGATCACGACAAATTAAAATGAACTCCTGCCTCTCTAAGCCTTAACGAGTCAAACTTGGTGTCCCCCAAGGCTCAATCCTCTCCCCGGCCCTCTCCAATCTCTTCTTGGAACCAATCACACGCATACTAAAGCAAACTGGAGTTAAATATCACCTATATGCAGATAACACACAACTCTATTACAAAATCAAATCTCCCAGTGACATCAGACACCTCAATAACACGCTAACCAAGATACAATCATGGTTATGCTTGAGCCAACTAAAACTGAAACCGGACAAAACTGAATTAATATTGTTCTCTCTGAAAAATAACCACCTACCAATACAAGATTGGCTCAAGAACCTGGATGCCCTAAACTGTTGCCTCATCCTCTCCGATTCGGTAAAGCCACTAGGCATTACCCTGGACAAGAACTTGTCAATGAAAGACCACGTCAAACAATCTGCCAAAGGTGCACTGTACTCCTTAAAACACCTCAAGAAAATTAAACCTTTCATCCCCCAGGATGATTTCAATACAATAGTTCAATCCCTAGTCCTCTCTAGACTGGTCTATGGGAACGCCACCCTAACTGGGACACAAAAATCCACCTAGCCCCACTAAGGTCAGTCCTCAACATGGCAGCTCGACTCGTCACAGGCATTAGACGGTTTGAAATCATCACACCAACCCTTAAATCACTCAACTTGCTTCCTATTGAAGGTAGCTGTATCTACAAGTCTGCATGTATCGCACACAAAACCCTTCACACTCATCCCCACAAACACCAAACTTGTGAAAGCAGGAAGAGCCAGACCTCTGAGAAGCTCTAGCTCACTTCTTCTCATCCCTCCCAAACTGGAAAAGAAAACCACCCAGTCCTGATTCTTTTTGGGTAGTGTACCCAGGTTGTGGAACGCACTCCCTATTGAACTCAGAAGTAACCCCTCCATCTCTTGCTTCAAAAGGGACCTGAAACTCCATCTCCTCGACAAATACTTTACCGACAAAGCAACTGAACCAGACTCTGACAACCTAGTTGACTCTCCTTACTACCTAGACCATCAAGGATTGGTGGTCTTCTGATGATTTCCCCTACCTCAGCCAGCTCTTGACTCACCCCTCTAATGTATTGTCTCAAAATGTTTATTGTTACACATATCTCCTCATGTATCCTTATACCATGTTTTTCACTACTCCATTCATGTTGTAAAGCGCTCTGGTACCCACGGGTCAGGCTAGCGCTATATAAAACGTAAAAAAAATAAAATACAAAAAGAACACACACACCTGTGGCGTGGTATACAAACAGGAGAGAGACCATGTTCTGTATTTAAGGTATTTGGCTGAGGTTCTCTTTCTTTTAGGTTGCCCTTTGACGAATAGCGTTTCTTCTGTCTGGGTATCCCTTTTCGTTGGACTGGGGAATCCTTTCTTTGATTCGTGTCAGGTCCCACCTTTCCTCAGGATAAGTAAAGAAAAACAAAAGGAACTCTATCAGGTTGTTGTCCTAAGGGGTTCTTTGCATGCAAAGGGAAAGGAGTGGCGGGAGTCCGCACCCGAGATCCGTCACCAGTGTTGTCTTGTCTAGGTGCTGCGTTATGTCTTACGAGCTAGGTAATACGCAAAGCAAGCCCCAACACATCAATCCCCTCCCTTCTCCTCCCTTGGCAGCTTTCCGACTTCGCTTCCTTTCCCAAAAGCGGCCCAGATACGTTCACGTACCTTGTAAAGCCATGCTCCTCCGGGAACGTGGCTGGTCTGCTCGTGGTGCCGGATAAGGTCCGGCTCCGTCTTGTCTATGACTGGTGCAGGGTCCGTCCTTCCCCTCTAGGCCTCCGGGGTTCGTCCCTTGGGAGCGTCTCTCTGTCCGGATGCCTTTTTGTTGGGTGTTCATCGACTGTTTCTCCTCCTCGGCTCCTGTGTCAGGCTCAAACTCAACAGCGTCCTCTCATAGGGGAGGAGTTTCTTTGAAACTCTCCGCGATTTCAGGCTTGTTGGTCACTGGGCCCTGTGACCACATCATGTGGACGGGCGAAGAGTCCCGGCCATCAAGGTCCTTAAAGGCACAGGGTAGGGAGAGGAAATAGATAAGGTGGAAATTGACCAGTCTCGACCTCCTCCAGCAAGGCTCTGTTGGGCACCTTGTGATAACACCAAACTGGTTTCTAGGTGAAACAAGAAAAGCCTTAAGAAGCAGGAACTCTGCACTGTACATCCTAAAATGAACTTAGCTAGACACACAGCAGCATTCATTTTCCAGCAGAGTATGCCTCAGGGTGAAAAGACAACCAGATCTTCCAGGTGAAAGGTCACTCATTCATGTTGTCATGTAACAGATGATGGGCTAAAAAGGTTTGTTAAACTTAATGGGCTTGCACTATTTCTTTTTCCCCTAACGTTACCCATGCTTATGATCTAAGGGCTGTGAAGAAGATAAAGTGGTAGTAGTCAATGTGGTTTAATTGTTAGAAAGCAGCTAAAAAGCAGGACTTCTGAGTGACTTGTCAGTACCCCTTAGGGATCCTAATTAAGAGTTGTGTGATAATTATCACAACCTCGCTGTTTTCCCCTGATCAATTCTAGCAAGACAAACCTGCTGCAATTTATTGTGTGGAAAAAGTCTTGAAAAAAGGAAAAACATGCAGGAGGCTGTGTGTTAAAAATAAAGGGGCTTATTTATGAGAGCCCCGAGTCACTTTTGCACCAGTAGCCGTTTGTGTCTGATAAAAAAAGGTGAGGCCAGCGCAGACTGGGGCAGTAACAAATAAAGAAAAAAAAAAAAAGAATCAACACTTACCTGACGCTTGCCACTCTTCTCCTCACCGCTCTTCTGCTCCTCTAGGCACAGGCTCCCCTGCGGCCAATCCTGACGCTGCTCTCACCAAGAGAGCAACATCGGTATTGGGCAGAGTAAACTGGTTTTGCGCTCCATTGGGAGCTGGGAGCCTGTGCCTGTTGGTCTCTCCACCCAACAAGGCAGCTAGGTTGGAGAGATGTCAGCATGCATGACTGTTTGGCAGTCCTAAGACGGCCTGCCAAACCAACATGCGCACTGACATCAGTGCCCAACACTCCCCCTGCTGCAGTGCTGTGGCCCGACCCCCAAGACTCGAACGGATGAAAAATAAAATTATAGTCATTTTAGTTTTCGTCTGCCTCTGTGGGTGGGGGGGCAACGCTCCTCCACCATAGTGGAGGTGCCCCTACTGTTTTGCACCAGGTAAAGTGGTACACGCAGGGCTCTCATTTCATTTTATGACGCCACCCTGCATGGCTTTGAGTGGCCTTAAAAATTATCAGTAAGGCGATGCAGCGCAAATAGTTGCGTCGCCTAATTCTGCACCTGGGAGGTGTTCCATGGGCGTTGCGGTGGGTTTTACCACGTAATACCCATTGCATTTGATGCTGCCCCAGATTTTCAAAGTGATGTAAACCTGGGGAAGCGCCAAATCCGTATGCCTCCTGAAGTGAGGCATAAAGAGAAGAAACATGTTTATTTCTCCTTGTTTTTTCCTCTTTCTATGTGTGCTGTATTCTGCAGGACACATAGAAATAGGAAAACTCCTCTTAGATTTTTTTTGTGTAGGAAGGTCCCCCTTCCTCAACAAAAATACTCCTGCATCCAATGGAGGCCCCCTTGCACCATGGTGCAAGGGAGACTATGTTGGCACTAGGCTGCTCAAACAGCGCCAGCACAGGAAGACAGCAAAGGAATGCAGAGTATTGTTTAAATAGGGTGCATTCCTGCCCTTTCACTATGGCATAAGGCAACGCAACAAGGTGCCTTGCTTCACTACCCTACGCCAAAATCTCATAAATAAGCCCCCAATTCTGCATGTTCGGCCTCATTTTTATGTTGTAAACACGGAATTGGAGGTATTTACCATATGCGGTAAGAACCTCGCCCTAGGGTGCCCCACATGTGGTAAATACCCCACCCTATTCTGACAAACTTGTGATGGGGGCCTCAGTGTAGGTGCCAGAACCTAAAGCAAATCCAAATAACATGTGGCTGGTCTGTGGACATTTCAGGTGCTACCAGTCACTCAGAGTGGTCTAATTCCATGCATGCGTTGTGCTTGGCATGTACTGCAGAGTTTAAATATCAGAAATCCATTACCCCCACCAAAAAAAAGCAATTTAATGCTTCAGCAGCACCTGACTATTAATTGGTCAGAAAACAAGGAAGCCCGGGAGAGTGATTTTAAGGAAGGATTAGGCTGCGTTATCACGCCTACTGCACGCGGAATCAACAAGCATTTCCGGTAGTCGTTTTCTAATTACAGGGCCGCTTCACAAACTGTAAACGCCAGCCTGGGAGAGGTAAATCACAGCAGTTTAATTAATATAGCGGTTTAGACACTTCTGCGCACATGTGCAGGTCCTGCGGGGCACAGCAACAACAGCCCTTCTCAGGCAAATTTGACCAAATGTTATGCAACCATCTTAAGAAATTGTAACCAGTTTACAGTACACAATGATTTAACCCCTTCTTTTTCTCTTACTGTAGACAGCAGGGTCGGGTTACTCACTAATTTGTTGCTGCAAATGAAGCAGTGTTCCAGAACCTTAATCAGTGGGTCAAACACTGATACCAGAGTTCTGATCCTTGATCCTGGACCTAACCAAAACAACTGTGTGATTCTGGGCTATTGTATGATCCATGCCATTATGCCAGATATGTTGAATATATATGATGCAATTAGTGGAGGATTGTGGGTGGCCATAGGCTGGCCAGCGGTGGACAGGCCGACAGGTCAAGGGTCCACTGGCATAAACAGTTGATTCCCTGCGAGTAGAAACTGCAGTTTCATCACCTCTAAATGGGCCAGGAAAAGCTGGAGTGTTGGCGGGCGGGGCAGCACCATTTTTTGGTGGGTTTTTGGAACTTCTAGCTGAGCCCCAAGGGCTTATTTTAAATGAAATGATATTCAATATAAGGGGTTTCATGCACTTTGCCTTATGCAATGAACCTGCGGAGATGCAGGCCTCCATGCCATGAGGGTGTTTAGATTTGATTTGAAGGTGTTTTTTCCTCCCTTTTGCCTCTATGGTACAGCTCTGTCTCGCACGACCTGCCTTACACAAATTGTATACAGTGTGTGCGGATCAGTTGTCAAAAGCTCAGGACTTTGTTCTTAAAGCTTAGCCTTTCCCTACTAACATTCAGCAGAAGTGACAGATATAAGCAATCATGCAGAACACATTTCATGCTTTCAATTTTCTTCATTTTAAGGGAACAAAAACACCCATCACCGAAGCTCGGCACTTGGGCCCGTGGTGCAGTCAGTCGTCAGGAATGGAATAGCTTCTCTTCTGTCCGCTAGCAGTGCATTTTATTTTATTTTGTCTACAAGTCACTGTCCTTCAGCCGTCCCACGCCCATTTGTTCTTGCGACCAGGCACAAATTATAGATTAGACATTTGTAAACTTATTTGATAGTAATTAAGTGCAAGAAATGTCAGGCCCGATGGTATGCTAATACGAGAGCACTAACTCTTTATACGTGTTTGCCTGGTGTAGGACCTAGGAAGCTAGTATTCGGAATGGTAATGGTGTGTGTGTGTGTGTCTGTGTGCGTGCGCGTGCGTGCGTGCGTGTGTGTGAGAGACCCAAGCTTGTCAGAACCTGCTAAACACTATCTTTGTGAGGACCGGTTGCAGTAGTGTGTTTAGGTACTTTAGAGCGAGTGTATTAAAAACTAAAATTGCAGTTAGATGTGCCTCGGTCTGCTTTATAACCTTTCCTATTATCGAAGCACGCATGGAGTTAGAATAGAAATTGCACACTTCATTAAGGTCAATGGATGCTCCTTTTAATAATGGGTATGACATGTTGTGTGTGTGTGTGCATGTATAACCATGCTGCGAGGACCAGATTAGTCCTCATAGCGTGGATAAACCCTGGCAGAATCAAACACTATCTTTGTGAGGACCAGTATGTTAGGAGTGCTGCTCCCCCTAGTGTGTTTGGGTACTTTCGAGCGAATGTATCAAAAATCGAAAAGTGCACTTATATGTGTTTCGATACGCTTTATAACCTACCCTACTATCAAAGCACGCATGGAGTTGGAATAGTAAATACACGCTTCATTACAGTCAATGGTCGGTCCTCAAAATAATAGGTATGTTATGTTGTGTGGGTGTGTATGAGTGTGTATGCACGTGTGTGCGTGTGGGTACAAGAACAGATTATCGGTTTTTTTTCCAGAGCCGCAAGTTGACATTCGTCAGTCTAACAGTGAAGAGAACCAATTGTTTTTGTTCACTTAAATCTGCAGGGCTACGTGCAGTGATTAGTGCTGCAAGGCCATCATGAGAGATTGGGCTTGAAGTGAAATACATATGGCAACATATGCCTGACTACCAAATGCTTCTGTAACAGAAGCGTTGCTAGTGTCCTAAAATAGTGATACAAGAAGCTGGGCAGGACTTTTTCCTCCCCTCTTCATGGAGAATCATTCAAGGAGAAGCTGTAAAGAAGATATAGGATTTGGGTGGGTCAGATGTGAGGGCTGATGGGAAAGCGGACATGATGAAGTGCTGTCCAACTGAGCCAAATGGCCTTCCAAGGTATGCAGGGATACATACTTATTCTGATGGGGATTTCTAATACCTTATGTAAATGAGCATAATTTGCTTTAGTGTAGCATGAGAGACACCTTCTCATTCTCCTTTTCTCCAAAGTGGGTACATTATGTATAAATCATCTTGGAGCTTAAGAGATCTACTGAGGTGTACCCCCCCCAAAAAAGTGGGATTTACTACAGCATTGTAATACGGCAACAGGGAAGCCATGAAATTAAAGATAAGTATGAGGTTGAGGGCACCTCTAGGATGCTGAGAAGGAAGGGCCACAAATAAGCTTTCTTGAGCAATTGACAGAAGAAAATAGTGTTGTGTTGTGTTGTACTCTGCAAGTTAGCACTTATGGCCTAAGGAACACGAGGCCCCTCTAACAATATCAAGAGAAGTCAGAAACCATACATTCAGACCCATATTTGATGCCATATGTTAACAACATAAAAAAGAGTGAGTTCTACACAATGGAAACAATACTTAGCGTAAACAATACTTAGCATCTTCCCATACATTAGATACCAAGATAACCTGCAGGCCATCCCCACACTCCAAGCTTGATCATGCAAACAGCATAGACCTTGGTGCACCCGTATTCATCATATGTAAAATTCAGCTCATCTGCACGGTTGTGAAACAATGCCTGATGAGATAATGCATCTGCTCTACAGATCGTTATTTTGTTTGCAGGAGCCAGATAGCTTGTTAGGTTAATGTGCCTGCTGCAGAGGTTCTGCAAATACGCTAACTAGCAGTAGTGTGAATCAGAAATGACCGGGTAAAGCCTGTCATGTTACAAAGGGCTGCTATAACAGACAATCTTTCAAAAAATGTTTATTATCCAGAGAACCCTGCCAGGGTCAACATGCTAAGGATTAATCTCCATGTGCCATTTATTGTTGAATCCATATTTAGGGCATCTGAGTCTGAAAGCCTCTGTATTATAGGTGACCTCTTTAGATATCCCCTCAGAACATCGGCTAAGATTTCTGATTTTTGTTTATTGTAATTCAAGATCTTTGTAGTATGAATCTGCACATTGGTCATAGCAAATAACTTGCTGTTATGAGGTCATATTTAATAATATACTAAATATATTATATTTGGTGAACATTTAGGGTATCGTTTTTATTGGAAGAAGTGTGGGAACGCTGGGTTGTTGGAATTTTATGTATCTTAACAGATTCTGTAATTTTCCTTCATGGAAATATCAGAAAAATCCGTGATTGAGCCAAAGTTTGGTGTTTGCAGGGATTGTGGTTGCTGTGTGCCAATGTCGGAGCCTGCTTCAAGTCCATGCAGTTTTGATTGGTGCTTTTGATGAAATGTAATTAAACTATCTATCTTTTGTCACAATCTTATAGTGAAAATCACTGTGGGGCCCTCGTAACTTCCCCTATAAAATTACATTTAAATTGTATTTAGTTATCACCAATATTGTATCACAGAAAAAATGTTTAAAACACACTGTTTACCACTAATTTCCTAAAATGTTCTTGATAGACTGCTCCAAGCTCTCTGCAAAGTTATTTTAAATTAGTGCTGAGTTAAATTAAAACTTCATTTGCGAAACTGGTTGCAATTAGGAAACTCTACACTTTATAAAGCAGACAAAGTTTCCTAAATTTAAGTAAGGTAAAAGGCTTATCCTTTAAGGCCTTCCAGGTGTTAAGATTTGCCAATGCAGAATGTCTCACATTGGACATTCTCCAGCAAACACATTTTGGGTGTGGAGGCAGGGTTTCCACCTGAAGTAAGAGGTGTGGGATGGAGGACTCTGAGGTGAGGCCAGCCTATTTAAACAACAAACAAAAAAAAGTGATAAGCTTTGAATTACTCAAAGCTTGAACAGTTTAGAAAATACCCAAAGTTGCGAGTCAGACTACTTTATAGCAGTTTTATATCCTTCTAATTAAGTCCCATCTAATTAATAGGATTTAAAATTGGATTGTGAAAAGTTGATTGTGTGTGCTTTAATATGTCCCTTAAATATTCCACATTTTCCTTTATATGGAATCACATGTGGAGAAGTGTGGCTCAATGGTTAGAGCGGCAGACCCTGATGCAGAGTTCTGGCCTGGGACCAGGGTTCAATTCCTGCCTCGGCGGGTCTTGGGCTCAATTTCGTCGGACCTGTTAATTCTCGCCTCGGTGCCTATTCTAATCATGGGTGCAACTCTGGGCAATAGCTTGCTTAATCTCCACAATGGCCCCAACAGCGCTGGGATGCCTGGCTTCACCTTGGGGGTGTCCAGGAATGGACATTTCACAGGGAAAAAGCCAGGAAGGGTTCCACAGTGGTATGTGTACAGCGCCAGGACACCCTAGGGTAACAGTGCGCTATACAAGTACAACGCATTTACATTTACATGGTATGCACCTGAATATCAAAAAGCGGAATATCAAGCACAGAATATCGAATCTAAAATATCGACCGGTAATTATAGTATTTCTATACCTTCCTCGCCATATATGTCCCTACGCAATATATGTATATATCTTCAGGGTATGTAGTTGTGGAGTTAGAAATAGTAAATCCATACTTCCCAATATACATTTACATCTCAATATTCTGTCCTCGATATTCTTGTATCATGATATTCTGGGGATCGTTATTTAGTATACAGCAAGTATGTGTGAAAGAATGCACTTATAGAGTGCAGTTTTAATGTCTGGTCATAGCTGAGAGCCATGCCCCCCTAAAAATATACTTCTGGCTATGGGCCAGGGGGAGGCAATAATGTAAGTGACTCAGGCCCATCCCAGGCCCCGAGGATGTGTGTGACTGATTTGGCCACATTGATGCTCCAGCCCACACAGGGGTAGAGACTGTCTACTACAGTAAAACCTGCCTCACGCTTTGCAGCCAAAAGAATAGAATAGTGAGGTGTGAACTTAAACTCATCCCGAGCACTTGGCGCTGGACACCACTGCAACCCAAGGCCCCGAAGACAAGCCTACAAGAAGAAGAGAAGCCTGCACTGGTATTTCAACACAACTGCCTGTCACCCGTTTAGCTGCTCCATCTCGAGAGGAACTGGATAGGAAGAGAACAGAGCACAGACTTAGCAAGGGAAATCCTGTTACATGGAGACCCTGCTAAGGGTGTCACTTTTCCACTGTACCCCTGCCTCCTGAACCAATGACTATGACATGCCTCAAGAGGCCTGCACCCTGCTCTCACAGCAGTCAGCCACAGCACCTTCCAGTACTATAGGAGACAGGTTCAGCTTAAGGGGTGGAAAGCAATATCCAGATATCGCAAGAGCAACTCTCCTGCAGCCACAAAGGAATATTAGAGGTGCTGGTCCCCTCCATCCAAAAGCTCTGTCGGACAGGCCCAAAGGCATCTCCGAGTTCCTTAACTTTTAGCTAGTGTGACTGGCCCCGGTCCACTTCGGAAGTTGCTATTTGTATTTTTTGTATTTTGATTAATCATGATGCAGTTAATTAAAACCTTTGCATGATAAAATGAATATATTGCTTGTGTAAAAGCAAATAAAAGATACAAAAGCACAAAAGAGTCAGGAGATCTTTTCAGCAATTGTCTTTAATGGTGTCAGAGTTACAAGAATAAAAGTGCCATTTAGGAATAAGTTCTTCAGGTAAGTTGTGCATCAACTTTAAATAGCTTCTTCGCAATGATGATAAATTTTACCAGGCAGGCTATTACTAGGGCACTAAGGCATTACAAGCACAAAAGCAGGGCTTGAAGACATGTTCTTACTCCATTACTGTTAAGAAGGTTACTGTTAGAAATGGGGTTTCTGATTGGCTAGGGAAGGCACCTAAGCCAGGCAGAACCCACCACTTTTGTCAGGGCAAGTAAGATACCCACCAAAGATAACCTGTGCTCACCTTGTTGTAGCTTGGCACAGAGCAGGAAGGCTTATCATCAGAGGAAATGTGTAAAGCATTTGTGCAGCACACTCACACCATTAAAACAATGAATACAGCACAAAAGAAACTCCACACAGGATTATACAAAAAATATATAGTACACTGTATATAAATAATAGACAACAACAACATGAATCATAAATACTGTGCATACTGCGCAAATCCTGAGTCAGTTCACGTTATCCTGACAATGCAAGAATGAAAATGACATACATCATAACATCAGGGTGTGAAATGCAGCAGTTAGGTTAAGGAAGGAGAAAACACCCAAATCACCATATTTCACCAAGAACCATAAATACTTTGCAGGCAATGCAGTTTTGTTCAGAGGTAATCACATGACATCCACAAGTAATCACAAATCATAGGGCCCAGCACCTCTGCACTCCTACCAACAGTTTTAAGCTGGATTTCAGTATCTCATCGGAAAAAATATTATTTATGCATAAAATGTAGGGCTCAGGGACACCTGTGCATTTGCTACATGTTATGCGGTAACACAGGCAGTTCTGTACTCACACCAGCGAATTGAGGGCCTCTGTCGAGGTCTCACCCCGAAGACTGCAGTGGTCCCAGTGCTTCCACAAGGTATGGCCTAACGTGAGGGGCACACTCAGTCTATAGAGGATAGCTCAGGGATCGCTCTTGGTCCCCCCGCCCGCAGAATTGTAGGCCGGCAATTTTGTTGCTCTGCACTCATGCCAGCTATTGTGGTTCCCCCTTTTGAGGGGAGGGTACTGCACTGGAGTATGACTTCCCTCATCACAAGTCGGCTCCACAGGGGCCTCCAAAAGTAGGGACATGTGGAGGGACCAAACGCCACCCGCATTTCCCAGTGTGCCACCTAGCAATCCAGAATGCTCCCTCAAAGCGGAGCACTGCTTCCGGACAAACAGTGCGAGGGTCTGAAAAGGAGCACCACACTCGATTCCCAGCCAAATAAAGCACTGCTCTCAAACACCAAAAAGTGAAGCATCCATGTGAGAAATGGGGTTTCTGGTTGGCTAGGGTACGCACCTAAGCTAGGCAGAAACCACCATTCCAGTCTGGGTAACGGAGTTACACACCCGGGATAACCCCTGTTCACCGTCTTGGTAGCTTGGCGGAGCAGTCAGGCTTATCTCAGAGGCAATGTGTAAAGCGTTTGTGCAACACTCACACACACACACACCAGTTACACACGTGGCACACCACAGAAAGAAACTCCACACAACGTTATATAAAATTATTCTTTGTATTATACATAAACCACATAAACCACATTAGACCACAATTACATAAACCATAGGTCACCTTGCCACAAGGCAATTGTCATAATAATGCATGAATCACTTTGCCAATTAGGCCGCTGTCATAAAATCATAGGTAGGTAAATAATATCAAGACATATATATGGCCCCTGTCACAAGAACATAATTGCTATGCACCCTCACTGTACCTAAGGTGCAGGTTCTAAGAATAACAGAATGCGAAGTGGGTCGCACACCGCTCGTCATACTAGCAAATAGCCCCATAGGATTCTGGAGGATGTAGTGACAGCGGCGGGTAAGCCTATGCCACGAGTAAAAAGTTTAAAATGCCATCCCTGGACACGTGTTTCGAGGTAATTTCCTCTCGTCAGCAGGGAGCAGGTACGTATGCGGGGTGCTGTAGACTGCCAAAAAATTATCAGGTCTAGTACCTCTCACGGCGCGCGGGTGCGGGATCCGGGCTCGTCAACCCATAGCTCAGGGAGCTTTAAATACAAAATGCGAAGTGGGTCGCACACCGCTCGTCATACTAGCAAATAGCCCCATAGGATTCTGGAGGATGTAGTGACAGCGGCGGGTACACCTATGCCACGAGTAAAAAGTTTAAAATGCCATCCCTGGACACGTGTTTCGAGGTAATTGCCTCTCGTCAGCAGGGAGCAGGTACGTATGCGGGGTGCTGTAGACTGCCAAAAAATTATAAGGTCTAGTACCTCTCACGGCGCGCGGGTGCGGGATCCGGGCTCGTCAACCCATAGCTCAGGGAGCTTTAAATACAAAATGCGAAGTGGGTCGCACACCGCTCGTCATACTAGCAAATAGCCCCATAGGATTCTGGAGGATGTAGTGACAGCGGCGGGTACACCTATGCCACGAGTAAAAAGTTTAAAATGCCATCCCTGGACACGTGTTTCGAGGTAATTGCCTCTCGTCAGCAGGGAGCAGGTACGTATGCGGGGTGCTGTAGACTGCCAAAAAATTATCAGGTCTAGTACCTCTCACGGCGTGCGGGTGCGGGATCCGGGCTCGTCAACCCATAGCTCAGGGAGCTTTAAATACAAAATGCGAAGTGGGTCGCACACCGCTCGTCATACTAGCTAGTATGACGAGCGGTGTGCGACCCACTTAATGGTTGACTTTTAAAGCTCCCTCGAGCTAAACGGCTGACGAGTCAGGATCCCGCACCCGCACGCCGTGAAAGGTATTTAACCTTGTATATTTGGCAGTCTACCGGCACCCCACATACAGACCTGCTCCCTGCTGACGAGAGGCAACTACCTCGAAACACGTGTCCAGGGATGGCATTTATTCAACACTTGTAGCATAGGTGTACTCGCCGCTGCTACTTCATTGTCCAGAATCCTATGGGGCTACTTGCTAGTATGACGAGCGGTGTGCGACCCACTTAATGGTTGACTTTAAAGCTCCCTCGAGCTAAACGGCTGACGAGTCAGGATCCCGCACCCGCGCGTCGTGAAAGGTATTTAACCTTGTATATTTGGCAGTCTACCGGCACCCCACATACAGACCTGCTCCCTGCTGACGAGAGGCAACTACCTCGAAACACGTGTCCAGGGATGGCATTTATTTAACACTTGTAGCATAGGTGTACTCGCTGCTGCTACTTCATTGTCCAGAATCCTATGGGGCTACTTGCTAGTATGACGAGCGGTGTGCGACCCACTTAATGGTTGACTTTAAAGCTCCCTCGAGCTAAACGGCTGACGAGTCAGGATCCCGCACCCGCGCGCCGTGAAAGGTATTTAACCTTGTATATTTGGCAGTCTACCGGCACCCCACATACAGACCTGCTCCCTGCTGACGAGAGGCAACTACCTCGAAACACGTGTCCAGGGATGGCATTTATTTAACACTTGTAGCATAGGTGTACTCGTCGCTGCTACTTCATTGTCCAGAATCCTATGGGGCTACTTGCTAGTATGACGAGCGGTGTGCGACCCACTTAATGGTTGACTTTAAAGCTCCCTCGAGCTAAATGGCTGACGAGTCAGGATCCCGCACCCGCGTGCCGTGAAAGGTATTTAACCTTGTATATTTGGCAGTCTACCGGCACCCCACATACAGACCTGCTCCCTGCTGACGAGAGGCAACTACCTCGAAACACGTGTCCAGGGATGGCATTTATTTACCACTTGTAGCATAGGTGTACTCGCCGCTGCTACTTCATTGTCCAGAATCCTATGGGGCTACTTGCTAGTATGACGAGCGGTGTGCGACCCACTTAATGGTTGACTTTAAAGCTCCCTCGAGCTAAACGGATGACGAGTCAGGATCTCGCACCCGCGCGCCGTGAAAGGTATTTAACCATGTATATTTGGCAGTCTACCGGCACCCCACATACAGACCTGCTCCCTGCTGACGAGAGGCAACTACCTCGAAACACGTGTCCAGGGATGGCATTTATTTAACACTTGTAGCATAGGTGTACTCGCCGCTGCTACTTCATTGTCCAGAATCCTATGGGGCTACTTGCTAGTATGACGAGCGGTGTGCGACCCACTTAATGGTTGACTTTAAAGCTCCCTCGAGCTAAACGGCTGACGAGTCAGGATCCCGCACCCGCGCGCTGTGAAAGGTATTTAACCTTGTATATTTGGCAGTCTACCGGCTCCCCACATACAGACCTGCTCCCTGCTGACGAGAGGCAACTACCTCGAAACACGTGTCCAGGGATGGCATTTATTTAACACTTGTAGCATAGGTGTACTCGCCGCTGCTACTTCATTGTCCAGAATCCTATGGGGCTACTTGCTAGTATGACGAGCGGTGTGCGACCCACTTAATGGTTGACTTTAAAGCTCCCTCGAGCTAAACGGCTGACGAGTCAGGATCCCGCACCCGCGCGCCGTGAAAGGTATTTAACCTTGTATATTTGGCAGTCTACCGGCACCCCACATACAGACCTGCTCCCTGCTGACGAGAGGCAACTACCTCGAAACACGTGTCCAGGGATGGCATTTATTTAACACTTGTAGCATAGGTGTACTCGCCGCTGCTACTTCATTGTCCAGAATCCTATGGGGCTACTTGCTAGTATGACGAGCGGTGTGCGACCCACTTAATGGTTGTCTAAGAATAACAGTACTTGTGATCAAAAACAAATGACATCAGAGCAGGAGATGTACGTGAATGTTATGATTCACCTGGGTGCCCACTGAATATGAGGCCACAGTACTCCTCCACCGCTTCTACAGGGTATACGGTAATCTCAACAAAAGCCTGAGCAGGATCCGGACCTCTGCAGAGGATCGCCACCCGTTCTGCTCTCTGTGGCCACTTCTCATGTGCCCCCAAGTACGAGACTACATCAAAGTGTGGAAGGGCACACACACACTCTTTCCCTGCGGGGAGATCCTCCTGGGTCCCCCCGAATGTAAAACAATGGAGTGTGACTGCCCGTGAACAAGCGGGGATGCTGCAGCCAATTGCCGCTTCCCAATAGTAAGTACAAGTACCGCTGCCCGCACTTGGCTGGTGCAGCCGCCGAGGAAAAATACGGTGGGTGGGGGAAGCCACGCCATTCAAGTGGGGGGGGCAGCCATGCCCACCTCCTACGGCCCAAACTCACTGGGACCTTTCTGCAACTGTCTCCCCAGGAGGGAAGGTGTCAAAACTGCCCACATGTGCGGGGAGACCTCTCCTAGCAACAGGGCTGGCTACCCACAACCTCGCGGTACAGCGACTGCACTGGGATCTCCTTCCGGCAGTCACCGCCCTGACATCAGGTGATGGCGATTTCCTCTTCCTGGCCGAGCAGGGTGGGCGTGGCCTTCCTCGCCGATCTCACCCTCAGCACCTTCTGTCCGATGCGGACAGAGGCATCGGCGGTGCTCAGCAATGCAGAGCTCTGGCCCGGTGTTGCTTTTGGAGGGTCACTGTTGCGACTCTCTGGTTGCCACAGCAACCTGCATGGTGCCGCGTTCAGGCTTCCTTTCTTGGTGCAGCCTTCCTGGCTGACGCCAGGCGATTGCTCCGCATGCCGGTCTATGCAGCCCGGGGCCACTTTAACAGAGCCCCAGCTGTAGTTTAATCGGTACATGCAGTACAGTGCTGGTAAGGAATCAGCACTGCAATTCTTTAAATGAATGCTCCCAACATGCGCTGATCAGTAAGCAGAGCCAAAAGCACTCCGCCCTGGTTATGAGATGAAGCTCTCAACACACGCTCATTTCTTGGAAACCACCAGGCATAAGGACAGTCCAGTCCTGTCTCTGCTCCAGGCAAAGGCAACCACAACAGGCCGTCCTACCACACGTAAGTCAGGGGCAACACTCCTCACACAGCTTCTCCAACTCTCCTCCCATGCAGGTTTACTTTTCTTAGCTATAGCACAGATCTTTCCTGAAGTCTTTTATCTCCCTGAGACTTCCAACAGGAGGCAAGCACACACAAGCCCTTTGAGATTCTTCACAAGCAGGATATTAAAGCAGGACAAAAGGAGTCAGTCCTTTTCGTCCACCACAGACAAAAGCAGCAACTGCAGGTCAACCCACCCCTCACTCAGAAAAGGCAGCTCTCCTCACACAGTCCTTCCACTCTTCTTCTTGACAGGGTCCTCTTGTTCCTTGAAGTAATCTCAAGTCCTGGGGTTTTAGGTCTAAAACATATACCCCATTTTGTTATTGTTATCTTTGTGGCAAGGGTATCTGAAACCAGTCCAAACCAGTCCTATCCTCCCTGGTGCATCATGACCACAGGAGGTGGAGGCAGCATTGTGAAAAGGAGACACAGCCTACTCAGTTGCAAGGGAAACTCCTCCCACCACTCTAAATGCAGACCAGGTCTATTTAGCCCAGCTATGAGTCACCCAGACAATGCAGGACACACCTCAACCCCCCCTGTGACTGTCTAGAGTGAATATACATCCTCAGCTCCTGTCACTCCAAATCCAGACACTGAATACACAAACAGAAGAGGCACACAGAATGGAAAATGAAGAAAATGCCCACTTTCTAAAAGTGGGATTTTCAAACACAGATTTTAAAAACCACCCCTACTAACAGGTGCATTAATAAATTCTGAGTTCAGAGATCCTAAACTCAATTTTTCTATCTTGTCCCAATTGTAAGTTACACATGTACAAATGTTACAATGCAGCCCAATGATCAGCCTTTGGGACAGACAGCCTTTCAATAGTGAAAAGCGAAATGCACAGTATTTCACTATCAGGACATGTCACACACACCAGTACATGTCCTACCTTTCACATACACTGCACCCTGCCCATGGGGGTAGCTTGTACCTACATTAGGTGTGTCTTATATGTCAGAAAAGGGAAAGTTTGGACCTGGCAAGTGGGTGCACTTGCCAGGGCAACATGGCAGTTTACAACTGCGCACGCAGACACTCTAAGGGAAGGTCTGAGATACCTTTACAGGGCTACTCATATGGGTGGCACAACCAGTGCTGCAAGTCCACTAGTAGCATTTAATTTACAGGCCCTGGCAGACACCGTGCACTTTACTAAGGACTTACCAGTAAATCAAATATGCCAATCATGGATAACCAATCGTATCAAAATTTATACAGAGAGCATATGCACTTTAGCACTGATCAGCAGTGGTAAAGTGCTCAGAATACTATAGCCAACGAAAACAGGGTCAGACAAATAGGAGGCAATAGGTTTGGGGATACACCTGCAAAAAGGGCCAGGTCTACCAGCCCACCATGCGCCTGCACCTCATAGTTAAGTCGAACATAAAGTGCTCACCACACGCTAGGGAAACCACAGGGAACAATAAGCAGTGCTCATCACACACTGCTTCCCTGGAGAACACTCACTTGGGGGCACCCAGAGAGCAGGCAGGCAGGCAGTAGACCAGCACATTAGATTTTTATTGGATAATGGTAGTCCCTCCAGAAGCCTAGCAGGCAGCAGGCCAGCACAATCAAAGCATGTACTCCCAGTGGGTTTCCTCCTGGCAGCACAGCAGTCCTTTGGTCCAGCATGTAGAACCAGAACCGCCTGGTTACAAGTCCCACACCGAGTCTAAAAACATGGGAACAGAGCCCCTGTACTTATACTAAAAATTGTCTTTGTTTCAGGGGTGACTTCAGAAGAACTCTTAAGAAGTGCACAACAATCCATTTCAACCCAGCCCTGGCTCCAGACTTCAGTAGGGGGTAAATCAGCCCTTTGTGTGAGAGCAGGACACAGCCTATACAATTGTGAACAGTGAACGTCCTCTCCCTCTCCCAGCCCTGGAAGACCACCAGTATGCAGACTAATGCAAATGTAACCCTCTCATACCCAACCCTTCCTGTGTAATTGCTGTCTGGAAAGTATGCACAAAGTGTAGCTGTCACCCAGGCCTAGAGGTGGATTGCAGTCAGGCTGCAAAGCATAAAGAGTCATAAGCACAGTGAAATGCCCACTTTCTAAAAGTCAGAGAAAAACTAGGACTGAAGTCTTAGACAGAAAGTGCACTAGTCCCGCACTCAATGGAGCGTCTAACTAGTGTTAATCTGCCCTTAAAAAAATGATTCTCCTTTACACATTATTTTACTCTCATTATACAGCCACAATGTAGTCATAATAATCAGACAATAATTTTCTCTTCTTTGTATAGCTGACGGTTGTACCTGAGAGGGACTGGATTTCACATCACCAGTCATCCATACTAGATGTGGACACTTGTGAAGTACATCTGTGAAGTAAGTGGTTTTGGAGGTTGGCGGGAAGGATGGTTCATCTTTATGTAGTGGGCAGCCATTTATGTTGGGTGTTTCTTTTTGTAGCTGACGGTGGTTAACATATTGAAGGAGGAGTGGATTTCCATTACTGGGCATCTTCATTGGATGTGGACGCAGGAGGTCATTGGGGTGTTGAAAGTATTAGATTTTTGGTGAGTTAGGTAATCGTTTTCAGTAGATGGCAGTGGGTAATGGATCATACGGTGGTTTTTAGAAACTACTGTTTTATTTGTAGAGACAAACAGGCAGCAGCTTGTTGAGCAGGAGGCAACATTCACGCTAGCAAAGGAGACCACCCTCTTCTTTGAGGAACAGTGTAAACTTCAATTACTTTATTCGCTGTTGGTTCACGCACAGTCAGCAGACGTGAAGGTTTTGTTGGAAATTTTGGGGCTTGGAGTCTGTGGGATTATCACTTTGCAGGAGCACTGGGTTGATTTTCATGGGAAGCACATCCTTGTTTTGGAATTAATTATTTTATTTTAGATAGTGTGGAACTCATATTTGCGACGGGGTGAGCATGCGCAGGATCATGTTGTTACTCACATGTGGACAAGCACGGAGCGACCACAAACAGTGGTTTACTTTGAATCTCTTTTCCTTTTCATATTTGTAAAGCCTCAAATACTTTGTTTTTACAAACTTCAGTAATAACCAGTTTCTTCGCTTTGTTTCCTGTTACATTCTGAAATTTTTTCTTTATATCACCTCACATGACTAAGAGCCGTCATATAAAGCAAATGTATCTACACGCATGTATTGACAAATATTCATTGGAATTATTATTTGTTTATAGATTCCCTTGAAGAAGGGTGTTCACAGCACCCAAAATGCATTGGGATTATGTGACTCACGCCTATCATACATAATCACTTCATCTAAGAACTTTTGATTTGACAAGAACCAATGAAATAAATCAAGATTCATGAAGCAATGAACTGAAGGAGTCAAGAATTATTGTCTGACGCTCCATTGAGTGGAGGAGTGGTGCACTCTCTGTCTAAGACTTCAGTCCTAGTTTTTCTCTGATTTTCACCGGTGGTGGGGTAGTACCGCCCAGAGGGTGCACACTGGAATTGAATATTGGTTGTTTGTACTGTTTACAATTTGATATGAAAATGTTTTGAGTGCAACACAGCTGTTGTCATTGCATTACACTTTCTAAAAGTGGCATTTCCGAAATAGTAATGTAAAATCCAACTACACTAGTAAGCATGATTTATCAGTACCATTCTAAACATACCAACCATGGCAACGCTACTCCTTTCAGATCATGAATTACCATTTAAACATATATAAGGAAATTCCCAATGCCAGCCTATGAGAGGAGCAGTCAGAAACAGCAGTCAGAAACAGAATAGGCTGTCTGTCACTGCCAGAACATGCCATTCAATAAAGGCACATGTCCTACCTTTTACTTACACAGCATCCTACCCGTAGGCCCTGGGTATGGGATATCACTTTACACAGGGCTAACAAGTAAATCAAATATGACAAAAAGGCATAAACCAATCATACCATGTTTAGAGGAGAGAGCAAATGCACGTTAGCACTGATTAACAGTGGTAAAGTGCCCAGAGTCCTATAGGCAACAAAAAGAGTGTCAGAAAAATAGGCTGAGGAAGGCAAAACGTTTGGGGTTAACCCTGCAAAAAGGACTAGGCCCTACAGTTACATAGAAGCTTTCTGCGTGCAGATTGCAAAGTGGGACATATCCACAGTATATTAAAAAAAGATTCTTCAGGCCCCTGACACATCCAGCTTGATAGCGAGCTAGGTCTTGGGGCCCTCTGCGGCAGCGCATCCTTCGTTGATGGGAGGCCAAATCCTAGCACTAAAAATCTGGATTTGTAGAAACCTTTGATAGATCCAAAGAAACAGCTATGTGGAGTTGCCGATTTTTATGTGTTGACGCATAGCCATGAGTGTTTCTACTTTTGGAAGCATTCCTTGTCTCGCAACCACGATAATAGCTTTTTTGGTTTGTTCATTGTGAGTTTAAAAGCATTATGGGGTAATTATGCTTCCCAAAGATGGTGCAACAGCGCTTGTAGGCCTCACTTCTCGTGTGGGCCAAACAGTTTGTTTGACTGTTAATCCTGAATCTCTGCCCAAGTTAGTGTTTTTAATGTATTCGGGGCCCATTCTTAAGGATGACAGGTACTTGAGAAGGATGCTTTGCTGTACTAGTCCTTGCTCTGGCAATCCAAATTCTAAGCAAATTTGTGCAGCTGATGTATTCTGTGGGAGGTGGAAAATGAGAAAGACTTTGTTCTGGGTATTGTTCAGAAATATGCTTAGCTTTCCCAGGAAGGCTACTGATCCATAGGATAGTATTGTTCTCAGTTTTGATTTAATTGCTGCCTTGATTGATTTCCAAGTTGGCATGGGGAATTTACTATGCAATTTTTAAAGGTGTTGATGAGTGAAGCAAGGCGAGGCTTTAGTGTACTTAGATAGAGCCTGGGAGAGTGGCGCTCATGGAGCCAGAGCTCAAGATATCTGTAGCTGGAACTCTTTTCTACTGGATAACCTCCCAGGTACCACTTTCCGTTCTTTTTATGGCCATTTCTGAAGATGACTATTTTTGTCTAGATTAACTGTCATCCGGCTTGTTGCGCAATAGAGAGCCGGAAGTTGTTGTTTCACTTCCTTTCATGCTACCAACAATGGGTTTGCCCAATCAGCCCTGTTTCTCCCTCTGCCACAGTAAGTAAAGAATAGATTTGTCAGCGTGCCAACTTGCACAACTCTTCTGCTTTCTGGGTGCGCTGATCTACCAGACTGGGAGCGGAGTAGTCCCGATACCGACTTTGGTACTGCCCGATGGACTCGCCTCTCTGTGCAGGAAAGGTTCAAATAATACCTTGTCTCAGTTTTGCTCTAAACATTAAAGAACGACAGAATAAAGGAATGGAGTTTAAATTTGTGATAAATCCATTAGTCATTTAATTAATGTGCTAAGTCTAAATACAGAATAGCATAAACTCAGGAGAATTCAAATACGAAACCAACAGAGATTCACCTTTTAAGAATGGGGAAAGGGACCTCTTCCCCACCCGATAAATTGCACTCTTTTATAGGGTTTTAGTCAAAAGGTTCACACATTCATTACATCAGTATGTGGTTCTCAGCTTCATAACCAATTGGATTCACACAAGGAGAAACTTTTAAAACAGAATACATTCACAGATTTTCTTACTATTAATTTATTTTATTTATAAAGTGCAACATTTCTCACATAGGGATCTCACAGCGCTAATGTAGCGGGAGGGTGGTGGTTATGGCTGGGGCTGTTAAAGTAGGTGACATCAGTCTTGGGGAATAAGTAGGTTTTAAGTTTCTTCCTGAACACCGTGTAGTCCTCGGTCAGCCGTAGTTCCAGTGTAAGCTTGTTCCAGTGCAAGGCTGCGAGTTATGAAAAGGTGCACCCACCTGCCCTGATCTTTCTGATCCTTTTAGTCTCAAACAACGCCTGATGACATGACCTTAGGCACCTGGGTGCATTGTAGAATTTGATTTTATTCCGAAGGATCCTTGGACCAGTATGGGGAGAACCTTGTGTGCATGTCCTAAGAGCTTAAATATTGCTCTTTGACGCATGGGCAGCCAGTGAAGCTGCCTCAAGCGATTGGTTGCTGAACTGTATCTGCCTTTGTTGCACATCAGTTTAGCCGCTACTTTTGGTATCACTTGCAGACGTTTAAACAGATAGTCTGGCATCCCAACGAAAAGTGCATTTCCATAATCCAGCCTACTGACCAGTAGGGCCTGTGTGACTATTCTCCTACTTTCCAGTGGGATCCAGGAAAACAGCCTTTTTAAGAGCTTCAGCGTGGCAAAGCTTCTTCCACACAGGGTCTGCACATGATGCTGCATGGATAGGACGTTGTCAATGAGAACACCCAAGATTTTTGCGTACTGCTTGGGTGCTGGGGCATCTCCCAGCGACTGGGGCCACCACGACTCATCCCAGATATGATTGGCTCTGCCGAGGAGCAAGATCTCAGATTTCTCAGCGTTGAGCTTTAAGCTTAAGCAGTGTTCCGACATCCAGGTTGCGATTTCAGTGATGCAGTTGTTGAATTTAGCCCTGGTATCCTCGTATCTGTCTCCGATGGCTATTGTCAGTTGCGTGTCATCCGCATAGGAACAAATACCAAAACCCCACTTTGTACCGATTTTTGCCAGGGATGATACATAGGCATTAAATAGGGTGGGGCTCAGAGAGGCTCCCTGCGGGACACCGCAACTGAGGGTTTTTGAACTGGAGGAGAAGGCACCCATTTGCATGGTTTAAGTTCTGTTGCTCAAGAATGAACTGAGCCATTGAAGGGCTTTTGTGTGTATCCCTTTTTCGTGCAAATTTTCCAATAAAAGCTGGTGGGAGACCGTGTCGAACGCCGCCGACAGGTCCAGCAGGATCAGGGCTACTGCCTTTCCCTGGTCCAGCAATGATCTTGCATTATTTAGGACAGCCAGCAGAGTTGCCTTGGTACTGTTGGTGGCCCTGAAGCCCGTTTGCGAGGGGTCCAATAGTTCGTTGGCCTCTCGATAGTTAGACTGTTGTCTATTGACCAACTTCTCCAATACTTTAGAAATGTAGGGGAGTTGGGAAATTGGCCAATAGTTAGTTGGGTTATTTA
Organism: Triturus cristatus; assembly: GCF_964204655.1. Taxonomy (NCBI): domain Eukaryota; kingdom Metazoa; phylum Chordata; class Amphibia; order Caudata; family Salamandridae; genus Triturus; species Triturus cristatus. Next base: position 385,365,081 of record NC_140588.1, read on the forward strand.
CATAAAATCTTGCCTTTTTCAGCAGGGGGGCACTCTGGCCTGTTTCCAGATCTCTGGGAAGACTGCTGTCTCCAGAGATTGGTTAAATAGCGGCATGACTTATTGGGCCAGGATGGGTATGATCTGCGCAAAGATGAAATGTGGGCAGGGGTCAAGAGAGGATCCCGATTTAACTTCTCCCATTGCCTTGGCGACCTCCTCTTCTGTAAAGGGGGTGAAGCTGCGCAAACGTACGGGGGCCTAGGGATGAGGGTCTAAGTTTTCCCAATTAATGGGATCTCCTGGGGTATTAGTGCTAAATGACGAGTAGATTGTGCATATTTTATCAGTGGAAAATTCACTGATCATCTCACAGCATTCCGCTGATGGGTGCAGTGTTTGGGACATACAGATCGGTTTGCATAATTCTCGTACAATTTTGTATAGCTCTTTTACCGAGTTGTTGTTCTCATTTATTCGTTCTGCAAAATGCATCCTTTTGGCCTTCTTAATTGCATAATTGTAGCTCCTGAATTCTGCTTTGTATCCTGATTTGTCGGGGTCTAATCTGGACATTCTCCAGTTGTGTTCTAATATTTTGCACTTTTTTCCGTGCCTTAAGTTTACATGGTTTTCAGTGTTCGCAACATCTGGTACATGGTATACAATTGTTACATAGTATGTCATTCAGTCTGGGATAGCCAAGCTTGGCCATGAAAAAAGCACATCCTGTTCAGATCTATGGAGTCTAGAAATTCTTTATTCTGGTGAAGAGTGGAACAGCAGAATTTATCAAGTGACGTAGCACAACTCCATGTCAAAGATGGACGACAGAGACTAAGCTAGCCTAAGTATCTTAAAGCATGATTTCTAAGGTGCTCAGTATTAAACGTCTACAAACAGTATTCACAGAGTCCACGTCATTGGCAGCATTTATCGGTGACCTAACATGGGCACAATCAATGGTAACTAGCTACTATAGGCCTGGGTTGTGTGTTGTTCCTCGGTAGATCATTGTATTGCGGCAGCAGATCTAACTTTCACAGTTCGTAACAAACGTAGACAAGGGAATTTGCTGCAAACCTCTTCACTTCACGTCGTTCTTTATCCATGATCCTAACCTGAGGGACAGAGTCCACAGACTGCGTTGCTCCTATCCAAGTGGCCTTCAGAAAGGCCAAAGATTGTCAGGAGAAGTATTGGCTGCACCTCCCAGCATCGTGAGTACTGCTGCCTGCTCCTCAAACATTCAGCTAACATTTGCAAGCTGCAGAGGAACATCAGCTCTACCCCTGCATTGCTGCCCTTGCCACATCCTCACTGCTGTTTCACCCTTAGCATAGAAGGTGGTACCTTGCCTCTTAAACAAAGTGTATAAAATGAGACGCTGACTTAGGCTCATTTGCAGCCTCCCTTCAGTTCAGCTGTGTGTGAGCTGGCCCAGAGACTATGATATTCAAAGGTGCACCGTCAGCCAAACATGAGGCTAGCACTTTGTTCAACTTTGCCTGCTCTCTAATGAGAGCCTCTCACTCCCTGAAGAAAGAAATAAGCTATCTGTTTCCAAGTTACATTTCACCAGGCTGGAGTTGACTTGACTTGCAGACAAGGGCAACCACTGGTCAGTGGGTGGCACCACGGTATATGCCTCGCCACAGCAAAGAGCGTCCATGTGGATCTGAAATGGGGGTTCTACTTCTGAGACCTAACCTTCCACTGCTAGGCCCAACACCATCCGGAGCGCCAATTCTACACATCAGATCTGACTCAGACAATGTGCCTGATGAGAGAACATTTGCCAGAAGTTTCAAGCACAATAATTTGTACAAGAAAAAACACTAGGAGAACAGAAGTCAGCATACAAAAGGGATAGACACTGGCTCTATGTTTGGGGCAAGGTCAACCCCTGCTGTAATCCAATTCTAATCCAGTGCTTCACATGCCCTGTGCCTAATGGCAAGTTCCCAGGCTGTCATAACAGCACTAATATAGTAAAGGTCCCTGAGGAGGGAACATGTGACAAGTGGCTCGAGGCCAAACAGAATAGGAAGAGGAATGGAGATAGGATGCCCTGATTACCACAAGTGGCAGCCGGTATTAAGGGGCGCAGGGGGCGTTGCCCTACCTACCAGCATCGAGAAAACCAAAGGGAGAGAGAATGAATCACTTCTTTTAAAACTGCTCTGTGGTGTTCAATGAACACCATGGAGCAGTTTTAAAAGAAGCCTCACTGCTTAGTGCTCCCCTGTGAAACAAAAAAAAGATTTTACATAGTTTCAGTGAAATCTTTTTCTTGTGCTTGTCTCTGAGTCTTCCTGCGCAAGAGCGCAAGTGCAAAGCTGGGCGAGGACTATTCCTCGCCCTCGAGGCAAGCGAGGAGGCTGGTGACATCAGCCTTGTGAGAGTGGCTGCATAAAGTGGCAGTGCATTGCTTTCAAATGGGGCGCTAAGCAATTGGCCCAGGGCGCGGTCAGTGGAGCGCCATTCAGGATAATGGTAAGGGGCAGGGCGCACAGTGCAGGGGAGTGGTTATGCAACTTTGGCAGCTCCTATTTCCGGGACACAGTTGCTCGAAAAAGAAAGGCGCCTGCAGCCATGGTGGTTTGAAACGAGCGCGCAGCAGGTTGGTTTACTTTGAAGTTACCGAGCTGAATTGGGGCATGGGGGGGCGGCCATTAATTATATAGTATGGAGTCTTCCTGCTTGATTTTGCGTCCCGTGAGAGATTGTGAACATTCCTTTCGGTGCTCCTCTGCTGAATACCTAGCTAGGGAAAGCTCTCCTGGGTTCTCGTGGGGCCTGGCCTTTGCTTAAAACTTGTTCATTTTTGGACTTCATAATTGTGCTCCTGCCAATCTGTGCCAGTCTAAGCAGACGCCGGGCGAGACTCCTTGGCTTCACTTTCAGCTCATCCGTTCCCAGTTTTTACAATGTGCCCCCTGTTTAATTGCCACATCGTAATATCAGACAAACGTATATTTGGGGTAAAACAGACATGCGTGTTTTTTTAATTCCTCACAGTTCTGCCGCATAAAGTGGGGAGTCGCCTTCTTGCTTTCCAGAGGAGTATTTTGAATAAAAGATGCGCGTCTTTTACTTCTCACAATTCTGCTGTATGAAGTGGAAAGTAGTCTTGCGCCCTGTAATGTTGGTAAATGAGCACTCGGAACAAGTGTTATCTTTCCGCTATGTTTATTGGCACACCAGTGAGCAGTTACACCTAGGAGCGCCGGCCACCTCTATCTCTCCCGCTCGCTGCCACGCACCCCTCTCCTCACGCTCCGCGCTTACCCCTCCGCGCGCATCCTGGCGTCAACCTGCGTACCCGCGTCACGTCACGTGACGCGCTGACAACTAGACCGCTACATATCTCCCCCTTTTACCGACCCAACAATAAGTCACTTACAGTTCGCAGTCCAGTTCAAAGTCTTGGAACCTGGAAGGCCTTACTACTTGTCTTCCGCTCCTGGTCACCTTACCGCTTGACCCTCGAGCCCCTTGGCTCTGTGTTTCCTCACGTTCTGTCCCTTCGGCCATCGCTCCCCCACTGTTCCGATTACCTCCCAGCCTGTCCATCTCTGCCACTGGGGTCTCACCCCCTTGCTCTCCTCCTTGCTCCTCTCCTGTACCTGCTTCTTCCCTTTCTTCACTTCCGCTCGCCTTATTCTCTCCATCCGCGTCTCCCGTGCCTTCGCCTTCCGTCTCCCACTGTTCCCATCTCAATATTTTGTTGCACCGGGCCATGCGGTCCTGCGACCACACGTTCCCGTCGCTGAGCAGAGCCGCTCTGTCATACACTTCCTTGACCTGCATGGGCTTGCTGTACTTGCTGTCTCCTTTCCTTTGTAGGGTAGCCAACTTTACTCTCACCCATTCTCCTCTCACTAACCGAGTGTCCTTCACACTCCTCCTCTTGTTGTAGTTGTTGGTATAGATGGCTTGAGCCCTCTCCATATTTGCTCTCACGACTGCCGGAGACCATTCACTGGTCACTACCTTCTCCTTCCAGATTCTGTTGTCGTGCGTGAAAGGTTCACGTCCTCTCAATATTTGGAACGGGCTGCACCCTGTGCTTGTGGGCGTTATCCTGTAGGCCCATACCATATTCTCCACCGCCTTCTTCCAGTCTTTGTTGCAGGTGATGGCTGCTTGAATGGCCCCCATCACCACTCTGTTAAATCGTTCCACCAGACCGTTACCTGCCGGATGGTATATGGCCGTGTGCTTTACCTCGATGCCGTTCCTCCCCATGAACTGTTTCCATTTTTCTGATGTGAATTGTGGCCCGTTGTCGCTTAAGATGGACTTGGGAATTCCCTCTCGGGTGAATGTTTCCGATAGGAACTCCAGGATGTTCTCCGTGTCCATCGTTTCGCTCACTTTTATCTCTGGCCACTTGGAATAACGGTCGATGAGGACACACACATATTTTTGTACGCTCTGGTCATCCAGCACCGGCCCTAAAATGTCTATGGACAACTCTTCCCATGGGTTGGCGGGCGTGTCGAATTTCCCCAGAGCCGGGCGTAATGGCCTCAACGTTTTGTCCGCCCCTTGGCATTGGGGGCACTCCCTGACATGTCTCTCTGCTCTCATGTCCATGCCTGGCCACCAGTAATTCTGTTTCGATCTAGCTTTAAGTTTCCCAATACCCAGGTGGCCTTCATGCAATAGGTCCAGTAGTTTGTTGATGAGATTCGTGGGGGGGATTACTCTGTCTCCCCGGTATATGAATATGCCCTCATCTCCCACGGTCAATTCTTCTCTCACTTCATAAAAAGGTTTGAGGTTGGGTTTCACCTTTTTCTTGTCAGGCCACCCTTGGGTGATGTGGGCTTTTATCTCCATCAGGTCCGCATCTTCGTCATACGCGGCTGTCCACTCCTGTCTGCTGATGATCTTCTCTTGATCCTCAATGAGAGCCACCATCTCTCCTCTGTCCGCGGGGTCTTCTTCTCCCGGCTCCATGGCCGCCGCTCGGCTCAGGTAGTCTGCCACTCGGTTCTTGTTTCCCGGGATGTACTCTACATCATATCTGTAGTCCAACAATTTTAGGGACATTTTCGATATCCTGGGTGTGGCGCTGGCGTGACCACACGACGTCAGAACCTTCACTAACGGCTTGTGGTCCGTTTTGAGCAGGAATCGGGTACCCCATAGGAATTGCCGGAATCTCGTCATGGCCCACACTACCGCTAACATCTCCTTCTCAATGACGCTGTACTTGCCTTCTGTCTCCGTCAGTGCTCTGGAGGCGAAGCTTATCGTCTCCACTTCTCCACTTCCTCGGTCTTGCATGAGTACAGCGCCCAACCCCTTGTCGCTGGCGTCCGTGATGAGTATGGTGGCGCCTTGCGGGTCGTAACCCTTGAGAGGCATCGCTTCTAGGATCCCTTTTTTGATGACTTCAAATTCCGCCTGGGCTTCCGGTGTCCATTGGAACACCGTGCTTTCTCTGGTTAGCCTCCTCAAGTTATAGGTCTTGGATGCGAATTGTACCACGAATTTACTGTAGTACTCCGCCATCCCCAGGAAGGACCTGACCTCCTCCTTGTTCTTGGGGGCCGGAGCTTCAACGATGGCCTTCACGTTTTCCATCTTGGGGGTGACCCCTTGTTGCCCTATTTCGTGGCCTAAATAGGTCACCGATTGCATTCCCAACCGGCATTTCGACCATTCCGCCGTGAGACCTTTAGCTTCCAGCGTCCGTAACACCTTTTCCAGAGTCCGGTCATGGTCCCTCCTATCTCTGCCCATCACCAGTATATCGTCCTGGAAGTACTGCACGTCCTTGCAGTCTCTGAACAGCTGGTGCATCATCTTCTGGAAAACGGCCGCCGCCGAGGCCAGCCCGAACGGCATGCGACAGAATCTGTAGCACCCAAACGGGGTAATGAACGATGTGAGACTTTTGCTGTCCGGGTGTAGGGCTACCTGGTGGTAAGCCGATGTAAGGTCGATGGTGGAGTACCACTGGACTCCTCTGGTTCGTGCCAGCATCTCCTCTATCTTGGGAAGGGGAAATTTCTCCACCACTATGTTCTTATTGAGTTCTCTCAAGTCTACGCAAAGCCTGACCTTCCCGTTGGGTTTCATCACGACCACCAAAGGCGCCAACCATTCGGCACAGGTTATGGGTTCTATGATGCCCTTCTTCTCCAGGTCTTGGAGTTCCGTCTGGACAGCTTCCCTTACTGCAATGGGCACATTCCTTACTTTGTGTGCTACTGGTGTGGCTCCTTCCTTCAGCACTATTTTGTGTTGAAATTTCTCCATTTTTCCTACTGCACCCCCAAACACTCTCGGGTAGTTTTCCTTCCATCTGTCTGTGTCCAGCCATTCCACCTGGTCTGTGAGCAGGATCTGTTCCTTCCCCCCTGGGTCGAGTTTTATGCCCAGGTCGCCCTGGTCCAACCATCCCAGGACGGAGGGTCCTTTCTCGGCCACGTACAGCTTGCACCACGCCGTACGGCCTCTGAATTCGAACAACAGGCGTCGGTACCCTAGCATGGGGATGCGATCACCATTGTATGTTACCGGTCGTATGTCTAGTTTCTCCAGCCTAGGGCCCAACTTGGGTTGGAATTGTTCTACCCACACTGCACGCTGTACGATGGTGAATGGGGATCCGGTATCTGCCACAACCGAGATGGTAATGCCGCCCACGGACATTTCCAGGACCGGTTTGGTTGATCTCTTGGCGTCCACGCTCAGTACCTGATCATATATGCACAGTACGGTGACCACCTCCTCCTCCGTGGCGTCTTCCGGGTCTTCCGCGCTTTGGTCCATGTATTTCACCACTCCTTTCTGTTGTTTCTTCCGACACACCTTCTCGTAGTGGCCCATGATACCGCAGTGCATGCATTTGGCTCTGAAGGCCGGGCAACGTCTGTCGTGGGCCTCGTGGGACCAGCTTCCACACCTGTAGCACGTTTTCTTGCTCTCACCGTCCGCTTGTTTCCCTTGCCATCTGCTGGTTCCTTTGGTTGTGGGAGGCTTGGGTTTCTGGTCCCTGCGGTGATCACCCTCCTGTATCCTGTTCACCATGGTTGGGGCGCCTGTGTCTTTTCTGGTAGCATCGGCGCACCTCTTCGAGAGTTCCGCCCTCTTCACAATGACCATTACTTCCTTGAGTGTGGTGTCCCCACTCGCCCACAGCTTGTCCTGCACGTTTGTACTGGTGGTGTGCATGATCACTTGATCCTTTATAAATTCGTCTTCCCACAGTGCGTACCTGCACGGGGCTGCTAGCTTCCTCAGTGCTGCTACGTATTCTTCGATGGATTCTCCCACCTTTTGTTTCCTTTGCTGGAAATTATATCTGTCTACCGAAACACAGACGGTGGGGCGGTATCGCTCATCCAGGTCCTCCACCGCGTGCGCATACACGTCATCGTCTGTGTCTTCTCTCTTCGTGGGCACTAGGCTCTTGTATATTCTCAGACCTTCAGGCCCTAGATTTAATAGCAGGATGCGTTTTTTCCTCTGGGGTGTGAATTTCTCTTCGTTCTCGTCCTCCAAAACCCCTATGAAATTGTCTATGTATTCCTTCCAGTCCTCCCATTTCATCATTGGTTCACCGGGTTTCGTTAGGAATTGCACCGGTGCAATCGCATACCCTGCCGGGGTACTCATCTTTGCTTCCTTGGCGCTTGTTTCGACGGTGACTTTACTCGGGGGGCTGCCTGGGGTGTTGTCGTTGTTTCTTGTGTGCTCGATCCTCTGGGGGCTCTTGTCACTGGGCCCCACTTCCTCCTCTTTGGTAGCCAGTGCAGCGCTTTCTGTGCTTGATTACGTGCGAGGGCAGCTCGTGTGCTTTTATTGGTTGAGAACGGCGTCGTCTCTGTGGCCTGTTTGTGGTTTGGTTACTGTACCGTGGCACTGCCACGCTCCTCGGGTGCTCTGTGCCTGGGGTCGATCTCCGCAGTTGGCTGGGTCGTATCTCGTGACTTCCCCCTTCCAGGCGGCCCGTGCGGTGTTTTGTTTGGGCTTGATGGCCTGGTAGCGTGTCTTCCTTCGACTCGTGGGGCCACGTGGAGTGTAGCCTTCTACTGCGCTTCCCCCCGTCGGTCCGGTTTCCGTCCCGACCTCGTCGCCACTGTAATGTTGGTAAATGAGCACTCGGAACAAGTGTTATCTTTCCGCTATGTTTATTGGCACACCAGTGAGCAGTTACACCTAGGAGCGCCGGCCACCTCTATCTCTCCCGCTCGCTGCCACGCACCCCTCTCCTCACGCTCCGCGCTTACCCCTCCGCGCGCATCCTGGCGTCAACCTGCGTACCCGCGTCACGTCACGTGACGCGCTGACAACTAGACCGCTACACGCCCCAGTCGAGTTTTGAAAAACACACCGTACTTTGCACGTACAAGGTAGGTGCGAGCCACTCTTGCCTGTCAGTACTTCCAATGTAGCCGTGTGAAGCTCGCAAGAAAGGCAAAGATTGGTGATCTTTAATCTCTATAGGGTTTAAACTCTTATATTCTATCAGCCTTTTAGGAAGATATGTTGAAACGGTGCTTGTTAGTCTCACTGTTGACATCATCATGCAGGGTCTGTGAAAACGGACATTGTGTTAAACTGGCACTGAACACTGCAGTATCGGGTTTGATATTTACAGTATATTCATCATTTTTGCACCTATGATGTTGGAGCGTTTTGTTGACACCAGGGATGTGGGGTGATTGGGCATTGCAAGTGGGAGGATGAATGGGGCATGCTGGGACATGTAGTATTAATGGGAAGGTAGTGGGAAAGATCAGGGTCAAGTGGCACAAGTAACGCAGCTCTGCTTTAACATACACACGTGTGGATAATTGGATGGGCGTTTTAAAACTGAGCGTGCTCGAGTTAGCAGACTTAGTTGCCACTGTCAAGATGGGATTCAATACGTTGCCAGCGCTGCCAAGAGTTTGAATTAGTTTTATTGGTGCATGAGCCATCAGACATGCAGTTCAAAGAAATTAGTCACGGTAAGCATATTTCAATCGATTGTTTTGAGAGAGGTGGTTTTGTTAAGGCAAGGGATTGATTAGTAAACATGGGGTGACACAGTGTAATTTAACGCATTGGTAAAGCTGTTTCAGGACATGTGAGGGTGCACGGACAATGTTGTAGGGCGTTCAACCATGAAAAGTTGTTTGAGAAGAGATATGATGCAGGCAATAGATGATCAGTAAGGTATTAACTTATGCTGCTTTTTTATGTAGAACATATAAATGGTAATAAATAAGGCATAGTTTACATAAAGCATGCAGTGGTATATGTTTTTTTAATCATGATTTTTTATTGTGTTAGGAACAAAATTTTGATACTGATGGTCTGTATTTTTTATATTGTAGATGCCCCTGACGAAGGGAACATTCCCAAAATGCATTGGGTATTTTTAAAATCGTGACATGGGGAAACATTCACTCCCTTGTGCTACTGAATAAAACCCTTGCAGGGTAATTTGAATGTGTAAAATGAATTGAAAAAATCGTGAATAAAATGTGACAAGCTGTGGATTAAACAGAGAGTAAACAGAGGATTAAAATGAAAGTTCGACTCATTTGATTCATTCGTACATGTGGCTGTGCAGCTTGCATGGGGACCAGCTCCGGTTCCCTTTTGGGTAATCTGGAAATTGACATGTGTTTACAGTCATTGAAATTCATTCAAGTCATATAATGAGCAGGCAAAGCAATATATTAGATTGTGTTAGAGCGGAATGCCACCATTGCAGCTTAAAGGCCGTCCTTAAGATGAGATAAGACAGGTGCCTTACAGTGCTAACAGATAGCAAAAGGGTACTGTGTTGCATCTGGGAGCTGTAAATGTGACTATTTTGCTGGTAGGGAGGTGCCAAGGAAAAAATGCATTTTGGCTTGCTGTGCTGATAATCCTGGCACGGTTTTTGTATACAACTGCATGAAAGGTCAATATTGTGTTGTCTAGTACTAAAGTACAAAAGAGTTGTAGGTCTGTCTCCCCTAAAAAAGTTGTGAAAGATCACCAGAATTCACTGTGTCCCCGACTGCTGCTTGCTTGAGTCTCTGGTGGTCTATTTGCTGCTGATAAAGGTTTCTTTAGGCCCTCTCGTATTTTAGAACAAGGATTTTTTACCATATGGGGAATTAGTGACATCTCTTTATTAATGTAATAACTGCACTTTTACAATTGCTTTATTAACCTTCCTGCTTTCTCAAATTTGCTTGAAAATGGTCCACTCTTTTTTCAAACGGTTGTTCCTCGCTATGCTCGCTCGCTGCGGTGCAGTATGACAATAATTTTACGCCTCACCACTTTCAAATGTCACCAGCCGCCCCTGATTACCACAAATGCTGAGCCAAGGCCTGTTGGCTGGACCACAAAGACAGTCGACCACTGAGATGACTCTTTTTGTGTACCTGAAGACAGTGCACACTGGTGCACTCCGAAGAAAGAAAAGAGACTCAAGGGACTTGAAGTCTTACCACAATAGACAAGAAATAAATGCATGCCAGAGCACCGAGAAGGGGCATAAAGGAGTGTGACCAGCGGTTTTCAATGGAAACCTGGCAATCGACCAAGCCTGAAAGGAGAGAAGAGGAGGTGAGATCAGGGGCATCATTTATGGGGGTTTGGCGTAGGGGGCGCAGCAAGTCACCTCGCTGTGCTGCCCTCTGTCAAAGTGAAAGGGCAGGAATGCACAGTATTTATCCAATATGGTTCATTCCTGTCCTTTCCCTCTGTGCTGGTGCCATTTTGGCAGTCTAGCACTAATGCAAGCACCCTTGTTCCATGGTGCTAGGGTGCCTGTGTTGTAGGTAGGATTGTTTTAATGCAGGAAGGGGGACCTTCCTGCCCAAAAATAATCCATAGAGCTTTTTTCCTCCTATGTGTGCTGCAGAACGCAGCACACATAGAAAGAGGAATAATTGAGGAGAAATAAAGATATTTCTCCTCGTCACGCCTGCCTTGGGAAGGTGTAAGATTTTGACGCATGATGCATTCCTAGATTTATAAGTCCGTGTAAATCAGGGAATATGTCAAAACCCATGGAAGTTGCATGGTAACACCCACCAAAACACCCATGGAACGCCCATAGAATGCCACCCTTGCGCAGATAAGGCAATGCAGCGATTTGCCGTGCATTGCCTTACTCAAGATTTATGAGTCCGCTTAAAGTCACGTAATGTGGCTTTGCGTGGCTCCATAAATCTGACTCAGAGCCTTGCGCCACGTATGTATCACTTTGCGTGGTGCAAACATGACACAAGGCACTCATAAATATGCCCCCAGCTCTGGAAGTAACCTCCATAACTGACTTATACCCATGACTGTGAGAGCATCTAATTATACAAGCAAGCCTCTGATGAAGTGCAACAACGACCTAGTGACATCCCAGTGGGGACCAACTGGCTTGGACATGCCCAGACGTGGATCCTGTGGTCACTGTGTCACTGGAACCAAGCTGTAACCCGGCTGATGAGCCCATAACTAGTGCACAACCAGTACTGGGCTTCTTATGTATCGGTTTAGGGTGGACCTGGCTTGGTAATTCGAGCTGGACTGTTCCCATGAGGAGCAGGGTTAAGACTGATTTGTACATGGCTCGGTCCAAACTGAGGGGGCATGGTGAGCAAAAGAACGATGGATTGGAGTGCTACCCCAAGCTATTGCCAGTCGGAAGACTTATTGTAAGCAGCCTCTCATCACTTTTTGTGTGATTCATGCATGCCAAGAGATACAGATACCTTGCATAAGTAGAAGACAGAGAGTGCCAGTAAATCAGAGATTCCTGCTACAAAGATCATCTGGTCACCATCACTGCAACAGTTAAAGAAACAAAAAAGTATCAATGCAACCATGAGGACAAGTCATTGACACTGATTCTACAGATTCACCCTACTGGCAACGCCATCATATCAGTCACTGTTTAATTGCATCACCACAATCTGTAGAGCATCTTACACCAGAGGGGAGTCCAACACCTTTGTTACAACAAAGGCCAAGGAGCACCAATGACTCTCTGAAGAATTAGTCAACCGGCGACCATCTGCTCAGCCCGATCCAGTTGGCTTTAGCTTGACTTTACCATGACCCATCTTCACATGTGGTTGAATGATTGACTATGCAGTGGCTCCTTAGCAGTTTTGCAGGAGCCCAGATGCAGCACCCATGTAGCTCACATGCAGTACAGTGGCAATCTGTCAAATGACCAATCACAAGCAAGAGATGAACTTGACACTGCTCCACTTACCGATGCCAGGAGGTAGTAGGGCCTCAGAGCGGAGACATCAACCAGTTGCGAATGATCTTTCGGCCATGACAAGACTGTCTTCAGTGAATCAAGCAACACCACTAAAACAAGCTTTTCAACAACACAAAAACAAGCTTTGCAACAGACTCCAACAACACTCCTGATGCACACCTTTTGAAAAGTAGACACCAACCGCAAATCATCCTGAGCATCAGCAGAGTGAACCAACTATATATAATGGACATGACTCCAGGCAGCATGGATCCAGAAAGTCTAGGACTTCTTTGCATTAGTGCTTTTGTACTGTATCATGCAAGGTTAAATTATGAATGTGAGCAGAGATGTCTTGCTGCAGCCAGTTTCATTAGTCCTTGCATCCACTACTGTCCTGCTGGTTGACTCTAGAGACTGATAGACTAAGCTCTATCCAGATTGTTTTGTTTTGTTTTGTTTCCACAGATTCGACTAGTTGTCTATTCTTTTAGATTTTAGGAGGAATGTAGTATCCTGCTTGATACGTAAAAAAGAAGTCCCTCCCTAGAGGTGTATTTATACCCACCAGACATCCATCCATCAGAGACATCACCCAGGTGCACGTGCTTGTTGCCAGTTACACTCCCATCCCACTGGTGCCCGTGTCATTTATTCATTCAGTATGCGAGTTTAGGACTAATGGCTATATGATGTATGGAGTTGGACACAGAATCCAAAAATATATTGCAGCAGCGGCCCATGCAGGTAAGAGCTGTGAGGAGGTGTGGCCGGGTTGGGGGAGGTTTGGCAAACAGTCATGAGGGAAAATTAATTATTTATCTAATTTTCCCTTGTGGTTGTTCGTCGAAATCCCCCACTCTTCCCCCCCCCCTTCTACCCCTGCCCCATCACTCTTACCTGCACGGGCCACGGCTGATGTATTGCTTGCTATGTGTTGCACCAGTTTGTTCGTAGTTTCCGGCATATGTGTACACCATTTCTAATTTGCATAGCTGTATATTCTTACATCTAGTTTCTGTAAATTGCAATAATTTAGAATAGTGCATACAGTCGGGGACGCACATGTATGCATACTTATCTGAACCTAGCTATGCCCCCAAGAACAATAGAAGTTAAAGAATGTTGAAACTTACTGTGGCTGAGGAAGACGGTCTTTTCTCAGTTGTAGATTTGCTCTCTGTAATTCAGAGACTCATTTTTTTTTATGTCTCGCCTACGCATCGCGCATGCGCTGCTTAGGAAAAAGACCTTTAGCCATCGCTTCACTTTTTTGCCCAAAAACGTGCACGCTTTGCATTGCTTTCAATGGCAACGCGTGCACGTTTGGCGATTCCCCTGCGGGAGCGAGCGCAGCACCATATGGTAGCAATTATCGCACCTTGCTGCTCGCTCCCGCAAGGGAAACCGGTGGAGGCCCCCTCCCTGCTGCCGCGTGAGGCGCGCGCGCGTGTTTTAGGACTTGTGCCCTGCTCTTGTCCGAGTAACATCAGCCAGCTGGACTGTATTTTCACCGTCACCAAATGAGTGCATATTCAGGGGAGAGCTTTTACTTTCAATGCATATTTCACACGCCACAGTTTTAACGGTCATTAGCACTTTTCTTACATAAGAAACCACAGACGTGCTTAATATAATTATCAAACCCCCTGTCGCAGGTAAACGTGAATTCAACATGTTGCTTGCTTCTAAGGCACAGAAGCCTCCCACAGACACAATGGTGACAGCCCCTCGTTTCTGCAGCTGGAGAAGGCCGCTCGTACTTTCTCTGAGCGATCCCCTTCATACATATTTATTAAACGAGATCTCTCCATGCCATGTCCTACTCAACGGAGCATTAATGATGCTCTCAAAGGCTTTCTAAATAGTTTTCTTGCTTCGTTTCATGTTTCGGTTTCGGCTCATTAATAACAGCTGCATATACCTTCTCAAAAGAGAATTTGATTTAAAGCTGAGGAGCAGCCGACCTCTGCCTCCTGTAGACACACATGTTCAGGAACAGACGTTAAAAGTAACAATATTAAAGCCAAATGGGGAAAAAGAGTACGTGCAATGATGACGCACCAAACATATTGCTAAACTGATCAAAACATTCTGGGATCTCTCGTTGCTTTGGCACCTTCTAGAGCGCCCATGTTTCCTGATTCCATCCGAGAGGCGCTTATTCCGTCCAGGGGTAGTATTATTATGCAAATGTGCAGCTGCACAGAGCACAACTCTGCGTCTATGTGCTTGCAATGTCGAATGCACTTTCATTTAACTCGGAATTTCTCTCAGTTAATGCACGACGTGCAGACAGCACAGCAAACAAGCATTGGCATAGCCAATAGGTCTCGCCTTTGGGACTTTGTAAAGTGTTTAGTTATCCAGCACAATATCCTTGGTGCAACAACATAAAGTGTTGCATGGCTAAACACTTATAAGGTCCCAAAGGCGAGACCTATTGGCTATGCCAATGCTTGTTTCCTTGACATCCGGAATAGTAGCAGGCAATTCCCCCCGAGGAATGCCGACATCTAGTGGCAGTACACAATTACTGCAAGAAATTACAAAAATTATGGTTGCAGGAAGAATTACAGATTTAAGACATGCGCTTTAATAAATTGCAGTCGTGCAATGTTTCATGCTCACTAAGTGCACTTAAGAAAAATATTCAAAATAAAAGCGCCCGAGACTAAATGGTTGCAGTCACTCGGCACTTAACTGTAGACTGCCTAAGAAACCTGTTCATGACACAATTTCAAACAACAATAACTATTTATTGGCAGTCTGAGTTAATTTATTGTTTGATTAATTAAAATCATTACAATCGTTTGGAGCATAGTAAATAGACAATATCATAAAAAGTCCATAAGCTAAAGTACAGTACAGTGTTAATATGAACATAAGTTCAGTAGAAAAAAAAGATTAAAAGACGAAGCACAGTAATTCTTATCCAATAGCTCACCCCAGAGGATATGGTAGAAGGGAATGTCTTGAAAGCCTTTGGTTTGACAGGCCGAATTCCAGGTGGATCCTAGACCTACGACGGAGCCTGGGCAGTTGAAAAGCTTTCTGCAGACCTGAACAATGTCCATGTTCTAGACTCAGAGGACAGGCCCCATGAAATTCCTGGTGCCCATAGTGTAGTACTAGGAAGAGACAGGCTCTTATGACTTTCAGGAATGGAGCAGCAGAGGCGCTATTTAATTTCTTATTGAGGCATGCAAGCCCGTATGTGATGGCTGGGGCATTCTTTTTTAGCGAGCCTAAGTGAATCAAGGGTTTGGAGGTCCCTGAAAAACAAACCCCCAGGTAGTTGTAGTTATTTGCCGATACAAAGTCATTACCCTCATGAACCAGGAAAGAAGTTTCTTATTCTTGTGGCAGCCGAAGACCATCTTTTCCTGGTTGATTATAAGATAGTTATTTTCATTGTATTTGTGGAGTGCACTTAGTGCTCGCTGTATGCCCACTTTGGTGTGCTCCATTACTACGATGTCATCTGCATATTGGAGGATGTGTAGAGTTGACTGACCTAGACATGGGGGGGGGGGGACAGACAGCTGTTTCCAAGGCTTTTTTCAGATCTGCTGTACATAGATCAAAGAGCAGAGGAGCAAGCATGCAGCCTTGCTTCAGACCTCCTTGGATGGCAATTTTAGAGGTGATAGTATGTGGCCCTATCCTCACACAGACCTATGTGTCTGAGTAAAGAGAGACTATGGCCCTGGCCCATGTGTCTGAGTAAAGAGGGACCATGGCCCCTGGGAGATTTGAGGGAATAACCCAGGTGTTTAATTTCATCCAAAGCTTAGGACGATCAACCTTGTCAAAGGCAGCACTGCAGTCAATGAAACAGCAGAGAAGTGGTAATTGCTTTCTTTGGGCTCCTTGATGACTTTGAACAACAAGTACAGTGATGCGATCTATGGCCAATGCTGCTCAGAAGCCAGCCTGAAAAAATGGAAGAACATCGTTGTCCAGAGCCCAGGCCTCTAGGTAGTATACAACAGTCTGGCATATGCTTTTGCCTCTAAATCCAACAAGGCTATCAGGTAATTGGATGGCTTTGTTGATTTTAATTTCTTGAATATAAGGCACAGGATGGAGTATCTCCAGGAGTCTGGAACTTGGCATAGAGGAAGGCTCAGTTGAATAGGAGAATTCAAACCCTTGCCCATTTCTCAGGGGCACAGTTGAAGACTCTGGCAGGATGGTCCTGGTGCTCTGTCATTTTTTTTCAATACCTTGATGATTTTGCAAATCTGGGCTGTCGTGGTAAAATCCTGCTGGTTCCTTACTGGTTGATCAATGGCTCCCTTCTCATCCGTATACCCTGGTGCAGTTCGATTGCTAGCGTACAGGGCTGTGACATGAGTCACCCACGCTCTTTCCATCACTCAATTTTCCCTGGTTGAATTTGCAGCTTTTAGTCTGTTAATCAAATTCCACAAGCGTTCGAGACTTCTTTCCTGAAGCATTTGATGTATCTTTAGCCATCCCTTTTCTTCTGAGGCTTTCTCCTTTTTTAATGTATGGATACATATTTTTTCAGCACGGTGATGTAGCACATTGTCTACTTCTTTTGCAGCAGCCATGAGGTTTAATTTACCAACCCAGTGAATTATTCTTTAATTCCCACCTATTTAAAGGTCACCCTGAATAATATATCTAGTGGGCAGTAATCAGTTAAAAATAATGGCAGACACAGTCAATGGCATCCTTGGCAGTACGGCAGCTCTGCTTCTTTCCTTTTAAGTGCGATCAGTGAAGCAGAGAGGCTTCACTACAACCGCCTGCTGCTGCTTGCTATATTCTTTGCTTTTGCTTCCATAATTATTTTTTTTGTTGTGTTTTCTTTATAATTGATTTTCATCTAGTTGTTTAATCTCTTGCATGCTTGCTTTATTTCAGTTAAACTGAATGCCATGCCCCTTTGTTACAATAATGATGACAATATAACAATATGTGTATTTTATGGAAACAACAATGTAAATTAATCCTTAAATAAAATTTCCTATGTAGCGCTTCATACCGCCCTCTTGCCATTTTTGAGAGCCCTAAATAAAAAGTAATTTTTTAGGGTTGTAGATAACAGTTAACTTCAACCACATGAAACAAGAGGGGCCATTGAGATATAAAGCAAAAAACTCTCCTTTACTTCAGCCCCGACTTTCCAGAAAACTCCCTAGCCCTCCTATATATCGACCTTTAAAATTATTAAATGTGAATTGTGAGCCAACTTCGTGGCATATGTACAAGCCCCTATCGCCACGGGAACGTCACTTTTTGTGACGTTTCTGTTGAGATCGGGACCTTGCCTTATGTACAAGGCAGCGTTAAGCCAGTTAATGTGGCTTAACGCTGCCTTGTACATAGGCACCCTTTTATGCTATGTTTAGGAGAAATGGGGCATGCAGTGGATGTTGTGGTGGGCGTTCCACCGCAACACCCATTCTATTTGAAGCTGCTCCCTATGTACAAGGGTGGCGTACATAGGTGACAGCGCCAAAATGAAGACCAGGAAAATCCTGGTCTTCAGTTGGCGAAACGAGGAGAAATACATTATTTCTCCTCGTTTTTGCTTTTTCCATGTGTGCTGCCTTGTGCAGCACACGTGGAAAAAGCAAAATGCCATGGTTTGTTTATGTACAGGAAGTTGTGCCATCCTGTACATAAACAAACCTTTTTTTAAAAAATTCCATTTTGTAACTTTCATGTGTGCTGCATGAAGCAGTACACATGAAAGTTACAAAATGGCATTTTAGGATTGTTTATGTGCAGGAAGGGACACCTTCCTACACATAACCAATCCTCTCCTGCACACAGACACCTTTGCACTCTGGTGCAAGGGTGCCTGCGTTGGCGCTAAGTTGTAAAACTTAGCGCCATGGCAGGGGGAAACGCAAGGCTGCACCCCATTCTTGTAAATATGGTGCAGCTTGCGTTTCTGAAGTGGCGTAGGGCGTCGTTAAGCCCAGGAGGCTAACGACACGCTCAGCCACTTCATTGTACATATCCCCCTTCGTTTAATGCAGGAATTGTGTGGCCATGGACACGGTGTTGCATATGTTTTGTATTGTACTGTAGCATTTACATAGCACTTTCTACCCTCTGCGGAGCACTCAATGGCTTACCCAAAGGAGCAGCACGCTACACCTTGCATGGGTATCTAATGACCTTAGTGACAAGTGGTATCAGGGATATTCCACAGTTCATGCTTACTCCAAGGCTCCTCACATTACTTGATATGGTTGGTGAGGCATCGAATTCTTTGGGCATATGGTCTTAGGTTTCTGTTGGTGTCACTGTCTGCAGGTCATGATCTCTGTTTTTTTGTGTTGGGTTTAAGGGCTGTTTATCATCCACACCTCTGTAGCAAAGTAGTCAGGTTTTGCTTCATTGAGATCCCATTTTCAGGATAATTTGCCTAATTTTAACAAATAAGGTTGAAGGATTTAGCCAGGTCTGGCAAGGGGGTTGGGTAAATATTGAATAGAAGAGGAGAGATGATGGTTCCCTGTGCGACACCACAATGCAGGGTATGAGGTACTAATGTCAAAGGTGGCAGGAATAACAGAATTTGTCTTTCTGCACGACACAAGGTGATCCATCTTAAAGTTTTGTCATGAACGCCAATATGTTGCAGTGTGAGATAGGTCCCGATACAATTTGTCGTCAGTTGAGGGTCTTAAGTTTTGCAATGTTGAATGCAATTGTTGTTAGCTGATGGTTGTCAAATCATATGTTAATGTTTCCTATGCAGTACTGATTGGGGTGATTTGTTTTTAACACAAACTTTATTAAATGTATATATACAGACATGCACCACATCCATCATAGTCCTCGTGGTGGTGAAAACAGACGTTGTCCAAAGTTACAATATAAATAAGCGATATAGTGAAGGAAGTCGAGTCCGCCATACATATGGTTATTGAAATGCATTCAATGCAAACTTCGAACTAATCAAACAATCCCATCCTTCCCCTTGCCCGAACCTGACATGGTCACCATATTAATTCGTACATCTATGTCATGCAAATGGATCTCAAAAGCGACATGAAGGTGCAGCTAATGGGAGCGTTGAGCACATCGTGTTCTGGCAACGATAGTAGAGTGTATCAAAAGTACTTGTCTGTACCATGAGACTTCATATAGGAGTGTAACAGGATGGTACAGGGGAGTAAAGTAGATAGTGCATCGCAGGATGAAGCAGGGGTACTAATTTAGGAAGGACAGGGCACCCTACAGGAAAAATGCTCTTGGTAATAAAAATCAGTCGTTGTCAGTGTCCTGAGCTTTGAAGGATTCTAACAGTGCATCATTTTCCAATGCTATGGGTCACTTCCGCAAGCCTCTATACTCCTCTCCACACAAGGCATCGCTCTCTACCATCCCCCATCATTCTACCTCCTCCCGCCACTGAGAGACCAGGGGCACCACTGAGGACTCCCAATACCATGTTGAGTCATTTAGCCATTGATAGTGCTAAATCTACGATGCGCACCACTACTCTGGAGCCCTTGGGTCTTGGATGTAACCCTAGAATACATTGTTCCACCGTTTGCCAGTGATCCAGCTCAGTCAGGTCCGATAATGCAACCCAGATGCACAGTAGGTGGATAGTGAGGGAGAGGCCCATAACCAGGGCACAAGTCCTAAAAAAAGAAGTGGGGGGACGCTCCAAGTTAGGTGGTGTCACAGGAAGTGATGTCACAACAGGAAGTGACGTCACGAAAGGTAGTCCCCTCTTATTACAGGGAGACCCGCTTCACTTGGGGGGCCACGTTAACAGACTGTGGAATGTAGCGTCATTCTCTGTGTGTTTTTGGGAGCGATTCTGTGAAAAGCTCTGTGAATTTACCCGGCAAGGTGACACGGCGATGGGGGCAGGTACAATTCAGCTACAATTCAGCTCTCCCAAAATCTGCAGTACATTCACCAGATCAGGCGCTGGCCATTGGCCACAGTTCACTCTTTCCTAAGGTGCCTTCTTGTAGCCTAGTACACCCGCTACCACCATGTGCCCCCTGGCAGCTGCCATGCTCCTGCCCAGTGTAATCCATGACCCACCATACTTAGTGGTAAAAGTATACGCTACTCCGAGAGAGGAATCTTGAAAGCCTCGGCAATCTTTCCATACAGTTCCTTCACGTTGGTGAAGCCCTCAATGCGGCCAGCTTTTGGGCAGGGGGGATGGCGCCCACCCGGTAAAATAAGTGGGGAGCCGCCATCCACCCACGTGGTACCTCTACTCGAGCCCTGCCCATAACATATGCAGGCAAGAAGCGTAAGGAAGGGGACAGCGGGGGCATGCAGGAAACACTGTGGGGAAGATCGAGTGGAGTCGGTGCAGTGTGAGGTAGATGTGATGCAAGATGGAAAACTGGATATATTTGAAGCAGGAGTTGAAGGAGATGTTTTTGGGGTGCTCGAGATGTAAGGTCCATTTCTTATCATGGAGTTTTCAGGCGAGGTCCACTTCCTATTTGGTTTGTAAGGACGTGAAGGTAACCATCAGGTGTGAACGCAGCCCGTGGTATAGCCAACAAATCAGGTGGCTACAGTGACCCACAGTATATATCACCTGTATGAATTAATGAGTGGCCGGTTCGGCACCTTTTGGCGCCCAATGCTGAAAAACATATCATGTAATGCTGGTATGTGTTAAGGAAAGAGTTTCTGGCAGACCTTGAGTTTGTGCAAAGTCTGAGTGAGTCAGAATAGTGACGTCTGCGAAAAATGCTCCAAACGTTGTGACTCCTTCCCACTCCCAGGGACATAGCCTCCTCACCGTGAGAATACCCGAAGATGTAGAGAGACCATGCAAGGGAATGTTTGGGGCATAAGGCACCCACAGGGCAGTGTAGCGCAGTGCTTTCCTCCAATATGCAAGGGCTATACACAAAAGAAGGGCACCAGAAGAGGCTAAAATGGAGCCTGGGCAGATCAAGCTGTGCAATTTACCCTTGTCGAGCACTGTATTTGTGTAACTGATCTCCATAAGGTTATGGCCAGCCAGCAACTAGGAGAGCCATTGCAGTTGTCCTGTCAAGCAGTACGATTTAAAATCCAGTGCTCCCAACCATGCTTTATTGGATGGTAGCAGTAGTTTGGACAGGCAAACCCTACGTCGGCCACTTCCCCAGACCAAATCAATCAAAAATGTGTTTAATAATTTAAAAATCTGGGCCGATATAAGCACAGGTAAATCTGCAAAGTGATAAAGCAGTCGGGGTAACATAACCAGGGTCAGACGACCTGCAACCGATAGCGGTAAAGTAATCCAGTAACTAATTTGTGATTTAAGGGACGCAGTTGTTTTCAGGAGATTTCTTCCTAATAAATCCAGTGCCTCACGATATATCTGCATCCCTAAATAATGAAAAGTCTGGGGTGCTATTTGAATATTTACCTCGCCAAGGGGTAGACACAATGGGTAGAAAAGACCTATCATAAGTGTCCTCGAATGAAAAAGCGTTGGATTTATCAATATTAAGGCGGAGGATGGAGAATTCCCCAGGCTTAGAGAACAATGGAGAGATCTCATCCAAATTCACTCGATCTTTCATGTACAATATAATGTCGTCGGCATACAACAATATTTCATGTGTTGTGGGACCTATGGGAATCCCCTAACCCTGGCCTTCCAGCCGAATTCATTGTGCCAGGTGTTCTAGTGCTAAAACAAAAAGTAGCAGTGACAGCAGACAGACTTGACGAGTGCTGCGAACTACCGGGTATGAAGAGAAGATACGTGGTCCTGTCCAAGAGCTTGCGGTGGGAGTGCTATATAGGAATTGCACCCAGCATATGTAGGTGGGTTGAATATCGAAACACTTGACGGTGTCAAACCTAAAGTCCTAACATAAGATATCAAAGGCCTATCGGAGATCTAAAGAGAGGCAACTGGCCATCTGGTGGTGCCAACGGGCATTGTCCATGATCTGATGTAAGCGGTGTATGTTGAGTGAGGTGTTGCGGCATCGAACAAAGCTGCACTGATCCGTGTATAATAGCTGAGGGGGATGGGGAAGCAGCCGGTGCGCCAGCACCTTGCTCAGGATTTTATGTTCAGTGTTGAGTAATGATAAAGGTCAATAGGAGGACATGTTGGTCTGCCTCCCTATCCATAGCTGGCACTTTTGGCAGTGCCAACTGTTCCAAAAAAGAGTGTATGGCGGTTGGGTCGGGGGGAGTGGCATTACATTGGACACGGTGGTGTATAAGTCATGCAACGCTGCATTAATCTTCAATTGGATATTAACATGGGTGGGTTGAGGCGTGATTATGGTAGGGATAGATGTGGGAGGGAACATCGGCCTATTCATGCAAGCTAGTAATGCGCTAGATTTGTCCACCTCGGTGTGAGTCTTCTGCACATAAGCCCTGTTATCGATAATGCACATGCACTCAAGGAGCTCAGCATATTCAATCCGGGCTTCTTGTAACTTCTGCAAGGATGTAATTTGCCGCTGCAGCCTTTTTCTGAGGGCCTACACTGTTCTAGACACATGTGAGATCGCGGAGGACTGTTTTACGGGCTCCCACAACCACATTTATAGATGCCCCTCTCACCACTACCTTAAATGCCTCCCACTCCAGTTTTCCGCAAAATAACATAACATGTGCATTTGTAAAGCGCAAGTTCACCCCTAACAGGGCATCTTGGTGCTGAATAACAGATGTTTATTTTTACCCAACTCAATGGTACTTATTTTATCGACCTCAGAAAGGATGAGAGGATGAATGGACCCGCTGGGATTTGAACCTGTGACCATGAGGTTGAACACAGGCCCATGCAGTGGATACATTAGTCCACTAAGCCACCAGACCCAGCTAAATATAGGTATTGATCGTATTGGCCATGGTATTTCCAAACACTGCATTTTCTAGGAGCTGAGGCTGCAAGTGTTTGGGTATAGGAGTGTCACACAGAGGAAGGCTGAAGCCTGTACCGACAGCCGGATACAGTGGGAACGATGAAGACGTAAGTTTAACCCCTTCCCCTAAGGAGAGATGTCCATGAGTAAGTAGAACAGGCACACTACACGGACATATCCCTAATCGGGGAAAGGGAAAAAAAAGGATAAAGAAACAGGAGTGCAGCTGCGAGACTTCAGGACAGGGATATCTTCGGAGGGAATGGCTCTCTCGCGTCTTATCTGCCACCCTGAGTGCCCTGGAAGTGAGACAACACATTCATTAATACTTTCTTCTAGTAAGTCTTACACTCCCTCTCCCTCCCCCCTTATGTGTATGTACTTACTTAGGAATCGGCTGCACGTCTTCTTAAAACAGAATGGTGGCAATGATTCAGGAAGAGGAATAAAACTTAGACATTGTCACTCCATTGATGTAGAGGCACATTGATGTAGAGGCACTTATCTGTTTGGACGCCTCCCTTTGACTTCAGGGAGTTCGTGGCAGGACAAGCCTCGGCTTTTCAATGGAACGGGTAATCCTTAATCCCCCAGTTTAATTACCCCCTTTTGCCACAACCTTTCACTCAGGTCGGGGCGAAGGAGCAGGCGTTCCTTTAACAAAATGTTTTCAAGTGCCTTGTCTCACCCTTCCCTTCCTTTCAGAGAGGCGAGAAGTAGTGCGCTTGTGGTGTAAAAGTTCGTGCCGAACTCGAAAATAAATCCACAGGTAATGGAGGTTCCTTTCAGCAAGCGTGTCCTTTACGGAATATCCCAGAGTGGGGGAAACACCGCCACAACAACGACCTCCAGTTGAGGCGCCGAGGATTCCACTCCGGCGGGGGCGAAGGCGCGCTCTTCCGCATTGCGAGCTGACTCAGAAGGCCAAGTGCTGCCGCGTCGTAATGCTCAGCAGGCAGCAACACGGCCACCTATTCCAGCGGGGCTTTTCCCGCGAGGGACGTTGCTCCAGTAACCCCGCAGCCGGGGTTGGAGTCTGGCACTCGCACTGCGCTCCTATATCTCCCTCGATACTCCGGGAGTTTAAACTTGGCAGAGAAGCAAGGGATAAATCCAGGGACGTCAAAGGCGGCTTGACGGCAGTAGGAGCACTCCAGCAACCATGGCAGGCAGGTACGTACTCAGGTGACAAGCCCCGGTTGTAGCGTGGGCGGAGTTTATGTACCTGAGGGGAATGTCCGGTTTCTGTGTCTAGGGCGCCTGGGACACGTAGTCTTTCCCTAGTCATTCACACAAGCTGTTTTCTATGCCCCGTGTGCCTTTCTCCGCCGGGTTATGACAAGGAACTGGCACCTGGCCCCATGATTGTGTGATTTGTAATGGGTTGTGATCCAAAAGTGTTTTCCCTAGGTATGCTGCGTGGGTGACATTGGCCTGGAGGGAGGTGGCGTTAAGGATTCTATCACGGCGTGCATGCAGTGTGTTGAGGAGTGGAATAAAATTAGTATTTGCTCATGCCATCATTATGACTGCACCATATATCAGCCAGGATCCACCCTGCAACCTATTGCTGCAGAGCCTTGGCATCTGGCACTAAACCAGCGCTCGGCAGAGGGAGGTGGGAGCTGCCTGAATTAATATCTATTAGCGCTGTAAGTCCCCTCCAAAGCCCAAGGAGAATGTGCTCATTCTGCGAGGACTGTTGACAGGTGTGCCAAAAACACATGCTGTTCCATTTTGGGGACCTAAACTCCACAGAGCTCCATAGGTGCTCCATCCAAGGTACCCCTGAGAAAAACCTAATGGCCTTGCACATCAAGTCATCAATTTTAGTGTCTAAGGCTGTAAAGGGAATCCCTTCACGCATCCAAATTGCAGCACCCCATGAAAAAACAGAATAAGAGATATGAAACAGCTGACCCCTCCAATTCTAACACAGTTTAAGGACTTCAGGGATTGTGAAATGGGTTCCTGAAAATATACTATGGGGCAGATTTATGAGGGGGATTTGGTGTAAGGCAGGAATGTACCGTATTTGTCTCATACAGTACATTCCTTTCCTTTCCCCCTGCACTGACACCAATGCACCACCTTTGCACCCTGGTGCCTGTGTTGTCAGCAGGATTGTTTGTGTGCAGAAAGGGTCACCTTCCTGCACAAAAGCAATCCTGAGAGCCCTTTTTCTCTTTCTATGTGTGCTTCAAAATGGGAAACATCCTTTACCACGCAACCATTACAACGCGGTATGGTTACATCGTGGTTTTTACAACGAAAGTCGTTACACCGACTTGCACTGGAGGGTGCTCTAGACTAAGGAATAGTGTGAATTACTATTCCAACACCTTCCCTACTGTACGTAGACTGGAGTTGGAATAGTAATTCACACTATTCCTAAATCCAGCACCCTCCAACGCAAGTCGATGTAACAACTTGCGTTGTCAAAACCGCGATGTAACATACCGCGTTGTGATGGTACGCGTTGTACCATCATACATCCCTTCAAAATGCAGCACACATAGAAAGAGGAAAAAACAAGGAGAAATAAAGTTATTTCTCCACGTTGCGCCCTCCCCTAGGGAGGCATAAGGATTTGGAGCATCCCCGGGTTTACATGGTCTAGTAAATCTGGGGAGGTGAAAAAACCCATGGGCTTTGTGTGGGAACACCCACCGCAGCACCCATGGAACATCTCCATAGTGCAGAGTAAAAGAACACCGCAATTTGCACTGCCTTGCATTACTCCATACCTTTGAGGCCATTCAAAGCCACACAAAGTATGATTTTGTGGTTTGCCCCACCAGAGTGTCCCAAACAGTGATGCTGCGGCAGGAAAAGGTGGTCATAAATATGCCCCTGTGAGTGCCTTGAGATGGTGCAGCTGAGCCAGTATTCTGTACCTTTTTTGCATGGATCCCATGCCTCTGGCATTCCAAGTGACCATGTTATATTTGTGTACAACAGCCACCATCATGTGATTTGAATGAGTGATGGAATTCATACATTTTCTAACATACAATGGACATAAACCATGTTTCATGATGTCATGTAACGAAATACAAACCCCCAATACAAGATCCAGCGATGAATACTTGCTCAACCAAAACTGTAAGAAAAACATGAAAACAAATACTAGCATGTGCATTCGCTCTAGGGGTGTGGGGCATTTAGCCTGTGAGCGTGTCCTTGTTGGAGCATGAGGATCATCTAGGACCTGGTACCCACCGAGACCTGAAGCCCTGGATTACAGTACATGAAAAGTACATCATACATGGAAGAAAGCTTACAGGGAGATAGCGACAAGCTTATTGAGTTCCCCATGATAATACTAGTGCAGCTGCGGAGGTAGTATATGTACACAGTTGTCTGTCACCATAAGGAGCACCAACGCTCCAGCTCAGGGAGGGGCTTTCATAATCTCATCAGCATTAGTCTCCAAAGGAAGTGACACCCCAAGTCACTCATACCCAATCAGTGGCAGTCCCCCCAGACAACAGCACTCACAAAATTTAGCCAAGGAGATCATTAGCAATCTGTAGGGTGACTGATGGGAACAGCACCATGCTGCCCCCAGAGTCGGAGTCCGAGGTGCGACAAGCTGGCCCTGGTGTACAGCCTGGTGTTCTGCAGAGAAGTTGCTGATACAAGTGCATCTCTCTGGCACTCCAGAGCCTGCTGCGGAGATGGAAGCACTCTCACTTGAGTATGGCGAAGAAGCCCTCTGTGTCTTTTCCTGGGTAGTATTTCGGCGTGGAGTATTGGTGGACCTGGAGCAGATGGAAGAGAGGAGAAAGTGACCATGCCATTGGATAAAGGCCATTGGTAAGCTGGTGGCTGGAGGAGAGAGGGCCCAGCTGTGGATGATGTTGAGACAGTAGCTGGGGAGGGCTGGGTTTGTGTCCAAAGGTCTGTGAAGGGGGAAATCCTGGGTAATCTTGATCTGGTCCTGAACAAAAGGTCCAGAGTATACATATGTAGATGATCATATTCGTCCACGAGGAAGGCCTCAAAATTCTGGAAAGGGGGTTAGTTATTCCTTGGAGCTCTTGTGGGAAAATGCCTTTTGTTAAATAATTGTTGATTGTGTACATGCTGGAATTGCGGTTCCAGTCAATAGCAAGATATTCTTGAATGTCTGTGGAGGGTGGGGTCAGGTGAAAAGCCAGCTACTCTACTGGCTCAGAAATCAGAATGAGTTGCTTGAATGATGGAAGCACAGAGTGGTCTTTCTTTAGTGTGATCGTCTTCATCATGGTCTCATATTGAGAACCTGATGTCTTGCTGGTAAGGTAGAATTCCATGTTTCGTGGCTTTGGTAATAAAGTGATCTGCGATGTAGTAACAGAAATGTTGTTATTGAAGAGTTCTTGCAGAGGTGCTCTCAATCTTGTAGAATTCTGAGCAGAGTGTGTGGAGCTCCTTATTGGAAGATCTTACATTGGAGACCCTGATTGATGGTAGATTTGTAGATCCTCTTGAGTTTTCAATACTTTCTTTGCTGTTTATAAGACCCAAATAACAGTTACTGTAGCCCTTCTTCAGTTTCCTCGGTCAGATTTCGAGGCTTGTGTAGTGTTTTCTTGCATTCTACAGACTTGTCCGGCTCCATGTACAAGTACAAACGTGAATAAAATAAAATGACGCCCTTTATTCTTATTGCACTAGGACTCTCCGGACCTGCACTCCTCGAGGCTGAGGCCTCATCAGTGTTGCCTTCCATGACAGGACAGAGAATCTGCTCCCTCGACGCTGTCGAATTCTTCCTTGTCCTGGTAATACGTTTGGTGATCTAGGGAATCCACTTCACCCCATGGAGTGCAGACAATGGGGGCCTGACCAGCGAGCCTTGCAATGTCTTCGGAGCCCGATGTCACTGGGACGAGCAATCCGGTGCTAGTGAAAAGGATCCCTCAGGGCTTGTGCAGAAGAGGCCTCTGCCGGAGAGGGCCCACAGATCCACACAGGCCCAGCATCACTCTTGGATGACGTGAGGTGCAAGGAGAGCCTCAGAGATCACAAGCTGAGAGGGTCATGTCTTCTCCAGCAGACAGGAATGAGTGATGGACAACAACAGGCTACAAGGTCATGAATTAGTGGCACAGGTACCCCTGAGAGCTCATCTCACCTAACACTGCCATTCTGAGCTAAGTGTCGAATCGCGTCAGCCACAGGAAAGGAGATGAATCCTGTGGGAATCCAAACATTTCTATAACAGTTCCTGGAAGAGCACGCTATGAGTTCTATGCTGGCATTGATCAGAAAGGGTATAAAGAAATGTAATTGTGTAATAATTAAAGCAGGGAATAACCCTGCCACTCTGGTGAATGCTTTTTAATTTTCGGTCTTTCTAGGTCTGAAATTAGCTTTTAGACAAGGATGTGATTGCTGACTTGTGTAAAATGTGTGTGTGGATATGTTGGATTTTAATGCAATTCTATGTTAAGAGTACAATGTCATAGGTTTTTTAATAATAAACTATCACTCACTCTTACAGACAGTGATGCACTTTAATATTGGTCATAAGCAGTGAGTGAGTGCAAACACTTCAACAGAACACACAAGCCTCAATGCATGTACTTGGAGATTTGTGGATTGCATTGACAAAAATGTTGACATAAAGTCTAACAGGAGCCAGCAGCATAGACAAATCTGCCAGTCAGAATGTACTGTTTTTCTAATAGAAGCCTTTGTCTCAGCAGTTCCCCCGCTGCCTCTTGAGTTCCCTCCTCATCCTACAAAATTAATCCTTTACTTGATAATGAGATCGGGATGACAGTTTTTCTTTCTAATTGTACTAATTTGAATCAGGTGTTTCTTTGGATCTTGGGAGCATTACTCACTATTTAGTCCAGCAAAGGGGGTTTATCCAGCTCCAGCTTGCATTTATGCCTCATGGAGGCCAGTGAGCACTTGGCTTGACTCAAGAGTATTTTATAGACTTTGGGCCAGATTTACAAAAGTGACAAAAGTGAGAAGCAAAAAATGCTGCTGTGCCGCTGCGTTGCGTGACAGGGAGAGAGCAGGAGAACGCCATATCTACACAAATATGGAATTCTCCCCCTTCTCCCTAGCGCCGATTTTGCTGCTGAGTGCCACACACAGACCGTTGCACCATAGTGCAAGGGTTTGTGCGTGAGTCTAGCATAGGTTTTATACTTGAAGGTTTCTCTTCCAGCACAAACATAATCCCTAGACCAGTTTTAAAACTTTTCATACCGTGTATGTTCGCTGTAGAGTGCAGCACAAATGTAAAGTCGGAAAAGAAAGGAGAAATTAAACCATTTCTCCGTTAAATGCCTCCTTTCAAAAGATTAGGGTTTTGTGGCAAAAACCATGGGTGGTTGCGTACGAACGCCCATGTACCACCCATGTAACGCCACCTTGATGCTAAGTAAAGCAAAGCACAGATTCACAAGTTTTGCACTGGAAAGTTAATAGCAAAAAAAACATTTTGTGCTGGTTTGCGTCACTTTTGTGATGCAAACCAAGAGCAAAATGTTTGTAAATCTACCCCTATGTGTTACTGCCCTTATTTGCCGTTAATGGTAAATATTGTTTCAAGGCCTTAATGCACAGACAGTTTAGTGCATCCCACTTCTACACTTTCCGCAGTGCCACAGTCATGGAAGAGGAATTGTTTTTATGGGAGATCACAATCCCTTTGTAGGTCTTCAAACTCCTTTCGGGTTCCTATTTCATGTAGGTCACCTATTTTCTCCACTTCTGTTCTATTCAATTTAGCACACCCCTCCCTTTTCCTTTATGTTTTAGATTCTCTATACTCACTGCTGGGAGTTTTGCGGCTTATGTTACCTGTGTATGTATCCTTTGTAGAGTTCTTAGTCCAATAGTGTCTAAATGTCAAAAGATGAACATTGCCACATCTACCCCTATCCTGGGTGTCGGTGTCAAGACTATGCTTGTCACTGTCTCCAGTGTGATTATATTTGGGGGCCTATCTTTTGAGGCTAATTGTCCCTCCCACCATACACCTTCCGGCCTTCAGTAGCTGCACTGTCCATTAATAAATTAACAAATTGGGAACAGCTTGACCTCTCTCAGTTACTGAGAGGCGTAGCTTAGCCAATGCTACTCTGAGCACACTTGGACTCCATAAGTTATCTAGTAGGATAGTGTCTACCTCTTGGATCAGCACCTTCTGTATTTTTATTGGGAGGGTTGTAAAATAATATAGTGGCAGGGGCGGCTCCTCCATGTGGGCGGAGGAGCGTCCTTCCACTGCTTTCTCGCAGTGCGAGAAGCAGAAACATAAAATGGTATTTTAAATACCATTTTATGTTTCTGCTTCTCACACTGCGATAAAGCAGAAGGGTATGCCTGGTTAGGGGTGAGTAGGTGGGCGGGTCTGCTGGAGTCCAGGGGAGGAGGGGTTGCCCACTCTGAGTGCGCTGACTGTTTGGTCGGCCCCGGGGCCTACCAAACCAGTCAAATGCACTCTGCATTTTCTCTATGTAGGCTGCATGCAGCCTACATAGAGAAAATGGCCTCCCATAGACGCCTTTGGGGGTGGCGCTCCAGCCAATCACAACGCTGCCATTGCAGCGTTATGATTGGCTTAGGGGAGGGGAGGGGAGGGAGGCTGCCGGTGGCTGCTTCCTGTTCAGACGGACGACGCAGGATGGGCTGGCAAACGCAAAGGAAAGTTGACTTGAGTTTTCTTTTAATTAATCCTCCCCCCCCGCATGACCCCCCCTCACCACGTGCACCCCCTGCCCCCACACCCATGAGTCATACCGGCTGCGACTGTATAGTAGTCTGGGCAGGGCCAACATTTTTCGCAAGTGCTAGTTTCCCTGCAATCAATATTGACTGTGTTCGGCAGAATTTCAACTTATTCCTCAGAACGGCCATTTCCTATTTTATGTTCTCTTCTCCTATGCCTAACTCTGCTCTCTAGATTCAGGTATTTCATTGTGATCAGATCACACTTCAGGAGGCAAATCTCTTCAGGGATTATTTCACTGACATGCAGTTATCATACCAGGAATGCTGTGGATTTGCCCTAAATCACTTTCAACACTGACACTCACCCACACTTCGCCTTTATATCCTTCCGTCCACCCTGTGGGAATAATAGCATATTATTTGTGTAAAGTGACATATGATGCGGTATGACCAAGATTATAACAACTCTGTACTGTCTCCCTTGCTTTAGCATGCTTGCCAAAGGTTCAACTGTGCTTTGGCAAATTGAATCGGGATAGAGGGCACCCCTGCCCACTTTGTGCATGTGGGATGGTGTTTTTGTAGAGTATATCTGCTCATGATCTCATCCCATCCCCCAAGCCCATTTCACAGATTACCAAACATAGATAACACCAGTCCAAGGCATCAAAGGCTTTTTCAACATCAATCAATAATATCAGTGTTTTTAGGTGTGCCACAGTGGGATGATCTATTATTGGAATTAGTCTCCCTATGTATGTGTTTGGGTATTAACCTGCTATGGAGAACGAGCATTAATCCTGGTACCTTTGATAGAAGCAGAGTGGTCATAATTTTACTCAAAAACTTATAGTCAATTTTGAGCATTTAGAGGTGCCTATCTGCTGCCAATTTGGGTGTATTTCTCTAGTGTTTTAGAAGCAATAGTTGTATGGCCATTGTTGGAAATTGCCCTTTTTGCAGGGTTATGTCAAACTATTTGCCAGAGGTTTCTGACCCTCTTTTCGTTGCCTTTAGGACTCTAAGCACTTTACCACTGCTGACCAGTGCTAAAGTGCATGTGCTCTCTTCTCTAAACATGGTTGTGATTCACCTAGTTATACAGAGCTCGGAGACAGGAGCGAGGATTAGTAGGTATTTTATTGACCCATCTATATGGGGTCAAAACAAGGGAATAAAGTCACCACAAAAACACAAGGGTTCTTTGAATGTCAGTCTAGCCACAGTATCACAAGGAGGCTTGTCTCTTCCAACTCTTGCAGGAGAGAGAGAGTTTGAGGTCTTTGGTCAGCTTCTCTTCCTTGACAGGACGCCAGAAGAAGAGAGTGTGGCCCGTACCCTCAAAGAGAAAAAAACCAAAGGTCAGGTACTGTGGGTTTGGGTCAGTTTGTCTACCACCACCGTCACCCACGACCAGGATTGTGCATCTAAAAGGGAGGAGGTGTAAGTGATGAGGGAAAGGGTCTCAGTGAGTCACAGCAGTACAGGCTTCTCACAGCCCCGTCCTCCACCAGCCCGCAGTTAAGTAATTGAGAAAAGGTACTTGCCTAGGGCCACGGCACTCCTGGGTCGTGACTGGGGGAGTCTAGTCGCCCACCTCCTCTCTGGGTCGGCTGGATCTCGAGCGTTGCCTCTGGGCGGTTCCTCTTTTCTATCTACTCTCTGTCTTCCTCTTCCTGCAGTGGGGGTTCTTGCCAGTCTCTGAAGTCGTGGTTTTCCAGAACGCCGAAGAACGAACCTCCATCCGCATCAATGTTTTTCTTCCCCATTATTTGTTCCTCCTCTCGCCGGGCCGGCCCTTCCATGTGTGGGAGGACTAGACTGTGTAGTCCCTGTTCCGGGCGTCCGACCGCGGGCGCCATCTGAAATTCCCACCCGTGAAGGGTGTGGGACTACAATGGTATAATTGGTTTATACCTGATTGGCATATTTAGTTTACCTGTAAGTCTCTTGTAAAGTGGTATACCACAGACCCAGGGCCTGCAATCTAAATGCTACTAGTTGGCCTGCATCACTGGTTGTGTCACCCACATAAGTAGCCTGCAAACCTGTCTCAGGCCTGCCATTGCAGGGCCTGTGTGTGCAGTTTACTGCCACTTTGACTTGATATTTAAAACCACTTGCCAAGCCTTAAATTCCCCTTTTATTACACATAGGTCACCCCTAAGGTAGGCCCTAGGTAGGCCTATGAGCAGGGTGCTGTGTAACATGTACTTTTAAGTATTACATATCCTGGTAGTGACAAACAGCTACATTTTGTTTTTCACTACTGTGAGGCCCACTCTTCTCATAGGCTAGCATTGGGAATTCCTTAAAACACATTTAAGTTGTAATTCCTGATTAGAAATGTTGTGGCTAAATCACGTTTCATATCTTTGGAATGGTAATGATAAGTCCTTTTTAGTGGTAAAGTTGGATTTGACATCACTATTTTAGAATGCCACTTTTAGAAAGTGGACATTTCACTGCTCTAAACATTGCTCTGTGTGCTTGCAGCCTGTCTCCAATACATGCCTGGGCTGGGTGACAGCTACACTTTGTGCATTCCCTCTAGCCAGCCACAGACACAGGAAGGTGCATTTTGAGAACGTATTGGCATTCATCTGCATTCTGATGGGTCTTCCTGGGCAGGGAGGAATGATAGAGGCTGACATGTACACTTTACTAGGTAGTGTCCCATCCACACAAAAAGCACTGATTCACCCCTCCCTGCTCCCACACACAAATAGCCTGGCAAACAGGGCTGGGATGAAAGGGATCCTTGTGCACTTCAGAAAGTTGTTTAGAAGTCACCCCCTAAAAAGGCATTTTTGGCTATAAGTACTGAGGCTCTGACCCTACCAAATCAGTACACTACTGGACCTGGGAAGAACTCTGCTGGAGTAAAGACTGCTGTGCTCTAAGGATTGCCACTTTGCCTTGACTGACTGTTCTGAGAAATTGCTTCTCTACTTTGCTCAGCTGCCCAGCTGCCTGCTGATCTCCGCCCTGCTGAGGACAAGGACTGGATCCATCTCACTTGAACTCAAAGTGACTCCAAGGGCTTTCTGGCTTGCCTCCTGTTTTCTGAAGTCTCAGGGACACAGAAGACTTCCTGCAATCCTGCTTGTGCTGCTGGACTCAGCCATCTTTAAGTCCTACCCTTACCTAAGCTGCCCCCTCCAGTCCTGGGCCTCAGACGTTGGTTCTGAAGCTAGTTTGCTACAAAACCGATGCATCGTCACCACTGCACTGGTCGGTACCGATGCATCACCCTTCAGCCCCGATGCAGAGGCTGTTCGAGGACAGCGGTTTCACAGACTGCTTGGCCCGACAGTGATGCTCTGTGCGGCTCGACAGCGATGCAGTGCCTTCATCTCAAAGGAGCTCGACAACGACACGGTAACCCACTGAGAGAATCAGAACCAACTCATCGTGCTCTCGATGTTGACGCTTGCTCCACCCAAGGTACTTTTAGAAGTAATAAACTTTATTCAGTTATGAATAACCATCAAAGTATACATGACCAAATATAATAACATAAACACTAATATATAAAATAATAGTACATATTAAACTCATTGATTAAAAGATTTCTATACACAAAAGAGAAACATATTGTCAGAACTTCCTAGTTAAAATTACAGTTCATCAGTTCAAAGACTATCTTGATCACCTCACGTAATTAGACAACATTTCTCCAGGCGGTAAAATTTATTATATATTCATAAAGTGGCTGTGCAAAGTGTAACAAATACTAATGTGCAAAAAGTTTAAAATATATGTTTTGTTAAAAACACCAACAATAAAAACAATTAGCTATGGGTTTATGGTTCTCTTTACCTGAGCTGCGTAGAAACTTATCAACTACAGACTACAGATAGCCTGTGAAATTTTGCTAGATAATATCCTCATATAGACATTAAAGGCAGTGCATTGGAATCATAAAGTGACCGTGCAGAGTGCATACAGACAAATGTGCCAACAGCATTTCAGTAGGAGAGACATATTCTGTTAGCAATAACATTAGCAAAAAAAGTAAATCATCCTTTGGTCTACCTTATAGTAAGCACCATTCACAATCATCCGACAAACCACTCAATTCAAAACACAACTCACAGTGGGGAGTATAGTTGTTAACTCGTAAATAGTGTACCAGACATACGTCAGTAATAGTAGAAATTATACACATCTTTTTATTAAAATCATTAAATACATTTTGTCATGGTTAAAAACAAGAATCACAAGAAATCAATTACCATATATTTCATGTATATATGAAAAGCACCTATGTTTAGCAGCATGCCGCAAAGAACTTGCCACAAAATACAATATCAAAAGATAAAACAAATAACACAGGAAGGATGAGAGTATAACAAGACAATACACTTTGTCATCAAAAAGTCGCATCCATGTGTATCAGACGTTAGGGCTGGAACCAGATATATGAACAATTATTAAATATCTATTGTACCAGCCACCTACACGGATTGTGCATCAAGGCATTGACGCGTTTCCATGGTGTTGTCCTGATTAGACCATCTTTATCAAGACCGTGATAAATCAATCATTGCAGTACACCTATATATTAAAAGAACAGATATATATTTTTCAAAACCCATAGAGAATAATTACAAAATACAGTCTCTAAACAAATATAGTACAGGTATTCACATAAGAAATGAGGACCTGCATTAGTCCAAACATATAATTAATTTTAAAAAAAGCCCCGTATAAAAGAGTTCCCCTATTAACATTCAAGGCATCACTAGTTGAGAGAACAGTTATAAACTCCCCATTTCTACCAAATAAATCTACAGACACACTCAGTCTTCCCACTCTCTCAATCATACTGGGTATCATGGACTCAATTGTTAATATCTATGGCTATTTACCCCTTGTTTCTAGCATTTTTCTAGGCCCACAGTACATATATATCGGTGGAAATATATCTCACCTTCCGGGTTGTGTACTTTTGCTAGTGGGAACACAAAAACAAGTGCTTCTTCTGGGATGTACTAGTTTATTGTCCCTTCTTAGAGGTCTACTAGGATGGCTGTCGGAAAACAATTGGTGGAGGAAATGAACCGTCTACATGTACCGCGGCAAAACTGGTGGTCCGATTAGGATTAACCGCTAGAAATAACCGTCCGCGGCGGAACGCTGCCACAAAAGACTGCCAGTAGCGGGTGGAGCAGGTTAAAATCCATCGGCGGCGGACACATACAGCCCGCTACTTGACTCTGCGTACTCACCCACAATCCACAGACGCTCTGGATGCAGATTTGCCATCAGCTGTGGCATGATGCTGTTACGCAGGATGTAGGAGTCATGGGCTGATCCAGGAAATTTGGCACAGACATGGGAGATTATCATATCCACCTGGCATACCACTTGCACATTGATGGAATGGAAATGCTTCATATTCCTGTAGATGTGCTCACATGCCTGTGGTGGAACCAGGCCAACATGGGTGCAGTCAATGGCACCAACAACATTAGGGATGTGGCCAAGGTCATAAAATTCACCCTTCACAGCCGCCAATTCATGCCTCCTGGGGAAATGGCTGTATCTGTCCTTGCACGTCATCATAGCGGACAGGATATCACATAGCCCCATGCTGAACATAGGTTGCGACATCCCACCTGCAATGGACACCGTGTATTGGAATGAACCAGTAGCAAAGAAATGCAGGGCTGCCATCACCTAACACTTTGGTGTCAAAGCAGTCAGATAGGTTCTGTGAGGCCTCAGATGGGGCTCCAACTGAGCACATAGATCTTGAAGGGTAGGTCGAAGCAGACAGAATGTCCATATGATGTCCTCATCCTCCATGTCCGCCAGCACTGTGAATGGACGATGCACATTTGGTCGCCTCCTAGGTGAGATGTAAGGGGACACATGTCAATTCAATTCCCCTATGAGATGTGTCCAACATCTTACGTTTTGACTGACACAGTGACTGGCAACAAACTTCAGCTTACAGCACAACTTACATGTAGGGACACCTTGATCTAAACTAGTCGTACACTTGTCCAGTATTCACACAGTGAGAACCCCCAAAACAGATTCAGACTATGTGAATGCCAAAAGGTACATTTCAACATCTTGTGTCACCAGCCCTGAGAGTAGTTGACACAGCACATGTGTGAGACAGCAACACTGCTAGCTTCTACGTAGCTGCTGTACCTGCCACATCTTCTTGCGTAAGTTGGACAGGGCACACATTAACAACACATTGTGCACCGTGTGTGCATAAAGAGCAAGTATTAACATGAGTTCAGCAATCTACACAGTGAAATAGGCACATTATGTGGTCAGACCTTTATTACTGTGGGTTGCTTAGCCATCTCACACATTGAAATGTGTACATATGCGAGAGTCTATCACACCACAGATCTGTGTACATGCACAACAATGTAATAAGTGACATGTGAGGGAGTACATGCCTGTGCATGTAATCCTGTGCACTGACATGGCATGTGTAGTCATCAGTGGGCTAAATATCACACTAGCATTGGTTAGCACTATCTGGTGGCATGATTCATGTGTCTACTGTACAATGTTAAGAACTGGCCATTGCCACTGCCACAGCATGATGTGTCCATAGGTGCCACAATAACGGCCATAGGCACCAATGTCATGTCAAGCGGCCAAATCACAGTAGGCACCGCCTGGTCCCTGCGGTGTCTCTCTGCCAATGCCCATGCCCATACAAACAAAGGGAACCGCAATCGCGGTACTGATATAGACATTGTAAAATGGCGGTTGGCGTGCTCCACCACCACAATCATGGCCATAGGCATCAATGTCAAGCGGCCAAATCACGGTAGCCACCACCTGGCCCCTGCGGTGTGTCTCCGCCAATGTCCATGCCCATACAGCCAAAGGGAACCGCAATCGCGGTAGTGATATCCACATTGTAAAAAGGCGGTTGGCGTGCTCCGCCACCACAATCATGGCCATAGGCACCAATGTCAAGCGGCTAAATCGTGGTAGTCACCGCCTGGCTCCTGTGGTGTGTCTCCGACAATGCCCATGCCCATACAGCCAATGGGAACCGCACTCGCCGTAGTGATATAGACATTGTAAAATGGCAGTTGGTGAGCTCCCCCATCACAATAACGGCCAGAGGCACCAATGTCAAGCGGCCAAATCACGGTAGCGGCCGCCTGGCCCCTGCAGTGTGTCACCGCCAATGCCGATGCCCCTGCAGCCTATGGGAACTGCAAACGTGGTAGCCAAATGAAATTTTGAAAATCGCAGTAGGCCTGCTCCGCTACCGCGGGGCCGATCATTGGATGCAATTGTAAGATGCACGATCACGGTAGCAACCGCCTGGCCTCTACGGTGTGTCATCCCCAATGCCCATGCCCCTACAGCCAATGGGAACCGCAATTGCGGTACCCAAATGCAATTTTGAAAATCGCAGTAGGCGTGCTCCGCTACCACGGGGCCGGTCATTGGTCGCATCTGAAAAAAGCTGACATGGAATACCAATTGCAGCAGCTTAGTACCACTGAAACAACCCCAGTGGGCTATATATGTGTGGGAGAGAGCCACACATTTCCACTGCTTCCAGACACTGCTGACTGACACTCTTCACCACCACCTGCTGTTGTTACTGTCTCCTGGACCCAGTGATGGCGAGGACTAAGAACATCAGGGCCCGAACCTTCACCACAGAGGAGCTGGAGGTCCTGGTGGACGAGGTGCTCACACAGTATGGGAGGCTATATGGAGCTCCTGATGTCATGGTAAGTGTTTCAGAGTGAAAGCAGGGGAGTGCAGGGAGTGCACACATGAAGTTGGTCTGCTGCTGTATGTGCCTGAGAGTGAGGGTTTGTGTGATACACTGACTAGCATGCTGACTTCAGGGGAAAGGGGTTTGTAGCCTATGTTACACATTTCCCAGGCTGCATATCAGGATGGGAGTAACATGCAGTGTTTTTGCAGCCATACAGTGACACTGCAATTTTGGAAAGTGGGAGTCAGGACAGAAATTGCCTGTGCTAATGGATGTTTGAGTCCATGAAGTTCTTCACAGGCTCATCTGTGACATTATAAAGACTTTCCCCTTCCAGAGGGTACTGATGGAAGTGGGTTTGACTTTATATTGCCACCATGGATATGTAAGCATTATGCGCAAGAGTGAAATGCCTGAGGGTGACATTCTTGGTGGAAATTCTCCTATGACACAGCAGATTGTTGTACTTCTGAAACATCCCCCTTCTATTTCCTTCATAATGTGTACTGACTCGCATGTGTAGGAACTGTTTGCCCTCTCATATTGTATATGCATGTGACAGTTCTGATGGCCCACGTTAGACTGCAGTGTGAGCCCCCCTGGCCTGCACAGTTTTTTGCCCAATTTGACAGGGACCCATCACTGAATTGACATTGAGACATATGGGTTGTCTGCTACCCTATTCATCAATGAGCTATCTTAGGCCTGTGGATTGCACAAGACAGACCTTGTGAGAAGGGTGTGAGCTTGTAAGATCATGTCTCTAAATGTGACCTCCATGACATAGGGAACAATTCACAGGGCAAGGACATTGAGAGGTGTGCAGTGTTGGACACAGTGAGTCTTCCCCGACACATCATTTACAATGTAATGTGTGTCTTGCTCCCTCACATACTGCATCACAGATGTGGGGCTTCTTCACCTTGCTTTCTGTGCTGGCATTCTACATGTGTATGAGATGGCCAGGTACTGTGTCCATCCTCATGCCCGCATGCATTTAGGTATGATTATCTCATGCTAACGTACTACGTGTCATGCTGTATTGTCTCTGCTAATCATATCTGAATAGTTGTGCTGAGTGTGTGCATGCTCCTGTACTGAGACACAGTGGTACATAACCCAGTGTCACTGAAATTTCCCCCTCTTGTCTCCCATGCCTGCAGCTCAAAGTCCACCAGTGTAAGGCCGTATGAGGGCCATTGCACGCAAGGTGCAGGCTCTGGGTGTCTCCAACCGACGGCACACACACTGTCACAAGAGGTGGGATGACATCTGCCGCCTGAGCAAAACCGTGGCAGAGATGACGCTGGGGCTGCTCCCTTGGACTGGCAGGTTGGCGCGCTGGAGCATGATACCACTAATGGCCCGCATCTTGGCAGTGACACAGCCTGAGCTGGATGGACGTTTGAAGGCCCATCAGCAGCAAGTTAGTGGTGAGTATTCTGGGAAGTGTGACTTTGGGTGTGAGTGACTGCATGTATTCCAACCCTGAGCCAGTGCTCTGTGATGTTTCTAGTGTGATACAATGGCTTGTAAATGGCCTCTGTGTTGTGTGCAGCTGTCATGCATTTTCGCCACATGTACTTTCTCATGTCTTTAATGTAATGGCCCTTGACATTGCATGCAGAGTTGTGGCCTTATGCCATCGGCTGCATTAATGGAGTCATGGACATCCCCTGGCACTGAACATCAGTGTGCCTCAGCTGAGTGTGCTTTTGTTGATGTGTGCAGTGCCTTACTTCGAAATTGTGAGAACTACACATCTGACACCAATGTGAAACTGTAATTGGGCACCAAAGCACAACATGGTGGATGGCAGGAGCTTATGGCCATTGTGGACTGTTATGTTGGAGTCTGTATCTGTGTTTTCCACTTCTGCTGCCTCTGGATGTGACTGTGGCAACATGATGGGAGGTGAAACAGCAATTGTATGGGGAGAGCACTCCTTTGTTGTGGTGAGTTAATCAGTAATTATCAATTTTGAAAAGACAGCGGTGCATCAGTTCTGTAGGAGTTTGTCCTCTCCTACTGTAATTAAGACCGGGTATTGACAGGTTGAGAGCCTGTATACAACTGAGCACTGTTCACAAAGTGTCCTTCCTGACACTGGTTTGTTTGAAAATTGTGTTTTTAATTTTCAGCGTTAAATCAAAGCTTACTCTGAACTTTTATACATGGTTATCAGATGTGACAGCATTAAAAAATGTAACAGTTTGTCCCAATACAAATTAATATCATTTGTACAAGAATGACATTGATACAATCAATTATCCACATGTTACCAAGTTGTATATGCTGAACATGTTGCAGTAACATAAAAACTTATACACAGCAGAAAGATTTTATAAATGCCCAATGCATTTCGGAACCAGCCGGTTCCTTCGTCAGGGGCCAATCTGAAAAATAAACCGAACCATATTTCTGGTTAGGATCATGTGGTGGGGGCTCAATCTCAATAACTCTGATACAAGACAGACGTGTTTAACAACAAGTTACCTGTTTGACTGTGTGATTGGATGTTCACTGAAAAGGACGGAAATGTGATTGAGTCAACATAGGTTCACAAGATACAATTTGCGAACAAGAGGAATGTAGATGGCGGTCAGCTCTGGGCTTACCTGGTTGTAAAAAACTCATATGTCTAAAAGAATGAGAAAGTGAACCGGATTGTATTAATGCAAGTAATCAAAACTGGGGTCCTAATGCAAGTAAGCGGAAATCGGTGTCAAATAACAATGAAGAGGTCTATTCATACCTTAAGTGAGGTCATCGGCTGTGAAGCTGTAGAGGAAATAACAGTACCGTGTGTGAACTGATAGCGAGTCAAGTCAACTCAACTCGACGTGCACACTGTTTAAAATAACACGCAGAGAAAACTTGCCGTTACAATGGTAATAGTTTGTTCATACCTTAATTGGAGTTATCGGCTGAGAGACTGTTGAAAAAATAACAGTACCGTGTATGAGCTGTCAGTTGGGCTTTAGCGTGCATAGTATTCAAATTTACACGCAGAGAGACATTGCCGTTAAGGCTAGATAACTGACTTCGTAGATTTGATAATATGCTGCGTGAAGAAAAGAGAGAAAAAGAAACCGGATTTTGTAAGTAGGCGGAAATGTTAGCAAAATAATATGACGCGCTACAACAACGGTCTTAGCCTTCAGAAAGTGCGTCGTGGAAATCTCACCTTGAGAATGTTTCGTAAACGGAATAACAGACGCCTCGGTAATACCAGTGAGCAGGTTGGAAACGCCAGTATGGCATACGTTTATATAGGTGGAGCTAATCGAAACTAACACCGGAAGTCACCGGCAATGACAACGGACTCGGTGAACTCAAAAAAGGTCTAAGTAGCTGGTGTTCTCATGGTATATACGGGGGCCATATTGGAACGGAGGTATAACGCGATGATATGAGAGGACAGAAACAGGGTGCAGGAAGAAACGTAAAGAATGCGAACTCTCAGAACTAAAATAAGTCCCCAGATAATAGCTTATGCGCACTCATAAAACGAACTCTAAGGATTGGGTGGTGAATATCTCTCAACGAGTGTGATATTAGAAGATAAGATATAAATGAAAATTCAACGAAAGTAGCGACTTAAAGTATTAAAAAACATATGAAGTTAAGTCTACATGGATGTACTCGAATACGAAGAAACTGATCTTTCGGACTCATGGACCCGTGGGAAAATGTTAACAGAAGAGTAGTGTACAATAAAGTTTGCGCACGGGTGTTTAGGTGTGCATCAGACTGTGTTTGGAGAGTATTGTCAGTTTCTGAAACCACTACATAGTGCGTGATGGCCTTGGTTGGTATGTGTAGTGATATTGTGTGTGTGTCACACAAAATTGGAAAAAATGTAGTTGCGAGGTTAAGGACGGATTTAGCAATTATGATATTAGGCCTTAGGGAATGCTGACTGGTTAAAAGAAATGTTTACAATCAGATAAAACATGACATATCCATCCGGTCATTAAGACCGGTCGGGGCCAGAGTGTCCAAATTTTTGATCCAAAAAACTTCCCTGTGGAGAAGTCTGAGGTGATTATTAGTGCCTTGTTGTAACTCCACATGTTCAATGATCTGAAATCTTAATTGTGATATGGAGTGGTTAGCTTCATGCCAGTGGGATGCCAGAGGAGAATTTTTGCTTAGAGTTCTAATGCGGCTTTTGTGTTCTGTTAGGCGTATTTTCATTTTGCGTTCGGTTTTTCCAATATATAATTTGCCACAAGGGCATTTGATCCCATAAATAATATTGGAAGTATTGCAATCACTTGTGTGTCGTAATACAATGTCCTTACCAGTGGTGGGATGTTTTAGGATGTTACCTACAATGATGTTGTTGCAGTGTTGGCAGTTATGGCATTTCATGGTGCCTTTCTGGATGCGGGCAATTTGAGATTGTGGCTTAGTAGACGATAGTAGTTCACGGAGGTTTTGACCTCTAGTGTATGCATGCATTGGTGGTTCACTGAAGATGTTGTTAAATTCAGCTTCATTTGTTAGTAGTTCCCAACGTTTATTAATGATCTTCTTGATAGCTGTAGAACAGGTAGAGTATCTGGATATGAAGACCAACTTCGTCTTGTTGTCCCTACTTGTTGGTGTCAATAAGTCTTCCCGTGTTTTGGTCAATGCTCGTTGTGCACAAGAGTCAATGATGGTTAAAGGGTACCCACGCTCATAGTATTTTTCTTTCTGTTCATCAATCTTCGTCATACTGTCTCCCGTGTTCGAGCAGATCCGTTTAATACGAATGAACTGAGAGTAAGGTAAGTTGTGAATAAGGTTACTGGGATGAAAACTTGAGAAATGTAGCGCATTGTTGCGATCAGTAGGTTTAGTGTAGATCGTGGTCGAGAGTCCTGGACCATCAAGATTTTTATTGATAGTAACATCAAGGAATTGGATGGTTTGTGTTTCAATCCTGTGAGTGAATTGTATCCTGGGATTATGAGAATTCAAAGTAGATATCATTTCTTCCAAGAGTTGTTGGGAGTTAGTCCAAACCAAAAAGATGTCATCAATATATCGGCTGTAGGTGTAAATGTTTGTCCACCATTGAGGTGTGTCCATGATGTGTTCTTGTTCGAACATCGCCATGAAAATATTGGCATAAGAAGGAGCTCCTGGAAA
This sequence comes from Triturus cristatus, assembly GCF_964204655.1. Lineage (NCBI taxonomy): Eukaryota > Metazoa > Chordata > Amphibia > Caudata > Salamandridae > Triturus > Triturus cristatus. The sequence goes on from NC_140588.1 coordinate 385,408,693, forward strand.
GCCCATAGAAGTTCCCGAGAGTTGGGCATAAAATTGTTCATTCCATTTAAAGTAACTGTGGTGAAGGCAAAAGTGTAACAGTTGCAAGATGAACACCTTCTCTGTATTAATGTCTTCACGTTGAAGTAAGGCCCATTCTACTGCCTCCAAACCCGTGGAGTGAGGGATAGAGGTGTAGAGAGCCACCACATCAATAGTGCACAGTAACCATGTTGGTTGGATATTGAGTTGAATGTGTTGGAGTTTCTTGAGAAACTCAGTGGTGTCCTTGGTGTATGACCACCAGTTTTGCACAAATCTCTGTAAGTAGTGATCCAAGTATTTTCCTACAGCATCAAAAATTGAACCGCATCCAGAGACAATGGGTCTGAAGGGAGGTTGATGAAGATTTTTGTGTATCTTTGGTAACATATAAAGATGTGGTCTGCGTGGATTTGGTGTGGTAAGATACTGCCTGGTTTGTTCGTCGATCCATCCTAGATCATAAGCTTTTTGCAATATTCCTTGCAAAATGATTTCCAGTTGTGGTGTAGGATCGGTTTGTAGGAGTAGGTATGTGGATTGATCATTCACATGAATTTTGACCTGTGTTGAATAGAATTCTGTGTCCATGATGACAATTGCTCCCCCTTTGTCAGCGGGTTGAATGGTAATGTCCGGATTTCTGGCAAGGGTTCTCAATGTAATCCTTTCATTGTTTGTTAGGTTCCAGTGTGTGTTGGGACGAAGTCTTAGGTTTTTGATGTCTTTCTTAATAAGAATCTCGAATGTGTCCAACATCTTGTGTGACACAGGCGCTTGAAAAGTGCTTCGTGGTTTGAATTTCGTGATCTGGTTGGTGGGTGGAGTCGGATCTGAGATTACTACATTCGAGAAGTAATGGCGTAGACGTAGCGTCCGCATAAATTTGTATAGTGCGACGTCAATATCCAGTTGGTTGGCATGAGAGGTTGGGACAAAGGACAAGCCTCTGTTTAGGACGGCTTTTTGGTGGGGTGTGATGTCAACAGAAGAGATGTTTATAATCAGGGAATGTTCTTCCCGCTGCGTAGCGATTTGCCTCCCCTTTCCTCGCCTGATCTTATGACTGCGCTTTGAGTTTCTGGTTGTAATACTGGAGGTATTCCCTGGTCCGGGGCCTGGGATAAAAAAGACACCGTGTTGGTTCTATCAACTTGTTCCGTGGTATCCTTGGTTGCTGTTGATAAATTCGATGAGGTCGCGGACTGTACAGGTACTCTGGATGTAGAGATGTCTTTATCAGAGACCAAGCTTTCCTCAGATGAATGGGTTGTTTGCTTACGGGGTTCAAATCTCTTTCGTGCGTATATTTCGGCCCAGGAAGGACACTTTGTGAACAGTGCTCAGTTGTATACAGGCTCTGAACATGATGGGAGGTACATCTTTTTCACCTACAGGGATCTAGGTATGCTCACAGGGATCTGTATGTCAGGTTACACGGTGGCATGGGCAAGCTATTTGGCTGTGTGGACATCACCTCGGTCATTAATGCCAAGTTTGCATGTTACCATGCATGTTTTGAGTTTTGAATTAAGGTTGTACATGCAGACTGTACAGGGTTGTGTGCAACATGGGGGTATCATCATCCTGTTTTGTTCTTTGCTTGCATATGATGTTTGTGTGTATGGCACTAAACTGAACCTACGTCTCTGTCTCTTGCAGCATCTACTGAGGGCACAGAAGGAGGGACACCAGTGGTGAAGCTTCGGGCACAACTGCTATACATGAGATCACTGAAACTGATGTGATCAGTGCCTCGGAGAGGGACAGGAGTGCCCTTGAAGAATCACACCCAGAAACACCAACCTCAACGTCATCTGAAGTCAGCGGTGACTCCTTGATGTTGGCAGGCACAGGGAGTGGGAAATCTGCCTCCTCTTCCACCACACATGGTCCAGTGCCCACCCTCCCAGCTACTTCCACTAGTGCTGCACGTGCTCGCACCAGTAAGAAGGGAAGAGTGTTCTTGCCCCAGGCACTGCTGTCCCTGCCCTGTCTCCCCTGCTGCCCTCAGTGTTGAGGCTGTGGACCTTTTGCGCCAGCTGTGTGTGGGTCAGACAACTCTCCTGAATGCCTTCCAAGACCATGAAAAGAAGTTGGCACGGGTAGATCACTTCATGGAGGGCATTCATTCTGACGTGGGTAGGTTACACAGGACTGCCCAGTCTTTGTCCTCCACAGTGACAGCAGCCATTCAGCTGTCACAGTCTCAGAGTCCAGCTCCAGTCCCTTCGGCAACTCCCCTGCCAGTGGCTACATCTGACGAGAGTGACCACACACCACAGCCCACAGGCTCCAGGTACACCACACGCAGAACACAACAGCAGCACCCCAAGCGGGCCAGAGCGCAGAAACCATCCCCCAAACAAACTAAAGTCACACAGGAGCGCAAAGGCAAAAGCCCTTCAGGTGACATTCAGGGGCATCATGCCAAGAAGCAGGCCTCAGGTTCACATGCGTCAAAATCAGCACCCTCCAAGGACACTCCCATCCCAAAAGCATCTCCCAAAAACACGCAAACAGTTGCCGTGCCTGCTGTGAAGCTGGTGCTTGCTATGTGTCTGCAGAAACAGCCCTCTATGGCAGATTCACCCACAACCTCAACTCCCACCCACACCCCTATAAAGCTGGGACAGGAGGGCACTGTGGGGGGTTCACCTGGTCAACAGGGGATGGAGGAGAAAAGGCAAGGCCAGGCCAAGTGTACCGCCAGATCCAGCAAGTCCCCAGAGGGAGGGCCACCACCTGCACCTGATGCACCTGTGGTGGAGAGTGAGGCTGTTATGCCCGCCCCTCTTCCCACACCTACCAAGACAATCATTACCTATTCAATCCCCAAGAAGTGGAAAGGCAGCCCTCCACATTCACCATCACACACTATGTCTCACTGCAGCATGTCTCCACCTCCACGTGCCACCACGCCACCCGGTCCAAGCAGCCCTCAGGCTCCCAAAGCCATTGATGCCTCTACCTCAGCTGGTCCTCTCTCTCCCAGGTACAGTACTCCAACTGGGCCCGACAATCAGCCCCCTCCCAGTTCGACTGACAGCCAAGGGTGAGGCAAAGTCCCCCTCCCACAGCGATGCCTGGACTGCTCATAGTTATTCCCCTAGCTGTGTTGCTGACCATGGCAGTGTACGGTGTCACCCATTCCCTGTGCAGGTTCTCATGCACACATGTACCTCCTTTTCACTATGGACTGGCCACTGACCTTGCTGTTTGTAATTTGGATGCCCATTCCCTGTGCAGGTCCTCATGCACACATGTACATCCTTTGCACTATGGATTGGCCACTGGCCTTGCTGTTTGTAATTTGGATGCAGGTTCTCGTGCACACATGTCCCTCCTTTGACCTATGGACTGGCCACTGGCCTTGCTGTTTGTAATTTAGATGCCTATTCCCTGTGCAGGTTCTCATGCACACATGTCTCTCCTTTGAACTATGGACTGGCCACTGGCCTTGCTGTTCGTAATTTGGATGCCCATTCCCTGTGCAGGTTCTCAAGCACACATGTCCCTCCTTTGAGCTATGGACTGACCACTGGCCTTGCTGTTTGTAATCTGGATGCCCATTCCCTGTGCAGGTTCTCATGCACACATGTCCCTTCTTTGAACTATGGACTGGCCATTGGCCTTGCTGTTTGTAATTTGTATGCCCATTCCCTGTGCAGGTTCTCATGCACACATGTCCCTCCTTTGAACTATGGACTGGCCATGTGCCTTGCTGTTTGTAATTTGGATGCCCATTCCCTGTGCAGGTTTTCATGCACACATGTCCCTCATTTGAACTATGGACTGGCCACTGGCCCTGCTCTTGTCTACTTTTGATGCCTATCTGGGTAATATGTAATAAAGACAGTTACTCCTGTTGTCTGCTTTGTCAGTGTCATTGCTAAATAAAACGTTTTCTGTATGGGTATGGTTTCATGTGACACATGCTCTGTATACCACTTTAACATTACCAATTGGTTGTTTTACTTTTTCAGAGTTTGCCAGAGGTGACAGGCACTTTAGTTCGTCTGGACTCTGAGGCTTGAGGGTGCAATGATGGTTGTTTGTGATGATCTGCTGTTATCCTAATCATTCTGTGCTCATGTTTACTAAATTGTACACATCATGTTAGGATGCACTACCAGCACAGAGGGGAATTCTATCCACAGGATTACATGCAGACTGGCCAGGGTCCATCATGTCTGTGTGATCTTTCTTGATGTGTGAACAGCAGTGTTGATGTATGGTCATCTTGTGATGGCCTGTCTTCCTAGTCACATGGGTACATTTATATGTGTGCACTTGAGTGGTCATGAAGTGTGAAGGGGGTGACTTTGTCAGTAGTGTTGATGTGTGTGTGTGCCCCTGCAATTCTGACTGCACACATGTATGACCCAGAAGCTGAGTGCCTGTTTGTTTGAATTGTCAGCCATGTGCTTGAGATTGTGGGCACATGTAGTGTTTGTAGGTTGTGCACTGTGCAGTGTGTTGGTGTGTCCTTGCATTCCTGGGGACACCTACTTGTTGTTGCTGCCAGTTGTGAGTATGCAGAGTGTGTGACTGCCAAGTCTATGTTGTTTTTTGTTGATCTGCTATGTTTCTTGTTACTGTTTGTGCTCACTGTGCAGACCTGCTCAGCCACACTGACATTATTGGTGAGTTTTCTCATGCATTGCTGTCACTTGAGCCATTTTTGGCTCCAGTATGGTATGTGGGATGTGGAGTCATACCATCCCTTATCTGTGCTTCTAATGCCTACCCATTGTGAGTGACTCCTCTATGTGTTTGTGTACTGTACAATCCTGACATGTCCAGGTACTGACGTACACACCACTTCAATCTCATGTCACCTACCCCTTGGGTTGCCAGTGTGTGAGTTTCCCCACCACTTCATTTGTTACACTATGCTTTGTGGTGCTGATCTGTGCACAGGACCAATGTGCCACTCAGAACAGTTTCCCAATGAGTTATGTGTGATTTGCTTGTACTGGTTTGCAGTCATGGTTGCTCATGTGAAGTGCAAATGTTTGTGCTGCACAGTCATCTGGTCATGTTGTTTGCACCTGGGTGTCCCTGCGTTGTGCATCTGTGGGTGTTGGGTAAGCTGTATGTGTGTTTGCTGAGGTACTGCTACCCTTCCTGAGTGTGATGTTGTCTGTGTGCTGTGCTGATTTGTGTTGTGGGAGTACATGTTGTGGCACTGAGATGTGTGGGCTACTGATTTGGTTGGTGTGCACACACTGCTTGGCCTGCATGCAGTGCTGTCAGTATATGTTGCCTTGTACTTGCCTGGTGTGCATCCCCCTGATGTCCATCTGAGTTTGCAATGTGATGGATTGGCATGTGCATCTGTTGTGTTTTTGTTATGGATGTATGCAGTGTTTGGGCTGTGTTGGCTCTTTCTGCTGACAGATGCTCTGTGTGTGTGATGTTCTATTTGCATGACATTGTGTGTGAGTAATTTGTGCATTGTGATACATTCTGATGTGTGTTGCAGGTGTAGTGTGCATTACTTGTGTGTCTGTCACATGCAGCAAGGTGTATTCTTGTTACTGTGCTTGTTTTGGGTGCAGAATAGTGCTATGTCTTCCTACATTGACCTGTCACTTGTCAGGATTGTGCATGCACATGCATGTGATACACTATGACACCATGTTGACTTGATGGGTGGTGTGATGTCTCTGCCTGTGTTAGCTTATTGTCCCATTGATCCCAGTATGTGTTCATCATTGTTTTGAGATGATGCAATTCTTGTTTGTGTTGGGGTATGGTGTCTGTGCATTGGTCCTAAGTGACAATGTTGTGTACTCCTCTTCTGTCTGGGGTCCCATTGCCTTTCCAATCTCTGGGTGGCCATAGTTGGACTTGTTGGACTTCTGTGTATGTTGTTTGTGAGGTTTGTGTTTGGTTATTGTTTTTTTGTCTGCATTGGTTCAGGCATCCCTGAGTCTCTGTGTGATGTTTGTGGATGCACCCCAGGGAGTGCGAACTCACAGGACATCATTTGCACCATTCTGTGTGTTTAACACTGGTGTTGAGTGCTGCAGGTGTGAGGTGGGTAGAGGAGGGGTATGTGTGAAGGTCCAACTTGGGTTTGACAGTCAGGGAGTGTGACAATGAGCAATGTGTATTGTGATGATGACATACACATGTCAAGTAGGTAGACACGGAGGTATGGCTGATCACTGTTTGACTTCAGACACTTCCTATCATTCCTGTGCCTATGCATGGCTTGCCTTAATGTCTCCATGAGTTGTTGCACAGAGGTCACTTTGGTTTAATTACACTCACTGTGCCACCCATGTCTGATTTGATGGCCTAAGGGTGGTGTGATATGTCCCTTCTCTTGCATGTGATGTACACATGCTTTGTTGCTTGCTCCATGGCTTTACATCACTGTCCACTTCACTTTTGGCTAGCCCATTTATTGTCCTCCATTGCTGCTGACATCTGGTATGTGTATGTGGCTGTGTGTCAGTGTGGGGTGTGTCTGAGTGACTTGACAGGCAGTGTGGACAGTTCAGTGGATGTTCATATGCAGTGTGAGTCTTCATTTTGTGATTCAACTCAGTTTGCTTGACATGAGTGGAAGGTAGGTGTGAGGAGGAGGGATGCCCTGCCCCTGAGCTTCTGTGCAGGGTGTTCTTCTTCACCCCCACCTTCTAAGACAGGCTCCCTGGTTGTTTGGTGTGTGCGGTGCAGGGTCTGACTACACCTGGAAGATGAATTGTGCGGGGGGCACAGGAGGAGCACACAGCATGTCCCCAAATGGGTGTGGGGGTGTAGTGTGTGAAGGGTTGAGGTGGGGCCCTGTAAATCTTTGTGGACTGCCCATGCCTGTCACCGGCCCTGCCTACTACATTGTAAGCAGGTTTTCCCATGTCTGCACCGCTGTGGTGACATGACAGGGACATTGCAGTGATTTCACGGTTGATGTGTGCCCGGACACCGAGGGGTGATTTTCTGACAGGTAGGACATGTGTGGGTAGACTGGGGTATATGTTCCTGTCCCCACCAGAGTGTCTGATTTGGACAGGAACCGTATATCAGCCCAGGAGTTGTGTGTTGTGGTTGTGTGCGGAGTTGTGTAATTGCGTACCTGCGGCGTTGTCCACGACGGTCCACTTTTTGCTGGTAGTGGATCAGGTACAGCACTGGAAAGGCTTGTAGAGCTGGATCCATTGTGGTCGGGATCGGGTGGAGGGGACATTGTAATTGACCATTGTAATATGGCGGACGCGAGGACCGCTGCTGGAGTGCAGAAAATGACATTTTCCACCAGCACCGCGGCTGTGCCTCCGCCCGCCATCCTAATGAGACCCCTAGTCTCTCCCAAAATCATTAGGGATGACAAGTCTAGGGGGCAAAAATACATAATAATTGATCTCCCTTAATTCCCTGTTTCTGTTGCATAAATACATCTCACCGTAGTGGGCATATATATTTTGAGTTAAAATCAGACCCAATCTCACCTTTTAGGTATTGGATTAAAGACAGTGTAGGTATATTCACTGTTGTTTCTTTACTGGTGTGTTAGACAAAAGACCCACAATGCTCACGATAATGGCTCTTGAGCAATAACATTAGCCAATAGTGTTTAAAATGTATGTTCTCTTGAACCACACTGCTTGTAAAAATTTGCTAACTGCAAATACTATTTTTAACGATGTATCACATTTTTCAATCCTAAAGGCTTCCAAATGGCTATGAGTGCCCATTCCGCAGCAAATTGGAGCTAACAATTTAAGACGTAAAATACAATACTCTGTACAAAAAAACATTATATGTTTCTCATCTTCATTAATCAGGCCACATGCAGGACATGTTATAAGATCTTGATTTGTGCACCATTTCCTTGTAAAAGACCTTAACAAAAGAATTCCATAACAAAATCGTATACACAAATTCCTATTTGGTGAAGGGAATATTAAATCTAGGAACTCTTCAAACTTTGGAAATTCCTTAAAAGTTAAAAACATATTGATTGTAGTCCCACTTGAGCTGTTCATTACATATTGGTCTTTTATGTGGGCCCAGTAAAGATCTTTTATCAATGTGTGGTAGTTTTTAATAATGGTAGCAGCAGTGCTTCATTTGTAAAATATTAATTGCCAGAGCTCTGACCAGGAGGCCACTGCAGCTTGCACCACCTCTCGCCCTTGTCATCGCTGCCAAAACAACTACTAACCATCTCTCTCACATGTAAATGTGACAGTTTAGATTATTCCAGGTCCCCAAAGCTAAAGGAATGGCTGGGGAGGTAAATATTAGCAATTTTAATGTATATTGTATTCCTAAACTACTGTTGTTCTGCTCATTTCTAAATTAGATAAGTAGCGACAGCATGTGGTGGACTGTTCTAAGTATGGTGTTGACAATTAGGTACCGGTGCTGAGCATCTGAAACCAATTAAGAACTGGTGCTGAGCACCAGAAAGCACCGGCTCAAATTAAGCACTGGGTAGTAGGAACATCCCACAAGTTCTGCATTCCAAGTATACAGAACCAGCTTGAAACAGATTTAACCCATGGGATATTCCTGGCTCCTGGGAGTTTTAATCGTTCTATCAAGGAGTCTTTAAAAACTCCAAGTTCAGATATAGTCCAGAGTCGGATCTAATATGTTAGGGCTTTTAAAGCAGCCAGGTCAGCCACTCTTTTCATCCCAACATCAAGAAACTGAGGGGTGAGCTGGATGGTAAACCAATTAGTTTCCAAGGTACTTTTTCAGCAGGACCTGCATGAGTCTTGTAGCCAGCCTGCCCTCCACCGCCATCGGCCTGAAATTTGGATTTGTACCGGATCTCTCACGACCTTAAGTAACCCTTTGACCGTTAGTGACTTCTAAGCATTGTTTATGCATTTATTCTTTAAAAATTCATATCTCAACTTCTACTGACTGATTGGATTTTTGTTGTTTTTGTCTTGTTTTACTCAGATACATATTCTCTATTTTTCTAAACATGTGTAAAGTTTTTTGTGTGATGTTTTCATTGTGTTACTATGTATGTGTGGTGCAAAAATACTTTACACATTGGCTCTTAAGTTAAGCATGCCTGCTCTGTGACAAGCTACCATAGGGTGAGCACAGGCCAATTTAAAGAGTGCATCTAGCTTACTCTGACTAGGATTGTGGTCCCTACTTGGACAAGGTGCAAACTTCTGCCAACTAGAGACCCAATTTCTAAAATTGGTGCTCAGCGGTGAGGACTTGTATTTGCGCAGTACCATATAGTAATTCATTGTTCAGTGCAACTCAATACAGGACCTTACGAATTTTCTCTCAATTGGTCATTTTTCTAAATGTGACTCCTGCTCCACTTTCATCATTTTGGGACTCTTTGTGCCGTTGCACTTGTGTTCCCTTGTCAGTAGTCCATGGATCTCAACTGACTAGCATACTACACTGATATTGAGCTGAGGGAGTTCTGCAAGGAGTGGGGGCTGAATGTGGGCAGGAAAGCTTCCAATACAGAAGTACAGATGACACTCAGAGCCTCTGAGGAAGTCAGGATGTTGCAAGCTACAACAGAGTATTAGAACCCTGATCTGAAGAGAGGGTGCAGTGTACATACTAGGTGCCTGACACATATGGTGTTGGACATCAACAACATTGAGAGCTACAGAAAGTATGAGCTAAAGAGATTGTGCAGAGAGAGTGGACCTATGAATGCAAAGGTTTAACCAAAGTTGGAGTACCAGTTCTCCTTTAGAGCCTGGGAGGACATCCACGGGATGCAATCTGCACCACCAGAAGAGTCTGACTAGGATTAATTCAGCACTCTTGAGAACAATGAACCTTGGTTGTAGTTAACCTCAGAATCAAGATGGCATTGGCCCTGAGAGGGGTGAGGAGGAAGATGATTGGACAAAGACTCCAGAAGAGAGAGTAGAACCCACAGAAAGGGAGTCTCCTACTGGATCCTATTCTAGGAGCAGTGTCTCCTCCCAAGGCCATTTCTACCATTAGGCAAGACTAGGCAGCCGCCTAGGGCGGCAAAAGGGTAGGGTGGCAATATTTTTATATCTAATGCATCAATTCTTCTAGCTTGGATGACAGGGGGAGAGAGTGATTGTAGTAAAAGGGAGGGGGCAGCATTTTTCAACTCTCGCCTAGGGTGGCAAAACACCTAGAAACGGCCCTGTCTCCTCCCAAACCCTGTCCCCGGAGGAGCTCAAGGACAAAACAAGCTGAGAGGCTGCAGCTGACCCCACTGGCTGCAGAGGAGAGAAAAGCTGAGGCTGAGAGAGCCTTGGAAGAGGAAAAGGTCTTGTGGGCTCATGACCTGAGTCTCAAGGAGCTGGAAATTAGAGCCCTGCCGATGGCCTAGCAGCAACAATATTACTATTATCATTGGGATTCGTATTTTAAGGTTACTTGTAATCCACACATGTACCAAAGGATTTTGCCACTATAATAACCTGAACCATACATACAATGGTAGCAGTCTAATTTGAGAATAGAAACATTTTCAAACATTTTCTGAAACAAATGAGTGATGATTCTAATCGAATGGATAAAGGTAGGTAGCTCCACTTCTTAAGAGCAGCAGCGCAGTCACCAATATTGGCAGTTCTAGTAATGTGAGAAGAAATTTATAATTGGTCCTTAGATTGCGGGAGGCCCTGTACCACCAACCTTTTATTGCAATAAGGTCAGTGGATTTACAAACTATAATCATGGCCTTAAAACAATTCTTTGATACACTGGAAGCCTGTATAATTGCTTTCAAAAATTACCATACAAATCAAATGGGCAGGTGCGTTTTGGATCACTTGAAGTTATTTTGAACATTTGTGAAGTGCTGACTAGAGAGTGGAGTTACTGTATTTGAGGCGAGAGTGAACAAGTGCATTGATCAGAGAAACATAAACTCTGTTTCTAGAAACGGAGAATGTTTTGTGCTGTTTTTAAATGAAAAAAAACATGCCTGAGATCTTGGATACACGAGGGCCAAAATGTTTTGGCTTTGAAATAGATTCCCTAGTTTCATAAAGTGGTTGAAGGAGGAAGATGAAGGCCCATTACTGGAGGCCAAGACAAATAATCCAAAGCACCTGCAACATCAGGGATAATCAGCATCTCAGTCTTAGCTGGATTTATCTTCTCATATTTATGCACATCCATCAACGTACAAGATGCAGACTTTGAGCTAAGAATGAAGTATCAAGTGACCTAATGATAAAATGAATGACAGCTGCGTTCATATAAGATTTGACTCCACTTGAGTCTAGAGCTGGGCAAGAGGATGCATTTTGATATTAAATGAAAGGGGAGATTGTACAGAAATCTGAGGAACAGCACAATTAAAAACCTTTGGTTTGGATATGTAAGGAGGGAGTGACACAATTTGATGCCGATTTCTTAGGTAGGAAGTGAGAGATTTCAGATCTATCAATACGATTCCAAAAACATAAAGCATAGGATTAAGATAGCGTGGTCAATGATGTCAAATGCAGCCAAAACACAAAGGCTATGACAGCACCCTTTTCCACCAATCTGCAAAAAAAGTTAGCTACAGAAAATATCACTGATTTGGCACTCCTGCTTAATCTGAAATTGACCTGACAGGGTAGATGACAGCTACCACCCGATTTAATGAACACTAGACAATAGTGGAGTTACTGCTAACCTCGCATGCAATATCTTTGGGGGTACCTTGTGGAGTAAGGGACAAAGAATGAGGAATTGCCAAGGAAATTGGACCTAGAATTACTGAATCTCCCAGTAGTTCCTCATTCTTTAAAGGACTCTCAAGGATCAAACTAGAATCCTTGTTAATTCTGCACTCCTGGAGTTACAGTTCCCCTAGTATCATTAACTCAGAGGAGTGTGTAATGACCGCTATTTTATATTTGTAAAGCGCAAACTAATCACCTGTGAGGGTCTCAAGAACAGGGTTCAGTCGCATCCTACTTCCTGGACTGGAATCGACGACATGGAAAGGCCTTTCTCCGCACACATCCTAATATGGATGGCAGTGCCTACTAGGCACCACCATCATATTAGTGGCCCAAGACCGCCCGGCCGCCAATCGGTACGATTGCTGACCGGCGGAAAAGCAGCAGATGAACTTTGAGTCTGCCGCAATACCCCCGCCATTATAATATGGCGGGCGGTAAATCAGGTTACGATGTCGGGTGGGTCGCCACATCTGCCGCCATCGTAATCAGTCCCTCAGTATCTATTGTACAATCATCCAACCATGCAACCAATTGCAAATAGACATCTATTTCTTCTGAAAATCATATTCCATCTGCTGCCATTTCTGGTCTCAAGGAGAGCCTTTCATAAAATCCAACGGGAGAAATGTAATTGTATTTTGGAAGACTGTGCTCCTTTTTTGGTTAGCCTGGTGGAAGCTGATGTTCTAATGGTAGCTAACCGGATCAAGGATGCTACAGAAAAATTCGCCCCGCCTCTTATTGCCAGATCAAAAAGAGCTCAGCCCTCCGTCCCTGGTACTCAAGCAGCCTTATAGCTGAGAAGAAAAAATGCAAAGCTCTATAAAGGCAATGGAGGAAAGGCTATAACCTGAAAGATAAGAATAACTATAAACTGTCACTAAAAAAGTATTACACTGATATTAAAACTGCAAAACTTGAGTTCTTTGAGACTAAAATCATGAATTCTGAGAACAAATCAAGAGACATTTTTACAATAGTGAAAAGGTTTTTTGGCACCCACAGCTGTTTTTAACTCTCACCAACCGACTACTACTTAGGGGCCAATTCCAATCTTGGTCGGACAGCTTCCGACCTTAGGTTGGAGACTTTCCGACCGAGATCGTTGGTTTCACTTCTGTCCTCCTAATTACAATTTTGGCCGTCAGAAGTGAAACCGGCCGGTCATTCTCTGCTTCTGCTTTGAGTGGCTCATGCTACTCGACCAATGGTTGGTGTTTCTTCTACTGAAGAATCTGACAGCCGATACCTTTCAAATTTTCATTCTTACTCAATACTTCTTAGTATAGGGTTGCCCCTTTTAAGGCAGAGTCCGGAGAAATAGTGTGCTCAATGGTTACCTTTGAAAATCATTTGATGCAATTTAATGCCCAATTCTTTTTCCTGATTACTTGCCTTGTCGTTATTGCTCTAGTTGTCTGCTTTTTGTGTTATAGGGTAAATCTCTTTAGGAGATTTGGACTTATTTTGCTCGTTCTGTATTTCTATATGAAAATGCTGAAGCTGATTTACACTGTATTGAATTAAATTTTGATTGTTTCTCCCTCTTAGCTCTGAAGCAGCTAAAAAGACCATCTGGTTGAGTAGGGATATTTAAGTGGGCCCAGCTCACTCAGTAGTGTTGGCAATTCGTCTTGAGTCAATGTAAGAAACGTGAAAGTGTAAATACATTCAATAGAACATCATAGCAAAGTAATCAAATGTTTGTAGATGGAATTCCTCTGCATAAGAAGCATGTTCAAGAACATTTCTTTCTGACAAAGATATGCTGTCATTACCCCTAATGAAGGCTAACCAAATTAACACCCTTCAAATATTGAGGGTTTCAGTTACAAAGCCATTTGCACATGTAAGTCTGACTTGCAAGCACAACTAGCTAAATTTACAAATGCAAAGTATTTGCAAAAGGTAACTTTGCACTTGTGAATTATTTTACTCGTGTGAGCTCTTAACCCACTATGGTGTAATATTGTGAGTGAGTAAATACCAACCAAGGGTTGGGAGTGAGCATATCAGTGTAGGGTTGTCCTTGTAGGTTTAGCAAACACTTATTATTTTGAGAGTTTTATCAAATTTCTTTCCAACCCCTCCCCATTCTGGAAATGGTCAGAGATTTACTCCTGTTAACGGCAGGAGTAAATTAATATCTTTTCAAAGTGGTATGGGTAAGGGAAAACCCCATTATTTGTTGAGGATGAAGAGTGATTTTTCCAATATAAAATATATGTCTCTGAACAACACCAATGGCATTTCAGCATGCTTAGTTGTATAATGTTCACAATTATACATGCACTAATGACAACATGCATCCATAACCAGCACAACTTTCTGAGCGTATTTCAGGAAACCTTTGTGAATTACCCGAATTCACAAATCTGCACCAATGCAACGTTGTTAATCTGTGCCCCTGGATTTATATCTATTTATGAATTGATCCCTCATACTTTTGAAAATAAATAATTGAATATTCTTCCAGCAGAATTTACCACTGCCCTCTGGCACCACACCGATTAGAGCTCAGCATCGTAAAAGAACTTGAGTGCCACTGTGTTGCCACTGAGTTTTTGCGCCCAATGTAGAGGCTAGACAAGGAATGGGAATGACGCAATCTAATGGTTTTTGCGATAATTCAGTTTCATTATTTCTTCTTTTTCTGCGTTTCAGCCTTATTTTTACAATTAGCCAAATGTTGGTAGAAAATACAAACTTAGGGGCTTAATTACAAGCCCCTTGCGCCACTTTTGCGTCATTTTTAACATGGGAAAAGTGATGTAAATAAGCCCCTTAAAACCTAAGCAAGCGCAATGTGCGCTGAACTCTAGATCGGAAGTAAGTGGTAAATTCTGAATCTTTCGTATTGTACTGCTCCAGTTCGAAGCTGTGGCTCCTGTCTGACGCTGGAGCTGCTTTATACGATTTATAGTTGTGCCCCATGGAAATAGATCCGAAAATAATATGACCTTGATTTGAGAATTGAGAATTTCCGAGCAGGTGCTTTATGTACCTTCCTCAGAAACCTGCCCGCATGCTACTAAGACATATGCCTGCTGTCACCAGAAAGCCTGCGTCCCTACACCTCCCGGTGAGGCAGGGCTTATCCATACACATTTATGGGATCCCAGTGCAACGCTGCTCTGCACAGTATTCCCAGGCGAGTATGGAAGTCTCTTTTGTGACTAGGGGACTGCCGCTCTCTGCGCTGTCAGCGCAAACATTGCACAAATTGACGGTCCGCATACTTAAGCTGGCTTCTGTGAATCACCCTCATTGATTTACTAATTTGTGTTGACCTTTCTTCGCAAGTCATTTGTCACTCATGAGATTTAGTGAAATGATGAGGAGGAGGAAGCAATTAATTTTTTTGCGCATGGTCAGTTTCAATAATTTGAAGATTCAGACAAGAAAAAAATGGCCGATACAAAAAAAAAGAAAAAGATTCACGTGATCACCGTTATTTTCTCTGGGAGAATATTGCCAGAGGCAGTCCGAGGACACGTCATTGTCTCCTAACTCATGGGCACTGACGGAAATGCTATAGTCCCATTGCAGGCCTAAAATCTGATTGGGAGTGTACCAAAGGGGTACTGTGTCACAATCATTAGAGACAGCCCCTCCGACTTATAACACGTTATTACAAGTAGATTAAGAACTCTAAATTAGGCCCTAAGTGGTATTATTATCTGCACACAAACTACAGAAAAATAAGATCTAGTTTGCTGCCAAAACTTTGTCACAGATCAGACAAAATGCGTAACACAGTGTAAGTGTGATGGAAATAACTTGAAAGCAAGAGCTCACTCTAGGCATGCAATAGCTATTTCCAGCAGTCCAGCAAAGTAGCAGTCCTTTCAGCAGAACAGCAGTTCTTCTTCCTGCCACAGTCTCCATTGGACCAGAAGAGTACTGTAGGGTTGGTGCCTGAGGTCCAATATTTATACCAGGTGCCTGCTTTGAAGTGGGAGAAGCTTCCAGAGGTTTCCCGTTAAAGTGTTCAGGTTTCCTGCCTCCCCTGCCCTGGCTCTAGATTAACTACAGGGGATATGCAGCCCTTTGTGTGGAGGCAGGACACAGCCTAGTCAAGTGTGAGTAGGGATGTGCCCAGCTCCGCCCTCCTATCCTGCCAGTGATGGCCCATCCAGGCACACCTAAACTTTATATTGTGTGTGGCAGTCTAGGAGTTATCCTCAAAGCCCACCTATCAGCTACACCAAGTCATGTGACCCAGAGACAGGCTGCAGGCACTAATGGCCTCATTTACAAGCCCATTGAGCCATTGGTACGTCACTTTTGTGACACACCAGCGACGCAGTGTGTCTGCCCATATTAACAAGGCCATGTAAAGTCACCATGAGTCACTTTTCATGGGCTTGTAAATATGGGCCCCTTTCACGCATTACTCTGCGTGAAAGGGGCGTGGGTTACTGTGATTTGCTAAGTTTTGTAAATCTGGGAATGCGTCAGAATTCTACACCTCCCAAGGGGAGGCAGAGGAGTGGCCCAACAAGGAGAAATTACCTTTCTGCTCCATATTCCCTAGGCACACCCTCACAAGTATTCCTTCCTCAAATTTCTTTCCATCCCTTTGTATCCTCTCATTGTGTCTCTGGACACATCAAGCTTAATAGTTCTCTATTCTTCTTGTTCAACTTCTCATATTCAATTTCCCAATGCCCAGACTTGACCATCCATGCAGGCACTGCCACAGTGCAGAGTCGTTCTATAGTTCCACAACATGTCTTTGGCCTGACTCCTCCAACAACCATTACTCGCTACTGCCAACTGTATGCTTTCTCCTAACTTGAGGTTAAAGGGCTCAATTAAGCCATTTCCCCAGGGATGGCACACTGCGGTCTTACAATGCTTATTCCCTCACCTTTCTAGGAAAGGCTCAACCATACCCACTATGAGAATTGGGGACCATTATCGGTCAGTATCATTATAGTACAACCCTCTCCTCGGAAAACATCCTTACAGAAAGCAATCACATTATACACCTTTACATCTCCCATAAATGTCACCTCTGGTCATTTCGAGAAATAGTCCATCATCATCACAGCAAACCTTTCATTCGCTCCCACACACTCAAAGAGACCACATATGTCCATTGCCAACTTTTCCCATGCTTACTCAGGTAAGGTCACTACAGATAGGGGAGTTTCTTGTAAGGCGTGTGATTTGGAGCGACACATGCAAGGTATGCTGTTTCAGACAAATCTTTCTACCTACTTCTCCAAAATCCCATGTGGGCTTTTCTTCTCAAAGCTGACATTCCCCATGTCCTTCATGCAGCAATCTTAACAGTCTTCGCCCTAAGTTGGAAGCCTCAACAACTTTTTGCTCCTTCTCACTACTCTATCCAGCACTGACATCTTTTCCCAAACGCCCTTGAACATCTCCAATCCCTCTGACATCTTCCACCCCTGCTCTTGTTGTATTGCCTCTATTAATTTCACCAACATTAAGCCTCGTAACACATTGACTCTTTCTGCAAAACGGTGCACAAACTTGGCATAATATTTCAAAGATTCAGAAATGTTCTTAATTGATCCTTATCCTGAGGCACTGGTGCTTTCTCAGTCTCCTCCACCAAACTAAGCTTGGGCTTTATCCCTTCATGACTCAAAGGGGTCTATTAGTATGTCGGGTGGATCGCCACCGCCCGCATGGCGGTGGCGATCTGCCCAACATTTTTGTCCGCCCGCATGCCATTTCCCCCCGCCCTATTAGTATAGCGGGGGGACCCCGGTGGACAGAAAGACTGTCTGCCGGTTTTCCCCTGGTTGACGAGTCGACCGGGCGGAAAAAGGGCTGTATACGGTGGCAGTGTCTGCAAGACACCGCCATCCATATTACAATTCATGCGGTGAAATGCCTTTCTATGGCGGCGTTGCCGCCATGGAAAGGCATGCCGTAACTGCATTCGGGGGCCCGTTGCGGGTCCCCTGGGTATTGGGGTGTGGGGGGTGCACATGGGGGGTACCTATGGTACAGCCCTGCATTTGCATGCACAACAGCGCAGGCACCACGCGGTGCCTGCCACGTTGTGCATGCAAATGCACAACATGCCATTTTGCTATTGCGGTGGGTGCTGCTGAAAGCACCGCCCGCCGCAATGTTGAAAGTACGGGATGCGCCCGTGGGTGCATCCTAATCTTCCCCACGGGACCGCCGCACGTATGGCGGGCGGTCTCATCTCCGTTAGGATGGTGGGCGGACAAGAGTCCACCTGCCATCCTAATCAGGCCCAAAGTTTGTTCCAAGTTCTCTATCTCCTCCCTAACAAATTTGCACTTCTCTAGCCCAATGGTAAGTCTTGCCTTTTCCCAATCTTTGTAAAATATCCATTTATACTCCTTCTTTGTTCACTCCCCAAATTAAAACATCATCCTGGAGTAACAGCACATTTGAAAAATCCTTCAAAACACCCTACATTACCCTATGAAACACAGTTGATGCGGCGGCCACCTTGAAAGGCATGTAGATGATCTGGTACGCTCCTTAGGGTGATATGAATGCCGTCAAATGCCTGGACTCGTATCATCACATAGATATAATCGATGTAGCCAACACGTGTTTCGTCTTGGGTTTATCGCCCATTGACTTCCTCAGGGCTACAATAACAATAATAAAGAAATATGCACTCAGAAGTCATTCTGTGATACATCTATGTTATGTTACGAACCGTCTGTGAAATATCTGTGGCTTCTGAATGTGATGACAACCTGAAAATAAAGAAGAACACTGAAACACTGCTTTTGGATCAATACTCCTTTATGGACTTATCTTTTGATTAAATGAAATTACCCTCTGCTCGGGAGTGGGATTTATTTTTTTAACTTGCTTTCTGTGAACATTGTCCACAGAAAACACTTGGAAACGTGGGTGGACATTTCCCTCTTGTTCCCTTGAGCAGCTATTGCACATTACTGATGTTTTTGCTATAGTAATGGTATTGCGCGAATTCCAACCCAGTCACATTTCGAAGTTGTACAATTCTTTGACATAGCGAGAGGTATTCTCCACATGCCTAGCCACTTCAATGGTTTTACCTAAAGTGGGGTCTTTCAGCTCTAACAATTTCTCCTGGATCTTCATATTGTTTGTCCTGTTGATCATTTGATAGCTTATTATCTCCTCTCGTAGTTCTCTGAATCTACAAGAAATGCCAATCACCTCAAAGCAGCTACATACAATGCTAATCTTTCTACCCAAATTCTCTTCCAACACCTTCATAGCAGGTATGTACTTATCATCCTCCTCAGCACCTCACCCCTCCTCTGCATTTTTCCCTTTCCGTACAGGTCTTGGCAGAGTCTTGAGGAATTTTCTGCCTTCCACCCACAAAGTGTGTTTTAGAATGGCCAATTTTCTTCTAGCAATGAATACATCTTCCCCTAAGGCCTCCAAATAAAAATGGGAAGTTCAGGTATTGATTGCGTTGCCATGACTGAACACAAAGTTAATACCTATTTTCTGTGATTTTGTTCACACCACACTAGTGGCCACTCACCTTAGCACTCTATAAATACTCTTGTATAACAGGTTGGCGCACCAGCTTTCTCAGCACTCAATAGCCACACCTCTATTGCAGTTCAGCACTCTAGCTTTCCCACAATCTCCCTCCCTGTACAGTACAGCTTATCCAATGACTTTTCCCTCCAGAATACCGGGCAGTTAAGGGGAGGGCCAACCTCTAGTCAAATAGACTCTTCTGAATGTTTTTCCCCCACAATCCACAGTCAGAGGAAAACCGCCATAATTCACTAGGTAATTCTTTATTTTCCGTTGTTCAAAAAGATTTTCCTGCTTCTCGAGGCTTGATTCCTGCCTTTGATCGAGATCGCTTTTGAGTTGATTTTTCTTTTCCTTACCTGCTCCACATACAGCGAGTATTCTTGCTCCCCATTTCTAGCTGTGTCATCCTAACAAGGCTACCACAGCCTCCGTTTGAGGCCGCCTCCTACACAGTCTCCACAGAACTGAGCAGCGCACGGCTGAGATCAGCACTCTCCTGAATTAAGAAGTGACTGTTCTTCAAAAGAAATAATCGGGGGTCGCGCTAACAGAGCTTCTCGTGCCCTCAGTGCCTCGGCCGTCCCCAATGTTCCATTCAGGCTGCATGTGTGCCCTCAGCCATCCATTCAGGCCCCCAGCACAAGGCTTATTGGGTGTTCACGTGCCTCTGTTCTCACGCGCATCCCTCACGCTTGGTTCTTGCCCTTGGCAATAGGGCGTTGCATGGACACAGGACTATTCACAAGCTTCAAAGACAAACACCTTGGCCTGCTACCTTGTACTGAACAGAGTCTGCACACGCCTCTCACTGCAGAATTTGGCTTGAACTCACCCATTTATCCCAACTAGTTAATGTGTTCTGCACTCCTCATGCTAGGTAGACTCAAATCTGGACAGAGTCTCTGAACACCAATTCAATATAGACCAAGGGTCTCATGTAGTTGCACAACTTCCTCTAAAGCAAAATTCCTTTGGATTCTTCTCCAGCAGTGTCCTTTTTCATAGGATCCCATCCTTGTCGCCACTTTTATGAAGACAGGCCCAGCAGATATGAGTTGGAAAGTTTATTCAGCTTCATGCATCGACCCCTGGCATGTCCCTGCTACTTGTGCTGGCCTGACGTGGCCAAGTGCAGGTAGGCTGCAGACACGGGGTATCAGGGTACAGCAGGGAAATAAATTGGATGCTTACTCAGTGATGTGGTTTGCGAGATGACCCCACGTACAGGTTCACCCCTTTTATTCTTACCCCCCAGGCCACGCCTGGCCTGCAGATGACGTGTGTCCAGTTTTGGCTGGCGGACTAGACCGCCAGCCCTCTAAACATTACATCCCTCTACAACTTTGTTCTTGAAAACTAAACTTCTAAATGTCCAGGTGACACACACAGTTCGGTTATAGCAGTCTAAGAATCTTAACATGCAAAATCTTGAAGATGTCGGTTAGGGCGAGGGTTGGGTCGTAAGCTGAATCGATGAGGTTGACTTCATAGGGGTGGTCCAATTCATTGTCTCCACCTTCATCCTCGCTCTGTACGTTCCTGCTCGAGCTCAGCTGGACTGGAAGACTGGATTCTGCAGACTTTGTTGGGACCTCCTTGAACCAGGAGATATTCCGCAAGTTTTCCTCACTCCCTTTTCTCGCCGTCACCATAGTTCCATTGTTGGCAACAACTGTCCATGTTCCTGGCTCATGGGCGATCAGAACTTTCCCACAGGCCAACAGTCCTTGAGTATGACGGTGGTGCCTGTTCGGAGTGACCTGGGTGCGGCGTGGTGTTGAATACTAGCTCGATGATTCTGTTGCTCTTTCCTCGCTTGGGATTCCTGGATATTGAGCGGAGGGGGTGTCCACCCTGGACACATTGGGATTAGGTCTTTCCGGGGCCCGTTGAACATAAGGGACCATGGACTCCTTAGCGTGGTGTAATGTGGGGTGCACCGGTATTTCCTGAGGAACTCGTGAAGACGCCGCCCTGAATCAGCTTGTTCCACACTTGCAATGCGCAGCACTTTGTTCAGGGACCTCCTTGAACCAGGAGATATTCCGCAAGTTTTCCTCACTCCCTTTTCTCGCCGTCACCATAGTTCCATTGTTGGCAACAACTGTCCATGTTCCTGGCTCATGGGCGATCAGAACTTTCCCACAGGCCAACAGTCCTTGAGTATGACGGTGGTGCCTGGTCGGAGTGACCTGGGTGCGGCGTGGTGTTGAATACTAGCTCGATGGTTCTGTTGCTCTTTCCTCGCTTGGGCTTCCTGGATATTGAGCGGAGGGGGTGTCCACCCTGGACACATTGGGATTAGGTCTCTCCGGGGCCCGTTGAACATAAGGGACCATGGACTCCTTAGCGTGGTGTAATGTGGGGTGCACCGGTATTTCCTGAGGAACTCGTGAAGACGCCGCCCTGAATCAGCTTGTTCCACACTTGCAATGCGCAGCACTTTGTTCAGGGTCCTCATGAAATGCTCTACGTCTCCTTTAGCCTGAGGCCACTGAGGCATGACACGGCGGTGGTGATCCCACGCTGACGGAGGAAGATGGCAAATTTCGCCCCATTGAACGGGGGCCCATTGTCGCTCCGGATCTCCAGGGGAAACCCGAAGGTGGCAAACACTTTCTCCAGGACTAGGGCCACATGTGCGAAAGCGGTCGACATAAATGGTACCACTATGGGATATTTATTGAAGGCATCGATGAGGACGAGCGTGTGTTTCCCTCCGGGGATACTCCCGAAATCCATGCTTACTTTCGACCACGGCTTGGTGCAGGCATCTTCGGTGATCACTGGGGTTGGCCTCTCAGGGGCGCTGGTTAACTGGCAGGCGGGGCACCGACGTACCAGGTCTTCAACCATTGCCTCCAGCTCCGTAAACCAGACCTTTTCCCTCATCCTTGCTTTCATCTTGGTCACGCCTTGATGGCCTCCATGGGCCAACTGGGTTGCTTGGTCTCTCAGAGTCTTCGGTATCACCAACCTCGATACTCTCAGGAGTATTCCATCTGCCGTGGCGCTCAGTTCACTCCTTACTCTCCAGATCTTCGTCAGCTCTTTTCGGTCTTCTGGCGCCCATGTGTTAGCCAGTTGGAGGTAGTTCCTCCATGACCCTTCTTGAAGAGTCATGTCATGTCATGTCATGTCAATGAGAATTTGTAGAGCGCACGTACACCGGGAAGGTTTCATGGTGCTGGTATGGCAAAAATCTGGTCCAAAGGAAGTGTTAGAAGGCCTGTCGGAAAAGCCAGGTCTTTAAAAGACTTCTGAAGGCAAGGAGATTGGTGGAGAGACGGATTTCAGAAGGGAGAGAGTTCCAAAACGGGGGGGCCAAGGTAGAGAACCTGGCTCCGCCGGTACGTTTGAGTCTGAAAGCGGGAGTCAAAAGAAGATTTTTGCAAGCTGAGCGAAGATGACGAGTGGGGGCATATTTTATGATCATGTTATTGACAAATTTTGGGCTAGAACCATTGAGTGATTTAAAAATGAGACATCCGATTTTGAAAGCACTCCGCTGAGCGATAGGCAGCCAATGAAGTTGCTTCAGAATGGGGGTGATATGGTGATGCCTAGGTAAGTGAGTAATTAAGCGCGCTGCCTGGTTTTGTATTAGCTGTAACTGTTTAGATAGATGAAGGGGGATGCCAAAGTACAGGCTTTTGGCTGTGCTGGAGGGGACGGGGGGCTGACCCAGTTCTCCGGGCCAGAAGTGGGGTCCCCAGGGGTTTTTGGCAATGCCACCAGTAATGATGAGTTCCGTTTTGTCCGGATTAAGTTTCAAGTGGTTCTAGTTCATCCATGTGCTGATGAACAGCATAGTGGATTGGAATGCGTGGACCGACTCAGGGGTATTGCTAATGGGAAAGATAAGTTGGAAATCATCGGCGTAGTTGAAGGTGCAAACTTTGCGCTCCTGCAGGGTTCGGACAAGAGGTGAAAGAGAAGAGCCCTGGGGGACGCCACAAGAGATTTGAACGCTGGAGGCAGTGAACTGAGCCGTACAGACTGCCTGAGATCGATTTTCCAAAAAGGAGATGATCCAGCTTAGGGCAGGGCCAGAAATTCCGGCTTCCCTGACACGGTCGACCAAAAGATGGTAGTCGACCGTGTCAAAGGCAGCGGAGAGGTCAAGTAGGACCAGGGCCTGTGGAGAGCCCTTGTCAACCTCACTACGGAGGGTGTCCAGAACAGTGAGAATAACAGCTTCGGTAGAGTGTGCCGGACGAAAGCCAGCTTGGTGGGGGTCGAGGAATTCAGATTTCTCCAGGAAGTCAGTAAGGCAGCTGGTAACATGATCTTCCAATAACTTGGCCAAAAAAGGGAGAAGGGAAATGGGGCGATAATTAGTCAGGATTGAGGGATCTGAGCCTATCTTTTTTAAGACGGGTACGACAATGGCCTGTTTGAAGGTGGCGGGGACGGTACCTTGAAGTAGGGATTTGTTTAAAAGATTTAAAGAGGGGCCTGGAAGTACAGTGAAAATTTCTTTCAAAGTGCTAGGGGGCCAGCAATCAGTGGGCGAGCCAGATTTAATTTTTAAGAGAAGTTTAGCAAGGGTGTGATCCGTTAGTAAGGGAAAGTGCGTAAAGGAGCTAGTGCTAGTGCTATATAAAGGAGTAGGAGACAGGTTTTGAGTAGCCGGGATGCTGGACTTAATTTTCTTTATTTTGTCAATAAAGAAGGTGTTTAAGGCATTGCAAAAGGTTTGAGAAGGTGGGGGCCTGCATAGAGTTCTTTCGGGGTTAGAGAGCTCATCGACAATGCGGAATATCTCCTTAGAGCGGTTGGTTGCAGACAGGATTTTTCGAGAGTCCGTGTATATATTGTGTCTTTTTTGGAGGCTTCTTTGATTTCTTCGAGCGTCATTGCCTGAGATAATATGGATATATTGTTCAGACCCTTCGGGTCGTTTCCTTCTTCCTTTGGTGCTGGGTGTCGGGACAGAAAGTCTGCGGGGTTCTACACCCCAGGCCGATACACCACGTCCATCTGGTATGGCTGGAGTTGTTCCGCCCATCGCTCAATCCAGGGAGGTGGGTGAGGGGTTGTCCGCTTGAAAATGGGGACCAGAGGCTAGTGGTCGATGACTACAGTGAACAGCTGGCCTGTCAGGTATAGGTGGAAGTGATTGCAGGCCCATTTTATCGCAAGCGCCTCCCGCTCGATCAGGGCATACCTTGCTTCAGTGGGGGTCAGCGACTTGCTGGCAAACAATAGGGCGGCTCACTGACCTGGCTCTTGCTCCTGGGCAAGCACTGCCCCATGTCCTATGGAACTGGCATCCACCAAGAGTTCTGTCCGCTGAACAGGATCAAAATATGCTAGGGTAGATTCTTCCAGTAGCACGTCCTTGACGCTCTGAAAAGCCTCTTCTTCCCGCAGTCCCCACTGCCATTTGACGTCTGTTTTCATGAGTGCTCTCAATGGCTTGGCACGGGTGACAAGGTCGGGGATGAACCTCCCGCAGTAAGTAGCCATGCCAAGGAAGCTCCTCACTTCCGTAGGTGTGGTCGGGGCCCGAGGCGCTCCGGATGGCTTGTGATTTCTTGGGGTCTTCTTGGATGCCCTCCTGGCAGAACACGTACCCATAAACTCCAGGGATGGTTGGGAGAATTGACACTTCTCCCGGTGTAGTGTCACGCCATGCTCACTGAGGTGACGCAATGTGCTCTTCAGGTGTCGGTGATGGTCAGCTGCGGTGGCAGAGTGGATCAGAATGTCATTGCTGACGTTTATCACTCCAGGCAACCCAGACAGCATTTCTCAAATAGTTTTCTGGAATACCTCTGCTGCCGAGGATATCCCGAAGTTTAGCTTCCTGTACTGACGCAGCCCTAAGTGGGTACTATATAATGTGATGTAGCGGCTTTCTTCTGCTAATGGCAGTTGGTGGTACCCTGTGTTCAAGTAAAGTTTAGAGAACCACCTTGACCCATTTGCATCCGCAATGAGGTCATCCATGGTTGGCATGATATGGCGCTCTCTTTTGATGGCCCGGTTAGGCAACCTCATGTCAATACAGAGGTGTATGGCACCTGGCTGCTTGAGCTTTTCCGCTATCACCATTAGGGACACCCAGGCCAACGGTCCCGAGACCTTCTCGAGTACTCCTTGATTCTCGAGATGTTCTAGTTCCTTTTTCACCAAAGGCCTTAAGTGAAAGAGGACTTGCCGGTGTCGCAGGGTGACTGGTGTGATGGATTTGTCGATGTGCAGCTTGATAGGATTGCATTTGATTCGCACGAGCCCTCGAAAGAGCTCCAAGAACTGGTCGAGGATCTCGTCGACCTGGTGTGCTTGGACGCTCCTGGCGAAAGACACTTGGCCTAGGTCCTCCGTGGTGTGACTGCTGATTAGGGTATCCGCTTTGCGATCTATCACTTGTATGGTGGTTGTGACTTCCTGGTCGTTTGACCTGATCGGGATAGATATCTTGCCTCTCAGTGGCAGAGGGGTGTGCCCATAGGCGAATATCCTGGACCGGGACGGGGTGATCAGCGGTCGGGGTCAGAGGTGCCTTTACTGCTGGAGGTCCATCACGTTTACATTTTACATTTACCATTACAATTACATTTTTTATCAACGCCCCGGTGTTGATTATTGCCTTCACTTCTGACCCTGCAATGTGCACCACACAGGTAGGCTGGGGTCTTCTGCGGTGTTTGAGCTCTCGAGTGAACGAGATCAGGTACGTTTCCACATCATCCTCCTCTGTGGATGAATCTTCCGGCCCTTGATATCTTCGGCTCATCTTGGGTGGCTCCACCCTCTGTCCGGAGTCAGTTAGGGACAGTAGACGCACACCCCGGGACGGCGGTTAGTGCCCTCAGGTGTCTCGGCCTCGATTTCTTTCAGTCTTTTGCTGCATGTGGTTCATGTCCACAGTACCCACACTGCATCTTGGACATGTCAGGTTTTGGCTTCCTGGGCATGTCACTCCTCAGTCTCATTCGGAGGGCATCAACCTGCTACGTTTTGATGGTCTCCTGTCGTCCTTGGGGCTTTGTCAGGGCTTGGTCCATCTCCCTGGCCCTAGCTGCCGATAGATCATGGGTCCTTGCCAGTATAAGTATGTTTTCTAGGGCAATCTTCGGGTGGCGCAGGATGAGGCCTCTTAGTATCTTGTCCTGGCACCAATGGATGAGCTGGGCTCTGATCTCCATTGGCTGATCATCCTCCGTGCACGTGCTGGCCAGTTCGCGCAGTCGAGCGTAAAATGTATCAATCGACTCTCCATCCCTCTGGCCGGCTTGGCGCGACTTGAATTGTTTGAAATCCAGGTTGAGTTGGGGGTCGAAGTGTGTGTCTAACACAGCCACCGCGGCGTCCTAATCTGTGCCCAGGCCTGTGTTCGGCAAGTGTTTGAACAACTTGAGTATTTAGTCTCCGGCGTAGTGGAGGAGTAGTGACCTTTTCACTGCTTCATCGGTCTCCCTGGTGGTCAAGAAATTGTTATTCAGGCGTTCTATCCATATCTTCCACCTCGGGGACGCTGTGGCCGGATCTTCAAGTTCGCTGAAGGGTGGCAATACCCTGGTAAGTGCATGTTGGACCGGGAATGTCTGTGGTGCTTGTGCTTGGTCTTCGTCACCTATGTTTCCTTTCCTGTATTCCCCCTATGTGCGTTGTGCATCAGGTGCATTGACTGCCTTGGTTTTCTTTGCTAGCCTCACCCGTGGGCTGTCCCACTCCTGAGTCGTAGTCTGTGTCCTCTTGGGGCTACACCTCCTTATTTTGTTTTAATTAAGTTCCTTTTTTTTATGTGCAGTGTTGTTTCCTCCTTTTATTTTTTTTTCCTCCTGGTGTGCAGTCTTATTTTTTCCTCTCTCTCTGTTGCTGCATTCACTGACACTTTTCCTCTGCCCACTCAGTGTGGGGCACTGTGCCAGCTTCCTGGGCCCAGTCAAGCAGGGGCCAGACTGTTCAGTCACATGCTCCCTTCGTGCCTCCCTCGTGGTACTGCACCAGCCTTGGGGCTGACGCACTCACCTTGCGCATCCTGGCGGCCTGGAAACACGCTCCTCACGCGTGTACACTGAAGCCGGGTCTTCCCTCGGTGCTCGGGCGGGGCGTGGCAGCCGGATCACTTCAGCACGCCACCCCGCAGAG
The DNA here is from genome assembly GCF_964204655.1 of Triturus cristatus. NCBI lineage: Eukaryota > Metazoa > Chordata > Amphibia > Caudata > Salamandridae > Triturus > Triturus cristatus. Next base: position 385,436,007 of record NC_140588.1, read on the forward strand.
ACAGCGCACACTCCTTCAGCGGCATGGCAGCAGGACGGCTCGGCCAGAGGGCGGGAGCCGCGCAATGAGAGGGGAGCCTCCTTTTTGCAGCGGTACACCACTGCAGGCCGCACTCATCCCCGGGGGCGCGGACCACTCTGATGACGATCCTAGCGCCGCGGCGATCTTCAGCTCTTCAGCGCAGCCAAGGGCATGCACCGCTGCAGTCGCGGCACAAGGAGCAGCCGATCCAGGGCGAGGGTCACAGTCCGCCCTCGTCGCCAATGTGCTGGCCTGACGTGGCCAAGTACAGGTAGGCCGCAGACACAGGGTATCAGGGTACAGCAGGGAAATAAAGTGGACGCTTACTCAGTGGTGTGGTTTGGGAGATGACCCCACATGTGGGCTCACTCCTTTTATACTTACCCCGCAGGCCACGCCTGGCCTGGGGATGACGTGTGTCCAGTCCCGGCTGGCAGACTAGACCGCCAGCCCTCTAGACATTACACTACTCTGCAACTGCCTGCTTACTGACCTCTTTGAATCCAACAACCTAGATTCCAGAAGTGGAAGCATCCAGTTCCCAGGAGACCTGGTTCAGACCACAACAAACACATTTAAAGCTATATAAAAGTCTAACTAAACAAAAAACGAAGTCTTGGCAAATCTGTATTTTATTGCATCACTCACTTAATTTCTTTTGTTCTACCAAACCTGCAGCGGCCCGATTCCGGCATTCACACGTCAGACCAATCAAGATGACCATGAAAACTATTATCATCTACAAATACCAATGTGCTCCAAAAAGAGGAATTACAGCAGCAGCACTGGAAGGACAATGTTTTACCCTGATCTAGTACTTGCAGCCAATGCAGAGTCTTTTCCCACAAAAGGTGACAACAAAAACCCATAAGCGAGTGGAAAGAAGTGTCAGAAGTCCAGAATGGAAAGGCCTAGTAGCCATGACTGGATTGACACCAGTAGGTGACTACCTCCCTCCAAGGCAATATGGACACTGTTCCCAGTTCAGCACTTTCTTGTGATCACCAAATGCATTGTGGGTGTTGTAGTCTTGTTCCGATTCCTTTGAACTAATTAGACTAACACAGCTGAAGATAATAGTAGAATAACTGAAAAATGCCAGGTCTGAATAAAGTGTCCGTAATGAACTGAAGGGACCAATACATATCCGACGGAGTTGACGTTGTGGCTACCTAAATCTTTTTAAATATTTCTTTCTTATTTGTAAATTCTAAACTCTTGGACAGTCTTTGTTAGCCCTCAACGTCCTGTGATGATTAGAGCGTCGGATCTGTTTCAATAACAATTTAGAATCGAATGTGTATCTTGGTGCACAGTGACATAGTTCTAGCAATGATGGACATTCACGATCAATGAACCTGCCGCCCCCCCTTAACTCCGATAATGGTGCTCTCAATCAGAAGTCACCCTTTGAATGCACGCCACTATGTTTGCAAAGGAATGCATTAGCCCTTTCATTGTTCTGCATAATATTATACATTTTGTATTGAACACATGCTTTAAAGATATTAAAAACAACTAGCCATAGTCAATCTCCGTGTCACTTTATGTACAACCAGTACATTCCTGCGTCCTGCTTATTTATGACTGCAGACGCAGTTGTGCATACTTTAGTTTATCAATCTTCCCGCATCCTTTCCTAGTAGTCCCCCCCCCCCTCCCCCGCGCCATCTTGCTTTCCATCAATCTCGTGCCTTCCATTTCCGCTCATGAATTGTTAAGAGGTCTGTGATGGTTAGGGCCTTGGTATGCATGTGCGCCACACATTATGCCTGAGCTTCGGCTCGACCTCTGTTCCAACTGAGCCCCCCTCCCCCGCACCCCCTCTCCTGCTCCAGTCAGTGTCTCTGGTCTTTCCAGTTCCTCTGCCCCATGTCCCCCCCCCCCCCCCCCCCTTCAACCCTCCAAATATCTCTCCTATTTGAAGGTTATCGTTGTGTCTCTTAGGTGTCCTAATCAGCATACGGGAGTGACTGCAGATGTTGCGTAGGTGATGGCTTTAATTAGATCTGCGCAGTGGCAGAATAATCCGCAGCTGGGACCTGCAATTACTTAATGTGATATATTAACATATCCCTGGTAGTGAGAAGGAAAGAGAGCGGGGCAGAGGGGGATATCTGGTGGGAGATGACAAATTCTCGAAATTAACATCTCATTTAAAATCGGTTCCCCTTATTAGGCACCGTTCTGATCAATGAACCGTTTAACCTCTTTTTAGAAAGTATATGTCCCAAAGCCCGAGGGACCTTTTTTGGTAAACAGAAATCATATTTCGCTCCTACACAGCCAGGCGCGCAACACCCATTGGACTCAAAGGGCTTCAGCCCCCCCCGTCGTGTGTGGCAGCCCGGGATGAGACACCTTCCCGGGCTAAAAAGCAGCCGCACCCGAGCACTTCACAGGTCTTTAAAAGACCATTTGCATGTTAATGAGGCCTCGCTGTTGTTTCACCCCTTCTAAGAGCCCCTGCAGCTCCACTCTGCCTATTGCTTAAAGTTCAGCCCCCCCCGAAATTTTTGCTCAGCCCCCCCCCGAAATTTGGCTCTAGTTGCGCCTCTGTACACAGCTGATAATAATGAACCCTTATTTGAGCTGCTCTGCAACGCTGATGACATTTGTTTGTCACGAAAGCACACAGGGCAGGCACTTGGCTTAACGGTGTGTCTAGTTGTACAAAACATCCACTTGCAAACATGGTGCCACTTCTCACTTACAGAGCACCTGCTTGTTAGGAAAATGAAGAAGCTGTGTTTGGAATCTGAAGGCAATTAATAATTTGCCAAAAAAGCAAAAGTGTATTTACAATGTCAACACTATTGTTTGCATCACTACAAAAACTATTCTGCAGAAGCATTAAAATCTACCCCACAAAGAGCGGTCCTACTGGAAACAAGCATTGGCAAAGCCAATGGGTCTTGCCTTTCGTATAGCCACAGTACCTCATTGCTAGATACCCTTCACGAGTAATATGTAACAGCGTGAAGTCTTTAACAAGAACGCAGCCCTTCAAAACAAGATAGCCCTCTAACAATCTATCATAAAGCGGGAGTACCTCATGTTGGGCTAGATGTGCAAAGCGTTATCAAATTGTACCGACCCCAAAAATTATGTTTTCGAATGTTATCAACTGCATTCTTTGCATTATTTTTCAGAACTGACCGAATCAGTGTTGTAGCAACCAGAGTTTGCAAGTTGCTGTCACCGATTCCCAAATACTGAGTCACAAATAATATGTATCAAGCATTCACAAATGCCAAATAGTCGCAAAAAGTGGATTTAGCACGTGCAAATAAGAAATAACCACCAACTCTGATCAGGTGGTAACCAGGTGCAACCTATATTAAGAGGCCCAAAATGCATCAGAGTGTTCCACAATGGCAGCACTGTATGTGATTGCGAGGAGAATGCAGATTCTCAATGTCCTGCAGAGAAGGAGGAGGAGACGCACTTCCAACAAAAAGAGGAGGAAAGTTTTGACAAGTACAGGATGAGTAGTGCAGCTATTTTAGACCTAATTGCAGAAATAAGGCCTCATCTTGAGAGAAACACTCTCAGAAGTAATGAAATACCCACCCATGTGCAGGCACTATGCTCACTCCATCTTTTAGCCTCTGGGAGTTACCAAGGGGTCATTGCCATTGAAGGTGGGGTACCACAGAGTGCCCTTTCTAGGTTTTTCAATGATTTTCTAGATGCAATGGTAGGGAGAATACATCAACATATTACTTTCCCCAGCAGAGCACAGGAGTTGCAGGTAGCAAAATTGAATTTTTACAGCATTGCCAAATTTGATGGCACCCATGGTCCCATATGTCCTCTCTCATTCAATGAATTTATATTTAAGTTTCTGACTCCAAGGTGGACTCAATCATTTCCTCCAGAGGTGGTGGTAGTGGCTGGGATAGAGGTACTCCTCCTGTTGCAGGGGCCTCAGTTCTGTGGGTTGCCATTGTTTCTTTGGTCCTGGCTTGGAGGTCCTACCACCTTTTGCGATTTTCTTCAAGGGATCTCTGTGTGACCCCCACAGAGCTCATGCGCTCCTGGATTGTCATTCAGTTTTTCTTCTTCTGAAAGAGAGGAATGTTTGCCAAACAAGGCATCATGGTTTGCTGCATACTCCTTAGTGAGTATTTCTGACTCCTTTTCAGAGGATCCTAATTATTTCTTCCTCCCTCCAAGCTCTTTCTCAGGATTCTGGCTGGGCATTTTCCTGCTTTCCAGGGGTGGATGGCAGTGACTCCTGCAAATCCCAATTGGAATGTGTTGGCTATTACCTGTATCAGGCCTCTCCAATGTTCTGCTGCTCTACTTCCTGTTTGTGATGTCATCTCTCACTGCCAGGTAAAAATTCGGTATTTGCGACTCAATTTGCTATTTACCAAATCGTTAATTCCTCCTCTCCGACTCACATCGTTACCTGTGCGAGCTGCCACTGGTGTAAAAGCCTGCTGCGTTATGTTGTGGGCTGTTCCACAGTCCTAACAAGTAATATCTAACTGTCGCTAGCTTTCACTAACCTGAGTTCTCTGAAGGCACAGCTGGGAGAGACTGAATAATTTCAAGAATGCAAGGAGAGTCTTTGAGGTGATGCTGCAGAAGTAATTTTAAGAAGCTCCGCAAACCGAAAACTTCTTGGAAGATGTTCTCAACATCTGACTTGAAGATAATCTTGACTGGAGAGCCAGGAACACAGATGAAGAGATTAGCCCAAGCAGAAAAACACAAGTGAAGAGTATAGCCCAACCAGAGGCTTCATCTCATCAATAGGGAGGAAAGACAAGCAATTAAAGACTGCAGAATCCTCGAATCCTAGGATCCTCAAATCCTGCGGTAGATTCTCCAAGCTTAGGATCCTCGAAAATTGCAGTACATCCTCAAATCGTACTGAAGCCTCTCCCTGTAACAGGAGGCAAAATGTGGTTGCCATTAGAACAACAATCAATCAATCAAAGAATTTGTAAAGCGCGCTACTTACCCGTGAGGGTCTCAAGGCGCCAAAGGGGGGGGGACCGCTACTGCTCGAAGAGCCAGGTCGTGAGGAGTCTTCTGAAGGTGAGTAGGTCTTGGGTCTGCCGTAGGTGGGTCAGGAGGGTGTTCCAGGTCTTGGCGGCGAGGTAGGAGAAAGATCTGCCGCCGGAGGTCTTTCGTTGGATGTGGGGGACAGCAGCGAGGGCGAGGCTGGTGGAGCGGAGCTGGCGGGTGGGGGTGTAGAAGCTGAGTCTGCTGTTCAGGTAGGCTGGTCCGGCGTTGAGGAGTGCTTTGTGTGCGTGGGTGAGGAGCTTGAAGGTGATCCTCTTGTTGACGGGGAGAAAGTGTAGGTCTCTCAGGTGCTGGGTGATGTGGTTGCGGCGGGGGACGTTGAGGATCAAACGGGCGGATGCGTTTTGGATGCGTTGTAGTCGACGCAGGTGTTTGGCTGGGATGCCTGAGTAGAGTGCGTTGCCGTAGTCCAGCCTGCTGCTGACAAGGGCCTGTGTCACTGTTCTCCTGGTTTCGGTCGGGATCCACTTGTAGATCCTGCGGAGCATGCGGAGGGTGTTGTAGCAGGAGGAGGAGACGGCACTGACATGCTTCGACATGTAGAGGGAGGAGTCGAGGATGAACCCTAGGTTGCGTGTGTGGTCGGTGGGTGTCGGTGCTGTTCCCAGTGTGGTCGGCCACCAGGAGTCGTCCCAGGCTGAGAGGGTGGGTCCGAGGATGAGGACCTCCATCTTGTCACAATATATTTAATGAAAAGTTCTTTCTTATATATATATGTGTGTATATATATATATATATATTATCTACTGGCGGTCGCCAGTAGATAGTTATAGTTAGGACCGAGTTCCCATAGGAAATCTGAAAATTCTATTTTTAATAACTTTGGTGCCGGTTGACTTATCTTCATGAAATTTTCAAAACTAATGGGGCGCTCCGCTCAGCTCCTACCCTGAAAGTCTCGGGGTGATTCGGTAAGCGGGGGCTGAGAAAAAAGGGGGGTCCCAAAACGCGTTTTCCCCATGCATTTTCCCATAGGACGTTTAGTTGAAGGTACAGCCCGAACGACTGAACAGAATTACTTGAAATTTGGCAAAGAGGTAGTCCTCAGGTCAGGCATGTGCCTTTTGCATATATGGTGTCAATCTGTTCAGTAGTTCCTGAGAAAATCAAAAGTAAAATCACATACATATCTGGGCGGAGCCTAACCACACATCTCACCGTGAGATCTGATTGGCTGTCAGCACTTCATCCAAGAAGTGTTGGCAGCCATCTTGGGACCAATATACATGAAAGCACCTCATTAAAAAGCATTGCAGTTAATAGAAGGTTTTAAGACTTTAGTTACATTATAAATCATTTGTTGATGATACCATACTCATTTTAGGAATTGTGGTGTGTTCTATGGTGATTTTACCATGTGAAAAAGCCTTCTGCTGTGATATCATGAATCATGTTTGAGAGAAAACTATTTTCTCATGTTTTTCCCACAGAGGTTTGGAAGGTGATCTATAAGCTAAACTGAGAGCATATTTTCTGTAAATTCACATTATCTTTCTCAGTCATGTGAGAATGAAGTCTGACATTCTCAGTAAAACATGTACATCCAACAAGGGCAGAGACTGTCAGTTGATTCCTTTGTGTTCTACTGCAGCTTCCCAGAGTGTTCTAAAGAACAACTAGAGCGCTAACAGTCCTACTTATGACAAACGTATGGCACACCTGAAGCCATCTTGGTTGGAATAAAGTGGTAACTCTTAAAACATTTAATTTAAAAAGGAACAAAACGAGGGGGTTCATTTTGCCATAGAAAGTATGATTAGTGCTGCACAAAGAAAAATTAGGGCACATTTTGAGTGACTTCTCAAATCCTCTTCTATTTCATTAAAAAATTCTGACATGCAGACTGAAACATGCACTTTCAATACCAGCAGCAGACTTCCCTGGTGAGCAGTTGCTTTACTTCAGTGATCTAATAAGCAACTAGAGTGCTAACATTCTGAATTTATGGCAAATGTGTGACATATCTGAATGCCTTCTTGATGGAATCAAAGTAAAAAACTGAAAGTATTTCCTACTGAGGAGACTGTAGTAAATGAGGAAATTAGGAAACATCATAACAAATAAGTCTCCCAAAATGGCCAGCAGAGACAAACCCTCTTCTATTTCATAAAAATATTCTGACATGCAGACTGAAACATACACTTTGAATACCAGCAGCAGACTTCCCTGGTGAGCAGTAGCTTTACTACAGTGATCTAATGAGCAACTAGAGTGCTAACATTCAGAATTTATGGCAAATGTGTGACACATCTGAATGCCTTCTTGATGAAACCAAAGTAAAAAACTGAAAGTATTTCCTACTGAGGAGACTGCAGGAAATTAGTAAACTTCATAACAAATAAATCTCCCAAGATGGCCACCAGAGACAAAAGAGCCCAAATAACTTTGGAACCTCCTGAGGCTCAGACGGGAGTAGTCTTGCTAGCGCTTGTTCTTTTCACTTTTAACTTGTCCAGAATTTATTTTTAAAATCACTCACCAGCTCGCAGGCACCCGATTTCATCGGTGCAGGCACCCCCACAACAGCGGAATCGCGCTGAAAGAGGGAGAATCCCTGACTAACTTCCGTCGCCATCACCCACGCCCAGCCTCGGGACACGCCCACTTGAGGCCACGCCCATCGCAACTTCAACAAATAGCGCGCTGAATACTAGCGTCGCACATAACTTTGGAACCTCCTGAGGCTCAGCCGGGAGTAGTCTTGCTAGCGCTTGTTCTTTTCACTTTTAACTTGTCCAGAATTTATTTTTAAAATCACTCACCAGCTCGCAGGCACCCGATTTCATCGGTGCAGGCACCCCCACAACAGCGGAATCGCGCTGAAAGAGGGAGAATCCCTGACTAACTTCCGCCGCCATCACCCACGCCCAGCCTCGGGACACGCCCACTTGAGGCCACGCCCATCGCAACTTCAACAAATAGCGCGCTGAATACTAGTGTCGCACATAACTTTGGAACCTCCTGAGGCTCAGCCGGGAGTAGTCTTGCTAGCGCTTGTTCTTTTCACTTTTAACTTGTCCAGAATTTATTTTTAAAATCACTCACCAGCTCGCAGGCACCCGATTTCATCGGTGCAGGCACCCCCACAACAGCGGAATCGCGCTGAAAGAGGGAGAATCCCTGACTAACTTCCGCCGCCATCACCCACGCCCAGCCTCGGGACACGCCCACTTGAGGCCACGCCCATCGCAACTTCAACAAATAGCGCGCTGAATACTAGCATCGCACATAACTTTGGAACCTCCTGAGGCTCAGCCGGGAGTAGTCTTGCTAGCGCTTGTTCTTTTCACTTCTAACTTGTCCAGAATTTATTTTTAAAATCCCTCACAAGCTCGCAGGCACCCGATTTCATCGGTGCAGGCACCCCCACAACAGCGGAATCGCGCTGAAAGAGGGAGAATCCCTGACTAACTTCCGCCGCCATCACCCACGCCCAGCCTTGGGACACGCCCACTTGAGGCCACGCCCATCGCAACTTTAACAAATAGCGCGCTGAATACTAGCGTCACACATAACTTTGGAACCTCCTGAGGCTCAGCCGGGAGTAGTCTTGCTAGCGCTTGTTCTTTTCACTTTTAACTTGTCCAGAATTTATTTTTAAAATCACTCACCAGCTCGCAGGCACCCGATTTCATCGGTGCAGGCACCCCCACAACAGCGGAATCGCGCTGAAAGAGGGAGAATCCCTGACTAACTTCCGCCGCCATCACCCACGCCCAGCCTCGGGACACGCCCACTTGAGGCCACGCCCATTGCAACTTCAACAAATAGCGCGCTGAATACTAGCGTCGCACATAACTTTGGAACCTCCTGAGGCTCAGCCGGGAGTAGTCTTGCTAGCGCTTGTTCTTTTCACTTTTAACTTGTCCAGAATTTATTTTTAAAATCACTCACCAGCTCGCAGGCACCCGATTTCATCGGTGCAGGCACCCCCACAACAGCGGAATCGCGCTGAAAGAGGGAGAATCCCTGACTAACTTCCGCCGCCATCACCCACGCCCAGCCTCGGGACACGCCCACTTGAGGCCACGCCCATCGCAACTTCAACAAATAGCGCGCTGAATACTAGCGTCGCACATAACTTTGGAACCTCCTGAGGCTCAGCCGGGAGTAGTCTTGCTAGCGCTTGTTCTTTTCACTTTTAACTTGTCCAGAATTTATTTTTAAAATCACTCACCAGCTCGCAGGCACCCGATTTCATCGGTGCAGGCACCCCCACAACAGCGGAATCGCGCTGAAAGAGGGAGAATCCCTGACTAACTTCCGCCGCCATCACCCACGCCCAGCCTCGGGACACGCCCACTTGAGGCCACGCCCATCTCACCCTCCCTCAGCCCTATAAACATGTGTATATACCGGAAGCGCAGCGGACGAGCACAGCGGGCGCGACGAATGCGCGCCGAAGGCGCGCTTAAGGCAAGCTCGTCTGCGCTCGTCCGCACCGAGTCCGGGCCCAGGGCCACACGCCCTACACCCCAGCTAGAAGAGCCCAGGTATTACAATTCTGAAACCCTCCATACTCTTAGGCCCTCTGTCACGACCTGCCTATGACATCGCGCAGATAGTATCCCACAAACCTGTCCACAATGCCAAAAACCCCTCAAACCTAAGTTGGCCAAAGAACTGACACACGACTACCGTATGTTCATGCTAAATTGCAGATCTCTGCCAAAACACAGAGCGGAAATTGCCCTACTTTAAGAAGAACTTATGCCGGACATAGTATTCCTAATGGAAACATGGCTCACCATAGATTCCGACCCTGTCCTAGTATCCGCCCTCCCCCCTGGCTTCCAAATCACTCGGCAGGACTGACCTGAGGGGAGAGGAGGAGGTCTAGCAATCATATATAAAGAACAGTTTCACTGCTGAGTTACTTCTGAATCCATCCCCGACTGTGAGAGCCTTGCCTTCAGTCCCGAACTCTCCCCCAACAATTGCTTCTCAGGAACACTTATTTATCGTCCCCCCGGCCCCCTTAAGCAATTCCACAATCTTCTCCCTTCGATTGTGGCGGAACGCGTTAGTACCACTTCTAATTTCACTCTGCTAGGTGACCTCAACCTTCATTTTGATTCTGCATTGGACCATACAGTCACTACGCTAGTGGATGACTTAGCCGCCCTACAATTAACCCAACATGTCAAAACCCCTACTCACGTTAAGGGCCATCTGCTGGACCCATTGTTCAGCAACTGTGTAGACCTGGTAGCCGACCTACCTATCCCGCTCCCCTGGACGGACCACTTACTGGTCCCTTTCACCTGGACCACACTTAAGCCCCCACCAACTGGACCCACTACAAGATTCACCAGAGCCTGGTCTCGTCTCTCAGTCGACGAATGGTCCATCAAGCTCGCCAGCAACCAACCCCTCTACAATGAGGACCCTGGTCTAGCCAACCAGGCCTACGAAGACTGGATCACACAAACTCTTGACGACACCCTCCCTAAAAGTAAAACCTCATTGAAACGCTCCTACAAAACTGCCCCCTGGTACACGGAGGCTCTCAGAGAAAAGAAACGCCACTGTCGGAAAACCGAAAGACGATGGCGGCTAGACTATTCTCCAGGAAAAAAAAGTAGCGATCGAGAGTCAATCAATGAGTACAAAGCAGAAGTCAAAGCTGCTCAGGCTATTTACTTCTCGAATAGAATTATCCTAGCAAAATCAAAACCAAAAGAAATTTTTCAAATTGTGAAAAAACTTACCAAAACCCCACCTAGCCTGCATGACTCAAAATCCACTACTCACTGCAACAACGTAGCTGAGTTTTTCCACCAAAAAATTGGCAAAATCTACTCATCCTTCCTCCCCATACTCACCACTCCCACAGCCCAGACCAATACCATCATAACAACCCCCCCCCTCAGCCTTCATCGACTCTGGACCACTTCCCCCTCATGGATCTTGCAACCCTTGAGTCCATGGCTCGGAAAGTTAGATCCGGTTCCCCTGACGATCCAGCCCCGCCAGACATCATAATGTCAGCATCCCAGATCACGCTGCCAACCATTAGGGATGTCCTGAATGCATCCATCACCTCCGGCACTGTCCCTCCTGTTTGGAAACGGGCCAAGGTCGGAGCACTGTTAAAAAAACCCAATCTGGACCCCTTAGATCTTAGCAACTACCGGCCCATCTCCCTGCTCCCCTGGGTGAGTAAAATCCTGGAAAAATATATCAATCTCCAACTGGTGAACTTCCTTGAAGACCACCAATTGTTAGACCCCACTCAAACGGGCTTCAGACCCAAACACGGAACCGAGTCCGCCCTCCTCATGGTCACTGAGGAATCCAGAAAAATCCTGGATCAAGGAGGATCAGTGGCAGTGATCCTCCTTGATCTCAGCGCAGCTTTCGACACGGTCAGCCATGACACCTTGCTGTACCGTCTGTCTAGTGTCGGCATCAAGGACCAAGCTTGGCTTTGGTTCAAATCCTTCTTGGAGGACAGATCCTTTCGAGTATTCGATGGCGAGTCTGTATCTAATAGTAGACCACTGAGATGTGGAGTCCCTCAGGGATCCTTTTTAAGCCCCGCACTTTTCAACATCTATATGAGGCCACTGGCTGAGGTTGTCCGTCCATTTGGGGTCAAGATTATCTCTTATGCAGACGACACCCAGCTGGTGGTCTCATTGGCGCAGGAGGCCAACACGCCAATATCAGGCGGACTTGGAAAGTGCCTAGAGGAAGTAAAGAACTGGATGTCCTCATCATCCCTCAAACTAAACGGGGACAAAACGGAGCTGATGCTCCTGGGTTCCGCCAACCCCAGCCTCTTCAACTCCTTGTGGCCCCCTTGTCTAGGCACCCCTCCAGTACCCAAGGACAACATCAAGAGCCTTGGGGTGTGGCTTGACGGTACTCTCTCTTTCAACACTCAGGCCACAAAACTTTCAGCCACCTGTTTTGGCCTCCTCAGAACGCTAAAAAAAATCTTCCCCCTTCTACCCATGGAGGCAAAGCAGGTAGCTATTCAGGGTCTAATACAGTCTCGCCTAGACTTTAACAACGTACTCTACCTTGGCGCCCCAGATTACACCTTAAGCAGACAGACAGTGCAGAACTGCGCGGCTCGCTCGTTGCTTGAACTTCCTCGCAGGCAATCAGTAAGAGCCGGTCTGGTCAGCCTTCACTGGCTGCCAGTGCATCAAAGAATTCTCTTCAAGGCCATGTGCATTGCCCATCAGGCCTTTTGGGACACAGGTCCATTGATTACTCGTGACTTAGTCACCCATTACCAACCCAACAGAAACCTTTGTTTAAGCCAGACTTTTATGGCTAAGGCTCCCAGAATAAAAAAGACAAGGACTGGCGGTAGGACGTTCTCCTACAATGCCTCCAATACCTGAACACTCTTCCCATACATCTTAGAGCCAACCCCAAACTCTCTTCTTTCCGCAAGCAGTTAAAGACTTTCTTATTCAACTCTCCCCATTAACTCTCTGCTAATCACTCTACGAGGTTTTCCTCTGTTATTGCCAGCGCTTGGACGCCCCCGGGCAGCAATTCGCCGTCCACAAATTTACTTTCAATTTCAAAAAATTTACTTTCAAATGTAGCCCAAATATCACCCAGATGTAGCCCAAGTATAGCCCAATGACAGAATGTCCCAGAGTGTCCTAGCGAACAACTAGAGCGCTAACAGTCTTACTTATGACAAAAGAATGGCACACCTGAAGCCATCTTGGTTGGAATAAAGTGGTAACACTTAAAACATTTAATTTACAAAGGAACAACATGAGGGGGTTCATTTTGCCATAGAAATTATGATTAGTTCTGCAGAAAGAAAAATTAGGGCACATTTTGACTTCTCAAATCCTCTTCTATTTCGTAAAAAAATTCTGACATGCAGACTGAAACATGCACTTTGAATACCAGCAGCAGACTTCCCTGGTGAGTAGTAGTTTTACTACAGTGATCTAATGAGCAACTAGAGTGCTAACATTCAGAATTTATGGCAAATGTGTGACACATCTGAATGCCTTCTTGATGGAACCAAAATAAAAAACTGAAAGTATTCCCACTGAGGAGACTGCAGTAAATAAGGAAATTAGGAAACTTCATAACAAATAAATCTCCAAGATGGCCACCAGAGATAAAAGAGCCCAAATGTAGCCCAAATATCACCCAGATGTAGCCCAAGTATAGCCCAATGACAGAATGTCCCAGAGTGTTCTTAAGAACAACTAGAGTGCTTACTGTCTTACTTATGACAAAAGTATGGCACACCTGAAGCCATCTTGATTGGAATTAACTGGTAACACTTAAAACATTTAATTTAAAAAGGAACACAATGAGGGGGTTTATTTTGCCATAGAAATTATGATTAGTGCTGAAGAAAGAAAAATTAGGGCACATTTTGAGTGACTTCTCAAATCCTCTTCTATTTCATTAAAAAAATTCTGATATGCAGACTGAAACATGCACTTTTAATACCAGCAGCAGACTTCCGTGGGGAGCAGTAGCTTTACTACAGTGATCTAATGAGCAACTAGAGTGCTAACATTCAGAATTTATGGCAAATGTGTGACATATCTGAATACCTTCTTGATGAAATCAAAGTAAAAAACTGAAAGCATTTCCTACTGAGGAGACTGCAGTTAATGAGGAAATTAGGAAACTTCATAACAAATAAATCTCCCAAGATGGCCACCAGAGACAAAAGAGCCCAAATGCAGCACACATATCACCCAGATGTAGCCCACATGTAGCCCAATGACAGAAGTGTGCAAAACACCTTTTTTTTGTGTATTTGCAGTTTTATATAGTGCAGACTTGTCAGGTATTGGAGTGCTTTACATGAGCATTGGTTACATGACAGAAGATCAAATTCATTTTGGTTGTAGACATGGGGAGATTAAATGATTTGACTCGAATCACAGAATGTTGAGCTGAAGCAGAAACTCCAACCTGGTTTCCCAGTTGCAAAGTCTGCAGCTCTGGAAGTAACACCACATCCTCTCCCCTAGGTGCAACATTTAATCAAGTGGTCAACTGGATAAAAAAACATAAAGATTACAAATAATTTAAAAGTTCTTTGTCGCTATTTGAAAACTCAAAAAATATGTCCTCATTTTAGTTTTTTAGAGCACTAACCATAATTTTGATGCAAATAAGACCCTCTCATATATGTAATTTCTAAAGGAAATACTCTAGGTATTACAGTTTTGATTACATCAAGATGACGTCAGGCGTTCCACACTTTTGTAATAAATATAGAATGTTAGCAATCTAGTTGTTCATTGGGATACTGTTGAGAGGCAGAGACCAGTGGCACGGACTCTGAAAATTGAAGGCAGGTAGGAGAGTGCAGATGCATCAATTTGACCACACTGGGCAGGCAGGAAGGGCAGTGGCAGCACAACAGACTATGGAGGGCAGTGGAAAGGGGGGCAGGGGCAACAAACCAACAATACAGGACTGGCAAGAGAGGCTGTGGCAATATAATAGACCATTGTGGGCAGAACGAAGAGGCAGTGGTAGTACAACCATACATGCCAATAGACCCGTTTCAGCCAGGAAACGTTCAATGTTTTTAAGCTCAAATGGTCTTTATTTGATCTGTCTCCTTTCTGCAATCTCCTCTTTTTCAATGTAACTCAAAGGGGAAAATCAATACCCCAGTTTTTTTTCAAAATCTCCCTCTTACCAAGTTCAAAATGTTCGCAAGTATGGTACATTGGATCATGGTAGGCAGGAGGAATTGGGATAGGGACATGGACTCGGATTACAGAGGACAGGAGGGACATGGAGAGGTGCACCAAACTGGCCCTACAGGGCAGGCATCAGGGTTTGCAGCAGCACAATACACCACACAGTGCATGTGGGACGGGTGTGCAGCACAACAATCCATAGAAAGCAATAGGGAGGGGACAGGACCATTCACATGGACAACAGAGAACAGAGGGGAAAGAGGCAATGGTAGCTAGCTGACCATAATGGACAGACAGGAGAGAAAGCTGCAGCATAACAGACCATAAAGGGCAGGAGGGACGGATCAGGGGCATTACAATGGAACAGACAAGCCAGGAGGGAGGGAATAGGGGTCTGCACATGGAAACAGAGGGCTGGGGGCAAGGGGGCAGGGCAGGAGCAGCAAGATGACCATGGAGGTCAGGCAGGTTGGGCACTAGAAACAAGACACACCATGGAGAGCAACAATGAGACTATGATGGCATACACACAGACCATGGAGGGAAGGTGGGAGGGGGTCAGGGGCAGCTAGCTGACCACACAGGGAAGGTGGGAGGGGCCATGACAGCACAGAAGACCATGCATGGCAAGCGGGAGGGTTAGTGGCAGCACAATGGCTATGATGGGCAAGAAGGAGGGTGCAGGGGCATGCATAAAGGACCATGGAGGATAGAAGGGAGGGTCAGGACCTGGGCACAGACAAGAGAGTTCAGGGGAAGGGGCCTCACAACAGACCGCACGGGGCAGGCAGGAGGAGCAGTTGCAGCACAACAGACCAGGGAGGGCAGAAGGGTGTGGCAGTTAAATGAACCATGGAGGACAGGAGGAAGGGGATAGGGGCATGGCATGTGGACAGGCAGGGTGGAGGTGGCAGGGACAGGTTACAGTCATCTGACAATGCTAGGCAGGTGGGAGGGGAGTGCAGCTCAACAGAACACTCAGAGTAGATAGGAGTGGCAGGTCCATGGAACATGTGGGCAAAAAGGATGGAGGAGGGGCATGCACAAACAGGGCAGGGGGAAGGAGAATAGGGGCAGCAAGCTAAGCACAGAGGCTAAGCAGGAGGTCAATGATGGGCCATAGAATTGGGAAATGGAGGGCAGGAGGAGTGGACTGGTACATCATGCTAAATGGAGGGCAGTGGCAGCACATCAGACCATGCATGGCAGGAGGGAGGAGGCTAGTCCGTGGATTCAGACAACAGAGGATAGGGAGGAGGTGGATGGGACAGCAAGCTAACTGTTCAGAGAAGGTGGGTATTAGGAACTTTATTGTTTATAAAATGTGTGTCTGTGCGAACTACTTAAAATATGAACAAGTATGCAGCATAATCTCACTTTTATTCAGGAAGAAGAGGACGTTTGTGACTGTGACTCCGGGCTCACTTGGCAGAAACACCCCCTGACCCTCCACCCCCATCGCAAAATGTAATGCCCGTGAAAAGGGTAGGTGGACGCAGTGTTATATAGAACATAGTCCTGGGAGCACGATTGAAAATGAAAACTAGATATAGTATATGGTATAAGCTATGCACCAAAAAGTGTGATATAAGATGACCCGGGGCGTGAAATATAATATGCAATACATTGTGCGCAATGACAGATTCATTGGAGAGCGCGAGATAGCACAGGCACTAGCGTGTGCTATGCGATATGCGCCTTGGAGTGTAATATGCACAGGGCAGTGTTGTGTAACCTAACTAGTCTCTAAAGTTGTAATATAAAATATGTGCTGGGGAGTGTAACGTTGCATATGCACTGTGACAAAGATATGGATCCCAGATTGTAATATGTATGGCATAGCACTGTGCGTTATAACATAGGCATCGAGGAAGGCACGTTAGATGGGGCAATATAACCCGTGTGAAGGCAAGTGTGGCATGACATATTCACGGGGTGGTGTTACAGTGCACATGGGCTAGAGAGTGTCATAGCATACGCACTAGCTGGTGAAATACAACACAGAGGTGTGAGGCACTCGGCGGGCACTGGTGGGTGTAACACAGCATTGGGCTCAGCCAGGAGCACGCTGTGATTCTCAAGTGAGGTTCGTCTCCTTTCCAGAGAGTAAAATAAAAAGTATTACACATCCGGCGGTGGATGTGTGTTTTATTAACCGTGAGGGGGGTTTCTTGCATAGTTTGGTCGAATATTTGTCGAATCCCCTTTGAATGGTTTGGTGTGCGTGTATATTAAATGTGCCCGTCAATAGCTACCCATGTTTGTATAAATAAACGCCAAGGGTGTCTACTTGGAGAGTACCCACCGGCGGGGGCACCGGGATTAGGCACTGTAGGGCGTCAGACACGTCAGAGCTTCACTAGCGGTGTAAATACATTCCATGTGGATTCATTCTATGCATAGTCGCCTTTTAATGAATATCACGCAAATCGTCATGGTGATAGGTACATACGGTTTGTCCAGCATGTCCTAGGTGTTTCTATGAATATATATTTTTTTAAAATAATAAAAAACAAAGGCCGGCCCCGGGGGCCATAAGTGGATTGAGGAGGGGGGCAACGCAGCCCCCTCCTAAAGAATAAAAGAATAAAAAAAGGCCATGACCCGGGGGTTGGGGTCCCCGGGGCCGATTAAGGCCTTGGGAGGGCCAAATTAATTTTTTTCAACAAAAAATGTTAGGGTGCAGGCCCTGGGGGATGGGGTCTCCAGGGCCAGTAAATTAGAAAAAGAAGGGGGGCCACACAGCCCTCCTTCTTAAAAAAATAAAATAAATAAAAGACCGGCATCGCGCCGGAGGCCACGCCCCCTCCTTGCAGCACTCTGCAAACGCGCCCCTTGGCCAGTTGTAAGTTGGGGAATTAATTCCCCTTCAATACTGAGGGTCCCTGAGGGCCAACTAGCCCAACAGGTATCTCCAGTATGCGCCAGGGAGCTGCGTTGCAGACAGGTGTTCTGAGGCCACGCCCCTTTTTTCACCTCTATGCAACGCAGCTCTGTGGCACTTACTAGAGGTACCTAGTGGGCTAGTTTGACCCTAGGGACCCTTAGGATTCAAGGGGACTTAATCTTTCAACTTAGAACGGCCACAGGGCGCGTTTACACAGTGGTGAAGGGAGGGGACGGGGCCTGAGGTGACGTGTGCAAACACGCCCTGTGGTGCATTTTAAGTTGGGGAAATAATTCCCTTTCAATCCTGAGGGACCCTGGGGGCCAACTAGCCCACCAGGTGCTTCCAGTAAGCGCCACTGCTCTGCATTGCAGAGAGGTGGTGCAGGCTGTGCCCCTTTTTACACCTCTCTGCAATTGCGCTTACTGGACGTACCTAGTGGGCTATTTTGCCCCTAGGGATCCTCAGTATTCAAGGGGACTTAATCTCCCAACTTAAAACGGCCACAGGGCGTGTTTACACAGTGGGGAAGTGAGGGGATGGGACCTGAGGTGACGTGTGCAAACACGCCCTGTGGCGCGTTTTAAGAGGTAGTTTTAATCCCCTGCCCTATTATATACTAGGGGCTTACAGAGGAGGTCATGCTGATCACAGGGGGACCCCAACGCATAGTGTTCCCTAGTGTATGTAGGTGTTTTCACTGTATTCTGAGTGTCTTTTAACATAGCACTGGCTCTAGGACTGGTTAGTCAGACTCAGTTACCACCAGTATCCGTCTGAAAAAGTTGAGGGTACTGGATGATTTTGCAACAAGGCTTCTTTCTGCTCTTCTGTTTGTTCTTTCTGCACGTTATCCTTCTTCCTGCACTTTTCTTCGTCTTTGAGGACTTCTGTTGCTTCTTTCTGCATTTCTTTTTTTTCTTTCTGTGCGTTTTTTCTTCTTTCTTCACATGTCATATCTCTGTAGGCATAGTTAGAAATTAGCATTTAAATTAGCATTTAAAAAACCTTTGAAATTCACTGAAAAAACCATAGGTTTCAGGCACGTTATAGTTAGGAATTAGCATTTAAAAAACCTTAGAAATTCACTGAAAAAACCATAGGTTTCAGGGGCGTTATAGTTAGCTGGACTTTTCACTCGTACAAAACCATTGAAATTCCTCCGCTACTCTGCAAGCGCACCTCCTACCGCTCTTGTTTGGGGAATGAAGTCCACTTCGCGTCTGAGGGTCCTTAGGAGCCAACTAGCCTACCTGTTACCTCCAGTAAACCCCACACAGTAGGATTGCTGGGAGGTGGTCAGAGGCCATGCCCCTTTCCCCACCTCTTTGTGAACGTGCCTCTTGGCGCACTGCTGGTGGGGCGATGAGGTCCCCTTGCGTCCTGAGGGCCTCCAGAGGGACTTTGGGGGGTCAAGAAGTCCTCCTGGTACATCCTGTAAGCCCTACGCAGCAGAATTCCTGAGAGTTGGTCAAAGGCACAGTCCCCTTTCTCCACCACTCTGCAAACGTGACTGCTAGTTAAAAAAGCTTAGAAATTCACTAAAAAAACAAAGGTTACAGAGATGTTATAGTTAGGATTTAGCATTTAAAAAACCTTAGAAATTCACAGAAAAAAACAAAGGTTTCAGGGAAGTTTTAGTTAGGAATTAACATTTTTAAAAAGCTTAGAAATTTACTGAAATGACAAAGGTTTCAGGAATGTTATAGTTAGGCTGACATTTCACTGGCACAAAACCCATAGAAATTCAGCTGTTATAGTTACCTGAGTAAACTATAACTCGCGTCCCCTCTATGCACTGCTTATGACCTCACATATTACATCACATGTAACATGGTCAGTGACATCACTGATGACATCACTGATGATATCACTCATGACATCATCTGTTGACTATGAGTATTTCTAAAAAGTGATGGCCGGGCGAAACACATATTGGCTTATTCAATTGCTCTCTAGTATTTATGATAATAAATAAATATAAAATAAGAAACTGCAAAACAGTATTAGACTTTGGGATTTTTTTCCCCCAGGAATCAAGCTCTACAGATATACTTGAGGCGCAAACCAGTCATACCTTGAAAACATTGTCTTACATTCGGTGGTCCTTGGGTGAAAACACTTGACAGGTTCATGCCACACAAAGAATTGGTTCATGTCCCATTGTACTTGAACCTTGGCAGTACTCACCCACTCCATCAAACCACATATGTATTTTTTTTAAACATTTCAAGTTGGAGCTGGATTTTCTTCAGCTGGAGTGCAGGAACTTCTTATGGTTGGTTCTATGGCTGCTCTTAGTGACCTAAAAAGTATTTTTAAAAAAGACTTAAAGCCATGTTAATGTTTCTTTTAATAATACTTCATTGAAAATATTATTAAACATTCCAATGTGTGAATTTATGAAATATACATTTGGGTATAATTATTGGTGACTTTTTGACAAAGCCAATATATTTATATATGGTGATATATTGACCCCTTGATAAAGCCAATAGGCACCTGTGAGGGGCTGGGCATGAAGTGGAGATCTTCCTATGGAATGAATACAGAAAATATTAAAGTGTGTTATTCTTTAAAAAATGAATACAACTATTTTAATGTAGAATATAAATGCAACATTTAAAAAATATTATTAACCTGCCCGTAATAAAATAATATTTTATAGCACATCAACTCATCAAATTAAATGTGTATTGAGTAATACAATTATTTAAATATAATAATTTAATTAATAAAATAATTTGTAAACATTGATTAAAAATATGATTCTTCGCTACTACCGTTCTTTTACATAATATTTAATATATTTGGTTAAACGTCTTTGTCTGTCTAAATGTTATTTCAGGATCAAGCCCATAAAACATACAGTAAAAATATAAAATATTCATAAATAAATACTTCTAGAAAAATAAAGTACATAGAAGCAATTCATTTCATTACATTTCTCATCAATACGATATATTGTAAAACAGCAAGAAGAGAACGACAATGGATACATACAGTTTGTTCTATTTATATAAACCAGCATTTCGCAAAACAATAGATATGTTAAAATACTACAACAGCTAGTAAGTAGCACCCAAGACTTAATATGATTGGAATGCCGCAATCTGACCTTACAATTCAATAAGCTTCACTAAAGTGGCTTGTGCCCAAGGTAATACAAATTGGCCTAAGCCAAGACCTCCTAGGTTTACTATGTGCCAGACAACAGGAAAGTAGATGTTCAACATCTTCTATACAATTGCTACAGAATGGACACTTTTGAGATTTTAGTGTGTTGAGGTCCAATCTATAAGTAGATTTGTTCAGCAGGGTGTGAGCTAAATGTGGTATGAAATCGTCTATTTATGGTTTAAGTGATGGTGCGACTGAAAAGGATAAAAATGTGTTGGTCGCCCTCCTACCTTTGCATTAAGATGGTACAGATCAGTAATATAGGCCCTAAATGTATGTTTAACAGCTGCCTTTGAGATATTATGATTTGGGATGGATTGGACCAGTTCATACCCAAGCCTAAGATGCCCTGTTGGTGTTTAATGAAACTGAGCCAAGATGGTGGTAGTATTCTCTGAGTATCGAAGAACAAAGTAACTGGGGTACTTCTCAGACGTTTGAGCACAGATTTAATGAGGCTATTTTCTTTGAATGTCAGCCCACTCAAGTTCTTTGTACTTCAAATTTCTGCACCTTAAAGGGCACTAGACTGCACTTTTGCCTTATATATGTCAATGACTGGGGATGCGAATTTTCGGAGTTGAATCTTGATAGCGCTTAATAACTGCTGATGCGCTATGGCACAGAAATAGTTCTGATTTTACGATTTGGGCCTTCCATTTGGTGGTTTGATCAATCCTCACTCCCAAATAATCAAAGTGGTCTACATGCTGGAGTTTTGTCCCACGCATGGAGAAGCCCCCTTTGAATGATTTATGTGGTTTAAGAACCATAATCTTAGTGTAGTAGGTGTTTACTTCTAAACCTCGGTGTTGCACTACTTAGCGAAGCTGCTCACAGATTCTGCAGCCCAATTTGAGTGAGATTGTGGCACAGTATTATTCACAAATAATAGTGCGGGAATTTATGAACCCCCCACCCAGCCCAGAACAATCATGAACACAGGTTGATAAATGTTCCACCAAATTGTTTATAAAGAGGGAAAACAGGGTGGGAGTGAGAACACATTCCTGACGCACACCATGATCAAGATCAATGGGTATAGGATCTCTAAGCTGAATTCCCCCAGCACACGCAAAATCAATAAACACAATTGTAAGTCAATCCATTTTCATCATATTCTTCAAACTCTTTCTTTTATTTCCTTTCTCCACCAGCCAACACGCGCTTGGTCAGTGGGTGTATCACCCTTTGACTTCCTCAGGGCTGGAAAATTAAATTAAATCAATCTTGGGGTTTTTAAATCACCATGCAAAAAAATATGCCAAAAGGATTTTTGATCTTTTTTTTGAGGCTTTGATTAAGGCTAACCAATTCGAATCAATCCACTCCTGCTTGAATGAGGCAGTGATTGTTTTATAATTTTCATGATGTTGCTTAATTGGTTCACAATCACCCTGTTTGATTGCCCTAATTAAATGCTCCTTTGCCTTATGACACTCACTAGAGTACCAGGATGGGGAATATTTTGCTCTTCCCTTACTGACCTTCATTTCTGTGGTACATTAGACATGTAGAGCATTAAACAGATCATTATGCAGTTTCTCCAATGGTATCTCATTTGATGAAGTAGTTTCAAATTGGCCTAAGATACTATTTAAAGCAGCATATATTTTTCGAACTAATTGAGGCTCATTTTACACCACCTGACGGATTTTCTTTTATTTGATAATGTCAGGGTAATTTCAGACTGTGGAATTATAGTTGTATTAGTCTTGAACAAGTTATCTTTCATTATCAATTTAAGAGCATTATGGTCACTGTCTTTCCGGGCCAAGATTACAAAATCAAGCTCAAGGTGCCAGAGGTGAATATCAAGTAGAACATAATTGATTCTACTCTGACTGTTCCCTCTGATAAAGATTGGCGCAAGAAACTCATCTTACCTAAATCTGCCTTTACAGGTGAGCAGACCAATGGTCATGGTAAGGGACAATAATTGAAGCGTTGTGGATGCCCAAGTGCTAAGTGGTTTTGCCTCCAATTTCTGGATACACCTTGCTTCGCTTTCCCCCTCAGTAATGGCTGTTGTTAAAGTCGCCTGCAAGTACAACAGGGGAGTTATCTAAGCTCTCAGAGAGATGATGGGCCAGCAGTTTTAATATGGGTGAGTCTTTATTCCTGCTTGTAGAGCAGTTGTAGATGTTATAAACTCTAACCTTACACCCATTTTGCCCACTAATACACAAACATAAGATGTCATTACTATTGATATATAATCTTTTTACAGTGACACCTGGCATGTGTTTAACCCAAATCTGTAGCTCTCCAGATGGGCGGCCTTCTTTGGAAGGAAGTACCTCCACCAGAGGTCTTCAATCTGTGGGGTGCAACTCCCATGGGGCCCGTGGAGTCCTGGGAAAGGGAGTGTGCATTCCCCAGCCTCACTGGTGCCTGGAATCCAAAACGCTTGATTTCATTTTGGAAAAAGACAACCTTCCCTGGACGACCAATTTTGATTGTTAAAATGTTTCAGCTGAAGTTTCATTAGAGTCTCCTGTGCTGTGAAAAGCTTTCGTGCCAGGGTGCCTTACTGCCTGAATGAAATGCAAATGTGCGCTATTAGTTAATTTGCAACTGTAAAGGGTGCTTGGGAGCCATTGATCGAATCACTCTAAGCTTTGTGATGACAACGTTTATTTTGAGTGGTAGAGCAAAGAGTTAACAACTGGGCTTTGAAGTGCGTGCTTTTGATCATAATTGTATTGACACAGCCCTTATTACCCCTAAGAAGGTTACATAGCTCTGGTATTACTAAAATCTACACTTTGGAAGCACCATTTTATCATAAAACTATGTTCGCATTTTATAGCAGTCTATCATATACTGTGTGTAATGCAAGTATAAAATAATGACTTACATACTCACAGTGCTTTATGTCAAAGGCTGTGACCTCGTAGCACTAAAAATACACAAGTCACTATCCTTCCCTGCACCAGCCAAGATTTTATTCTGTGGCTCTCTGGTTACAAACATACCACTACAGTGCATTCACTAATAGAGGTTTCATAATGTACTACAGTCAATTTCCCACTGAGTAACAACTTTTTAAATGTATTTTTCATTTAAGCTGCCCATTATTTTATATGTAGCTACGTGATGGTGAAAGACCTAAAAAACGTAAAGAATATTTTGGGGCTTATTTATGAGAGGCTTGCGCCACCAGAGCATCACTTTAATTGACGCTCCGGTAGCGCAAGCATCTTAACTATACCTATGAGGGAGTGCAAAGTTACCCTGCATGACTCTGCACGGCCTCATAGATATGGAGTAAGACAAAGCAGTGCAAGTCACTGCGTTGCCTTACTCTGCATCATGGAGGCATTCAATGGCGTTGCGTGGGGGTTCCCAAGCAACATCCACGGAATTTGATGCTGCCCCAGAATTATAAAATCATGTAAACCTGGAGCAGCGCCAAAACCTTACGCCTCCCCAGCAGAGGCATAACGAGGAGAAATGTTTTCATTTCTCAATTTTTTTCATCTTTACATGCATGCTGCATTCTGCAGCTCAAATAGAAAGGGGAAAATGCCTCTCGGAATTGTTTTCATGAAGCAAGGTGTCCCTTCCTACACAAAAACAATCCTGCCTATGTTGGTCCTCAGCAGCAATTTGTGTGCCAATGCAAGGCGAAAGGGCAGAAATGCACTGTATTTCATAAATGCGGTGCATTCCTGCCCTTTCACATGGGCATAGCACAGTTCCACAAGAAGACTTACGGTGCTGCCCTTCGCCAATTCCTCATAAATTAGGCCCTTTGTGTTTAGCTACACCTTTGACCACCCCACCATGCTCACTAACCTTTTGGTTTTCTAAACACTGTTTAATATTATTGTCCCACCGTAAAATTAATTTTGGTGTGGGAATTGGGGTTATTTATGGTTGTCGATAGTTTAGTTGTCAATGATGAGGAGTACCAGGCTCTGGAAATTTTTGCAGGAGGGGGTCCTTGCCTAAATATTTTTGACAAGGGGGTCTTGGCATCAAACAGTTTAAAGACCTCTGTTCTTCACTGTGGTTCATGTACCCTTGCCTTAAATTTTCTTTCCAAAGCCCATGTTTCTTGTATTGTAACTATATTAAATCCTTTGATAAAGTTGCCCCACTCTAGATCTGCACGTCTCCCTTGTACGCCAGCTACGTTCCAGGACAGAAGTGCAAATGGTTAAGTATTACTATCTTCTAGTCGGATTATGTCTGCTGAAACTTGATCAAGACCTAACAATACGGGGTCTCTTTGGTTTAGATCAGTAGTGGCTGAATGAACAGGCATATCTAATCTTATTTGGTGCTGCTGGGGCATGGCAGACTTAACTGATTGGCTTGGAATATACCTATAAATGTAGAGATGTGGAGTACCACCAGACGGTGCTAATGCACAGGCAATTCAAAGTGGACTTGGGGGGATAAATACGCTAGAAGGACCGGCAGGAAGTGGCCCTTCTTTCAGCCAGTCAACTTCCATCAAACGATATTTCTCGGATTGCTTCAAGTTAATTGCCTTTGTTGTAGCTGTCACAACCACTCTCCCTTGGACACTTGGGTTTTGTAATTGCAACAAGTGCAGAGGGAGTAAACAAGGTGCGATCCTGAATCGAAAGCCTGGGGTACTCCTGAATTAAAATGTTGAGCCTGTAGGTGGATAGGATTGCACATTCAAGGCCAATGAACTATTAACTAACAAGGAATCCCTCATTGTTAGCTTGATTGTATCCCAGTTCTCCATTGGGTTAGGTAGGCGTTGGGCAAAAACAATATACAAGCATACATTTGAAGGGCATTTTTTTTGGGATCTAATCCAGTGGGTCACCTTAGTCACCAAGGATTCTGCTGGCTCCTTTTGATCAGGATCAAGTCCCTGGACATAAGTCATAAATACTCAGGATTGATTGCTCTGCCAGCATGTAGGTAAGGGCTTTTGATTTACAGCCTGAGAGGAAGTGTTCCAGTTCCTGAGAAATGATCGATTGATAGATCAAAGGGGGTTGTTTGCTGCTGCTGATGGATAAAACAGCTGCAGATGTGCAACAACGGAAAATAAATCCCTTGGTTAGACATATGTCCTCAGGATGTAACTTGCAGTTTAAAGGGATTTAGCCCTGCCCCTGTGCTTCGTTGGTTAGTATGTTGGTTAGTACTTGTACTATGGCCTGGTGCGGCTATGACCTGGGGAACTTTGTGTGCGATAAAAAGTGGCACATCTAATACCCATTGGTTTGTTAGCTTCAGGGAAGCCTTCATATCGGTAATGTCGTTCCTTAATTTATCAATAAGCAAGGTTATGTCTCCAGAGCTTTTAGCTGCTGGCACACTTTCTGGGAATGATAGAATGGTACATATGATGTTGGGGATAGGGACTGGTTGTTTTTCTGATAATTCTAACCCAAGTGGTTGATCGTTGATGGTGCTTGGCTGGCTTGGGAAGGGGAATACTAGGCTAACAACCTCTGGTGCATTAGGAGCTACCAGGCCCAGGATGGGGCTCATGGTGGAAACACCAATCTAGCTCTCTTTGTTTTTCAAGAAGTGAGTAATTTCTGATTTTGTACATTTACCCTCCACTCATGATTTCCCTTTGGTTAGCAGGTCCTTAACTTCCTCTATTAGATTGTCAATATCATACAAAGTACAGTTTTAAGCAGTATGTTGTTTGAGAGGTTTAGGCTTCTTTCCCAAGTCCCTTATGGGCTTTGTGGTCTTCCTTTTTCCCATTCAAATGCTTGGACTACTCACGACGTTTGCAGGACCTTCTTCCCTGTAAATAGACGTGTGCATGATCGCATGAGAGGGGGCCAATGGGGGTGGCCCTGCCTCTTCCTATCACGGATGGAAGCAGGATGAGCTCACCGTTAGCCCAGGCTTTGCCTGGGCACGGTCTACATACATCCCCTGAAGCAGGAGATGGGTCAGCGATTTCAAGCATTTGGGGGATCCTCTCCCAGCCCCTCAGGCAGTGCGCCTCCTGTCACTGTGTGTTATGGGGCTTGCAGTCCCCCGGTGCGATGTTGTGTTATTCCACACAGTGGGAGGTGAGCCAGCGCTTTCAAGCACTTGGGGGCTCCTCCCCCAGTCTCCCAGGAGGTGCGCCTCCTGGTGCTGTGTGTTATGGGGCTTGCAGTCCCCTGGTGTAGCTTTCCATTTTCCCACGCAGCAGGAGATGGGTGGGCACTTTCAAGCACTTGTGGGCTGCTCCCCGAGCCCCTCAACTGGTTAAAAGTCAGATATTTAATTCATTTAAATTCTTCTTTTTTTAAATTAAGTTGATTATTTCTTTAAAGAATAATGAATACATATATACAATGTTTTATCGCTTAAAAATGTATATAATTTTAAATGTTGACCTTATTTAATGGATTTAACATTAGTTCCTATGGGCGAGTATTTTAGTTCCCTGCCTCCATTATTTTTATTTGGAGTCTGTTGCAGTACCAGTGGTTGACCATGTGTGCTGATTGACATACTCCAAGGCTGGACTGGAGTACATTTAAGCCTGTTTTGACACCTTTCAAGTTTAGTAACTTTAGGAGAACATTTTGTGAATTGCAATTGCTGTACTACTTTGTGGGTCTGTGTTTTGTACTAGGATGTCTTTTCCAACCCGCTTCTTACATTTCAATAAACCCTTCACCTTTAATAGTAATTATTCACCAGTTTCCCATCGATCCACTTGGCCGTTCCAACAATAACTACTAAAATGTATACCTACATATGCAGAGATCTCTGCCACCATGGTGGAGATCTCCAAACACAAACGATAGGAGAGGCAGAGGCAGAGGTCTCTGGCCGTAGGTTTGTGAATTGCATTCTGTACTACATAAGTGGTGCTACTTTAAGATAAAGGGGGGTCCTAGGGAAGTTTAGAGACCTGCGAGGATTGAATCCCTAATTATTAACAGTCAAGCTCAAGAAATACTCGGGTCTGAAAGAGCAACTATGCCGGAAAAGAGAGCGCAGCAGTGATCCCAGGGTACTACTGAAGAAGTCCTTTAATTAGGACGTAATCCCATCACCCACCAAGGTGGCATGCTTCATCATCTGGGATTCTCCTCTTAGCGGGGACCCCTAGCCCCACCAATGGCTGCAACCCCCTCACTGTGAGGGAGGAGCTCAGGGATGTTTTTATTCCTACGCTGTTTAGGATACAATAAATCCTTCAGAGAAGAAGACACTTAGCTGGTTGGGTAACAGGTGCAGTGCAACAAACAAAAATGGGTTGTAAAGTGAAAGGAGTGATGTTAAAACTAGCTACTAGGAGTGACAGACAATTTATTAGATTGGCCCTAGTGCCAGGATTAAAAACAGAGCACCTGAAGTCTGAAATAATAACTGCATGTGATGGACGAAAACAGGTCTATATGTTTCAGCTTCAAAGGATCCTGCAAGGTGTCACAGCTTTCGTCAGGACCATGGAAAAATGTGCTACTGCGTAGAAAAGTGAATGGTGATGAAAAAAATCATAAATACAGCAAGTGAATACAAAACTAGTAATCCCACTTCTGGTGTGTTCGATTTACTGGTCCTATCTGTGGAAGACAGAAGCAAAAGGAGAAATCAAGAATGCATATGTCTCTTGAGTAAGGCAAACAGGAGCAAACATTAGACCATGTGAGGTACTGTCCTCATCCTGGTTCTTTAAGTGTGATAAACAAAAAACAAATTGTAAAAGGTAGCTTTTCAGTTGTTTACGGATAAGAGCCCTCACCTCAACCTGGCCACTACTCAGGGAAGAGACACTACCCTGAAAAAAGGCTGTTTAGTGTGTCAAAAGAATAATTGTGTAAGGCAGTTATTTTGTCACCTCTCCTAAAGTTTGTTAAAAATTGTTCACAAAGTCAGCAGAAAATGAACGTCATTCAGGTATCATTCGGCAAATCATAAAAACTCACTGTTGAGGTCTAATAGTGGGCAAAGAGTCATAATATTGAGTTTCAAATGTCGACTTACACTAACATCGACTTTGAAATATCGAGGAACAGAAATATGGACAGCAAGAATATCGTGGTTCAGAATATCGGGTTTAAGGTAAGAAAGTCATTAATATTGTTTGCAAAAATATTGTTGTTAAAAAAATCCTTTTTTTAGTTAGTGTTATGTATTTTAGTATATATTTTAAATGTATGTGCTCTGTTTTTTTGTGTAAGTATTGCTTTTGTTTTTTTATATGTGTTTATTTTTCAGTTGTTATTAATTTTATTTTAATTACATTTTGTCAGTCAGTCAAAGATCTTTATTTCAGCCACTAGGGCCATAAAAGCACATATAATATAAATACAATACATTACATACAAATTGTTGGCAGTATCCTTTAGGCTGTATAAAACCAGATAATACTTTGATGAAAAATGTATGTTTCCTACTTGAGATCTTGAGTTGGCGAAGTAAACTCATCTTATAGCAATCCTAGAAAGGATTGTGCAATATGCGCACAGTATATGGTCTTTAAATTAGCTGCAAGACAAAAAACAATAAAGTGCATATGCGTAAACAATGGGGTGGTTTTAAGAGAAAGAGCAATTTCATTCAGATGTGATATCTTAAAGAGGCACAAAATACATTTATGTAACATGGTATCAAATTATGATGTATACGAAAGACAATTTCATTAAAAAGACAATAACAATGTCAGGATAAATATGTGGCCATAAAAATGTAAAAGAAATCCATTAAAACATGGATTATGTAAAATAGTGCTAGACCTAGGGAGCAGCAAGTAAGTTCATTCATTTTAAAAGGGAAAGTACAGGTCCAGTATGACATGATAACTAGTAGTGAGCTGGAGTTGGCCTACGAGCTCTTCTTTAAGATGGCACTACAAGTACACCACATAGAATACAAAAAGCGCGAGATAGAAAACACAATGAGCATATTGGTGTCGTACTTGAGTATCCTAAACACCTCGTGACAGTGCCTAGACCCCAGGTTCCTGCACAACTGAAGCAGCCAGCGAGACCTTGACCTGCTGTAACCAGGGCAGAAAAATAGCACATGAATTTCAGTTTCCTCTGCTTTTTCGCAGTTGGACAATCCAGACTGGGGGCATTTCTCCACTTGTTAGGAAATTATCGGAGCAGGAGCAACCCATGTCTGAATTGGAGAAATAACTTCTTCGCAAGGAGCAGCTGGATATCGTCTAGCACCGATTCTAGCCTGTATTGGGCTTTTACTTCCAGAAACCTAAGAGTTAGACGACCAGAAGTAGACCCCCCTCCATAGCTGGGCCAATTTGTATTCTCTATAGGTCTTTAGGAGTACCTTTCTAGGGGTCACAAGGCAGGTTTCGTCAGCAGTATTCCACAAATTGCCCCTCCCCAAAGCCTGGCAGATGTTCCTAATATGTGCCAACCATGGGAGTTTTCCCACACCGTGAAGGCCCATAACTTCTCTCAGCTCGTCCCTACACGGGGGCAGTTCAGGAGTGCTCCAAAGATGTCGCCAAAATAGAAGAGGTCTAAGAGCTACTTCATCTGCAATACGACTAATCCCTAGGTCCATTCTAAGGGATGTAAGTGGGGAACTAGAGGGGAGGCCCAAGAGTTGCCTAGCAAAGGAGTTCTCTATGTACGATAAGGAGGCAGTTGAACAATGACCCCATAATTCTGCTCCATAGAGCCCAGCTCCCCTAGCCTGTACCTTATAGAGTTCTGCTGCAGGGGCTACCACTTTGTGGGTACAGCTTTTACATGCCTTTGAGATACCCCCCCGCTGACTGGGCTAGCTTCAAACTAGCTTTCTTTATTTGTGCTCCCCAATCCATTTTCTCAGTTAGCGTGATCCCCAAGTACTTGAAGATAGATACCGTCTCTAGATCCCTTCCATCTAGGCAGGGGTTTGGGCGAGTGCTGTTATTCGCATTAAAGACCATATACTTTGTTTTTGGAAGGTTGATCTCCAGACCCCTGTTTCCACAAAAAACAATAAAAGTATCAAGAGCCCTTTCTATGCCCATGGGGGATTTCGAGAGCAAGATGGTGTCATCTGCGAATGCCATGGCAGCTATTTTGCAGATTGCTAGCCTAGGAGCATCGATATCCTTTCTGGCTGCCAATGACTCGATTAGGCCATTGATTAAAAGAGAGAAAAGGGTCGGAGCCAAGACGCAGCCTTGGCGTACACCTATTTCTACTGGGAAGGGAGCTGAGAGTTCTCCATTTTTGCCATACCTTATTTGTGCAAAATGACCTTGATGAAGGCATTTCATCTGATGGCAAAGGTACTCAGGGGCTACCATATCCAATACAATTGCTCAAAGGTTATCCCACAGGACAAGATCAAATGCAGATTTAAGGTCCACAAATATAAGATAAAGGCTGCCACCCTCTATGGTCATAGTTTTCCAATATAGGAGCTGTAATCTGAAGATTTGGTCAGTTGTGGAGCTTTTAGCCCTGAACCCGGCTTGGAAAGGGGTAAGTACGTTATGCTATCCAGGACTGCAATCACCCTAAAAGTGCACGTGCAAATATTTTCTGACTTACGTCTATGAGACTGATGGGACAGTAACTGGCTGGAATGAGCGGCGAACCCTTTTTAAATATTGGGATTATTTCAGCCCCAGCCCAAGTGGTAGTAATGGCCATACCCTGAAAGATGGCATTGAACAGGGACAACAAGTAGGGGTCCCATACAGAGGGCTCAGAGAGGAACAGGCCGCCAGGGATCTTATCAAGCCGGGCACCTTAGCTGGTATTATCTTACCCAGTGCTTCAGTAATCAAACTGCGTTTTAGTTCTGTAGCGGATTGTGGGCTTATAGGGGAATAGGGTGGGAAGTAATTTAATTATAATAAATTGAATATTAATTTTTATTTATTTGTATTTATTTATTTTTGATTTTATAGTGTTTATAGTGTTAATTGTGGAAAGTAATTAATTAATTAATATTTGGCTGTTAATTTTTATTGATTAATTAATTGGTAAATATGTTAATTGTGTCATATTTTTAGGAGCAGATTGTGGATTTATAGGGGAATAGGGTGGGAAGTAATTTAATTATCATTAATTATTAATATTTGTTATTATTTAATATTTATTTATTTTATATTTTATATTAATTATTGTATTATTAATCATTAATGAATTGGTTGTTAATTATGACTAATTAATTGGTAATTATGTTGTGTCATTTTTTTAGGAGTGGGTTGTGGGTTGGTAGGGGAGTAGGGTGGGAAGTAATTTAATTATAATTAATTTATTAATATATTTAATTATTTAATTATTTAATTATTTTATATTTTATACTGTTAATTGTGGGAATTCATTTATTAATAATTATTTACTAATTGGTTGTTAATTATTATTAATTAATTTGTAATTATGTTAATTGTGTTTTTTTTTAGGAGCGGGTTGATAGGGGAGTAGGGTCGTAATTAATTTAATTTTAATACATTTATTAATGTTTCTGATATACATTTTTAAATGTGTTTTAAAATTATTAATATTTGTTTAATGGATAATTAACTGTGTTAATTATGGAGAAAAGCTTTTTTGTTTAATTTAGATGTGTGTTGTAAATTGTGTGGTGTTATAAGGTAGGAAAATAAATGTTACATTTATGTAAATTTTATTTGCAAGTACGAGCACTCGTATACTTCACAATGCAAGCATGCATTCCGAGCGGAATGCATGCTTGCATTGTGAAAAGCAGGGGTGCAGTTCATCCCTGCACCCTGTGGCTGGCACCCCAAGGTGCCTGCCACCGGGTGCAGGGATCCACAGAGGGGCACCATAGGAGCCCCCAGGCCACCATTCGGCAGCCTCGCACCCATTGGGACTGTACTGGGGGCCCCCAAAGACAGTTTCAGACTGCCTTTTCGTTCCGGAAAGACCGGCACGAAAAGGAAGTGAAAAACTGCCGTAGTACTCCCTCGGTCGTAAAGAGGCAGCCGGGGGAGTACTGAGGGATTTCCGGACGGCAGACGGGCTCTCCGAGCCTGTCGTCCGCCATCCGGAAATCCGAGTCGGATACCTTTCCGACCGAGCCCATCAGAATGGCTCGGTCGGAAAAGAATCCGTCTGACACGTTCCGATTGGGTCGGAAGGGCTCCGACCATCGTTCGGGGCCCTTCCGTCCGATATCGGAATCGGCCCCCTAGAAGGAGCACCAGTAACTGGCGTGTGGTAAAAAAACGATCAGTTGTCAAAACTCTTATGATAAGACAAGCGTGCCTAGCTCCGTATGATACTCAAGTTAGCTGAGTAATCGTGGTAATGATGTCACTGGATAAAACTGTTTAGAGCACGAAACACATGCAGTACCGTGTCTGATCCTGTTCATCAGTTATTAAAGGTCTATATGCGGTTCAGTGCTGTGCCATCCCTGTTCTTTTCTTACAGACAAATAAAAGCACAAACTTCTCACCATCATCATCTGATATACTTGCATCAATTGGATATTTTATCCTAATCAACCAAAAATTCATACTCTCGCCCGGACACACCGAACAAAAATTATATGCGGTTCAGTGCACCTTGCCCCATGTAGATATACAGCTATAGAACCCAATCAGTAAAGGTCGATATTCAGTTCAGTGCACCATTCCTCATGTAGATATATAGTTATAGCTACCTGTAAGGAGGTTTCAAAAATAGCACATATGTAGACACAGTCTGAATTGATGTTATCTAGTGCCCAGAAGGCAAAGAAACTCCACAGTCTATCCATAAATGACATGATTGTGCAAAGTTGTGTAAAAGAGTTAGCAAAACCGCTACAAGTTCCCGAGTCTCAATCCATGCTGGGTGCGGTGAGCCTAAATCATTGCGTTTCACACACAGATATGCAGACTCGTATGAAGCTCGCTAAAAGCCATAGACTTGGGCCCATAAACACAGAAATACATTGTCAGTTGTCAACGGCTGCATAAAACGACTTACCTGTCCGTTGGTACCCCGGTCTTACACGGAGCTGAGACTGAAGGTAGCCGGTGGTTCAGAGCAAGAGATTTTAAACCCTGGCAGCAGATCCTTGTGACGCCTTCGCGTCACGTTACTGCTCGGAGTGGTGGGAGCCTTGCGGCATGCTGGGGTATGTAGGCACGGAGATCCTGTAAATAAGCTCTGTGAAGAAGGCTGTACCAAAGGAACTATGACACAGAACCGGTGACAACAGACATGCTGGAATGTTTGAGGCTTCAATAAATGATTAAATCATTCTACGTGTGGTTTGAGAGTCTATAAATGAACTACGGTGTACTGTTCCCTCCTCGAGGTACTGGATGACTATTCCTTATGGTGATTAACATTGTGAACAAAATACCTAGGCAATTTACAAAACAACACAATTGTATATTCAATGGAGACAACAAAGGTGATGTAGAAGGAGACACAACATACAGAATTTTGTCAAAAATAGATACAGACTTTATTCTATTCACATATAAATAAAAATGATATAGACAAATTGATAATGATGGACTTTGTAGTTTCAAGATATGATTCAAAAAAAGGAGAAATTAGATGAAATGCATAAGACATCAAACAGTGTAGAACAAGTCATATTACAAGTTAGTCAGACAACATAATCTAAATACAAAAAACATAGAGGTAAAAGTGGCAAAGACCGAGATGTTCTCAACGCGCGTTTCGACGCTAGCAAGGCGTCTTCATCAGGAGAGCCACAATCTCTTTAGATCCTATAAACATACAAAAATATACAAAATAAAACCACAAACAACTGTAAATATATGTTCTGTAACAATAATAGAGTCAATTGATTTTCGTATTTTTCTTTCATTATCTTAATGTTTTTTTCTTTTTTCTATAAAAATGAAACAAAGTGCTCCTTCACATAAATGTAAGGACATTAACAATAAATGTGCTATCACCAATCCATGTAGGAAAACCCAAATGAAAGGAAAATAAATATAGCTATGATAGTGTACAGAAAAAAGAGAGGTGATAAAGAGCAGGAAGAATCTAGTTATGTCAATACTAATAGAGATACAAAATAAGACAGGAGACATTAAGATAATCAATAGAAAAAAGTTGTAGCGTAAAGTGACAGAAGTCATCACACAGTAAAAGAAAAAATGAAGAAAGAAAATCATAAAATCTGAATGTGCAAAGAATAGCTACTAGAGTGGAAGCTAACAGGTACTGCAAGTAGAAAATGAATACAGGGTCAAACAAGCGACTTAAAGGATGAATACAATGTATCAAAGTAAGTATAGTACAAGGTACAATCAAGGGGGGAGAGATCTTACTGGATCAGTAAGAAAAACTGATAAATGGGGAACTGTGTGAGGTCCAACTGGAAATCACTGGCATGGTGAAATATTCCTATTTGAAATAAGGACAAGCAAAAATTATTTTTAGGGTAAACAGCGAGTACTTAGTCGGTCAGTATAACTATGGGAAATGAGACAACTTGGAAAAAATAAATACAAGAAATCAAGATACCTGATAGCAGGAAATGCTTGTGGCATATAAGAAGACCACGATGTTTGTTCAAGGGGAAGGTATCGAGCTGTCTGTAGATAATTCTAATTAACAAAGAAGAAAAACGAAACTCAGGATGTGGCTGAGGATTAAATAACAATGCGGTGAGGACTAATACACAAAAAACAACATACCAAATGATGAACGGCAAATGTGTGGCGTATACATAAGCCAAAAGAGATATCCAGAAGGAATAAAAACGATTCTTGATAAATGATGAATGGGGAAGATGGATAGTGTGGAATCCAACGGTGGGTAAATATCTATATCGCCCAATTGGCCACTAGCAGAGAAAATGTACGGATAAACGGTTACTATCATATTAACTAGTAGAAAGATACAGGTACTAGTATATACGGGCCGTAAGATGACTTACTAGATTCAAATTAATGTGCCCGATGTCCACAATGTTGTAGCACCAGAATTGGATGATCAGGACCGCTGGAGTGCGTAGGCGGCCGAATTAGGCGCTAGGCAAGAAATCGCTGGTGGCCACTACGGAACAATGCAAGCTGCCGGTTACTATACAATTATCAATTAAAGTGAACACAATGGAGGAGATATAAAGGGGGGCCGTAGGACAACTTACTTGATGAGGACCCGCGTGGAGAATGACCGCAATGGGGGACCTGCAGGCAGAGGTGAAAAAAGCCGTTGGAAACTCCAATTTACGCGGAAAACGTGAGATCACGTGGTGTATGCATGGAAACGTGACAGCTCCAATCGAGATAGAAAGAGGACAGCGGCAGAAACGGGGTAAAATACGAAGTAATGATGATAGTGATGATACAAAAATAAACCATCGCAGAAAATAATAAACAACGGGAAAATAAAGGAAAATGTACAAGAAATATGTCAACTAGAAAATGAATAAAAGGAAAATATACAAAAATATGTCAGAAAATGAAGTCTGACTGTCTATAAGAGAGTCATAGGACTAAGGTACCAGGTAACAAGGGCTGTGAAAAACACGCAAAAAGAATAAAAAGAATAAAAAGAAATTGATTAAAATGGGAATGGCATGTAGGTGAAGTCAAATGATAAATATCGAAAATCATGATGCAATGCTGGGAAGAATATTAAAAAATAGGACATTAGAATCTGTTGAAAAGAATGGCATTTTCCCAAGGAAGATCACTGTTTAATCCCTTGTGGAACGTGTTAAGGGTGAAAATCCAGAAGACTTCTCGTTTTTTGCGGATCTCATCGTTTTGTGTGTTGCTTCTCTGGTGAATTTCTTCAAGTATATGCCATTTGATTTCTTCCATAGTGTGTTGCATCTCTTCGTAGTGCTTGACCATAGGGGCTGCTATTTTGCTGGTGCGAATAGCAGAGCGATGTTCATTTAAACGGGTGGCAATAGGTCTAGAGGTTTCGCCAACATATCCAAGGTTGCACGGGCAGATGATTAAATAAATAACGTTGGACGTTCTGCAGTTTGTCATGGATGTAGAATGAGTGGTGTAACCGTTCAAAGTAACGGTATTACCTTGTATGGCTCCATCACATGCTTTGCAACCATTGCGTAGACATTTGAATGTACCTTTGATGGGGAAGTTGCCGTCAATGCTCTTCTGAATGAACGAGACATGAGTGCTAAAGCGTGATCTTACAATTATGTCTTTTAGATTTTTGTTCCGTCGGTGCGCATACAAAGGTTTTTTCAAGTGTGTGGAGGGATCTTGATCTGAGTTCAGAATATGCCAATTGGCGTTGATAATGCGACGCACTTGTTCATTCATTGTAGAATGTTTGGTAATACATACCAATTTGTCGTTGATTTTGGGATCTTTGGTTCGTAGCAAAGCATCTCTATCATAGAATCTTGCTCTTTTTAAAGATTCTCGAATTAGCCGGTGTGGATATCCTCTCGTAAGGAATTTGTTTTTCATAGTTATAGCTTGTGAATCAAAGTCATGAATATTTGTACAGTTACGACGCAGTCGCAAGAATTGGCTGAAAGGAATACTTTGTTTCTGTGCTCTCGGGTGGTAACTATTAAAGTGCAGCAAGGTGTTTCTGGCTGTAGGTTTAGTGAAAAGATCCACTTCTAGATGTCCGGAATTATGTGAAATTTGGATGTCCAAGAATTCAATTTTCTGTTTGTTGGAGTGTGCTGTAAACTTGAGGTTGGTGTCTGTTACATTGATCCATAGGAGGAATTCCTTAAGTTGTTCTTCAGTATCTCTCCATAGAAAGAAGATGTCATCTATGTAACGTGCCCAGTGATCCACTGATTCAAAAAAAGGGGCAATTTCGTTATAGATGAAGAGAGATTCAAATTTGGACATGTAAATATTGGCTACTGAAGGTGCTACAGTAGCTCCCATACGTACGCCGCGGATTTGTTTGAACAGGGTGTTATTAAATTCAAACGTATTTTCAGTTAGCACAATCTTAAGGCATTCCAAGACGAAAATTTTTGGACATGGTATTTCATGTTTATCAATAAACCAAGAGACCGCCGTGATAGCTTCATTTTGGGGGATGTTACTATAAAGGGACTCTACGTCTAGAGTCACCAGAGTCTCTTGGTTAGGATTGAAAGGAAGATATTCCACTTTGGAAATCATGTCACCAGTATCTTTCACATATGATGTAATTTTAGATATGAAAGGTCGCAGCCAGTTATCCACATATTTTGACAAAGGTTCCGTAACAGAACCTATTGTGGATACGATGGGACGTAGAGGGGGTTGTGTAAGATTTTTGTGAACTTTTGGAACTCCATAAATACATGGCATGGTTTTTTTAGAATTGGTAAGAAAGGCAAATTCTTTGTCGTTGATTTCTCCTTTAAGGTGAGCAGCAGTGGCTACCCGTTCTATTGTTTGGCAGATTTTGTTGGTTGGATCTGTTGTCACTTTAGTGTAAAAGACAGGATCATCAAGTAGAGTAAGCATTTGATTTTTGTAGCTGTTGGTATTTAAAACTACTATGCCTCCCCCTTTATCTGCATTTTTAATTGTGATGGATTTGTTTTCTTTAAGGGTAGAGATTCTTCCTGCTCTTTATCACCTCTCTTTTTTCTGTACACTATCATAGCTATATTTATTTTCCTTTCATTTGGGTTTTCCTACATGGATTGGTGATAGCACATTTATTGTTAATGTCCTTACATTTATGTGAAGGAGCACTTTGTTTCATTTTTATAGAAAAAAGAAAAAAACATTAAGATAATGAAAGAAAAATACGAAAATCAATTGACTCTATTATTGTTACAGAACATATATTTACAGTTGTTTGTGGTTTTATTTTGTATATTTTTGTATGTTTATAGGATCTAAAGAGATTGTGGCTCTCCTGATGAAGACGCCTTGCTAGCGTCGAAACGCGCGTTGAGAACATCTCGGTCTTTGCCACTTTTACCTCTATGTTTTTTGTATTTAGATTATGTTGTCTGACTAACTTGTAATATGACTTGTTCTACACTGTTTGATGTCTTATGCATTTCATCTAATTTCTCCTTTTTTTGAATCATATCTTGAAACTACAAAGTCCATCATTATCAATTTGTCTATATCATTTTTATTTATATGTGAATAGAATAAAGTCTGTATCTATTTTTGACAAAATTCTGTATGTTGTGTCTCCTTCTACATCACCTTTGTTGTCTCCATTGAATATACAATTGTGTTGTTTTGTAAATTGCCTAGGTATTTTGTTCACAATGTTATTTACCCTGCCCTAGGACTAGAATCATTTTTTGCAGGGGGTCCCTTTTTTGATTACTATTCCTTATGGTGATATCAGATGCAATCTGATACTTGGACATACACGTTTAGCTCCGTTATGAAATATATTAAAAAGAGATGTTATTAAAGAATTTTTACAAGTTACCAGCTATGATGGGTCAAGGTTATATCGAAATACTAAGTCATAACCGGGCGGGTGAAGCTGTTATGTAGTGTGACAATTGTCTCAAAAAAGTGAATGAAACGTTTCCTGGGTCTCTGTTGTGACTGGGGTATTTTTTTTACACGGCATACTGAACACTGTGTCCTTAATCAGGTACATGAGGACCTTAGAACCAGACTACCAAGTACGTTCAAATATAAGAGGCTATCAGCTGTAATCTCACCTAGTGGCCCAAGCAGATAGATAGTATAAGCACCAGTGTTAAATGTTCCAGAGTATGTGCCATAAAAAGATCTCATTGGTGACAAATATTATGCCATATATTCCCCACCAACGATGTGTTATTTGTGGCAAAAATTGGAGTATGTCTTTAAGGTTGTTAAAAATATGAAGGGACTACCCATGATATCACTCTCACTGTACCACTAGAAATGAAAGTGCATTCCAGGGGATGTCGTCATTCAGCACCCTGCTGTCGCTATGTAGTTTATGTACCCATTGTTGTTCTTTCACAAATAGATATTTGGCTATGTCAGATACATGGCCCGGGATGTGTGGTTGTTCAAGCACTGTCCAGGACAGTTTGTCAGCTGTGTGACTTTTCTCAAGAACATGATTGACAAGTATGGTTGCTTTCTTCTTGCACCGAATGGTGCTCTTATGCTCCATGATTCTTGTTTTAATCTTGCGTGTGGTCATGCCCACATATTGAAGACCGCAAGGACATGTCACCAGATAGATGAGTCTCTCACTGTTACAGTTGGTGTGCAGGGGCAATATCCACGGACTGTCAGTACATATGTCAATAGAGGTGGTATGTCTTGTCTGTGGGCAAACAGCGCACGCGCCGCATGGGAAGTGTCCTTTTATTTCTGGAAAACTCCATAGTGTTTCCTGCGTGGGCGACATATTGGTTCTTGATCTAGTGTGGACCAATTTGTCTCTGATATTGTTGCTCCTTTTAAAGGCAAACAGTGGTTCAGGGATTGGAGTGTTTGGGATACTGAGAAACCTTCCAATTCTTCCTTTTGCTTCTCTGGATGCGGTTGGAGAGAATGCAGAAAGTATTCACACAGGTAATCCTAGTGGACTCTTCTTTCGCTGGGTTTATCTCAATCAAGCCCTCTCGGTTGCTGTTTACAGCCCTTTTCAGAGAGCGTCGAACCAATTTGGCTGGATATTGTCTATTCTTCAATTGGGTAGATAGGCCCTATGCATGTTCGTTGAATTTGTCTTTGGAGGAACAGTTCCTTCTGATGCTTAGAAATTGTCCATAGGGCAAATTGTCCCGTAATGACTTCGGATAATAACTGTTGATGGACAAGAGAGAATTGCGAGCCATGGGTTTCCTGTACAGCTCTGTCCTGAGCCCTTCTCCCGTTAGAAAGATGCGTATATCCAGAAAGGGCAGGCTGGTGTTGCTGAATTCAACAGTGAAACTGAGAAATTCATTCCTCGCATTGAACCATTGGTGGAAATCACAAATGGTATCCGGTTCTCCATGCCAGATGATGAACACGTCATCAATGTAACGTTTCCAAACCAGAATGTGGCTCCTGTGTGGATTGATTGTTGACAAGACGTGTTCCTGTTCAAATAAATGAAGATACAGATTAGCTAGGCTGGGTGTGAAAACGCTGCCCATGGAGGTGCCTGATGTCTGTAGGTAGAGAGTATCCTCAAAGCGAA
The DNA here is from genome assembly GCF_964204655.1 of Triturus cristatus. Taxonomy (NCBI): domain Eukaryota; kingdom Metazoa; phylum Chordata; class Amphibia; order Caudata; family Salamandridae; genus Triturus; species Triturus cristatus. The sequence continues at coordinate 385,476,779 of NC_140588.1, forward strand.
AGAAGTTTTCCTTCATGGCCATTCGGGCGCAATTCATGATCAAATGCACTGGTGTGATGGAGTCCAGATTCCTGTTGTCCAGTAATGTTCTTACTGCAGCTAGGGTCTCGTCTTGAGGGATACAGGTATACAGTGACTCGACATCAAAAGAGACAAAATAGTCCTGGGTGGCATCAAATGGGGTGTCTGTTAGCAGTCTTAGGATGTCTTTGGTGTCCTGAAGATAGATCGGCATCTTTTTCACCATGAGATGGAGAAAGAGGTCCACAAAGGTAGAGAGGGGCTCTAAGAGAGACCCCATTCCAGAAATAATGGTTCTCCCGAGGGTTGCCTCTGTGCCTTATGTATTTTCGGCAATGCATAAAAATAGGGAGTGACTGGGTGAGAGTTGATGAGAAATGTTGCCTCTTTAGGTGTGCTCCACCCATTGTCTCTCGCTTCTTCAATCAATTTGGTTATTTAAGTTGTCAGCCTTTTGGTTGGATCCATTTTGAGTGGTCGGTAGAACCGTCTGCTGTCAAGTTGGCCCAAACATTCAGTGCAATAAGATGTAGTGCTCATGATGACGGTCGCTCCACCCTTATCCGCCGGCTTGATTGTAATCGTCTCATCGTTGGCCAGGTTGTGTAGAGCTTTCTGTTCCTTCTTTGGAAGATTCTGAAAATGTCTCCTATTGGCGTTGCACATCGTGGTTACTTCTGTCAGGACCACTTTTTCAAAGGTAAGTACCTGCGCTGGAACCAAGTGTGCTGGTGGGTTAAAGGTCGAATGATCTCTTAAGCCTGTGTTGGTAGGTACTTCTTCCATTGTCTCACTGGTTTTCACCTTGAAGAAAAAGTGCAAGCGGATTTTATGAAAAAACGGTGCCAATTCTTGATGGATTTGGAAGGAGTCAGCATTGTAAGAGGGGACAAACCCCAATCCTCTGCTGAGTGCTGTGAGTTCCTCCGAGGTAATCTCTTGATTGCTCAAGTTCAGCACTAGATCATCTTGTTGCTGCTCCCTGGTTGTGAGGTCTGTTTCTACTGGCTATGAGTGGACCTCGGGGAGGGCAGAGGGCTCCAATACACTTGGGCTTGCTTGTTTCTTCTTCGGCCTTGAGCGTCCATGGCCAGGCCCTAAAAAAGGCTGGTTGGAAAATAATTGAGGCTGAGGCTGGTATGGTATGGATTGGGCTAGCCCCAAGGTGCTGGGGGCCACCACTGTGCCTGATGGGGGCCTCCTGGCCGCCTCTCCAGTTTGACCAGTTGTTACACGCCCTGCCTCTCCATTGAGAATTGACATTACTGGCCAAATCGGAGTCACTCGACCACTCCTCACTGCCTGAGTTTGAATAGTTTGATCCGTATCTCTTGCCTTTGCGGCTAAATTCAGGTGGAGAGTAGTTGTCGCTGGTGTACGGATAAACCTTCTCATTGGAAAAGCGTGCTAAATCCTTCTTAACCTTGGTGATTTTGGCTGTGAGAATTGAGTCTTTAAACTTTTGTTAGTTTCCTCAGACTGTTTTTTGTATAAGGTCACAGAAATGATCGATTTTTTGTGTGCCTCAAGGGTCTGGATTTCAATCAGGATATTATCAGTGATACGTTTAGCTGTGCTGATTATTAAAATCAGCCAGTCTCTCGTTCACCGCCAGGCAATGAGAGACCAGTCTTTCATAAATGACTTGTCATCCAGAAAAAGTCTAGGGGGTCTTTTACGATGGCGGGCGGACAAAGTCCGCCCGCCACCGTAACGGAATGCGGGACTGTCCGCCAGGGGTACGGCGGTCCTGCACCTGCAATTAGGATGCCACCGCCACCGTGGCAGTGGCATCCCCCATTCCCAACATTGTAGTGGGCGGAGCTCACAGCACCACCCGCCACAATGCTGGGAATGCGGTGCCTGCCACCTTGCCCTTGCCAATGTAGGGGGGCACCACAGGTACCCCCAAAGTGCACCCCCCACTCCCTAAACACTTAGGGGGCCTGTAATGGGCCCCCACAGGCAGAAACTGCATGCCTTTCCATGGCGGCAACGCAGCCATGGAAAGGCTCATCTCCGCACTCATCATGATATGGATCGCGGTGTCTTGCAGACACTGCCACCATGTCATGACCTTTTTCCTCCCGGTCGACGAGTCGACCAGCGGAAAAGAGGCAGACGGTCTTTCCATCCGCCGCGGACCCCCCAGCCATACTAATATTGCAGGGGGTCATTCAGGCTAGGTTGGCAGGTGGATACCCCAGCCGGGTGGGCGGTGGCAACTGCCGGCCCGGCGGGGGCGATCCGCCCGCCATCCTAATGGGGCCCTAGGTTTGTTACTTACTATCAACCCTGTCGGGGCACAGTTCCCACATAAATATTCCGTCATAATTGCGCCGCGAATCTGGGTGCGCGGATGTGATCTTTTGAGTATGAGGAGTTAACCCTAGTCATTCTCTTGACAACAGATGGTTCCACAGACCACTCAAAATGGATCCAACCAAATGGCTGACAACTGAAATAACCAAATTGATTAAAGAAGCGAAAGACAATGGGTGGAACACACCTAAAGAGGCAACATTTCTCACCACCTCTCACCCAGTCACTCCCTATTTTTATGTATTGCCGAAAATACATAAGGCACAGAGGCAACCCTCGGGAGACCCATTATTTCTGGAATGGGATCTCTCTTAGAGCCCCTCTCTACCTTCGTGGACCACTTTCTCCGTCCCATGGTGAAAGAGATGCCGACCTATCTCCAGGACACCAAAGACATCTTAAGACTGCTAACGGACACCCCGTTTGATGCCACCCAGCACTATCTTGTCTCTTCTGATGTTGAGTCACTGTATAACTGTATCCCTCAAGATGAGACCCTAGCTGCAGTAAGAACATTACTGGACAACAGGGACCTGGACTCCATCACACCAGTGTATTTGATCATGAATTGTGCCCGAATGGCCATGAAGAAAAACTTCTTTCGCTTCGAGGATGCACTTCCATGGGCAGCGTTTTCGCACCCATTCTAGCTAATCTGTATGTTCATTTATTTGAACAGGAACATGTCTCGTCTGCAAGCAATCCACAGAGGAGCCACATTCTGGTTTGGAAACGTTACATTGATGACATGTTTGTCATCTGGCGCGGAGACCCGAATACCATTTGTGATTTCCACCACTGGCTCAACATGAGGAATGAGTTTCACAGTTGAATTCAGCAACACCAGCTTGCCCTTTCTAGATATACGCATCTTTCCAATGGGAGAAGGGCTAGGGACAGAGCTGTACAGGAAACCCATGGCTAGCAATTCTCTCTTGTCCTACAACAGTTATCAACCGAAGTCATTACGGGACAATTTGCCCTATGGACAATTTCTTCGCATCAGAAGGAACTGTTCCTCCAAAGACAAATTCAATGAACATGCAAAGGGCCTGTCTGCCCAACTGAAGAATAGACAATACCCAGCCAAATTGGTTTGACGCTTTCTGAAAAGGGCGATAAACAACAACAAGAAGCCTTGATTGAGATAAGCCCAGCGAAAGAAGAGTCCACTAGGATTACCTGTGTGAATACTTTCTGCACTCTGTCCAACCGAATCCAAAGAAACATCAGGAAGAACTGGAAGATTCTCAGTATCGCAAACACTCCAATCCCTGAACCACAGTTTGCCTTTAAAAGGAGCACCAATCTCAGAGACAAATTGGTCCACACAAGACCAAGAACCAATTAGTCGCCCACGCAGGACACACTATGGGGTTTGCCAGCAATAAAAGGACACTTCCCATGCTGCACATGCGCTGTGTGCCCACAGACAATACATACCACCTCTATTGACATATGTACTGACAGTCTGTGGATATTGTCCTGGCACACTAACTGTAACAGTGAGAGACTCATCTATCTGGTGACATGTCCTTGCGGTTTTCAAGATGCGGGCTTGACCACACTCAAGATTAAAACAAGAATCATGGAGCACAAGAGCACCATTTGGTGCAAGAATCTAGCAACCAAACTTACCAATCATTTTCTTGAGAAAAGCCACACAGCTGACAAACTATCCTGGACAGTGCTTGAACAACCGCACATCCTGGGCCATGTATCTGACATAGCCAAATATCTAGTTGTGAAAGAACAACGATGGGTACATAAACTACAAAGCAGGGTGCTGAATGACGACATCCCCTAAACTGCACTATAATTTCTAGTGGTACAGTGAGAGTGATCTCATGGGTAGCCCATTCCTATTTTTAACAATCATAAAGACATACTCCAATTTTTGCCACAAATAACACATTGTTGGTGGGCAATATATAGCACAGTAATTGTCGCCAATGAGATCTTTTTATGGCACGTACTCTGGGACATAGAACACTGGTGGTTCTACTATCTATCCGCTTGGGCCTAGGTTAGATTACAGCTGATAGCCCCTTATATTTGAACGTACTTGGTTGTGTGGTTTAAAGGTTCTCATGTGTCTCATGAAGGACACAGTGCTCAGTATGCCATTTCTAAAATACACCCGGTCACAACAGAGACCCAGGAAACGTTTCATTCACTTTTTTGAAACAATGACAGATCACTATTAGACCTCAACAGTGAGTTTTTATGATTTGCCGAATGATACCTGAATGACGTTAATTTTCTGCTGACTTTGTGAACAATTTTTAACAATCTTTAGGAGAGGTGTCAAAATAACTGCCTTACACAATTATTCTTTTGACACACTAAACAGCCTTTTTTCAGAGCGGTGCCTCTGCCTGACCAGTGGCTAGGTTGAGGTGAGGCCTCTTATCCGTAAACAACGGGTAAGCTACCTTTTACCATTTGTTTTTTGTTTTTCACACTTACGGGACCAGGATGAGGACAGTGTCTCACATGGTCTAATGTTTGATCCTGTTTGCCTTACTCAAGAGACGTATGCCTTCTTGATTTCTCCTGTTGCTTCTGTCTTCCACATATAGGACCAGTAAATTGAACAAACCAGAAGTGGGACTACTGTTTTTGTATTCATGTGTTGTATTTACAATTCTTTTCATCACCATTCACTTTTCTACGCAGAAGCACATTTTTCCATGGTCCTGACGAAAGCTATGACACCTTGTAGGGTCCTTGAAGCTGAAACATGTAGACCTGGTTACGTCCATCACATGCAGTTATTATTTCAGACTGCAGGTGCTCTGTTTTTAATCCTGGCACTAGGACTGATCTAAGAAATTGTCTGTTGCTCCTGGTAGCTAGTTTTAGCATCACTCCTTTCACTTTACAACCCATTTTTGTTTGTTGCACTGCGCCCGTTACCCAACCAGCTAAGTGTCTGCTTCTCTGAAGGATTTATTGTATCCTAAACAGCGTAGGAATAAAAACATCCCTGAGCTCCTCCCTCACAGTGAGGGGGTTGTAGCCCTTGGCGGGGCAAGGGTCCCCGCTAAGAGGAGAATCCCAGATGATGAAGCATGCCACCTTGGTGGGTGATGGGATTACGTCCTAATTAAAGGACTTCTACAGAAGTACCCTGAGATTACTGCTGTGCTCTCTTTTTCTGGCATAGTTGCTCTTTTAGACCCGAGGATTTCTTGTGCTTGACTACTTTATGTACTACAAAATGCAGTTTGTGAATTGGGTCTTTTGTGTTTTGGATAATTTCCTATGCTCCATTAACTTCTGCATCACCAGAGGGAGCTGGTACAGTTAACATATGAAGAAATGATGAGCTACATAAAAAGGGCATGTTTTAAAAACATTATTCTTTAAAAAAGATAGGATAATTCATGAAAGTTCATCCCACCAACTTTACCAACATTGCAAGTTATATTCTCTCACTAAATTGACTTAGATAACCAAAAACTAGAATGATTTAGTGTAAAGCGTTAAATTTTTTCTAGGCTGGTCAAACTAATTTTTTCACACCTTTTCTATAAAATATTTTGACTTTAGCGATAGTATTAAAATGGGTGCAAATGGTTTAATGGTTAGCATTAGCAACAATTTCAAGCTATGATGATATTGCTCTCCCATGATTTTTGCTCACTTTTTCTCCCTCCTTTCAGCTGATGGTAATTGCACACATTAAACTGAAGAAATTGCAGAAATAACAGACACAAATACTCTAAGCATGCGTGTACAGAAATCACTGGATATATATAGCATTTGCACCAGAGATTTTTATGGCTAGTTTTTTAAACAGACATTAAGGGCACAATTACGATCTCGGTTGTAAGGCCTCCGCCCTAAGTCGGAGGCCTGACGACCGAGATCGTCGATTTCAATTCTGACCAGCTGATTTCAATAGAGCCGGTCTGAATTGAAACTGGCCGGTCATTCCAGCTGACTTCTGGCAGGCTCCAGGAGCCCGTCTGCCAGTTGGAGACCGGCCCAAAATCCAAATGGAAGGCGTTTCCGCCTTCTGGATTATGATGCATGGTTTCTGGCAGGGTTTCCATGCTGGCCTTTCCGACATTGAAAGCCTGTCGGAAAGCATATTTTTGGCCTCTGGTTGGGGGCCGAGGGAATGATATAGCTGCCCCCTTGTTGATCCCTGCACCTTGTGGCAGGCACCTCGAGGTGCCTGCCTCGGGCTGCAGGGATGAAGACAGAATCCCATTCCTCTATGGGAGCTTGTGTTACGGACAGTTTATGCCTGTAAAACGAGCTCCCATAGAGGAATTGGAGTATGCGACCGCACCATGTGCGGTTGCATCCTAACTAGGCGGTCGGGACCTCCGACTGGAGGTCTGTCGGTCTCCCTTCCCGGGACGGTGTTGGGCAGAAACAAGTCCACCTGACAACGAAATACGTCCCTAAGTGAAGATCCAAATGCCGAGAAAAGTATATTTGAATAATAATAATATGTCATTGTGGTCAAACAGGGCAAGTACATATTTCTTTATTAAGAAGGTGTCAATATTCCCTCCCTTAACAATTTGCTATAAACCACACCTTAATGTGTGTGATCTGCATTTGATAAAGCTTTTCCTTTGCTGGATTGGGTTGCTGTAAAACAAAGAAATACACATAATGGTGTGGAAATCGACACATACCTCCCTAAAGAGGTAAACCACTATGTACACCTCTAAGCAGGACCTACAGTATGCTTTAGGGAAAATATTATCAGCACCTAATGGAAACTTCTGTAAAGAAATTAGGGGTTTTACGACTGTGACTATGCATATGTGGAGCATACTGATTTGACACCCTGACAGGAAAATATCTTTCTTCTTATAACTCTTTCCTTCATCTGGATAGACTTTTCATAATATATTTGCCCACTGACATGGTGGGCATTTTCTAGCAAAACCAATGCATGGTATCTATATTATAACAGCTGCAACACTTACCCCTGCTCTGCTTTGAAAGTGAAACTTAAATGAATCAGAGCCTGTATTCGGTCAGCGACTTTTGTAATCTTCATTCCCCTTGCCCCGAAGATCAATGATTAAAGTCAAAGTCCCTGAGTCAGAGTTAGATCACAGATCGAGAAGCTGGAATGCTTTCAACCAGGAAGAAAAAGCCCTATGAATAAACCCCAACTTTCCCAAGGCTAGTAAATGTGATATTGCCCGATCTCTTGGAGAATCTACAGCACGCAGTATATGGGCACATACATAGAAAACTTGGCCAGAGTTCCTTGTTGTGCATTGAAGTGCTACAGAGCATATGTGAGTCTGACATGGAAGCTGGATGGAATCATCAACTTTCATTATCGAAGAGAGGATGATAGACTGTAATGTAGCGCTGCAAAAAGTGAAATATAGCTAGAAACTAGGGCTTTTACATTGAATATGAACACACATTAATGGTTTAAATATTGATAAATTCACGAACTGGAGACTTCTAGAAGCCAACAATCGTTTCAAGATATATCATTTGACCTACTAAATTTCTTTGACAATGTTATGATCAAAAGACACATAGAATAATTGGAAACACAATATAAACGGGACAGAAAGGCTATGATGCTGCTAAAACACTGGTTTGGTTAAATGGGGATCGTTACAGTCAACCAAAGGGTTAAGTACGTGGGTGTACTGTTTACCTGCTTTCCTGTGCTATAAAAATGGAAGCCACTTATTGGGCTAATTCCTGGGTGGTGCCCTATGCACTAACCCACGTATTCAGCTGGGAAGCCAACAAAACACTGCCTCTCCCACAAGCTGTAGGTTTCCATGCAAAAGCTGGTAGTGATGCACCCCATTATTTGCCAGGAGTATGTTGACAATGTTTATGCACTCATGCCGTCTTCACTTAAGAGACCATTCTTGACCCATAGCTGAGTGCAGATACAAATTCAGTAACCTGATTGTTGAACTACTTCACTGGTGAAGCCCATCTGCTTGTAATATTACCATAGGGACAGAATTTAGGAATTAATTTAGAATTGTTGCGGGTGGCCCATTGCCTGCCTCCCACCAGGGAGGCAGAGGTCATAGTTTCGCCACCCTGATGGATTACCCATTGCTATATTTTGAGAACTCTACCTGCCTGGCGGAGATCTTTATCTTGACCCATTGTCATGACCACGACCAAATACTTTCACCTTGAGTGGTCGATAAGCAATCATGAAAGGTGTTCTGAGTAAGCAAAGGAAGCTTGTTAAATTCAAGAATTAACAGGGAATCATTGGCAATAGATACCAGGTCCCTTCCACATGTCCTCATAATATTGACTAGAAGGCACATGTAAATGTTGTAAAGGATGGAAGACAAGGAAAGCCCCTGCAGGACTTCACAGTTGACTGCCAACAGCTTGGAACGAACAGGCAGAAGAGTAAGAGCCTGGACTGGATCCTTCCTGTTTGAAAAATGTAAACCAGGGCTACCCCATGCACATCAATTATCACCAGACAGTGGAATAGGAAGGAATGGTTAACCATCCCAAAGGAAGTGGAAAGATCTAACAGGATGAGGCATGTGGGGTGATCTACATCTGGGGCCTGCCAACAATCATGCAGCAATGCTATAAATGCAGTCTCAGTTCCCATCCAGGTTTAAAGACCATCTATTTAAGGTCCAGGAGGTTCTTCTCTTTTATATATCTAGATAACCAGCAGCAAGATACTCTTTGTCAATCTTTTCTATTGCTGGGAATAGGGAAGGAGGTCAATAATTAGATTTGGTGCGTGTATCCAGGTTGGGATTTTTAGGAAGGTGCCTAATTATCTCTTCCCTCCAGCCTTCAGAAAGTACACCGGTGGAACTGCATTTTATAGAGATGACACCACTAGTATTACTGAGGTGGCTCTTGTTACGGCTTGTCACACGTGCTCGCCTGAACTTCCATCCAACTCTGGTCCCAGGCATTATTGGGTACTCCTTCCACCCCTTGCTCAGGTCATTACTAATCAGAATGTCGCCCATGTAGGGTGATAGATGTCATACCACAAAGGATTGTGGCTGTCACATGTGTAGTGCACAGACGTAAGCCTCCAGCCCCATCACCAGCACAGTCCATTCTATCCCCATGCAGTTACCCCAAAAGCCATGACCATAAGCCCCATCTGAGTGTCACACTTCTGCAGGATTTTAAGATCTACTGCACGATTTGAGGATCCCAGGATTTGAAGATCTACCAGAGGATTCAAGGATCTACTACAGGAGTGTTGTCCGTGACACTTCCCTAGGGGGTCCGCAGGAAGCAGTTTTAAAAGCATTGCAAAGTATCTTGTACAATTAGCAGTTTCCAAACAACAATAAAAGTGTCAAGATAACGCTAGTGATTAATGTACCTGCTGGAGAGAGATGAGAGTTTTGTCCAGTGGCATCTTTGACTTATCTAATGTAGCACAGAGGGTTAATATGCCTACTGCAAAGAAGGTGTACCATGCATTTTTTTTTAAAGTATTTTTTTTGCATAGTTCAGTGGCTTACTGCTTTTGTCACAGAGATTCTTTTGTTACTGTGCAGTTCATAAGTGACAATCGTAATCTAGCACAGTGACCTATAAACTGTCATCGAAGAGCTGCTTGCAAACTGCAAGGTACAAGTTAGTGACTTATGTTTTTTCCCAGTCTGATGCTGCTAAAACTGTGTATTTAGGTGGAAATGCATTTTTATTGTTAAAGTCAATGCTAACCACTGTGTTATGTTCTGAATCCTGACTTTGTGCTTCTTCAGACTCTTTAAAAATGCCTACAAGTATGAATGACATGGGAATTCTACACCTTGTAGTCCCCTTTGCCTTATGTAACATTTTCTCTACACTGATTTACATGCATGAGTCACTGTTTCTATATGTGTGTGTGATGTAAAGTACTCTGACATCCTACAATGGTATGAGAGATGCTATAAAAAATAAAATACATGTAACAGAGGGAGAGGCACTGTTGGAGGGTGATAGTGGGGGAATCATTGAAGAACTCCAAAAAAGATCATGGTGCATAGTAAGGTCCGCCACTTCAGAAACGCAGGGTTTGCACCATATTTACAAGAATATGGTGCAGCCATGTGTTTCCCCTGCGTTGGCGCTACACTTAATAGTGTAGTGCCAACGCAGGCACCCTTGCACCATAGTGCAAGGGTGTCTGCATGCAGGGGATGATTGCTTTTGTACAGGGAGGGCCCCCTTCCTGCACATAAACAATCTTGAAATGCTGTTTTGTCACTTCTGCTTAATGCAGCACACATGGAAGTTACAAAATGTAATTTTTTTTAAAGATTGTTTATGTGCAGGAAGGGTCACCTTCCTGAACATAAACAATCCAAGACGTTTTGCAAAACAAGGAGAAACAAAGCATTTCTCCTTGTTTCACCAAGATAAGACCAGGTTTTCCCTGGTCTTAATTATGGCTCTGCCTCCCATTTATGCTGCCCTTGTAAATTGGGAAACAAGAGGTCCTTCAAAAACAATGCAACATGCGATAAATATAGACCAGAATCGGCTCTATATCACTTATACAATGCCCAGCCGGACATTGAAGTTTTAATGATCAAATAGAATTAATTTCTGACATACAATTAGAATGTAGAGTGAGACACAGTCCTGTGTCCTTACAAACTAAACAGAAAGTGTAGACAATCAAACACAAAAAACATACATCAGGCTGAAGAATGAAGCTTATAGCCAGTACGAAATACAAGGGCAAGCTTTCTTAAAGGTACAATGACATGCACAATTTTTAACAAATGCGTTTAAAATGCATGTTTGTACATGGGGTCGACGACGTTTCGATCTATTCAACCAATACATAGATCATCATCAGGACTAGAAAGAGTAAAAGCCTGAATTTACAATTCCTGTACGAATGGAAAGGGAAAAAAATTAGAGAGAAGGGAGAGGTACATTAAAACCTAACAATACTGTGAGACAAAATAATGTCAGTAACCATGCACGGCATGCCATACGTGAGAAACACACCTGACAGCTGGTTGTTGATGCGAAGGTATTTGTATGACCGGTGAAGTGAACCGAATGATCGAGGCTAGCACACACGCTCAAGGCTGAGTTGGCAAAGTGCAAGGGACTAAGATGGTACGTAGTGAAGTGTGTGGTGAAACGCCAGATAGTGTTCGGTGAAGTAGTACATGATCACGCTAGCGAAAAGTCAAGAAGACATGAGGACTAACGGTGAGCCGGTAGCGTCGTGACTGGGAATGTAATTGAGGCGGGAAACTAACCCAATTCAGAACCGAATCGCTCCTAGAGTAGTTGCACAAGGGTCCAAGTAAGGAAGTGCTTGCGTGGATCAGCCAGGATATTACCAGGGGTTCAGCTGAAAACTAAGGACGGAAATCAATTACAACCAGAACAACCAGGGAAGGGAAGGGCGGAATGAAGGAAAATGGGCTCACCAATAGTTCGCTGCAACAAGTTGCGGGAATTCCAGGGAACGACCAACTTCCCAGCAGGGCGGCCTGAGAATCCTGGTTCGCCTGTGGAGAACCATAGCGCGGGAGTTAGGGGTGAAGGGAGCAGGGTCGTGAAGAGAGAACACACTAGCGCGCCGATACAGCACTTACCAGCATCAAGGGGAACTGCACGATCGCCAGTTGGTAGTGACTGGCTAAGCTAGAAGGTAGAAGAAGGCCTCCGGAGTCACGTGATGACGGACCAGGGTCATGTGACAGGAAGTACCGGCTGTGCTGGGACGTGATTACGTGAGTGAATGGACGGCGGCCATGTTGGGTCAGTGTTAGGTGAAAAGGTGAATTGGGAACCAGAACGAGGTTGAGTTAAAACAATACGAGGATTAGTTAAAACAGTATCGTAATTTCTACAATTGTCACAGGCAGTGAAAGAGGTTACAGAAGTTACAAAAATTGCAGAAGGGTCTAAATGAGAGAAAGCCAATCTTCATTCCTGTTTAGACCATTGCGAATTGTGTCAAGTTGAATGATAAGTTTCAGCTCTTCTTTGTTCAGGATTTGTGCCAGATCACCACCTCTTGGTGGTAGCTTGATGATTCGCAGAACAGTCCATTTGATCTCATTGTCCTGGTGATTAGCCTGTTTAAAATGTTCGACCAGTGGTGCGTTGGGGACATTACAGCGAATCCTGCTGCGGTGTTGACCAATCCTTGTTTTAATCTTCTGGGTAGTCTGCCCAATATAGTTTTTCTTGCATGGGCACTGGATCAAATAAATCACATTACATGTGTTGCAATTTGAAAAACCATTAGAATTAATGACAATGTCACCAAACGAAAAGGATTTACCTTCTAACGTCAGATCACATAAATTGCAGTTGCCACATTTTGCATGCCCCACCAGTGGCGTGAGACCCCAATATGAATTAAGAGTTGTGGAAGATGTTTTTTTGGGGATTGCTGCACGCACTAGGTGGTCTTTTAAATTGCGGTTTTTGCGGAAGGCAAATAATGGTCTTTCCAGATTAAGGCTGCCCGCATTCAATATGGGCCAGTGTTTCAGGACAGATTTGCGCACCTGGTTTGAGATGACAGAGAAGGTGGTGACACATACAATTCTTTTGGTTTCTTTTTTGGGGTTGGGTGTGAGCAGTGTTTCCCTAGGGCAATACCAAGCCCGTTTCTGGGCGTTGCGAACAAGACGTTTGGGGTAACCTCGAGCTTTAAGTTTTTCAGAAAGGACTGAGGCCTCGGTGAAATAATTTTCTTTAGAAAAGCAATTACGCCGAATGCGCAAGAATTGAGAGTATGGTAAAGAGTCCCTCAAGGCCCTAGGGTGATTACTCTCATATCGGAGCAGTGTGTTCCGTTCGGTGGGCTTCCTGTAGAGTTTGGTTAGGAGCTCACCTTCAGAGTGGTATATGGTCAAATCAAGGAAGGGAATGGATGAGGAGTCACTGGAGAGTGTGAACTGGAGGCCTAAACAGTTGTTGTTAAGCCAATGCTGGAAATTGGACAGTGAGTCAGTGCTATTGTGCCAGATTAGAAACACATCGTCTATGTATCGACGCCATACTTGGACGCCTGATATAAAGGGGTTAGTGGGTGACAGAATAGTGGTAGTTTCAATAAAATCCATGCATAAAATGGCCAAGTTCGGGGCAAAAATAGCGCCCATCGACGTGCCTTTAACCTGCTGGAAAAATATGTCATCAAAGCAGAAGAAATTCCTAGTGAGGCAAATTTCAAGTAATTTCAGAATGAATAGCGTGGGAACTCCATGCGGTCTCGGTCTAGAGTCAAGAGTTTGTTGAATAACTCTGAGGGCAAAGGGCTGTGGAATATTGGTATAAAGTGATTCCACGTCAAGGGTACAGAGGAGGTGCTCAGAAGGATCAAATGGAAGGTGTTCTATCAAATTGATCATGTCCATGCTATCTCGAATATAGCATTGAGTCTGGGGTACGAAGTCTTTTATAAAATAGTTGACATACTGGCCTAGCGGTTCTAAAATAGAGCCGCAACCCGAGACTATAGGGCGGCCAGGGGGAGAGGTGAGGTGTTTGTGTATTTTTGGAAGAGTGTAAATTACCGGTGTTCTGGGTGATTTGGCATTGAGAAATTGGAATTCTTTAGAGCTAAGAAAACCTTCATCTCTTCCTTCAATGGTAATTCGAAGTATAAGAGCCTGTAATTCATTTGTGGGGTCTCTAGGCAGTCTACAGACTCAATGCTATATTCGAGATAGCATGGACATGATCAATTTGATAGAACACCTTCCATTTGATCCTTCTGAGCACCTCCTCTGTACCCTTGACGTGGAATCACTTTATACCAATATTCCACAGCCCTTTGCCCTCAGAGTTATTCAACAAACTCTTGACTCTAGACCGAGACCGCATGGAGTTCCCACGCTATTCATTCTGAAATTACTTGAAATTTGCCTCACTAGGAATTTCTTCTGCTTTGATGACATATTTTTCCAGCAGGTTAAAGGCACGTCGATGGGCGCTATTTTTGCCCCGAACTTGGCCATTTTATGCATGGATTTTATTGAAACTACCACTATTCTGTCACCCACTAACCCCTTTATATCAGGCGTCCAAGTATGGCGTCGATACATAGACGATGTGTTTCTAATCTGGCACAATAGCACTGACTCACTGTCCAATTTCCAGCATTGGCTTAACAACAACTGTTTAGGCCTCCAGTTCACACTCTCCAGTGACTCCTCATCCATTCCCTTCCTTGATTTGACCATATACCACTCTGAAGGTGAGCTCCTAACCAAACTCTACAGGAAGCCCACCGAACGGAACACACTGCTCCGATATGAGAGTAATCACCCTAGGGCCTTGAGGGACTCTTTACCATACTCTCAATTCTTGCGCATTCGGCGTAATTGCTTTTCTAAAGAAAATTATTTCACCGAGGCCTCAGTCCTTTCTGAAAAACTTAAAGCTCGAGGTTACCCCAAACGTCTTGTTCGCAACGCCCAGAAACGGGCTTGGTATTGCCCTAGGGAAACACTGCTCACACCCAACCCCAAAAAAGAAACCAAAAGAATTGTATGTGTCACCACCTTCTCTGTCATCTCAAACCAGGTGCGCAAATCTGTCCTGAAACACTGGCCCATATTGAATGCGGGCAGCCTTAATCTGGAAAGACCATTATTTGCCTTCCGCAAAAACCGCAATTTAAAAGACCACCTAGTGCGTGCAGCAATCCCCAAAAAAACATCTTCCACAACTCTTAATTCATATTGGGGTCTCACGCCACTGGTGGGGCATGCAAAATGTGGCAACTGCAATTTATGTGATCTGACGTTAGAAGGTAAATCCTTTTCGTTTGGTGACATTGTCATTAATTCTAATGGTTTTTCAAATTGCAACACATGTAATGTGATTTATTTGATCCAGTGCCCATGCAAGAAAAACTATATTGGGCAGACTACCCAGAAGATTAAAACAAGGATTGGTCAACACCGCAGCAGGATTCGCTGTAATGTCCCCAACGCACCACTGGTCGAACATTTTAAACAGGCTAATCACCAGGACAATGAGATCAAATGGACTGTTCTGCGAATCATCAAGCTACCACCAAGAGGTGGTGATCTGGCACAAATCCTGAACAAAGAAGAGCTGAAACTTATCATTCAACTTGACACAATTCGCAATGGTCTAAACAGGAATGAAGATTGGCTTTCTCTCATTTAGACCCTTCTGCAATTTTTGTAACTTCTGTAACCTCTTTCACTGCCTGTGACAATTGTAGAAATTACGATACTGTTTTAACTAATCCTCGTATTGTTTTAACTCAACCTCGTTCTGGTTCCCAATTCACCTTTTCACCTAACACTGACCCAACATGGCCGCCGTCCATTCACTCACGTAATCACGTCCCAGCACAGCCGGTACTTCCTGTCACATGACCCTGGTCCGTCATCACGTGACTCCGGAGGCCTTCTTCTACCTTAGCCAGTCACTACCAACTGGCGATCGTGCAGTTCCCCTTGATGCTGGTAAGTGCTGTATCGGCGCGCTAGTGTGTTCTCTCTTCACGACCCTGCTCCCTTCACCCCTAACTCCCGCGCTATGGTTCTCCACAGGCGAACCTGGATTCTCAGGCCGCCCTGCTGGGAAGTTGGTCGTTCCCTGGAATTCCCGCAACTTGTTGCAGCGAACTATTGGTGAGCCCATTTTCCTTCATTCCGCCCTTCCCTTCCCTGGTTGTTCTGGTTGTAATTGATTTCCGTCCTTAGTTTTCAGCTGAACCCCTGGTAATATCCTGGCTGATCCACGCAAGCACTTCCTTACTTGGACCCTTGTGCAACTACTCTAGGAGCGATTCGGTTCTGAATTGGGTTAGTTTCCCGCCTCAATTACATTCCCAGTCACGACGCTACCGGCTCACCGTTAGTCCTCACGTCTTCTTGACTTTTCGCTAGCGTGATCATGTACTACTTCACCGAACACTATCTGGCGTTTCACCACACACTTCACTACGTACCATCTTAGTCCCTTGCACTTTGCCAACTCAGCCTTGAGCGTGTGTGCTAGCCTCGATCATTCGGTTCACTTCACCGGTCATACAAATACCTTCGCATCAACAACCAGCTGTCAGGTGTGTTTCTCACGTATGGCATGCCGTGCATGGTTACTGACATTATTTTGTCTCACAGTATTGTTAGGTTTTAATGTACCTCTCCCTTCTCTCTTATTTTTTTCCCTTTCCATTCGTACAGGAATTGTAAATTCAGGCTTTTACTCTTTCTAGTCCTGATGATGATCTATGTATTGGTTGAATAGATCGAAACGTCGTCGACCCCATGTACAAACATGCATTTTAAACGCATTTGTTAAAAATTGTGCATGTCATTGTACCTTTAAGAAAGCTTGCCCTTGTATTTCGTACTGGCTATAAGCTTCATTCTTCAGCCTGATGTATGTTTTTTGTGTTTGATTGTCTACACTTTCTGTTTAGTTTGTAAGGACACAGGACTGTGTCTCACTCTACATTCTAATTGTATGTCAGAAATTAATTCTATTTGATCATTAAAACTTCAATGTCCGGCTGGGCATTGTATAAGTGATATAGAGCCGATTCTGGTCTATATTTATCGCATGTTGCATTGTTTTTGAAGGACCTCTTGTTTTTCAAAATAGTAAGCACCCTGGGTCCTTCCTACCTTACGGGTTTCCCCTTGTCAAGCTTTAATATACTTGTAAATTGGGGGCAGCGTCAAAATCAATGGGTGTTGCGGTGGAAAGCCCACAGCAATGCCCACTGCCCACCCCTTTCACTTGAAGCATTGTGAGAAAGGGGGTCTTATTTACAAGGCACTGTTAAGCCAAGTAATGGGCAAGATGTACGACCTTTTTTGCGGCCGCAAATGGTAGATCCTCCCGTTTTCGGACGCAAAAAAGGGTAAAATGCATATACGAATTCTATTCTGCGAGTCAGTGACTCGCAAAATAGCATTTGCGACTCTCGCTATTAGGAAGGGGCGTTCCTTCCTAATAGCGACTCAATATGCGATGTACTGATGTTTTGTGGTTGCATTTGCAGCCGCAAAACAGTCGCAGTCTACCACCTTCTTCAAGTAGGTGGTAAACCACTCGCAAAGAGGAAGGGGTCCCCAGGGGATCCCTTCCCCTTTGTATGTGGGAAAATATTTTTTAAGAGCGGGCAGTGGTCCCAGAGACCACTGCCTGCCCTAAATAGAATGAAACTGATAAGTTTCATTTTTCTTTTTTTATATGCATCCCGTTTTCCTTTAAGGAAAATGAGCTACATTTGAAAATGGTGGTGTGCTGGTGACCCCAGCAGGCCTCCATCCCTGTGAATACTAGCCATTCCTAAAGGGGTCGCAAATTGCGCCTGCCTCATAAATATTAATGAGGCATGCACTTTGCGACCCCATTAGGAATTACATACAGTGTCTGAGACACTGTTGTGCATTCCAATCAGTGAGTCGCAAATGCACCGCAATTTGTGACTCGCTAGTTGACGGGTCGTATATCTGGCCCTAAGTGGCTTAACGCTGCCTTGTAAATAAGGCGAAGCCCCTATCGTCACAGAAATGTTGCAAAAAGTGCTGTTCCCATGGTGAGAGGGGCTTGTAAATATGCCCCTAAAATCCTTAGTAATTCGATTATTTGTTTTCTGTGCACACGTGTTCATTTTTTTCGAATTACTGTTTTAATGTTTGAAATTTAAATCCTAGAAATTGCTTGGGGGTCCCCGGATTCCAGTGGTGACTCAATGGGGGTCCTCTGGAGTCAAAAGTTTGGGAACCACTGTACTACAGGATTTGATGATACAGCAGCAAATAAAAGCCACTCCCAGGACTTCGCTAGATGCTGTGTCTCCTCGTAGTTGATGAAAGGAAGCTTCTTTTTGAACTCTGCACCTGCGTTCGTCTGCTGCTCAGTGTTTCTGGCTTTCCAGTAGAGGTTATATTCAAGCCAGATCTCTGGAACGCATTCCAGGGTGTTTTCAGTTCATTTCACTTCTTGAAATTCCTTCTGCAGTGTCACTTCAAAGACTAAATTGCATGTTTATTATTTGATGTCCAACACTGTCTTCAGAGGCCTCAAGTTAGTGATAACTTGCAAAAATGAAATATTACTTGTTTGGATCGCGTGACTCTTGTTGCGCACCTGTATTGTCCCCTGCACCTACATACTGGGATTCTGCCACACCTTTAAAGTTGTGCTGTAACAACAGTCTCTTTGGTCCTCTGTAGTGTTGTACACCGATCATCTGCAAACCTATAGTTTAGATCCATGCCTCAAATTGTGGAGCATTAGCAATTGCTATAGGACATTGGATCAAGGTCGGTATTGTGACGATTCTTTTGGCTCTAACAAGATAAAAGCACAATGCCATTGATATGTTGAAGGTTTACCATAGTACATCAGTTACTAAAGTAAATCTTGCGTATGTTTTATTTCCTGTAGAATGTTACCATTCTTGCAAAATCTGTGTAGATGAAAAAAACTGCATGTATTTTTAGTGTTTTAAAAAAAGTATATTTGGTCATAAAAAGCAGCAAAACATTTCATATTAATATTATGCCAGATTTGGTACAAAAGAGGGAGAAAACACTGCTCGATAAGTAGGGGAGCAACAATATAAATACACGTATAGAAAGAAAATAATACAAAAACAATTATCTAGATACAATAACCTAGATCAACCATCAAATATAGTAGCCCAGATATATTTGAAACGCTCTTACTTCTTAATCCCCTTCAACTTGGAGATATCTGCATCAAGCTCAAATTTCTGACTAAAGAAGTGCCCACCGTTTAGCAACGCTAAGGGGAGTGGTGCTAATCCATCTCTTTGCTACACACAGACGAGCAGTGATAATGGCAGTAGAAATAAAAATAGACAGTCTAGGGATATTGCTAGTCATATATGTTATCGTAATATTCTTTTCAGATATCTGTAGATCTAACCCCAAATGCTGGGAAAGAGGCCAGATATGTTAGACCAATAAAAAATCAGTGATGGGCACCCAACAAACATATGCACAATATCTCATAATTAGGGCTCCCGGTTTTATGGTATTTATTGTCTTGAGCTTTTCATCTGTATTTATCCATATTTATTTTTTGCTAATTTTATCTGCATTTATCCATTTTTATTTTGGGTTTTGTGAGACAAATGTATTTAATCAATAAAAGTAAACGTTTATCTGAATATATGACATATTTTAATAATATGAAGTCCCACAGATGATAAATCAATACACATTCATGAAAATATGACATTTTAGTATCAACCTTTCCTTATCTACTCGAGTTAAAGCCTCAGAACAATAATTTCTTTATTTTTGAACTGCTTAATTGTCAATCTTCATAGCTATTGGCCTGACAGTTATGACTTAAGGTATTTAGAATCACTCAAAAAAAGAGACTGATTTCTGTTTTTATCCACATTTACATATCAATAAAGACAGTAAAATAAATGGTTTCTGTCTAAATTTATCTGTAAAAATTAGTAAAAACGGAAACAGGGAGCCTTACTCATAATGCAGTCCAATGAGCAATCTATTAGTCCATTAAGTAAGGATTCCAGTGAGGTAGATCCAATTTGGTTTATTGTTTATAAAGTAAGATCTTCAACAACACAAGGTGAGTGACGTTATGAAGCACAGCCTACACATGTTTTGTCACACAAGTGACTTCTTCAAGGCTGCAAGAATTTACAGTACAGAAACAGACCATCAAAAATCATGTATTCTAAATCACAATACATATGTCAATGACAGGAACTGAAAAACCTTAAGAGTAAGACAATGAGACTACAGATAAGTCTTGATTCTCGTAAATGAGAGTACATAAAGTGATGATCACCCAAATGTGTCCTTGTGACAGACCAAAGAGAAAGGAAGAGGAAGATGAAATACATGGATAGATAAGTTGAAGTACTATTCAGTGTGATAAACAGAGATGACAACCTATCACCATGATGTCATCTATAGATTCAGTGAGCATGAACATGTAACATGTACCCATCACCAAGATATGGTGATAACCTAAATTCATGCACACAAACCTCAAACTACGATCAAAATCACAAAATGTTTAGAAAGGTCAGTCAGTCAGGTAATTTAATGTCCCAATTGGTGTCCAAAAAGACAAATATTTTCAAGGAGATATAAGTGGACCAATAGTAATCAGTTTATTGTATCTCAAGATATGAGAAGAGAATAGTTTTAAAAGACGGAGTGAACTAAAGCTTACACTAGTAAGAAACGTCAACCAATCATTGGTTATCTTTCTATACAGTGAAATCGATGATCGTATGTTTTCAATGAAAGTGAAGTATTACTCAGTGTAAACCGATAACTGTTTAGGCTGTATAAGATAAGTAAATAAATTGAGGCATGTTAATAAACACTGCGGAAAATTCCACACATTTGTAAAAAATATGTGTGAAACCGATGAACCCACCTGAAGGTGCGTGCAATAGTCAACTGACACCTACAATTTGTGTTCAAATTATCGCTGATTTTCTGATCCAAGTCTTACAATGCTACTCAAGTGGCTATATTGTTGGAAAAGTAAAGAATATGTCATTTACATAGTTTCAAAATAAGGGGTATTCAAGGTTGTAATAGTGGCCCATAGGGGAATATGACCCACGTACCCATCTCAAGAGAAAAAAAACAGTGTGGTGTTGGGCCCTGTTTTATAAGGAACCTGATTATTAAGGTGAGACCAAGGACCTGGCAAAGCCGGCAGCATAACCAGTGAAGACTAGGAAGAAGACCCTATCTAAAGTGGAGATTCAGTAAACTGGGACTTCGCACCCATATGCTTATAAAAATACTATGTTCTTCTATAATAAATCTATGAATATAGCTATTCTGGTCTGAGTCGTCTTTGTACCCCGTTACAAGCCACTTGGTGACTTGTGCAGACAATAATATTATACCCCAATTGCATTAACAATGCCTCATCTTTATACGCAAGATGCATTTCTGTTAAGCTGAGAATCTGTGGTTTATAAGGGCAGATCTCTTCTCTGATGAAGCATCACTTTAGAGAGCAGTTAACCCCGCCACATTACAGCACATTAACTTACATTGTGCCATACTATATTTGTAAAGGTCTCAATTTCAGCAAAATCCCCCCTACGGTCCATCCTAGTAGCTGTCTCACTAACACAAGAAAAACAAAACATTTTAATTCAAGACCATACCAATTCATTTTTTCTTTTGCACCCACCCAATTATCCATCCTCAAAACGAACCAAACCTCTGTGACCCAACTGTGACCCACAGACACCCTTCCAACAAGCAAGTACCCAGTGTCTTCCCCAGGGAAAAAAATCATCCCTCCAATTGGCTATCAGACCTCATAGACAGCCATTAGTGTGGCCCTGCCCTTCTGTCCCGCTTCTGCAGAGAAACAAAGAATAAGCAAAAAGAACCCCTCCATCATAGCAAAAATCAATACCCCCTTAAAAAGATATCATCTGAGTGCTAGAGCCTACTCATTACAGTAATCGTAGTCTATAAGGAAATAATGCCATTTATTGCATCCAGCAATTGTTGGGTATAGCTGTGACTCTTTAGAACTTTAGAGTCTTTCAGATTGATGGATATCTCCAGATAACTTTGACAAAATAAATAAACACTTCAAGCAGAATTTTAAGTGGATGTTCCTTTTACGAACCCCGACATTTTCATACAAATTAAATCATTTCAGTGCCCTAAGCCCTAAGAAAGCCAGGCTAATAGGCCACTGTTAGGGGGCGAAACACGTGTTGGCTGCATCATTAACCTTTGCTATTTTGGTTTTTACTTTTCCTTTGTTCTGAAAGACTCTGAAGTTCTAAAGAGTCACAGATATACACAAAAAGTAATGGATGCAATAAATGGAATTATTTCCGTATAGACTACAATGTTTTTACCTGTACTGGGACATCTCTAAGTCTTGCAAACGAATGGGGAAGGGGTCTCCCATTGCCGAGGACAAGTAGCCCACTACAAACACCCTCTATTACATGCAGGAGCGCATAATATCTGGACCATTTGTCCCCTTCTTCTCTTTCATTACAGTAATTGCAGCTATCTTGCCATTGCTTAGGAATTCTAGCATAATTATCTTCATTAGTTCAGATCTGTATTTGACAGCCTGCACTATTTTTAAGTGTGCCGGTTCCTGCAGAATGAAATGAGAACAACAGCTGATGCTTTCAGATATATGACCTACCTCACTAGGAAAAAAATATGCCAAAGTTGGTCTTGATCTAGAATTGTTCACCTTGGCACAGACCCTCTTACGAGAAAGCAGTAGCTGAGGGGCTCTTTGTATTTAGCAGTCCAAATCCCAATCTGATAAGTCAGGGAAAGCATGTTGAAAAACTTGAGTCATAAATTTACGTGGGTCATCTCCTTCTTTTCCCTTGAGATTTCCCAAAACCTTGAGGTTATTCCATCTCTGTCAATGCTCCAAGTCCTCCAGCTTGGACTGCACCAACGAAAATCTGATCTGATGTTCCCTAACTGCTTTTGCAGTCACTGTTCCCACTGCTTCAGAATCCGTTGCCCTCTGTTGCAGCTCAAACATACGAGAAGTTAGCATAGTCACTTTTCCAGTTATTTAAGACAAGGTCTGATGCAACATTGTGTTATGAGCTCTAACCTGAGAATAATGTTGCATTGCTTCCAATCAATGCTTTTGTATGAGTTAATCAATAGTAGCAAGCAGGGGCTCAGCTTCATCCATGGTTTTCCTAACAGTGACAGATGCACTCATGACCTTATCTACCTCTGCTGCCCAATTATGAGCAATTCAACCCGGGGCAGCTGTTTGAACCGTGTTAGTATTAGTATCAGTGGAAGTACACCCCCCTCATTTACCGGCTCAGAAATAGCAGATAGCTTATCATGCTGGTTAATGCTGATTAATATGTGGCCATTGCCTTCTTTTTTTTTTAGAAGATCCAATGCCTTATCAGATTCTCCTCAGGTTGTGCTGTTTCTGCCTTACTGGAGTTGCTATCCTTAGCTGTCGAGGGTGATGAAAGAATCTCTTGAATGTCAGTGTGTGACTTCCCACCGTGTTCATTTAAACCAGTGCCAGTTGATTTAAGTGAAATATCATCTCATGAATTCTGAGCTGTGACACCTATGAGCTCTGTGGGCGCATTTGATGAATTGCTTGCCATCTCTCTCCAAAGAAAATTGTTTACTTTTCATTAGAGCAGTATTATCCTGGAGAGGCAGAAACTTGTCTTCAGAATGTTCCTCACTGACATCCTCTGAACTGTTAGAGCCTGCCACTGCCTAAGCCGAAGCCGTAACTCCTCCGCCCCCGTTGATACAAAAGTCTTTTCTGTCTAGCCTGTAACTGAGACGGCAGTGGTAGTGTGTGATACATTATTTCCAGAAGGAGTGGTCATTCAGTAATCCTCTCCAGAGCCTGCAACAGCGTATCTAGTGAAGGCAGCTTGAGTGCCAGAGCCAGGCAGTTCCATCCGGCAGTCTCTAACTGCCTCTCGAAGTGCCTCTTTAATTGGAGACACCACCAGAATGGACAGACCTGAATCATCCCTAAAAAGTGGACACATATGCTGGAGTCATTGATAAGAGCTTCAAAATGGGGTGCCCAATCTGCGTGGCAGAATGCTGGTCTATCTCCACGCGGGAACCCGCACTACTGACATGAACATCGGCCGATCTAGGTAGCTGACGTCCACCACGGCTGCAGCAATATGCACCGGTCTTCATTAGAATCACGACCAGCTACAGCAAACAGATTCTCCAGTGGCTCAATGGCACGTTTGATGGAGTCCGGGAGCAGAGCAGCCTCAGTAGGATCTTCACACCTTCTTTGTCAAATTTGTAGTCCGAGAACAGTTAGAAGGGGAGATTTCCAATGGCCATTCAGAAATCTCACAAAGCTGAAGAGGGAGACACAGTATGCACTCACAGCAAGCTCAGTCTGCGGTCATTTTGTTGCACCCTGCGTGTATTTTTAGTTGATGTAAGAGCTTCTGTTTGGTGTAAAAACGCTGTTGCTTGTGAAAGACTGCAGAAAATTCAAGAGAACCGCCATAAAATGAGAGGAGCTGTGTGATTACAAACCAACAATATCTTTAGAATTCTTTCTTATCCCTTACCCCCCTTGTCCACCATCTTGGATATGTTCATTACTGTTCAATGTGTTCACATCATTCATGCAGCAACATTCAGATCTACAGGTTAGCGACGACTTGAGACTGACAACCCTAACATTGTAAGCCAATACTGGGTAACCTCATCAATAGAACCAAGGAAGACAATATTGATAAAACATGTACAGTGATAACTAGTGGCCGGTCTTGTAGCATCCCCACCATTAATTTCCCATACTCATAGATAACAGGTGGAGGAAGATTGCCTCCATCCAGAGTTACTGTAATGTAAATCAGCTCTATCTTGAGTACCTGAGGAAACTTGTCAAATAAATCCTGATATGTGGAGAATGGCAGTACTGATGCTACTTGAGTTGGTCAGATCATAGTCACTTAAGCTGACATGTTGTTGAGATTGGGAACTGCGAGATCGTTATCTATAACAGATGAGAACATTACCTGAAAAGTATGCTGTAAATAGTGCCTTAACCATTCATTTTAGGATGATTGAGCAGCCTCTGAAAGATGAATGCCTCAATTATGTTCAGCTTGTCATACCACAGGTTTCTCAGTTATGAAGTTTCAGCAAACCAGAAGTTATCAGGCCTTTGAGGCTCATTACCCTTCTTCACCAAAGGAAGAAACTGATCAAAGTTTGCAAAAGGCAATCTGCTAAAGTGTGGGTCTGCACCACTGGGTTGTTTTAGTTAAGTGAAGAGTCTCCCTGTCCAGTTTATTCCAAGACCAGCTGAGATTAGCCCTTGGGTAGCAATGGAGCACTGAACAATAAGCAAGAGCCCTACAGGATGCTTGTTATATTATGTTATGTTTATTACGTTATGTTATGCAGATTTATAGAGCGCACTATCTCCTGGAAGGGTATCTTGGCGCTGAGCAGTTGTAAGTCTAGCCACACCTAGGGCCTAGTGGGACTATTCAAAAAGCCAGGCATCTAGCTTCTTGCAGAATCCAAGAGGTGAGGAGGAAGGTCTTATGTGTAGCGGCAGGTCATACCATGCTTTATGAGCAATTTAAGAGAAGGCTCAACTGCCAGATCTGTTTTGTGTATGCAAAGGATGTGTAAAAGTAGAAGTAAGGACGAGCTGAGGTGCAAAACACTTACTAATTAGACAAAATGCGGTATTAAGATGTTGCAATAGGTGTAAAAGCTATTCATCAGCATTGAATCGCATTTAGTTGAGTGCACGTTAAGGTTCAAAATCATCCTTGGCGCACGGCAGCATGAGCTCACAATTTTTTAGTAGGACAAACCATAATTGAGTGTAAAATAATTTGTAGATGCAGAATCACAATTTTTACAAAGTAAGCAGAATTGTGGTACTATATTTAGGTGTAAATGACATTTAGGTGCAAAAGGGCAACATCTTCAGGAGTCTGAAAACCTTTTTAGGAGCACAACTCACATTAGGAGCAAAACATATCTAGGTGATAATTCATATTTACATGCAAAATTGTTGTAGGTAAAGCATCAAAGGGAGCGTTGAAACACTTTTAGAATCATAAATGTGAGTCCATTGCAGTTCATGGATGCTGTGCATCAGAGTATATACAGTGCAATGAGAAACTATTTTGTCAGTTGGACTAATACACCTAATACCCTATAGCGAGGGCTTTGGGAATTATGCAATGCTGCTGCAATTGTAATTTCTCCATGGTTATTTATTTACCACATTTGCTCCTTTATGTTCCTAGTGCAGTATAATTTGCTGTTTTCAATGTAAAAAAACATTCTAGTTCAAACAGTTGAAAAGTTTCTAAAAAAGGCACCATCAGTGGTGTCGTGCAGTGGCACACTATTTGCAAAGGTTAACTGGTCAACTTTTATTTCCTAATTGCTGCATTTAGTTGTTCCACTGATACTACTGAGGTGAAGCTTTTAACCAAACCGAATTAATATGCCACACGTTGCCACATAATTTGTCCTTGCTCCATAATTTAGTGACTTCACTCACATAATTGGCGTCCACATTTATGCATAATTCCTCTGGCCAGAACTAAAATGTAAATAATACTTTCTTCAAGCAATGGCTGAAAGACCAACTTTAAAAGAATCAGTCGCTACTGGAGGCTTAACTAATGCCCTTACAGTGTTTGATTTTGGTGCGAATAGCAGCATGAAAGATCTGTCAGACAGTTAAAACCGTCTTCAGCTAGAACTGGATAAAGTTTAGATCTGAAATCAGCTGTGTAGTACTACTGAATATCGCCACCAACAAAATTGTGGTACAAGAATATCGAGGACAGAATATCGAGGGACAAAATATTGAAACGTGAGTACATATAGGGAAGTATAGATTTACTACTACTAACTCCACATCTAGGTGCCTTGAAGATATATGTACCGCATAGGTACATCTATGTGAAGTTAGGTATAAAGATGTAGACTTAACTCTGGATATTTTATTTTTGATATTCTGTCCTCAGTATTGCCTCCCATTGATATTTTTGCTTCCATATTCAGGGGACAAAGCAAATCTGGCTACTATGAGGAGGTCTCAAAAGCAAAACAAAATTAAGGCCATAGAAATATAGTCATGGGGCGGACCACTAAGCTGAACTCAGATCAAAAACCTATTAGCAGACTTTGGCTTACTGATATTTGCACTGTGTGAAAAACCAGACATACCATAACCATTTTAGAAGAGGGAAGACGCACTGGGCCTCATTTACAAATAAATAATGCAGCACGGCGCCACAAGCCATTTTGCTGTGCTGAGTTGCATCATTTTAAAAGCACGGAGATGGTTGTATTAACAATACGACACATCCGTGTGCTTTGCCCTGCACTGGCGCACAATTGGCTGCCATGTGCCAGTGCAGGCACTCATTCGGCAGCACGCATAGAAAGAGGAAAAAACGAGGAGAAATAGAAGTATTTCTCCTAGTTGCGCCACTCCTTTGCTGATTCTGACGCATCCCCAGCTTTACAAAACTTTGCAAATCTGGGAATGTGTCAGGTTCTGTGGATGTTGCATGAAAACACCCAAGGCAACACCCATTTAACGTCCCTTTTACACAGAGTATTGCATCAAAGGGGCCAATAATTACAAGGCCATGAAAAGTGACGCTTTACACGGCCTTGTAAATATGGGCAGGCACACTGGCCCCCAGTGAGTCAAAACAAGTGAAGCACTGGCGGCGCAGTAGCCTTGTCAATGAGGCCCAGTGCGTGGAGCCGGGCTGCTGAGCAGAGCTGTACTCACACTTCAGCAACGCATAATAACCCTTTTTACGACTCCGCTGAATACAGCAGACGCTCTACCGCGGCGGCCTAAAATATTTAGAATAGGTCAAATGAATATTGAAAGCTCGTGCCACAATCTCGCTTCTGCCATTTTCAACCCTGTGTCTGGGAAAAAAAATTAATCGCCTTTGAGGAGGTCATACAGGGCGGGAAAAGTTGGAAAATGATGGACTGAAAAATAATAAATGGTGAAATAATTTCTGTCTGTCACACTGAGAGGAAGGAGGTGTACAGACGGTCCAGATGCTGTTGCGTCACCAGGCCTGCTCGCTGCGAGGAAGATTGGATTAGTGGCATCCGTGTCCACTAATGGACACACTCCGTGGTCTTTAGAGCTTCATTTACTGGGTTAATAATGCTTTGCCTCAGTTCCTTCGCAATAAAAAAAAAACGTGGAGAAATATTCTAGGCAGAGTCCGCAGTCAGTGACACGAGTAATACCGAATTCATCACAGACAGACCTCATATCTCATTACCGCTGAAGAGTCGCCCCCGAGGCATGGCGGCGCGGTCAGGCCAAGCCCATCATGTGGAGCTGCTCAGGTATATTGTGAAATGATTTAATGCGATAATAATGTCCACTTTGCGAGATAGATCATGCGTTTTACAGTGGGTGATGGTTAATGAATGATGCATTAGCAAACACCACTAAAGCGTTATTGGGGAAATGTAAATGAACAGACACCAGCTCCTTGTTCTGCTTTAGCATACTAGAAGAGAAATGGAATCTGCGAGTTTTCTTAACTTAGTACATTTTTGATGGATTTTTTTCACATTTGTTTCCCTTTTTTTGTACCCTCCCCTTATTCCTCACATCAGCCCTCCCTTCGTTTCCTCCCTTCAATTCCCTTCATCACTCCTGTTATTTCCTCTCCCCTAATCTCTCTCTCGTCTTTTGTTCTGTCTATTGCTGTTTTAGTTGTTCATTTACTGTTTGTATATCACCCTCGCTCAATGTTTTTATTCTTTCTCACTTTCTGTGCACATACATTGGGGCATATTTACAATAACTGGCGCATCCCTGCATATCAGCAGGGATGCGCCAGTTATTGTGCGCCACAGCTCCGCCACCATGGATGCGCCGCATTTACAATGCGGCGCACCATGAGGCAAAAACGGCACAGATGCGTGACGCATCTGTGCCGCAAAAGTGGCGCATTGCTAGATTTGTGTCGCAAGCGCGACGCAGCTCCAGCAATGGTCTGGGGGGCACTATCTTGCTAATGCTGCGTCAATCCTTACGCCTGCTTCAGGCAGGCGCAGGGTTTTGACGCAGCATGGGCCTAAACGTGACTGAGTGAAATCTTGTAGATTTCACTCAGCTACTTTTAGGAGGCGTTCCTGCACCGGAACGCCCCCCCCCCTCCCCCTGCGCAGGAACGCCTACATGTGGCGCAGGGCATTACACCGTGACGCATCTCCCAGATGCGTCACGTTGTAAGTACCCCGCACCATGGCGCAGGATTTGCGCCGCCGCTGCGTCACAAAAGTGACGCAACGGCGGCGTAAATGAGGCGCAAGGGGCCTGTAAATCTGCCCCCTGAATTTTCTATTTCTTTCTCTCACACTGCGTCCTTTTTTTCATTATTTTTTTCTCTCCTTTTACTTTTTATTGATCTTTCGCTTGCTCTTTTGTGCTCTCTCTATGGTATCGTAGAATACCGTGGACTAAGTATTGGCGTCCAAAAATATCATGTCCTAAATATTATTTGCGAAAATATCGCCTCATTCTTGTTACTATTAGAAACTCTACACCCAAAAGAGTAATATTTTTGTAAACAATATTGAGGCCATGATATTTATGTCAGATTATTTTTTGTTATCAATATTCTTACATACATCCCAGTCAAGAGATCACACTTCTCTATGCCACTTTTTTCCTTTCTCTTCCTCTCTCCTCTTGTCCACTGTTTCACTGTGCTCTCTCATTTAACTCATTTACTTCCATTGATTCCTTTCTCGTCCTGTTCTGTTTAGCACTTTAATTAATTCAGCAGCACACATAGAAAGAGGAAAATGCCTCTCAGGATTGTTCTTGTACCTTCCTGCACAAATACAATCCTGCCTACGACACAGGCACCCTTGCACCATTGTGCAAGGGTGCCTGTGTTGGCGCTAAACTGCCAAAACGACGCTAGTGCAGGGACAGAAGACAGAAATGTACCATATTGGATAAATACAGTGCATCCCTGCCCTTTCCCTGTGATGCCCCAAAGTCTCCAAGTTCATTTGTGACCGCATCACTCCTCAGCTGAATGCACAACAGCAACGCTCAAAACAAGAACATGCTTGACATTTTTTCATTCAAATCCTTGGTATGGAGTCAGAAGATTTGCCTTTCTTGAACCATCCTTCTGAAACAGCTGCTATAGTAGCTGACTGTCACCTCCAAACTCTTTGTCTTCCAAACACAACCTTGGTTGTTCCCTAAAAACATGTGGTTAAAAATCCAACAACCTTGACTTCTCTCCCCGCTATCCCTGTTTCTCTACCACCCGTCTCCTCCAGGTGCCTAGAGGCATCTGCAATATGTTCAGCAGTACAAATGCCCTACATGAATAAACACAAACAAATTCCATCTACCCAGTTTTGATTTCTTTTCATTCTTCCTTGTCCTTATGTTATTCTATAAGCTACTTATTTCCAGCTTCACCTTCCTTCCTTGATATTCAATATTCTGCCTTTCTTCATGTTACAGGAAAAGGTGATGTTGCAAATGCTCAAATGCAAGCTGAAATATGTTGTTTTAAATCAAATGAGAATCAATGAAAGTGCAAACCCGAACACAAACTTCTCATGTGTTGGCCCAGCTTATTAGATAAAGCCGCTCACCCTGATTTGATTTATCTAGCAATACACTGCTGAGCTGCGAAATTAGATAATATGGGCATACTTACCATTTTTACTATACACAAAGCAATTGCATTCCATTCTTCACAATCATTTTGGCTGTGATAAGATGGCAGTGACTGAATAGGGTAGGATGCAAATGTACATTTAGTTTACATATGGCTGGTGTTGCCGTTTGCCTTACAATATTTTGCCCGTAGCTGGTGTTTTGGGCACTCTCGAACATGCAGTCACAAAGTAGGACAAAACATGTAGTCACTAGCGGCATGCCTAATTCTATATTTGATTATATGTTTTGTAAATCATTAGAAATTATGCGGGCCTGATTTCGCGTATGGCAATATTTACTCTCTTCATCCGGGTAGCGGGGCACATTATGTCTGTGACCCTGATGAATAGAGGAATGCCATATTTTGCAATCGCTCCTGGGATGGAGGTTATCTCTCTGCGTGCCCGCGGCTCCTCTGAAGGCACTGCAAGTGTGGTGACTAGCTGATCAGGTTCATCGCACAGCAAACGTTTTGGTTTTCCAAAAATAAACCCCTGAAGCAAATTGGGCCAGTTTTGAACTTGTAATGGCACACTCTATAAGTGTTTTGCAAGGTATGGAAGCCTGCACGGATTTGAACTGTTATATATTTACATAGGAATCGGGCGAGGAACACCACCATTTTACATGTTCATGTTTAAAGTTGACATCTTTCTTAAATGTTGACTGAAAGGGATTTGCTTCTACTTACACTTCTTCCTAGGCATATTATCAGGGGCTTCAGGCATTCTGTACCAGGCTTAAGTTCACAGCGCAAAATTTGGATGTTTGTTTTTGTCCTCTCTGTAACAGCCCTGCAAAGATAGAATCAATAATGACAGCCTGACTGTGGCTCCAGTATGGTAACACGGGTGAAGTTTATTATACAAACTACACCAATCTTTTGTTTACGGAGAGGAGCATTTTGCTGTCACTGCCAAGGTCACCCCATGCTGGAATT
Source organism: Triturus cristatus (assembly GCF_964204655.1). Taxonomy (NCBI): domain Eukaryota; kingdom Metazoa; phylum Chordata; class Amphibia; order Caudata; family Salamandridae; genus Triturus; species Triturus cristatus. The sequence goes on from NC_140588.1 coordinate 385,508,283, forward strand.
TGAGCCCAGCTGAATCCTGTTTACCTTATTAAGAAGGACGATGACCTGCTCTGCACAATGGGCTCCCAGATGAAACATGCCCACAGGTAACTGGGGAGTTAGATCACCCTAGGATATTCTGGTAGATTTGCACCACCTAAACCCACTAGGTTAGGAAGCGCTAGGTAAGAGTATAGGCATGATTATACATGTATGTTATAATCAATGATAGCGCAGAAATTGATAAACAGTTTAACCCTTCAACTTACAACAGACATCTCCAACTCTGTGCCAACTCCGTTTCTTGGTCGACAGATCATTGCCACCGATTAGAATGGAGCACAAATCAAAATTCAGCAACGTTCAGCAGATTTAGAGTTCAGTCAATGATGAGAAGTATGGTAATGTTTTAAAAGTTTTATATCTCATTAAGAGAGTAGTAATAATTTTGTTTTTTATTCAGATTAGTCAGATATATCCAGTTACAGAAATATCAAGAACAATTTGGGTAGAGACAGCATGAAAAATAACAGCATGTTCCATAAAGGAAATTGTCCCTATCTTAATGTAAATAACCTATCCTAGCATGAAACCCATAAGGAGTTCCTTGTAGAAAAGAGTAAGTATTTTGAGCAGCAAGCTAATAGTCGCAAGAAAGCAAATGCCTCATTAAGAGCAGTTCTAGAAACTCAGCCGAGTTTCCAGACAGTTTTAGTAGCCACTGTCAATCCAAGTAGAAGGAAATTTATCACAGCAGTAGCTATAATTTGGCATAAAGAAAATAAGTTTCCTCGTGATAGGTAAGGAAGACAAGAAAATTACCATTAACAGTAGCTTACAGTAATTCAGGCTAGCACAACCAAATGCTAATGCGCATGACAGCATAGGTGTGCATAGGATGTATTGAATGCCGTAGTTCTCTAACTAGAAGCACGTACTATATAGAAAGCACAAAACATATGTTGCTAAAAAAGGGGCTTAAGTCATTTCGAGCTATTGAAGAAGGATCTATTGATGGTCTGTCTCCCTTCCTTTTGTTTCCCACGGTAAACGTCCATGTCGACATGATGTTATTTGAATGTGGCAACAGCGTATTACAAAAAGATACATCTAGGAAGGTTCTCATGAGAACCTTTGCAAACCTACTCTGTTAGTTGTTCAGTGCCCCATTATGTAACAATAGACTGCTCTGTTAAATGAAACATTAATATCCAGCATGTTCTGGTTAGATCACGAGAAACATTTTCTTCAACAATCCTTAATTCAACTAAACATTTTATTTATTATAACACATAGGAGGTGACTTGATCTAATATGAATAAATCCTATGGTGTGAGGAACAGTAGTAGCTTCTATAGAGTGTGGATGGTGGGGCGGGGGAGCAGAGAGAGGAAATACAAAGAAAAAAGAGACTTACCTGGGTGCCACCGGGTGCCGCCGCCTCTCCTCCCATTGTCTTCTGTCGCAGCAACAGTAATAGGCCTGGGCTAAAATTCCATTCCGCTCGCGGAAATTGCGATAATTTGACATTTTCGCGTTCCGCGGAGAGCGAGAAAATGTCAAAATTTCCGCAATCCGCATTTTACCGGAAATTTTTTGCTTGCTCGCGCCGTAAAATAATACATTCTCGCGTGCGCGCGATCGCCTTACCTGAATCCCCGCGTTTGCCGACAAGATTTCCCGATCCGGTCGCGTTCTCCACGAGATGTTGGATTGTTGGTAGCCATTTGCGCTGTCTCGCGACAGTTCGCGCCCGCAGTAACGTCATTCGGCGCGCGATCACGTCTTTCTTCTCGCGATCATGCACCGCGAGACAAGTGAAAACAAGATGGCCGCGCCCGCGAGCAACCGCATGGGTAAGTTGACGAGCTGCGACCATGCAGAAAATACCGCGAACGGGCGGGAAAAAAACTTCCGCATCTTCACGATATTTCCGCGTGTTTGCGGAGATTTTTAACATTTTCGCTATAATTTGCGAAAGTGAATTTCGCAAATTCCGCCCACCCCTGAACAGTAAGCATACAGCCTCCCAGAATCCCCTGTCCAATCACAACGCTGCCTTACTGCGGCATTGTGATTGGTCCGAGCACCACAGTTCGGCACTCAGGCAGTGGCTTGGAGGCTGCGCATGTTCCTCATCAGGCTGTGTAATGCAGCCTGGTGGGGAAGATGGAAAGTGCTCAGGACTGTTTGGCAGGCCCAAGAAGTCATGCAAAATTAGGCAGTGTGTTTAACACTCCTTCCCCTGCTCCCTGCACTGGCTAGTCCAGCCCCATCCCACCCGCCCCCAAGCAGAAAGGTAAACAAAAATGATAAAAACATTAGTTATTATCATTTTTGTTAGCCTTTTTACACTGCTCGCTGAGCAGTGGGGTGACCACCTCCGCTAAGGCGGAGGAGCGGCTGCTGGTGAGGAAAGAAAGAACTTTCTTGAAACAGCAAATTTTCTGACATTGACAAGCATTACAGTTAAATAATAGAATAAATCAGCCGTTCTAAAAGGCATTATTTTATTAAAGGGAAAGAGAAAGGAGAAATAGAAAACAATATGAGGCCTAGTCATGGAAATGGAAGATGTATGGCGACTAATAAGCTGCAGTTTGTTATTGCACACTTAAGAAATGCAAATTTTCCTATGGTTTGTCTGTGTCAAGCATTCTCTTTGATATTGTCAAGATATAGTTTATCACCCGTGTAAAGTTAATATTGTCTAAAATGTTCTGCTCTATCAAATCCCTCCCTCTGATAATTTTCTAAATCATCACACAACTATGTTTCACATATGGGTTCGATTTAGAGGGCACTTTTGCCGTCAGTTGAGTTTTGTATTTTCCTTTTCTGACCTCTAAATTTCAAAGATTTCATGTAATCGTCATTCCTCATCCCCCTTAAACCCAAATCCTTTTCATATAATCTTCACTGTAACTTTTCCCTTCTTTTACGTAGTGCATTTCTACAGCTCAAGAACAGAACATATTATTATTGGCATCGGAATAGCATTCAATATCCCCTTCCCAGCTGTGGAAAACCAGTTCTCAATTGTAGCAATCCCTTTCCCAAACTTTTCAAACAGACTTGGTGTTTCCAATTCACGTATCTTAGGTGCTAAGCCTGAAATGTTCTTTGCAAAGCATTCTATTTCCTTATGCTCATCAGGTATGTATGTGCAGCAGTGAGTTAGTTTGAGCATCCTGCAGACTCTATTCTTTTCTGTAAGTAAGATGTCTAATGCAAGTCGGTTCTGTAAAACCATTGACCGTATAACAACTAATTCTGTATTAATAACAAGCAAAGCTCCAGATGTACTTTCTGCCATCTTGTCGACAACTGTCAATAGCTTTCTGATCTTTGTGTCCTTCAAGATGCGCCTACAGGTGGAATGGCTGCTCCAAATATATCTCCTACTAGTCCAGTTCCTGTGTTTGTACCGCATTTCTATCTATGTGTGGGTGTTAATGTTAATTTATCTAAACTCTTTAGACAATACATCTTTGGAATTAGTATTCCTAAATACAAATACCTTCCCAATCTGCTGGCAATAAAAAGTCAGCATTTTGTCCAAAAATTTAATAAACTCCTGGAATTAGCATTTTCGTCTCTCTGTAAAATTTGCCAAGATCCCCCTGTTACTTCAAATGTGTGAACCATCTTCAATTCTGAAATCGTTTTCTTCCTTCTTCTGCGTATTCCCTGGAACATGGCTCTTTTTGTCAGTAGCTTGTGTCATATTAGTGTATCCCTCTTCCAAAGCCATTATATAAGCCTTCTCGATTGGTCGCATTAAACAGGTTAAGTTGTTTTTGTAACCCTTCACACTATCTATGGGTCAATGGGAAAAGCTATAATACCAAGCTGTGTCCATTTCTTTTATTTGTGAGTGTAAATTAATTTTCTTTATTAATGGTTGTTAGTAATGGTTGTTAGACCTGGTATCATTTGGCATGTTTCCCCTGTCATTTCTGCTTTCTGACCTCCTTTTTTATGATTTGCAGGGCTTCGTTTTTGCTGGTTTAGGGTCTCTGCTCACTTTTTTACTGCTACTCAGTGCTAAAGTGCAAGTGCTCTTACTGTAAATTTTATTATGACTGGTTTTCCATGATTGGTATATTTGATTTACTAGTAAGTCTCTAGTACAGTGCACTGTAAATCAAATGCTACTAGTCAGCCCGCAGCACTGGTTATGCCACCCACCCAAGTAGCCTTTCAAAGGTGCCATGTCGACCTGCCAAGTGCACCCACTTGCCAGGTCCTAACCTTCCCTTGCCCTACATGTAAGTCACCTCTACGTAAGCCCAAGGAAGCCACATGGGCAGGGTGCAGTGTATGTGAAAGGTAGGAAATATAGTAGTGTGTGTTACATGTCCTGATGATGAAATACTGTGCATTTCATTTGTCACTAATGAAAAGATGTCTTTCCCATAGGTGATCATTGGAGCTGCCTTTTAACATTTTACAAGTGTAACTTTCAATTGGGAAAATATAGAGAAATGAAGTTTAAGCTCCCTGAACTCAGAATTTAATAACACATTTTTTAGTAAAGGTGGTTTTTAAATTGTGCGTTAGAAAATGACACTTTTAGAAAGTGGTTATTTCTTGTTTAACCATCCTGTGTGCCTCTGCCTGTTTGTGTATTCACCGTCTGGTTTTGGAGTAACAGGTGCTGTGGATGTGAAGTCGCACTAGACAGTCACAAGGGGGGTTGAAGTGTGTCCTGCCTTTTCTGGGTGACTCATAACCAGGCTAAATAGACCTGGTCTGCATTTAGAGTGGAGGGATGAGTTTTCACTAGCACCTGAATAGGCAATATCTGCTCTACACAATGCTGTCTCCACCTCCTGTAGCTGGACTAGAGAAGACAGAACTGGTTTCTACTGAGCAAGAGGGACTTGTTGCCTGAACCTTAAAGGGAAAAGAAGCCTAAATATTGGGGCCCTAACCCCAGAACATTAGAACTCTTTTGGACTAAGGAACCTGCCAAGAAGAAGAGCTGGAGAAGCTGTCAGGAGGAACTATAACTTTGCTGTGAGCTTTGCTGTGTTGGCATGTAGTGGCTGCTTCTGTCTTGGGCAGTAAAAAGACTGGACATTCTGTAACTTATTTTCCTGAGTTTCTCCAAGAGCTTGAGGTGGAGCTTTCTCCCTGTTCAAGAATTCTCAGGCACAGCAAAGACTTCAAGATCATCTGCTACCAGCACTGGGAACTGTGTTTTGTGCTACAAAAGAAAAAGCAACACAATGCCATCAACGCACCGAAACCCTGGTCTCACCGACGATGATGCGCAACATCGCCAACTAGTCGCTGCTTACACCGTGACCTTAGGGCACCTTACTTTGCACCACCTCGCTGTCCTGGTATCCCCAACAAAACTGCTCCACGCCAACCTGGACACCACTGCCTGCACTGTGGCTTGGGGGCACCACTCTTAAGTTACACTATGCATCGCCCTGTCCCACACCGCATCCTTGACCAACCGATGCCGGCACCATCGACTCCAGATCGTCTTCCTACGACAGCGCTTCAGCCACGACACTGCTGCTGCTTGCACCGTGACCTGTCAGCACTGCAACAAGCACTGCCCCACTTTGCACCACAGCCCTGGCCTCACCGACGCCGCTGCCTGCACAGTGACCTGAAGGCACTGCATGCCGCACCGCTCTGCTTCAACCGCAGCCCCGTTGCCAGCTGATGCCAGCGCTCCTGACTTCAACCTCACAGAGTTTGATCTGCATCACCTGTGACTTCGAGGGCCCGACGACTCCTGCACTGACCTGCAGAACCAACACCAATGCCTCTTTGGAGCTCATCGCAAGGTCCACGACACCCTGCATTTTAAAAGTACTGTTTGCGGGTATCCCCAACACCGCAGCTGCCACATGACGCAGTGGCCGTCCTGAACTGCTGAATTTGTGTGTTTACGATGCTGTGATAGCCCCGGACGGACCTATCAACTTCATGGAACTGCCTGTTAAGTTTATTCTTGCAAATTTCATATCTTTATTACTGTATGTTGGATTTTTATCGGTCTTGTTTTACACAGATAAATATTGGCTATTTTTCTAAAAGTGGTATGGTGTCCTTATGTAGTGTTTTCACTGTATTACTGTGTGCTATGTGCAAATGCTTTGCACTTTGCCTCTGAGATAAGCCTGACTGCTCGTGCCAAGCTACCAACTGGTGAGCAGGGGTTATTTTAGAAGTGTAATCCCCCTTACCCTGCCTAGAAGGAAGGGTCCCTACTTGGACATGGTGCATACCTCTGCCAACTAGAGACCCCCATTTATAACAATGGTACACTGAAAAGTATTAGACAATGATTAAAATAGAAATACTCAAAATGACCTTGTCTATAAACTAATGACAATAGGATACTGCAAGAAAATGCATAAGATTTAATGAATTTGGTCATAGGTAACTTCTTCGAAAACTGATGTAGGTAAATGTGCTCATACATAGCAATCCTTTGCATCCATTGTATTAGTGTATTCGTGTACTAACCTAGATTACACATTAGTAGAATAATCATTTTTCTTATAGCTTACAAAGGAGTAACTAAAGGCGTCTTCCCTAGTGTAAATAGGTGTATTAGTGATGTTCTTTACTTTAGTCTGACTCTGGTGCTAGGTAAAATCCTATATGTACTATAGTGATCATTATTACTGTTATTACGAAAATGCATCCCATGCTATCGTCACACGTATTTCTAATGCAACGCATTCTCTATGAGTCAGACCCAAACACTTAAGTTCAGTAGCTTGTAGTAGAATTCAATACGCAACTTCATTTAGTATAGTTAGTTTTCTTTCAGCAGTTAATTTCCCGAAAGACAAACCCTATCCCTACACTGTATTCTTCTAAAATGTTGTCCCTATCTCTTCTGTAGCTTTTACTCAGGCCTAGGTTGATCTTCTTTAAAACAAAGAGCTGAAATAACAAACATCTGATAAGCACAGTTCAAAATTCTTTCTTCAATTCCGTTTAGCTTCAAGTTTTCTTCAGATTATTTCCATTAGTCTTGTTTCCTCTTTTTCAGGGAGGTTCGAATAGTTCAGGATTCATGTTGCACAGGTCTTCCAATGAGGCATTCAAAGCAGGATTCATGTGGTATGACCATTCAGGTGCTGAATATCTCTAACAGTGCACTCATGTGCTTTTTGATCTTCTTAGGCTTTGCTGATTTGGATCTAGGCCACCTTCGTCACTAGAATCAACTTCTTCCTGTATTATTTCTGGAATTCGAGATGTTGAAGAACTTCTCCTCTAATTTTTGTTTTCATATCTTTGTAGTCATTCGGCATGTCTATTTCTTCTCCTCGTTCCAGTGCTTGCACCTTTGCCTGAGTCCTAATCTCCTCCTTGCACAACTTCGGTGGTATTTCCATGTGTGCTGCGCCGTGCAGCATGCATACAAAGTGGGAAAAGCTTCGCATTGTGTCTAGGCATAGTAGTTTGTATGGGAAGTTTACCCTTCCTGTACAAAACCTATGCTAAACTCATGCACACATCCTAGCGCTATGGCACTGACTAAGGTGTGTGCCTGGGCACGGCAGCTGAAATCAGCGACATTCGAGCTCAGGGTTGTAATTGATTGAAATATTGTAGTCCTGCCATCCTTCTGGGTCTTCCTTTTGGAATGGTTTGGTTGCAAAGTCCAAAAGGTAGGAGCATCAAATGTATGATGTAACAATTAAACTTCTTTAGGGTAAGGTGAAGCCAGAACTTGGCCACGGGTTATCTATTCATGTATTTAAAAAAAAAGTTTTTTGATTTGAGATAATGTTTTATGTGTTATGGATGGCATATATGTGCTAAGCAAGTTATGTTTATTGTATGTCATGTATGTTCTGTGTATGATTACACAACAAGAGTATTGGTTGTATAAGAAAATGTTGAAATATGTGAAGTATATTCATGGACAAAACTATCAAAATAAATGATGATCACAGTAATTCAGTTGTGTGATCACAGATTCAAGTCGGATTTTGTGGATGCGAGTCAGTATTGGCAATTGTGTTGTTCTTTTCATTTATAGGTGGCCTAGCCTTATTGACCAGGGACCAACCCCTTTAGTTTGTGTTTACCTTTTAGAAAGTGGGCATTTTTTTGCTCAACCATTCTGTGCCTGTCTGTAGAATACACTTCTGCTTGGCTGACAGTTGGGCTCTTGTGCATTCACGCTAGACAGTCACACAAAGCGAGCTGAGGTGTGCCCTGCATATCCTGATGGCCCATCACCAGGCTTATGGGACTTCCTGAGCTAGAGTGGTGGGAGGAGTCGTCACTGATACCTTAATATCGCAGTGCCTGACCTCTGACAAAGCTGTTTCCACCTGATGTAGTGTGTCTGGAGCCAGGTCAGGGAAAGGCCATGTCTTGTGCACTACAAAGACTTTCCTTTAAAGGCAGAAAGGGGTATAAGTATGCGACCTCTGACACAACAAAATCAAAACACTTCTGGACTGAGGACATTCTGCAGTGAAGAACAGCTGGAGAGTCTGCCAGGAGGGACTTCCACTTTGCTGTTTCCTTTGCTGTGTTGGCCTGCTGCTTTGCTGCTTCTGTCCAGGGAGTGAAAGGACCAGACTTTGCTTTCTGTGTCCTGCTTCCAAGTTTCTCCAAGGGCTTAAGTTGAGCTTGCCTCCTGTTAAGAAGGCTTAGGGCCATCAAAGACTTCACCTGCCAGTGCCTGTGTTCTTATGCTAAGAGTCCTGACTTGCCAAGTGGTTCCAAATCCAGTTCCTGCGACCTTGGAAGTGTAACCTGGAGATTTTAGGGAGAAAACCCATGCATCAACTCCTAGGACCTGTTTTATCGACGCCCTGCTATAAAAGATCAATGCATCACTGCTGCCTGCCCCGAAGCGTGGTTCCTGTTCGACGCATCAACCACAGCCTTCACCGCAGGCCCCAACTTGCCATCATAGTGCGTCAGAAAAATCACAGCAGCGTGAGTTTTGAGGACTGTGTCATGGACATCTGTGGCACCTGCTCTGACTCCGATGCAGCACCTAATTTGCAGCTGCGGAATCAACGTCCAGCCTGCTTTGCCACTGTCGTATTGACGCAGCACGCCAACGGAACATGCGCACTCTTAAAAGTGCTCTGGCAGACCACTCTCCTCACTGCTGCCACCACACAGCAAGCCCCGCCCCATCCCGACACTCAGTTCGGGACGGGGAGGATAACAAAATAGTAACAAATTACCTTTATTACAATTTTATTTCTCATCTCTGGGGCATTTTTGAGCATTTTGCTTAGTGGTGTGACGCTCCTGGCTACTACCTGGTTACAGATTGAGCACTAACAACAGGCACTGGTGCTATATTAGCCACGGCAGCTGTTGTAGTCACAGTTGGAACAGTAATTAGTGGTTAAGTTATCACTGGTGAGGTAATCTGAAATATTTGTGAGGGTCGTTCAATTGGAGCTGCACCTGGATGTGCTGGAGTAGTAGGCACTGTTGAACTAGTACTAGCACCTGAATCACTTTGCTCTGCAGGGGTTGCATGTAGTGGGGGTTTCGAGGGCAACACATAATATATCCCCTGAATCTGTATCTGCTCATCCTCTTCTTTCTTGAAGGAATCTTTATCCTTTCCTTTCTTAGCAGCCTCTGTGGTAAGTACTGGTTATCATCTTTTTCCTTCTATAAGAGCCATTCTCCATCTACACTGTTCTTCATTCCATTGGGTGTTTGCATAATATTTCACTGCTCTTTTAGTCCTCATCTGGTATTTTTCCCTCTCTTTCTCTCTGGCAACTCTTTCCCAAGTATTAAATATTTCATACTGAAGGGGTCATGGTGGTGACTTCATTTTGTACAATTTTCTCTTCAAATGGTCACTAATGCTAGTGTTAAATGTCCCATATCTAGGCAAGGTCAATGCAACCTCCTTCTCTGTGATTCTACTCCACTGGTGAAGCCATGCACAGGTGTATAAACCATTCCCAGTAGTCATAATATATGCAGATGTACCCCCAGGAACTCCCTCTTCTCCTTTGCGCACCGGAATAGTAACATCCTCTCTCACCAAATTCTTAATTTCCCTGAAAACATTTCATAATGACAAATCAATTTCAAACAATGTTATGGTTTTGTTCCGTATACGTCAATTTCTTGTTGGACCAATTCCATTTCAGTTAATATTTTTCACAGTTCTTTTTAACGAATCCAAATTCCGTATTCACTTTTAGAGATCCAATCCCAGCGCTGCACTGCAACATCACATTGCAAAAACACACCAATTTACCAATCCTAACGCGAAACACAATAACGCACAACCTCACTCCTTGCGGCAGCTCGCCCTCCTTTACAATTTTCTTCGTACCCGCACAACTGTAATTATTGACTTTTAAAACACCTTCTTGTTTGCCCTACTAAGGAAGAAAGTATTACAATCATCCAAGAATGCATTTCACATTCGCAAGTGAAATCTCGACCAGCGTGAAATCACCCAAATCAATGTAGTTTACCCTGTTTGCGCAATTAGGTTCAACTAACACCAATCAATGTTAAGCAGACACAAGAAAACTTAATAGCACTATGTTACTGGTGTAGGTGATGGTACCTCAAACCCCACACCTCAATCCAGCAAACAAGTTCTTCAAATTAAATTGTAATATCCCGGGCTATTTCGACTACGATGAGCCTGAAATCTTCAATAGATTTCTTCAACAACTTATCGATACTTTCTCTCCCCCACCTCACTCAATCCAAGTTTTCAATCCAAATGAAAAACACAATTGCAACCAGAACACATTTGCCCTATTAATACTCACAGCTTCAAAAGTGCAGCCGCCTTCGAATACCGCCTTGTCAGATCCTCAAGTACAATGAATTCAGGAATCGGGTATTTTTAAGGAAAGGTTTGAGTAACTACTTGCTCCATTCAGGGTGTAAACCATTCCTCTGCTACCAGATTTGATAGCGCAGAAATATATAAACAGGTTAACCCTTTAACTTATGACAGCGATCTCCAACTCCGTGCCAAATATGTCTCTTGGTCGACAGATCTTTGCCACCATGTTAGAATGGACCACAAACTCAACATACAGCAGTTTTAGAGTTCAGTCAATGATGAGAGGTTTGGTAAAGTTTTAAAAGTTGTATTTCTCATTAAGAGGTTAGTTGTAATTTTGTTTTGTATTGAGATTAGTCAGATATATTCAGTTACAGAAATATCGAGAACAATTTGGTTAGAGGCAGCATGAAAGAAAAACAGTGTGCTCAATAAAGGAAATAGTCCTTATCTTCATCTAAAGGACCTAACCTAGAATGAAACCCATAAAGAGTTCCTTGTGGAAAAAGAGCAAGGATTTGGAGCATCAAGCTATTAGTCACAAGAGAGCAAACTCCTCATTAAAAACCGTTCTGGAAACCCAGCCGAGTTCCCCCACAGTTGTAGTAGAAGTTAGAAGGAAATTAAACACAGCAGTAGCTATAATTCGGCATGAAGAAAATAAGTCTACCTTCAAAAAGGAGGTACAAAAAATCCTAATGGCTAAGTTCCTGTCTTAAAACAGCTCTGGCACATGCTCATTGATTACCACGTGATTGACAATGGGATTGCTGGACACCTTTAAATCCCAGCACTTGCCTGCCTTGTTCATTTATGAAGCGAAGATTATCGAATTTTCTTCTCCATGGTCTGTATCCCACATACCTTAACTATGTTGCACGACTATCTTGTTGTATTATGTATACTCTTGTGATACCTATCCAAATTGTAGAGCGCTCTGATACCCACCTTGGTCAAGTTTGCGCTATTAAAAACTTTCAAAATAAATAAATAAATATGTCTCCTCAAGAAAGGTAAGGAATACAAGAAAATCAACATTAGCAGTAGTAATTCAGGCTAGCACAGCAAAATGCTAAGGGGCATGGCAGGGCATGTGTGCATAGAATGCATTGAATGCCGTAACTCTCTAACTAGGAACAAATACTATATAGAAAGCACAAAACATATGTTGCTAAAACAGATGCTTAAATCCTTTCGAGCCAATGAAGAAGGATCTTCCGATGGTCCGTCACCTCTCCTCTCGGTTCCCACCGTAAACGTCCATGTCGACATGATGTTATTTGAATATGGCAACAGCATATTACAAAAAGATACATCAAGGAAAGTTCTCATGAAAACCTTTGCAAACCTACTCTGTTAGCTGTTCAGTGTTCCATTGTGTAATAATGGACTGCTCTATGAAATGAAACATTAATATCTAGCATGTCCTGGTTAGATCATGAGAAACATTTTCTTCAACAATCATTAATTCTACTAAACATTTTATTTATCATACCACATAGCTGGTGACTTGATCTAATACGATGAAATCATATGGTGCGAGGAGAGAAAGAAACACATTTTCTTGAAAGAGCATAGTTTCTGACGATACGTATTACAGTTACATTTTGGAATAAACCAGCAGTTCTAAAAGGCATTATTTTATTGAAGGGAAAGAGAAAGGAGAAAAAGTAAAAAATATGAGGCCTAATCATGTAAGCAGGATGAAAATGGGAGCTTTCTGCAGACTAATAAACTGCAGTTTTGTTTTTGCAGTTAATAAATGCACATTTTTCTACGGTTCATTTTTGTTAAGCATTCTCTACGTTATTGTCAAGATAAAATTTAGTGGGGGAAACATGGTGGCAGGCTGATGCCGGTCGCGGGAGCTCCCGGCGCGGCGCGAGGCATATACTGAGTTAAGCGGTATCTACAGGAAGAATTAACCCGCTAGCGATGCAAGACGTAGCAGAGAAGAAGCACAATTAAGTTTTTCGAATCAAACTAACAAACCTTTATATAGAATTCCGGAATTTCTTTCTTCGGATACATGGGCCAGGACGCGGCGGATCAGCATGAGACCTGGAGGCGCTTGGCAGGCCTCTGGAGAAGGACGAGGTCAGCTGCAGCTCTGATCAGCTTCCGGGCCGGAGGTGGCAGTGTCAGAACAGATACACTGGCCGAGGAGACAGGAGAAGTTTGGGAGGTCGTTGTGATGAGGAGCCCAGCCCGGACTCTTGGATAGAGGGGGTAAGGCGAAGGAGCTGGGGAGGAGTAAAGGCCAAGGAGGTAGAGGCTCTGTCAATGGAAAGGGACTCGCTCTACATGACTTTGAAGTCCGATAAAGAGAGGGAGAAGGAGGGAGAGAGGGAAGGTGCTGCAGACATAGAAAGAGCAGGTGGTATTCAAGCTGGGTCGGAGGCATTAGGGGGGCCAGATAAGGATATCGTAATTACGCCATTTAATAAAGGAGCCCCCGCTTTCCAGATAAGAAATAGATATCCGCTGAGGTCTCACCCCGAGGCAAAAAACAGAGGGTGTAAAACCAGTGGGGGGGAAAGGCGATTAGAGAGGTGGTACCAGTTTCACCAAAGAAAAAAGCAATAAAATCTGGAGGGAGACAAAAACGGTGTGGAGATAAGGCCACTCCATCCCTAACTTCCTACTTCAAAATAATGGAGCAGGTTGCAGCCCCTAAAGGAGGGGGAAAAAAAGGCGGCCAGATAAATTCTGCCCCACTGCATTTGGAAAATCGCTTCACATTATTAGCGAATGAAAAAAGCGGGGAAGGCGGGGAAGGCCAATGCAACGACCAGTGTGGGACTCAGGAGGCATTCAGTAACACCAATTCCCTCCATATTACAGCTACATCCCCCACTATGTCAATAACTGCACCAATTTCTGGTGTCAGCCAACCACAAGGTAGTGGCAGTACCTTGGAGGGGAGAAATATGGATATAACACAAGGAGCAGAGGGGGGAAAGAGTGAGCTAGAATTGATGTTTTTGAGCCTAAGAGAAGACATATTCTCCAAATTTGAGATTTCAGAGACTAACCAGAAAGGGATAGATGACAAGTGTGATGTCTTAGAAGAAAAACTGGATGATATTGTCTTGCGAACTGGGACATTGGAGAGCGAGGTGAAGATTCTGTCAGAAGCAGTGTCAGAGAACGCTAAAGACTTAGAGAAATTAAGAGCGCAGAATAGAACCTTGCAGGAGGATATGGAGAGGCTGGAGATGCAGGCGAGATGGAACAATTTAAGAGTTCTTAAAGTTCCGGAGGGTGCAGAAGGAGGAGACATCAAGGCTTTTATATGCAAAATCCTGAAAGAAGGAATCCTAAAGGATATACCGGAAACAGAGCTGGAGAAAGAGATCCAGAGAGTCCATAGAGACCCCTTCAAGCTAAAGCCTGCTAGAAAGGCCCCGAGGAAAATATTGATTAATTTTCTTATGTACGCAGCCAAGGAGCTAGTACTGGGGAGAGCTTTGAAAGAAACATCGTTAGAACATGAGTCGTTCAGTTTCCAAATCAGATCAGATCTTGGAAAAAGAACAGCTCAGAGGCAGTGGGAGCTTGGGACTAGAATGGGTGAACTGAGAAGCCTGGGGGCCCAGGTCCAAATAAAATTTCCAGCCATTCTTAAAATAATGTGGCAAAATAAAATGCCTAATATTAGCAGTCCGGACGAAGTTGATAGATTTTTGGCACAGATGCAGACATGAGTTTGATAAAAGAGACTAGGAGTTAGATTTTGGTGGTGGAGATGATATTGTGTGTACTTAAATAGTGTAATATAGTGAAAAGAAACAGGGGTTTTCTTCAGTTTTTCTTTTGTGTTGATGCTTCCCGATGCAATGGGAGGATCTCGAACGGCGGTTTTGAGCCACCAAAGGAGTAATAGGAGGGTTTCCTGGGAGGGGCGGGGAGCACAGGGTGTGGGGAGCAAGGGGGAAAAAAGAAAAAATGTAGTCCTCATACATGCTTTAGCCTCACGATGGAAGAAATCAGGAGGGTATAAAGACAACAGTTTTAAATATGGATAGTTCTAATAAAGTAAAACTATTAACATGGAATGCGAATGAGCTGAGGAATAGGAGAAATATGTCTTGGGTTACAGTATTTTTAAGGAATAGTGAGGCACACATTATTTTTATACAAGAGACCCACTTGGAAGCGCAAGAGCCCAAACAGAGTTTTAGTAAAGTAAGATGGTTCAGGATGTGCCCTGCTCTGAGCAAAGAGGGAGCACAAGGGGAGTGGCATTACTCATCAGAAGTAATGTATGTATAAAAGTAGCTACACATGAGACAGACCAGTCAGGGGGATGGTTGGTGGCCACTATAATGATTTAGGATAGACCCTTGGTTTGCGCAGCATACTATGGACCAAATTAAGATAATCTGGGAGCACTTTCAAAACTCGAAGTTTGTCAATTAGACACAACAGCACCGATCATAATGGGGGGTGACTTTCACCTGGTTTTAAATAAGGAAATAGATCATACCTCGAAAGTAAAATATATTAGTCCCCCTAAAATGTTTGCTAGTTTAAAAAATATGATGAGAGAGTTTAACTTGTTGGATATTTGGCGAAGTAAGAAAGGGGAAACTAGAGACTTTACTTTTTACAGTAAGAAATACAGGCATCATTCACAAATCGATTATTTCCTTATAGATCAGGAGTTGTTTGCAAAGGTTGAGACTATAAATCATATCCCTGCTATACTATCAGACCATTCAGCAGTTGCTATGACTTTGGGGTTGCAGCAAAAAGAGGCGCAGAGAAGGTGGACAGTAGATAGGACGATATTACTAAACGAAAAAGTGATCCGCGATCTAGGGGAAAAGACGGATGAGTATTTTTATTTTAACTTTGGCACAGCTAAGGACTAGATAGTTTGGGAGGCTTTTAAAATATATCTAAGGGGGACAATTAGGTCCATTATGGTGGAAAGGAGGAAAGCCACGAAACAAGAGGAAGCAAAAAAGATAAGTGAGATTAAGGGAAAAGAAGGAGAATTACAGAAGGCATTAATGGGAGGTTTAAGTACAGTGCCAGTATTAGCAAAAGAGCTGGAGAGTTTGCAGGCTGAATTTCAGGCTAAATTAGATAAGAAGCTTCTAGACAGGTGGAAAGACTGATTTGTCATTACAAGAGGCACTGGACAGGGGTGTCCTATGTCCCCGCTCTTGTTTGATTTGTATATTGAGCCATTTGCCAGATGGCTTAGGGCAGATACCCTAATATCCCCTTTTAGATTTAGCGAGTTAGAAATTAAACTTGCGCTATATGCAGATGATCTGCTTTTATATACGACAAATCCTCAAGAAGCAATTCCAAGTTTAATGGAGAAGGCGGAGAGATTTGGTGAGGTCTCAGGGTACAAAATCAATAGGGAAAAAACAGAAATTATGGAATGGAATCAGGAGGTGAGAAGCCTGGGGGCCAAAAACCAAATGAGATACTTAGGGGTACAGCTTACTCAGAAACTGGATGATATCCCGATAGCTAACTGGAAGAGAGTCAGTAAGGAGGTAATGAGTTCACTTCTACGATGTGCAAACCTCCCTTTAAATATCTATGGGAGGGTTAACTTCGTGAAAATGATTATCTTACCAAAAATCACTTTCCTATATAATTCCATTCCACTGTACTTCAGGAAGGAAGACATAGCCAAGCTACAAGGTAAAATAGGTAGCTTCATCTGGGCTACAAAAGGCCCAAGAATAGCCTTGAAAAAGCTTAGAAGAGGGCTCACCGTGGGTGGGTTGGCACTACCGGATCTACTCACCTATTGTTATGCCTTCCACTTTAAGAATTTCCGAATGTTGGCTACTAAGACATATAGTTCATCATTAGGGCTATTATTTGAGGCCATGCTAAAAGATGTGGTGCAAGGTCAGCAACATTTTCTTTACAAATATGGAGACCCGAAGTTCTACAAGAAAGTAAGGCTAAAGATTTTAAGGACGGACTTAGAGACTTGGGCCTATATAAGAAAGAGAATGAAGATTCCATACTATGCGGCATAGGCCCCAATTTGGGACTCCCCAGGCACCCCTGAATGCTTGAAAGGCCAACTCAGTCAGCCATTGAGAATGGGAGGTATAAATTATGGGGAGATTTAAAAAAGGAATCTAATTTAGTGAGCTGGGAAGTGCTTAATATCGTAACAAGAGGAACATTGATGAGGTTTAAATATTATCAGATGTCCTCTTGGTGGGCAACACAAAGCTGGCCTCAGGAGTAGGAAAATCCAAAACTGGATCAAGTAACCAGAACAGACAAGTGGAAAAAAGAAATATATTTCTGATATTGGGCCCTATTGGATGCAGAGAACAGTGTGGAAAGTGAAATCATTAATCATTGGGTAAAGAATACAGAGATGACGACATCAATAAAATCTGGTCTGATTCGTTTGCCATGCTACAGACTGTAGTAAAACCAGCATCGCTTAAGAGGAATAATTTGTATACAGCCTTGTCGGAGGGATGGGCGGAAATAGAAACTCGGAGGCCGAAGTGGTGGTTGAATGGTTGGTTTTTATTGTAACAAGATAAGTGGTGAAGATGAAATAGGCGAGTTTATGGCTGAGGTGGTCAGATGGCATGTGCTTTAGGACGTCTTCTGTCGACTGCCCATCTTCTTCTTGTCCTCGGAGTCTAGGGGTTGCCTTCCCGGAGTATCTCCAAAATTAAATTGAAAAAAGAGCGGTCAAAGTTCTGTTTTGTCTCCACTAAGATTCCCATCACCACACCCAACGTGGAGAAGGATAGAGGGAAAATAATTTTTTTTAAAAGGAAAGATGGAAGAGATGCACTTCCCTCTCTTATGACTCAAAGAGAAGTGGGCTCGCTTTTCCTTAAGGTGTGCGTCGTGATAGGGACTGCTCCACCCTTTTACTAATCTCCTTTAGATGCTACACGTGTCTTAATGAGGGGATACCCAGATTTCAATGTGGTAATACACACGTTCCTCAATCAGGGATGCCGGGTGAAAAAGTACTAGGACGGGGTGTGTTGCGCTGTCACACGCCCCCAACACTGTTATCCCCACAGATTTGTGCCCACAGATTCGTGCCCATATATAGATCAGCAAAATTAGGGGGGGGTGAAGGTGACTAGGAATGGTGCGGGTATCGTACTCGTTATGGTCTCTCGCGTGCTCCCTTTTCAGTTCTTTCCCCCTCCCTCCCTTGTTATCCCACTCACCATGTCTGCCGCAACTCTCCGGAGTTGTGGCAGCCTTCCAGCATCCTCCTGGGGCGTCCACCAATCCTCGCACCAGGAATCCACGTCTTCCTCGTCGTCTTCGCCTGGTTGCACGGTGTCCTCGGTCCTCTGGCTTTCTAGAGATCCCGGCCGATGTCCCATCCTGTACACATGTAGTTCGGCGTCTTCCGGGTTCCTCCTCTGGTCCGCCCCTTCCTCTTTCGTCAGACGCCTAAATGCTGGTCGTCCTGCCTCTTCTGGCATAATCCTCCGTTCCCATTCGCCCGGTCGTCCTTCATTCTTGGTGGTTTCCTGTTGGATAGAGGGAGGTGGGGAGGTTAACCCTTTGGCGGCACCCTCATCCCGACTGGCAGGATCGACGGGATAAGGTATGTTTGTTTCTCGCTCTTGTAGGAGTCTTTCACAAGCTTACAGAGTCTATTGGTCTCCACAAAAGTTATCGAAAGTTACAGGTAACACATAAAATTGTCTAAGGTTCAAGTATCCCATAGCAGATGACATGCATATGTTTCTGGAGTGTCCGAGAATTAAACCCTACTGGATGGGGGTATGTAACTTTTTGGAAGAAGTGCTGGGGATACCAATGGAAGTAAGTCCCAATACGATATTCTTTGGTTTTACGAATGACTATCAGTTGAATGCACCTAGTTCAAAGTTTACATTTTATGTGATAATCTTAGCGAGACAAGAAATATGTAGGATGTGGAAATCAGAAACTCCCCCAACCGTTGCTGAATGCTTAAAGAACATCATTTACACGAGTGAATCAGACATGGCGTGTGACCAAAGAAGTAAAGCTACGATTTGGTCTGCATTGTTGGATTGGAGGGAAAGGGCAAGTGAGTCCTATGATTAAGCCAAGCTTACTGTTGGTCCTGGCCTCCTTAGTAACATTCTGGGGCCCCTAAAGTGAACAGGAGATGGGAATGGAAACAGTATTATCTTTGTGGGGAAGCTCTGTTCTCTCTAATTCCTCCGAGGGTTGGTACAGGTTGATATGGAGGGATGGGAGGAATGCTAGCAAGAGTATTGGCAGTATGAGGACACAAAAAAAAAATTCAAACGATAAAATTTAGCACCCATGTAAGGTTAATATTGTCTAAAATGTTCTGCTCTATCATCAATGTAACAGCACGATGGTTGAATTGTTCATCTTCTTTACGATTCTAGTAATGCTGATTATTCTGTTCTGTTTCCTTCTGTTAATCATTGCAGCGCACATATTTTACACAAGATTCACAGTGCTTCAATAAATTATTGAAATGCCAATTTGAGTATTCCTTGTGTCTCTCTTGGGCCATGCATGAGTTACTAATGAAAGGGACTGATCTGTTTCCACAATATCCTTGAGGAGTCAGAGTTGTCATGTTCTGAGGTTGCACATGCCCTCCAGTACCATGTAAGGTTTAGAGGTCCAAAGGGTGCACTGTGAACTAGCCAGGACAAAGGCCAACATATCCTGATGATGTGCGTGGAGTCAGTCTCGCATAGTTTTGACATTTATGTTGTCCAAACGCACAGTCTTACTGATAATGTATGAACCATATGACAGAACATATGCAGGTTATCTTTGTAGTAATCTCAGGAAATCAATAGTAAAAACTGGCTCGCCACAACATAAAATAGGCCCTCAAACATAAAAAAAATGGCCCACACAGTGAATGACTTTTCAGACGATCCCACCGGGCACTGCCTGTTTGCCCTATAGGCCAGTCCCACTTTTTTGTACTTTTCATGTGAGAGGGTTTTGGGCTCCTTCCCTCTATTTCAAGTGCTTGGCTTCCCATGGGCTTTGCGTTTGCTATATAGATTTGTGGTTGTGTTGTATACATGAAGGTATTTGGGGATTGGTTTAGGGTGTTCCATTTGGGAAAAGCGAATATTTAATTTTTAATTCATTGTTTTGATGCACATTCATTACAGTACTAATCCTATGTGGATTACATGCTGCTGACATAGCAGACAAATGCTTTGGCATTTTATAGTAAGCAATCATGCGCAGCAGTCCTGCCCCCCTTTTTAATTTTTCTTCTAACTGCAAAAATGACTTAAGTAACTACATAAACCAAGAAAACAGTGGCGGCAGTGGTGGTCGTGTTCAATCTATCTAGGAGCCTAAGGCGGATGTTCTGGGGCGTTGTTGACACCAATCCTGCTTGATCCCTGTCCCACCCAGCCGGCCGTCAGACACAGTTACTTCCCCATCTCCACGCTGTGTCCCCTACCCCTTCCACCTCCGCTTCCCTCCTTCATTCTTTGGCTACCTCCCCATTCCACTTCCTCTCTCCCCTCAATTCCTCTCCACCTGCCTGCTTTGTCTATCCTTATGCCTATGCTCCGCTTAATTCTCCCTCCCCTCTCCCTTTTACATAACCCCCTTACCTCTCTACACGCCATTAACCTAAGAATGTAACTTGTAACTGTTGTACCTTTCTGTAACAATGTGTAATTTGTAATCCATGTAACTCTCCTCATATAAAGCGCTCTGATACCTCCAGGTCTATCCAGCCCTATATAAAACTCAAGTAAATAAATAAATCCTTAATGTCAGCCGTGTGGATGCGCCAGAGGAAATCTGTTACTCCACTCCCCTTTGTATTCTGTAGCTGTGTGCGAGGAAGGAGATCAGGGGTTCTCGTCTTTCCCTTCATTGTATGAGGTGTTTTTGACGCTGCATGCAAGAGGTGAGCTCCCTTCGCTATTGTCAGTGTGCCTCTCCGATGCATGCATTCTCCCAAGCATAGATCCCCATTCTTCCAAATCTCACTCCACTTATAAGTGTTTAGCCATGCAACAGTTGATGTTGTTGCACCAAGGATATTGTGCTGCATAACTAAATACTTATAAGGTCCGAAATGCGAGACCTATTGGCAATGCCAATGCTTGTTTACCTTAGAGAGGAAGAGAGCATGCGCTTTGTGTAATGAAAATATAAGGTGGTTAAAAGAGGTGAGATGGGCTTTGGAGATAAATAAAAGCCTTTTGATAGAAGAGACAACGTGTGGTTCAGAGAGAGAGATGGGGAAGGAGAGAGAGAGAGAAATAGGTGTGTGTATGGGAGAGGAAGACAGAAAACATAGTATTGCAGGTTGTACGGAATGAAGTTTATAAAGAAAGTGTGTGTCTGTGTGAGAGAGAGAGCCAGAAACAGAGATACGTGTGTGTGAGAGAGAGTGAGGAGAGATAATAGAATGCACATTAGAGAAAAAAAAGTGTGTGTGTGCAATGAGTGGCAACATGGTAAATTCCATATTTATTTTCACAATGCAGATAAATTAAATGATAACATAACTCATGTGTTTGTTTAGTGCCCAATACTTTCTGTTTACCATAATTAATATGTAAGTTGGTAAATAAACTACAGACATAGGAACATGTTAAAATTGCATTTCGCAAACAGAGATGTATTAGAATCTCCACAAAAAAAGGAAATGTAAGGAAAAAAAGTTGAGACTGCAAGGAAAATAAAGGGGACGCAAACAGTGGCACCGTTTTGAAAATGTAAAAATGTTACAAATACTACGTCATATAATCTAATTGGTTTGGAAGTAGCGCATGAAAGCTGTGTAGAGGAAAAGATTGAAAAATATTACCCGAACAAGCTGCAAGGTTTGCACACCCTAAATGCATGTCTTTAAAAACAAGCCTGTGACCTATTGGAGGCCGCGAAAGTGAAAGTGATCGCGAACGCGAGTTGAGACTGCAATGAAAATAAAGAGGACGCAAACAGTGGCACCGTTTTGAAAATGTTACAAATACTACGTCGTATAATCTAATTGGTTTGGAAGTAGCGCGTGAAAGCTGTGTAAAAGAAAAGATTAAAAAAATATTACCCGAACAAGCTGCAAGGACTGCATATCCTAAATGCATGTCTTTAAAAACGAGCCCGGGACCTATTGGCGGCCACGAAAATGATCGCAAACGCGAGTTGAGACTGCAAGGAAAATAAAGAGGACGCAAACAGTGGCACCGTTTTGAAAATGTAAAAATTTTACAAATACTACGTTGTATAATCTAATTGGTTTGGAAGTAGTGCGTGAAAGCTGTGTAAAAGAAAAGATTAAACAGGCAATGGCCGCGTGGCTGTGAAAGTGACGCGGCTGCACGAAAATGAAAGCAAAAATGAAGCTGACGAGGAGGGAGTGGGAGAAGGGGGGGGATTCACGCGCGCGCTGTAAGGCTTAATGAGCCATTACAGAAAGCCAGATGGCAGCTGTGCATGTCGCGCGCGCTTGTGCGCGTAACAGCAAGCTGGTGGCCGCAAAAAGCCTGTGGGTAGCACTTTTAAAACCCAGTTACTAAATGTCTCACCAGAGTAGCGCATGCGCTGGCTCAGACGAGACCTAAAAAGAACAGACGATGGGTGGAATGCTGAATTCCTTCCACCAACTGTTCTTTTTGTTTTTAGAAAGTTGGCATTTTCTTGTCCTAATCATTTGGTGTTTGGACCCACATCCTGGGGCACATGACTAGGTGTAGCTGGCAGTTGGTCTTTGTGTATTGCTCCCAGAAGGTGAGATAAAGGGGAAGATAGGTGTTGGCAGGATGGGCCACTCTCAGTTAATGATGGGGAGGAGCTGTCACCTACCATACTTGTACATCAGAAAAGGCTCTGCCTGAGCACTTTCACAAAGTGTTTGTCACTAGTCTATTGTGACCTCAGACAAGCTGGGGCCAGAACAGGAAGGACGGGGATGCCTAACACCACAAGGGACTGTAAACCTCTAGAAGCTTCCTCCACTTCAACAAAGTAGGCACCAGGTATAAATGTTGGACTGCAGATTCTAACCCTTCAGTAAATGTCCAGACCTGTGTACTCTGCCAGGAAGAAGGACTGATGTGCTGCTGAAAGGACTGCCACTCTGCTGGACTGCAGCCCTTAAGGACTGCTGGTCTACTCTGTGGACCTGCTGCCTTCTTTCCTGGGTAAAGACAGGATCTCTTAATGTGTTGAACCCAGGACCCCAAAGTGACTCCAAGGGCTAGTTGGCTGGCCTCCTGACTAGGGACAGACAACTCTGGCAACCTTGAACCCAGCACCTGGAATCTGCCATCTGTGAGCCCTTCCCTGCCAAGAAGTGCCACCCCAGTGCTGGACCCTTGGAAGTGGGCCTTAAGGTGCTCTGTCAGCTCATCTGTGCTTTGAGCAGAACCAACACATCTCCTCTGCTGCATGACACAACTCAGAGCAGAACCAATGCTTCGCCTCTGTTTTGTGGATTTGACCTTGTCCTCAGGTAGGTTGCCCCCCCAGCCGCCACACGGTCCTCCTCTGATGCTGCCCCCGCAATCTGCTGTCGCCTTGCCCCTGCCGCTGCCTGTTGTTGCCTCCTCTGGTCTTGCCCCTCGTTTTTCACTTGTTCTCTTGGATTTTGTTTTTTGTATTTTTGTACTCCCCACTTGACATCTGCTGTGCCCTTCTGTGCCCCCTTCCCCCATATTGCCTCTGTGTCCTTCTCCTGTTTTTTTCCCTAGTTTCCTTCTGTTTCCCCGGTTTCACTTGTTGTCTTTGGATTTTGTTTCTGTATATTGTACTCCCCATCTGACTTTTGCTGTGCCCTTTTGTACCCCCTTTCCCCCCTTTTTGCCTTCTGTGCCCCTTTCCCCCGTATTGCCTTCTGTGTCCTCTCCCCACTTTTCCCCGGTTTCCCTCTGTGCCACCTTTCCCGCCGCTGCATCCCTGTGGCCCAGCCCCCCGGGGTTCCCATTCGCCGCCCCGCTCCCACCTCCCAGCTGCTCCTCCCTCCCACAGCCCCTCATATGGAGGCCCCAAAGGCAAGCCCATCTGCTCCCGTCCGCGCCTGGACCGCGCCCAGCGCCAGAACCCCTGGCCCCCGCAGGAGCCAGGGCACACGACTGAGATACGACACCGCCACCCTCAACGCACTCAACACCGGACGCTCACCCGCCTGCTACCGAGCCACCCCGAAACGAACCCACGGACCCTTCGCCTGCCAAACCTGCAAATTCACATGCCTCCAAACCTGCACCCCGCCCACCGAACAAAGCAACAACAACAACTTCAAGTGCTTCCTCCTCAACGCCCGCTCCGTCCACAAACACGCCATCGAACTCTGGGACGTCCTCGATACTACTGCACCTGACGTCGCCTTCCTCACGGAAACCTGGATGAACGCCTCCTCAGCCCCCGACATCGCCATAGCCATCCCGGACGGCTAAAAAAAGGACCGCGTCAACCAAAACGGAGGAGGAATTGCCATCATCTACAGGAACACCATCAGCGTCACAACCAACGCCGAAGACACAATCTCCGCCGCCGAACACCTACACATCCAGTTCCACACCAACCCCAAGACCAGGCTCAGAGGAACCCTCATCTACAGACCCGTTCCACTTCCTCTCTCCCCTCAATTCCTCTCCACCTGCCTGCTTTGTCTATCCTTATGCCTATGCTCCGCTTAATTCTCCCTCCCCTCTCCCTTTTACATAACCCCCTTACCTCTCTAAACGCCATTAACCTAAGAATGTAACTTGTAACTGTTGTACCTTTCTGTAACAATGTGTAATTTGTAACCCATGTAACTCTCCTCATATAAAGCGCTCTGATACCTCCAGGTCTAGCCAGCCCTATATAAAACTCAAGTAAATAAATAAATCCTTAATGTCAGCCGTGTGGATGCGCCAGAGGAAATCTGTTACTCCACTCCCCTTTGTATTCTGTAGCTGTGTGCGAGGAAGGAGATCAGGGGTTCTCGTCTTTCCCTTCATTGTATGAGGTGTTTTTGACGCTGCATGCAAGAGGTGAGCTCCCCTCGCTATTGTCAGTGTGCCTCTCCGATGCGTGCATTCTCCCAAGCATAGATCCCCATTCTTCCAAATCTCACTCCACTTATAAGTGTTTAGCCATGCAACAGTTGATGTTGTTGCACCAAGGATATTGTGCTGCATAACTAAATACTTATAAGGTCCGAAATGCGAGACCTATTGGCAATGCCAATGCTTGTTTACCTTAGAGAGGAAGAGAGCATGCGCTTTGTGTAATGAAAATATAAGGTGGTTAAAAGAGGTGAGATGGGCTTTGGAGATAAATAAAAGCCTTTTGATAGAAGAGACAACGTGTGGTTCAGAGAGAGAGATGGGGAAGGAGAGAGAGAGAGAAATAGGTGTGTGTATGGGAGAGGAAGACAGAAATCATAGTATTGCAGGTTGTA
The DNA here is from genome assembly GCF_964204655.1 of Triturus cristatus. Classification (NCBI taxonomy): domain Eukaryota; kingdom Metazoa; phylum Chordata; class Amphibia; order Caudata; family Salamandridae; genus Triturus; species Triturus cristatus. Next base: position 385,533,446 of record NC_140588.1, read on the forward strand.
CGGAATGAAGTTTATAAAGAAAGTGTGTGTCAGTGTGAGAGAGAGAGCCAGAAACAGAGATACGTGTGTGTGAGAGAGAGTGAGGAGAGATACTAGAATGCACATTAGAGAAAAAAAAGTGTGTGTGTGCAATGAGTGGCAACATGGTAAATTCCATATTTATTTTCACAATGCAGATAAATTAAATGATAACATAACTCATGTGTGTGTTTAGTGCCCAATACTTTCCGTTTACCATAATTAATATGTAAGTTGGTAAATAAACTACAGACATAGGAACATGTTAAAATTGCATTTCGCAAACAGAGATGTATTAGAATCTCCACAAAAAAAGGAAATGTAAGGAAAAAAAGTTGAGACTGCAAGGAAAATAAAGGGGACGCAAACAGTGGCACCGTTTTGAAAATGTAAAAATTTTAAAAATACTACGTCATATAATCTAATTGGTTTGGAAGTAGCGCGTGAAAGCTGTGTAGAGGAAAAGATTGAAAAATATTACCCGAACAAGCTGCAAGGATTGCACACCCTAAATGCATGTCTTTAAAAACAAGCTTGTGACCTATTGGAGGCCGCGAAAGTGAAAGTGATCGCGAACGCGAGTTGAGACTGCAATGAAAATAAAGAGGACGCAAACAGTGGCACCGTTTTGAAAATGTTACAAATACTACGTCGTATAATCTAATTGGTTTGGAAGTAGCGCGTGAAAGCTGTGTAAAAGAAAAGATTAAAAAAATATTACCCGAACATGCTGCAAGGACTGCATATCCTAAATGCATGTCTTTAAAAACGAGCCCGGGACCTATTGGCGGCCACGAAAATGATCGCGAACGCGAGTTGAGACTGCAAGGAAAATAAAGAGGACGCAAACAGTGGCACCGTTTTGAAAATGTAAAAATTTTACAAATACTACGTTGTATGATCTAATTGGTTTGGAAGTAGTGCGTGAAAGCTGTGTAAAAGAAAAGATTAAACAGGCAATGGCCGTGCGGCCGTGAAAGTGACGCGGCTGCGCGAAAGTGAAAGCAAAAATGAAGCTGACGAGGAGGGAGTGGGAGAAGGGAGGGGATTCACGCGCGCGCTGTAAGGCTTAATGAGCCATTACAGAAAGCCAGATGGCAGCTGTGCATGTCGCGCGCGCTTGTGCGCGTAACAGCAAGCTGGTGGCCGCCAAAAGCCTGTGGGTAGCACTTTTAAAACCCAGTTACTAAATGTCTCACCAGAGTAGCGCATGCGCTGGCTCAGACGAGACCTAAAAAGAACAGATGATGGGTGGAATGCTGAATTCCTTCCACCAACTGTTCTTTTTGTTTTTAGAAAGTTGGCATTTTCTTGTCCTAATCATTTGGTGTTTGGACCCACATCCTGGGGCACATGACTAGGGGTAGCTGGCAGTTGGTCTTTGTGTATTGCTCCCAGAAGGTGAGATAAAGGGGAAGATAGGTGTTGGCAGGATGGGCCACTCTCAGTTAATGATGGGGAGGAGCTGTCACCTACCATACTTGTACATCAGAAAAGGTTCTGCCTGAGCACTTTCACAAAGTGTTTGTCACTAGTCTATTGTGACCTCAGACAAGCTGGGGCCAGAACAGGAAGGACGGGGATGCCTAACACCACAAGGGACTGTAAACCTCTAGAAGCTTCCTCCACTTCAACAAAGTAGGCACCAGGTATAAATGTTGGACTGCAGATTCTAACCCTTCAGTAAATGTCCAGACCTGTGTACTCTGCCAGGAAGAAGGACTGATGTGCTGCTGAAAGGACTGCCACTCTGCTGGACTGCAGCCCTTAAGGACTGCTGGTCTACTCTGTGGACCTGCTGCCTTCTTTCCTGGGTAAAGACAGGATCTCTTAATGTGTTGAACCCAGGACCCCAGAGTGACTCCAAGGGCTAGTTGGCTGGCCTCCTGACTAGGGACAGACAACTCTGGCAACCTTGAACCCAGCACCTGGAATCTGCCATCTGTGAGCCCTTCCCTGCCAAGAAGTGCCACCCCAGTGCTGGACCCTTGGAAGTGGGCCTTAAGGTGCTCTGTCAGCTCATCTGTGCTTTGAGCAGAACCAACACATCTCCTCTGCTGCATGACACAACTCAGAGCAGAACCAATGCTTCGCCTCTGTTTTGTGGATTTGACCTTGTCCTCAGGTAGGTTGCCCGCCCAGCCGCCACACGGTCCTCCTCTGATGCTGCCCCCGCAATCTGCTGTCGCCTTGCCCCTGCCGCTGCCTGTTGTTGCCTCCTCTGGTCTTGCCCCTCGTTTTTCACTTGTTCTCTTGGATTTTGTTTTTTGTATTTTTGTACTCCCCACTTGACATCTGCTGTGCCCTTCTGTGCCCCCTTCCCCCATATTGCCTCTGTGTCCTTCTCCTGTTTTTTTCCCTAGTTTCCTTCTGTTTCCCCGGTTTCACTTGTTGTCTTTGGATTTTGTTTCTGTATATTGTACTCCCCATCTGACTTTTGCTGTGCCCTTTTGTACCCCCTTTCCCCCCTTTTTGCCTACTGTGCCCCTTTCCCCCGTATTGCCTTCTGTGTCCTCTCCCCACTTTTCCCCGGTTTCCCTCTGTGCCACCTTTCCCGCCGCTGCATCCCTGTGGCCCAGCCCCCCGGGGTTCCCATTCGCCGCCCCGCTCCCACCTCCCAGCTGCTCCTCCCTCCCACAGCCCCTCATATGGAGGCCCCAAAGGCAAGCCCATCTGCTCCCGTCCGCGCCTGGACCGCGCCCAGCGCCAGAACCCCTGGCCCCCGCAGGAGCCAGGGCACACGACTGAGATACGACACCGCCACCCTCAACGCACTCAACACCGGACGCTCACCCGCCTGCTACCGAGCCACCCCGAAACGAACCCACGGACCCTTCGCCTGCCAAACCTGCAAATTCACATGCCTCCAAACCTGCACCCCGCCCACCGAACAAAGCAACAACAACAACTTCAAGTGCTTCCTCCTCAACGCCCGCTCCGTCCACAAACACGCCATCGAACTCTGGGACGTCCTCGATACTACTGCACCTGACGTCGCCTTCCTCACGGAAACCTGGATGAACGCCTCCTCAGCCCCCGACATCGCCATAGCCATCCCGGACGGCTAAAAAAAGGACCGCGTCAACCAAAACGGAGGAGGAATCGCCATCATCTACAGGAACACCATCAGCGTCACAACCAACGCCGAAGACACAATCTCCGCCGCCGAACACCTACACATCCAGTTCCACACCAACCCCAAGACCAGGCTCAGAGGAACCCTCATCTACAGACCCGTTCCACTTCCTCTCTCCCCTCAATTCCTCTCCACCTGCCTGCTTTGTCTATCCTTATGCCTATGCTCCGCTTAATTCTCCCTCCCCTCTCCCTTTTACATAACCCCCTTACCTCTCTACACGCCATTAACCTAAGAATGTAACTTGTAACTGTTGTACCTTTCTGTAACAATGTGTAATTTGTAACCCATGTAAGTCTCCTCATATAAAGCGCTCTGATACCTCCAGGTCTAGCCAGCCCTATATAAAACTCAAGTAAATAAATAAATCCTTAATGTCAGCCGTGTGGATGCGCCAGAGGAAATCTGTTACTCCACTCCCCTTTGTATTCTGTAGCTGTGTGCGAGGAAGGAGATCAGGGGTTCTCGTCTTTCCCTTCATTGTATGAGGTGTTTTTGACGCTGCATGCAAGAGGTGAGCTCCCCTCGCTATTGTCAGTGTGCCTCTCCGATGCGTGCATTCTCCCAAGCATAGATCCCCATTCTTCCAAATCTCACTCCACTTATAAGTGTTTAGCCATGCAACAGTTGATGTTGTTGCACCAAGGATATTGTGCTGCATAACTAAATACTTATAAGGTCCGAAATGCGAGACCTATTGGCAATGCCAATGCTTGTTTACCTTAGAGAGGAAGAGAGCATGCGCTTTGTGTAATGAAAATATAAGGTGGTTAAAAGAGGTGAGATGGGCTTTGGAGATAAATAAAAGCCTTTTGATAGAAGAGACAACGTGTGGTTCAGAGAGAGAGATGGGGAAGGAGAGAGAGAGAAATAGGTGTGTGTATGGGAGAGGAAGACAGAAATCATAGTATTGCAGGTTGTACGGAATGAAGTTTATAAAGAAAGTGTGTGTCAGTGTGAGAGAGAGAGCCAGAAACAGAGATACGTGTGTGTGAGAGAGAGTGAGGAGAGATACTAGAATGCACATTAGAGAAAAAAAAGTGTGTGTGTGCAATGAGTGGCAACATGGTAAATTCCATATTTATTTTCACAATGCAGATAAATTAAATGATAACATAACTCATGTGTGTGTTTAGTGCCCAATACTTTCCGTTTACCATAATTAATATGTAAGTTGGTAAATAAACTACAGACATAGGAACATGTTAAAATTGCATTTCGCAAACAGAGATGTATTAGAATCTCCACAAAAAAAGGAAATGTAAGGAAAAAAAGTTGAGACTGCAAGGAAAATAAAGGGGACGCAAACAGTGGCACCGTTTTGAAAATGTAAAAATGTTAAAAATACTACGTCTTATAATTGTTAGACCTGGCACCTTGGCGTGAGTTTCCCTTCCACTTTTTGATGGTGTGCCTCGACTGTTTTGCTGGTGTTGTCCGCTCAGGGCACTGCGCCACGGCTAATCCGTGCCGCAGTGCAAGTGCTCCCTAGGTAAAGTGTACCTGTAATTGATGTTCCTGATTGGTTTATTGGATTCACTGTCAGTCCCCAGTAAAGTGCACCAGGGGTGCCAGGGCTCGTGAATGCCAATGCTGCTGGTGGGCTTGCAGCGCTGGTTGCGCCACCCACGGAAGCGGTCTTGTAAAGTGTGTCTAGGGCCTGCCACCGCAGACCCTGTGCGCGGTCCGGGACCGTCGCGCTGACTGCGCAAGTGCCCCCACTTGCCAGTCCCTAAACCTTCCCTTACCTACATATTAGCCACCCCTCTGGTAGGCCCAAGGGCAGGGTGCATTGTAGGCATAAGGTAGGACATGCCCTGATGTGTGTGGCATGTCTTAGTAGTGAATTACAGCCATTTCCGTTCTTCACTATTGAAGGCTACCTGCTCTCCATAGGCCAGAATGGGCTGCTGGGATCCCGCCAACGCTGTGACCCCAGTGGACTCAGAGAGCATGGTAGAGTGTCAAGTTTGGTATGCCTGAACTCAGGATGATAAAATACTTCTTGTAGTCAAGTTTATTTTAATATCCTGGGTTTGTAAATACTACTTTTAGAAAGCTAGTATTTACTGACCTGACCATCTCAGTCCGCCTCTGCTGTGTGTATGTGTTCTGCCTGGCAACAGTAAGGAGCAGGGTTGGGGAATCCCCAGAGACAGGTTGGCTGCCAGGTGGTGGGTAGAGAGATTACACCTGGATGGGTGGGAGGAGTACACCTTGACTCTTGAATAGACCTGTGCTCTGCCACCACAAAGCCGGCGCCACCCCCTGTGGGGCGGCTGATGTCTCTGCCTTGCTGCTGAAAGGAAAGAGCAGAGTCACCATAACAAAGTGCTCCAGAACTGGACTGAGCCAGGCCTAGGCCCCCTGGCGCTAAAGAACAAAAGAATCATGGTATAAAAGTAGGAGCCTGGCTCCTAAGAAATCAGAATCCTGTTTACCACAAAGAACCTCTGCCCGACTAGAAGGAGAAGGAGACGCTGGAGGAGCTGGCCTGCTGCCTGCCTTGCTGAGAAAGGAGAGGAAGAGACTTACTGAAAAGACTTTGCTACTTTGTGCTTGAACATTCTCCAAGGGCTTGATCTGAGCTTGCCCCCTGAACTGAACCCCAGGAACAGTGGGTTCTCTGTGCTTCTTGCTCATCCTCCAATTCGAGCCGTGTGGGCATCCCGCTGGAAAAGAGACTGCGCCCCTCATCGCCCCTCCTAGGGCCGTGACACTCAGAAGCTCGCCTGCCTCCAACCCGTGAGAGCCCCGCTCCGTCCCGAGCCGCTCTCTGTCCCCGGGCCAGGCCGCCTGCATCCCTGTCACCGCCTGCTACTGGAGCGCGCTGACCGCGCTATCACCCCTCCTGCCGGAAGCCGTCCGACGACTGTGATCCACGCCGGGTCATCCAGCTGCACTGGCCGTGCCCTGTGACCCCGCTTCGCTATCCCCGGACATCTCAGGCCGCGCCGCCCCCGTTGTGGAGACCCCCCTGCACCGCCGTGCTAAAGGGTCGCTGGCCGCGCCTGCCTACTTGCCCACACCTGCTGATTGAGGACCCAAGAACACTTCCGAAGCTGAGAGTCGCACCGACCTGTGCCGACTCTCCACATCACGAAAGAAGTTCCAGTATCGGGCTCGGGGCCCGCAACGCCTTATTTCCCCGTTCGCAGGAGCCGATCGCTGTGAGTACTGGAACCACAAGTAACACTTGCAAGAGGCTACAAAGTCTCCATTTGAAGCTAAGAACAAAGAACATTTGCCTGCTTTACAACCTGGTGGCATAGCGAAAACGTTATTGGTCTTGTGATAATTCTGCTGAGATATATATACCTATTTTTACATAAAGAAGCGTATTTTTATATATATCCAGGTCTGGTGTCCGTTTCTGGGGGGATTGATGTATTTACTGTGTGTATGATTGTAAGTGCTTAACCAACAACGCCTGAGGAATCGCCTTGGCTGCTCACGCCACGCACCTAGAGGGTGAGCAAGGGTCATTCGCGAGGGGTTATCCTGCGCCCTGACGTGGAGGAGAGGGTTCCTGCTTGACACAAGGGCAACCTTGCGCCAACCAGAGACTCCCGCCTCTAACATTGTTGGCAGCGGTTGGGATTTCGGATTTGCACTTGTAATTTGCATACAGTGAATTATTAATCACCAGATAGTGAGAGCAGACCAAGTAACGCAGCCACAGGTTTTCATTTTCTGAACTTTGTTGAGACATCTGCCATTACTGCAACCATGCCTGGCTCGCACTCCGCTGGAAGAGCACTCTCTGTGATTTCTGGAATAGATGAGGTAGATTGGGAGAGACTGGAAGGCTACACGATGGAGCAATTGAAAGGCTACAGTGTAAAATTCCGAGTTCCCCATGCTGGATTCAAGAGGAGAACCCAGTACGCCAAGGCGCTAAGAGCCTGGAGGGAGTCACGAGACCCACGGAATGCGGGGGACATCGTTCCACCCGACAACCTTGAGGAGCCCAGCAGAGTCCGGTCGCCAGAGGAGCTGGCAGACAGGGCAGCAGACAGGGCGCATGCAATGGAGATGGCAAAGTTGGCAGGACAAATGGAAATGGAAAAGCAGAAGTTGGCCCTGGAGGCACAACAACGCCAAATGGATCACGATATCAGATTGAAGGAGTTGGAGCTGAAGGCGAAAAGTTTGGACACCGCTCCTTCTGGTGGCAGCACTCCACCAGCGCAGGTAGAGTCCAAGGTGTACATCCCCAAAGATGTAGTAAAGGAGTATTTCAGAAAGGATGACATAGGGCAGTGGTTTAGGGCCTACGAGGTGGCCATGTCCTCACACCGGGTCCCTGAGAAAGACTGGGGAGCGGGGTTGTGGGGAAGGTTCCTTGCTGAAGGGCGGGACACACTGTTAGATTTGCCCTTAGAAGTCCAAACCTCATACCCCCATATGAAGGAAGCTTTAATGACCAGGTATGGGTTAACTCCGGAGCTATATCGACAGAGGTTCAGGGAGACCAAGAAGATCCCTGAGAGCACGTATGTGGAATATGTGACCTTTTTCTGCAGAGCGCTGGATGGTTGGGTGAAGGGTAGCAAAGTGAATGATTATCAAGGGCTGCTTGATTTAATTGCATGGGAGCACTTGTCCAGTCAATGTTTTCCTGAGCTACGCCAGCACCTGATAGATAGCAAGCTGTCCAACCCGAGGAAGCTTGCTGAGGAGGCGGACCGCTGGCTCAGCACCAGGGTCCACAAGGGTCAAGTGGGAGACTCCGCCAAAGGTGGGCAGGGTCCCCAGCAGAAGAGTGGGGGGGACAAGGGTAAACAGAAGGGGTTCCAAAGAGGCCCCCAAAGTAATTCCCAAGGGAACCAGCAGAAGGGTTCTCAGCCTCCCCCAACCCCGCAGCAGAACGGGGCCCCGACAGGTAGACCTGTTCCAAAGGGGCCCTTCAATTGTTATAAGTGTGGCGATCCGGGCCACATTGCCTCTGATCCTAAGTGTCGCCTGTTTGGTAAGACCGCACCCACTGGTGCTCCACCCCGGCAAGTAGCTAGTGTTAACTTTGGGGAGGAAGTAGCAGTCCAGGAGGGTGGGGGTCCCGGGCAGATGACCCTAGTCTCGCTAGGAGACAGTGAGATGGTCCCTGTAACCTACCTGCCCTCTAACACTAAGAAATATGGGCAGGTGGTGACCATCAATGGAAAGAAGGTTGAGGCTCTTAGAGATACAGGAGCCAGCGTGACCTCGGTGAGGCAACACCTGGTGTCTCAAGAGCAGATTGTACCCAATGCCTACTGTAGGGTTGTCAATGCTGACAACGTAGAGAGTCGTTGTCCAATGGCTCAAGTTCCCTTTGAGTGGGGGGAGGTCTCTGGTACTCTACAAGTCGCTGTGAGAACTGACATGCCTGTAGATTGTCTGCTAGGGAACGACCTGGAGAGTTCCCCTTGGGAAAAGGTGGAGAAGACCACGCATCTGAGGATGGTGGGTCTACCCGACTGGGCGTGCGTGACCACCCGGTCCATGGCAGCCAGTAGGGGTGTTGAGAGGGTCCTGGAGCCTGAGGGAGAGGTCCAGGAACCGGCCTTAGGGAGAAGGCGCAGGAGGCGCGGGAAACCGGCCCCCGAAGTTCCCACGGCCCAGGGGGAAGTAGACCCTGAGGGGGATGCTCTGGAGCCTACCGGGGAACAGATTGCCGAACTGGGAGATCTGCCTGAGCTGACCCATTGGCAGCAAGAAGGAGGTCCCTCCAGGAAGGAATTCTGCAGGGAGCAGAAAGAATGCCCTTCTCTCATGGGTATGCGGCAGCAGGCTGCAGACCAGGCCAATGGTGTTCAGGCCAAAACACACTACGTGTACTGGGAGAGTGACCTCCTGTATTCCGAGCCTAAGGCTGCTGAACCTGGGTCAGCCCGTGTGCTGGTGGTACCCCAGAAGTTCAGAACCTTCCTACTGGGGCTGGCTCATGATGTGCCGTTAGCAGGACATTTGGGGATGGACAAGACCTATGACAGGCTTGTCACCCACTTCTACTGGCCCCAAATGCATAAGAATTCCGATTCCTACTGCAGAACCTGTCAGACTTGCCAGGCAAGTGGTAAGAGCGGAGGGAAGCACAAGGCTCCTCTGCAACCTTTCCCTGTGGTCGGTACGCCATTCCAACGAGTGGGTATTGACATTGTGGGGCCTCTGGACCCCAAGACAGCCCTGGGCAACAGGTTCATCCTGGTCTTGGTGGACCATGCCACCCGGTACCCTGAAGCCATCCCTCTGAGGACAGTGACGGCCCCCGTGGTGGGACGGGCACTGATGGGAATTTTCTCCCGAGTGGGATTCCCTCTAGAGGTGGTGAGCGACAGGGGGACCAATTTCATATCCACATATATGAAATCCCTGTGGAAGGAGTGTGGGGTAACGTACAAGTTCACCACTCCTTACCATCCCCAAGGAAATGGGTTGGTTGAGAGATTCAACCGAACCCTCAAAGGCATGATCATGGGCCTGGACGGTCCGATGAGGCGTAAGTGGGACGTCCTCTTGCCATGCCTGCTCTTCGCTTACCGAGAGGTGCCACAGAAGTCTCTAGGATTCAGCCCCTTTGAGCTTCTGTATGGTCACCCGGTAAGAGGACCTCTGAGTTTGGTAAAGGAAGGCTGGGAGCAATCTCCCAGGAAACCTCCCCAGAATGTATATAGTTACATGCTGGCCTTCCGAAACCAGACTCGGCGTTTCAGGCAACTTGCTGAGGCAAATCTGGAAGCCAGCCAGGAGGAGATGAAGCGGTGGTACGACCGGAATGCCACTCTGGTAGAGCTTCAACCTGGACAAAAGGTGTGGGTCTTGGCCCCAGTGGAGCCGTGTGCACTTCAGGATAAGTGGACAGGTCCGTTTGAGGTTGTGGAGCGCAAAAGTCCTATCACCTACTTGGTGGACATGCAGACTCCCAGGAACCCTTTAAGGGTCCTACATGTTAACCGCCTTAAGCCCCACTTAGAGAGGACCGAAGTGGGCATGCTGCTGGCCACTGATGATGGAATGGAAGAGGAGACCGAGCCTCTTCCTGACCTCTTAGTGGCCTCTGAGAAAGATGGGTCAGTTGATGGAGTTAACCTCTCACCCACCCTGACGCCCGAACAACAGGAAGACTGCCGCCACTTGCTGGGACAATTTTCCGACCGATTCTCCCTGGTTCCTGGTGTCACAGATTGGTGCGTCCATGATGTGGACACAGGAGACAGCTTACCTGTGAAGCACAAGGCTTACAGGGTAACTGACAGGGTCAGAGCTTGCATTAAGGAGGAGGTCTCCAAAATGCTTGCGCTAGGGGTGGTTGAGTCCTCCAGCAGTCCTTGGTCCAGCCCCGTGGTCTTGGTCCCCAAAGCTGCTGCGCCGGGAGCCACACCTGAACTCCGGTTCTGTGTGGACTACAGAGGACTCAATTCAGTCACGAAGACTGACGCGCACCCCATCCCCAGAGCTGATGAGCTCATTGATCGGCTGGGGGCTGCCCGGTTCCTCAGTACGTTTGATTTAACGTCTGGGTACTGGCAGATCGCCTTGACCGATGGGGCCAAAGAGAGGTCAGCATTCTCTACACCAGATGGGCACTTCCAGTTCCGAGTCATGCCATTTGGGATGAAGAATGCCCCTGCCACCTTTCAGAGGTTGGTCAACCAGGTACTGGTTGGGCTGGATGCGTTCAGTGCCGCCTACCTGGATGACATCGCAGTGTTCAGTGCCACCTGGCCTGAACACCTGCGCCACCTCTGGGAAGTGTTGATGGCGCTGCGCCGAGCAGGCCTCACGATCAAGGCAAGCAAGTGCCAGATCGGGCAGGGTTCCGTGGTGTACTTGGGACACCAAGTGGGGAGTGGCAAGGTGGCACCCTTGCAACCCAAAATTGAGACCATCCTGGCTTGGGAACCCCCCAAGACGCAGACCGCAGTGAGGGCCTTCCTGGGGCTCACTGGGTACTACAGGAGGTTTGTCAAGGGCTATGGAACGATCGTTGCCCCCTTGACAGAGCTGACTTCGAAGAAGCAGCCCAGGAACGTGATTTGGACTGACACCTGTCAGAAAGCTTTCGACACCTTGAAGACTGCCATGTGCACGGCGCCCGTGCTCTTGGCCCCTGACTTCTCCAGGGAATTCCTAGTCCAGACAGACGCTTCAGAGCATGGTGTGGGGGCTGTTCTTTCACAGATGACTGAGGAGGGCTGGGACCAACCCGTAGCCTTCATCAGTAGGAGGTTACTTCCACGGGAAAGTAGGTGGAGTGCAATTGAGCGAGAAGCGTTTGCTGTGGTCTGGGCGCTGAAGAAGCTAAGACCCTACTTGTTTGGGTCTCACTTCCGGGTTCAGACGGACCACAGGCCCCTCAGATGGTTGATGCAAATGAGGGGTGAAAACCCGAAGCTGTTGAGGTGGTCCATCTCCCTACAGGGTATGGACTTTACGGTGGAACACCGTCCTGGTACAGATCACGCCAACGCTGACGGTCTGTCCAGGTATTTCCGCCTTAGTGACGAGGAACCCCCTGGGCAAGGGTAGTTCTCCCCACATTTCAGCTGGAGGGGACACGTGTTAGACCTGGCACCTTGGCGTGAGTTTCCCTTCCACTTTTTGATGGTGTGCCTCGACTGTTTTGCTGGTGTTGTCCGCTCAGGGCACTGCGCCACGGCTAATCCGTGCCGCAGTGCAAGTGCTCCCTAGGTAAAGTGTACCTGTAATTGATGTTCCTGATTGGTTTATTGGATTCACTGTCAGTCCCCAGTAAAGTGCACCAGGGGTGCCAGGGCTCGTGAATGCCAATGCTGCTGGTGGGCTTGCAGCGCTGGTTGCGCCACCCACGGAAGCGGTCTTGTAAAGTGTGTCTAGGGCCTGCCACCGCAGACCCTGTGCGCGGTCCGGGACCGTCGCGCTGACTGCGCAAGTGCCCCCACTTGCCAGTCCCTAAACCTTCCCTTACCTACATATTAGCCACCCCTCTGGTAGGCCCAAGGGCAGGGTGCATTGTAGGCATAAGGTAGGACATGCCCTGATGTGTGTGGCATGTCTTAGTAGTGAATTACAGCCATTTCCGTTCTTCACTATTGAAGGCTACCTGCTCTCCATAGGCCAGAATGGGCTGCTGGGATCCCGCCAACGCTGTGACCCCAGTGGACTCAGAGAGCATGGTAGAGTGTCAAGTTTGGTATGCCTGAACTCAGGATGATAAAATACTTCTTGTAGTCAAGTTTATTTTAATATCCTGGGTTTGTAAATACTACTTTTAGAAAGCTAGTATTTACTGACCTGACCATCTCAGTCCGCCTCTGCTGTGTGTATGTGTTCTGCCTGGCAACAGTAAGGAGCAGGGTTGGGGAATCCCCAGAGACAGGTTGGCTGCCAGGTGGTGGGTAGAGAGATTACACCTGGATGGGTGGGAGGAGTACACCTTGACTCTTGAATAGACCTGTGCTCTGCCACCACAAAGCCGGCGCCACCCCCTGTGGGGCGGCTGATGTCTCTGCCTTGCTGCTGAAAGGAAAGAGCAGAGTCACCATAACAAAGTGCTCCAGAACTGGACTGAGCCAGGCCTAGGCCCCCTGGCGCTAAAGAACAAAAGAATCATGGTATAAAAGTAGGAGCCTGGCTCCTAAGAAATCAGAATCCTGTTTACCACAAAGAACCTCTGCCCGACTAGAAGGAGAAGGAGACGCTGGAGGAGCTGGCCTGCTGCCTGCCTTGCTGAGAAAGGAGAGGAAGAGACTTACTGAAAAGACTTTGCTACTTTGTGCTTGAACATTCTCCAAGGGCTTGATCTGAGCTTGCCCCCTGAACTGAACCCCAGGAACAGTGGGTTCTCTGTGCTTCTTGCTCATCCTCCAATTCGAGCCGTGTGGGCATCCCGCTGGAAAAGAGACTGCGCCCCTCATCGCCCCTCCTAGGGCCGTGACACTCAGAAGCTCGCCTGCCTCCAACCCGTGAGAGCCCCGCTCCGTCCCGAGCCGCTCTCTGTCCCCGGGCCAGGCCGCCTGCATCCCTGTCACCGCCTGCTACTGGAGCGCGCTGACCGCGCTATCACCCCTCCTGCCGGAAGCCGTCCGACGACTGTGATCCACGCCGGGTCATCCAGCTGCACTGGCCGTGCCCTGTGACCCCGCTTCGCTATCCCCGGACATCTCAGGCCGCGCCGCCCCCGTTGTGGAGACCCCCCTGCACCGCCGTGCTAAAGGGTCGCTGGCCGCGCCTGCCTACTTGCCCACACCTGCTGATTGAGGACCCAAGAACACTTCCGAAGCTGAGAGTCGCACCGACCTGTGCCGACTCTCCACATCACGAAAGAAGTTCCAGTATCGGGCTCGGGGCCCGCAACGCCTTATTTCCCCGTTCGCAGGAGCCGATCGCTGTGAGTACTGGAACCACAAGTAACACTTGCAAGAGGCTACAAAGTCTCCATTTGAAGCTAAGAACAAAGAACATTTGCCTGCTTTACAACCTGGTGGCATAGCGAAAACGTTATTGGTCTTGTGATAATTCTGCTGAGATATATATACCTATTTTTACATAAAGAAGCGTATTTTTATATATATCCAGGTCTGGTGTCCGTTTCTGGGGGGATTGATGTATTTACTGTGTGTATGATTGTAAGTGCTTAACCAACAACGCCTGAGGAATCGCCTTGGCTGCTCACGCCACGCACCTAGAGGGTGAGCAAGGGTCATTCGCGAGGGGTTATCCTGCGCCCTGACGTGGAGGAGAGGGTTCCTGCTTGACACAAGGGCAACCTTGCGCCAACCAGAGACTCCCGCCTCTAACAATAATCTAATTGGTTTGGAAGTAGCGCGTGAAAGCTGTGTAGAGGAAAAGATTGAAAAATATTACCCGAACAAGCTGCAAGGATTGCACACCCTAAATGCATGTCTTTAAAAACAAGCTTGTGACCTATTGGAGGCCGCGAAAGTGAAAGTGATCGCGAACGCGAGTTGAGACTGCAATGAAAATAAAGAGGACGCAAACAGTGGCACCGTTTTGAAAATGTTACAAATACTACGTCGTATAATCTAATTGGTTTGGAAGTAGCGCGTGAAAGCTGTGTAAAAGAAAAGATTAAAAAAATATTACCCGAACATGCTGCAAGGACTGCATATCCTAAATGCATGTCTTTAAAAACGAGCCCGGGACCTATTGGCGGCCACGAAAATGATCGCGAACGCGAGTTGAGACTGCAAGGAAAATAAAGAGGACGCAAACAGTGGCACCGTTTTGAAAATGTAAACATTTTACAAATACTACGTTGTATGATCTAATTGGTTTGGAAGTAGTGCGTGAAAGCTGTGTAAAAGAAAAGATTAAACAGGCAATGGCCGTGCGGCCGTGAAAGTGACGCGGCTGCGCGAAAGTGAAAGCAAAAATGAAGCTGACGAGGAGGGAGTGGGAGAAGGGAGGGGATTCACGCGCGCGCTGTAAGGCTTAATGAGCCATTACAGAAAGCCAGATGGCAGCTGTGCATGTCGCGCGCGCTTGTGCGCGTAACAGCAAGCTGGTGGCCGCCAAAAGCCTGTGGGTAGCACTTTTAAAACCCAGTTACTAAATGTCTCACCAGAGTAGCGCATGCGCTGGCTCAGACGAGACCTAAAAAGAACAGATGATGGGTGGAATGCTGAATTCCTTCCACCAACTGTTCTTTTTGTTTTTAGAAAGTTGGCATTTTCTTGTCCTAATCATTTGGTGTTTGGACCCACATCCTGGGGCACATGACTAGGGGTAGCTGGCAGTTGGTCTTTGTGTATTGCTCCCAGAAGGTGAGATAAAGGGGAAGATAGGTGTTGGCAGGATGGGCCACTCTCAGTTAATGATGGGGAGGAGCTGTCACCTACCATACTTGTACATCAGAAAAGGCTCTACCTGAGCACTTTCACAAAGTGTTTGTCACTAGTCTATTGTGACCTCAGACAAGCTGGGGCCAGAACAGGAAGGACGGGGATGCCTAACACCACAAGGGACTGTAAACCTCTAGAAGCTTCCTCCACTTCAACAAAGTAGGCACCAGGTATAAATGTTGGACTGCAGATTCTAACCCTTCAGTAAATGTCCAGACCTGTGTACTCTGCCAGGAAGAAGGACTGATGTGCTGCTGAAAGGACTGCCACTCTGCTGGACTGCAGCCCTTAAGGACTGCTGGTCTACTCTGTGGACCTGCTGCCTTCTTTCCTGGGTAAAGACAGGATCTCTTAATGTGTTGAACCCAGGACCCCAGAGTGACTCCAAGGGCTAGTTGGCTGGCCTCCTGACTAGGGACAGACAACTCTGGCAACCTTGAACCCAGCACCTGGAATCTGCCATCTGTGAGCCCTTCCCTGCCAAGAAGTGCCACCCCAGTGCTGGACCCTTGGAAGTGGGCCTTAAGGTGCTCTGTCAGCTCATCTGTGCTTTGAGCAGAACCAACACATCTCCTCTGCTGCATGACACAACTCAGAGCAGAACCAATGCTTCGCCTCTGTTTTGTGGATTTGACCTTGTCCTCAGGTAGGTTGCCCCCCCAGCCGCCACACGGTCCTCCTCTGATGCTGCCCCCGCAATCTGCTGTCGCCTTGCCCCTGCCGCTGCCTGTTGTTGCCTCCTCTGGTCTTGCCCCTCGTTTTTCACTTGTTCTCTTGGATTTTGTTTTTTGTATTTTTGTACTCCCCACTTGACATCTGCTGTGCCCTTCTGTGCCCCCTTCCCCCATATTGCCTCTGTGCCCTTCTCCTGTTTTTTTCCCTAGTTTCCTTCTGTTTCCCCGGTTTCACTTGTTGTCTTTGGATTTTGTTTCTGTATATTGTACTCCCCATCTGACTTTTGCTGTGCCCTTTTGTACCCCCTTTCCCCCCTTTTTGCCTTCTGTGCCCCTTTCCCCCGTATTGCCTTCTGTGTCCTCTCCCCACTTTTCCCCGGTTTCCCTCTGTGCCACCTTTCCCGCCGCTGCATCCCTGTGGCCCAGCCCCCCGGGGTTCCCATTCGCCGCCCCGCTCCCACCTCCCAGCTGCTCCTCCCTCCCACAGCCCCTCATATGGAGGCCCCAAAGGCAAGCCCATCTGCTCCCGTCCGCGCCTGGACCGCGCCCAGCGCCAGAACCCCTGGCCCCCGCAGGAGCCAGGGCACACGACTGAGATACGACACCGCCACCCTCAACGCACTCAACACCGGACGCTCACCCGCCTGCTACCGAGCCACCCCGAAACGAACCCACGGACCCTTCGCCTGCCAAACCTGCAAATTCACATGCCTCCAAACCTGCACCCCGCCCACCGAACAAAGCAACAACAACAACTTCAAGTGCTTCCTCCTCAACGCCCGCTCCGTCCACAAACACGCCATCGAACTCTGGGACGTCCTCGATACTACTGCACCTGACGTCGCCTTCCTCACGGAAACCTGGATGAACGCCTCCTCAGCCCCCGACATCGCCATAGCCATCCCGGACGGCTAAAAAAAGGACCGCGTCAACCAAAACGGAGGAGGAATCGCCATCATCTACAGGAACACCATCAGCGTCACAACCAACGCCGAAGACACAATCTCCGCCGCCGAACACCTACACATCCAGTTCCACACCAACCCCAAGACCAGGCTCAGAGGAACCCTCATCTACAGACCCGTTCCACTTCCTCTCTCCCCTCAATTCCTCTCCACCTGCCTGCTTTGTCTATCCTTATGCCTATGCTCCGCTTAATTCTCCCTCCCCTCTCCCTTTTACATAACCCCCTTACCTCTCTACACGCCATTAACCTAAGAATGTAACTTGTAACTGTTGTACCTTTCTGTAAAAATGTGTAATTTGTAACCCATGTAACTCTCCTCATATAAAGCGCTCTGATACCTCCAGGTCTAGCCAGCCCTATATAAAACTCAAGTACATAAATAAATCCTTAATGTCAGCCGTGTGGATGCGCCAGAGGAAATCTGTTACTCCACTCCCCTTTGTATTCTGTAGCTGTGTGCGAGGAAGGAGATCAGGGGTTCTCGTCTTTCCCTTCATTGTATGAGGTGTTTTTGACGCTGCATGCAAGAGGTGAGCTCCCCTCGCTATTGTCAGTGTGCCTCTCCGATGCGTGCATTCTCCCAAGCATAGATCCCCATTCTTCCAAATCTCACTCCACTTATAAGTGTTTAGCCATGCAACAGTTGATGTTGTTGCACCAAGGATATTGTGCTGCATAACTAAATACTTATAAGGTCCGAAATGCGAGACCTATTGGCAATGCCAATGCTTGTTTACCTTAGAGAGGAAGAGAGCATGCGCTTTGTGTAATGAAAATATAAGGTGGTTAAAAGAGGTGAGATGGGCTTTGGAGATAAATAAAAGCCTTTTGATAGAAGAGACAACGTGTGGTTCAGAGAGAGAGATGGGGAAGGAGAGAGAGAGAAATAGGTGTGTGTATGGGAGAGGAAGACAGAAATCATAGTATTGCAGGTTGTACGGAATGAAGTTTATAAAGAAAGTGTGTGTCAGTGTGAGAGAGAGAGCCAGAAACAGAGATACGTGTGTGTGAGAGAGAGTGAGGAGAGATACTAGAATGCACATTAGAGAAAAAAAAGTGTGTGTGTGCAATGAGTGGCAACATGGTAAATTCCATATTTATTTTCACAATGCAGATAAATTAAATGATAACATAACTCATGTGTGTGTTTAGTGCCCAATACTTTCCGTTTACCATAATTAATATGTAAGTTGGTAAATAAACTACAGACATAGGAACATGTTAAAATTGCATTTCGCAAACAGAGATGTATTAGAATCTCCACAAAAAAAGGAAATGTAAGGAAAAAAAGTTGAGACTGCAAGGAAAATAAAGGGGACGCAAACAGTGGCACCGTTTTGAAAATGTAAAAATGTTAAAAATACTACGTCATATAATCTAATTGGTTTGGAAGTAGCGCGTGAAAGCTGTGTAGAGGAAAAGATTGAAAAATATTACCCGAACAAGCTGCAAGGATTGCACACCCTAAATGCATGTCTTTAAAAACAAGCTTGTGACCTATTGGAGGCCGCGAAAGTGAAAGTGATCGCGAACGCGAGTTGAGACTGCAATGAAAATAAAGAGGACGCAAACAGTGGCACCGTTTTGAAAATGTTACAAATACTACGTCGTATAATCTAATTGGTTTGGAAGTAGCGCGTGAAAGCTGTGTAAAAGAAAAGATTAAAAAAATATTACCCGAACATGCTGCAAGGACTGCATATCCTAAATGCATGTCTTTAAAAACGAGCCCGGGACCTATTGGCGGCCACAAAAATGATCGCGAACGCGAGTTGAGACTGCAAGGAAAATAAAGAGGACGCAAACAGTGGCACCGTTTTGAAAATGTAAAAATTTTACAAATACTACGTTGTATGATCTAATTGGTTTGGAAGTAGTGCGTGAAAGCTGTGTAAAAGAAAAGATTAAACAGGCAATGGCCGTGCGGCCGTGAAAGTGACGCGGCTGCGCGAAAGTGAAAGCAAAAATGAAGCTGACGAGGAGGGAGTGGGAGAAGGGAGGGGATTCACGCGCGCGCTGTAAGGCTTAATGAGCCATTACAGAAAGCCAGATGGCAGCTGGGCATGTCGCGCGCGCTTGTGCGCGTAACAGCAAGCTGGTGGCCGCCAAAAGCCTGTGGGTAGCACTTTTAAAACCCAGTTACTAAATGTCTCACCAGAGTAGCGCATGCGCTGGCTCAGACGAGACCTAAAAAGAACAGATGATGGGTGGAATGCTGAATTCCTTCCACCAACTGTTCTTTTTGTTTTTAGAAAGTTGGCATTTTCTTGTCCTAATCATTTGGTGTTTGGACCCACATCCTGGGGCACATGACTAGGGGTAGCTGGCAGTTGGTCTTTGTGTATTGCTCCCAGAAGGTGAGATAAAGGGGAAGATAGGTGTTGGCAGGATGGGCCACTCTCAGTTAATGATGGGGAGGAGCTGTCACCTACCATACTTGTACATCAGAAAAGGCTCTGCCTGAGCACTTTCACAAAGTGTTTGTCACTAGTCTATTGTGACCTCAGACAAGCTGGGGCCAGAACAGGAAGGACGGGGATGCCTAACACCACAAGGGACTGTAAACCTCTAGAAGCTTCCTCCACTTCAACAAAGTAGGCACCAGGTATAAATGTTGGACTGCAGATTCTAACCCTTCAGTAAATGTCCAGACCTGTGTACTCTGCCAGGAAGAAGGACTGATGTGCTGCTGAAAGGACTGCCACTCTGCTGGACTGCAGCCCTTAAGGACTGCTGGTCTACTCTGTGGACCTGCTGCCTTCTTTCCTGGGTAAAGACAGGATCTCTTAATGTGTTGAACCCAGGACCCCAAAGTGACTCCAAGGGCTAGTTGGCTGGCCTCCTGACTAGGGACAGACAACTCTGGCAACCTTGAACCCAGCACCTGGAATCTGCCATCTGTGAGCCCTTCCCTGCCAAGAAGTGCCACCCCAGTGCTGGACCCTTGGAAGTGGGCCTTAAGGTGCTCTGTCAGCTCATCTGTGCTTTGAGCAGAACCAACACATCTCCTCTGCTGCATGACACAACTCAGAGCAGAACCAATGCTTCGCCTCTGTTTTGTGGATTTGACCTTGTCCTCAGGTAGGTTGCCCCCCCAGCCGCCACACGGTCCTCCTCTGATGCTGCCCCCGCAATCTGCTGTCGCCTTGCCCCTGCCGCTGCCTGTTGTTGCCTCCTCTGGTCTTGCCCCTCGTTTTTCACTTGTTCTCTTGGATTTTGTTTTTTGTATTTTTGTACTCCCCACTTGACATCTGCTGTGCCCTTCTGTGCCCCCTTCCCCCATATTGCCTCTGTGTCCTTCTCCTGTTTTTTTCCCTAGTTTCCTTCTGTTTCCCCGGTTTCACTTGTTGTCTTTGGATTTTGTTTCTGTATATTGTACTCCCCATCTGACTTTTGCTGTGCCCTTTTGTACCCCCTTTCCCCCCTTTTTGCCTTCTGTGCCCCTTTCCCCCGTATTGCCTTCTGTGTCCTCTCCCCACTTTTCCCCGGTTTCCCTCTGTGCCACCTTTCCCGCCGCTGCATCCCTGTGGCCCAGCCCCCCGGGGTTCCCATTCGCCGCCCCGCTCCCACCTCCCAGCTGCTCCTCCCTCCCACAGCCCCTCATATGGAGGCCCCAAAGGCAAGCCCATCTGCTCCCGTCCGCGCCTGGACCGCGCCCAGCGCCAGAACCCCTGGCCCCCGCAGGAGCCAGGGCACACGACTGAGATACGACACCGCCACCCTCAACGCACTCAACACCGGACGCTCACCCGCCTGCTACCGAGCCACCCCGAAACGAACCCACGGACCCTTCGCCTGCCAAACCTGCAAATTCACATGCCTCCAAACCTGCACCCCGCCCACCGAACAAAGCAACAACAACAACTTCAAGTGCTTCCTCCTCAACGCCCGCTCCGTCCACAAACACGCCATCGAACTCTGGGACGTCCTCGATACTACTGCACCTGACGTCGCCTTCCTCACGGAAACCTGGATGAACGCCTCCTCAGCCACCGACATCGCCATAGCCATCCCGGACGGCTAAAAAAAGGACCGCGTCAACCAAAACGGAGGAGGAATTGCCATCATCTACAGGAACACCATCAGCGTCACAACCAACGCCGAAGACACAATCTCCGCCGCCGAACACCTACACATCCAGTTCCACACCAACCCCAAGACCAGGCTCAGAGGAACCCTCATCTACAGACCCGTTCCACTTCCTCTCTCCCCTCAATTCCTCTCCACCTGCCTGCTTTGTCTATCCTTATGCCTATGCTCCGCTTAATTCTCCCTCCCCTCTCCCTTTTACATAACCCCCTTACCTCTCTACACGCCATTAACCTAAGAATGTAACTTGTAACTGTTGTACCTTTCTGTAACAATGTGTAATTTGTAACCCATGTAACTCTCCTCATATAAAGCGCTCTGATACCTCCAGGTCTCGCCAGCCCTATATAAAACTCAAGTAAATAAATAAATCCTTAATGTCAGCCGTGTGGATGCGCCAGAGGAAATCTGTTACTCCACTCCCCTTTGTATTCTGTAGCTGTGTGCGAGGAAGGAGATCAGGGGTTCTCGTCTTTCCCTTCATTGTATGAGGTGTTTTTGACGCTGCATGCAAGAGGTGAGCTCCCCTCGCTATTGTCAGTGTGCCTCTCCGATGCGTGCATTCTCCCAAGCATAGATCCCCATTCTTCCAAATCTCACTCCACTTATAAGTGTTTAGCCATGCAACAGTTGATGTTGTTGCACCAAGGATATTGTGCTGCATAACTAAATACTTATAAGGTCCGAAATGCGAGACCTATTGGCAATGCCAATGCTTGTTTACCTTAGAGAGGAAGAGAGCATGCGCTTTGTGTAATGAAAATATAAGGTGGTTAAAAGAGGTGAGATGGGCTTTGGAGATAAATAAAAGCCTTTTGATAGAAGAGACAACGTGTGGTTCAGAGAGAGAGATGGGGAAGGAGAGAGAGAGAGAAATAGGTGTGTGTATGGGAGAGGAAGACAGAAATCATAGTATTGCAGGTTGTACGGAATGAAGTTTATAAAGAAAGTGTGTGTCAGTGTGAGAGAGAGAGCCAGAAACAGAGATACGTGTGTGTGAGAGAGAGTGAGGAGAGATACTAGAATGCACATTAGAGAAAAAAAAGTGTGTGTGTGCAATGAGTGGCAACATGGTAAATTCCATATTTATTTTCACAATGCAGATAAATTAAATGATAACATAACTCATGTGTGTGTTTAGTGCCCAATACTTTCCGTTTACCATAATTAATATGTAAGTTGGTAAATAAACTACAGACATAGGAACATGTTAAAATTGCATTTCGCAAACAGAGATGTATTAGAATCTCCACAAAAAAAGGAAATGTAAGGAAAAAAAGTTGAGACTGCAAGGAAAATAAAGGGGACGCAAACAGTGGCACCGTTTTGAAAATGTAAAAATGTTAAAAATACTACGTCATATAATCTAATTGGTTTGGAAGTAGCGCGTGAAAGCTGTGTAGAGGAAAAGATTGAAAAATATTACCCGAACAAGCTGCAAGGATTGCACACCCTAAATGCATGTCTTTAAAAACAAGCTTGTGACCTATTGGAGGCCGCGAAAGTGAAAGTGATCGCAAACGCGAGTTGAGACTGCAATGAAAATAAAGAGGACGCAAACAGTGGCACCGTTTTGAAAATGTTACAAATACTACGTCGTATAATCTAATTGGTTTGGAAGTAGCGCGTGAAAGCTGTGTAAAAGAAAAGATTAAAAAAATATTACCCGAACATGCTGCAAGGACTGCATATCCTAAATGCATGTCTTTAAAAACGAGCCCGGGACCTATTGGCGGCCACGAAAATGATCGCGAACGCGAGTTGAGACTGCAAGGAAAATAAAGAGGACGCAAACAGTGGCACCGTTTTGAAAATGTAAAAATTTTACAAATACTACGTTGTATGATCTAATTGGTTTGGAAGTAGTGCGTGAAAGCTGTGTAAAAGAAAAGATTAAACAGGCAATGGCCGTGCGGCCGTGAAAGTGACGCGGCTGCGCGAAAGTGAAAGCAAAAATGAAGCTGACGAGGAGGGAGTGGGAGAAGGGAGGGGATTCACGCGCGCGCTGTAAGGCTTAATGAGCCATTACAGAAAGCCAGATGGCAGCTGTGCATGTCGCGCGCGCTTGTGCGCGTAACAGCAAGCTGGTGGCCGCCAAAAGCCTGTGGGTAGCACTTTTAAAACCCAGTTACTAAATGTCTCACCAGAGTAGCGCATGCGCTGGCTCAGACGAGACCTAAAAAGAACAGATGATGGGTGGAATGCTGAATTCCTTCCACCAACTGTTCTTTTTGTTTTTAGAAAGTTGGCATTTTCTTGTCCTAATCATTTGGTGTTTGGACCCACATCCTGGGGCACATGACTAGGGGTAGCTGGCAGTTGGTCTTTGTGTATTGCTCCCAGAAGGTGAGATAAAGGGGAAGATAGGTGTTGGCAGGATGGGCCACTCTCAGTTAATGATGGGGAGGAGCTGTCACCTACCATACTTGTACATCAGAAAAGGTTCTGCCTGAGCACTTTCACAAAGTGTTTGTCACTAGTCTATTGTGACCTCAGACAAGCTGGGGCCAGAACAGGAAGGACGGGGATGCCTAACACCACAAGGGACTGTAAACCTCTAGAAGCTTCCTCCACTTCAACAAAGTAGGCACCAGGTATAAATGTTGGACTGCAGATTCTAACCCTTCAGTAAATGTCCAGACCTGTGTACTCTGCCAGGAAGAAGGACTGATGTGCTGCTGAAAGGACTGCCACTCTGCTGGACTGCAGCCCTTAAGGACTGCTGGTCTACTCTGTGGACCTGCTGCCTTCTTTCCTGGGTAAAGACAGGATCTCTTAATGTGTTGAACCCAGGACCCCAGAGTGACTCCAAGGGCTAGTTGGCTGGCCTCCTGACTAGGGACAGACAACTCTGGCAACCTTGAACCCAGCACCTGGAATCTGCCATCTGTGAGCCCTTCCCTGCCAAGAAGTGCCACCCCAGTGCTGGACCCTTGGAAGTGGGCCTTAAGGTGCTCTGTCAGCTCATCTGTGCTTTGAGCAGAACCAACACATCTCCTCTGCTGCATGACACAACTCAGAGCAGAACCAATGCTTCGCCTCTGTTTTGTGGATTTGACCTTGTCCTCAGGTAGGTTGCCCGCCCAGCCGCCACACGGTCCTCCTCTGATGCTGCCCCCGCAATCTGCTGTCGCCTTGCCCCTGCCGCTGCCTGTTGTTGCCTCCTCTGGTCTTGCCCCTCGTTTTTCACTTGTTCTCTTGGATTTTGTTTTTTGTATTTTTGTACTCCCCACTTGACATCTGCTGTGCCCTTCTGTGCCCCCTTCCCCCATATTGCCTCTGTGTCCTTCTCCTGTTTTTTTCCCTAGTTTCCTTCTGTTTCCCCGGTTTCACTTGTTGTCTTTGGATTTTGTTTCTGTATATTGTACTCCCCATCTGACTTTTGCTGTGCCCTTTTGTACCCCCTTTCCCCCCTTTTTGCCTTCTGTGCCCCTTTCCCCCGTATTGCCTTCTGTGTCCTCTCCCCACTTTTCCCCGGTTTCCCTCTGTGCCACCTTTCCCGCCGCTGCATCCCTGTGGCCCAGCCCCCCGGGGTTCCCATTCACCGCCCCGCTCCCACCTCCCAGCTGCTCCTCCCTCCCACAGCCCCTCATATGGAGGCCCCAAAGGCAAGCCCATCTGCTCCCGTCCGCGCCTGGACCACGCCCAGCGCCAGAACCCCTGGCCCCCGCAGGAGCCAGGGCACACGACTGAGATACGACACCGCCACCCTCAACGCACTCAACACCGGACGCTCACCCGCCTGCTACCGAGCCACCCCGAAACGAACCCACGGACCCTTCGCCTGCCAAACCTGCAAATTCACATGCCTCCAAACCTGCACCCCGCCCACCGAACAAAGCAACAACAACAACTTCAAGTGCTTCCTCCTCAACGCCCGCTCCGTCCACAAACACGCCATCGAACTCTGGGACGTCCTCGATACTACTGCACCTGACGTCGCCTTCCTCACGGAAACCTGGATGAACGCCTCCTCAGCCCCCGACATCGCCATAGCCATCCCGGACGGCTAAAAAAAGGACCGCGTCAACCAAAACGGAGGAGGAATCGCCATCATCTACAGGAACACCATCAGCGTCACAACCAACGCCGAAGACACAATCTCCGCCGCCGAACACCTACACATCCAGTTCCACACCAACCCCAAGACCAGGCTCAGAGGAACCCTCATCTACAGACCCGTTCCACTTCCTCTCTCCCCTCAATTCCTCTCCACCTGCCTGCTTTGTCTATCCTTATGCCTATGCTCCGCTTAATTCTCCCTCCCCTCTCCCTTTTACATAACCCCCTTACCTCTCTACACGCCATTAACCTAAGAATGTAACTTGTAACTGTTGTACCTTTCTGTAACAATGTGTAATTTGTAACCCATGTAACTCTCCTCATATAAAGCGCTCTGATACCTCCAGGTCTAGCCAGCCCTATATAAAACTCAAGTAAATAAATAAATCCTTAATGTCAGCCGTGTGGATGCGCCAGAGGAAATCTGTTACTCCACTCCCCTTTGTATTCTGTAGCTGTGTGCGAGGAAGGAGATCAGGGGTTCTCGTCTTTCCCTTCATTGTATGAGGTGTTTTTGACGCTGCATGCAAGAGGTGAGCTCCCCTCGCTATTGTCAGTGTGCCTCTCCGATGCGTGCATTCTCCCAAGCATAGATCCCCATTCTTCCAAATCTCACTCCACTTATAAGTGTTTAGCCATGCAACAGTTGATGTTGTTGCACCAAGGATATTGTGCTGCATAACTAAATACTTATAAGGTCCGAAATGCGAGACCTATTGGCAATGCCAATGCTTGTTTACCTTAGAGAGGAAGAGAGCATGCGCTTTGTGTAATGAAAATATAAGGTGGTTAAAAGAGGTGAGATGGGCTTTGGAGATAAATAAAAGCCTTTTGATAGAAGAGACAACGTGTGGTTCAGAGAGAGAGATGGGGAAGGAGAGAGAGAGAAATAGGTGTGTGTATGGGAGAGGAAGACAGAAATCATAGTATTGCAGGTTGTACGGAATTAAGTTTATAAAGAAAGTGTGTGTCAGTGTGAGAGAGAGAGCCAGAAACAGAGATACGTGTGTGTGAGAGAGAGTGAGGAGAGATACTAGAATGCACATTAGAGAAAAAAAAGTGTGTGTGTGCAATGAGTGGCAACATGGTAAATTCCATATTTATTTTCACAATGCAGATAAATTAAATGATAACATAACTCATGTGTGTGTTTAGTGCCCAATACTTTCCGTTTACCATAATTAATATGTAAGTTGGTAAATAAACTACAGACATAGGAACATGTTAAAATTGCATTTCGCAAACAGAGATGTATTAGAATCTCCACAAAAAAAGGAAATGTAAGGAAAAAAAGTTGAGACTGCAAGGAAAATAAAGGGGACGCAAACAGTGGCACCGTTTTGAAAATGTAAAAATGTTAAAAATACTACGTCTTATAATCTAATTGGTTTGGAAGTAGCGCGTGAAAGCTGTGTAGAGGAAAAGATTGAAAAATATACCCGAACAAGCTGCAAGGATTGCACACCCTAAATGCATGTCTTTAAAAACAAGCTTGTGACCTATTGGAGGCCGCGAAAGTGAAAGTGATCGCGAACGCGAGTTGAGACTGCAATGAAAATAAAGAGGACGCAAACAGTGGCACCGTTTTGAAAATGTTACAAATACTACGTCGTATAATCTAATTGGTTTGGAAGTAGCGCGTGAAAGCTGTGTAAAAGAAAAGATTAAAAAAATATTACCCGAACATGCTGCAAGGACTGCATATCCTAAATGCATGTCTTTAAAAACGAGCCCGGGACCTATTGGCGGCCACGAAAATGATCGCGAACGCGAGTTGAGACTGCAAGGAAAATAAAGAGGACGCAAACAGTGGCACCGTTTTGAAAATGTAAACATTTTACAAATACTACGTTGTATGATCTAATTGGTTTGGAAGTAGTGCGTGAAAGCTGTGTAAAAGAAAAGATTAAACAGGCAATGGCCGTGCGGCCGTGAAAGTGACGCGGCTGCGCGAAAGTGAAAGCAAAAATGAAGCTGACGAGGAGGGAGTGGGAGAAGGGAGGGGATTCACGCGCGCGCTGTAAGGCTTAATGAGCCATTACAGAAAGCCAGATGGCAGCTGTGCATGTCGCGCGCGCTTGTGCGCGTAACAGCAAGCTGGTGGCCGCCAAAAGCCTGTGGGTAGCACTTTTAAAACCCAGTTACTAAATGTCTCACCAGAGTAGCGCATGCGCTGGCTCAGACGAGACCTAAAAAGAACAGATGATGGGTGGAATGCTGAATTCCTTCCACCAACTGTTCTTTTTGTTTTTAGAAAGTTGGCATTTTCTTGTCCTAATCATTTGGTGTTTGGACCCACATCCTGGGGCACATGACTAGGGGTAGCTGGCAGTTGGTCTTTGTGTATTGCTCCCAGAAGGTGAGATAAAGGGGAAGATAGGTGTTGGCAGGATGGGCCACTCTCAGTTAATGATGGGGAGGAGCTGTCACCTACCATACTTGTACATCAGAAAAGGCTCTACCTGAGCACTTTCACAAAGTGTTTGTCACTAGTCTATTGTGACCTCAGACAAGCTGGGGCCAGAACAGGAAGGACGGGGATGCCTAACACCACAAGGGACTGTAAACCTCTAGAAGCTTCCTCCACTTCAACAAAGTAGGCACCAGGTATAAATGTTGGACTGCAGATTCTAACCCTTCAGTAAATGTCCAGACCTGTGTACTCTGCCAGGAAGAAGGACTGATGTGCTGCTGAAAGGACTGCCACTCTGCTGGACTGCAGCCCTTAAGGACTGCTGGTCTACTCTGTGGACCTGCTGCCTTCTTTCCCGGGTAAAGACAGGATCTCTTAATGTGTTGAACCCAGGACCCCAGAGTGACTCCAAGGGCTAGTTGGCTGGCCTCCTGACTAGGGACAGACAACTCTGGCAACCTTGAACCCAGCACCTGGAATCTGCCATCTGTGAGCCCTTCCCTGCCAAGAAGTGCCACCCCAGTGCTGGACCCTTGGAAGTGGGCCTTAAGGTGCTCTGTCAGCTCATCTGTGCTTTGAGCAGAACCAACACATCTCCTCTGCTGCATGACACAACTCAGAGCAGAACCAATGCTTCGCCTCTGTTTTGTGGATTTGACCTTGTCCTCAGGTAGGTTGCCCCCCCAGCCGCCACACGGTCCTCCTCTGATGCTGCCCCCGCAATCTGCTGTCGCCTTGCCCCTGCCGCTGCCTGTTGTTGCCTCCTCTGGTCTTGCCCCTCGTTTTTCACTTGTTCTCTTGGATTTTGTTTTTTGTATTTTTGTACTCCCCACTTGACATCTGCTGTGCCCTTCTGTGCCCCCTTCCCCCATATTGCCTCTGTGCCCTTCTCCTGTTTTTTTCCCTAGTTTCCTTCTGTTTCCCCGGTTTCACTTGTTGTCTTTGGATTTTGTTTCTGTATATTGTACTCCCCATCTGACTTTTGCTGTGCCCTTTTGTACCCCCTTTCCCCCCTTTTTGCCTTCTGTGCCCCTTTCCCCCGTATTGCCTTCTGTGTCCTCTCCCCACTTTTCCCCGGTTTCCCTCTGTGCCACCTTTCCCGCCGCTGCATCCCTGTGGCCCAGCCCCCCGGGGTTCCCATTCGCCGCCCCGCTCCCACCTCCCAGCTGCTCCTCCCTCCCACAGCCCCTCATATGGAGGCCCCAAAGGCAAGCCCATCTGCTCCCGTCCGCGCCTGGACCGCGCCCAGCGCCAGAACCCCTGGCCCCCGCAGGAGCCAGGGCACACGACTGAGATACGACACCGCCACCCTCAACGCACTCAACACCGGACGCTCACCCGCCTGCTACCGAGCCACCCCGAAACGAACCCACGGACCCTTCGCCTGCCAAACCTGCAAATTCACATGCCTCCAAACCTGCACCCCGCCCACCGAACAAAGCAACAACAACAACTTCAAGTGCTTCCTCCTCAACGCCCGCTCCGTCCACAAACACGCCATCGAACTCTGGGACGTCCTCGATACTACTGCACCTGACGTCGCCTTCCTCACGGAAACCTGGATGAACGCCTCCTCAGCCCCCGACATCGCCATAGCCATCCCGGACGGCTAAAAAAAGGACCGCGTCAACCAAAACGGAGGAGGAATCGCCATCATCTACAGGAACACCATCAGCGTCACAACCAACGCCGAAGACACAATCTCCGCCGCCGAACACCTACACATCCAGTTCCACACCAACCCCAAGACCAGGCTCAGAGGAACCCTCATCTACAGACCCGTTCCACTTCCTCTCTCCCCTCAATTCCTCTCCACCTGCCTGCTTTGTCTATCCTTATGCCTATGCTCCGCTTAATTCTCCCTCCCCTCTCCCTTTTACATAACCCCCTTACCTCTCTACACGCCATTAACCTAAGAATGTAACTTGTAACTGTTGTACCTTTCTGTAAAAATGTGTAATTTGTAACCCATGTAACTCTCCTCATATAAAGCGCTCTGATACCTCCAGGTCTAGCCAGCCCTATATAAAACTCAAGTACATAAATAAATCCTTAATGTCAGCCGTGTGGATGCGCCAGAGGAAATCTGTTACTCCACTCCCCTTTGTATTCTGTAGCTGTGTGCGAGGAAGGAGATCAGGGGTTCTCGTCTTTCCCTTCATTGTATGAGGTGTTTTTGACGCTGCATGCAAGAGGTGAGCTCCCCTCGCTATTGTCAGTGTGCCTCTCCGATGCGTGCATTCTCCCAAGCATAGATCCCCATTCTTCCAAATCTCACTCCACTTATAAGTGTTTAGCCATGCAACAGTTGATGTTGTTGCACCAAGGATATTGTGCTGCATAACTAAATACTTATAAGGTCCGAAATGCGAGACCTATTGGCAATGCCAATGCTTGTTTACCTTAGAGAGGAAGAGAGCATGCGCTTTGTGTAATGAAAATATAAGGTGGTTAAAAGAGGTGAGATGGGCTTTGGAGATAAATAAAAGCCTTTTGATAGAAGAGACAACGTGTGGTTCAGAGAGAGAGATGGGGAAGGAGAGAGAGAGAAATAGGTGTGTGTATGGGAGAGGAAGACAGAAATCATAGTATTGCAGGTTGTACGGAATGAAGTTTATAAAGAAAGTGTGTGTCAGTGTGAGAGAGAGAGCCAGAAACAGAGATACGTGTGTGTGAGAGAGAGTGAGGAGAGATACTAGAATGCACATTAGAGAAAAAAAAGTGTGTGTGTGCAATGAGTGGCAACATGGTAAATTCCATATTTATTTTCACAATGCAGATAAATTAAATGATAACATAACTCATGTGTGTGTTTAGTGCCCAATACTTTCCGTTTACCATAATTAATATGTAAGTTGGTAAATAAACTACAGACATAGGAACATGTTAAAATTGCATTTCGCAAACAGAGATGTATTAGAATCTCCACAAAAAAAGGAAATGTAAGGAAAAAAAGTTGAGACTGCAAGGAAAATAAAGGGGACGCAAACAGTGGCACCGTTTTGAAAATGTAAAAATGTTAAAAATACTACGTCATATAATCTAATTGGTTTGGAAGTAGCGCGTGAAAGCTGTGTAGAGGAAAAGATTGAAAAATATTACCCGAACAAGCTGCAAGGATTGCACACCCTAAATGCATGTCTTTAAAAACAAGCTTGTGACCTATTGGAGGCCGCGAAAGTGAAAGTGATCGCGAACGCGAGTTGAGACTGCAATGAAAATAAAGAGGACGCAAACAGTGGCACCGTTTTGAAAATGTTACAAATACTACGTCGTATAATCTAATTGGTTTGGAAGTAGCGCGTGAAAGCTGTGTAAAAGAAAAGATTAAAAAAATATTACCCGAACATGCTGCAAGGACTGCATATCCTAAATGCATGTCTTTAAAAACGAGCCCGGGACCTATTGGCGGCCACAAAAATGATCGCGAACGCGAGTTGAGACTGCAAGGAAAATAAAGAGGACGCAAACAGTGGCACCGTTTTGAAAATGTAAAAATTTTACAAATACTACGTTGTATGATCTAATTGGTTTGGAAGTAGTGCGTGAAAGCTGTG
Organism: Triturus cristatus; assembly: GCF_964204655.1. Classification (NCBI taxonomy): domain Eukaryota; kingdom Metazoa; phylum Chordata; class Amphibia; order Caudata; family Salamandridae; genus Triturus; species Triturus cristatus. The sequence continues at coordinate 385,564,187 of NC_140588.1, forward strand.
TAAAAGAAAAGATTAAACAGGCAATGGCCGTGCGGCCGTGAAAGTGACGCGGCTGCGCGAAAGTGAAAGCAAAAATGAAGCTGACGAGGAGGGAGTGGGAGAAGGGAGGGGATTCACGCGCGCGCTGTAAGGCTTAATGAGCCATTACAGAAAGCCAGATGGCAGCTGGGCATGTCGCGCGCGCTTGTGCGCGTAACAGCAAGCTGGTGGCCGCCAAAAGCCTGTGGGTAGCACTTTTAAAACCCAGTTACTAAATGTCTCACCAGAGTAGCGCATGCGCTGGCTCAGACGAGACCTAAAAAGAACAGATGATGGGTGGAATGCTGAATTCCTTCCACCAACTGTTCTTTTTGTTTTTAGAAAGTTGGCATTTTCTTGTCCTAATCATTTGGTGTTTGGACCCACATCCTGGGGCACATGACTAGGGGTAGCTGGCAGTTGGTCTTTGTGTATTGCTCCCAGAAGGTGAGATAAAGGGGAAGATAGGTGTTGGCAGGATGGGCCACTCTCAGTTAATGATGGGGAGGAGCTGTCACCTACCATACTTGTACATCAGAAAAGGCTCTGCCTGAGCACTTTCACAAAGTGTTTGTCACTAGTCTATTGTGACCTCAGACAAGCTGGGGCCAGAACAGGAAGGACGGGGATGCCTAACACCACAAGGGACTGTAAACCTCTAGAAGCTTCCTCCACTTCAACAAAGTAGGCACCAGGTATAAATGTTGGACTGCAGATTCTAACCCTTCAGTAAATGTCCAGACCTGTGTACTCTGCCAGGAAGAAGGACTGATGTGCTGCTGAAAGGACTGCCACTCTGCTGGACTGCAGCCCTTAAGGACTGCTGGTCTACTCTGTGGACCTGCTGCCTTCTTTCCTGGGTAAAGACAGGATCTCTTAATGTGTTGAACCCAGGACCCCAGAGTGACTCCAAGGGCTAGTTGGCTGGCCTCCTGACTAGGGACAGACAACTCTGGCAACCTTGAACCCAGCACCTGGAATCTGCCATCTGTGAGCCCTTCCCTGCCAAGAAGTGCCACCCCAGTGCTGGACCCTTGGAAGTGGGCCTTAAGGTGCTCTGTCAGCTCATCTGTGCTTTGAGCAGAACCAACACATCTCCTCTGCTGCATGACACAACTCAGAGCAGAACCAATGCTTCGCCTCTGTTTTGTGGATTTGACCTTGTCCTCAGGTAGGTTGCCCCCCCAGCCCCCACACGGTCCTCCTCTGATGCTGCCCCCGCAATCTGCTGTCGCCTTGCCCCTGCCGCTGCCTGTTGTTGCCTCCTCTGGTCTTGCCCCTCGTTTTTCACTTGTTCTCTTGGATTTTGTTTTTTGTATTTTTGTACTCCCCACTTGACATCTGCTGTGCCCTTCTGTGCCCCCTTCCCCCATATTGCCTCTGTGTCCTTCTCCTGTTTTTTTCCCTAGTTTCCTTCTGTTTCCCCGGTTTCACTTGTTGTCTTTGGATTTTGTTTCTGTATATTGTACTCCCCATCTGACTTTTGCTGTGCCCTTTTGTACCCCCTTTCCCCCCTTTTTGCCTTCTGTGCCCCTTTCCCCCGTATTGCCTTCTGTGTCCTCTCCCCACTTTTCCCCGGTTTCCCTCTGTGCCACCTTTCCCGCCGCTGCATCCCTGTGGCCCAGCCCCCCGGGGTTCCCATTCGCCGCCCCGCTCCCACCTCCCAGCTGCTCCTCCCTCCCACAGCCCCTCATATGGAGGCCCCAAAGGCAAGCCCATCTGCTCCCGTCCGCGCCTGGACCGCGCCCAGCGCCAGAACCCCTGGCCCCCGCAGAAGCCAGGGCACACGACTGGGATACGACACCGCCACCCTCAACGCACTCAACACCGGACGCTCACCCGCCTGCTACCGAGCCACCCCGAAACGAACCCACGGACCCTTCGCCTGCCAAACCTGCAAATTCACATGCCTCCAAACCTGCACCCCGCCCACCGAACAAAGCAACAACAACAACTTCAAGTGCTTCCTCCTCAACGCCCGCTCCGTCCACAAACACGCCATCGAACTCTGGGACGTCCTCGATACTACTGCACCTGACGTCGCCTTCCTCACGGAAACCTGGATGAACGCCTCCTCAGCCCCCGACATCGCCATAGCTATCCCGGACGGCTAAAAAAAGGACCGCGTCAACCAAAACGGAGGAGGAATCGCCATCATCTACAGGAACACCATCAGCGTCACAACCAACGCCGAAGACACAATCTCCGCCGCCGAACACCTACACATCCAGTTCCACACCAACCCCAAGACCAGGCTCAGAGGAACCCTCATCTACAGACCCGTTCCACTTCCTCTCTCCCCTCAATTCCTCTCCACCTGCCTGCTTTGTCTATCCTTATGCCTATGCTCCGCTTAATTCTCCCTCCCCTCTCCCTTTTACATAACCCCCTTACCTCTCTACACGCCATTAACCTAAGAATGTAACTTGTAACTGTTGTACCTTTCTGTAACAATGTGTAATTTGTAACCCATGTAACTCTCCTCATATAAAGCGCTCTGATACCTCCAGGTCTAGCCAGCCCTATATAAAACTCAAGTAAATAAATAAATCCTTAATGTCAGCCGTGTGGATGCGCCAGAGGAAATCTGTTACTCCACTCCCCTTTGTATTCTGTAGCTGTGTGCGAGGAAGGAGATCAGGGGTTCTCGTCTTTCCCTTCATTGTATGAGGTGTTTTTGATGCTGCATGCAAGAGGTGAGCTCCCCTCGCTATTGTCAGTGTGCCTCTCCGATGCGTGCATTCTCCCAAGCATAGATCCCCATTCTTCCAAATCTCACTCCACTTATAAGTGTTTAGCCATGCAACAGTTGATGTTGTTGCACCAAGGATATTGTGCTGCATAACTAAATACTTATAAGGTCCGAAATGCGAGACCTATTGGCAATGCCAATGCTTGTTTACCTTAGAGAGGAAGAGAGCATGCGCTTTGTGTAATGAAAATATAAGGTGGTTAAAAGAGGTGAGATGGGCTTTGGAGATAAATAAAAGCCTTTTGATAGAAGAGACAACGTGTGGTTCAGAGAGAGAGATGGGGAAGGAGAGAGAGAGAAATAGGTGTGTGTATGGGAGAGGAAGACAGAAATCATAGTATTGCAGGTTGTACGGAATGAAGTTTATAAAGAAAGTGTGTGTCAGTGTGAGAGAGAGAGCCAGAAACAGAGATACGTGTGTGTGAGAGAGAGTGAGGAGAGATACTAGAATGCACATTAGAGAAAAAAAAGTGTGTGTGTGCAATGAGTGGCAACATGGTAAATTCCATATTTATTTTCACAATGCAGATAAATTAAATGATAACATAACTCATGTGTGTGTTTAGTGCCCAATACTTTCCGTTTACCATAATTAATATGTAAGTTGGTAAATAAACTACAGACATAGGAACATGTTAAAATTGCATTTCGCAAACAGAGATGTATTAGAATCTCCACAAAAAAAGGAAATGTAAGGAAAAAAAGTTGAGACTGCAAGGAAAATAAAGGGGACGCAAACAGTGGCACCGTTTTGAAAATGTAAAAATGTTAAAAATACTACGTCATATAATCTAATTGGTTTGGAAGTAGCGCGTGAAAGCTGTGTAGAGGAAAAGATTGAAAAATATTACCCGAACAAGCTGCAAGGATTGCACACCCTAAATGCATGTCTTTAAAAACAAGCTTGTGACCTATTGGAGGCCGCGAAAGTGAAAGTGATCGCGAACGCGAGTTGAGACTGCAATGAAAATAAAGAGGACGCAAACAGTGGCACCGTTTTGAAAATGTTACAAATACTACGTCGTATAATCTAATTGGTTTGGAAGTAGCGCGTGAAAGCTGTGTAAAAGAAAAGATTAAAAAAATATTACCCGAACATGCTGCAAGGACTGCATATCCTAAATGCATGTCTTTAAAAACGAGCCCGGGACCTATTGGCGGCCACGAAAATGATCGCGAACGCGAGTTGAGACTGCAAGGAAAATAAAGAGGACGCAAACAGTGGCACCGTTTTGAAAATGTAAAAATTTTACAAATACTACGTTGTATGATCTAATTGGTTTGGAAGTAGTGCGTGAAAGCTGTGTAAAAGAAAAGATTAAACAGGCAATGGCCGTGCGGCCGTGAAAGTGACGCGGCTGCGCGAAAGTGAAAGCAAAAATGAAGCTGACGAGGAGGGAGTGGGAGAAGGGAGGGGATTCACGCGCGCGCTGTAAGGCTTAATGAGCCATTACAGAAAGCCAGATGGCAGCTGTGCATGTCGCGCGCGCTTGTGCGCGTAACAGCAAGCTGGTGGCCGCCAAAAGCCTGTGGGTAGCACTTTTAAAACCCAGTTACTAAATGTCTCACCAGAGTAGCGCATGCGCTGGCTCAGACGAGACCTAAAAAGAACAGATGATGGGTGGAATGCTGAATTCCTTCCACCAACTGTTCTTTTTGTTTTTAGAAAGTTGGCATTTTCTTGTCCTAATCATTTGGTGTTTGGACCCACATCCTGGGGCACATGACTAGGGGTAGCTGGCAGTTGGTCTTTGTGTATTGCTCCCAGAAGGTGAGATAAAGGGGAAGATAGGTGTTGGCAGGATGGGCCACTCTCAGTTAATGATGGGGAGGAGCTGTCACCTACCATACTTGTACATCAGAAAAGGCTCTGCCTGAGCACTTTCACAAAGTGTTTGTCACTAGTCTATTGTGACCTCAGACAAGCTGGGGCCAGAACAGGAAGGACGGGGATGCCTAACACCACAAGGGACTGTAAACCTCTAGAAGCTTCCTCCACTTCAACAAAGTAGGCACCAGGTATAAATGTTGGACTGCAGATTCTAACCCTTCAGTAAATGTCCAGACCTGTGTACTCTGCCAGGAAGAAGGACTGATGTGCTGCTGAAAGGACTGCCACTCTGCTGGACTGCAGCCCTTAAGGACTGCTGGTCTACTCTGTGGACCTGCTGCCTTCTTTCCTGGGTAAAGACGGGATCTTAATGTGTTGAACCCAGTACCCCAGAGTGACTCCAAGGGCTAGTTGGCTGGCCTCCTGACTAGGGACAGACAACTCTGGCAACCTTGAACCCAGCACCTGGAGTCTGCCATCTGTGAGCCCTTCCTGGCCAAGACGTGCCACCCTAGTGCTGGACCCTTGGAAGTGGGTCTTAAGGTGCTCTGTCAGCTCATCTGTGCTTTGAGCAGAACCAACACATCTCCTCTGCTGCATGACACAACTCAGAGCAGAACCAATGCTTCGCCTCTGTTTTGTGGATTTGACCTTGTCCTCAGGTAGGTTGCCCCCCCAGCCGCCACACGGTCCTCCTCTGACGCTGCCCCCGCAATCTGCTGTCGCCTTGCCCCTGCCGCTGCCTGTTGTTGCCTCCTCTGGTCTTGCCCCTCGTTTTTCACTTGTTGCCTTGGATTTTGTTTTTTGTATTTTTGTACTCCCCACTTGACATCTGCTGTGCCCTTCTGTGCCCCCTTCCCCCATATTGCCTCTGTGTCCTTCTCCTGTTTTTTTCCCTGGTTTCCTTCTGTTTCCCCGGTTTCACTTGTTGCCTTTGGATTTTGTTTCTGTATATTGTACTCCCCATCTGACTTTTGCTGTGCCCTTTTGTACCCCCTTTCCCCCCTTTTTGCCTTCTGTGCCCCTTTCCCCCGTATTGCCTTCTGTGTCCTCTCCCCACTTTTCCCCGGTTTCCCTCTGTGCCACCTTTCCCGCCGCTGCATCCCTGTGGCCCAGCCCCCCGGGGTTCCCATTCGCCGCCCCGCTCCCACCTCCCAGCTGCTCCTCCCTCCCACAGCCCCTCATATGGAGGCCCCAAAGGCAAGCCCATCTGCACCCGTCCGCGCCTGGACCGCGCCCAGCGCCAGAACCCCTGGCCTCCGCAGGAGCCAGGGCACACGACTGAGATACGACACCGCCACCCTCAACGCACTCAACACCGGACGCTCACCCGCCTGCTACCGAGCCACCCCGAAACGAACCCACGGACCGTTCGCCTGCCAAACCTGCAAATTCACATGTCTCCAAACCTGCACCCCGCCCACTGAACAAAGCAACAACAACAACTTCAAGTGCTTCCTCCTCAACGCCCGCTCCGTCCACAAACACACCATCGAACTCTGGGACCTCCTCGATACTACTGCACCTGACGTCGCCTTCCTCACGGAAACCTGGATGAACGCCTCCTCGGCCCCCGACATCGCCATAGCCATCCTGGACGGCTAAAAAAAGGACCGCATCAACCAAAACGGAGGAGGAATCGCCATCATCTACAGGAACACCATCAGCGTCACAACCAACGCCGAAGACACAATCTCCGCCGCCGAACACCTACACTTCCAGTTCCACACCAACCCCAAGACCACACTCAGAGGAACCCTCATCTACAGACCCCCGGGCCCGCGCACACAATTCAGCGAAACCTTCGCCGACTTCATCAGCCCGCACGCCCTAGCATCACCCGAATACATCCTCCTAGGGGACCCGAACTTCCACCTGGAGAACAACAATGACAGCAACACCACCACCCTGCTCGACAACCTCGCCAACCTCGGACTCAAGCAACTGGTGAACACCCCCACCCACTACGCCGGCCACACGCTCGACCCCATCTTCTCCGCAAGCAACCACGTCTCCTTCAGCCACACCACCGGACTACACTGGACAGGCCACAGCTGCATCCACTTCACTTTCAAGAAGACTACATCCCACCACCACACGCAACAGATCCCCTGCAGATGCTGGAGCAAAGTCACCACAGACCAGCTAACCACATCACTGAGCCAGAACCCACCAGTCGACACCCCTGACACCAACAACGCAGCCCAGAACCTCGCACAATGGATCACCAATGACCTCGCTCCTCTCAAGAACCCCCCAGGCAAGACCAGCAACAGGAAAACCACGTGGTTCACCGACGCCCTCAAAGCCTCAAAGAAATCCTGCCGAACCCTCGAAAAAACCTGGCGCCACGAACTGACAACAGAAAACATGACAGCCCTCAAGAACGCCACTCGCGAACACCACCAGCTGATCCGCACCACCATAAGGACATCATTCAAAGACCGGCTGGACAACAACACCCACAACAACAAGGAACTCTTCAACATCATAAAAGAACTCTCCAACCCTAGGGCCAGCAGCTACGACATCGCACCGTCGCAAGACCTCTGCAACTCCCTCGCCACGTTCTTCTACCACAAGATCACAGACATACATGACAGCTTCAGCACCCAAACCCCGCCTCCTGCCACCGAACCAACAATCTCACCCACCACCCTCAGCGCCTGGACCCCCGTCAGCACTGAAGACACCACCCACGTCATGAACACCATCCACTTCGGCTCTCCCTCTGACCCATGCCCTCACCACATCTTCAACAAAGCCGACGCCATCATCGCACCCCACCTCCGGAACATCATAAACAACTCCTACGCGTCAGCCACCTTCCCAGAAAGCTGGAAGCACGCAGAGATCAACGCCCTACTGAAGAAACCCATAGCCGACCCAAAAGACCTCAAGAACTTTCGCCCCATCTCTCTCCTTCCCTTCCCGGCTAAAGTCATCGAAGACCATCAACAAACAACTGACTGCATTCCTCGAAGCAAACAACTCGCTCGATCCATCCCAGTCCGGATTCCGAGCCAACCATAGCACCGAGACCGCCCTCATCGCAGCCACCGACGACATCAGGACCCTGATGGACAACGGGGATTCAACCGCTCTCATCCTCCTAGACCTCTCAGCCACCTTCGATACCGTCTGCCACCGCACCCTAATAACCCGCCTCCACAACACTGGGATCCAAGGAAAAGCCCTGGACTGGATCGCCTCGTTCCTCTCCGACAGAACCCAGAGAGTCTGCCTCTCTCCCTTCCGCTTCACGGCCACCAAGATCATCTGCGGCGTACCCCAAGGCTCCTCGCTCAGCCCAACCCTCTTCAATATCTACATGAGCCCCCTCGCCGCCATCGCTCGCAATCACAACCTCAACATCATCTCCTATGCCGACGACACCCAGCTGATACTCTCCCTCACCAAAGACCCAGCCACCGGCAAAACCAACCTCCAGGAAGGAATGAAAGACGTCGCGGAATGGATGAAGCTCAGCTGTCTGAAACTCAACTCAGACAAGACGGAGATCCTCATCCTCGGACAATCCCCTTCCACCTGGGACTACTTCTGGTGGCCCACGGCGCTGGGCACCGCACCGACACCCACGGACCACGCTCACAACCTGGGATTCATCCTGGACTCCTCCCTCACGATCACCAAACAAGTCAACGCCATCTCATCTTCACGCTTCAACACCCTGCGCATGCTCCGAAAGATCTTCCGGTGGATCCCCACCGAAACCAGAAAGACAGTCACCCAGGCCCTCGTCACCAGCCGACTGGACTACGGGAACACCCTGTACGCAGGAACCACAGCCAAACTTCAGAAACGACTTCAGCGCATACAGAACGCCTCCGCAAGACTCATCCTCGACATCCCTCGCCGCAGCCACTTAACACTTCACCTGAGAAACCTGCACTGGCTGCCCGTCAGCAAGAGGATCACATTCAGGCTCCTCACCCACGCACACAAAGCTCTCCACGACATGGGCCCCGAATACCTCAACAACCACCTCTCGTTCTACACTCCCACCCGCCAGCTCCGCTCCGCCAGCCTCGCCCTTGCCATCATCCCACGGATTCGCAAAACCTCAACCGGAGGAAGATCGTTCTCCTACCTGGCCGCCAAGACATGGAACTCCCTCCCCACACACCTACGACTGACCCAGGACCATCTCACCTTCAGGAAGCCCCTCAAGACCTGGCTATTCGAGCAGTAACAGCACCCCCTTCCCTTCAGTGCCTTGAGACCCTCACAGGTGAGTAGCACGCTCTATAAATGTATTGATTGATTGATTGATTTCCCAGGTGCAAAGACTTCGAATCTCTGCCTGCAGCCACCCAGGAACTGCTGCTGCGTGAGACATCCTCAACGCAGGCCTTCACATCACAAGCCCCTTGTTGACAGCACCCTAGACAATGACTCAGGACTCCGCATTGCAAGCCCCTCAACTTCATCATAACTAGCCCCTGCACAACACATTCTCTGTGCGGGACTCTGCAACGCTCCACAACCAGAATTTAAGGTACTCTTGTTCAGCAGGTCTAAGTGGGTCCCTGTAGCTGGCCAGTGCCCCATCATGGTCAGCCTGAGCTTATGACTTTGTCATGGTCGAGCACGAACAGACATCCACAGTTGCGCTTTGGGCTTTTTGGCGCTATTATCACTTAAATCTTTAAAATCGCTTACCTCTGGTTCTACTTGTTGGATTTTGGACTTTGGTTATTTTGGTCTTATTTTATTTATTAAAATGTACTCTTCTAAATTGAGATTTTTCTTGCGCTGTGTTTTCACTTTATTACTCTTTGAAGTGCTGCATAAATACTTCACACATTGCCTCTAAGTTAAGCCTGGCTGCTCTGTGTCAAGCTACCAGAGGGTTGAGCTCAGGCTAATTTGGGGTTTGTTTGTGACTTCACGCTCACAAGGATTGTGGTTGCTTCTTGAGTACAGTTTCACCACGCTCAACCATTAACCCAATTTCTTACAGTGAATCTGAAGCCTGTTATTTGATTGTTAGGTGTTCTGCTCAGTTTAACTCTGCCAGGACTCACCAAGGAACGTGAGTGATGTGGCTCCATTATACACTGTTGAAAAATCAGCTTGCAAATGCTGTATCGCTGATGATTGGCAGTGCTAGGGAAAATGGCCTGCTAGCAGTAGGTGTTTGACTCTGCACATACACCTACTTTTATATCAGTCTGATTGGAATTGTATGGCCACAGTTTGGTTTGGCTTTTGTGGAACTTTGACTAGGGGCCAATGTAGACACTGATTTATCCAGGTATATAGTGTGTCCAGGATTTGGCAAATGAATCTCTTTCCAAACTACTTCTGTAATTTAGCTTAGTTAGTTGAGAGCCTTGTGCAGAAATAGACCTTTAATATGTGTTTTACAAATGTAAATGGTAGTAGAACTGTTTTGACTTCTGATTCTTTTGAAGTCCATAAAAAGAGCATCTTTGAGGTGTCTAATATTAAAGCCAGGGTCGCTAAAAATATGTGATGGCGAAACTAAATTATGTGGCAGAGTTCACTAAATTATATCAAGAATAGGTGATTTTTGCTGCATGATGCAGCACATTTTGTAATAGTATTACTTCTTTATGTGGTCATTTTTTTCACAGGTCAACACTGTCTGAGCAAAGGTTTCACCTCATTAGTACCAGTTTAACACCCAAATAAAAAAGAAGCAAGCGAAAGGGAACTAGTCTACTTTTGCAAACAGCCTACCACTGCGCTGCAACACGTGTTACTGAGTTTTTAGTGATTTTTGACTGTTTGAGCTAGAAACCATTTTTTCGTTAACATCTGCAGATTACGCAACAGGTAATGGATTATATGTCAAATTCGGTACATCCATAAATTTCCGGAAAATTCCACACATGCAAAATCAAATAATTCCAATGCCCTGGTTAATGTGTATGATATAAGCTCCGTGAGATGGTGCAGTTCCTGATATTGACCATATGAGATGGTAATACAATTACAAGGATTAGTAATACCAACATATTGGTTTTAGAGCAGCATCCCAAATGTTTGAAAATAAATCAAGAATTGGGTGCATTTTAAATTTTGGAGTTTTGCAACGATATTCGATGCTTCGCATTTTCCTGTCAGCTACAGTGCATACATGGGCTCTGTGCTGGCTTCTTTCACATTAATCTGTCGAGGCATTTCTAATTTTGCTGCAGGCAGAAAAGCTAGTTCTGACAGGAGTAAAGTCTTTCTCGTGTGCGAAGGAAGCTATCAGTTTGCAATTTCTGCACGGTGCTGTGCAGGTGTTATTCCTATTTTTTTTTTATTTGCTGCTGTGGTAGAGGCATCTTCGTAAGATTCTTTTTGATAGAAAGTTGTGAGCGTTCATAGGTAAAATAACGTGCGTCACACAGTTTTTTAGAAGTGAAAATAATGTTTTTGCTTCAAATTCGCAAGAGCGATTTCAAGTTTCTAGGAAGTGTGAAAATGATTGGGGTTCTGTCCTGCTCAGTGAATTAAATGTTTTCCACTAAGATGTGCGGTAATGGGCGGGCCATGACTTCGTCAAAGATTAACTCAACCCTCCTCCATCCTTCTGAGGTCCGTAAATTGAGCACTGTTAAATTGGCATTTGTTATTTATAGCTCTTAGAAATGGCAGTAGTATAGTAAAAAATGCTGCTTCATGGATTTAATACCGCTGGTGCTCCATCAATTGCTACATGGTAGACGGTAATAAGTGAATATTTGAATCAAATTAACTGGAAAAAATAAGTTTAAAACTAATTAATTTTAAAGTTATGTAAACGAAAATTGATCTGGAAATATCACCATTTGAATGGAAAAGTACTTTTTATGGTAAGGAACGTCAGATATTGTGCTTTCAAACATGGTAGCGTTTCTGGTAACTGCATAGTAGGGTACTGTGCAGCAAAATCTGGAGGAACAGCTATGAAAATAGGTAATCAAAGAAACCCCCCAAAAAAGTGAAAGCAAGAAAGGGGCCAATAGAGAACAGGAAAGAGAAGGGAAATAATCTGGGTTCATAAGTAAAGAGATGGGCAACTGATGTAGGGTTCTAGAAAAGCAAACACAACAAGATGATGGATGGAGTGCTGAAACTTTTCAACCACTCACCCCCAGTCAAGAGATCTGGGTTGAATTCAGGGTATCACCACTCGTCAGCCATTCTGGCTTGAATCCAGTGGCAGAGCGAGCATGGGACCCATGTCTGGACATGTTTAAAACAAACACCAAATCCAACTATATAGGCTTCATTGGGAAGTCCCAGACAATGATACTGGTAATTCTACCCTCTGGAATTACCTTTACACAGTGGTACATTAACCCAAGGAGCCACAAAACTGTGCCATTCAGAGTTGGATTATGAAGGTTGTAGGGAAGCAGATTCTAACGTGAGTATTCCCAGTTTTATTTTTTTAGGGGGGGGGGGTTTGACCTGATGGAACACCTTCACTTCAAGATACTGGCCAGCCCTACCACAACCCTCCAAGAATCCCTCATCTACCGACCCCCTGGACTCCGCGGACCTTTCGCCAACTCCATCACGGACATCATCTCCCTGCAGGCCATCGCATCCACCAACTACACCCTGCTGGGAGACCTCAACTTCCACCTCGACAACCAACTGGACCCCAACACCACATCCCTCCTGGACAAGCTCCACAACATTGGGCAACGCCAGATCGTGACTGAGCCCACGCATTCAGCAGGACACACCCTCGACCCTCTCTTCACTGCAGGAAACTCCATCACCTTCAGCCACACCACCGAACTCCCATGGACCGACCATCGATGCGTCCACTTCACCTTCAGAACACCCACCATCCACAAACACCAGCACCTGCTCCCTCGAAGAAACTGGACCAAAATCACCGACGACCAGCTCACCTCCTCACTCAGCAACTCCACCCCAACCATCGCGGAAAACGGTGACCCCAACACCACAGCCCGTACCCTGCACAGATGGATCTCCGACAGCACGAACACTATAGCTCCCCTCAAGAAAAACAGCAATACCCAAGCCAAGAAAGCCAGATGGTTTACCACCAAACTTTGAGAGTCCAGACGCACTTGCTGCAGTCTTGAAAAGGGCAGGAGGAACACCAAATCCACAGAAGCCCAAAACAATTACAGAGCCGCCACCAACAACCACCACCAGCTCATCAGAGAAACGAGGAAAAAAGCGATTGAAGAATTGTCACACACGCACACAAAAGCAAAGAACTCTTCAACATCATCAAGGGGTTCGCCCAACCCACCAGCGAATCTACAGACATCCCTCTCTCACAAGACCTCTGTGACAAACTCAGCACCTTTTTCCACCACAAAATCAAGAGCATCTACGACAACTTCGACGAAGACAACCAACACACTGAACCCTCACCAACCACCAACCACCCCCGACACCCTGAAGCCAGCGATTCACAACTGGACAGCCCTCACCACCAAAGACACACTTAAGACAATGAAGTCAATCCCCTCTGGGGCCGCCACGACCCCTGCCCCCACCACATCGTCAACAGAGCCGCCGACACCATAGCACCCATGCTCCGCTACACCATCAACTGCTCCCTGGCGACCGCCTCATTCCCCTACAACTGGAAAAACGCCAAGGTAAACCCCCTCCTGAAGAAACCCTCGGCGGACCCAACCGACCTCAAAAACTACAGACCCATCTCCCTGCTCCCGTTCCCCGCGAAAGTAATCGAGAAAGCCATCAACAGCCAACTCGCCACATTCATCAAAGAGCACAACATCCTCGACTCCTCCCAATCCGGCTTCAGGAAAAACCACAGTACGGAAACCACCCTCCTCGCCGCAACAGACGACATCCGCACCCTACTGGACAAAGGATAAACAGTTGCCCTCATCCTCCTTGACCTCTCAGCGGCATTCGACACAGTCTCTCACCACACCCTAATACGCAGACTCCACGACGCAGGGATCCGGGACAAGGTCCTCTACTGGATCCTCTCCTTCCTCTCCGGCAGAACTCAGCGGGTCAGACGGTCAGACTCCCCCCTTTCCTCTCAGACCCTACACCTACCACCTGCGGTGTCCCCCAGGGTTCCTCCTTCAGCCCGACGCACTTCAACGTCTACATGTCTCCGCTCGCCCCCATCGTCAGAACCTAGGTACTCAACATTCAGCCACGGCCTGTATAGGGCGTGCCACCGGGCGGTGACGTGGGGCAGGGGAGGAGCAGGGTGGGGAGTTGTAAAATGCGACATACGGACGATTTCAGGTAAGTACCAAAAGAAAAAAAAAGAATTTTGTTGCGCGCGCTGAATCGCATTTGGCGATGCAGCATGCGCAACGAAATTCGTTTTTCTTTTTTTTTCCGTTACTTACCTGAAATCGTCCATTTGCCGCATTTTACAACCCCCACCCTGCCCGTCCCCCACCCCACGTCACTGCCCGGTGGCCCGCCCTATATGGGCCGTAGCTGTCAACATTGTGTCATACCAAGACGACACCCAACTCATCCTCTCCCTATCCAACGAACCCAACACCGCCAGACACAACGTTCGAGAAGGAATGAAAGCCGTCGCCAAATGGATGAAAAACAGCTGCCTACAACTAAACACCAACTAAACAGAAGTACTCATCATGGGCCCAAACCCCGACACCTGGAATGACACCTGATGGCCACCAGCCCTAAGGAGCCCACCCACCCCACAGACCACGCATGCAACCTGGGAATCATCCTGGACTCCAAGCTCAAAATGGCCCGCGAGATCAAGTCCGTCTCGTCCTCTTGCTTCCACACCCTCCGCCTCCTATGTAAGACCTTCAAATAGATCCCACTCGATCACAGAGAGACCGTCACGCACGCCCTGGTCACCAGCAGACTGGACTATGGCAACGCACTCTGCGCCAGAATAAACAAAAACCTCACCCGCAAGCTACAGAACATCCAGAACGCCGCCGCAAGACTGGTCCTCAACCTGCCAAGACACTGCCACATCTCCCAGCACCTGCGCACACTCCACTGGCTCCCCATCGAGGCTAGAGTCACCTTTAAGATGTTCACCCACGCACACGAGGCCCTCCACAACAGCGGACCAGCATACCTAAACAGCCTACTCAAATTCGACGCACCCCAAAGGACCCTACGATCAGCCCAGCTCTCCTACGCCGTAGTCCCCCGCACTAGAAACACCAGATTGGGAGGCCGCTACTTCTCCTTCCTCGCGGCCAGAGTGTGGAACGCGCTTCCGCTCCACCTCAGACAGACAACATCGGTCCCCATCTTCGCAAGAAACCTCAATACCTTGCTCTTCGACAGACCCCCTCCTTGATGGACTGGAACCTCCACCTCCCCCACCCCCAGCGCCTTGAGACCCTTACGGGTGAGTAATCACGCTTAACAGAATGCTTGATTGATTGATTGATTGTGAATGAGACAGCCTAATGGAGTCTCGCCCACGGTAAGCTTCTGTAAAAAATTAGCTGTAATCTGCAATACCAAACTTTTAAAATGAAGCCCTCTGTTTCAGAGCTGGAGTATGAGGCTTATGGTAGGTTACATGTGGAACACGTGCACACACATGTGAACATGTTTGCAGCATGAGCGAGGAAGTCTGCTGTGTCCCTCAATCTGCAATCTGTGTACAGGTAACACTGTGGTTGTTGGGACCCAGAATCCATTGATTATGGCATGCTGAGGCCTTATAATTCAATTAGAAATCATAATAGAATTGTCAATTTTTGTTGCCTGTAATATAAAATTTCAGTATTTACATTGTTCATAAACACGTGTCCAGGGATGGCTAACGCTATTCACACTTGCACTCACAACACGAGCATAGGTGTATCTGCCGACGCTGACTACAGGGACCACAGTTCTTTGGGGTAATACGCAGGTAGGTCAGCAGTGTGCGACCATTTGGATTTACTAATTTAGTGGCTCCTTGAGCCGGGAGAGCCGACGGGCTCTAGGTTACGCACCTGCGTTGCTACGAGAGGTACATACCTGATAATGATTTTAGCAGCCTACACAGCAAGGGGAACAACCTTTACAACGCAACTTTTACAACGCACTACCATTACAACGCATTTTTTACAACGCATAATCCATTACAACGCATGACACTACAACGCATTTTTAAAAACTACCATTACAACGCATTCCATTACAACGCATACTACCATTACAACGCATACCATTACAACGCATAATATTACACTATACTATCCAACACTTACCCTACTGATGCACCCCCTGGAGTTAGAATAGTAATTTTTACCCCTATACTATCCAACACTTACCCTACTGATGCACCCCCTGGAGTTAGAATAGTAATTTTTACCCCTATACTATCCAACACTTACCCTACTGATGCACCCCCTGGAGTTAGAATAGTAATTTTTACCCCTATACTATCCAACACTTACCCTACTGATGCACCCCCTGGAGTTAGAATAGTAATTTTTACCCCTATACTATCCAACACTTACCCTACTGATGCACCCCCTGGAGTTAGAATAGTAATTTTTACCCCTATACTATCCAACACTTACCCTACTGATGCACCCCCTGGAGTTAGAATAGTAATTTTTACCCCTATACTATCCAACACTTACCCTACCGATGCACCCCCTGGAGTTAGAATAGTAATTTTTACCCCTATACTATCCAACACTTACCCTACCGATGCACCCCCTGGAGTTAGAATAGTAATTTTTACCCCTATACTATCCAACACTTACCCTACTGATGCACCCCCTGGAGTTAGAATAGTAATTTTTACCCCTATACTATCCAACACTTACCCTACTGATGCACCCCCTGGAGTTAGAATAGTAATTTTTACCCCTATACTATCCAACACTTACCCTACTGATGCACCCCCTGGAGTTAGAATAGTAATTTTTACCCCTATACTATCCAACACTTACCCTACTGATGCACCCCCTGGAGTTAGAATAGTAATTTTTACCCCTATACTATCCAACACTTTCCCTACTGATGCACCCCCTGGAGTTAGAATAGTAATTTTTACCCCTATACTATCCAACACTTACCCTACTGATGCACCCCTTGGAGTTAGAATAGTAATTTTTACCCCTATACTATCCAACACTTACCCTACTGTTGCACCCCCTGGAGTTAGAATAGTAATTTTTACCCCTACACTATCCAACACTTACCCTACTGTTGCACCCCCTGGAGTTAGAATAGTAATTTTTACCCCTACACTATCCAACACTTACCCTACTGTTGCACCCCCTGGAGTTAGAATAGTAATTTTTACCCCTATACTATCTAATACTTACCTTAAATGTAATTTAATATTATGCGTTGTAATGGTATGCGTTGTAAAGGTAGTATGCGTTGTAATGGTAGTGCGTTGTAAAGGTATTTTTTTAAAATGCGTTGTAGTGTCATGCGTTGTAATGTCATGCGTTGTAATGGATTATGCGTTGTAAAAAATGCGTTGTAAGTGCATGCGTTGTAATAGTGTGCGTTGTAACGTCATACATCCACACAGCAACCCTGCACTCTTTCCTACTCCCTGCTGACGAGAGGCAACAACCTCGAAACACGTGTCCAGGGATGGCTAACGCTATTCACACTTGCACTCACGACACGAGCATAGGTGTATCCGCCGACGCTGACTACAGGGACCACAGTTCTTTGGGGTAACACGCAGGTAGGTCAGCAGTGTGCGACCATTTGGATTTACTAATTGTTCATAAACTGGATAAATAATGTAAATCATAACCTTTGATTGGCATGAAATAGGAAAGTTATAGACACATCTTTCGCTACCAAAGTGTGGGTTGGAAACACACATCCAGTTAGCTTTGCTCTAGATATATTTATGTACTTTTAGAAGTGGATATATTTCTCTGAGCTGACTTAAACTCCTCCATGAGCCAGTAGAGCCAAGTTTTTATTCTGTCGACCAGCTGAAAGTTTTAAGATTTCTGTAACAATAGACCCATTCACAGAGATTATCCTCCTCCTTGTAGAGGTAGGAGGTGAGACTGAAATCTTCATAAAGTAATTGACGTCCTTGCCTTGACAAGCACTGGCAGGATGCTGTCAAAGAGTACTAAGGAAGAGCAAGCAAATGTTTCTTTTTAAGCTTGGAGGGAAGAAATCAGACTTCTCTGGGAGGAGCTTAGCTCAGAGAGAGTGATCTTTTCTAATGTACCCTCAAATTGCCATCTTGGTTCTTCACAGAATTCTGGGTAGACAGGTGGAGAACCCATGGACTGCTTCCTGGAAGTGCCACTCAGGAAGGGATGAAGTGGTGTAGCATCTCTGTCCCACCTTCTAGAACTCTCTACTTCCATTTGAAACCTCTGCATAAGGAAAAACTTTAGAGAAGAAGAGGAGCAGCAGAAGGACAGACCCATCTGGTGGATGAATTCCTGTCTGGAGTGCAATGACACTATGGCCTTGTACTTTTGTTGGACTCTGTCTCCAGAATTAGTGACACGAGCTCTCTAATGCCCTTCAGTGTCAGTGGAAGGTGGTCCCGCTGGGGACCCTGGAGTAAGTGGTTAACCCAAGCTGCTGCTGGATACACAGGCACTGTTTAAGTGGCTGAGGGTCTTGGTTGCTTGAGAAGTGCAGACAGGGATAGATGTCTGCTTTGAGGACCTCAGGGTGTTACTGCAAGAAAGACCCCCAGATCATAAGACTACCAAAAGCTGGACCAGTTGTTTCCAGCCCAGCTGCTGCAAAAGACAAGGAATCAGCATTCCCAAGAGCTGTGGGAGTAATAAAATACAGAAACTACTATTTGAAGGATTGGATGCATGGAGGATCCACAGTAGCACAGCAAAGAAAACTCTGTATCAAATGATCCACCTGGCCAGAGATATCTTACATTGAAGCAGCCACTTGTATGTGATACAGAACGGTAATACGGGAATACCTTGATGTTCGCTGTGTTATTGGATCCCAAGCAGGATCAAAGTAACTTCGCTGGAAGACTGTGTGCATTGGGTCCCGGGAGGCAATTGGAACCTTGTCGTGCCACTTCCTATTTTTCCCCCCCATGTTACAGTTGGAGGTTCTCAGCAGTTGATACCAGCTCAGGGAGTACCCAGACAGACCTGTTTGGCCCTGTGGAATGAAAACACTCCTGGTGCAATGCTCATTTCCCTGCTCTCCATGCGCAGGGGCGGGAAACTGCTGACCTCCTCGTCAACTGGCTTTAGCAGTGCCCGGCTGGCAGGAACACCTAGGTCCATGTGGCTCAGGAGTCTGCAGTGCAGTCTATCACATGTGCCAAGTAGGGAAGAGGCTTCCAGACAGGATCCTTTGTCACTGGCAGTTACATCAAATGGTTGCCACAAAAGGCACAAAAATATATATTGTTTTGCACATGGGCTGCATCAAATGGATTACTATGGGCCCAAAACAGATTCCATAAGGCCTTATATTGGCTTCGAATTTTACATTTTGTTTCAGAGGTACCCCAGGAAGGGCATGGGTCCTACAGAAGTGTTGTGTTGTGTTTGGTGGTCAGGAGCAGCTGTGAGCCCCGCGCAGAATACCCCTAACAACAGTGGCATAACGAAACTTGAGGACCCCCTGCAAAGTTCATGGAGAGGGCCTCACCTCCTAAGGACCCCGTCAGGAGCTCTCAGGTGAGGGGCTGCGGGGGCTAATGTTACGCCACAGGTGTTTGCATGTGTATATATGTTGATCAGTGTGGATGCTGCCTGCACCTATGGTGATTCATGTGCGTTCGTGTCAGATTGTGTGTCAGTCTGTGTGCACATATTCCTTTGTGTATGAATGTGTGCAGGTGTACCTGTTTGATCATTGCTTCTGTATGGTTGTATTACATCATGTATTCTTTATCGATTATTTTCTCAGCTGTTAATAAAAGTGATGCATGCTGAAAAGAAGAAAACTCTTTTTTTAAAGGGGGGTCAGTTTCCTCTTGTACTAGCGATGCTCGGTGGGTATTTGGAAATGATATTCCACATGTGCTCTATGCTGCTTGTTGCTTCCCTCTGCTTTGTGTTTGCGCATCGAGCACTGTTTTATCAGGACAGTAGCACACAGCTCCATGATTCTCTACCACTGACAACCTGCTGAGGGTTCTGCCTCGAAATACTCAGGGGCTTATTTATGATCCCTTGTGACACTTTTGCGCAACCCGTGCATCACTTTTTGTGACACACCGTCGGCGTGAAAAATGCACCACGTTGCGCCCTATTTACAAAGTGACGAATCTAGGCAGATGTGTTACTTTGTCAACCCCTGCGCCACATTATACCTGCGCCAGGTATAAAGTATGCAGGGTGAGCGTTACCCCGCAAAAAGCCTCGTAGAAGTGACACAGTGAAATCTATGAGATTTCAGTGCACCACTTCTAGGATGCTACTACGGCAATATCTTACGTGGGCGTCTCACATGGGGCTTGCCCCATGTGAAAGGAACATTGCTGGAGTTGTGTCACGCTTCCAACACAACTCCAGCAATCTGTCAGTTTTGCGCTGACAGATACGTCAGTAATACTGACGTATCTGTCATTCCTTGCAACATGATGCATCATATAGTAAATATGACGCACCAATGATGTCGGAAGGAGGGCGCAATGAGAAATGTTGCATCGCTGTTTTCACGCAACAATGTGGCACTTCTCATAAATAAGGCCCTCAATGAGCAATCCATCCAATTATGAATAACTGTAGCATGGCATGTCAGCACGACGAGCGAATCAAAGTAAACTAACCAGTCTCAGAGTCAAACCCAGTCAGTGTACTGTGTTAGGGTTACCCCCTGAAGCTCGACCGCCTCCTACCCCCCCCCCACACCGCAGGAGCTGCGGGGGTATAATGTTACGCCACTGCCAAACATCTACTTACAAAAGACATCTTATGACCCCCCCTGGCGAAGTAACTTCTGGTCCAGTAACTTTTGAGTGCCTAGGACAGCAAGACTCAAATTTCTCAGAAGGTTCCACTAAGAAATTGAGAATAACTGGTCAAATCCGATTTACCACATCTGATTCCCTTAGATATTCATCATTCGTGCCCATATTTTCTCCCGGAGACATTGTCTGCTTTGAGAAGTTTAGCTCCTGTCAGAAACTGTCTAGGCCCAGATTTACCACATTATTCAAAACCCCACAGAACCTAGCAATTCCATAACCCATCGGTGTTTACGAGCATGTCATAATAGCACCCATATTTTGTGCAGATGTGTTCTTTATTTCAGCATACTACAGTAAATATGTGAATAGTTTATTTTGTTTCAAAGTAGAATATTTTACACATCTTCCATATAAACTATTTTCAGTTTTTTAGCTTACAGTTTTGTTTGATAACATACGAAGCTGCTGTCTACCTGAAAGGTGCATTAAAACATGGGAATATAAGCTCAATATACTTTTTCGTCAGATATTTGATATTTAGAAATACTAATGTATTCATGGTAATACAGAAAAATTACAGTTTTATGGTATATTATGATCGTACAGCTGTATACCAGCAAGCTAAGCATCATATCCACAACAAGCTTTATTTTTACTGATTAGCAGGGCATTATTATTTTTTCAGAATTAGTGTTGTCCTTTCTCTAATCAAAATTCCATCCTACTTCACATCCACTCGAAATTCCGATGCAATTATATATTGGTATGACTTTGTAGTTTGTGCTTACTTCTTAGGAACTATTTTACCAATGGAGCACGACTATAGTGACCAAGGTCAGATGCAGAGGAATTCAGTTATCATACATCATTTCCGTCCTTTTACAGAAAATCCTACCAATCGTGTTATTTCTCTTTAATGAGACTGTGACGTTTCCCCCCTGGGAAACATCCCTGAGGTGCACTGGCTGTGTCCAGATGGGAGTCAACTTCAATCAAAGTTCAAACTGTTGTTGCAAAACGTTTCCCAGTGGGGAAAGCGCGACAGTCTCCCTATATTACACGTCCAAGTTCAGAGGACGATACCTCATTGCACGCCAGTTAAACGGTGTACTTTCTTCACACAAGAGTATTTGAACTTTGGGTTACCCCCACGGGTGCGGGACCCATTACTTTGTTGTTTCTCTTTAGCCATCTGCATGAATTGTGCATACAATAACGACACATTTATTGAATGCTCCCAAAGGTCACATGCAACGATGACATCAAGGCCAAATGTCCCAAGACATCACTGTGTGTGATGTCCTCAGGTTCAAAGGTCACCTGATGTCACTTCCTGTGTTATTTCTTTTTATTCCTTGCAGGGATTTACAATAGGAAAAGGCGTCTGTAGCCTATACAATGATATGCCACTTTGAATGTTGTCACGGTAGAGGCATGTTAACTCAATACTCAATTCCTACTTATGGATGACTTTGCTAATATTGGAAATCGACTATTAAATATTTCAAAATGGTTTAGGTTGTCATGTGATGCCTGCAGCATTTGACAAAAGCAGTTCAAGGCTGCAATGGCAGCTCTGGAGATATGATCTGAAAGTCACTGAGGTGGGTGGGATAAGTACACCCCTAGCCCACATGTGACATCTGATAGATATGCCACTACCGACTTTTTCTGTTTCCCAAATGTGAAATAGGCCAATTGGGGATAGTGTGTTATTCACCATGTCTAGAGGTCAGAGCACATGCAATGGAAGTGGTTTAGCCGCCTCCTACAACCCAAAGTCCAAACATTACAGCAATCCCAATCCTATGCAAACAACAAATGTAGGGAGATCTTGCGAAAAGGGTTCTTTTTTTTCCTGCACAGATGATTGAGTGACAGGTCATATACGCCCGCCTCTGAGGCTTAGTGGAGGATTGTGGAAACTCTTTGACATGGGATAATATTGGTCTGGCAGATGGTGAGATATCGGAGCAGTAAAGGGCTAACTGAAATAAAGTTTTCTCCTGTCACTCAAGGAGCTTTGCCAGGTTTTCAAATGTATCTTACATGTCATTATTGATTGCTGCTGTCTGATGGCTTTTGGTGAGACCTGATTCCACAAAGCAATTTATAGCTCTCCTCATTGCTGCTATGTGATCCAGATGCTGATCTACGCTCATCTGTATCTCTACTGTCCGTGTTATTGCCCATTGATGACTATGAAGAATAGGGTGTGGTTATTCAAGTAAAGTGCCTCCAGTCTAGGAGTCAGCATGATGTAGGTGTGAAATGAATATGAGTGTTAACTTTAGACTTCTTGATTTTGTGGTTTGGGGGGAGTTGATTCATAAGCCACATTCTCATCCTCTGGAAAGGAGCTTTCTTAACATTGATGTCACAGAGTACATCCTTAGGCAGAAAGTATTGCATCATACTCCGGACCACCTTCAATTGCATTGGCAAAACAGTGAGCTGGCTGCTGGCTGCTGTCAGGGTTCAAGGCTGTCTGATTGCCAGCAGACCTTGGACCAGACGACTGGCTAGCTGCTGATAGGATTGAACATTAGCTGCCTGAAGCCTGGCAGCTAGCTGTTTGGTGTCAGACTCATGGTTGGGTTGTGGATATGTAGGTGCTTCTAGCTAGGTGAGTGAGTGCAGTAGGCTTAACAGTCAGATGCCTGGCAACTGCATCATTGGATGGATGCATGGGTGCTGTGTGTCACACTGGCTGAATAGGTGCCAGATGGCCTCATCCACATAGCTGGTGTGGTCCTCTTCATCACTCACTAATCTTTGTGTGACACGTACTGAGGATAGTTTTGAAAGTAGACTCACATATACACATCAGTGTGTGTTTGAGTAACATGCCTATTTCAACCTCTGAGGCAATGTTGAGATCCCTCGGCTTCCATTGACGTTTTTTCATGATGGTGTGGTCATGATGGTGTACTGACCTCCACCCCCCTGTAACGTGATATGCCAATGGGTATCAACTGGTAAGATGCCTGTTAAGCTCATTTGAGCATTTCTTGCAACCCTCTACATATCTGAGCTAATTTGTTTTTTCTCTGCCTTATTTTGTACAGGTAGGAGAATTGTTGGTGGTCGAGACTTATTTGGCACAGCAAAGGAGTTTGAGAGCAAATGTGTCTGTATGCACTGAATGCTCATTACTAACAATACTGCCACATTATGGTATTTCCAATGATAAAGGGACATTATAGTTAATGACAAGCCTCTAAAGGAAGATCTTACTGTCATGAGGGTAACAGGTAATTCAGTGGCAATACTTATACATGGAGCGATCCTGGGCTGTAACATTCATCAGAATGTACTGCTTGCTTTTACTGCTCGGCTTGAATCAAAAACTGAGGGAGATGAGGGTTATAGATGGATTCTGTTTATGATTCAGCCTCCTAGGTTTGTGATTGTCCCTATTACATCAGATCTATGTCGGACTTTTCTGTTACAGAAAGATACTAAGAAATGTAGTGTGCTTTTTCAACCTTAGCTGCCTGGTGCGAAAGCTCTTTGTCATTAATACATCAAATAGAAGTATAAAGAAGTATCGAAAGAGAGTGGCCTTCGAGTCAGTCCTCTTCAGCCTTTGATTTTCATTTGTTTTTCATGGCTTTCCACTATTTGGATGGGCTGCCTATTAATGCCATGGCATCTTGAGGATAGTTACTTTGTCTCATGCGTGTTCCTATTAGATTTTGGTCACGGTGTCAAGTATACTCTTTGTTAAACTGCAGATATAACATGATGTTTAGGGTGAAATTGAGATCCACTTTGTGTTCCTCGTTGTATTTACTTTTCTGGGGCAACTGTTTAATTGTTGATGTAAGGCCTTACTGCTTGCTGTCCTGGTGGACAGAGTGGCCCCTGGGGGTGGGGGGACAGGAGTCACACCCCGGGGGTGGACTGGGCCACACCACTGTGTTGGTCATGTGGGTACTGTCTGTTTGTTTGGACATACCTGTGAGCAAGCTAAGGTTAGGTGCTGCACAGATGGTGTCCACAGGTGAGGATAAGGGTTCCCCATGGGTTAGCTTAGTGGGCCCTGAGAGCATGGCCAGAGGGGTCCAGATTGTCATAGCCCTGGAGTAAGCCCCTTCAGTTGCGGGCCAGGGTCCATGTTCTATCGCCCCAAGCAGGGAAGCACATCAAGGTATTGATTAGTCTACCCTGGCTTTAGGCTGGAAGGGGGTCGTGTTGGACCTGGCCCTTTTTGCACGGTCATCCCAGTACTTTTTGCCTTCCTCCTGTCTTTTTTCTGACCTGTAGTTGGTGGTTTTATGACTCTGCACACTTTACCACTGCTGCTCAGTGCTAAAGTGCATATCCTCTCCCTGTAAATTGCTGTTATGTATTAGTGATTCAATGATTGGCTTATTTGATTTACTTGTCAGACCCTAGTACAGTGCACTATGTGAGCCTAGGGCCTGTAAATCAAATGTGGCTGGTGGTCTTGCAGCCCTGATTGTGCCACCCAAAGAAGCAGCTCATAAAATGTGACTCAGGCCTGCCATTGCAGAGCCTGTGTGCAGTCTAGGACTGCCATGTCGACTTGGCAAGTGCACACACTTGACAGTCCCAAAACCTTCCCTTTTGTACATATTAGATACCCCTAAGGAAGGCCAAAGGTAGTCCAGTGGGCAGGGTGCATTGTATGTGAAAGGTAGGACATGCCCTGATGTGTGTGGCATGTCCTGATAGTAAAATACTGTCAATTTCGTTTTTCACTATTGCAAGGCTATCTGTTCCCATAGGACAAAATGAGGAATTTGTTTATAACATCTTATAAACATAACTGACCCTAGGAACAAGATTGAAAAGTAAAGTTTAGTATGCCTGAACTCGGAATGTTAAAGTGCATCTTTTAGTGAGGGTGATTTTTACATTCTGTGTTTAAAATTACCACTTTTAGAAAGTAGGTATTTTCTTGCCTAACCATCCAGTGTGCCTCTGCTAGGTTTGTGTATTGCATGTCTGGCTTTTGGGTGACAGGGGCTGGAGAGGGGCAGCGGCTCCAGAAGTCTGATGAGTCAGGGCTGGGCTGGATAGGCCTGTTCTGCATTTGGAGTGGTGGGAGGAGTAGCACCTGCACCTGCACCTGCACCTGAATAGGGCTGTGCCTGCCTTCCACAATGACGGTTCCGCCCCCTGTTGTGTGTCTGGAGCCAGGGCTCACACTAACAATGGAGGTTGTTGTGCACTTGCAAAGTGCCCCACAGACCTGGTTTTGGCTGGGTACAGACACTCTGTGCCTTCAGAGAACAAAAGATTTTTGTGTATAAAAAGAGGGGCCCAAACCTCAGATTTTTACTGGGAAATCAAGAGGAACCTTTGCCAAGGAGAAGAGCCGGATAAGCTGAGCAGGAATACTGCCACTGTGCTGTTTGCTGTCTGAGGGTTGGCCTGCAGTGGCTGCTTGCTGCCAAGGAAAGTAGGAAAAGGACTTTGCTGTTTGCTTTGTCACCTGCTTGAAGAAAAGATCTTCAAGGGCTTGAAACTGAGCTTGCCTCCTGTTTCAGAGACGCAAACACTTCACCAACCTCTCTCCTGAATTTCCTTGCTGGGAATTCCAACCTGCATAGAGGTGTCTGCTGATTTTTAGGATCTCTTGAGACTGTTTGTCACTGGGAGCTGGAAAATCGACGCATCGCATCAAGGCACCAAGAATGTCACATCGTTGGGGGCCACAGTAAGAAACAGATGCATCAACTCCCCAAAAAACGATGCACAACCTCCTCTCCGGTAAGGAACCAACGCATCAACTCCCCTGCCCTGCAGTAAGAATCCGATTCATCACCTCCACGGAGCAAGGAATCGACGCATCACCTTCCCTGAGTGTAAGGAACAGACGCATCACCTTCCTACAGCAATTTTGTTTGTTTTGCGTGACGCATCTAAGGTACTCTTGAGAAAACTGTTGTATTTACACCTTGCATTGAACTTAACTATTTCTACCATTTGAAATCCTTATTTTTAAGACTGTATTGTGGATTTTTGTTGTTTGGCCTTGTTTTGGTTTAGATAAAGATTACTTATGTTTCTAAACTGGTGTGGTGTCCATTTGTAGTGTTTTCACTATATTACTGTATGTGTTCACAAATGCTTTACACATTGCCTCTGAGATAAGCCTGTCTGCTCATGCCAAGCTACCTAGAGGGTGAGCAGGGGTTATTTTAGAAGTGTATCACCTTTACCCTGACTAGAAGCAAGGGTCCCTATTTGGACAGAGGTACCTACCTCTGCCAACTAGAGACCCCCATTTCTAACACTCGTTTATTGAGTCACTCTGTGATTACCCATTACAAGACAGCGTCTGTTGATCGTGCTGTAGTTTCCCATTTGATACTTATTCAGACTAGGTCTTGTAGTTAAAAATACTTTTAAACTGGTCATATGCTATGTCCTATTATTATAATCAATTGACTCACTGATTTAAAAAATACTACTTGCTGTTTCGTAATATTTTACAGAATTACCATACTACACAGAAGGATTCAATACTGAAGAATCTCAGATCACATTCCCAATTCGTAAAGAAAGACTTTTGTACACATATTGGAGGTAGGATTTGATATATGACTTTTCTCTCTGAAGTCTATTAACTAATCTTATCTAGATTTTTAAAAGCTATTTGGGCAATAACATGGGATAAATGTATGAAAAGTGAAGGGGCATTCAGATGCCCATTAGGAATGGTCTATATTGTGAACAGTGTACATAACGTTTGCTTAGAGCTCCCGATATTCATATGAGGAGAAGGAATCTGATCATGATAGCGAGTTTGGTTACCCTCTATGTATGTAAAATACAGTAGGGAGGCATACTAAACACTTAGGGCCGGATTCACAAAGGTAAAGTGAGACAAAAGTCTAACTTTACAACTATTCGTAAATGCCCATTGTGAATACCGAAAGTCGTAAAGCTCAACTTTTGGTATTCACAAAGGGCATCTACGAGTAGTAAATGCCTTTTGTGAATACCAAAAGTCGTAAAGTAAGACTTTCGTCTCACTTTACCTTTTTGAATCGGGCTCATAGAGTTAATAATTTTGATGTAACTTAATTTTTATTATATTGTGTTACTATATATAGGTTTGGACTGTATACATTTCATGACACTTTCTGTCTATAGACTCTTGAGTATATCATAATAAGTGTGTAGAAATGCAACACTGTTTGTTTTTAAAACTGTAAATACTTGTACATATTGTAAATATTTGTACTTGTTTTGTACGATTTTTCAGTAGCCCTGAAAAAGTCTGTGTAGGATGAAACGCGTTGGCTACCAGAACCAATATGCAATGGCGTTTTTTAAATGAAGAAAATGAATAAAGAATAATTGAACTGCGATACTTTTGTCAGATGCAGTGATTTACATCATGTATTATACTTTAAGATATGCCTTCAGTATAAATCATTGGTGAACATATGCTGAACTCTCACTAACTGGACTTATTGTTTACAATATTGTGAGTGCTGGACCACTAAAGATAAACGGTGTTTTGAAAGTTGCTTTCAGTGCTCTGATTAGCTGGCCACAAAATCTTAGAAAATGTTGCTGCAGCCATTACATGTCTCCAGGGACTTAGTACCTCATCCTGAAAATAGTTTTAAAAAAAAGATGTAAGGGTGCATTATAGAGATACCCTGTCCCCAAATCCTGGTGAGGCACACCTGACCCCAATTTTTAAAAACTTTTTTTTAAAAAGGAGTGGTCCCACGAGAGACTCGTGGAAGTCCCAGAGGTTTCCTGCGGGATCGTAGGATTTTTTTTCTAGAAAAACACAGTCGATGTTTTAATTGAATTAGACCACTGGAGTGGGCCAGGTTCTGGGGTTCTCCTTATTTATATTTTTTGCGAGAGGGACGCGAAACACTCCGGGCTCCAGGGATCCCATCCCCCAGGGCCAAATGTAAGTTTAAGGGGAAGGGGCAGGCAAAGGTATATGTTTTTGTAGTAAATGTGAGAGGGACTAGATGGAGTGGTGGGGAAAATGGGTGGGGTCAAGGGAAAATTAGGGAGGGTCTGTGAGGGGTCACCTGTGTTTACTGCAGTTACGACATGGATGAACACAATGCTAGACCCCAACTTCCCTCACCGACCTCCTTAGCCCAACAATGTCAAAGCCAAAGAGGGATGGTGGGAAAGGAGGGAATCAAAACAAGGGAAGAGAGAAGGGGTAGATGTCCGCTGGGTCTTCTGAGAGGGTTTTCTACAATCTTAAAAAGGAAAACATAACATGAGTACTAAGTATGGGTAAGGCAGGATATATATATTGTCCCTCCTAGTGCATAAGGGATACCTTAGATAGGAGATGCCAACTATGTGCGAGGAAACCACTCCCAGGGACGATAGAACACCTCTACTGTCTAGAAGGAGGGACACAGGTCAATAGGCAATAGGACTGCAGCAGTAAGAAAGAAAACCAAATAAATAAATAAGGTACAGACCTGGGTGAGAATCACTGTAGGAATAGTAAGCCCATAAGTAAAACAAACAATTATTCCTGTTACTCCTGTATGCAGGGAAAACCCCCAAAACGAATTTCCCTTATCAGGAGGGGACACGGGACAGAAGGCAAAATAAAAGAAAGACAAAAAAGGCAGGGGGCAAAACTATATAATTCGTACTAGCGATGAGCTACGTTACTTCGCAGTTCTAATAATGCTTTCTTACTTCACAGAGATCTGAGAACAAGAGGACCTCATGAAATGTGCAAGAGAACATGGAATCATCATATAAGTGCTATTTCAACATAAACATAGTGTGGAAATGTCCAGGAAACAAAGATACCGTGATGCTTTAAAACCCCTTGCCTAATTCTATATTTTGCAGAAACAGGACGTTAAAGGGTTAAGCCCAACAAGAGCTCTGGAGCTAAAATGTATCCTGACAACCGGGAGCAGCCTGCAAGCAGCCCCGGACGAACACCCAAGGACCTGGAAGCAGAGGAACACAACAGGAGCCAGCAACACAAAGGATAACCGAAGACAACAACCGGAGGACAAGCCTAAGGAACAGGTAAGTTGGGAAATCTGGAAAGCGGTGGGAGGTCTGGCGCATTCCAAACTGGAACGCGAAGCGCATTACGAGTGTGGATCCCGTTCTTTTATCTTTCAAATGCCTCCCCCAGCTGCCGTCAGGGAACGACGGGCGGGGCTCTCGGCTCCGCTGTCAAGCGCGGGCGCTGTTGGGGGCGGCGTTAGCCATGGAGCCTGACAAGGTCTAGGGAGGGACCTGTTAACAAAAACACACACTAATAATAATCCACATTTGTAAAGCACGAACAATCACCCGTAAGGGTCTCTAGGCGCTAGAGGCCATCGGGAAGATTAAGCAAGCTGTTGCCCAGAGTCACATGGTGCTGGGCTAATCTACCTCCGGCACCGGGGATCGAACCGTGATGCCCAAATTCTGGAGTCAGTCACCCTGGCCACGGCGCCACACCTCTTCCCTAATGATGAACACTTTTGCAAAACACAAAATACACTTTTAAATTGACTGCATGCCAAACAGTGTATAAACAGGATAAAATGTACTGCAACCCAGCTTTTGAGTAAGTCAAGCACTGCACGTGGTGAACCATTGGTACCTCACCACACTCCTTTAGAAAACAGAGGCGGAACAATTTAACAGCCACACCAAAAGAATTGATGTTAAATTAAATGTTTCGACGTTTATAATTACATTTATGTTTAATTTTAAGCGAAAGATTAAATACATTTATTGAAAGTGTTTTATAAATGTAATAAAAATATTTTTTTAATCTGTATCTGCTTTTTAATAGTCTGAAAATTCTTTATTTAACTAAAAACATAGCTACTGACAAAATTCATGACAAATTAAATTACATCAAAGTTAGTGAGGGTTGGTTATTTTATTTATTCAATTATTCACTAAAAATAATATTTAGAACTTAAATTAATATATTTCTGGGGTATTATTATTTATTTTACATTTATAATTATATTTTAAATTAAAATAATTTAAGCTAACTTTAAAGAAAAATACACATTAATAATTTGCCCTGTGTTTTCCTACATGGAGCCCTCCACAAAGAGCCTGAAAGCTACTAATAACTTTCTGGTTGCAAAATTAGTTGAAAAAGGCTCTTCCCTTTCATTTGAGGGCATAAAGTTTCCTAAAGCCTACAACCAGGTTTAAATCTCCATGTGGAAATGCTGAATAGTCAAAAAATGTAGATTGACACCTAAGTGTAGGAGTAGATTAGCATGTGAGTAGATTACTCATCTTAATTGACCTTTCTGAAGAGAGCGAATAGCCACTTTACATGAGCAAGTGTGACTTAAGGCCTGATTTACATCTTGGCGAACTGGTTACAACAGTGACGGATATCCCGACCATCAAAATATAAGTCCCATAGGATATATTGGGATTTATATTTCGGCGGATGGGATATCTGTCACCGTTGTGACTGAGTCATCCACCTGCCTAGATCTAAATCTGGCCCTGTGCCTGTAAATTCATGAGCAGCCACATCTAAATCATGAGTAAAGCATAGCTGCTACAAATAACCTTTTGATTCTGATCCAGAGAAACAAACTTTGGAAACCTTGCCCCAGTGAGGCAGAGTTAGAAGTGGCATGAAGCCAAATCTACAAACATATCCATTTCTTTATTTATTTAATGTACTTGTATAGCACAACACTCATCCCAAGAGGGATATCACGGCGCTAGACTGCTGCCGGCCCTAAAAATTAGTGCACTAGTCTTACTCTGGGAAGAACCAGGTTTTTAGGTTCTTTCAAAAGCTGACTTTCAAATTCATCCCAAATGATTTCTGATTCCTAATACCTTTTCCCATATTCATGGAAATTTGGAATGTTATTAGCTATTCCAGATAGAGGTGAATTTTCTGTGATATGTGCAAAATCATTAACCAGCAACAGAATCAGGAGAAGGGTATCTAAACAGTAAGGTTTCTCAAGTTCAGAAATATGTGGTCTGTCTTGCATTGATGTTTTACTCCTTTAGGTCTGGTGTTTGGCAAGACCTTTAGATTTTACTAAAATGATGCATATAATATACCTACTTACAGGGATTTTCAACCAGGCCTATTTATCTATTTGTTTGTTATGGTGTAATTCATGTTTTTCATACACCATGGGGAAATGGTTCAGCCTACTTCAGCCAGTGGCTAACTTCACTGTGAGTTATAGTATTTGGTTCTTTCACATGGACCACCTCCAAACCCACAAAAGTAGTTCCCTTTAGTGTCAAGAACTAGTATGCCAATGTGTGCTTTAAGGACCCAAAAATATTTTTGCTTTTAGCCACATTTTTTAGGATTGACGAGTGCCTGGCAGTTTCTCCAACAATAAAGTTTGACAAAAACTGCGCCAAAATAAGCAAACATTGGCAAAACCAAATGTTGATGGTCAACACCAGATATATTGGCTTTGCCAATGTTTGTTTCGTAATTATTTTTATCTCACTTAAACAGGTGCTTTTGTGGAGTCACCAGTTCACACCGCCGCGTCATTGCCCCTCCCGGATACCGGGCTGCTCAGACTCTACCAGGCGTATTTTTTACTCGCAAATGAATAATGTAAACCTTCTCTGGCCCAAAACAGTTTCGAGTCAATTAATTGTTGTAATTACTAAAGATTTATTTTTAATGAATGTGCCTCCCCGGGGATGAGATGATATCATGTCATCTACCAGCCTGATAAATGGAACGTGATTTGCGGCTGGTTGCAAACGGAAAGACGTCGGAATCAAACAACGCGACCTTCCTCGATAGCTCATTAAGAGAATAAATACCCTTGAAAGAGGCCGCTCCCTTATTGTAAAGCCCAGCACATCTGCTAGCATGAATTGACTGCTAGTGAATCATTGAGCTTCCCGCCCCTCCCCCCTGCTCCCTCCGTTCCCTTTTCCTCACACATGCGTGAATGAGGTCTGATGGGGAAGGAAGCGTCCAAGCCAAGTCTTTGCTCTATCAAGCTGAATTATAATAAGGTTTGTAGATACTGTTTGCCCTTAATAGACTCGAGGCACATCATACTGTGAGCATACGACTGCTCGCGATAGAAAAATGGTTGTTCACTGTAATTCTTCAACACACAGAAGAACCTTATGCATAACGCTGTACTGTTGGTAGTAAATTGCAGCTGCGCCGAAATTAATTCTACACGGTGTGATTATGTTGATGATAAATTATGATTTCCTTTGATCAACATTCTTATTTTTCTCTTTCTCTGTTCTCGTGGATTTACCGTTGTTCTAAATTCTCAGCACTTGTTCTTCTCAATTTAGTCTCAAATTAAATGTGATGTATCAAGTTCTTCTTCTTTGTGCAGTGCCACACTAACTTGGTGATGAGGTTCCTGTTATATAAATAAATATCTGACTAAACGTGAATGCATTATTAATTCTGACAGTTTGAGTGTACCTCAGTGAGCAAACATCACCAGTTCTAATTACCAGTGGTGAGAAAAATGCCGCTGTTGCAATACCTTATTTACTCCTTTTAAGCAGTTTAAATGACTTCATGTTTTTTAGTAAGTGTTTAACTCCACTGTAAAGTACCACAGGCAAAAAAATAACAAATGTGAAGTGAAGGCCCATAGGCAGGCGCCTTGTATTGAAAACCATTCACTGGCAGCCGTACCTTTACCATTGACAGCAATCAATATTCTTGCAGTAATCCACTGGATATTTTTGAGGTCGAGCCTGCTAGACAATGCAGGTGCTGTCCGTTGCAAGTATTATTGTGGTTTTACGAAGCACCTACATTTGCGTACTATTGGTTGGCTTTCCTGTCGCTCTCATTTGCCTGCTTCCTATTCATGTTCCAGCTTGTCGATCATGTGTTTGTCCATCCCATGGAGCAGAGCCTTTTTTCCATCTCTTCTTTTTGGATGGCTTCTATGATTGCACTCATTGCTTTTCAAGCACTACTGTTTTCTTTTTGGTTAGGTACTCCACGGGAGGCCATGTCATAGCCAAGAAAATGATCAAATATGGTCAAGGATAAGAAAAGCACGCTTTAAAGATAAAGCAATACTCCAAAGTAAACTTAAAAGTGAGCACATTGCTCAATTGACATATAGCTACAACTGAGGTGCTGTGGCAAGTAGGCAGTGCTCAATTGCCATAAATGAGTATCCTAGTTCAAAATAAATAGAGGTCTATCATGTCAAGGGTTGTTTTGTATAGCCCACCTGTAGATGTGACTGCTAATAAACAACTAAAACGAGGAAGGAACATTAGGGCATCCTGCCTGGCAAGCAAGTCCAGGAAAAGGAGGTGGCAGTAGTAGCCAGGCATTGTGGACGGGGTCATTAAGTCGCACACTACGCAAGGGGGAGGTAAGGGGATCTTAAGTTGCACAATGTCTGTGCTCCTAGACAATGCTGCCAGTGGTATATAATAGACTGCAGCAGTGGAATGCACATCTGCCCCCCAAAAGTGCAAGTTCCATACAGGAGTCTGCTGCACAGACCTGATCAATGTCCCTTTTACCAGGGTGACCTTAAAGTGAGGGGTAGCCTTAGAAAAAAACAATAATTCACTGTGATCCAGCACTCCATAAAATTATTCAATAAACGTAAAATATGACTGTCCATACGGCAGGTGTTACTTCAAAAAATTCTTTTTTTATTAAATTCTTCTTTTCTTCATAAATATCAAAGGTACATACAACGTAGCCGACGCGTTTCGTCCAATAGGACTTCTTCAGGGCAATTAGAGTTGGTTTGCGATATGAAACGGGTATCTTTCTATTTTCTTCCGAATCAGGAAATGTTAATAAGTCTTCTTCTAATGTGCCGTACTAGATCGAGTACCTTTATTGTTTTATATAGTCGAATTTCTTCTCGCTAT
Source organism: Triturus cristatus (assembly GCF_964204655.1). NCBI lineage: Eukaryota > Metazoa > Chordata > Amphibia > Caudata > Salamandridae > Triturus > Triturus cristatus. The sequence continues at coordinate 385,598,480 of NC_140588.1, forward strand.
TCAAATAGTTGATCACCATATGTATAATCCCTAAAAATATCAATATCCAGTGATCAATTTTCCTTTTCATAAGCCATACTAGGTTGGCTGTCCTATCTGATTTTTGTATGTTCAGATATTTTATAAAATTATTATTCCTCGTTCTGGAGGGACCAGCCGGTTGACACTTTTTTCTCTTGAACAACCAGTGTTATGGCCTTTAGGGGGGTGTCACTGTCTGTTGTCAGTGATGATGGGTGGACATTTAACACTCTGTCCATAAATTCCATCCTGAGACTACTCTGTAAGCCATACATAAGGTATGTAAATACCAGCTGTTTTCAAGAGTCAAAAGATTGGCCATGAAAGACATTTCATACAGATGTCAGTGATTAGTGTATACAGCGTGTCAAAGGACTCCATTGCCTTAGGGGATTAAATTTCACAGCAGGTGTGAGACCTCCCTGGACAGTAAACAATAGGAATTTAATGTTGGTCTCTGAGACATAGTAGTTGTGCTGCTGACATAATGAGGCTTGGCATGCTCAACACTTCGTTGCCCATGGTCTACTGTTTACCCATCTTGTACCATGATGGCTAGTAACATACCGTAGAAACATTACTTCACAGTCCTTGAATCTCCATGTTACATATGTGATGTACTCTGACATTACTAAATGCACAATGGTAAGCATCTGTGTGGATTTGTGTTTAGGATTTGTAACATGAAGCATATGAAAGCACGGGATCTCTTCCCCTCTTCCTCTCGTCTGCTATAGTCTCACTGTATATATCTCCCTTTTCACCCTCTTGCCCTTTCAACGTGACTATTCCAGGTCCTATCCACAATTAAACAGACAAAAGTGGCTTTAAACACACCCCTATATGCAACATCCAGCATCAGCTCTACCAATCTGATTTCCATCTGATCCTTATGTCCACTATTAAGATTCTTTCTTTTAACACCGTAAACCTAAACCACATGGTCAAGAGAGAGAATATCTTTGAATACTGTATCAATCTGAGAAGCGCTGTACCTCCTCATAGGTTAGGTTAATGATTTGTCTTGGTCAGGGGGGATCAACAAAAAAAGGCAGTGTAAGAACCATGATCTCAAAATGACCAGCCTTGTGCATCATTACTGCAGAACATGACGATTAAGGCAGTTGGCTTATTAACAGACTTAAAAACGACATTCACAAACTTTACGTGATAAATGTATATGCACCTAATGGAGACAACCCTCAATTCTGGAGATCAATAAACTCAAAGCAATTTCTCCTTCCACCAGATGCATGAATCATCTCTTCAGGTGACTTCAGCCTCCCAATGGACATAATACTAGATACTAGAAATTTCTCTCAATGCCACCTCCTCACCAAATTTGAACATTCTAGTTCCCCTCAAATATGACATCTTCAGATTGGGCAGACCTCTTATAGTTGGGGGCGGCATAGCATGCATCTTTCACTCAATTCTCACCCTGAGCTTATGCAAACTGCTCCGAAGTCCTCCTGTGAACACCTGGGCATCGAAATCTGGAACAATGACAAGATAGTTTGTATACTCCACACAAACTACCACCTCCCAGGTGATAATCTTCTCTTCATAGAACAAATAATGAGACCATATCCCCCAACTCTGAGCAACACCCAAACCATATCTTCCTTGGGGATTTCAATTTACATTGGGAAGACGCAAATTATCCCTTACTGTGCAAATTCAAGGCATTCCTCTCCGACCTAAACTTCACTCAGTCCTGCAACGGACCTCCCCACAACAGAGGCTCCACCATCGAATTAATCATAGCTTAAGACACCGTTATACAACTGAATGCCATATCACCTTGTGACTGGTCAGATCACTACCTAATCTCATTTCTCTTTTTTTCTTTTTTCAGATTTTTATATAGCGTGAACTTGACACAAAGGTATTGGGTATCAGTGCACTTTACATGAGCACCAGTTTCGTTCCACAAGGACACATAATGTTTTTTTTTTGTTAGGCACGCAGAGATTCAGTGATTTTCCCAGAATCATAAGATGTTGAGCGTCGTTGCCGAAACTCAAACCCGGTTCCCAAGATTTTAGGTCTTCTCATCTTAGAAAGGGTGCTGATTAGACAAGGACATCTTTGTAAGGCCAAACAATGGTCTTGAGATCTGAGGAACTTCGACGTAAATGATTTAACTAACATTAGTAATAACCTACTTCCTCCACCCCCTAACTTGACGAATCTGGATGACCTTACTGAACATTACACCCACTCCATGACAGATATATTTGACTCAATTGCTCCAAAGCAACTCAAAAGGAAACCCAGCAAACCTTTTAAAGCCTGGTTCAATTGCTCCCTTAACAAGGAAGGTCGCAAACTAAGACTGGAGGAGAGATCATGGAGAAACTCTCCTTCCATAACAAACCTCAAACAATTGAGGACGTCAAGAAGTGTGTATAACAAACATATCCATAGCACCCAAGCTGAACACTTTAGGCCACAGCTCGACCACGCCAAAAACAGACCGGAAAAACTTTTCAAAATCATCAAAAAACAAGCTAACCACTAAATTAGCCAATACTCTGCACTCAAATACTCAATCCCTAGCAGTGAAGAGTTCTCTGCATGCTTCATTGAAAAGACAAGGAAGATTGAACTGGAACTGCACTCACCTCAACAAATACGCATTACCAGACCCAGCCCACTCCCTTTCCATGACTACCCTTGGTGAGTTCCCCTCTTTCTTGCTCTATGGATTATACTCCAAGAAATAAGGGTTCGTGGAATACCTTTTACTACAAGACGATGCTGAACTACTCAAAATTATAACTTCAATAAAACCTTCAAATCATTTCAATGATCCTCTGCCCGCCAAGCTCTTCAAAGAGCTTAGATCTTCCATTCTCCCACTCTGGTCTAAGATTGTCATGAATCTCTCTTGGAGGGCATGATCCCTGTTTGCCTCCAGATATTTCAATTCATTCCTATCCCAAAGAAGCCAAATGCAGACCTAACTGATCCTAACAACTTCCGACCAATTTCTAATATCATGGCTGTGGTCTAACCACTTGAAAAATGCTTACACACACAACTCTATAATCACATCTAACAGTTTCAACTCCTTGACCAATACCAATCGGTCTTTAGATCGAGTCACAGTACTTAAACTGCTCTGATACACATTGTTGATGATGCCCTGAGACTACTTGACCGGAATGAATCTTGCCTACTTATACTTCTCGTTCTTTACTCTGAGTTTGACACGGTCAAACATGACAACATGATTGATCTTCTTGAAAAAAGGATGGGGTTATCGGACCCAGTTTTAAATTGGTTTGCCTCGTTCCTACATAATAGAATGCAAAGAATCAATGTCAACCATTCCCTTTCTAACTGTATGCCGGTCTCATTTTGAGTGCCTCAAGGAGCTGCACTCTCACACACGCCTTTCAACTTATTCTAGGAACCTCTCATTGAAATTCTGAACCAGTCAAACATACACTATCACATGTATGCCGATTTTTTTTTTTTTTTTTGGAAGACCTTTATTTTGCACAGCTGTGTCATCTTACAGTATACATTCGCCACCCATGGTGGTTAATCAAGGAGACATTAAGCAGATGCTTCCAGACATTATGACACAGCCATTCAGCCGATAACCCGGGGGTCCGGCGGCGTTGTACATGGTGGTATTGTTTCAGTCATTAGGTAAGTACCTTGATAAATTACAGGCCTATGTTTTTTTTTTTTCCTTATTCTTAGTGTCGGTAACAGAGATGACGCAGTATTCCAGCCTGCATTGCGGCTATTGCGGTCATCACCCAGGCCCTGATTGAGAATTGCCCTAATTGTCGTGGCTAATCTTAAACGTGGGGGTCCCCGGGCAGCACAGTGTCAGCGTCGTGTTCGCAATGCTGGCCGGAGCATGGCAGTAGTGTTTCGGTATAGCTCACTGAGGCATGAAAGTTAACGCTTAAGTTCGGCGAGTCTAGCCTACAGCTTCGTAGTTAGGGTCCATGCGCGGGGTGTATGGCGCGCATCTGTCCCCCTAGCGCTGCGCCCCTGAGGCCGCCGGTGATCGGGGTTATGTCCAGTATTCAACTCAATGTGCCCTTGTCAAGATCTCACTGAGTACTCTGGACGTACCCATCCTTGGTGGGGTGCGTATGTCATCGCATCTCTGCTGCCAGAGAGCGGTGTGTGCTTAATAGGGTATCGCTCCGGGGATACCGGACGACGCGTCCATCCTCTGTTATCGGCGATAAGATAGGAATCTGGTCAGGGAACATGGCCAGTAAACAAACTGTTCCCTACGCTTGTGTGGCGATAGGGAGAGTAGGGGTTAGGGTTGTAAATTCAAGTGGGGTCGAGGGGAGGGGAGGGGGGAGATCATCGTGTGCTGTAGCGGGGGTGGGTTGGCAGCTGTCCAGTGGGGCACAGCGGGGCTGTGCACTGTGTGCAGGAAGCAGCGGACGGGAGAGGGGGGGGAGGAGCCCCCAGGCAGGTCGTAAACCCAAAGCTGCGACGCCCCTATCACATGTATGCCGATGACACTCAATTGTGCACAAGAATTTCTTCACCGGATGATATCAAAACTCTTATCTCTGCACTTGAGAAAAATTAACATTGGTTAACTCAGAATCACCTTATGCTAAATACACACAAGGTGGAATTCCTTCTGATTGTACCCACAATCATTCTACTCACACTCAAGATTAGGGGTGGGCGGAATTTGCGTAGTCGCTCTACGCAAATCTCCGCGAAACGGTAAAAAATCTCTGCGAGCACGCAGTGTTCCGCAAACATGCGGATTTGCTTGTTCCGCCCGTTCGCGATGCTTTTTTCCTGTTCGCGAACGCTGTTTACGGGGGGAAATATCTTGCAAACACGCATTTTGAAAGCGCAAATAAGCAAAAAATTCCGCAAAGCCACGGATCGCAGAATTTTTGGCAATTCCGTGTTCTCTGCGGAACATGAAACTACCCAAATTCCGCAAATTCCGTGAGCAGAACAGAATTTACCACCCAGGCCTACTCAAGATTGGCTCAAACAACTAATTGCCCTCATTGGTGTTAGGCCAGGCATCCTTGGCATGGGTTTCCCCTTTATTTTTGCCTTTGTCTCTTGTGTTTTTACTGTGGGTTGTACTTCGTTTTTGCTGGCCTAGATGCTTTGGGCAATTTGCCACTGCTGTTCAGTGCCAAAGTGCAGGTGCTCCCTCTGTAAATTGTTGTCATGGATTTGTGTTTCCATAATTGGCTTATTTGGTTTAAAGTTAAGTCCCTAGTATAGTGCACTGTGTGTGCCCAGGGCCTGAAAACCAAGTGAAGCTAGTGTGCTTGCTGCACTGATTGTGCCACCCACACAAGCAGTCTTACAAAAGGGTCTCAGGAATTGCCACTGCAGTGTCTGTGTGCAGGTTAGTACTGCCATGTCAACCTGGCAAGTGCACCCACTTGCCAGGCCCTAACCTTCCCTTTTCTTACATGTGAGTCACTCCTAAGGTAGGTCAGGGTACCCCTGTGGGCAGGGTGTAGTGTATGTGAAAGGTAGTACATGCCCTGATGTGTGTGGCATGTCCTGATAGTGAAATATTGCCAATGTAGTTTTTCACTATTGAAAGGCTATCTGTCCCATAGGATAGAATAGGGAGTTTACTTATACCATCTTATAAGTATAATTACCCAAGGGAACAAGATAGGAAAGTGGAGCTTGGTATGCCTGAACTCAGAATATAAAGATGCTTCTTTTAGTAATGATGATTTTCATATACTGGGTTTGAAAATACACTTTTTAGAAAGTGGGTATTTTCTTGCCTAGCCATCCTGTGTGCCTCTGCTATGTTTGTGTTTTGAGTGTCTGACTTTGGAGTGACAGAGGCTGGGGATGTCCATTCTGTTTAGACAGCTACTTGGGGGGGGGAGTGAGGTGTGTCCTCCCTTTCCAGGGTGAGTCAGGGCTGGACTGAATAGACGGGCTGTATTTAGAGTAGGGGGGAGATTTCCTTTCAACTGAATGTGCCTGGTCTACCTTCCACAATGCTGTCTCCACCTCCTGCCAGGCAGCTACACCAGAGAGGACAGAACTGGTTTGGGCTGAGCACAGAGCCTTTCGGACACCAGAGAACAAAGATAATTGGGCTACAAAAAGTGGGGCCCAGACCCCAGACTTTTAGATTACTTCTGGAATTCAAGAGGAACCTCTGCCAAGGAGAAGTGCTGGGAAAACTGAAGGAAAGTACTGCCCCGTTGCTGTGTGCTATCAAGGGTTGCCCTGCAGTGGCTGTTTCTGCCAAGGATAGGATAAAGCCTTTGTTGTGTGCTGTGTCTCCTGCTTGTGGAAGATCTCCAATGGCTTGGAGTAATACTTGCCTCCTGTTTTAAAGTCTCAGAGATACACAGATTTCACCACCAGCTCCCTTGAACTTCCTTGCTGGGAGTTCTGACCTGCCAGGAGATGCCTGTTGCTGAATTGGGCCTCTGGAGGTTGTATCTGCAGTTGGGAGGTCGAAAAGAAATACAACTTCCAGAAGCGCAACTCATCCGCGCCTGTCTCCGACGCATCGGTAGAGAAACTGAAGCAGCGCCTGCCCGTGGCTGGAGAAATCGTTGCATGCCACATCAAGTCCACTGATCTACGAAGTCTGAGATCACTGCACCGATTCCAATGCAGGCCCTGCTGTGCAGCTGCAAAATCCAACACACCGTGGGACCGCTGCTTGAGAGACCAATGTAACGCTGTTGCCGCTGCCGCATCGAGAACCCACGCATCCCCGATCCCCACGCATCGCACCGGGGTGCCAAGTCTACAAGGCCACCGGGGCCGCAGTAAGAAACCAACGCATCACCTCCCCTCCAGTAAGGAACCGATGCATCACTGCCCCTGGGTGGCAGTAAGGCACAAACCCATCACCAGCCCTGGAGTAAGAAACTGACGCATCCAATTCCCTGCGGCAATTTTTGTTTGTGACCATGACACATCCATGGTACTCTGTGCGGAAAGTGTCACAACCGTAATCTGCTATGGGCAGAACTGTTTCTACCTTTTAAAAGTCATATTTTTGATTACTGTATTGTGGGTTTTTGTCGTTTTGGTCTTGTTTGGTTTAGATAAAGATTACTTATTTTCCTAAACTGGTGTGGTGTCCATTTGTAGTGTGCTAGACCTGGCTTCTTCAGTGGGTGTATCCCCTGACTTTTTTTTGCTTTTTGGGCTTTTGTTTTTTACCTAGTTTTTTTTGGATTTATGACTCTGGGCACCTTACCACTGCTGATGAGTGCTAAAGTGCATATGCTGTCTGTGCACATTTTCGTTATGGATAAGGGTTTCCATAATTGGCTTATTTGGTTTACTGTTAGGTCCCTAGTACAGTGCACGGTGTGTGCCCAGGGCCTGTAAACTAAATGCTGCTAGTGGGCTTGCAGCACTGATTGTGCAACCCACACAAGCAGCCTTGCAAAGTGCATATGCTCCCTGTGTAAATTGTTGTCATGGATTAGTGTTTCCATAATTGTCTTATTTGGTTTACTGCTAAGTCCCTAGTACAGTGCACTGTGTGGGCCCGATTCACAGAACTAACTTAAGACAAAATCCTAAACTTACTACCATTTTGGTATTCACAGAAGGCACTTACTCATTTTGGTATTCACAGAAGACACTTACTCACTTCGGTATTCACAGAAGTTAGGAGTCCTAACTTTAGGACTCCTAAATGCCTTCTGTGAATACCGAAAGTCTTAAAATTAGGATTTTTCTCAGTTTAGGGATCCTAAGGTTAGGACTCCTAACTTTACAACTACTAAACTGAGAAAAAACCTAATTTTAAGGCTTTCGGTATTCACAGAAGGCATTTAGGAGTCCTAAAGTTAGGAGTCCTAAACTTAGGACTACTAAATTGAGAAAAATCCTAATTTTAAGACTTTCGGTATTCACAGAAGGCATTTAGGAGTCCTAAAGTTAGGAGTGCTAACTATACTACTACTAAACTGAGAAAAATCCTAATTTTAAGGCTTTCGGTATTCACAGAAGGCATTTAGGAGTCCTAAAGTTAGGAGTCCTAAACTTAGGACTACTAAATTGAGAAAAATCCTAATTTTAAGACTTTCGGTATTCACAGAAGGCATTTAGGAGTCCTAAAGTTAGGAGTCCTAACTATACTACTACTAAACTGAGAAAAATCCTAATTTTAAGACTTTCGGTATTCACAGAAGGCATTTAGGAGTCCTAAAGTTAGGAGTCCTAAGTTTAGGACTACTAAATTGAGAAAAATCCTAATTTTAAGACTTTCGGTATTCACAGAAGGCATTTAGGAGTCCTAAAGTTAGGAGTCCTAACTATACTACTACTAAACTGAGAAAAATCCTAATTTTAAGACTTTCGGTATTCACAGAATGCATTTAGGAGTCCTAAAGTTAGGACTCCTAACTTCTGTGAATACCGAAATGAGTAAGTGCCTTCTGTGAATACCAAAATGAGTAAGTGCCTTCTGTGAATACCAAAATGGTAGTAGGTTTAGGATTTTGTCTTAAGTTAGTTCTGTGAATCGGGCCCTGTGTGTCCAGGACCTGTAAATCAAATGCTGCTAGTGGGCTTGCAGCACTGATTGTGCCACCCACACAAGCAGCCTTGCAAAAGGACCTAAGGCCTGCCACTGCAGTGCCTGTGTACAGTCTAGTACTGCCATGTCGACCTGGCAAGTACACCCACTTGCCAGGCCCTAACGTTCCCTTTTCTTGCATGTGAGTCACCCCTAAGGTCGGCCCAAGGTACTCCTGTGGGCAGGGTGCAGTGTATGTGAAAGGTAGGACATGTACTAGAGTTTGTAACATGTCCTGATAGTGAACTACAGTGAATTTTGTTTTTCACTATTGAAATGCTATCTGTCCCATAGGATAGAATTGGAGTTTATTTATGACATCTCATAAATATAACTTCCCATTGGGACAAGATAAGGTAAAGTTTGGTATGCCTGAACTCAGAATCTAAAGATGCTACTTTTAGTAAGGATGTTTTTTACATTCTGGATTTGAAAATACCACTTTTGCAAAGTAGGTGTTTTCTTGCTTAGCCATCCAGTGTGCCTCTGCTAGGTTTGTGTATTGACTGTCTGGCTTTGGTGTGACAAAGGCTGGGGATGTGCATTCACTGTAGACAGCCACTGGGGGAGTTGAGGTGTGTCCTGTCTTTCCTGGATGAGTCAGGGTTGGGCTGAATAGACCTGGGCTGTCATGAATCGGGCGTCAAGCGCCTGCCTCGCCTACATCTCCCAGAAACAACGGCGAGAGAGGGGAGGAGCCGCGTGTATAAATACACGCTGACGCACAACAGACGTTGTGCGTAATTCTGAATTTGTCGAATCTGCGTTCCAGATTCTGTTCCTGGAGGATTTGAGGAGAACCACGAGTTATACGGCTTTGACGTTGGAGAGGAGGACGCCGTGTTTGGGTTTCGGGCGACGGTGTGGAACCGCGGGGCTTCCGTACCAGAGAGCGCGAGCATGCGCTGACGAGGTGGCAGAGTTGCTCCTTGGGGTTCCCGGATTCGGTGTGGAGCGGCGGAGCTTCCGTCTCAGGGAATAAGAATACGAGCCGCCGTGGAGGCAAAACCCGGTCTCCAACGTAACCCCGCAAGTATCCACAGACGTTGCTATTGTGACTAACATTTGTTCATGATTGCCCTTGAGAGCGCAGGACCGCGTTCATTCCCGATAGGGCGTATACTGTAGCTACGTACCGTAGTACCTTGCTTTTGTTTCTTTTCTTGTTCGGAGAGAGGGGAACATGGAGGGCATGTCAATTATCTCTTTGGGGCTAATCGAGGTGATTCACACGTGACAATATCTTAGTGCTTCTGTTAAAACATTGTTGCCCAAGCGGTGCCCGCCTGGGGGGTCCTATTGTGGATCTGTTAATTACGGTGAGGAAACCGTAAAGACCTTCATTACTCATAGGTATCCACAAACAAACTGTTGCTCTTCAGACATTGCTCACGATATACTACAAGGAATATCTCCTTGTGGATCTATGTTCTTTGGGTCTGTGAAGTAGGCATCCCGGCTGGGCTCCTCCAACAGCCTGAGAGATATAGGTCTCAGACAGGTATATGTGAGAAAAGATATTGATGATTTAGGGGATACCTGAGCGCTCTGTGATGAAAACGGTCATATAGAGAACCTTTCTAGAATAAACACAGAAGGCGAGTGTGTGTAAATAAAACATTCCGGAGTTGAGAATGGGCTCGTGTATGAAAGGATTGGAAGCGCCAGCATCAGTGCCCTGGTGATCTTAATGAGAATTCATGAGTGTAGCCTTCCTGAAGTGTATGGTATATTGTTGTATTTTGTGTATTAACTTTTCTTTACAGGTTCTACTCCCCGCTGTTCCCATCCTTCCCTTCCCTCGCTTGATTGCTCCAGTCTTCCGTGCCTTTAGTGCAGGAAGTTGGGGACGTCGAGAGGTGGACCCCCTATAGCATCACTCGAATCCTGAGGAGTTCCTGTCCTGGGGGACAGCTTCGTAACAGAATTACGCACCCAAGTATTGAGACTCCTCCCGGTTCGGGGGGTTGTATAGGGACGCAGTATGGAAGAGGTTTTGATAGCCCTTACCGCGGTTCAGAGGGAGTTAGCGGCCTCTAGGGCCGAAACAGCTGAGTTGAGAGACAAGGTGGATAGAATGTCAAAGAACCCTTTCGAGGTGGGAACGGGTATGCATCCCATTCAGGTCACGGTACCCCCCCCCATTCCGTTAGCCAACCCCGAGAGGTATACTGGTGACCCCCATAAAATACAGGTGTTTTTGACGCAGATATTAATGCACTTTTCCTGTAGGCCTTCATCGTTTCCAACTAACCATTCTAGGGTGGCATTTGCGATCTCCTACTTGGCTGGTGATGCAGCCAATTGGGCGGTGCCCTTAGTACGCCATAACGACCCGGTTCTATCTGATTGGGATGACTTCAGGACGGCATTAGAAGGGGTTTTTGATAGAAGAACAACCACTTTCAGTGCGGATAGAGAGCTCCTGGAGTTAAAACAAGGCAAAACCGATTTGGTCACTTATTTGACCACTTTCAACCGCTTGGTAGCGGAAGCTGCATGGCCGGAAGAGAAGAGGATGTCTCTTTTCTATCAGGGGTTAAGCAATGACTTGAAAGATGTCATAGCCAGAATAGATCCTCAGCCTCGCACATGCGAAGCACTGATTAGTCTAGCGTTACGGCTGGACGGGAGGATCACGGACCGGGGAGGCGAAAGGTTTCGGGGAGAGAGAGGCAGAAGGGAGGCCTCTGGTACTGAGGTCAGCCCCGAACCAATGGAGGTAGGGGCAGTGCGAGCTTCACTGACAAAGACGGAAAGAGAAAGCAGAAGAACACAAGGTTTGTGTATGTATTGCGGAAAGAAGGGGCACTATGTTCGTGAATGTCCGGCTCGGCCAAAAAGACCTGGGGGGAATTACAGAAATCGAAAGGCCATAGCCTCAGTGGCGGGGGCGGACGGTCCCTTAAGGGGTGTGGAAGCTTCAGATGAGGCTGAGAATCCTAGATGGAAGATTCCGTCGCTGGCCACCCAGAAATTGAGCGAAACGGAGAAACATATAGAGTTGAGTATGTTGTTAGAGATAGGTTGCCACACTTATCAAATCACCGCGATGTTGGATTCAGGGGCCACTGGTAACTTTATCCATCGAGGCGTGGTTGAACGGTTATCAATAGGGAAAGTAGCCAGGGAGATACCTGAAGAAGTGTTAGCGGTGGATGGGAAACCCCTCACCTCGGGTCTCCTTCTAGAACAAACCGAGACGTTACGGTTAACGTGTAGAGCCGGGGAGATGCGACACATGGAATCTTTGGCACTAAATATTATCGAGGCTCCGCAGTATGAGGCAATATTAGGGATGCCATGGTTCAGCCTTCACAATCCCACCATAGATTGGAGAGGAAGAACAGTCCAGTTTCTTGAGGAGGACTGCCAGGAGCATTTGATGTTAGAAGGGAGTTCGGGAGCGACTGTGTTGGCCAACACTTTTGTAGCCGCCACTGCTGCAGAAAAAGACGTGCGTCTACCAAAGGAGTATTTGCTATTTGCGGATGTATTTAGCAAAACCAAGGCCGAGTTGCTTCCCCCGCACCGAACGTATGACTGTCAGATCGATCTGGTGGAAGGTGCTACGATACCTACGTGTAGGGTCTACGCGCTCTCCGAACCAGAGACTCAGCACCTAAGAGAGTACTTAGATCATTTTTTAGACATAGGATTCATTCGCCCATCCCGTTCGCCGGCGGCCTCTCCTTTGTTTTTTATTGCGAAGGCCAACGGGGATCTGAGAGCCTGCTGTGACTATAGGATGCTAAACAAGAATACAGTTCGTAACAGGTATCCGTTGCCACTTATCCCCGTCCTACTGGACCAAGTACGAGAGGCGACGATTTATACTAGGTTGGACCTAAGAGGGGCGTACCATCTGGTACGCATACGCAAAGGGGATGAGTGGAAGACGGCATTTAAAACGCGCTACGGCCTCTTTGAGTATCTGGTAATGCCGTTCGGGTTGTGCAACGCCCCGGCGGCATTCCAGTACTTCCTGAACGACGTCCTAAAGGAATATGTGGACAGAACAGTAGTCGTCTATATAGACGACATTCTGATTTATTCTGAGTCAGAAAGCAGTCACCAAGAACACGTATTGCAGGTATTAAGGGCGTTGCGAAAGCATTGTTTTTTCTGCAAGTTAAGCAAGTGCGAGTTCAGTGTGAATGAAGTGGAATTTTTGGGAGTAATACTCCGTCCGGAAGGAATGAGTATGTCTGAGAAACAGATACAGGCGGTACAGGATTGGCCGGTTCCCCGTAATGTGAAGGAAGTACAGTGCTTCCTAGGGTTTTCCAATTACTATCGGAGATTCATACAAGGCTTCTCACAAAGGGCCATACCGATCACCCGTCTGCTCAGGAAAGGCATGACATTCAATTGGACTGCGGAAGCTAATCAGGCGTTCGAGTTTCTGAAGAAAGCTTTTACATCCGCACCGGTGTTGAGACACCCGAAACTAGATGCTCCTTTCATTGTCGAAGCAGATGCTTCTAACGAAGCGATAGGGGCCATCCTTTCACAAAGGGACAAAGACACAGGACAGCTCCATCCCGTGGCATACCTCTCCAGGAAGTTACTACCGGCGGAGAGAAATTATAATATCGCGGAAAAGGAGCTCCTTTCCATAAAAAAGGCTTTCCAGGAATGGCGTCCGTATCTATGGGGGGCAAGATTTCCTATCACGGTGTATTCCGATCATCGGAATTTGCAGTTTCTGCGAACAGCTAGACGCCTGTCACCCAGACAGATGAGGTGGATGCTTTTCTTTGAAGAGTATAATTTCCTCATCACCTTCTGTCCCGGGGCAGACAACCGGAAAGCGGACTCTTTGTCTAGAGTGCTGACCACCGACGGAAAGGTAGAGATAACCGAAGAAGCTATTATACCTCCGTCCAAGGTGCTCTGTGCCATACGCGCGGAAGAATATTTGGACCGCATCCGCGACCACAAGAGTCCGGAAGCATGGAGCGGTTGGGCGGCAAAAGACCCGGAGCGCAAGATCCAGAGAGGATTACCAGTTCAAAATCATAGGCTGTTTGTTCCTACCCCAGCCCTCAGGAGAAGGGCATTCGACTGGTGTCACGCAGCTCCTTTAGCAGGCCATCCGGGTATACAAAAAACCACTCTGTTACTGCAAAGGTATTTTTATTGGAAAACCCTGGTTCCGGATGTACAGAAGTGGGTTGCGAAATGTGAGGACTGCGCCCGTGGAAAGACTGACACGTCCGCCCGAAAGGGCAAATTGGTACCCTTGCCAACACCACAGGCACCGTGGCAAAACATCAGCCTCGACTTCATCACAGGACTCCCTGTGGATCAAGGGTATTCAGCCATCCTGGTTGTCATAGATAGCCTGACCAAGATGGGCCACTTCATCCCTTGCAAAACACTGCCTACGGCTGGTCAAACCGCCCTCTTGTTGTTACAAAACGTGGTAAGATTACACGGTATTCCGCAGGTTATCGTATCAGATAGGGGCCCGCAATTCATTGCACGTTTCTGGAAAGGGTGGTGTAGATCTCTGCACATTGAGTCAGCAGTGTCTTCCAGTTTCCATCCACAGACAGATGGACAAACCGAAAGGTTAAACCAGACTTTAAAGAAGTACCTGAGATGCTACGCTGAACAAGCACAGGAGTCATGGGTCTCTTTGTTGTGGATGGCGGAGTTGGCGTACAACAATGCTTCCCATAGCTCTATCGGGGTCTCTCCCTTTGTAGCTAACTTTGGGTACGACGCTAGGATTTTGCCGTTGAGCCTGCCAGGAAGAGTCAACAATCAGCCTTCCGTTCAGGCCCACATGAGAGAACTGCGTCTCGGACATTCGCGCGTGCGGAAACTGTTGAAAAAGGCCAAGATCAAGTATAAAGGCTGGGCTGATAAACGGAGGGCGGAAGGCCCCCAGTATAAGAAAGGGGACCGGGTGTGGTTGTCCACTAAGAACTTCCGCTTTAAGCTACGAAGCGTGTTCCACCCGCGGTACATCGGGCCCTACCGAGTGATCAAACAGATCAATCCCGTGGCATACAAATTGCGGCTTCCGAGCTCCCTGAGAATCCACCCGGTGTTCCATTGCAGCCTCTTGAAGCCGGCAATAGGGGTTTTGAGGAAACCCCCTCCAGCTGTGATCACGGAGGGCGACCGGGAATACGAGATGCGGAGCGTGGTGGATTCCAAGTATAGGGGAGGAAATCTATGGTTCTTGATCTCCTGGAAGGGGTACACGGCCGAGGAGGACTCGTGGGTTCCCAGCGCCCAGGTGCACGCGCCGGCTAGGATAAAGGCTTTTTATCGCAAGTTTCCTGACAAGCCTGGTTCTAGGAGGCGCCTGGACGGGGACATACTGTCATGAATCGGGCGTCAAGCGCCTGCCTCGCCTACATCTCCCAGAAACAACGGCGAGAGAGGGGAGGAGCCGCGTGTATAAATACACGCTGACGCACAACAGACGTTGTGCGTAATTCTGAATTTGTCGAATCTGCGTTCCAGATTCTGTTCCTGGAGGATTTGAGGAGAACCACAAGTTATACGGCTTTGACGTTGGAGAGGAGGACGCCGTGTTTGGGTTTCGGGCGACGGTGTGGAACCGCGGGGCTTCCGTACCAGAGAGCGCGAGCATGCGCTGACGAGGTGGCAGAGTTGCTCCTTGGGGTTCCCGGATTCGGTGGAGCGGCGGAGCTTCCGTCTCAGGGAATACGAATACGAGCCGCCGTGGAGGCAAAACCCGGTCTCCAACGTAACCCCGCAAGTATCCACAGACGTTGCTATTGTGACTAACATTTGTTCATGATTTCCCTTGCGAGCGCAGGACCGCGTTCATTCCCGATAGGGCGTATACTGTAGCTACGTACCGTAGTTCCTTGCTTTTGTTTCTTTTTTTGTTCGGAGAGAGGGGAACATGGAGGGCATGTCAATTATCTCTTTGGGGCTAATCGAGGTGATTCACACATGACAATATCTTAGTGCTTCTGTTAAAACATTGTTGCCCAAGCGGTGCCTGCCTGGGGGGTCCTATTGTGGATCTGTTAATTACGGTGAGGAAACCGTAAAGACCTTCATTACTCATAGGTATCCACAAACAAACTGTTGCTCTTCAGACATTGCTCACGATATACTACAAGGAATATCTCCTTGTGGATCTATGTTCTTTGGGTCTGTGAAGTAGGCATCCCGGCTGGGCTCCTCCAACAGCCTGAGAGATATAGGTCTCAGACAGGTATATGTGAGAAAAGATATTGATGATTTAGGGGATACCTGAGCGCTCTGTGATGAAAACGGTCATATAGAGAACCTTTCTAGAATAAACACAGAAGGCGAGTGTGTGTAAATAAAACATTCCGGAGTTGAGAATGGGCTCGTGTATGAAAGGATTGGAAGCGCCAGCATCAGTGCCCTGGTGATCTTAGTGAGAATTCATGAGTGTAGCCTTCCTGAAGTGTATGGTATATTGTTGTATTTTGTGTATTAACTTTTCTTTACAGGTTCTACTCCCCGCTGTTCCCATCCTTCCCTTCCCTCGCTTGATTGCTCCAGTCTTCCGTGCCTTTAGTGCAGGAAGTTGGGGACGTCGAGAGGTGGACCCCCTATAGCATCACTCGAATCCTGAGGAGTTCCTGTCCTGGGGGACAGCTTCGTAACATGGGCTGCATTTAGAGTAGGGGGAGGAGATTTCCTTTCACCTGAATGGGCCTGATCTGCCTACACAATGCTGTCTCCACCTCCTGCCGGGAAGCTGCACTAGAGAGGAAAGAACTGGTTTGGACTGAGTACAGAGCCTCTCTGACACCAGAGAACAAAGAGAAATGCTGTTTAAATATTGGGGCCCAGACACCCGAACTTTAGATTACTTCTGGAATTCAAGAGGAACTTTTGCCAAGGAGAAGAGCTGGAGAAACTGAAGGAGAAGTACTGCTCCTTTGCTGTGTGCTGTTTGGGGTTGGCCTGCAGTAGCTGTTTCTTCCAAGCAGAGGATAACGACTTTGCTATGTGCTGGGTCTCCTGCTTGAGGAAGATTTTTAAGGCCTTGAAGTAGAGCTTGCAACCTGTTTTGAAGTCTCAGAGATTCAAAGACTTCACCACCAGCTCCCCTGAACTTCCTTGCTGGGAGGTCTGATCTGCCAAGACGTGCCTGTGACTGTCTTGTGCCTTTGGAGGTTGTTCCTGCTGGTGGGAGCTGGAAAAGTGACGTAACTACAAGAAGCGCGATGCATCTGCACCTGTTTCTAACGCATCGCCGAAGAAACCGATGCATTGAAATCGGCGCACGCTGAATCCTGTGCACCGATCTCTGAAGTCCGAGATCACCGCACCGATTTCGATGCGAGCCCTGCTATGCGGCTGCAAGAACCAACGCATTGTGGGACCGCGACTGAAGAAACCAATGCAGCGCCATTGCCGCTGCCCCATCGCGAGCCGACGCATCCCCGATCCTCACTCATTGCACTGGGCGCCAAGTCTACAAGAAAACTGGGGCCGCAATAAGAGACCTACGCATTACCTCCGTGCACAGTAAGAAAATGACGCATCACCCCCCCTCCTGTAAGGAACCAACGCTTCACCTCCCCTGAAGTAGGCCTGGGCGTTAAATTCCGTTCCGATCTCGAAATTTGCGGAATTTGGGTAATTTCACTGAGAACGCGGAATTTCCAAAAATTCTGCGTTCCATGGTTTTCGCTTAATTTTTTGCTTGTTCGCGTTCTTAAAATGTGTGTTCGCAAGATATTTCCCCCCGAGCTCGCGAACAGCAAAAAAGCATCGCGAAAAAGCAATTTTGCGTGTTTGCGGAATTTCTGCCTGTTCGCGGAGATTTTTTACCGTTTCGCGGAGTTTTGCGTAGCGCAACTACACAAATTCCGCCCACCCCTACCCTGAAGTATGGTACCAATGATTCACCTTCCCTGGGCATAAGGAACTAACGCATCACCTTCCCTGCGGTAGTTTTTGTTGTGATCGTGATGCATTCAAGGTACTTTGTGTTGAAAGTGTCGCAAATATAGTTTGTTATGAACAAAACTATTTCTACCTTTTTAAAAGTCATATTTTGATTACTGCATTGTGGATTTTTGTCATTTTGGTCTTGTTTGGTTTAGATAAAGATTACGTATTTTTCTAAACTGGTGTGGTGCCCATTTGTAGTGTTTTCACTGTAATACTGTATGTGTACACAAATGCTTTACACACTGGCTCTGAGATAAGCCTGTCTGCTCGTGCCAAGCTACCAAGGGGGTGAGCAGGGGTTATTTTAGAAGTGTATCCCCCTTACCCTGACTAGGAGGAAGGGTTCCTACTTGGACAGAGGTTCAAACCTTTGCCATCTAGAGACCCACATTTCTAACATTGGTGACAGCGGAATGAATCTGGACTTGCATTTGTGCCCTACATACAGTGATTGGTGTACACTAGTAGTATAGTACAGACCATCATGCGACCACATGCAATTGGTCAAAATCCTGAGAGAGACTGGGGAACAGGGTTTTTGAGCTGCCTCCTGACCGAAGGGAGGGATACCTGGATAGCATTACCAGACAAGGAGAAAATGTGTTATGCTCCTATGAAGGAAGCCTTAATCAGGAGATATGGCTTAGCTCCAGAACTGTACAGGCAGAGGTTTAGGGCCTGTAAGAAGCTTGAATCAAACACTTGGGTGGAGTATGTTTCCTATTTTTGCAGCGCACTGAATGGTGGGGTGAAGGGCAGCCAGGTAAATGATTTTCAGTGGCTCTATGATTTGATGGCATGGGAGCATTTGTCAGCTAATTGTTTTCCAGAGCTACGCCAGCATTTGATTGACAGTAAGCTGACTAACCCCAGGAATCCGTGTGTGGAGACGGACCGCTGGGTCAGTACCCGGACCACAAAGGGTATGTGAGAGACGCTGCCAAAAGTGGGCAACGTTCGCAGCAGAAGAGTTGGGGGGACAAGGGTAAACAGAAGGAGTTCCAAAAAGGACACCAAAGTAAATCCCAAGGGAACCAAGGGAAAGGTTTGCAGCCCCCCCGTTGGTAAGAAATCATGGGTCTCTTCAGGTAAGCCTGCAGAGAAGGGTCCCCGCAAGTGTTGTGCTTGTGATCAGGTGGGTCACTTCATAGGGGATCCTAATTGTCCCAAGCCAAGGCAACCACTTCACCCACTTGTGCACCGCCCGTGGGTTGACTAGTGTAGCCTTGGGGGAGGAGTTGGATTCCCAGGAGGGGTGGGAGCCAGCAGAGTTGACCGTGGTCTCACTAGGAGACAGTGAGATGGTCCCAATGACCCACCTGCCCGCTAACACTAAGAAATATGGGCAATGGGTGACCATCAATGGCCATAGGGTGTAGGCTCTGAGAGACACTGGAGCCAGTGTGACAGCTGTCAGTTATCAGCTAGTGTCTGAAGAGCAGATGGTCCCCAATGTACTTTACCCAGTAGTTGCAGCTGACAACTCAGAGTGCCTCTGCAAAGTGGCACAGGTTCTCTTTGAGCGGCGGGTCTCAGGTACCTTGAAAGTAATTGTGAGACCTGTCATGCCTGTAGACTGTCTGCTTGGTAACTATCTGGACCACTCAGTCTATTGCAGCCGGTAAGGGAAATCAAGAAGAGCTAGAGCCTGGAAGAATGGCCCAGTTGCCTGCCAAAAAGAGAGGAGGCAGGGGGTGTGGGAAACTGGCCCCTGAAGTTTCCATGGTCCAGGAGGAGGCAGACCATGAGGGGATTCCCTGGAGTCTACAGGGGAGCAAGCGACCATACTGGGGGACCTGCCAGAGCTGACCCATTGGCAGCAGGAAGGAGGCGCCTCCAGGGAGGAATTCTGCAAGGAGCAGCAGGAATGCTCCTCTCTTGTTGGTTTGTGGCAGTAGGCTGCAAGCTAGGCAGCAGGTGATCAGCCTTGGTCACATTGGATTTACTGGGACAATGGTCTCCTGTATAGTGAACACAAGGAGATGATGGACGGAGTGCTGAAACCTTTCAAACACTCACCCCCAGTCACAGATCTGAGTTGAATCCATCATCATTCTTTGGTTCACTTTGCCACCCCAGTTCAGACACAGCTATATGCAAATTATTCTTCACCCTGTGCCTCATGGAACAGCCCAGCCCGAACTGCCAAGCTATGTCTTCCCTGGACTGGAAACACGCATCCTGGGACCGGTTTCGGGCTAACAGCCCTCTTCAGCCAGGCTAGCTTGAATCCAGTGGCAAAGTGTGCAAGGGACCCATGTCTGGGCATATCCTGCTACCTTAGAGTGAAAAAAGCAAACACAAGGAGATGATGGACGGAGTGCCAAGCAATGTCTTCCCTGGACCAGAAACAAGCATCATGTATTGAGAGCCTAAGGTTGCTGAGACTGGGTCAGCCCGTGTGCTGGTGATACCACAGCTCTTCAGAGCCTTCCTACGGGGTCTGGCTCATGATGTACCTTTGGGAGGGCATTTGGGGCAAGACAAGACCTTTGAAAGGCTTGTCACCCACTTTCACTGGCCCGAATGCACAAAAATTCTGACACTCACTGCAGGTCTTGCCAGACTCTCCAACCTTTCCCTGTCATCAGCACCCTCTTTGAGAGGGTGGCCATTGACATTGTGGGGCCACTGGACTCCAAGACAGCCATGGGCAACAGGTTCATCATAGTCTTGGTGGACCATGCCACCCGGTACCCCTAGGCTATCACTCTCCGGAATGTGACAGCGTTGATGGGGATCTTCTCCCATGTGTGGTTCCCCAGAGAGGTGGTATCGGACCGGCGTACCAACTTCATATCCAGGTATATGAAGTCCATGTAGCAGGAGTACGGTATTACCTTCAAGTTCACCACTCCTTACTACCCCCAAGGTAATAGGCTGGTTGAGAGATTCAACTAGACCCTGAAGGGCATGATTATGGGTTTCGGTGAACCCATGAGGTGTAAGAGGGACGTCCTCTTACCATGCTTGTTGTTTGCTTACAGGGAGGTACCGCTGAAGTCCATAGGGTTGAGTCCCTTTGAGCTCCTGTATGGGCATGCTGTAAGAGGACCTCTGAGTCTGGTCAAAGAAGGCTGGGAGAAAGCTCCCAGTAAACCGCCCCAGGATGTATATAGCTGCATGCTGGCCTTCAGGAACCGGACTAAGCGCTTAATTCAACTCACTCAAGCAAATCTGGAAGCCAGCCAGGAAGAGATGAAGCTGTGGTACAATCAGAATGCTACTCTGATTGAGTTTCAGCATTGCCAGAAAGTGTGGGTCATGGCCCCAGTGGAGCCTTGTGCGCTCCAGGGCAAGTGGACTGGGCCTTTTGAGGTGGTGGAGCACAAGAGTAAAGTCAACTATCTGATGGACTTGCAGTCTCAACCCTTTGCGGGTCTTACATGTGAACCACCTCAAGCCCCACTTGGAGAGGTCTGAAGTGGGCATGCTCCTAGCAACAAATGATGGAATGGAAGAGGAGACTGTGTCTCTCTCCCTGACCTTCTATCTGCAAAGGAGCAGATGGGTCAGTGGACGGTGTAAACCTCTCCCCCGCCCTGACTCCTGAACAGCAGAGTGACTGCTGCCAACTGTTGGGACAGTTTGCTGCTCTGTTCTCCCTGACCACTGGTGTCACTCAGTGGTTTGTCCATGATGTGGACAGTCCTCCTGTAAAGCACAAAAGTTACAGATTGACAGACAGAGTCAAAGCTAGCCTCAAGGAGGAAGTCTCCAAGATGTTGGCTCTTGGGGTGATTGAGCCCTCCAACAGCCCTTGGCCCAGCCCAGTGGTCTTGGTACCAAAGGATGCCGCACCCTGTGCCAAAACAGAACTTTGATTCTGTGTGGACTACCGAGGGCTCAATTCAGTCACGAGGACTGACGCACACCCCATCCCCCTTGCTGATGAGCTCATAGATCGGTTGGGAGTTGCCAAGTACCTCAGTACATTTGACTTAACATCTGGGTACTGGCAGATTTCCTTAACTGATTGGGCAAAGTAGAGGACTGCATTTTCAATACCAGAGGGGCACTACCAGTTCCAGGTGAATACCTTTGGGTTGACGAATTCCCCTGCCACCTTTCAGAGGTTGGTCAATCAGGTGTTGGCCGGGCTGGAGGATTTCAGTGCCGCTTAACTGAATGACATCACAGTGTTCAGTGCCACTTGGGAAGAACACCTGCGTCACCTCTGGGAAGCGTTGAAGGCTCTGCAGAGGGCAGGCCTCACGATCAAGGTCAGCAAGTGCCAGATCGGGCAGGGCTCAGGGGTGTACTTGGGACACCAAGGAGGAAGCGGCCTAGTGGCACCCCTGCAGCCAAAGAATGATACCATTCTGGCTTGGAAACCCCCCAAGACCAAGACAGAGGAGAGAGCCTTTTTAGGCCTCCCCGGGTATTACAGGAGGTTTGTCAAGGGATATGGCACCATTGTTGCCCACTTGACTGAGCGGACTTCCAGGAAGCAGCCCAGGAAGGTGAACTGGACTGACGCCTGTCAGAAAGCTTTTGATGCCCTGAAATCTGCCATGTGCACAGCGCCCGTGCTCAAAGCATCCAATTTCTGACAGGAATGTGTGGTGCAGACAGATGCTTCAGAGCAGGGTGTGGGAGCTGTGTTCTCATAACTAAATGAGGAGGGCCTAGACCAACCCATAGCCTTCATTAATAGGAGATTACTTCCCCGAGAACAGAGGGAGCGTGAGGCTTTTGCAGTGGTCTGGGTACTGAAGAAGCTGAGGCCCTACTTGTTTGGGACTCACTTACGGGTTCAGACCAACGACAGGCCCCTCAGATGGTTGATGCAGTTGAGGAGTGAGAACCCAAAGTTGTTGAGGTGGTCCAATTCCATATAGGGGATGGACTTTATGGTGGAACACCTCCCTGGTACAGAACACGCCAATGCTGATACTCTGTCCAAATTTGTCTGCCTTAGTGAAGAGAACTCCCAAGAGGGTGGGTAGTTTTCCACACATTTCAGCTGGAGGGTACACATGTTAGACCTGGCATCCTTGGTGTGCGTTCCCCGATATTTTTGACTCTGATTCTTGTATTTTTACTGTGGGTTGGACTTCGTTTTTGCTGGTCTAGATGCTTTGAGCACTTTGCCACTGCTGTTAAGTGCCAAAGTGCAGGTGCTCCCTCTGTAAATTGCTGTCATGGATTAGTGTTTCCATAATTGGCCTATTTGGTTTACTTTAAGTCCCTAGTACAGGGCCTGTAAACCAAATGCTGCTAGTGGGCGTGCAGCATTGATTGTGCCACCCACACAAGCAGCCTTGCAAAAGGGTCTCATGCCTGCCATTGCAGTGTCTGTGTGCAGTCTAGTACTGGCATGTGGACCTGGCAAGTGCCCCCACTTGCCAGGCCCTAATCTTCCCTTTTCGTTCATGTGAGTCACCCCTAAGGTAGGCCAAAGTACCCCTGTGGGCAGGGTGCAGTATATGTGAAAGGTAGGACATGCCCTGATGTATGTGGCATGTCCTGATAGTGAAATACTGCCAATTTAGTTTTTCACTATTGAAAGGCAATCTGTCCCATAGGATAGACTGGGGAGTTTATTTATAACATCTTATAAGTATAACTACCCATGGGAACACGATGGAAAAGTGAAACTTGATATGCCTGAACTCAGAATATAAAGATTAATATTTTAGTAAGGGTGATTTTTGTATATACTGGGTTTGAAAATACCACTCAACTAGTATATTAAAGTTTATTCTATTCTTTTAAAATGTTGTGGTATTTTTATTGTGTGGTGTTTTCACTTTATTACTGTTTGAAGTGCTGCATTCATACTTTACATTTTGCCTTTAAGTTAGGACTGACTGCTTTTGTACCAAGCTACTACAGGGTTAAGTGAAGAGTATTTTAGGAGTGCTTGTGACTTTATCCTGACAGGAACTTTTTCTGCTTGAGTTGGGTTTCACATTCCTCAACCAGTAACTTAATTTACTACACTTACGCATGGATTACTTACTTGTTGACGCAATTCTACTGGTGCCCACACTAACCTCTTTGATCAAACTAATTATTGTTTCTGAATATTTTACTGTCAACATAGCTATATGTTTTGAGACCTCACCTTCCAAAATCAACTGTTGGTGAATGAACACAGAAATATTGGAAAAACAAACAGACGTTGTTGAACTAGAAAATGCAATGTATTTCTAAAGGAAAATACTAATTTGGTCTCTTCTCCAGTGACCTTATGGTAAGCTTTGAAATGTTCAGTAAAAAGTCAAATGATTTATCAAACGGCCAGGTAATAAATATAGAGATAACACACTCCCATGATTCATGTTGCAAGACAATTAAATCAAAAGAACTACAAATCAAGCATTCTAAGAATACCCAGCTCTTGTGAGAGAATAGAATCCTAAAGCATGAATGGAACACATTCATTAGCCAACAAACTCACTGTGGGTTCATGCCCAGAAAGCAAAAACAAACTGCTCTACCATAGCAGACTGGGCAAACTTCTAGTTGCACTATTTAAAGGCATAAAGAGCAGAAGCCTGTTTACCAACACAAAATACAAAGATGGTTTGACCAAATCCAAAACTGAGGATATTTTAGAAGTTTTCAGAAACTATGCCTCTTGATATCACTCCCACCAAAACTATCAGGTGGAATGTCTTGAGTTTCTAAATAGCATTCCCATTAAATAAACACAGAATTGTATAAAATCTTTTTGAGTAAACTAATAGAAAGAAAAATATATTGGAGTCAATCAACCTTGTACTATCAGCTAAGGCTCCTGGGCCTGGCAGCTTCCCAGAGGGCTTCTTCAAAACGTTATCTAACGCAATCATCGCCCCCCTTGAAGCAGCACTAAACCACTTTGCCTCACAAGGCAGTTACTGGTACAGCAGTGGAAGCCACTATTGTGGTAATTCCAAAGGAAGGCAAACATCATTCACAAACAAAAAATATACAGACCAATTTTGTTAACAAATATGGAAGCAAAAATGTATGCTAAAATGTTGGGTAAATAATAATTAGAATCTATAATTACTAAACTAATACATAATTCTCAAAAAGGCGTTGTTAAAGGGAGACTCGCCAGTGACAAAATCTGCATGCTCTGCCACATTCCTGAATTGGTCCACCTTTCTACCTCGCCTACGGTGGCCTTAGACGCAGAAAATGTCATGGGTTCGATGCTTGGAAGGATCTCTAGCGCTGCTGCTGAACCTGGGTGGTAGGGTCTTCACAGGCTTGGTCTACCAGAGTTAATGGCAACCCCTTCCAGTAGCCACTGTGTCACTGACTCAGATAGCAGACAGTGTCTCCCAGAAAGAGCCCCAAGGAGGAAAAAGAACGATGACTGATCGAGAGAGCCCCGGAGTTTGATGGAGACTTTGTGATGGAGGATGCCAGCAGGAATTCAGAGCAGAGTGATAGGCATTCATCTTCAAATCCTAGGGCTAATGGAAGGAATCAACATGATGAGTGGCAATGGAGAGCCTTGAACACCCAAGGTAAGTCTGGAGTAAGAAGGAAATGGAAGAAGAGGATAACTGGAACAAAACAGGAGAAAAGACCTTGGCTTAGATTTTCTAAGCATTTGCTTCAACCTACACTGTGATGCAGGGTAATGCAAAGGCTTATTTGACATTTACAAAGCCATGCAAGGCCTGATTTTCATGGCCTCGCATGGCTTTGTAAAGAAATGTAGTGCCTCTGCTTGCACTTCGTTATATTTCAACTTAAGAGGCATTCCATGGGTGGAGCATGAGCATTTAAATGCATCCACACCTGGATTTTGGTGCATTCCCAGATTTACAAAAGCTGTAAGCTAGTAAACCTGAGAATGAGTCAAAATGCTACACCTTCCCATGTAATGCATGACAAGGAGAAAAGTCTCTATTTCTCCTCGTTATTTCCTCTCTCCACGTGTACTGCATTCTGCAGCACATGTAGGAAGAGGAAAATGCCTGTGCAAAAGCAATCCTACCTGGAATGCAGACACTTTTGCACTATTGTGCAAGTGCCTGTGTTGTCGCTAGGCAGCAGAGAGTGCTCAAGCACCAGGAGAGAGCAGAAATTCTCCATATCTTTGAAAATATGGAACATTCCTGCTTTCTCCCATTCACACAGCGCAGCACAGCAACTTTGCTCTTTGCCTTGCGTTGCATGAAGGAATAGTGAAGCTGCCCCTAGAAATAAAGAACACAACCATAAATACTACTCAAAACATTGAGATGCAAAGAATAGAAGATTAGACCTCCTTTTATAGGCCAGAGACAGAAAGTAGTACTGCGAGAATATGTGCCCCTTGGATTTGAAAGAGGAGCTCAGAATATGGTAGCAAGGTGGTTATCTTGGATTGGGCTGTTCATACCCTTCGCAGAGATCAGTGCCGAGGAACTCTGGGAATAAGTCGCCAACCTGACCTGGAACACTGCCTGCGCCATCAATCCAATGTAAAAGAACGGCAACCTGCAGGTCAGCTGCCACCAGGTGAATGGGTTGGAGAAATGCGGTGATCCGCTTTTGCCGCCGCAATCTTCCTAGCAGATGTCAAACAGAGAGACGAAGACATCCCATCCACCCAACACAGAGGGGCTTATTTACAAGCCTCTTGTGCCACAGACGCGCTACTTTTAATATGGGAAAAAGTGATGTACTGACAGCACAAGGGGCTTGTAGATAAGCCCCTGAGTCTTCAGCAAATGGTGAGTGGGACGTCAGCTGCTGCAGCAGCATAACAGAAAAGGCCTTCAATGAAGTTCAGTGGCCATTCTTTGAAGCAGTACTGTTACATCACAATCTTCGTGATACTTTCATAAAAATAACCATGGTCCAACAGTAAACATTAGAATCAATACCTCTGTATCAGAATTTCACACTTCATCAGTGAACATGGCAGGGTTTTCCACTCTCCATGCTCTGTTTTCTACTTGTAATTGACCTGCTTATATAACTTCTAAACAGTTGACAAGACAATTAGGGGTTCCACTTTAACTTAATGTCCTTCAAAACCGCAGGATATGCTGACAACATTATAATGTTTTTGAAGATGCATAACCGTCTATCCCAGCCATCACAAGCATTATTCTGCAGTTCTCCAACTTTTCAGGATAGGATATAAATAAAGATAATAGTAAAGTCTTACCACTTAATCCTTACTGCCTTCCCTCCTGCTTAGGGAATACAGGTCTACATTGGCAATCTAAATATATCAATACCTAGGAGTATGGTCTTGTAAGGACCTCCTTGCATCAGTCAAATACAATAAACAAAAAACAATTGCAAAAATCAAAGACCTGTTATTCTCCTGGTCTCCTAAATATATATTGTGGGGGAGAAGAGTGGAAAAGCTATAAATAATGATCATCTCAATCAGCAATTGCATCTCCAGCATGTTACCTATCCAACTCTCAAATAACTTTTTCTCTACAATCAATAAAATCACCCCTGCATTTTTATGGAGTAATAAAAAAGCTATAATCTCTTTCAAAAACCTTTGACTAGGCAACACTGAAGGAGGCCGCAAATTTCCTAATTAGTTTACCTATCAAATAGTCTACCTCGCAGCCCGGGGTACCCATTAACTTCCTGTTGACTCATTTTCTCATCCATGATGGCTATACAAAGAACAAAGGGGCATATTATCAAGCACGGCGTTAAAATTATCGCCGCCGTAGCGGCAGAAAACTGCCGCTAAAGCGGCGATAATGGGCTTAATAATATGCCGCAGAGAATTCCAATAGAAGCCCATGCTGACACCAGAACATGGGCTTCTATGGGAATTCTCAAGGGCATATAATCAAGCCCATTATCGCCGCTTTAGCGGCAGTTTTCTGCCGCTAAAGCGGCGATAATTTTAACGCCGTTTCTTGATAATATGCCCCTAAATTTGTGCTCACACCTTCAAAAGCTCTTCTGTTCTAACCATGGCCCATCATGTCTTTCCACACTCAAAACAAATACTCAGAGACACTGTAAAAGCCCTGGGCATGATAGATACAGAAATGTCTGTTCACATACTCTGGTCACATACCCAAATCAATGTTCATATCTCTTTTGAATAACAAAAAAACATGGAAAACTCCTCTTCACTTGCCCCAAGATGGGCAGCCAAAGGGATTTGCTTGATTAAGGATCTATCCAAAAGTTATAATCCTCTTTCCTTTGCAAGACGTCCAACTTAAATATACCCTTCATAAAACAGACAAGTATGATTTCTAAAAGTAAAAGCCAAGGTATCTAAGTTAGGCCCTCTCAAACATCAATAAAAAGATTCCGTTATCAAACTGTGGCACTCAGCAACCCACATATCCTCAAATACTCAACAATTGTATAACAAAAACTCCCCCCTTATTTAATCCAAATGGGCAAAACTATTTGCTACTCCAGGTAAGGAATCATA
This sequence comes from Triturus cristatus, assembly GCF_964204655.1. Lineage (NCBI taxonomy): Eukaryota > Metazoa > Chordata > Amphibia > Caudata > Salamandridae > Triturus > Triturus cristatus. The sequence continues at coordinate 385,626,346 of NC_140588.1, forward strand.
CACTGAAGAAAATTGTGGATCCATTTGTGGTAAGGCCGTACGTACCAAATTGTTTCTTCCTTACTCAATTAAAAATGTTCTCAATGCACCTTCTTCACTGGACTCCAGAGAAGCTCTCTAAATTAAAACTGCTAGATACAAACAAGTGCTTAAACTGTAAGGTCTCTTGTGGAGATTAGACCACACGTCTTTCAGCTGCAAATATGTTAACTCATACTGGGAAACAAAATCGCAATCCAACTCACAGAAATCTTTAGAAGTAAAACTAACCTAGGTTTGCCAAGGTTAACTCTGTGGCCATGAATTTCTCCAACATTCCTTGACCTCATCAAATCTGAGGATGCCCTACTTACTTGCTCTTCTTTTAACTACCTCAGTCAAAATTATACTCAGACTGGAAATCTTCAAACCATACTTCATTTCATACTTGGTGGACGTGAGTTACTTGTATCAGAAGCGCTTCCCTTTTTGGGAACCCCCAAATCTCCCAGAAAAACTGGCAAACACTGGATTACATAATTCATAACACACCACTCGATTTAGCTACACAATGTTCTCCCAGTCCCTTACCTGCAGAATCCCATATTCTATTACAAATTAGAAGTTCTAGCTACCTGGAAGACTCCCCATTACCTCTCTATTCCCCCACCTATCTTTCCTGACCTGCACTTTTCATAATGGTATGTTGTTACTTTCTCACATAACATCCGATTGTTTTGTGATCCTCCATGAACCAACTAGTAAGTTCATTTTTCTAAATGTTTATTATAACTTCGATGGAGAGCTGTCACAATGACTATGTCTACATTTTTGATGTATAATACTTTTGTACCTACTCCTTATTTTTTGTTATAGTTAGTGTTTATGCTTTGGACTTACCTTCAATTTTCAATAAAAATAACTGAAAAAAGAGTTCTACATTATATTCTTTAAGAAAGGCCCACATGTCAACTGACAAAGTAAACCAAGAAGCAAGGGTCTTTGTTTTTACGGGCAGCCCCGGTAGTAAGGCCCTGTGTTGTGATGTGGTAGGTTGCTAGGTCTTTAAATATACAAGACTAAACATGAATACATTCTTTCATATATTCAAAACTTGCAAGCCTTATGATAGATATAAAATGAGTACATGACAGATGTGATAGCACATCGCCAAGTAACTGAAGACAATCTCCACCTACCAGAGGCTGATATGCAACATTACAGAGAAACACAGAATTATTCACCTGAATCTGCTATCAAAAGTAACTAAGTATAGGTATTAACCAAAAAACCTTAACACAGATACTGGCATAAAAGAAAAGAAAATGTTACAGACTATGTGACAGATGTTACGCCTTAACATAATATCTGCTCACAGTGAGGAATCCCAAACACAGCCACCTTATGACCACCTGCAGGGCCAGTGGACACAGGTTGGAGATTAAAAGTCTAGAAACCAGAGCAAAAGTGGATCTGTGACTGGCTAATGGAAGTATAAACAAAATATGCTTCCTCACTTATGGGCTTACAAGAGGCCTACGCTGCCCGTGACACTCTGGTAGAGCAGGCTTCTCAATCATATCTCTGAGGCGATGCAAAGCCACCCTGTGTGGCTTTTCATGGCTTCATAGATATGGAGTAAGGCAAAGCAGCAGAAAAGTGCTGCGTTTACTTACTCTGCGTCAAGGAGGCGTTCCATGGGTGTTGCAGTGGGTATTCCCACAAAACACCCATGGATTTTGACACTGCCCCAGATTTACAAAATCACGTAAACCTGGGGCACCGCAGAAACATTACACCTCCCCAGAGCAGGCCTAACGATGAGAAATATTTTCATTTCTCCTTGTTTTTCCTCTTTTAGTCAAAAATAAGATAGTAAAATAACAGTGGGTGCAATGTGCGAAGGTGCCGTTGCAACCCAATTGATAGGTTTTCAACTGCATCTACATTTTGAGATGTGACAGATGTGACAGATGTACTTAACTGTAGCATCAAAAAATGCCTATTTTAAGAGAGCCACCTCTTTAATATTTTTAAGACAGAATTTCCTTTGCTACTCCCTGCAAACGGCTGGGAATATGCCAAGATTTTTTAAAGTGTTGGGAAGGGCACAAAGTGCTCTTAAGGACCATGCTCTGCTCTCCAGCATGCCAAAGAGACACATTCACAAGCTAAAAGTCATCCCTGTGGTACCACTTCCACTTTGCAAACAGGGTAGTATACCCTTTAGGATATATCAGATCAATGGCTTGCAACCACAATTGCAGTTGCAAACCATTGGTGGATTACATTCTAAATCAGTAGGTGATGGAGGACTCTCCTGTCATGCCCCCTCCACCTACTGAGTCACAAAGACATTTCTGACTCACAAATAATCTTTGTGCAATGCAACTCCCTATTTTGCCATCAAAAAGTCTCTGTTTTTGTGAATTAGAGGCTTTTCAATCCCAAAAAACATTTGGTACATTGCGACCTATATATTTCTATGAGGAACACTGACTTTGCAACTCTTTACAAAGTTTGAAGAGGAACTCAGTGATAGACATTGCCAGTTGGTAATACATGTTGTTTTTCGCATACATATTGTGCCACTTTCAGTCACAGTGGCTATCAGGCTAGTCACCCTTACAGAACCAATTTCTTGAACTAATAATGGTAGGAGGCTCCTGTTGTGAAGCTTAGCCACCAGGAATCAGATTAACAGCCAGAAGGCAGAGCTAAATGGACCAACCTTTTCTGTAGGTCAACCATCACTCAGAACACTTTGGGACACCAAGCACTGTTCTGATCAACATTAGGTGCAGCATGTTCAATGCATTGTCCAATCCTTTCCCTACTTTCCTTAGAGTTTTATATTTTTGTATTACAACTAAATGTGACTGCAATGTTCAGCATTTAGGGAAAACAATACCAACTACAGTGACCTTCCCACTTGTAAATTGTGAATAACCAGTAGCAAGTAGTAAAGTGACTCACAAGTGTAAAAGTCCATTTACTTGTAATATTGTGCTCTGATGGGGTTGGCTGCTAGATATTTTGTGCCATACTGAGTTTTTAAAGATTTCCATGCTCTTCCAACCATTTCCTCCTGTGGTACAGCCAGCACTTGGAAGTTTGACAGATTTCTGTCCAGCAAAATAGATGGACTATCTAATTTGATTAAAGCATAACACAAAGGTCCTCATTTAGATGTAGGTGGTCTTCCCACTGGGCTGCAGCTGTGGTGGTCTGAGGAAGAGAGCCAAGCCTGCAATATCTCGCCAGCCAAATTACGAGGTTGTAGCTGGGCTGGCGGGGCCTCAGCAGTTGTCCCGCAGCGGCGGCATGCTTCGGCTGAGGATTACAGCCAGCATTTATGCCGCCGCCATGGGACCGCTGCCATGTCGGGTGCACTGAGTGGCATGCACCATGTTATGCATGTCACACAGTGCACACACAACGGTGCAATGATAGGGGGCACATCATGTCCTGCCTGTAAGCATACCCATGGGCAGATGTGCCCGGGGGCCCTGTTGGGGGCCTATTCACATGCCTTTCCACCTAGCATTTCATGGCAGGGTCCCGCCATGAAATGCTTGGAGGAAAGGCAGGTAGGAATCTGCTCGGTGGTGCTAGCATTGGCACAGCTGTGACTCCCGCCTGCTTTCCCCACTGCCACCACCGCAGGATCCTGGCAGCGGTGGCGGTCTTGAGGCGGTCCAACTGCAATCATCATGATCGGGCAGAGGGCCTGATGCAATGGCGGTAGTAGGACCACCATACACCAGTACGGTGGTCCCAAGACTGCCAACATCTAAGTCAGGCCTAAAGTTTATGCAGGAGAAATTGTCCCACAGAAACATAAATGATCAAAAAATAATTTCAAAATTTCACATATCTAACCTTTCTTAAATCAAAAGTGATCAACTTCATATCGTCCTTAAAGGTTAATATGAAGATTCCCTAGGGGATAGTTTTCTTTGGTCTCGGAGCAAATATCTTTGAAGCCAAGGATAGCAGTATTCATAACCTCTACATAACTAATGACTCATTTTATTAGACGTTTTGAATTTCATGTGCAGATGGATCCCTACAGTTTGCTATAATACATATTGCCCAAACCTTAGTACCAGAGGTTTTCACAAAGGTCCTGGCACCATTTGCTTTTGTTTTACACACATAATTTTAGTGGTGCGTCCAATATGAGACTAATGTTAGGTTGATGTCTCCTCTTTGATCCAGTCCAAAAGATCAAGTTCACCAGGGGCAGATTCAGGATTGATTGTGTGTGTGTGTTGTGTGTGTGTGTGTGTGTGTGGTGAAGGTGAGAGATAATAGAGCATTTCCTTTAAGTTCTTATCTAAGTGTCTGTTAACTTCTTACATGCAGCAGATGTGGCATCCTATAAGCTTGGTTACATCTGAGGCCATTTGTGACAATTATCCTGATGAAATGCAGTGTTAACAAGGTCTGAGTATAGCCGTTGTTATCTCAATCTATTTGATGCATATTACAACACACAATGATACATTATGAGGGAACCTTTGATTAAAATATAAGAATGCACATGGTATTTATCTTTCTTTTTTTCAACGATTTATTAATTTCTGGTGCACACAATACAGTTTGCAAGCCAGTATATTTTGATACAAACATAAGAAAAAACAGAACAAAAAGAAGTGTACAGGTGGGGAAGTCAATTTGTTTGGCTTTTAACAAGCAAAGGGTGACCACCTCACTTCCAGCAAGAAAACCATGCATTCCACATCCAGATCCCTCACATCAGACATTCTACAAAAGAAATAAAGTCAAAAGGTGATGTAGAGGAGCCGTGAACCTGCTCGAGGGAGATGGAGTGAATTGATGTGCGGTCATACCACTTTCACTGGGTCTGCCACAGTGGAAGCAATCCACGGGGTCAGGGCTGCCCAGTGTGCTCTGCTGCCACACGGAAGTAGTGCAGCAGGAGCTGGAGGCATCGGAGGGAGAGACAGCACCAGCGGTGATTCGGTGGGACTGAGAAGAGAAAAGGTTGGTGCATGGGGAGTGTGGAATCAAAAAAAGGCATGACGTTATTGGACAAATAGAGGCCAGGGAATCACAGGCACAGTAACCCCCAGCTGCACGAAATTGAAGTAAGCCAATGGTCCATGGAACCGGAGGCCTCTGGTAAGGTGGCAGCAGGGGGGGGAGTGGTTACAGTGAAGGAAGCAAGGGGAGAAAGAGATCTGGGAGCAGCAGAGTGGACAGCCAAGGAGGAAGACTCTGGGAGGAGATATAAATTGAGAGCCCGTGTTTTTTTAATAAAAGAACAAGGTCCAAGCCTAAGAAGAGGTAGGGGCAGGCAAGCAAAGTAGTCCTCTCAGCATAATTCTAAGGGCCACATATCAAATCTCTTGGCAAAACCTCTCAAACCCCCCCAAAAGAGAAACTCAGTGGCAAGAGAAAATAAACACAAGACCAACCTAAAGCCCCCGAAAGTCACTCCGTCATTAAGATCCTACTTCAAGGTTAATAACATGAACGGAAGAGAAGCAATAGTAGCATTAGGAGTGTCGCAGAAAGAGTCAGATCAAGACGATGTGCCATACAGAGAGAAAATTATCCCTATTATACACCCAGATATCCATGTCGCTAACAGATTTACACCATTAGATGGGTCTATCTCATTACTAGGAAGTGAGGTATGGAGTACCCCCGAAATAAAGGTAGGATTTGAAGGTGGATGTGGCCTCGGCCCACAGGTAGAGGGCCCCATGAGGAAAATGGGGAAATGATACAGGCAGCCAGGAGATGATAGGTATGATGAGTCAGCTCTCTAAAGAAATAAAAGAGAGATTCACGATATCTGAGACCAATCAGAGATCGATTCAGGATACTTGTCATAACTTAGAGGTAAAAATGTCAGCTCTTATACCTCCACATACAAACTCTAGAGGAAAAAGTGCTAGAAATGGGATCCAGTGTGGAAAATAACACCAGAGAGATAAGTAGGTTGAAGCTAAGGGAGAGAGAGCTAACGGTTAAGCTGGAGAGTTTGGAGAATAATGCTAGTAAAAATAATATCAGGATTCTGGAGGTTAGTGAAGGACTAGAAGGGGCGGACACAAAATCATTTGTGATAGAGCTCCTAAATAAGGCACTCCCCCAAGCAGTTACTAACATGTATTTAGAATCTGAAATGCAGAAAGTACACCGGGACTCCTTCAAACTGAAGCCCAGGCGGAAGAAGCCCAGAAAGATATTAATTAACTTCTAATCATATAGCTCTAAAGAAAAGATTCTAGCAGCAGCACTCAAAGAGAAATCGCTTCAAGTACAAGACCTCACATTTAAAATCAGATCTGACATCTCTCGTACCGCGGAAGATAGGAGGTGGGAACTGGGTAAGCGAATAGGGCCTTTTAGGGAACTGGGTGCACAAGTGCAGTTGAGATTCTCGGCAAACCTAAAAGTCATGATGGCAAATAAAATGTACAACTTCCTGTACCCTGAAGACGCAGATAAGTTCATAGCCAGAATGCCTCAAAAGATAAGATGTCATAGGTAGGCCAAATATTAGATAAGAATAGAGCCCCTCCCTGAAATTGCCCCAAGCTAAAGTGGGTGAAAGGTCATATAGTCAGGAGTCATGACATGGCTCAATAGGGTATTGCGACGTAATGGTATAGCTTAAATAGGTAAATCCTAAGAGAGGTACCCGGGGTTGAAAGCCTATTACTCTAGATTAAAGATCCATAAGGCTTTTTTGTCAGAGATACAGAGCTCGAGGGGTATGATGAAATGCCCGAATTGGATGAAGGGAGGGCTCCCCAGGGTGGGAGAGGAGGGTGAGGTGGAGAAAGGGCCAATTTTATGTAGTTTGTAAATAGTTTGTTTGAGCACTGGGCGGGGAGCATTGGGGGAGGGAAATATAGTCCTCAAGTGTACAAAGAAGCTGAGTATTAATAGGAGAGGGGGTTCATGTATGCATCAAAGATGAAAAGGGATACGAGAGTGACACGTAGATTAAGGGTACTTCCTGGAATGTTAATTGATTGAGGGTTAATGCTAGAAGAAGGAAGATCTTAGAATTTCTCAAACTTTCTGATAAAGATTTTATAGTATTACAGGAGACACATCTGAGGCGTGAAGAGTGGAAGGGAGTTTTGGAGAGGAATAAATGGATTGCCTACCTTTCGTGTACTAATCAATCATGTAATATAAAATGTGTGGCTGTCATATTTAAGTTCTCAGCACAAGCTAGGGTTTAAAATAAGCGTTGTCAAGATATACAACACAGGATATACATTTGTGGGGCACTATGAGCACAACACCGATGACCTATCACCGCTAAGAGACCTATACCAAAAACTCCTTCACACAAGGGGGCCGATTCCGATCCAGTATTTTTTTTCCCGTACGACTCGTATCTGTATTTTTTATGTACGAATCGTCCAAGTACCGTATAAACGGTGAAGTACGATTCGTACGGGAAAAATACATACGAATGGCCTCGGGAAAAGTGTACGAGACGTCCCCGGACAGTTTTACGTAAGAGTCGTAAAACTGAAGTCCGAGCGCACAAGTCCGATCCGTACCGGCGTTCCGAATGCACAAGCGTATGGAAAACGTCCCGTACGGAGCGAACTGTGTACGACCCCTACCCCAGTTACACTTGTGCCCGGGGTACGAGTTGTACGGCCCCCCCACCCCAGCCCCGTATTGTGGTAAATATTTAAATTACCTGTACTATTTTTTATGCGGTAAAGTCTAGCAAGAATAACTCAGTCAAAATAAGAGGCAGAATCCGTGGTATTAGAGGTTCTGAAAAGGGCTTTATTCCTTACAAAGGAATTATAGTTCGAACTAGGCAATCATATTCCATCACCACGAAGGTTCAGGAAGGGATCAGCAATACATTATTGACAAGTAACAATATTTATATGAAAAGTATTGCATTGAGACAGATGCAGGAGGCGTAACAGCTGATAATACAGATAAGAATACACATACGTAATGAAAATAGGCGTATACTAGAAACGTCATTAAAAATGATGTCACAAGTGGGTGGATCCATAAGAGAATCCTGCAGTGTCAGCAGAAATATTTGGCAAAGGTGCGCGCGCAGCCGCATGACGTGTGATTGACGTACAACTAGAGGGTGAAGGGAACGTGACATTTGGCCCTACATGTGGAGACAGAAGTCTGGGGTGTCAGGACAACCTAGTCCTAAATCATATCTAATATCTTGTGTTTAAGGAACTATATTATCTGGAAGGAAGGGTCTTCTCGGACAGATCCTATTCTATACTGACTGTTAGTGCGTGTACAAGCGTCTATGTGTCTACATGTGATGCGAGGGGGCAGGAATCTTCCATAGTAACAGGGGCTATGAATTACTTGCATAGAGATAGCGAGGCCGAGCCTTTTGCTCGGTAGCTGGAGGGATGTTTACCTAAACTACTAGACAGGAATGCATTGGATGAGGAGCGGAGCAGATAACTTGAAGGCTGAATACAGTTTTTGGCAGGCAACAGGCCGCGTCAGGCACCGTTAGCCGCGCAGGAAGTAAGACAAAGTTCATGGACACGGATGCAGGTCCAAGCTGGAGCATTTCAGAGGCAGAAGCAGAAAAAGGCTTGATGGCAGAATTCAGGGCCTACTCGCCTGAACTACAAAACTAGAAAAGTGAACCATATAAAGTCGGTGGCCTTTCATACTTAGGAATGGAATATTCGACCCATTCATGGCGGATCTGAAAGAGGGCCTGTTGACGTTGGATGCACATGTATTTGCGTCTTTATAGCTGGAACTGGAGGGAACATACATGTACTTATAGCATGTACATAGAGCCGTTGGGGTCTAAGATAGGGGACACAATTGACCATAAAAATTCACATTTCCACATTCCCTCCTTGTCCCCTACGGACCCTCATGAAATATCCATCTTCATCAATCCATCAATCTATTCATATAGCATCATTTGTTCTTCTTTCTTCTTCCGGGATCTCGAATGAAAATTTGAAGGTGGGATACACGATGTGGCACATAGACCACAAATCGCTGGCCCACATTGTAGACACAAGCAGCAACTGAATAGTATGAGAAAGCCAATACCTAGGAAGGATAGGATCCTCCATCCCCAGGCTGACAACACGCTCCAGAACCAACCGGACCAAGTCCAGGTGCCTGGATTCTGGTGTATCTGGCTTACGATCTTATGAAGTCGAGTTATGGCTTTATATACTGACGGCGCGTTTTCTGGTATGAAAACACAGCAACTTGATCCGATGACCCTACAAGCTCCGCCCCTATCGGCCAGAATGACGTCAAGGACAAGACGATTTTGGAGAACAACAATCCGCATCGCAGACTGCTCCTCCGTTAAGTTGCCCAAAGCGGAAGTAGTTTCATTCACTACTGCTTCAAGGGTTCTAGTTAATCTACGTATCAGCTTACTATTGGTGACTGTACCTATGTAGGGAAAGAAACCTTTATTGAAATCTGTGTATTTCTCCCATGCTGTTTCAGTGTAGTCGACAATCGGGAGGTCTCTCTGCTGTCTATTGTGTACTAAATGGGTGTTCCTATGATAATCAGGCGGGGCTAGGAAAACAGGTGGCAGAAGGAATGCAATGTAACAGGTACCATCCCAATCTAGGGGTAGGCGTATGTATGCGGTGTGACCACAGATGAAGTAGGAGTGACGGGAAGCTCTAAATGTAGATTTGCCTTTATCACTGAATTCTATTACAGTGGTACATTTACTATGGCCCATGTGTTTTGAACCATTCTTTCTTACACATAATTCGCCTCTAACTGGAAATACTGACATAGCGGGCAAGATTGGTGTAGCTTCGGATTCAATATTCAGGATCATAAGATTAAGTGTAAAGTTACCTAATCCATATACTTCATTTTCTAGATCAGTTCCTGTTCTTTTGGGAAGTCCCTCCTTGTTAGGGTAGCAGACTTTAAGTAAAACTAGGTTCAGGTTTCCCCATACCCAATTGTCTTGGTAAACTACTGTATTTGAATCTAGGGAATTAATCAAACTAAACCATGCTCCACAGGAGCCATTGTGTGTGAATGGATACGGAAAGAGGGGCAGAACTCCCTTGTATTTCTGATAGGGAGGGAGTCGGCCACATATCCAACAATTTGTAGCATTGCTGGTCTGATGAGAATGATGTAACATACTAATGAATGTGTTGTTGCGCAGCGCAAATCTATAGGACAACTCATGTGGGGGTAATTCGCTAAAAGAGTGTTCGGTAGTAGCATTGGAAGCACGCTTGGAGATAGGGTAATACATGTGTAATAATATACCGGAGATAATAATCAGAAGACTTAGAAAAAACATAATTAACAATGTCACTATGCAGTGACTACGAAGTGATTTACAGTACGCATGTGTCCTGAGCTGTTTCTGTCCATTTTTCTCTCTATTTCGGTCTAGAGGATACATGTCAGAGACAAATTCAACCGATTCACCTTGGAGAGGACTTAAACAATCAAATTGTCTGACTTGCTAGACCTTAGTTTCAGTTTATAGTTTTCACTCTTGGTTTGTTCAACCAGGGGTAGTTTTGAATCAGTCTGTGAGGGAATGCAGGGCTGAGGGTTCACGTCGGACGGTAGTCCATAAAATTTTTTGATGTGGCTCGAGTGCAACCACCCTTTACGTCCCTCAATCTTCACGGCTGTCCTTGTGGTCAAAATGACGAGCTTCGGCGACCGCCACCGAGGCTCCAGCTGGCTCCTCCTGTCAAAATTCCTCACAAACACGAGGTCCCCCGGAACCACGTCGTGGGGCTTCACCTCAGTGTTGTCGGGAAAAGCTGCAGCTACCTGTGAACGACAAGATTGTAGTGCAGACATCAAGGAAGCCAGGTAATCTGTCAGCATATTACAATCAACATCAGTTATTTTACGAGGTATAGGCGTCCCCCACATATTTGGTGGTCTACCGAAGATCACCTCATACGGGGATAGCCCTGTTCGAGAGTGTGCTACCATTCTCATGTAAAAGAGCGCAACTGGTAAAGCTACTATCCAGTCGACACCTTTTTCTCTACATATTTTTGACAGTCTAATTTTCAGAGTTTGATTATGTCGTTCCACGAGACCTGCTGCCTCGGGATGTCGGACACAGTGGAATTTCCATTGGTAGCCTAACAGAAGTGAAACATGTTTCATGAGCTCGGATGAGAACGGTTGGCCATTATCTGAGTACACGATACGGGGCAAACCATACCGTGGGAAGAATTCTCGAACTAACAGTTTGGCAGTAGTCGGGGCAGTGTAATCTGAGACGGGATACGCCTCTGTCCACCGGGAAAGAGCGCATACAACTACGAGGACATATTTGAATCCTCGACAACGTTCCATCTGGATATAATCCATCTGGAGGACTTCAAAAGGGTGATCGGGGGGTTGAAATCAACCCTGGTCTACAGGTACGCCTTTTCCTGGATTGAACTGACAACAAATCATACAGGTACGTACTTTCTGTTTAGCCGCTGCTCGTAAGTGTTTATTAAACCAAATGTGTTGAATACTGTCTAGCATAGCTTTCTCTCCTAGGTGCGCTGGACTATGTATTGTGTTAATGATGACCTGAACCATTGAGTCGGGGAGAAACCATATAGATTTTCCCTTCGTCATCCATCCTTGATCCGTTTGGATCCCTCCTAATTCAGTCCATCTCTTTATTTCTTCTGGTGTAGCATGTGTCTGTATGTCAATTACATCAAGGGCGGGATCCTTAACTGTCATGCAGTGTGTTGGTGTCGGAACTATTGTCTTTGTCGTGTCAGTTGGATGAGTCTGATTCTGAGCAGTCTGTTTAGCTGTTCTGTCAGCTAGGTCGTTACCCTGAGAAATAATGTCCGTCACTTTCGTATGGGCCTTGCACTTCATGATAGATATTGAAGTAGGCAGATGTATTGCATCTAACAGAGCTTGAATAAGGGGACCGTGCTGGATGTGGGCACCGTGAGAAGTTAAATAACCTCTCTCTCGCCACAGTACGCCGAAGTCATGGACGACTCCGAATGCATAACGTGAATCTGTGTATATGTTGACTTTCTTATTTTTGGCTTGAATACAGGCTTGTGTCAGAGCGATGAGCTCTGCTGCTTGAGCTGACGAGGTATCGATACAATTTGTTTCAATAATTTCAGTGTCTGTTGTGACTGCATAAGCGGCCACTAATTCTCCTGCATTTGTTCTCATGCATGAACCATCTACATATAATGTCAGGTCTGGGTCTGGTAATGGAATATCTGTCAAGTCTTGTCTGGGTTTCGTTGTAATAGTAATGACTTCAATACAATCATGTGCCAATGGGTCTGTTCCATTTAATGGCAAAAGTGTGGCAGGATTTAATGTACTACAGCGTCTGATTTCTATGTGTGGCTGGAACAATGTTAATTCGTAACCCGTCAGTCTTGCTATAGTCAAGTGTTGTGTTTGGGTCCGGTTCAAGAGAACCTCTACTGCGTGTGGTACTTGTACTGTCAATTGATGTCCTAACACTATGGCGTCGCTTTGTCTGATTGCTAAAGCTGTTGCTGCGACTGATTTCAGGCACGCAGGAAGAGCCTGAGCTACGGGATCTAATGTACTAGAAAAATAAGCACATGGCTTGTGTGATCCTGCTTGTTCCTGCGTGAGTACTGACAAAGCAGTACCTTCACGTTCTGTAACAAAAAGTGTAAAACGTTTGCTGTAACATGGCGTTGCTAAAACAGGTGCTTGGCATAAAGCTTTCTTTAAGCTTTCAAAAGTTTGTGTATGTTCCTGAGTCCAAGGGAGGACAGTCGGTGTCGCTGCCTCCTGTGTTGTTAACTGAATGAGTGGTTTAGCTAAAAATGCATATTGGGGGATCCACTGCCTACAGTACGAAGTGAGGCCTATGAAGGCCCGTACCTCCTTTTGTGTCTTGGGTGGTGGCATGTTTACAATTAACTGGATGCGATCAGGTGTGAGCTGTCTCCCCCATTTGGACAGCAAGTGCCCTAGGTACACAACTTGCTGTACACAGAATTGTAGTTTCGAAGGGGACACTTTGTGCCCCTTGTCGGCTAAGAAATGTAAAACCGTCAGTGATGCTTTTTCACATTCAGGTTCGCTTCGTGCGGTGATCAGCAGATCATCGACGTATTGAAGCAGGGCAGTGTTAGCTGGCATGTGAATACTGTCAAGTTCTCTTTTCAGTGCTTGGCTATAGATGCTGGGGCTTTCTGTGAATCCTTGAGGTGCGCGTGTGAATTTAAAACTTCGTCCATTTAAACTGAATCCAAACAAATATTGGCATTCCGGATCGATTGGGACGCTAAAGAAAGCGTTCTTGAGATCAATTACAGTAAAGAACGTTGCTTCTGAATCTATGGCCGTTAATAATGAAGAGATATCTGGGACCACGGGGTATTGTGGTACAATGCATTTATTTAATTCTCGCAGATCAATAACTAATCGATATACTGGTGGTGCTTTTGGATCGGTTCGTTTAAGAATCGGAATTATCGGGGAATTACATATATTGGAGTCGGTTTCTACAACCACTCCTTGTGCGATGAGCTCGTCAATGATTTGCAGTAAAGCCACAACAGCATCTGGCGGTAATTTGTATTGTCGCATTCGTGGTAGTACCACTCCTGTTTTGAGTGTGACTCGATATGGTGTAATGTGCATACAACCTACATCAGTGGGGCCTTGTGCCCATAAATGTGCAGGTAGATTCTGTAACCGGTGATCCATGTCTCTAGACACGTAGTGACCTTTAAAGTCACGCAAAAATAGTCGTACTCCTTCCGGAGAACAACATATTACAGCTCCTAGAGCCTTCAATGTTTTTATACCTAACAAGTTTTCTGGACATGATTTCGTAAGTAATAGATCTGTAGTCCGTGTTAATGGACCGACTGTAAATGCAAGTGGTTGCGATACTTCGTTAACAGTAGGCTTTCCTGAAAAACCAAGGGAAATATTTTGTGAGCCTGAGAGGGGTACCCCTGGGACTTCGCTGTGACGGATAGTGGTTCTGCTTGCCCCTGTATCGAGTAGAAACTTTCTATCTTTCCCTAATAACTGACTTTGTACATAAGGACCCTCTTGGTCTACTGGAACCTCAATAAGGGGTAAGCCAACTTCCCTCTCTAGGCTATTTCATGTGTAGCGCTGATACTCTGGATAGTCGTTTTGTGCATACTGGTACATCTGTTGTGTCGTGTTTTGTGTTGCAGCAATAGGCTGTGGCTGTTGTTGTAATTGTTGTTGTGGTTGTGGTGCGGTCTGTTGTACAGCTGGCATAGGCTGTATATTCTGAGGTACTTGTTGTTGGATCTGATCCTGTCTAGGCGGACGTGGTCTCTCTTTCGTTATACCCGTAGAGATATTATGTTTCAGAACTGCGCAATCGTGTATATAATGACCTGGCTGTTTACAATAGTTGCATGTCCCTCTAACAGGACCTACTGAATCATTGGACTGTGTCATACCCTTTTTATGACCGTCAACTGGAACTGACTGAGCAACAAGCATTTTCATTTTTGTGTCTTTCATACGTCTTTGTTCATGTTCTTGTTCTTCCCTAATTCTATTGTGATGATATTGTAACATTTGTAACATCTGTGACGGTGTGTTTCCTTGCCAGGTACTCTTGAATTTCAGTACTCTACTCTTGACTTGGGGCAGGGAATTCTCAACTAATTTTGTCACAAACAGATGTGGATACGATTCACTACTTGCTTTTATGCCACTATTATACCAAAACATTTTTCAAATCGGGAATAGAAATCACTAGTGTCTTCATCTTGTTTTTGTTTACAGGCTGAGATTGCACCCCAATCTTCCTTTTTCGTAGTTAATAAACGGGGTAGTACCTGCACTAATAATCCTGGTAATGCTGTAGTCCTTTCCCCAAGCCCTGAACCTGCAGCTCGGGCCTTTTCTTCGTTTTCTAATACTGTCCAATCTATCTCTTGGTCTCCCACCTCCCATTCCTTTTCTTTGAGTTTCTCGTAAATACCGGCGGGTAATAGGACTTTTAATATTTTCATAAGGTCCGGGTAAGTATACTCTCCCAAGAGTAACATGTCTTTTATCTCACGGTGGAAACCTGCTGGGTCTTTGTCATGGCTAGGTACTACTTTCTTCATCTCTAATAATTCAATTTTAGTTATGGGCGCGTACACAAACACGCGTTTAAAAATATTGTCCTCACCTCTGACTGGGTGCACTTCGCGTAAGGGATTCTGTCTGTCTATGTGATACGTTTTTCTTTCCAACTTGGGGGGAACTGAAACATGCTCTGGGCATACGAAGACAATGTACTGGTGTCGATATTCCAGAATTTCTTTAATTAAATCAGTACCTGAACCTCTCCATTTATTCGTGAGTAATTCTATCAATATATCAGGCAGGGGACCGGGATCGGAGTGTTGGCTTCTATATAATATAACGAGATGTTGTATCATGTATATACCAGCTAAACGCTGTTCGTCTGGGGTAAGATTCAAAAACGTGTGTGCCAACGCATCATCACTGTATTTTTCAGAACTGTCAGCCCATTGTACTGCTGACCTGGCTAATTCTTGTTCATCCATAGAATCGAGCATATGATACCCCCTTCGGTCTCGGAGTAACTTATCAGCAGCCTGGAATAAGTGTTCAGGGGACTTCATATTTAACATAGGGGCTTGAAAATGTCTGTTACATTCTGGACGTATCGGGCGTATCGGGTCATTAAAGGATCTGGTATTGTTACAAGGTCTTCCCCTACCTACATAAGCTATTGTTTCTAATTGTCCTGTGGGCATTTCTGATTCTTCCTCCTCCTCTCCCTCTGATTCAGTTTTGTCTGCCTCTAATCTGGCTTTATGTATTCGTTCTACTTCTTTGCGGATCTTTCGGCACATAACTACTATGCATGTCTGTTTATCATGCTTTCCCTCGGATATATTCTGACCCCATCGGGTAAGTACTTGCATTTCATCCTGGTCTACCTCGGACCTATCTCTGTCTCTGATTAAGCAGTTTATGAAGAAACGTAACAGTTGTCTCTGTATATCCACTTTCTGGTATTCCATGGCTTCGTCAATACTTTCAGGGCCTTGCCCTGTTTGGACAAAGCGATATATATTGTCTAAATGTTTAATCATTCCTGGTAGCGTCGTTAAATATATTGAGGCTCGTCGTATACGTAGTGATGATAGCACCATTCTGTCATTTTTACCGGGCACTGGATCATATCTACAATCTTCAAGATGTTCCTTAAACATGTCGGATGTTGCTATTTGGGGTGTACGTTGGTTTGCTAAATCTCTAAGAGACGATTTGCTTCTTGATGGTGGTGTGGCAAAAATTGCTGTCGCACCTTCTGAGGTGCTAGGCATGAAAGGATTTGTGGGGTGTAAGGTAGAGACTGTGGATGCAGGAAAAGCGGTGGAAACAGATGGACCTGTGGGATTGTGCGGAGGAGTTTGTTGTTGCGGAGGTGGGGGCAGATGATCTCGGTGTTGAGCTCCAACGACGGGTGGCGTGTGTGGTGGATCATTAACATATTCGGGAGCTACGTCGTCTAAATAGGAGGAAAGGAAAATATCTTTTGCGGTCTTAGGATGTGCTTTAGTCGGGAGTAATGGGGGTGGCAAATCTTTCGGTATTTCCGGGGTGGCCTTAGGTAAACCTTCGGCCAAAAGAGGATACATACCATTCATAAGAGTGTTTCATTGTCTGTCTACTTGTTCTGTTTTTACTCGGATACCTTCCTTAACTAATACGTTTTCTCGGGCTCTATTTGAGTTCTCCCTACTTTTCTCTTCCAGTCTGAGCGCTTTCTCTGTACGCCTATGCGATTCTTTACGCCATAACTCAATAGCATCTTTCTGTGACTGTCTGGCTTTCTTTTTCCATAATTCTTCTTCTACTCTCATGATGCAATCTGCATCCCATGTCCCAGCTGCGGGCCACCTCTGACTTTCTGCTAGATCCTTGGTGTAGTCCACCCATAAGTCAAGATATAATACGGCATCTAGGCCATGTTTATGATACATAAAATACCCTGGAGTGTCCCTAGGTGGAATGGGAACAGCTTCTTCGAGTACTCCTTTTCTAGTTTTGATCTGTCTTAATTTTGAAAAGAACGGCATCTTTAAACTTTGTTACTTGGTTCTTACTTGAACTGGACTTTGAACACAATTAATACGATAAACACAATATTGAACACTCATTCATACCACAATTTTTGGACCCAGTAAAACATTTAACATTTAACATTTAATTTTTAACAAACAATGATAATTTAGAAGAAAACTAGTTACTGACATAATACTAATACTAGATAATACTGAATTATATACATGAACATACTGGATATACTGCTAAACAGTACAGATACACTGCTAAAACAGTGCAGACCGGATCTGTGTACCCAAACCCGTCAGGACCGGCACAAATTAATGTGCACGTCTAACTGCCTCCCCAGCAACGGTACTCACCGGGTAGCACGGAACGGAAGGCCTCGGAACTGAACTGAACTGGACCGGACTGGACTCGACTCGACTCGGAACTTCGGAACCTGGTGGGCCTCTGTATACCTCGGATCTTGCTCTCTCAGCTAGGCTCTGGTCGGGATACTTCGCACTTCTCACCGCCTCGTCTGGGTGTTGATCGCAGCCTCAGTCACCCCCGCTTGGTCGGAGGGAGATACAGGAAATCCTGCGGGTACGCGTTGTTGTCCGTCCGGCTGTGGCAGGAGACCGGGCCTGCAACGCACCTCCGGCGCGTGAGATGAGAAAGTGTCCCTGTTCGGGCGCCAATTTATGTGGTAAATATTTAAATTACCTGTACTATTTTTTATGCGGTAAAGTCTAGTAAGAATAACTCAGTCAAAATAAGAGGCAGAATCCGTGGTATTAGAGGTTCTGAAAAGGGCTTTATTCCTTACAAAGGAATTATAGTTCGAACTAGGCAATCATATTCCATCACCACGAAGGTTCAGGAAGGGATCAGCAATACATTATTGACAAGTAACAATATTTATATGAAAAGTATTGCATTGAGACAGATGCAGGAGGCGTAACAGCTGATAATACAGATAAGAATACACATACGTAATGAAAATAGGCGTATACTAGAAACGTCATTAAAAATGATGTCACAAGTGGGTGGATCCATAAGAGAATCCTGCAGTGTCAGCAGAAATATTTGGCAAAGGTGCGCGCGCAGCCGCATGACGTGTGATTGACGTGCAACTAGAGGGTGAAGGGAACGTGACATTTGGCCCTACATGTGGAGACAGAAGTCTGGGGTGTCAGGACAACCTAGTCCTAAATCATATCTAATATCTTGTGTTTAAGGAACTATATTATCTGGAAGGAAGGGTCTTCTCGGACAGATCCTATTCTATACTGACTGTTAGTGCGTGTACAAGCGTCTATGTGTCTACATGTGATGCGAGGGGGCAGGAATCTTCCATAGTAACAGGGGCTATGAATTACTTGCATAGAGATAGCGAGGCCGAGCCTTTTGCTCGGTAGCTGGAGGGATGTTTACCTAAACTACTAGACAGGAATGCATTGGATGAGGAGCGGAGCAGATAACTTGAAGGCTGAATACAGTTTTTGGCAGGCAACAGGCCGCGTCAGGCACCGTTAGCCGCGCAGGAAGTAAGACAAAGTTCATGGACACGGATGCAGGTCCAAGCTGGAGCATTTCAGAGGCAGAAGCAGAAAAAGGCTTGATGGCAGAATTCAGGGCCTACTCGCCTGAACTACAAAACTAGAAAAGTGAACCATATAAAGTCGGTGGCCTTTCATACTTAGGAATGGAATATTCGACCCATTCATGGCGGATCTGAAAGAGGGCCTGTTGACGTTGGATGCACATGTATTTGCGTCTTTATAGCTGGAACTGGAGGGAACATACATGTACTTATAGCATGTACATAGAGCCGTTGGGGTCTAAGATAGGGGACACAATTGACATTTCCACAGTATGTACGTGCCGTACCCCCACCCCAGCCCCATATGTACGTGCCGTACCCCCACCCCAGCCCCGTATGTACATGCCGTACCCCCACCCCAGCCCCGTATGTACGTGCCGTACCCCCACCCCAGCCCCATATGTATGCTCCGTACCCCCACCCCAGCCCCGTATGTACGCACCGTACCCCCACCCCAGCCCCGTATGTACGCGCCGTACCCCCAGTCCAGTCCCGTATGTACGTGCCGTATCCCCACCCCAGCCCCGTATGTACGCGCCGTACCCCCAGCCCCGTATGTACGCGCCGTACCCCCAGCCCAGTATGTACGTGCCGTACCCCCACCCCAGCCCCGTATGTACGCGCCGTACCCCCAGTGCTACGGCTCACTAACTCCAGGTTTCCACATAAGTAGAGGCAAACAACAAGGCTGCCCCCTCTCACCCTTGTTATTTGATCTTTTTGTAGAACTTATAGCTACAAAAATTAGAGCAGAGCAAAGAATTCCCCCATTCTGTTACTTAGGTTGGATTAAAAAAGAAGCCTTGTATGCAGCGATCCCATTGTGTCACTCCATGTAATAAAGGAAACGGTAGAACACTTTGGGAAAGTCTCAGGATACCTAATCAATGAGGACAAAACAGAGACTTTGGGGCCTATTAGCATATCGGGTGGATCGTCACCGCCGGGATGGTGGTGGCCACCGCCAGCCCAGCAGTGGCGATCTGCCTGCCAGATGCTCCTGTTTCACCCCCGCCATATTAGTATGGCGAGGGGCACCGCGGCGGACGGAAAGACCATCCGCCGCTTTTCCGCCGGTCGGATTCCCGACTGGGAGGAAAAGGCCCTCAATATGGTGGCGGTGCCATCCATATTAGGATGTGCAATTTTAAATGCCTTTCCATGGCGGCGATGCCTAACCTGTCTTAAATAAAGGTGACCAACTTCATCTCGTCCTTAAAGGTTAATATGAAGATTCTTTAGGGGATAGTTTTCTTTGGTCTGAGGGCAAATATTTTTGAAGCCAGGGAAAGCAGGATTCATCAAGTGTCAAAATATCATGTTCCCAAAATATCGGGTCATCAATATCGATGCCAAAAATATCTACATCCTATCTTCATAATGGAAAGTACTAAAATATGGGAAACAAATATTGTTGTTAAAAATATTGAAGTACCAAATATCGTTTATAATGTTTAAAAAGATGGCCAAGAACCATGCCACCAACCATAGACTCTATGAGCTAGGGGATAGAGCTGGTAAGACACTGGCGTGGCTGGAGAGGCGAGAACAGGGTTCTAGATGGGTACATGCGTTGACGACTCCAGGGGGTACAACAGTCAATCATCCATATGACATAGATGAGGAATTCGCTGCGCATTTGGAGAGGGTCTACTCCCCTCGTCCCAATACGCGGCCGAAGAGTCCCGTCAGCTCCTCTGTGACAGTACTATACCCAGCCTTACGGAAGCTGAAAGGACTTCCTTGGAGGCAGACCTCTCAGTCGAAGAAATCAGCAAGGCCATAGGGCAAATTAAATCCGGTAAGGCCATCGGGCCAAATGGCTTACCAGTGGAATTCCTGAAAGTTAACGCCTCTCTGACGGTGCCACACCTAAAAGCTATGTATGAAGAAAGTCTGACGGTCGGGAGGCTGCCATTGGACCAGAGGCTCGCCACCATTGTGGTTATCCACAAACAGGGAAAGCCGACAGATAGATGCGGCTCCTATCGGCCGATCTCACTGATCAATGTGGAGGCAAAAGTGCTGGCCAAAGTTCTGGCGAATAGATTGGTGACGGTTATTACGTCACTGATTCATCCGGACCAATCAGGCTTTATGCCGGGAAGGAATACGGTCCTCAATATAAGACGCCTAAATAATGTGATGGCCCGGAGGAACTACATTGAGGAGGATACAGCGGTGTTGTCCCTGGATGCCTAGATGGCATTCGACTCCATAGAATGGCCATATCTATTTGAAGTGCTGGAAAGGGTGAGACTGGGCCCGAAATTCATAGCTTGGGTGAAGCTTCTATACACAGGGGTGCTGGGACAAGTGAGGGTTAATAGCTATACATCCCGAACATTCCAGTTGAGGAGAGGTACTAGGCAGGGCTGCCCGCTTTCCCCGCTGATATTTTCGCTTTTGCTGGAGCCCCTTGCGGCTTGGGTTCGCGGGCATGTGATGGTGAGGGGGTTGCGGTGGGTGGACGGAGTGGAAGATCACATCTCCTTATACGCTGACGACATACTGTTATACCTAGCCTCCCCGTCTAAATCAATAAGGGTGGTCCTTGACATTTTCACCAATTTTGGTAGGTACTCGGGGTATGCGATTAATTGGCACAAGTCGGTATTCTTTATGCTGAGGGGACTGGTCCCCCGACTCCCGGCTGATTGCAAGGTGGCGGTAGCAGAGGAGGGGTTTCAATATCTCGGGGTTTTCATCACATCAGACCCAGTCTGCTTCTACAGATCCAATTTGCCCCCCCCCCCCCTTGGCTCGGCTGCGAGCGGACGTGAGGCACTGGAGATCTCTGCCTTTAACACTGGTGGGGCGTGCTGCACTCTTTAAAATGCTGGCTCTTCCTCGTTTTTTATACATACTCCAAAATTGTCCACATAAAGTCCCAGACTCGTACTTTAGGGCGATTGAAGGTGTAATCCGAACGCTGTTGTGGGATGGGAAGGCCCCCAGGATAGCATTGAAGAAACTGACTAAAGGTTGGTATGACGAGGGCATGGCTCTCCCTGACCTGCAATTATACTACTGGGCAGCGCAGCTGGTGACCGTTAACCATTGGATGTATCGCTCACCAGGCGACCCAGCGTATGCTCTCGACCGCTACCAAACTGATAGATCTGGATTTCTAGGGGCCCTAAAAGCCAGTGATAGGAAGAGTAGAGGGAAATGTTTTGGACCGACCCAGCATACACTGGAGGTATGGTGTGTAGCTAATGCTAGACTGGGATGGGCGGGAGTTCTTTCACAGGTGACTCTGTTATGGTACACCCAGAAGCTGGGCATGCTATGCTATCAGCCCGGTTTCGACAAATGGGACCTCATTGGTATCTCTGCGGTGAAAGATTTGGTGAAGAAGGGAAGCCGTGCTTACGTTTGGGGACCTTCAGGGGCGATATCCCTGACTTACAGGAAGCTAAGTAATAATCTACCGAACACCTTTCCAAAACTCAGGGAGCGATGGCAGGGCGACCTAGGTCCGATAGATGAGGAAGATTGGCAGTCGGCTCTAATGTCCCCCCGAGAGGCGGCCGTTACCCTTAAATTTCGGTTGATCCAGCTTAGGATACTCCACCGATCATATATCACAGGGGTAGTCCTGGCGAAAATGGGAGCTAGACCAGATGATCTCTGTGTGAGGGGATGCGGACAACAGGCCACATTCTATCATATGATATGGAGTTGCCCAAAGATATGTACCTTATGGGAGGGAGCGTCAACCCATATGCAGGCAGCTTTAAGGAAAGAAATAGTATTAAAGCCACAACTGGGTATATTGAACATATGGG
This sequence comes from Triturus cristatus, assembly GCF_964204655.1. Taxonomy (NCBI): domain Eukaryota; kingdom Metazoa; phylum Chordata; class Amphibia; order Caudata; family Salamandridae; genus Triturus; species Triturus cristatus. Next base: position 385,648,807 of record NC_140588.1, read on the forward strand.
AGGCGACTGACCTCACGGAAGTTGAACAGCAATTCACAACATTGGGGTACACATTGATTAAATGTGAACTGGCAAGGAGCTGGGGGGGCGCAGACCCACCATTCGTTACCACATGTTCTAAGAAAATGGACAGATGTATGCTTGCAGAAACAGAGGTTTTTAAGATGAGGGGATGCCCCAAAAAATGGGATAAGAAGTGGTCACAATGGAATAAATATAGGGGAAAGCCCTGTGTGTCGCCTACAGTTGAACTGGAGCTGAATAGACGTGTTGCATGAGAAAGTCCTACTTAATGGTTCTGTACATCTATGGCTGTCCAACTGCATTGTTGTATATCCTGAACATATTGTCCACGTTTGTGTCTGTGGCTGTGATGAAAAACCAATAAACAAAGTTTAAAAAAAAAAAATGTATAAAAGATAATGTAAAACAAATTAAACAATACATATAACATACATTTTTTTTTAGATTTTTTTTTTTTTTATTATAAGTAATTAATGTAATGTAATAATAAATTAAACAAACATATATAAAATGTAATATATATATTTACTTAATAATAATTAATAAATAAATATGTTAATAAATTATAAAATGTTAGAAATATATAAAAAATTATAAATACATATATATACATAAACCTGCAACATAAAAAAAATATATATATATATATATATATTATAAAGTAAGATTTTAACATATTTATTATTTTTTAAAACTACATTTTACACTACATTAAGTGCAACAGTAGGGAAAGTGTTGGATAGCGGAGGGAAATAATTTACTATTTCCACTCCAATAAATGCAACAGTAGGGAAAGTGTTGGATAGCAGAGGAAAATAATTTACTATTCCCACTCCAGCAAGCGCAAAAGTAGGGAAAGTATTGGATAGTGGAGGGGATGAATTTACTATTCCCACTCCAATGAGTGCAGCAGTAGGGAAAGTGTTGGATAGCGGAGGGACATAAGTTATTATTCCCAAGGCAGCAAGTGCAACAGTACGGAAATTGTTGGATAGCAGAGGGGATAAAACCAAACATTACAGTTATTGAACATAAATCCCAAAACAAAATAAAAACAAAACAATTACCAAAAATATTTATCAATAAATAAATGAATATTAATGATCAACTAATGATTAATTTATTTAAAATAAATTACTTTCCGCCCCCTACCCCAATAAACACCAAAATACACACACAAAAATATTTACACAATTTCCATAACTCATTTTACATTAATACATTAATACATTAATAAAATTTAACAACAAATCATTAATTAATTTTTAAAAAATGACTTCCCATCATTTACCTCTATAAACCCCACTACTCACACATCAAAATGATTACACAATCAGCATATTTATTAATTAAATAATCAATTAGCCTTAATTAACAAATAATTGCCACCACCAATTTTGTAAAACATAACACAATTAACTTAATTAATTAATTAAGTTATAACAATTAACAAGCAAAATATAAATAATTATTAAACAATTGATTCACAGAATTAACACCATAAAATAAAATAAATATTATGTTTAAAAAACGTAAAAAATATATTGAAATGAAATTACTTCCCACCCTACTCCCCTATCAGCCCACAACCCACTACTAAAATAATGACACAATTAACATATTTACCAATTAATTAATAATAATTAACAACTATTCAATTAATAATTAATAATAAAATAATGACCACAATTAACAATATAAAATATAAAAAAAAATTAATTCATTCCTTATAATTAAATTACTTTCCACCCTACTCCCCTATTAACCCACAACCTTCTCCTAAATAAATGGCACACTTAACAGAATTACCAATTAGTACTAATTAACAACACTTTAATAAATAATTAATAATAAGTTCATTACCGCAGTTAACAATATGAAACATTAAATACATACATGATACTTAATAAAAAATAATAATATTAATTAATTATAATTCAATTACTTCCCACCCTACGCCCCTATCAACCCACAACCCGCTCCTAAAAAAATCACACAATTAACAATATTACCAATTAATTAATAATAATTAACAATCAATTCATAAATAATTAATAATCAAATAATTCCCACAATTAACAATATAAAATATGAAATATTATTTAATTAAAAATATGAATACATTAATTATAATTAAATTACTTCCCACCCTATTTCCCTATAAACCTACAGCCTGCTACGGAACTAAAACGCAAAATTTAGTTAAAAGAAAATGAACACCTTCTAAAAATTATTAATACATTTATTATAATACATTTTTTTCCATTTATCAACTTTATTTCGGCCACTAGGGCCATAAAAGTGCAAGTCAATAAAACCAATAATATACACTTGTAGTTAAAACTTTGGATGGCTCACGATCATCTTCTTGTACAAAGATCATCCCACAAAGGGAAAAGAAAAAACATACAGTACATAAGAGTTACAGCAGGGGTATAAAATTATACATAAACTGTCTTCAAGCCATTAAACACAGAATAAAAACAACCATCCACGGATAAGCTGTGAACTAAAATTTTTGCATAAAATAAAAATATAGGACTGAGGTGCAAAGCCCAAGCATGAGTACACAGTTGTTCGACCTGCGCAAATTCACTGCATTGGTTCTTCCCCATAGGATCTACTTTAAACAGGCCCGCCGAATATGCCACATGCAATTTAAAAATAGTGATACAGCAAAGACAATTGGTCGATGGGTGTCATACTTTAAAACAATGTAGGCCTCTATACAGCGCACAAAGCCTAAATTCTTACATAGTTGGATTAACCAACGCTTGCGCGGCAGCCGATAGGACAGAGGAGCAGAACGTGTAGTTCAGACTCTTCCTTTTGGTTACATGCAGGGCATCCACCCGTTTGCTCTTTCACCCATTTGCTATATACGATAGTAGTGGAAGAGTCCCAAGTCTGAATTGCACATACAATTTCCTGGCCAATGGGGGTTGGATGAAATCCAGAAAGTTTTCATTGCTGTATACATCTTTTACTAGCATAAATTCTGCTGTCAAACGACCACATGAGGCACTTTCTTGTATAGACATTAGATTAGCTAGTCTATAACATTTAACTAGTTCCAGCCTAGAAATCGTGGCACATGATGTCTCGTGGGTTCTCCAGAGGTCCTGCTTGCCTAGCTTATAGGCCAGGTCCCTTATATGACAAAGCCAAGACATTTTCTTGATGGTGCAGATGGATAAGAGCTCTTTTAGCTCGGCCCTGTAGACAAACAGCTCTGGGGTCACCCATATCCTCTGCCAGAAGGTTAAGGGTATCAGGGAAATCTCTTCATCAAGGGACCTAATACCCAGGTCCATGTGAAGGGGTGTAAGGGGAGTACTATGGGGTAAGCCTATGAGCTGTCGCATGAAATTGTTCTCCACCTTCATCAAGTTGGTGATAGGGCAGTGCCCCCACAACTCCACCCCGTATAATGTGACACCCCTTGCTTGTGCTTTATAAATTTCCACCACAGGGGCGGCTGGTTTAAAAACTGAGGCTCTGCGCAATTTCATTATACCGCTCACTGTCTGGATTAGCCTGAGTCTTGCTTTGTCCAACTGTGGATCCCATTCAAAATGCTCTGACAGGGTAACTCCCAGATAATCAAATATCTTCACACTCTCCAGAGGAATGCCGTGTAATGAAGGGTTTGGATGAGTCGTGTTGGGAGGGTTGAAGACCATATATTTGGTTTTTGTTAAGTTGATCTCCAGTCCTCGTAGCTTACAGAAATTGGTGAAGCCATCAAGAGTGCACTGGATACCCATTGGTGTTTTTGAAAGTAGCAGGGTATCGTCTGCAAACATCAGCGCAGGGACCTACCCGGCGACTAACTTGGGGGCATCATTGTCCTCTATTTTTTTAAGATGGTCAATAAGACCATTGATAAAAAGACAAAATAAAGTAGGGGCAGAAACACATCTCTGCCGTACCCCCTTTTGGACAGGAAAACGGGAAGCAAGTTCCCCATATTTTCCGCATCGTACTTGTGCAGATTTTCCAAGTGGAACCTCTCTATAACATTTAAAAGATAGGGAGAGATCCCAAGGTCACTCAAAACCTCCCAGAGTTTCTCCCTGGGTACAAGATCAAAACCCGACTTCAGATCAACAAATATTAGATAGAGGCTGCCACCCTCTATAGTCACCGTTTTCCAGAATAGTAGTTGTAATCTGAATATCTGGTCTACGGAAGACATATTTGTTCTGAAGCCGGCCTGGTAGGGTCTTAATATTTGTTCTTCTTCCAACCAACCCTGAAGGCGGTCCAGAATCACCCGCCCGAAAAGTTTTTGGGTAATATCAATTAAACTAATCGGCCTATAGTTGGAGGGTGAAAGGGGACAGCCTTTTTTTAATATGGGAACTATCTCGGCCCCGCGCCAGGTATCCGGGGGATCCATGCCCTTCAGGACAGCATTAAATAGGGCACACAAGAATGGGACCCATATTTTGGATTCCTCACGGAAGAAGTCCCCCGGTAATTTATCTAGACCTGGCACTTTATTACGATGAAGCTTGTTAATTGCATTTCCCACTTTGGTCATGTAAATCTCCATGTCCCCCACCTGGTGGAGCTCCGGTGCCATACTGGTGCTAACGATGTTAACAGGACCACCATACCTAGAAGAGTACAATGACCCAAAGTGAGTCTCCCAGGCTTCAGGCGCTATATTGGGCTCAATGGCCGATCTCCCTTCCCTGTCACCCGAGCTCACTCTTGCCCAAAAAGTTTTCAGATCTTTATCATTCAGTGCAATCCTGAGCATTTCCCACCTCTCTAGTTCCCAGCTTTTTTTCCCGGTTTGATGGTCCATTTGTACCTGGCCCTAGAAAGTTTAATTTGTGGACTGTCCTTCGCCTTCACTGCATCCAGAAGGTCCCGCTTGGTCTTATGACACTTGTCATTGAACCAAGCGCATTTGTTTTGCCTATTTTCCCTAATACGCCCAACCGGAAAAAATACTTCCACCAGTTTTGAGGTAAGCTCTTCATGTACTTTCCCTGCCTTGTTTACATCCAAGGTGGGTCCCTCCACCTGGGTTGCCTCCCACATTTTAGTTATAAATGGAGTTGCTAGCTGATAGACTTTAGCCAGCTTAAAGGGAGACTGTTGAATGTGGCCCCATCTTACATTTCTTCTATTGTTTGTCACTGTTATTGCACTGGTCACCTTTAAATGGGACAGAAGGAGGTTTAGAGATGCCAAGGTCCCATGGTTTTAAAATCAAAATCAGGGCATTATGATCACTGTCCTGTCTCTGTATGATATAAAAGTCAAGAGCCTTATCCCAAAGCCTTGTTTCCACCATGATGTTATCAATTAGGGAGGCTTGACCTACTCTATTAAAAGTGGGCTGCCCTGGCTGGTCGGATTTAGTCCAGCCATTGCATGCCCTTAACAATAGAACTAGAGTGAGTGAGTTAAGCTGCATGGCCAGTGCAGACCATACTTTAATGGGAGTGGTCATGGGGTCGGGTATAGACCAGTAAAGATCTTCTTCCGATGGGACAGAGTGAGATGGATCGGTAAGGGGTTCAAAATGGCAATTAAAATCACCCCCTACAATCAGCCATATCCCTGAATCCAAAGTTGTGATAAAATGTCCCAGATGGACAATGGTGTCAGATTCTTGGCTGTTGTTGACAGGACGAGAATACACGTTATTTAGGGCAATTGTCGTCTTTGTGGGAAAAGAGGGCTGAACACACTGGATGTCAATTGTGGGTGTTACCATCTGCTCCGCTCTACAGCCAAGGTGGGTTCCCACCCAGATGGATAAGCCGCCAGAGGGTGTACCCCTCCTCCCTGTGGTCACTAGGTTGTTGTATGAGGCAAAACCCACCCGCTGAAAATCTTCCCTTGCCCAAGTCTCCAGGAAGATACAGATATCGTGCTTATCGACAAACTCACCCCTTTCAGGGCAGGGCGTTTTTTTTTAAGACCTGCCAAGTTACATGATAGTATCCTCATCCCGTTGTCATGCCCACTTTCCCCATTCACAACCTCAGCGGCACTAACACTCTGTGATGGAGAGGCACCTGAGTGGTCCGCATAACATCTATCTAGTTCCCTCCCTGGTTCACTTTCTCTGCTTGTATCACCTGGTAAAGCGGGGAGATAACATCAGGGGTCCCGCTTGATTTAGTTCTACCTACTTCCGGAGCAGTCCACTGAGGGGGGCTTGAACTACTACCCCTAATAGTTCGTTTCAGGCCGCACCCCACTATGCCCATGGTGTCATTTGCTATTGTTTGTGAGTCTCCACCCTTAGATGGTCCCTCCCCCAGTCAATCTACCTCCCCCAGAGTGTCGTATCTGTTGTTCACCTCGATGTTAAATGGGGGAAGCCTATAGTGGGCAACCCAGCTTCCCCTGTGTGGGGGCCTTAGGCCAATTACTGGAATTAAAGGAGGGACACAGCTTCTTAGGCATGTTTAATGTTGTAGGTAGAAATAGTCCAAGGAGAGCAGGGTCATGCCTGTTGGAGCGCTGTGGCAGTTGAGGGTGGTTTTAAATAGGTTGGTAGCATTATTGGGGTTTTTCAAATTGATAACTACACACTCACCCAGTCGCTTTTTCTACGTTTTCCTACCCACCCTACTCTTCTAACCATTATAATCTCCCCTGCTCTGACATAGTCAAAGTGCTTATATCTTGCGAGCCAGAACAGGCATTTGTTTCTCAACTCAAGTTGGCTTTCCTTTGTGTTGGGTTCGATAGTCGGGACACCTGTCAGAATGGATACATATGGGGAGCAAGCAGGAGGCAAATTTATATTGGGTAGGATTTACTTGGACAAGCGTTCCTCCCCTCAGTACATTCTTGTACTGGTTGTCTACTCACTTTTCTAATGGTGACTTGGGCATGGGGGCTAGGAATGTCTTGATGCCTGGGAGGGGTTGACCTGTTTTTAGCTCTGGACTCGAGGCTAGTACTCCTGTCTCTCTGTTGCCTATGAACGCTGTGATTCCCTATCTCCCGGGTAGTCGAGAGACCCTTATGTGCATGCACCTCCAACCCAGGCGGAGGTGTTAGACCCACGCTATCTGCCTGGCAGCCTATAACGATCCCTCTTGTAGACTTGCAGGTGAAATGGTTTTGTGGGTCAATTGGTCTGGTCTCCCCTGCTGCCAGTACTTTCTCCAGTTTATCTAGATGACTGATAAGGGGGGCCAATTCTTCATTAATGATGGCCCTCAGGTTATTTTGTAAATCTGCCATTAGATTCAGGGCCCATGATGGATAGGTCTTATCTGTGCTAGCTGGTGGCGGCCTACCTGAGGTATGTTCTTGCTCTTCACACCCCTCTGGGCTGACTGTATTGCCCTCACAAAGTTTCTTCTTTTTAGGTCCAACCTCAGATGTTTGCTTGCGCTTTCCGTTCTTGGGGATGCTTGTAGTGTTTCTGCTCTTGCACAATGCTTCTTGTGAGTAACAACCACAGGAGATGGCAGAGGATGAGCATCTGGCTGGGTTTGGGGGCGTGTTTGTCAGCATGATCGAATTAGATGGAGGAATAAATAGATCGGGGGTAAGTGATAGCCGCCTTTCCGTTATCTCAATTTCGGAGTCCACCACCCCTATGGCCTTCTGCAACATTTTATCCATTGATGTTGGAGAGAGTGAGAATGTACTTGCAGTTTTGGCACGAGCTGGGCCTGCCCTCCTCCCCATTTTGTTGCCTATTGAGAATCTGGCACCCCGGCTCACTCCACCCTGATTTTCAACGTCACTCATCTATCATGTAGCACCTGTGGTCCGTTAACAACTAGGGAGAGGCCACAGGTCAAAAAACACTAAGACAAGATGCTGACCACCCCAAGACCACCCCCACTATAGCATGAACAGCCCGATTTCTGTTTGATTTGGAATGTCAATGCAGTCTACTATTCCTTGGGACTCCACAGTTCGCAGTGCGGGCACCTTCTGATGTCAAAGGAATCTCAAGAGTGTGGGCTAAGTGCTGTAACGGTGAAAAGGGGAACAAAGGATGGTAAAAGTCTTACCTGCTGATGCTTTTAAAACATAAGCCACAGCAGCCAAGGGGGGTGGCCCTGCCCTGTCTCTTCCTGTCGATGACGGGCACAGGACGGGCCCGCCCTTGGTCCGGGCTTCGCCCGGTCGCAGCCCGCGCACTTCCCGTGCTGCAGGGGGGAGGCAGCGCTTTATGCGCGAGGATGTGCTGGCACCTCCCCCTGACTGGTGGCACCTGTAGAAGCAGCAAGGCACGCTGGGACAGGTAGTCCCCTGCCTGGATGGTCAGTGCCTCTGGGCTGCGCGGTGCACTGGCGTGCGGGTGCCCTGGGACTCCAGTCCCACCAAGGCTCGAAGATAAAGCTGGCAGTTTACCTGGGTAAGAAGGAAAAGAAGTCTGCTCCTGCACCGCAGGGAGGGAGGCAGCGCTTAATGCTCGAGGATGTGCTGGCTCCTCCTCCTGACTGGCAGCACCTGTGGAAGCAGCAAGGCACGCTGGGACAGGTAGTCCCCTGCCTGGATGGTCAGTGCCTCTGGGCTGTGCGGTGCATTGGCGTGCGGGTGCCCTGGGACTCCAGTCCCACCAAGGCTCGAAGATAAAGCTGGCAGTTTACCCAGGTAAGAAAGAAAAGAAGTCTGCTTCTTGCCACCCTATTTCCCTATAAACCCACAACCCGCTACGGTACTAAAACGCAAAATTTACTTAAAATAAAATTAATAACTTCTAAAAATGTAACGCATATATTAAAACCAAATGCAATACTTAGACAAAAAAATAGAACACATACATTTAAAATACATACTAAAATACATAACACTAACTAAAAAACAATATTTTTAACAACTATATTTTTGCAAACGATATTAATAACTTTGATATTTTTTAAACGATATTAATGACTTCGATATTGTTAAAAACTATATTACTTACCTTGGATTGATAATCTTGACCACGATATTCTGACAGTCGATACTTTTGTATCACGATATTTTGCACTCGATATTAGTGCAAGTCGACAATAAAAACTCAATATTCTGACTGTCCCTCCCTAAGGTTTTCACAAAGGTCCTGGCACCATTTGCATTTGTTTTACACACATCGTTTTAGTGGTGGGTCGAATATGAGACTATTGTCAGGTTGATGTCTCCTCGTTGATCCATGGCATGAGTGTTTTTGCAATGCTCATCAGGCTCACGGCATCCAACCCCCAACTGGAGTCCATATTTTCTTGTGCCGGCCCAAAAGATCAAGTTCACCAGGGGCAGATTCAGGACTGATTGTGTGTATGTGTGTGTGTGTGTGCGTGTGCGTGTGTGTGTGTGTGTGTGTGTGTGTTTTGAAGGTGAGAGATAATAGAACATTCCTTCAAGTCCTTATCTAAGTGTCTGTTAACTTCTTACATCCAGCAGATGTAACATCCTTTAAGCATGGTTACATCTGAGGCCAGTTGTGACAATCATCCTGATGCAATGCAGTGATACAAGGTCTGAGTATAGCCGCTGTTATCTCAATCTATTTGATACATACTACGACACACAATGATACATTATGAGGGTACATTTGATAAAATATAAGAATACACACGGTATTTATCTTTTTTTTCCCCAACGTTTTATTAATTTCTGGTGCACACAATACAGTTTGCAAGCCAGAATATTTTGATACAAACGTAAGAAAAACAGAACAAAAAGAACAAAGGAACCAAGTGAACAGGTGGGGAAGTCAATTTGCTTGGCTTTTAACAAGCAAAAGGTGACCACCCCACTTCCAGCAAGAAACCCATCCATGCATTCCACATCCAGATCCCTCACATCAGACATTCTATAAAAGAAATAAAGTCGAAAGGGTATCCAAATTAACCAATAGTTTGACAGAGAGAGCATCATTACCAGAGGGCGGAATCAAGAGCTCTAGAACCTATCTTATATGCCACAGAGAGCTTTATAGAAGGTACCTTCAAATGGATGGACAAGACCTTCATACCAGGAAGTTCTTATCCGCCTTCTCCATAATCAATATCGAATTACCTAATTGACAAGAAACTGACCTACATGATAGAGGTGGAACTAGACATTTATTGCACTACTGGCAAGATATAAACAGGAACAATAGATCCTTTCAAGCCCCAGTGAGCCAGCCAGGTGTAGCCTAATTATACAGAGCTAAAACATCTCAGGCATCTCAGATGCCCACGATGATTCTTTTGAAAGACCTGGGACATCCAATGATGTTCGGACATCCTTCAAATCACTAGGGTTAGATGCTGTTGCATTATCAATTTATGAGGATTACAACCTGAATCTACAAATAGCATGGGAAATGAAAAAATGACTCTAGAATAATCTACAAGTATTGCTAAAGGTCGAGGAATAATACTTTCCTGGGTATAGCACAGGTATCTACATCCTGATATGTAATGGGTTCCTAAGACTCGTCTAGAAGAAAGGAAATAGTCCTCAATAATAATGACCAAGGTTGAAGGAACAGATGCAGGGCAGAAGCAGCTGGACTGTGCTTTCTGCTAAGAAAATACTTCATGAACTTTAGGTTGAAGTGAGCTTCCAGGTTGAGGTCAGATGCAAAAAAGGCCTAGGTCAGGGAACCCAACAGACATGTAAGATGAACAAATGCTCTCCAACCCAATACCCACTCATTCATGAAGAACACTGGAATTCAAAGGCACAACTATGTTTGAAAGTCCAAGATGTATTCTGCCAGAATCATGAGTTGGTTTTCCAAACAGAAATGTATTGATATATTCCACTGCAGAGACTTTCTCTAGCCTCATTAGCATACAACCATTTAATTTGCCGTTCACCAAGCGTATTGAAACAAAAGAATCTCCAAGCATAACTAAGTAATTTATTGGCAGTTAGCGTCCTTCTGGAAATTATTTAATACTTTTTGCTACCTCCATGCATGTTGCACCTCATTCACATTCAACATTGCAAGTGAACTGTTAAATGATGTCTGGTGCCTGGCAAACATGGATTTTCTACCACAAACCACATTGTTTCAGGACAATTAAATATCATCACCCCATTGATATGGAGAAAGGGATATGTACACTGAAATGTTGATCTGTGATGGAGGGCTTCTAACTGCTGAAGAGCCTTGGAATCCAGAAGCGGGGGAACTCAGGAAACACTTAGGCGCCTATTAGGATGGGGGCGGACTTTCATCCGCCCACCACCCTAGCGGTGCTGGGACTGGCCACCAGTGGTGCGGCGGTCCCACACCGGCAATTAGGATGCCACTGCCACGGTGGCATCCCCCATCCACAACATTGTGGCGGGCGGTGCTCACGGCACTATCCTGCCTGCTTTGTAATATGGATGGCGGTGTCTGGCAGACACCGCCACCATATACAGCCCCTTTTCCACCCGGTCGACTCGTCGACCGGCGGAAAACTGGCAGACGGTCTTTCCGTCCACCGGGGTCCCCCCCGCCATCGTAATATGGCGGGGGGAATGGGATGCGGGCGGTGGGAAATGTCGGGCGGATCGCCACTGCCAAGCGGGTGGTGGCGATTCACCCGACATACTAATAGACCCCTTACTTGGAAACTGAGAGAATACCTACTGAGGTAGCGAACCTCTTACTTCTTGCAAGTAAAGGAGCATAAGCTAAAATGTAAGGTGGACAAGACAAAGGAGGCTTCCACCAAATCTATGAGGACGTTCAAGACCTGAATCTTCATGCCGGAAAGACCAACTTTTTGAAAATAATTGCAGATTATGAGTCTGGTGGTCTGAAGACTGCCAGACTCATGGTGGTGCAGCGATGATGGTCTCCCAACCACCCGATTACGACTTGGGTGGTGGGACCGCCATGGGACTGCCGCCGCCACCAGGGAACCGCTGTTCCCTGGAAGTGAGGTGGCGGCCCAGAGGCCGCAATATGATTGGCAGGCACGCCGTGGTCCCCCCAAGCATATCACAAGTTTCCTCTCTGCCAAGGTTTTCATGGCGGTTCCTGCTCCATGAAAACCCTGGCGGAGAGGAAACAAAGTTTGTGCCTCATGCCCTGTGTATGCACACAGTGTGCATGCACACCAGTTCCTGCAGGGCATGAACTTTCGAGTTCATGCCATGCAGGAACTATTTTTGGCGTTCCTATTGCTGTACCTATTTTTAAAGGCACCACCATGAGAATGGCAAAAAAAGCCCGCCAGACAGCTCGTAATCTGGCGGGCGGCCTGACCACGGGTTTGGTGGTGCGGCAGCGGGGGCAAACCCACCGTCACATCATTAAACTCGTAATTGGGCCCTAACTGTTGTAAAGTGAACACTGCTTCTTCACTTACTGTATCATTATCAATAAATATTTTTTTAAACTGCAATGTTTTGTGAAATGGCCAGCAAGAGATCCAAGTAGAAAATCATTCTGAACTCTTTCCACCACAACACTTGCTATAGGAGTATCAATACAGTATCAAAATAATAGCAAAACTTCTTTGTTTTGACAAATGAACAGTTTAAGGTCCAGCTAAACTACCTTTCTAACCATTTTCCTCCTCATATGCACTGCTGCTGTCTTCATGAGCTTTTTTAAAACATATGAAGGCTGAACACACAGCATCATCCTAAACTGATTTATACTGCAGTTCCCTATAAATATCAGATAATTGTACTGAGAGGGTTCGGTGACAGCTGAAAGCTAAGCCTTCTTCTTATAAGCTTGGGCAGAATTGTAATTTTGCTGAGGTAGTTGGGGTAATTTCTGTAATTCCACGCTACTCTTTCACAGGGAATTACTGATACTATTGCAATTAATTCCTGCTCACGTAATTAGGAGTAATTTAGGGGGGGAAAGTCCACCTGTGATAACACATTTAGAGAGCGTGAGTGGCTGCTCACACTTGCTAATCAAGTTCTGTTGGATTTAGCTTTATTTCTTAGCCCCAAAAGCATCCTCGTGCCCATTTTTGCACAAAGAAAATAGAGCTAAATGCAGAATATGTCTTCTTGCTTAATTCCAACGTAATCTTATGGACTTTTTGGCTAATTCCACGTGATTATGCTATATGAAATTACAAGAGTTACACGCACCTCTGCTTCTTGTCCATCTTTATTATCAAGTCCATTAGAAAAATGAATCCCTGAAGAAATGTCTTCCCTCTGGTTATGAAGTATCTGAACACAACAGATCCATTGAAAAATTTCAAGTTTATTACCAGGAAAATACCCTTTCTCAACAAAAACTAAATTGCTGAAAACTTAAAACCTCCTGGTGACCCTCAGAAGCTTTCCTATTGCCCATCTCAGGAACTCTTTAGCTATCATTGGATCAACTATACATTCTGAAATGGGATCACAAAAGTGAATGGAGGAGCAGATTTGTGAGAATAAAAATTAAGCCTGGGCGGTGAACTACGCTCCGCTCGCGGAGCTTGCGAAGTTTAGGTAACTTCGCGATTTGCGTAGAGCGCACAGTTGCAGATTGCTACGCAATCTACAGCATAGCGTAGTTGTTTTGCTTCCTCGCGCAGTGCTTTGTCCATGTGCTGTTCACTTTCATTTGGATTTGGAGCTGGAAGGATCACTTTTTGTGTGTGTCTGCTGCATCATATCATTGGATTGGATTTATTTGAGGACTTTTTGATTTGAGATTTAATTTTACAAGTAAGTTGGAGAATTGGTGTACATGTTTGTTTCATTGGGGCTTGTTTGTACCTACATTTTCTGGGATTTTCATTGTTTTTAAAAATTATTGTTGTGGGTGGACTGTATTTTCAATAGGGGCCTAGTTTTTTTCTTTGCAATTTCAGCCAGTAGGATACCCATGGGGCCATGTTTCTGTGGTGTCTGTTGAATTTAAACATCGTGTAGGGCATGGATGGCATAGGATTGAAATGCTAAATGTGGTTGTGATGTATTTCACTGTTTGTGTGTGTGTGTTAAATACCTTTGTTGGATGTTTGTGTGTGCTTGATGTGTAACTTCTTTCCAATCCTTTCGTAGCCCTGTTGATTTTCATTTTTGTATTAAAGCTGTGTTGTTTAGCAGGCCTCCTTTGTCTGGTCATATATAGGCCTGCTTCAGTTCATTGTTTTCCATGGCATGTTGTGACTGTGAGTGCCCATGTGGCTTGTGGCAATTTTGTGGTGGTAGTTTAGTAGTGTGTGCTTCTTTTTCCATATAGGCCTGCATGTCTTTTCTTTGTTCCCCTTGGCTTATGCTTGTTGTTGTTGTCTCCTGGCAATGTGTGTGGCGGCCTTTTGTGAAGACAGGCACTGTGCTTTTGGCATAGGCTTACATTGTCTGTCTTCCATTTCTTGTTGTTGTGGGTGGCTAGCTGCCATTTTGTGGAGCCATCCAAGCAGTGTGCTTGCTTTTGCATTCTGTTCCAAGCTTGTGGCCTAGTCTGCCAGTAGGCCCAGAGGTAGACTTTTTGTACAGTTCGCGATACCGAACACGCAGAATTTGCAATCTGGCAAACAATATCTCGCGAGCAACATAAAACCTTCTTGAAAATGCTGATTTTGTGCATTTTGCTAAAAAAACTCCTCAGGTTGTCATTTTGCTGTAGTTTTGGAGCACAGAGCCACTTTTATTTTTTTTAAAACATTTTTAGAAGAGCAAGTAAGTTCCACAGAGACTCCAACTTCCTGTTCCTGTCCTTTGTAGTCACTTTTTTGTTATTATTGTGGTGGGTGGCCTGAGCATGTGGGTGGCGGCTATTTTGTGAAGGCAGGCATTGTGCTTTTGCCATAGGCCTACATTGTCTGTCTTGTATTCCTGAACTTTTCTTGTTTTTGTGAGTGGCCTGGCCATGTGGTGGCGGCCATTTTGTGGGACCAGCCACTGTGCTTTTTCCATAGGCCTCCAAGCTTGTGGCCTAGTCTGCCAGTAGGCCCAGGGGTACTACTCACAAATCATCACGGGTGCATGGAAGTTAAACAACTGTTTTTGTGTTGTGCGTTGAATTTCAACATCATGTATGGCTTTGGATTGAATTGCAAAATGTGGGCTTTACTTTTTTTCTGGGGTATATTTCACTTTTTGGGTGTTATAAATAAATGCCTTTTTATGTGTATATGTACGTTGTTGTTGCTCCCTGATGCTGCATCCATCCCATGTGATGCACAAATTTTTATTTAGGGCAAACATGCTACACTACATTTATGTTTTTGTTCTTTGCTATTCTTATTCTTCCTGAGTGTACACAGTACAGTAGTACACCAGGAGCCCTGGCCTTGTTGTCAGTCTCATAAATAGCTACACTCACTGTTGTTGTTCACTGACTTAATACAATTTAATAATTGTGACCACCCACCACACACTAAGAAGTTATATATTATGTTAGTTTGATTGTACTATCTTTTGACTGATGTTCTTCTGGCTTCTTTGCTTTTAGGTGCACAAAAGACGGAGGAGGTGTGTCATCATCGCTCGTTGTGGTGCCAGACCGACGTCCTGCTGCTGTACACGAAGTGACGTGTGAGTGACCTGAACAGCCATCTCTGCAACTTGTGCAACTGAGTGCTGTTGACATCTGAAGAAGATGCCCCCAAAGAAAGCAGGCAGCAGGTCCTCCAGTACCAAGAAAGTTGCCATTGAGAAGAAAGAACAGAAGAAGGAAGTGACACTTAAGGCTGGTGTGCCGCCCAAAACCTTTTTTGGGAAATCAAAAATGACGCCTGCAGCAGCGGTGTCCGGGGACCAAGCTGGGGGCAGCACCTCCGCATCAGTGGGCCCAACCCACCAACCCAGGCCCAAGCAGATGTGTGTGGAAGAGGTAGCCCCAGCCTAATGGTGGAAAGCAGTGATGCTGAGCCTGAACTAAACTTATCGCTATCTCAAAGTAGTACACAATCAACGCAGGAGGGAACACAGTAGATAAGTGGTCAACAACAACAGCCGCAACCACCGCCCGCAATAGTAGCTGTTGTTCCTCCTGAAGTAGGGGCAGTTCAGGAAATTGAGCCTCATGCAAAGGAAGAAGAGGAAACCACTCCTTCAGAAGTTCCATTGTCTTCCAAATCCCCAGCAAGGAAAAGGAGGGTTAGTACATCAAGTTCTTTGCCAAGCCCCCCTTCTGATGATCTAGATGCCACTTGGAAGCCACAAACTGAGTCTGAGAGGGAGACACATCACAAGAGCAGGCATCGGAAAAGGAAGGTTCCAGAAAGCCTTACACTTATGGAGGTTGATGTAGAAGAGCAGGATGATGATGATGATGAGCCAGTCATCACTAACATCACTCCCGGCCCAGAGAAGATGGAGACCAACATTTTTACCCTATCCAAAGTGACTGCGAGGGATGTAGCACGTATACCTCCAACACAGGTAACACCAACACGACCTCCAGCTTCCATATTTACATTAGCAAAGGGCCGGCAGCATCCTACATCCAGCACAAGCACCACCTCAGCAGAAGTAGGCAGTGGTACTGCACAGAGTCAAATTCAACGCACACCCTCCAGTTCATCCGGCATTGGAAGTGGCACCTCCAGCAGGAGACAAAAGTTAAGCTCCCCAGTGTGGTACTTCTTTACGGTTAGTGAAAAGGAAGAGAACATTGCTATATGCTCCATTTGTCATACTTCTGTTAGTTATGGTAAGCTTGGTACAAACTATGGTACCGGAGGCCAAATGACCCATCTGAAAAAACACCACGCAATCCAGTGGGAGGAGCACCTTTGTCGCATAAAAACTGGAACCATTGCTGTTGGTGGGGATAAACGAGTAGAAGGTCCACTCACGGTGGAACAGGAAGAAGAAGAAGAGGGAGACATTCTCTGTCGTAGTGGTACACAAAGTAGCCCTGTCCCCAGCACTGCAGTGGTAATGCCCACATCCTCAGCAACATCTCAGTGGCACAAGAGTAAGAGTCAGCCTGAGACACCAAGGAGTACTGCTTTTAAAAAAAGTGCGACGTTGAGCATACCAGGAAGGAATACCACGCAGCCTACCATTCTTAGCATGTTTACTAGGCCGGAGGGGCAGTACGAACGCAACCACCCAATAGCACGTTTGTACAAAGCGAAGCTGGCTAAAATGTTAGCACTGGACCTTCTCCCTTTTTTCTTTGTTTAAGTGGTGGGTTTTCTGGAATTTGTGACAACCATATGCCCAAAATGGAAGGTTCCCAGCCGCTACTATTTTGCTAGAGTTGCTGTTCCAGCACTACATCACGATGTGCTGGAATTGCTTGGAAAAGCCTTAAAACAGAGTGCTGTTCAGAGTACCCACCTGATAACAGACATGTGGAGCAGTTGCCAAGCCACTGATTACATGTGCATCACTGCACACTGGGTCTCTTTTTCGAGTGTTAAAGATAAGATATCTGGAGGTGTGGTTGACACTGCTGAGATTTTTAATGACACTCGCAAACATGCAACTGTAGCCATGTTTGCTATGGAGAAATCTCATACTGCTGCAAACATTTTGGATGAGTTTAACAGCAAGGTGTTTGAGTGGCTGTAACAAAGAGGGCTTAACATTGGTTTTGTTGCCACGGACAATGGCAGTAATGTAGTTAGGGCAGAGGTCTTCAATCTGTGGGGCGCGACCCCCACGGGGGTCGTGGAGTCATGGGAAGGGGGCTGCGCATTCCCGGGCCTCACTTCTGCCTAGACTCTGGGGGAAAAAAGTCTCCAGACAGTTCATTGTAAAATTAAAATACAAAAAGCTGCAATGCCATTCAGGGAGTGTTTTCTTGTGATGTGAAACCGGAGCTGATCAGACAGCTAAACAAGGTTTCCTTCCAGGATGCCTGCTTGCCTGAAAAGAATAGAAATATGTGCTACAAGTTAATCTGAAAACATAAAGGGCAATTTGCAGCTGTAAAGAATGGTTGGGAGCCGGTACTGGCATTCATTGATCAAATCGCTGAAAGCTTTAGGTTGAGCTGTGAAGTGCGCGCTTCAAATTTTAAATATATCAACATAGCGATTAGTATCCCGGAGGAGGTGTTGAAGGCCAGTAAGGAGCAAGAAAAACAAGCATTTGCGATGCAATGCAATAGGTCTCGCAATTACGCGAGTTTGAGCTATTGGCATTGTAAATAACAATGCCTTTTATTTATGTTTTGGTTTTTAAAACTTGAATAAAAGGCATTGTCATTTACAATCCAATAGCTTAAACTTGCTTAAATGCGATACCTATTGCATTACAAATCTATTGTAAATAATTGTGGCCAGTTTCTTCTCAAGCACATTTCTGTCAAGAAATTTTCCTCGAGTATATTACTTACCAACTGTAGCAGTTCTTCGAGTTTGAAATGCCACGTAATTAAAATAAATAAAAGTACTCCCAGTATTTCTGAAATCTGGGTGGGCGGTCAGAGCTTTGGGTGTTTTGAAGTCTGCTGTCTAGGCTTAGGAAAGAGATGCGTGGTGTCTTACATGTCCTCCAGTGTGTCACCCATCTGCTCTGCTCAACGTGGAGCATAGCGTCATGTCAGATGTCACACATGGGGCGGAGCACTACCATATGTGTCAGTAGCAGGGATGCCTGGCAGTGAAGTTGTGGAGCTAGTTCAACACTAAGGCCAGGGCCACTGGAATTATGTGATTATGTGGCTTCAGCGATTTTCATATAATTCAGCTTTTGCCACATAATCCATCATCATCTGCCTAATATGCAGATTTTAACATAAAATTGTTTCGAGCTCAAACGTTTCAAAAGTTATTAAAAACAAAGCAACAGGTGTTGCTGCGCAGTGGAAGATCCTTTGTAAAGGTTGACAGGTCCTATTTCTGTAATTTATGGCTGTGTTTCGGTGTTAAAGTGGTACTAATGAGTTGCAACTATGAAGTGATACTTTCCCAAAATGTGCTGCATAATTTGCCTTTGCTTGCCATATAATTTATCCAACCCTGCTGTATAATTTGAGGCTCCCCTGTTGCATAATTCCAGTGGCCCTGACTAAGGCCACTGAAAATAGCTGCCTTACGGCCTGCATAAACATATTACCCCAAAAGGGGGCCATATAACAATAGTATCCTCAAAAGCCCTTGTTAGAGAAAAATGAGCAATCAAACGAGAAAATGTAATTTTGCGTAGGGCTCCGCAAATCTGTGCAGCGAGGCTGTTTGTGCTGCTCTCGGTAAGGCAGCATTTATAGTCAGTATAAATCATAAATACGAGGCCTGCTGCCTAAAATATGAGGCAGATTAAGGGACCATGTGCTACTGCTACAACACTGAATTAGTGAACACTTTTTTACAAAACAAGCAAACCTTCAAATGTCACATAGTCAATCATCTGCCACATAAGCTGCTGATTTTACCCCAAAAAATGTGTTTATAGCTCAACCGGTTCACTAGTTACTAAAAATCAGCGACACGTGTTGCTGCGCACTAAGGGCCCTTGGCAGAGCAGGACTGGTCACCGTTTTGTTGCTTATTGCTATATTTGGGTGTTATACTTGTATTTATAAGGTGCAATCATAGATTGACCGTCTCTCTGTAGAAAAACAAGCACACTCATCACTTTTGTTCAGAAAGGTGTCATCATCCAAATAAGTTTTGCCAAAATAGTTTTTATTTGTGAAAAAGTACCCTTGTGAATTTTTGGGTAATTCTTATTTAACTGTGTAATAAGCCTCTGATACCAATCCACAGTCACCCACAAACTTTTGGTTTGCTAAACACTGTTTAATATTGTTTCCCCACCATAAAATTGATTTGCTGTGGGAATTGGGGATGTTTATGGTTGTCGAGGATGAGGAGTACCAGGTTCCAGAAATATTTGTCAGGAGGGGGTCCTTACGCCTACAAAATTTTGACAGGGGGTCACGGCATCAAAAAGTTTGAAGACCTCTGAGTTAGGGCCATGAAAGATGGTGGCTATTTCAGGGTCCTGTGTTTGGCACACTGCATTAACATTGTGGTTCAAGACTTTCTGAAAAATGAAAGCAAAGTCAGCAACTTACTGACCACCTGCAGAAGAATATGCACACATTTCAACCATTCTTTTAAAGCCCGGAAGCAGCTGAGGGTCATTCAATGTGAGCATAAAATGCCAGTCAAAGCACTCATCCAGGAGGTGCCAACATGTTGGAACTCAACTTATTACATGCTTGAGCGTCTGTTTAAGCAGTACATACCACTCAATGCTTATGTCATGAAAAGGTCAGGAGATCCTACTGTGAAGGGAATGACCATTGAGATAGCCCAATGGGACCTCGTTAAATGCCTGACAGAGATGCTACTTCCTTTTGAGGTCTTCACACGTGAAGTTAGCATGGAGGACTGTACTATGGGCCAAGCTATCCCATTGTTGTACATGCTAGAGCAAGAGCTGAAGGAAGTGTCAGAAATGTACGCAGGTATGGATGACAAAGTAGACGCATATTATTTAGCGGACACCTTAGCCGTTCGCTTATCTGAAAATACAAGGATTCAAAATAACATTGTGTCACATCGACATTACATTACTGCCTCAATTTTGGATCCACGTTACAAATTATTGCTGAGCAGTAATGAAGTAATTCCTTTTTCAGAAGTGGATGTTGCCAAGTACAAAACGTTGATAGCTGAGGAAGCCACTGACTTTGAAAATGAATGGCTCTTAATTAGAGGCCCGCCACCCCAGGCCAGAAAAAGTACTACAGGGCACCCAGAGTCAAGTTCTACTTCAGAGCTCGAGAGCAGTGCGTTTGCCTCCCAGCAGTCACCAACACTACCAGCAATAACATCAACAACAGCACCAACAGGATCATCAGCCACATTTAAAAAAATGGCAGGTGATTGGTTTCTACGGAAAGGGTTTTGTACGTTCATTACTGATGCAAAGGCAAAAAGAGGCCAAGAAAATCGGAGCACCCCTGAACATTGAGCGGATGGTTCAGGCCTATCTGGATGACACAACAGAGGTATTCATGGATCAAAGCCCATTGGTGTATTGGTATGGGAAAAGAAGCAAATGGCCAGTGTTCAGCAGGTTGCGATAAAGTATGTGGCTTGCCCTGTTGCAAGTGTCTCTTCAGAGCATGTTTTCAGTGCTGCTGGTACCATTGTTACTGTGAGAAGGACCAGTCTCTCGCCCACAAGCGTGGAGAGGTTAACCATGATCAAAATGAATCAGCACTTTATACCACCGGAGTACAAAATACGTGAATCACAGCAGGAGGAGGAGAGCGACTTCGATGACATCAGTAGTGGGTTACATGACGTACTTATGTCCGAACCACCAGAGTTTGAGGACGAGCTCCTTTTCCCTGACAACTACGCTTTCAAATTGTTCTTCCTTCCTTTAGTTGTGTGTATCTGTTTTTCTGGTTCAACTTCAAATCTAATCACAATTCACAACAAATCCATCAACACCGTCTCCTCTTTTTATTTCCCTATTGGAGTTGCACGTCTGTGTGCATAACTGTCCACTCCACTCCTCAGAGTCCTGCTCCATCTTCCTTACTCTTCCTAAATACATTTCAAGCAAGCCAGACATTGGATGGAGATGGAGAATAGTACAATAAATGTTGCCTCTAACAGTCCCTCCATAAGAAGTGAAACGTGACTATAGCCATCTTCCGTTTTGTTTCCAAGCCGAAACTCATCACTGTCGGAAGGCTAGGCATCTGATCTGACAGCCAAAGAGAAGAGAAAGAAAGGCAATGATTATTATGAATGATGGCAGGCATTGCATTGGATGCTTGCTGACTACGAGTGAATGTGCATGAAGTTGAACTATACTAGTTTATCTACAAAGTAAAAGTGACTCAAGTGACAGTCAATGTTTCCTTGTTGTTTAATAACCACATTGTACTCCTACTACTGCAGGTGCAGGCCAATATCCGTTGCAATTTTGTAATATGGTATATATTATAAACTTAATCAGTCACTACAGACTGAGTTGGTGTTGGAGAACACGTACCACATGGTTATGATGCTGACCATTCTATCTTTGCACACAGTCAGTCGGTTGGATCGGAGATAATTGATGGAATAACTGTGTTTCATGGACTGCCTTAAAAGGTAAATAGTTTCAACAAGAACCACAGCAGACCTAGGCTACATGTCTGTGTAGTGGACTGGAATAGAGTGTAGTGGTATGAGGGACAGTGGCGAATTGATTTAGTCACTTCATTTGGAAAATGCTAGGTTGCTGCATATGCCTTTTGTCTGGCTCTGTCAAAATTTAAGGTAAATGGGGGTAGGGTGCCTGGCCTGTGCCGTGGTTGGCCTGTTCTGTGCTGGCTCCTGTCCCATTGTTGTTGTAGCTTAATGCTGTAGAGTAGACACGATGTATCCAAGCCGCCTCAGTCTGAAAGTGTTCTCACAAGAGTCTTGTCTTCTTTTCTTGCACTCCACTGTAATTGAGTTTATTTTTTTTAATTCAGTTATTTTTCAATACCCCTTTTGTTTTTCCATCTACACTTACAGGCCGGCCTTTACCCTGTGCTATAGTGGAAGAAACAACTCACACTTACCTTACCAATCCGCATCAGGCAGGCAGTGGTACCCAAGATTGATGTGTGGAGTGTCCATGGAAGGGAGGACCAAGATGAATGACGAGAATGATGCAACTCCACATTTGGATCAGGATAATACAGTAACTTTAGTATCATTCATCATTCATCTTTAAATGTATTTGATTCCTTTTTTCTCTTCAATCATTATGACTGTGTGTTGTGGTTTGTTTGGTAATTGATCCCTACAACTATTTTTTCATTTTCTTTGCTAGCTTGAAAAATAAAAGTAAGCCCGGTACAGCATGTAATTTGGTTCGCTCTGAGGGCAGACAGGCAAGGCAAATTTCATAATAATAATTTCTGCCCTGTACAGTCTAATTGTGTAGTAGTAGTTAGTAAGTACAAGCCATTAACCATCAAGTTCTCTTCATCATCATGCATGCTTTTCCTTTTTCTCCCTTTATAGATTTCTTTGATAATGGATCATGGTCATCTTCCAAGATTGTGTTTTACTTTTGTTGTGTCCATGCATACTGTCTGTTTTTCTTTGTCAAACCTTTCCCCAAACCCCCCTTCCCATCCATTCATCAATCCCTAACCCTCTTCCCCTGGGCTGTGTGATTTATATTGAGGTGTGATGTGACTACATTAAATGTACACCAACAATTGATCACACGCTTGCTGGGGCAGATGTGGTGAAAGCAACACTAATTGAATTTCAAGGCAGGGCAAGGATCTTCTTTTGCTTGCCCACCCATGCTGTACTTTACATTGTTCTACAACTCCTCCCACAGTCTCTCTCAGGCAGGTGGTTTCTCTTTCTTTTTTCAAATGCTATTGCCAGTGTCTACTACTACCACCACAATAATGACATCTTCTCCATTCATTTGGGAAACCAACCATGCAGACATCACTGTGCTGAACTTCATCATCATCAATCATAGGTAAGATACGTTTGGTGGGAGGTATAATGGACTAGGAGGAGAGACTGACAGTACTAGTAGGACAAATAAAATAACTCAGTGAGGGGTACCGCATATATCTGTTTGTGTGTTACAAAATCAGCAGATCTTTTAAATCAAACACTGGCTGCGGGCATGCAGCAGCAAGGAAACAAAGTAACAAACCATGTGACGTAAATTGAATTCGTAAAACAGTAACCCACCAACAAAACATTAACATCGTATGTTTAAGTAAATAATATATAATTTAATATACCCTAACAAAAAGAAACTATCCCACTCTGACCTGACCCACCCCCCTCCCTAACCCCAACCAATGTCCAAAAGTCCGTAAAAAAGTTAAACCCCAACGCCCAAATCCCACCCACCAACAAAAGGAATTAAAAAAGGGGCAAATCGACAAGGTCCTAAATTCTGAGGGCTTTCAGGTGTTTGTCAACCAGGATTTTGACACGCTCCTCTAGGTGCTCCTCCAAGCGGGCCATCCGGCGGAGCATATGGGGGTGAAATGCCCTGCAGTTACATACAGGGTGGGGGCAGCAGTGCTAGATATAGAGGCATGGCGGCAGGCGGCTGCCTGACCACGGCGCCATAAAACTAGAGGCAGGGCCTGACTGGGGCCAGGGGCATTGGAGGAGGCTGCAGTTGCCGATATTCCTTGCAAATGGCCTCCAGTTTATGGTGCCAGGCCCTGGCTGCCAACTCCTTCCTAGTAGGATTTGGTTGGGAAGGAGTATCTATATCAAGAAAGAAAAAGAACATTGTTGTAACCAATACTCTTAGCAAAACAGTAACACAAAATTCATTCAACACATAGTGGCACAGTATCACTAGCAAGCACAGTACATAACATTTGTGGTAAGTATCTATACTCCTACTTCCTCGGACTCTAACATCTGTGGGAGTTTCCGACATTATACTAGCACTATGTACTCCAGTACACACCAGTCGTCTTGTTCTTATCTCTAGTTTAGCGATATTACATAACCTTGTTGTAGCCGGCATGCCAGCTCAGTCAGCTAAGCTTGCACCCAAGAGAAACAGATACGAGTCACATGATGCAGCCTCACATTACTTTTATTTACTACTACTGTCTGCAGGTGGGGAAGCTCATATTTTTGTATTACGGGTGGCACTGGCCATACTCTGTCTGTTACATGAGGGCAATTGCTCAATTTCACTTTCACCCTGCCCTGGGTACTACAAAAAGGCGGATTATTTTTCGGATCCAATGATCATTGCTTATATTATAGATGGTAATACGACATCAGGTCAGTAGCAGTCGGTGGTGGGAGTGCTGCCGGGTGGTGATGTGGGAAGGTGCAGGGGGGGGTGGTAAACTATGGATTACGGAAAATCACAGGTAATTAAACAATACATATGAATAAATAAAACAAATTTTGTTGCACGCACTGCATCGCATTTGGCGGTGCAGTGCGCACAATGAAAATCGTTTTATTTATTTTTATGTTTACTTACCTGTATTTGGCCGTAATACATAGTTTACTTCCCACCCACCCTGCCCCGGATGTATGTCGTTACAACGCACACTTTTACAACGCATACACTTACAACGCATTTTTTACAACGCAATATCCACTACAACGCATTCCATTACATAGCATGACACTACAACGCATGTTTAAAAACTACCTTTACAACGCATTCCATTACATCGCATACTACCTTTACAACGCATACCATTACAACGCATAGTATAGGGGTAAAAATTACTATTCTAACTCCAGGGGGTGCAACAGTAGGGTAAGTGTTGGATTGCGTTGTAATGGTATGCGTTGTAAAGTTAGTATGCGATGTAATGGAATGCGTTGTAAAGGTAGTTTTTAAACATGCGTTGTAGTGTCATGCTATGTAATGGAATGCGTTGTAGTGGATGTTGCGTTGTAAAAATTTCGTTGTAAGTGTAGTGCGTTGTAACAGTTGCGTTGTAAAGGTTGTTCACCCCCTGCCCCTCCCCATGTCACCACCTGCCAGCACTCCCACCACCGACCGCTACTGCATAGGGTACTTTGCTTTCATTGATTGTGTAACCAACCGATAGACTACCCTTTGCAGGCTGGCTGACACAATTGAAAATACATTAACATAGGTAGGGAGTGGTCCTCGGAGCCGGAGGAAGGCGCTTCGGCTTGATAATATGTATATATAAGATGTGCTTGTAAACTACTGCGAGTCAACTGTATTCTGGAAATACTACTTATATTCCCCTCCGCTTTGCTACTCTGGCGCAGTTTCTTTTACATTTTCTTCCAAGTAAGACTCTCTAGTGACAGTCTCCACCTATGCTGTCTATTTGATGATAGTACATCCAGGCATATATCCATTAAAGTAAATGTCTTTCATTCTTTTTTATATATCTCTTAACAAACCTTAGTTGTTTTCACCAACAGCCACCCATGCGTCCGCTCCTTCCTTGCTTGCCTTGGCTTTGAGTTTGAACCAAACACCGCTGATGATTCTTGCTATCTAGTACTATCCACCCATACTGTGTCGCCCACCCAGGCAGGCATCCTCTTTCACCTTCCACCCATCCTTCAACAACCCATGCATCTGATCTGATTACTATCAGCCACCTATGCATGCTTCCAACATATGTATCCTTCTCTGCCAGTCAGTCATATTACATCTCGCCCGTCCTTCCACCCTTCTTTCCCTCTTTGTTCAACACATCCATCAAGGTCATCTGATCTGAGTTTGTCTTCTCCATAAAACCTTCACAGCTGAGTTGGAGTCAGATAGAAGAGGCCATTGGTTACTCAACTCACGCTGCTAATGCTAAGTAAAGAGGGTATCTTCTTCAACCGTTGTATAATGTTCACTACAACTTAATAAGTCGCACAGTTCAGTGAGTGAAGTGAACACACTTCCATCTAGTAGTAATGTCAAGAAGTAATGAATATAACTTACCACTGCCCACCACTGCTGCTGGCTCCTCCCCTGCAGCTCCTGCAGGTGCCGCCTGTTCTCCCGCCCCCTCCGGAATGGCCGCATCGCCATCGCCGCTGGCCCCGCCGGTGCTGGTGGTTGGTAGTATGCCTAGAAAAAGCATTACACATTTTTAGATGCCTGGAAACCTCCCCCTATTTTATTAGTGTTCACCTGAAAGACTGAAAAAAAAGTTAATACAACATACATCAGCACTAGAGTAGTACAGTCAGTAGACAGACACTAGTAGTGTTATATGGTTCCTAGGGTCATCTAGTCCTACTCTACTCTTTTGAAAGTTAGCCTGAGCCATGTGTAACCCTTTTAGATTCATCATGTCTACTACTCTTTTTGCGCATATTTAATTATACCTCGCAGCTTATTGACATGTGCAGTAGACGCCTTTGAGGCCACATGACGGTTGCGTACAAGTGAAGAGGTCGAAAAACAAGCCACTTTGTTATGGAGTTTGGTTAGTCCGTATTGCTTAGCCATCACATGTACATGTTACACTTTTTGCCATGACTGCAAAATGCTTGCATTATTGCAGTATACTATCTACCGCGCAGCATTTTTCTCATAATAGGTGGACGATTCCCTTCTACAAACCAGAGATTTGCAGAGCTTATGATGCATGATGTAACCAGTATTTCTACGTTCTACAGTGAGGGGTCTTCCAGAATTCACACAGATCTTTTGTCTTGTTCTTGTTGTCCTGCACTTGTAAATGTTTATTGTTTTAATCTTATGCTTTTTGCTGTTGATGATGGCTATAGTAAAATTTCATATAATGACGTTACTTATTTGAAAATAAACCTTTTGAACTTACACATAGACTCTGTGGTATTTGGTGTGGTGGGTGGACTTACACAAGTGAGTGAGCAAAAGGGTGTTATTTTGCTCTGGGTTGTCTGTCTCATCATCATTGTGTATCTTCTTCATGTGGGGGTCGGGACTGGGACCTAATGTGAGACACTATAGCTAGTCGGTCAGGGGATCGTGAGTTCTTCTGAATGAGGTGTGATGAGTAAGGTCCAACCTCCCATCACCAGCATCCTATTTTGTTGTGCATAGTTCTGTATGTGACTCTGCAGAATCACTACAACAGTAGTAGTATGTACTATCCGATACAAAATACTAGTCAAATATCTGGTTGGACATTTTGTTGGTGGGAATTGTCAAAGCCTCAACATTAAGAAGACTAGAAGGACAACCCAAAGGACACGGCACAGTGGCTAGAGCTATTGGTCAATCTGAGTTTTATTATTCCAAAGAAAACCTTCAATAAAGAGTGGCCAACTGTGCAAGCTTAGCTACAGACAGAATAATAGTAGTAGTAGTAGAAGTACAGAGAGTCATAGCAGAGGCAGTTAGAAGGAACTTAGTTAGAGGCAGGGATAACCAGAATTTGGAAACAGATAGTCAAGGTCAAAGAAGCTTTTGTAAAAAATAGAATTAGAAAGTGGACCCATAATTTATCGTTCGAAAAAAAAAGATGCAGTAAAAGTTAGGGAAATATAATTGTTAATATTAACCACTGGAGGACTTACTGGGGCCAGCAGCAGGAGCCTCGGTAGAGGAGCGGTCCTCTCCTGGTTGATGTTGTCCCACCGACTCGGACCCTGTCTTTTTGCCCCTGGGTAGTGCTGATGTTCAAGTAAGATATAATAAAGAAAGACACAAAAATTAAGGAGTGCTGTGAAACAAATAAATCATTTGGAAAAATAAGTAAAAAAACATTTTAGGAAACAACAATTGCAATAAAATTGACGTATCTAATCAGATGGATCGACTACTGGGCTGCTTGCTGGATTCACGGATCGTCTACTTATTTATGAACACTCCAGTGTTCCATAATCATTCTAATTACAAATACTAACGAAGCCTAGTAAGTAACACCTGACCTAGACCACCTATTCCAGACGGGCCAATTGTTCACTAAGTCTGCATTTCCATTTTTTTTAGCCATCAAATGCATAGATGAGATGGAGGACACATGCATAAATTTGTGCATACACCAATTTGTGGGTTGGTTGCATCTGATCTTGTTCTGCTACTGACTGACCCTGCTAAGCCTACCACTCACTAAACAAACTACAAAAGGTTCTACGGAGGACTGGGGTAAGCAGCACTCAGTGACAGAGGAGGCGTCACGCAGACCGTAAAACAATTATTAACTAATACTAACTAAACCTAGTATCCAATATCCATCCACCACTATTTCACAGGAGGACAATGGAAGGACTAGAGTCTCTCTAGCAAAAGCATTACCTAACTTCAGTTCTCTAAAATAAACTCTTACATTAATCAGCCCAAGCTAGCGCAAAGTTGCAAACAAGTAAGAGTAGCACTGAGCACCTGGGTCCTACAATCACAGAAAATTTTGAAACGTAATTTACCAGCAATGCGTTAACAGCAGTAATCTTGTTATTCGTCAAAAATGTAATTTATACACAACAATAAGTTACTCACCAAGCCCAACGACCTCGACACCTAGCAGGTCCAACAGGTCCTGCTCCCGGTCCAGGATGTCAGACCACCGGTGGGCCAGCTGATTATGGGTGCGCCGGACCCCAGAGCACCGGAACACTGCCCGGCGCACCTTTGAACACCAACGGTGACGCTCCTGGATAGCGTACCTGGAGCCGGGCCTGCCGCCTGCTGTCAGGGTCAAGGGGAGGTAGCGCTGGATGAAAAAAACAAGGGCGGCCACCCCCGCCTCACCAAAAAGTTGCCGGGCCTGCACCCCTGCAGGACGCATTCTGCCGCAAGGCAGGTGGCTCTTGGGCACAGGGCCCTTGCCCTTTGATGCGCTAGAGCTAGACGTGCCCTTGGCCATTGTTTTGGGGTGGGTGGGAGGCGGAAGTTAGAAGGGAAAAAAGAAAGTTAGGGGGAAAAAGTAAGAAAGAAGTAATAAAAGTAAAAAAACACAGTAAAAGTAGAAATAAAATGCAAAATATGAACTTAGGGAAAGAGAGAGATAGATGATAACTAAAAAGAGTCAGAAAAAATGTGTAAAAACTAAGGATTCCAAAGATTAAGGGAGGATAGAAAAGTAGGACCAGAACCATAGCATAGAGTGAAAAACAAGATAGCCGTGCCCATTCGCGACCGCGTGGGTAAGTACGCGCGATATTTCTTGCGAACATGCAATAATCGTTGTGAACAAGTAAAATGCGCTCCCGAACACGACATGTGCATCGTGAACACGCTATACGCGATCCGGAACAGGAAATAAGGCATCGCGAGCGGGCGGGACAATTGAAAAACAAGATGGCCACGCCCATTGGCGACCGCATGGGTAAAATCGCGAGATATTATCCCCCGAGCATGCAAACAGCTCCCTGAACACGCACAACACACTCCCGAACAAGAAAAAGGCATCGCAAACGGGTGCCCCAAGCAACTATGCATGCTCGCGAAGCTACGTGTAGCTCACGTAGTGCAAGAACATCTTTGCGTAGCTTCGCGTAGTTCGACTACGCGAACTACGCCCAGGGTTAATGAAAATCCCATCCTGTCTTTTTACACATACTGAAGTGTTCAGGTTTTCTAGCCTACCTTCCAGCTTTCTAGGAAAAACCATATATAATAACACCAGACCTACAACTGTAGAAATGCACCTGTGCACTTGGTCACTCAGTGATGGATGGGTGCTCCTCTTGAGGCATTCCAGAAAGGCTTAACAGCAACTAGAGACTCTGGCAACATAAGCAACCTCAGTCTCTTCTAGCCCTTAGGAAAATCATAATACGGAAATCCTTCTTTAAGTGTTACTGAAGATCTAAGCACAAGCAGAGATTTCCTTAAAAAAATAAGAGGGATTTATATCCTTTATTCTGCATCTTAGTTAGTTTGATCTCAAGGAATAGCAATCCAAAGTCCAACTAATAAGGCTATAACCCCATTGCCGAGTTGGCAAACTGCACTTAGACTCCAAACTCTAAGGATTGGTTGATTTAAAGTATGCTTTGACATTGCAGACTTCTCATATCAATCTGAGTTAAAAGACCCAAAGCACCCAGGGGATTATTTTCACAAAATTTCAAGGCTCTCTCAGGGCCTTGTCTAGGATCTTTCTATTTCTTCATTAGAAAACCCATCATTGAGAGGATCACCTCAGACATGGGCATTCCAAATTAAGTTTATTTCTATTGACTTTATCTGGAGAATTTCAGATGTAATGCCACTGACATTTTCAAATTATTTGTGAGGGGGGCTCTTCTGAGTATCTGGAATACTTAATCATATTCTAATGAGGGCTTCATGTACCTATGCCCTCGTTTACTAAGGACTTACGCTGTCCCTGTATCATGCAAGTCAACGCAAGTCCTTAAGTGATATTTACGTAGCCACGCAAGGGGAGATTTGCGCTGACTTGGTGACTTTGTAAAGAAATGTGTTGCATTCCATTTCGTAGTGGACAGCATTCCATGGATGCAGCAGGGATGTTCCCATGCATCCACCCATGAAATTTGATGCAATCCCAGATGTACTAAAATCGGTAAACCTGGTTTTGCTCCAAAATGGTGAGTCTTCCGAGGATAGCGTAACAAGGAGAATTTTTTTGATTTCTCCTTGATGTTTCTTCTTTCTATGCTTGATACTTTCTGCATCACACATAGAAAGAGGAAATTGTGTTTTAGGATTGTTTTGTTCAGGAAGGCTTTCCTTTCTGCATAATAACAATCTTGTTGGTAACCCAGGTACCTTGCTCCACGGTGCAAGGGTACCTGTGCAGGTGCTAGCCATCACACAGTGTGCCAGAGCATGGAGAGAGCAGAAGTGCAACACATCTTAGTGGATATGGACATTTTCTGCTCTCTCCATGTCACGCAATGCAATGCAGCCAGTTCGCTTGCTGTTGTGGTGCATGAAACTTTAGTAAATCTGGCACTAAATGCATATTGCATCACAGATCAGCTAAAGCCTGTAGGAAGATTTTTCTAAAATAGATCCCTGATCTGTCTCCTAGATCATCTCTCATATCACCTGTGCCCTAAATAGGTAGAAAAGGGAAGAAACCCTCTAGCTCCACAGAAAAGAAAGCTCATCTACATTTTGGAGGCAAAAGTGTAGAGACATCCCTCAAACAGTGCATCCTATTGTGCCAAGAAACACCAGAATTGTGACCCTCTCAATGACCTGTCTAAGCGCGTTACCTCAGTCCTTCTCGACATTCAGTGAATACAGATCAAACACACTTAGATATCCCTGTCATGTCTCTTGCCTTCTGCAAGAAACTAGTTACCATTGTGGCTGCTGAGCACACTTTCCGTACCTTCAGAGGGGCCACCATGGCGTAAGCTTCACTGAAGGCACAGAGATCTCCTAGGGCCGGCGGGGCTCCCAAAACATGGAGGGCAGAAGTCTGAACGGGTTGGTAGAGGTAATAGCCTCTGCCAGCCTGGTGGCGGCAGGCCACTTGCCATAATCAAAATGATGCGCTAAGTCCAAGGCTTCCTGTACTACAGTATTTATTGATGTTTGTATTACCATATTGACTTGCTTCTTCAGAAACATTTTCCCAGGAGCCTCCTCTCACGAAGTAGACTGACAAGATATACATTTACCAAAACTCGCTTGTCTGTTTCTGGCCATTTAGGAAATAACTTCCCCCCATTGTATTGTCAAAAAGTGCTATTCGGAATGGAAATGGTGGGCTGCTGAGATGAGTAATCAAATAGAATTCAATGGGTAAAAAATCCTACATCAGATGCAAAAGCTCTTAGTCTGCACTGCTGGAATCAAAACCTTACCTATAAGTTGCATGGACATCTCTGAAGCAGATGATTTAACCCATAAAGCTTTTTTTTCCGGGTTTTTAACTCTAACTCCATTCAACACCTTGCAGTTCTCTCATACTAAACTGTGCTGTAGATCCCTTTAACTGGGTTTGGTTTAGATGATTTTCTCTGGCACAGTCTTTTTTATTCCATATCTTGAAATGAAGCAACTTCTATTTTTAGCAAATACATAGAACATTTATTGTGACTACCAACTTTTTACAGTCAGCTTGGGAATTGAAAGATCAGCTCTTTGCTGCCTGAAAAGAACATGTCTCAAGATCACCAACCCAGATTTATGCAGGGTCATTATTCATTGAAATGAATTTGCATTTTATGTTGCATTCCCACATCGTCAATAAAATGCTGGCTTGAAGGAGAGCTGCCAACCGTCATCTTTCACTGCCACATATTTAGTGTATAACAAAATGTACTGCAATGCCCTGTGGAATATAAAAACATAAAGCAATGGATAGAGCGAAACAGGGTCTGTAAATATACAAGACTAAACAAGAGTAAATTATTTCATTTATTCTGAACCTGCAAGCCTTACAACAGGTATAAAATGAGTACAGCACGGCCAGTCAAACAAATTACATTATTTAGATATTTGTCTATCAAACAAAATATGAAATACAAGAAATCCAATATCTGACTTCCACAGGACAGAAATATAGATATAACTTTAAAAAATAAAACCACTAAAACGTCCTGAAACTCTTTTGCATTACAAGCAATTAAAAATATACCCACAGCACAAGATATATCAAGAAAGAACACAGAACGTTAGATAGCACATGGTCTGCAATCTGAAGACAAGCTCCACTTACCAGAGGCTGAACTGCAACATTCCAGAGAAACATAGAATTACTGCACCTGATCTGCTAATTAGCCCATCTGAATCTGTGATTCAAAGTAATTAAGCAAAGGCATTAAGGCAAACGCACAAACGCAGGTACAGGTATAAAGGAAAATAAAAAGTTGCAGACTTCTAGGCAGAAATTATGCCTGAACATAAATAGTAACTGTTCATTGGGAGTACCACAAAACACAGGCGCCTAGGAACCAACTGCAGGGGCAGTGGGCAACACTCGAGATTAAAAGGCTGAGAGACACACCAAAAACTGGATCTGTCAACAATGTGTCGTGTTTACGAAATTATAAATAAAATATACATCCTCTAATCCACAAATAAGATGATAAAGAACCGTGGTCCAATTTGCGAAGATCGGGGCCGCAAATCAATTGGTATTTTTTCCACACTGACAGGTTTGCTATCCCGCCTTCATTTTGCGATGTGACGTAGTAATCAGAGGAGTAACATTTAAAATTGCCCGTCCATAACGAGTCATAAAAAAAAAACTTGCCTCATTAATATTTTTGAGAAAGGAGTCCCTGTGCTGCTCCCCGCAAAAGACTGGGAATGATGGGGCGGATGCTTCCAAGGGACCCCAGTACCAGCAATCCCATTCACTGAATGCTAACATTTCCTAAAAGCATGGGGAAGGGTACACAGGGGTCCTACGGACCGCTCTCTAGACCCCAACAAGGGTCATACCAACTAGGAGACGAGCAAGCAGCGTTTATAGTGTCACCCTAGCCTTTCCAAGGTTACCACACTACCAATGCCACTCTGCATCACGCAATATCCAAGATTGAGGACACAAATCAGCTGAACAGACGATGACAGACCCTCCTCTCTTCACAAAATATTGCTGTTCGTGTCTCAGGTATTTTGCCTTCTCCTCTGGTGGCTAATTATAGCCGCAACCAATCAGGAAATTGATGTTATGGAAGGCCCTAGCTCTCTGTGAGAGACCTGGAACTCGTTATTGTCTCACTGTGATGATGTCATGAGCTTACATGCTGGGCCAGCGTGTCTTCCTGCCTAAAATAAGTAGGGGTTCTCTAAATGAGTGACAGTGCTTCATAATATCACTATGGTCTGACATTTGGACCATAGGGAAACTAAAATTTCAAAACAGCATTTTTATCTAGCTAGCAGGTGGTAAAAGTATTAGAGACATTTAAGGGGAGGGGGTTACATATTTTTTTTGTTCTTACTATGATTAATTGTTTCAAATGTTTTGTTTGATAATGTGACTCAAAATCTCAATTTTTGATTGCCATTATATATTCACAGACTCTATCTGTGGAACTGATAGTTTTCACAATGTTCCTTTGAGCATGTTTCCATTTTATGATAAAAAAATGTATTATGTGCTGTAACCCATGCTTACAGGTGAAAAATATATAGCACTTTGCATTTTTCTACCATGAGGTACCAGGCCATAGGCACTTGAAGGACTAAATTAAAGTATCCCCACTTCTTCTTTGGGTTTTTATTTGGTCCAAACTGAGTGGCAAACTTGAATCCTGAAATAATTCCAGATTGCGTGACGTTAGATGCTCACCATACGATCCAGTTGCTGCATTATATTAATTATTGATGGGTCGCCCAGGTCTGTATATGGCTGCATGGAACATCCATTAAGCAAATAAGTCCTGGGACAAAAAATATATCTTAAGAAGCAATGTACACTTAGAGCATCTATTTAGTTAGGTACATCTACCGTGCATGAAGAGAACTTGTTTGCTAGATTTTGGTCAATTTTTGCCCATCTGTTATTATCTTTGTTTCCAGGGTGGGCATACACTGAGGATGTCAATATGTATCCCTGGGATAATTTCTCAGTTCAAACAATGCTACAGTTTCTCTTTATTTATAAGGTATATGGGTATAAAGTATAAGGTATATGACTTGCTATGAAAGCTATATCAATCCCTTTATTCAATGGGAGAATTTTAAAGGATGTAGCTTTTCATATTTGGAGATATTACCTTCTTCATGTGTTTGTTCTGTGGTCACCCACTTTCTATTGGAGGCTGTATAGTTAGGATTTCCCTTCCAAGATTAGATTTTAAGAGTGTTTTGTTCAAATTCATGTATAATTTATTAATTAAATATTTTATATATTCTTGTTATCTGTTTTATGGTTGCTTTCACCCAAAATAAACTTATATTGAATTTTTGCCACGGAGAATGATGTCACCTTAAGGTGGCTGCTCATTAATAGGCTCTGGGACCTAGATATTTACTACAGCTTTCCACAGATGCAAAGCCGTGGTTGCATTCGGTTTTACTCTCCATAGCAAATGGTATTTTGCTCTGGTAAGATGTTCTCAGTACAACATTTTCTTTGTGCTGCTTTGCATTGCTTTGCACCAAGGGGACATTAGATGGGCAGATCAGCGCAAACACCTATGGGTTTTGAAGCAAAACCCAATCTCCTTAAATAGCCAGACCAGGCTAGGGCTACTTGTCAAAAACATAGGTCTCCTTGAAGCATGCTATAATAAGGGGAAATGTTTTCATACCTCTAACAAAACCATTTGATGCATGTGTGCTGAAGTGCACAGAACACACACACATCCAATTCAGAGGATCCTTCTGAGTTTGACTAGGCATAGGAATCTGTTCTGAAGGGTATGCTTGTGGTACAAATCCTATGCTAGCCAGCACACACTCATCTCCACACCAAGGGGCCAGGATGCTGTCATGCAAGGCAGCCTATTTAACTGCCAGCACAGGGGACGACACAAGCAGTAGTCCAATCCTTGCAGCTATGGCTCTCCTCTGTGCTTTCACCCTTGGGCAACGCAGAATAACAAATTTGCTTGCTATGCTGCTTTGCATGAAAAATTCGTAAATGTACCCCTATTTCTTTTGCGTACCTTCCATACTCACTCAGAAACATCCACCATATGTTGACAAAATACATCTGTTTTGGTGTTTCCCTTAAACAATAACTATGGGTGCTAGGACACCATCTTAAGTTGCTGTTTTAGTCATAAAACTGCATTGCTTATAATGACGCCTGCTTAGTTTAAAACCATTAAACACATAGGGGCCGTGGCTTGCGCGCCGCTGCGAGATGGCGGCTTGCGCTTGAGCTCTGAGCTGAGCAACGGCCGATGGAGGTTTTGCTGCCGCTGCGGACGGCCCTGTACACTCTAGCAGTTGGCATCATGTTTACGATGCTGCCGAGTGTGTTTTGAGGAAGTTTCCTGCACTTTGGGGCTGCCGGTGACCACATTCAGGACGTCTGTTGGTAGCGCTCGGTGTTTTCACGAGCGGCCGCCATTTTGTCTCCTCACTGGCGAAGTTGTTTTTTCTCCTCAGCACGACGACGCTACTGCTACGGACTGGTCAGAAAAGATGACAAACAAGAGCTGGTGACGTTTTCTTACACTTTATAAGGCTAATTTGATTTTTTCTTCCCTCCTGCTGCATTACTTCCGTTTGTGAGCTTAATATTTTTTTTTTTTTCCTCAGAATACCGCCAATGCCTTCATATGGGGCTTCTTTGATCTATGTTTCCCTGCTTCTTAGCTGTTTTTGGTTGTCGGAAGGAGTCCTCTTGATATCTGCAGGGCATGATATTTTTGTGAGGTGGTTCCTTTCCCTGACCTTGTAAGCCCGCAATTTTTACCGTCTTGTTCTTTTTGCTGAAGGTGCACTCTCCATTTTGTGCTCTTTTCATTATTACACATTGAGTTTTTTATACATTCTCTGGCATTTCCTTCCTTTAAGCTATCTGAAGGGGTGTATTTTGCTCCTGCTGAGGTGGTGTGTTCTATGGCTGCGAATATGGGCCCGTCACCAAATGCTAAAGACGCAAAGGACTCTAAAGCGTCCCTTAAGAGGTCCAAACAGGTCTCCCCTACACCTGAGTCTGCTCAAAAGGACCCTAACTCCACTCTTGAGACTATCCTGACGCGCCTTAATGAGGTCCATGAAATTGCGCAGTCTACCAAGACTAACACAGACTTACTGCAAGTGGAGGTGTTAGCCATCAGGAATGATTTCAAGGCCCTTTCCCTTCGTGTTTCAAACACAGAAGCACGTATTAGTGGCGCAGAGGATTCCATGCAAAAGCACTCTAGATCTCTTTGCCAGTTAGAGCGCTCAATGGCGGCCTTGCGGAAAGACCTCACTGAGCAAGAATATCGTAACCGTAGATCTAATTTGTGCATTTTTGGTCTTCCGGAAGATGTTGAGAAAGATGCATCTTCTTTGATTGATTTCCTCTATCAATGGATTCCCTCTACGTTACAAATTTCTTTCCAAAGAGATTTTGAGCTGGAGCGTGCACACCGTGTCCCTACCTTTCGCCCTAAGTCTGCTACTCAACCTAGAGCGATAATTTTTAAGCCACTGCGCCATCAGCACACAGAACAAATTCTGGCTCATATGCGGAAGGTTAGAGTTGTCTCTTGGAATGGCCATCGCATTTCAATTTCTCAAGACTTTGCCAGAGACACGGTAATAAGGAGGAAGGGCTTTCTTAATCTCCGGAAGCGTCTATCTGAGATGAATATCCCCTTTTCTTTTGCTGGCCCTTCAAAATTCCGCATTACTTTCAAAGGTCGCTCCAGAATCTTTGATGAACCTGCTGTCTTGGCCTCGTTTTTGGATAATCAGATGGAGCTACAGATGGATCTTCAATTGGAGGCCTCGCATGTTCCTGGTTCTTCTGACACCTGATGCGGTTATACATACTGCAATGTGTTTTCTTCTTTGTCAGATCTATTAAGTTTAGATGCTTTTGGATCTGCGTGGTGGTCTTAGTGTCCATTGGTTTTGGTGTGTTTTTGTCGTCTTCTGGTGCTCCCTTCCTATAGTTATGGTGTAGTGGTCTTTATTGTCGTTAGATTTACTGTATGAATCTTTTTGTATTTCATGGTTGCGTCTCTTGTTGGTTTGATTTCATTCCTCCTCGCGTGTCATCCTTATTACTCTTTTCCTTCCCAGTTTGTCTTTTGACATATTAGGTCCTGGTCCGTTTCTTATCCCGGTGTATGACTTCTTTCTTTTCGTCAACTTTTGATGTGAGACTTTGTTTTCTCTCTCTCTTTGTTTTTGGTCTTTCTGCCTGATGGTCGTCTTTTGTTGTTTCGTATTTATGGAAGTATACCATTGTTTTTTTTAATGTATTGTTGTATAGTTTGAGTACATATTTGAGTCATAGATGCTTATTAGATGTCTATGTACTGCTGAAATTAGAGTTAATATGTTTCTTCTAATTAGTTAGTGGTTATATCCATTTCACTGCTATATCATTGATTGATTTGTTTATTTCGTATTATTAATTATCTTTTTCGACTAGGTCGGATTTCTATAGTTGTTTTGTAATTGATAGTCTTATGGCTCTTTACTTACATGTTCAAATAATTATGATATCCTCACCTCTTTTAGTTAAATTGAGTGTATCCGGTTCTACATATTTGTGGTTAGCCATATATAAGATTTCTATAGGTTTTATATATTTATATATAGTATTAATTTTTCTTATTTTTCTGCCATAGGGCTTCATTGATTGTTATATTGAGCTGTTACTACATGCTGTTCTTTCTACTATGTTTCATTTATTTTAATTTTTTCCCACAATGTACCATATAGTATGCTTTGGAATGTATTTTCTTTTCTCTTTATTCTTTTTCTGTTGCTCTTCATGATGTTTTTCGGTCTCGTTATACCTAATAGTAATATTAGCTTTTAGCTCATTTTTCATCAGCTCTTATTGATTGCATTTGTCTTTTCTCTTCTTTCTGCCTTTCCTGATTGTTATGATCTATTTTAACTGTTACCTATTTATCAATTTGTTTAAACGTGTTGCCTTTATAGACTTTCAAGTTGTTCTGTTTCCAGAATGCTATAATTAATTCCAGTTCATATCTTCTAGACAGTTCTTCTTTTTAAATACGTATAATCAACTATGTACTGTTTCGGGGCTATTTATGCTGATGTTTTATATTCCTCTGGTTGGTCCCCTTGCTCATTCTCCCATGCTCCCCCTTGTATGAATTTGGTCTTTTTCAGACCTGCCTTATGGGCCCTTCTCTCTCTCTTTCTGTTTATTTTCTTGCTTTCTTTTTCCTTTTCTCTCTTCCTTTCTCTTTGGATTTCCTCTTTGGATTCTCCCTGTTTCGTGTTGGTTCCTAGTGCCTGGTGGTGTGGTCTCTTGGATGTTGGAGTTCATATATCATATATGAAATATCTTTTTCTCCTGTTAATGGCTCTATGTCTGGATTGAATATACTCTCCCTTAATGTTAAAGGGTTAAATCACCCAGTTAAAAGGTCTAAGATTTTAGACTACTGCAAATCTCTTTCTTCGGATCTAGTCCTTTTTCAAGAGACAAAGGTCTCTGCCAAGGAGGCGTTATTTCTGAAGAAAGAATAGGTCTCTGATGTTGCTTGTTCAGATGCCTGTGGTAAAAGAAATGGGGTAATTATTTTAGTTTCTAAAAATTCTGGATTGTCTATCGTCTCCTCTGAACAGGATGCAGAGGGTCGGTGGCTACTGTCTAAGGTGTCCGATGGTAATGCCGATCTCTTTGTCATGAATATCTATGCCCCTAACAAGGATGACCCGTCTTTTTGGAAAGCAATTACTAAAAAGCTAAATGACACACCTCATTCTGGCAATCTTATTGTAGGTGGAGATTTTAATCTACCAATGGATCCTATCTTGGATAGAAACTCTGCCTTTAACTTTCGTCCCCCTCAAGCGCATAAACAACTGATTAATATGTGTTCCCTGATCCATCTTCAGGATGTCTGGCATCTTCATAATCCCACTGGCAGTGACTTCTTTTTTTCTTCCCCTCATTCGTCCTTTTCACGCATTGATTATCTTTTGGTTCATTCCTCTCTTGTTCACTCTTCTTCTTCTCCACTTATTCATCCCATTTTGGTTTCAGACCATGCCGCGGTGACTTTCACACTTATGTCTTTTGCTCCTAGGGCAAGATCTCGTTCGTGGAGATTAAACACGGAGGTTTTACATGATGATTCCCAGGTTCGAGAGTTCTTCAAGGATATTGAGACGTTTTTTCTTGAGAATGTTGGTTCAGTCAGCTCCCCTGTTGTTCTCTGGGACTCTTTTAAATGTACTTTCCGTGGGCAGGTCATTCAGTGTATGTCAAGGAGAAACGCAGCCATTAAAAAGGAGCTCACGGATTTAGCAGATGAGATTAAACGTCAGGAATCCCTTTTTCGTCATTCTCAGGATAAGTCCTGCCTCCAATCTATTAAGAATTTAAAATATACGTACAATACCATAGTCACTAAGAGAGCTCATATTGGTCTTCAGGCTCAGAAATCGAAGAAGTTGCTGTTAAAAAATCGTGCGGGCAAGATTCTTGCAGCTACATTAAAGTTACAGGAATCTTCTTGTAAATCTTCCCAAATCTCTTCTATTACTGACCAGCTTGGTAAGAAAAAATTTCAAACTGAGGAAATTCTCGAGGTCTTTCGCGATTTCTATAATAAGCTATATACCCCTCCTACTCAAGCTTCTTTTGAACAATGCCAGGAGTTCTTGAAGTCAGTTCCTTTGAAAGTTGTATCGGAGGAAGATAATAACTCATTGAATGGTCCGATTACCTCTGATGAAATCATTTCTGCGATTAAGGCTACTCGTTCCGGTAAGGCTCCTGGTCCTGATGGATATCCTATTTTGTTTTATAAAACCTTTAGTTCCGTGATTGTTCCGAAACTTCAATCCGTCTTTAATGCTTTTATTAAAGATGGTTCTGTGTCTTGTTCCGCTGCTGATGCTACTATTGTAGTAATCCCCAAAGAAGGGAAAGATCATTCAGACCCCAAGAATTTTCGTCCTATTTCCCTTCTTAACATGGAAGCTAAGATTTTTGCTAAAATTTTGGCTAAACGTTTAGAGTCCTTTATTCCTCAATTGGTTCACCCTTCCCAAAAAGGTTTTGTAAAGGGGCGTCTTGCACGTGATAATATCCGTACTTTTTGTCATATTCTCGGTTCCGCCAAACGATCTAACCTTCCGGCGGCGGCCTTGGCCCTTGATGCTGAAAAGGCCTTTGATAAGGTCTCTTGGCCTTTTTTACGTGCTGTTTTATGTGCTCATAACCTTGGTGGGTCTTTTATTCGTATGGTTATGTCTCTTTACTCCCGTCCTAGAGCTAACATAAGAGTGAATGGAGCTATGTCGTCCTTTTTTAACCTTCGCCAGGGTACTAGACAAGGGTGTCCTCTGTCTCCTCTTTTATTTTTGTTGTCCATTGATCCTCTTCTCAGAATGATTGACGTACATCCAGACATTAAGGGGTTCTCTTTTGGTTCTCATCAGATAAAAACAGCTGCTTATGCTGATGATGTTCTCATTTTCTCGGATGATATTGCACTGGCCATCCCTGCTATTTCTGATACGATTTCTATTTTCTCAAAGGTTTCAGGATATACCCTGAACAAGGATAAGACAGAGATGTTTCCCCTAAATGCTTACTGTTTCTCTTCTCACATGGGTTCGGCGGGCTTTAAATGGCAATCTAAGCAACTAAAATATCTGGGTATTTATTTTTGCTCCACCCTTTATGCTACGGTTACTTATAACGAATCTCAAACTATTCTTAAGGTGCGAAGTCTTTTAGAAAACTGGTCTCCGAAGCATATTTCTTGGTGGGGCCGACTCCAAACACTTAAAATGATGACAACACCCATTGTTAATTTTATTTCGTCTATGCTTCCGGTAAAGCTCTCAGATGCCTTTTTTCACGATCTGGATCTATTGACTTCCAAATTTTTATGGAATAACAAAAGGGCTAGAATTTCCTATAAATTCTTGTGGAAATCCTATGATATGGGAGGTTGTAATCTTCCTGATTGGGGGAAATATCAATCTGCTTTTTTGGCTTCTCAGGGTGCGCTCTGGTTTTCCTCTCCTTCTAATCATGTTCCAGCTTGGTTGCTAATAGAACAGGAATTGGCCTCCCCTCTTCCGACTGTCTCTTTTTTAACCTCGAATACCCTTTCTATTCCATTCTCTAGATCTATTATTTTAGACACTATTGCTGCGGTTCGCAAGGTGGATAAGAGAGTGGCGATTCCACTGCATAAAACTAGATGGTCATCTATTTGGCGGAATTCCAAAATTAAAATTAATATTGATCCAGACTTGATGTCTTACTGGGCTGGGAAAGGTATCTCACTTGTTAAACATCTTTATGATTCCAACAATGAGCCTCTCCCTTTCTCGACCCTGGCTCAACAATTTTCTTTATCCAATCTAGACTTTTATACCTTTCTTAAGATAAAGGTAGCACTTGCTAAAGTACGCCTTCATCCATCCTCCTCTATGATTACGCTTTTTCAACTATGGATTAGGTCTGGTCATGTAGCATCTAGGATTTATACATTTTTGTCGTCTTCTACACTTCCTTCCCAGACTGTCGCACAGCGAAAATGGCTACATCATTTCGATCATAGTGTTACCGATCATATCTCTTCAGACATATGGCAAGATATTGGTAAACTTTCTCTTCGTAACAAAATCGCCCCCTCATTAATGCAATCTAAGTTTTTCTCTATTAATCTTCTTCACTGGACTCCCACTCGTTTATTTTCGTTAAATCTCAAAGAAGACAATCGGTGTTGGAGCTGTGATCTTGCACCAGGCGACTTTCAGCATATGTTTTTTGATTGTTCTCTTCTCCAACCCTTTTGGGGTTTAATTCACAAACACCTCATGATTATCTTTAATATCAAGTTTCAACTCTCTTTCCCATTAATTCTTTTAGGCCCGTTGGCAGCCTCGGTCCCTTTGCCTTTGGATTTCATGGAGTTACAACTGTTGGATCTTTTACTAACTATTGCAGTCAAAGTAATTCTCATGGAGTGGAAATCTTTCTCTTCAGTCTCTTACCATACTTGGTGGGCTTGGGTTTCCTTCCTACGAAGTGCTCACACTTCAGTTGACCACGCTCATCTCTCTCCTTCTATTTCTAATGGCGTGTGGAAGGCTCTAGATACGTACATGGAAATGGCCTCAGAGGGGTTGGTGGAACAATATCCTTTTGATTTGTCTGGTTAATGGTGTCTTGGGTGCTGGGTGAATCCTTTGGAAATCCTTTTCTCTCCTTTCACTTCGTCTTGTCTTTCTTCAGCTTTACCCTATTTTTTCCATCTTTGCTTTCTTCTTTTCTTTCCTTTCATCCCTAAATTAATATCTGATTGTGATACTTTTGATAATTACGTCTTCCGGTT
This sequence comes from Triturus cristatus, assembly GCF_964204655.1. Taxonomy (NCBI): domain Eukaryota; kingdom Metazoa; phylum Chordata; class Amphibia; order Caudata; family Salamandridae; genus Triturus; species Triturus cristatus. The sequence goes on from NC_140588.1 coordinate 385,691,949, forward strand.
ATCAATTGCTGTTTCTCTAATTAACTTATTTTTCTGATATTTACAGATTATACCATATGTGTGTTCTAGCTGATATCATTGTATCACTTTTGCTTATAGTTTATGTTTCTTCTGCTCCTTTAAAATAATAAATTCTTTTGAAATCAAAAAACAAAACAAAAAAACATTAAACACATAGGGGCAGATTTACAAGCCCCTTGCGCCACTTTTGCGTCACTTTTAACATGGGGAAAGTGACGCAAAAGTGGCGCAAGGGGCTTGTAAATCTGCCCCATATTATTTAACCTTTCCATGTCGATCTATAGGTGGGAACTGTATTCAACTTCTGTTTGAAAACATATAATACATTATTTAATCTGCCCTCAACAAGCAAGGCTTCAAGTGGGGTTGTTTAGAAGAATAAGGTTGAGTCAATTATTCCAGCATAACTGGCGCCAGCTTTCAAACGTGATCATAGGAAGCACCTGCCAAGGAGACTGGGCCAGATGATGAAAGAGGCAGATCCATGACCAACACTTTGTTGTCATTCCCCTAACGCTGCTGAGTGGCTGGTATTGGATGTTGAGTCCACTGTTGATACTTGAACCTTTCCTTAAAGGAACACAAAAATCAGCAGAATAAAACATATCTGAACTGAATGTATTATAAATGAGAATTAATTTAACTTGCAAAGTACATAAGGATTAATTTGGATTTCTGGATCGATTGTTTATTTCGAAAGGAGGAAAATGGAAAACACATTTTTATTGGAAACCCGATAAATAATCTCCTGCATTTTGAACATTTCCACTCCCTTACTCTTAGGAATTAATTGCCTTACAGCCAGATGATTCGAGTTAAAATATTTTTTCAGAAGTTGATTTTTTAAAGGAAGTAACTGAAAAACTGGAGCAACAATTCAGAGAGAGGATGTAAGTCAGAAACAGTGATTACATGCGATTTGAAAGTGGACATTTCTTTCATAGATCAGCCCCTCATCATATGGATGTAAAAAGAGAACGACAGTTAGATATCTGCGTCTAAGTGCCAAAAGAAACAACTAATAAAGAAAACTGGGAACTCTTGGGACAAGATGATAAAATATATGTATGTACAGAAACTCTCCATTAAGTCTCCCATTGGTACAAATACTCATGTCCTCATAGCATGATTGGAATACTGTACTAACTGCTGGTGAATATTTGTGAAGTGAAGGCACAAAATCACTGCGGTCCAAATAAAGGTGATAGTTTCACTCACATGGTGGTCCGTGTCAGTCAGTGTGAGACCTCCTAGTAAAAAGTAAATGAGTGATACGTTAAGACTGGAAATGGACCGTTGGAGTCTGAGGAAGATGCGCAGTGAGCTGAAATGCGTTGAGCAGAATAAATCATTAGGAAATCAATTAGATGTTTTCATGATTGACACATGAAGAATGCATAAAGATAAATACAGGAGAATTCTATTTAACTTACAATTCTTTATTTAAAATGTGCAGCTGGGATAATTTCTACAGAAAGTTGCTCAAACATTCTGTCTAAATGTTACTGATGGTTTAATAAAGTGGATTGAGGATTTGTTGACAAGCAAGCTTTACTGATCATAATAAACCTAAAATGTCAGAAAGCAATAACAGAGTACTCTGGTTCCCTCCCATGCGAGTGATGCATTCTTCTATCTCTCACATCCTAGATCGGTGACCACATACAAAGAAAATATGAGGGCCAGTAGTAAAAACAAGAAAGATGAATGAGATAAGAAAGAAAACACAGACATGGGATGCCACCATCCTGACTCCCCACATTTGTTAGGCACTGACGTCTGAAAATCAAAGTGGGTACCCAAAGGCAATAGAAGATAGGTTAGTAACCTGCCAGGAACATCATGCAGCTATCTAAAACAGTGAAAAGGAGACATGTTAAATGTATCTCTGTATAACCAACTCTCTGTGGTATGATATAAAAATTACTATTCCTGAAACTGAAGCATAGCAAGAGTTGAGTATATTTATGTAAGTGCATCAACACATACTGGTAAAATAACTACCTCAGACTTTGTAACTTTGCTCTTTCTGATGAAGATATGTTTAGTTTCTGCTTGACCCTTTGCCAATGGAAAAATAGGAAGAGACATTAATATTCTGTAGTGTAATGCAGTGTTACTGGAAGCACCTGGTGGGCTAGTTGGCCCCCAGGGTCCCTCAGGATTGAAAGGGAATTATTTCCCCAACTTAAAACGCGCCACAGGGCGTATTTGCACACGTCACCTCAGGTCCCGTCCCCTCCCTTCACCACTGTGTAAACGCGCCCTGTGGCCGTTCTAAGTTGAGAGATTAAGTCCCCTTGAATCCTAAGGGTCCCTAGGGTCAAACTAGCCCACCAGGTACCTCCAGTAAGCACCACAGAGCTGCGTTGCATAGAGGTGTAAAAAGGGGCGTGGCCTCAGAACACCTGTCCGCAACGCAGCTCCCTGGCGCATACTGGAGATACCTGTTGGGCTAGTTGGCCCTCAGGGACCCTCAGTATTGAAGGGGAATTAATTCCACATCTTACAACTGGCCAGGGGGCGCATTTGCAGAGTGCTGCAAGGAGGGGGCGTGGCCTTCGGCGCGATGCCGGTCTTTTATTTATTTTATTTTTTTAAGAAGGAGGGCTGTGTGACCCCCCTTCTTTTTCTAATTTATTGGCCCTGGGGACCCCATCCCCTAGGGCCTGCACCCTAATTTTATTTGTTGAAAAAAATAAATTTGGAAGGGGGCCGCGTGGCCCCCTCCCAAGGCCTTAATCGGCTTCGGGGACCCCAACCCCGGGTCATGGCCTTTTTTTTTTTTATTCTTTAGGATGGGGGCTGCGTTGCCCCCCTCCTCAGGCCACTTATGGCCCAGGAGACCCCATCCCCCAGAGCCGGCCTTTGTTTTTTATTATTTAAAAAAAATATATATTTATAGAAACACCTAGGACATGCTGAACAAACCGTATGTACCTATCACCATGACGATTTGCGTGATATTCATTAAAAGGCGACTATGCATACAATGAATCCTCGTGGAATGTATTTACACCGCTAGTGAAGCTCTGATGTGTCTGACGCCCTACCGTGCCTAATCGCGGTGCCCCCGCCGGAGGGTACTATCCAAGTAGACACCCTTGTCGTTTATTTATACAAGCATGGGTAGCTATTGACGGGCACATTTAATACACACGCACACCAAGCCATTCAAAGGGAATTCGACAAAAATTCGACCAAACTATGCAAGCAACCCCCCTTACGGTTAATAAAACACACATCCACCGCCGGATGTGTAATATTTTTTATTTTGCTCTCTGGAAAGGAGACAAACCTCACTTGAGGTGCTCCTGGCTGAGCCCAATGCTGTGTTACACCCACCAGTGCCCGCCGAGTGCCACACACCTCTGTGTTGTATTCCACCAGCTAGTGCGTATGCTATGACACTCTCTAGCCCATGTGCACTGTAACACCATCCCGTGAATATGTCATGCCACACTTGCCTTCGCACGGGTTATATTGCCCCATCTAACGTGCCTTCCTCGATGCCTATGTTATAACGCACAGCGCTATGCCCTACATATTACAATCTGGGATCCATATCTTTGTCACAGTGCATATGCAACGTTACACTCCCCAGCACATATTTTATATTACAACTTTAGAGACTAGTTAGGTTACTCAACACTGCCCTGTGCATATTACACTCCAAGGTGCATATCGCATAGCACGCACTAGTGCCTGTGCTATCTCGCGCTCTCCAATGAATCTGTCATTGCGCACAATGTATTGCATATTATATTTCACTCCCCGGTTCATCTTATATCACACTTTTTGGTGCATAGTTTATACCATATACTATATCTAGTTTTCATGTTCTATCGTGCTCTCCGGACTATGTTCTATATAACACTGCGTCCACCTACCCTTTTCACGGGCATTACATTTTGCTATGGGGGGTGGAGGGTCAGGGGGTGTTTCTGCCAAGTGAGCCCGGAGTCACAGTCACAAACGTCCTCTTCTTCCTGAATAAAAGTGAGATTATGCTGCATACTTGTTCATATTTTAAGTAGTTCGCACAGACACACATTTTAAAAACAATAAAGTTCCTAATACCCACCTTCTCTGAACAGTTAGTTTGCTGCCCCACCCACTTCCTCCCTATCATCTGTTGTCTGAATCCATGGACTAGCCTCCTCCCTCCTGCCATGCATGGTCTGATGTGCTGCCACTGCCCTCCATTTAGCATGATGTACCAGTCCACTCCTCCTGCCCTCCATTGCCCAATACTATGGCCAATCATTGACCTCCTGCTTAGCCTCTGTGCTTAGCTTGCTGCCCCTATTCTCCTTCCCCCTACTCTCTGATGTCTTTGTGCATGCCCCTGCTCCATCCTTTTTGCCCACCATGTTCCATGGGCCTGCCACTCCTATCTACTCTGAGTGTTCTGTTGAGCTGCCACTCCCCTCCCACCTGCCTAGCATTGTCAGATGACTGTAACCTGTCCCTGCCACCTTCACCCTGCCTGTCCACATGCCATGCCCCTATCCCCTTCCTCCTGTCCTCCATGGTCCATTTTACTTCCACACCCTTCTGCCCTCCCTGGTCTGTTGTGCTGCAACTGCTCCTCCTGCCTGCCACGCACGGTCTGTTGTGAGGCCCCTTCACCTGAACTCTCTTGTCTGTGCCCAGGTCCTGACCCTCCCTTCTATCCTCCATGGTCCTTTGTGCATGCCCCTGCACACTCCTTCTTGCCCATCATAGCCATTGTGCTGCCACTAACCCTCCCGCTTGCCATGCATGGTCTTCTGTGCTGCCATGGCCCCTCCCACCTTCCCTGTGTGGTCAGCTAGCTGCCCCTGACCCCCTCCCACCTTCCCTCCATGGTCTCTGTGTATGCCATCATAGTCTCACTGTTGCTCTCCATGGTGTGTCTTGTTTCTAGTGCCCATCCTGCCTGACCTCCATGGTCATCTTGCTGCTGCTGCCCTGCCCCCTTGCCCCCAGCCCTCTGTTTCCATGTGCAGACCCCTATTCCCTCCATCCTGGCTTGTCTGTTCCATTGTAATGCCCCTGATCCGTCTCTCCTGCCCTTTATGGTCTGTTATGCTGCAGCTTTCTCTCCTGTCTGTCCATTATGGTCAGCTAGCTACCATTTCCTCTTTCCCCTCTGTTCTCTGTTGTCCATGTGCATGGTCCTGTCCCCTCCCTTTTGCTTTCTATGGATTGTTGTGCTGCACTCCCTTCCTGCATGCCCTGTGTGGTGTATTGTGCTGCTGCAAACCCTGATGCCTGCCCTGTAGGGTCAGTTTGGTGCACCTCTCCATGTCCCTCTTGTCCTCTGTTATCTGAGTCCATGTCCCTACCCCAATTCCTCCTGCCTACCATGATCCAATGTACAATTGAACTTGGTAAGAGGGAGATTTTGAAAAAAAACTGGGGTATTGATTTTCCCCTTTGAGTTACATTGAAAAAGAGGAGATTGTAGACAGGAGACAGATCAAATATTGCCCATTTGAGCTTAAAAACATTAGACGTTTCCTGGCTGAAACGGGTCTGTTGGCATGTATGGTTGTACTACCACTGCCTCTTCCTTCTGCCCACAATGGTCTATTATATTGCCACAGCCTCTCTTGCCAGTCTGTATTGTTGGTTTGTTGCCCCTGCCCCCCTCTCCACTGCCCTCCATAGTCTGTTGTGCTGCCACTGCCCTTCCTGCCTGCCCAGTGTGGTCAAATTGTTGCCTCTGCACTATCCTACCTTCCTTCAATTTTCAAAGTCCATGCCCCTGGCCTCTGCCTCTCAACAGTATCCCAATGAACAACTAGATTGCTAACAATTTATATTTATTACAAAAGTGTGGAACGTCTGACGTCATCTTGATGGAATCAAAACTGTAATACCTAGAGCATTTCCTTTAGAAATTACATATATGAGAGGGTCTTATTTGCATCAAAATTATGGTTAGTGCTCTAAAAAACAAAAATGAGGACATATTTTCTGAGTTTTCAAATAGCGACAAAGAACTTTTAAATTAATTGTAATCTTTATGTTTTTTTATCCAGTTGACCACTTGATTAAATGTTGCACTTAGGGGAGAGGATGTGGTGTTAGTTCTAGAGCTGCAGACTTTGCAACTGGGGAACCAGGTTGGAGTTTCTGCTTCAGCTCAACATTCTGTGATTCTGGTCAAATCACTTAGTCTCCCCATGTCTACAACCAAAATGAATTTGATCTTGTGTGATGTAACCAATGTTCATGTAAAGCACTCCAATACCTGACAAGTCTGCACTATATAAAACTGCAAATTCACAAAAAATAAGTGTTTTGCACACTTCTGTCATTGGGCTACATGTTGGCTACATCTGGGTGATATTTGTGCTGCATTTGTTTTTTTTTGTCTCTGGTGGCCATCTTGGGAGATTTATTTGTTATGAAGTTTCCTAATTTCCTCATTTACTGCAGTCTCCTCAGGAGGAAATACTTTCAGTTTTTTACTTTGGTTCCATCAAGAAGGCATTCAGATGTGTCACACATTTGCCAAAAATTCTGAATGTTAGCACTCTAGTTGCTCATTAGATCACTGTAGTAAAGCTACTGCTCACCAGGGAAGTCTGCTGCTGGTATTCAAAGTGCATGTTTCAGTCTGCATGTCAGAATTTTTGTATGAAATAGAAGAGGATTTGAGAAGTCAAAATGTGCCCTAATTTTTCTTTCTGCAGCACTAATCATAATTTCTATGGCAAAATGAACCCCCTCATTTTGTTCCTTTGTAAATTAAATGTTTTAAGTGTTACCACTTTATTCCAATCAAGATGGCTTCAGGTGTGCCATACTTTTGTCATAAGTAAGACTGTTAGCGCTCTAGTTGTTCGTTAGAACACTCTGGGACATTCTGTCATTGGGCTATACTCGGGCTACATCTGGGTGATATTTGTGCTACATTTGGGCTCTTTTGTCTCTGGTGGCCATTTTGGGAGACTTATTTGTTATGAAGTTTCCTAATTTCCTCATTTACTACAGTCTCCTCAGTAGGAAAAACTTTCAGTTTTTTACTTTGATTCCATCAAGAAGGCATTCAGATGTGTCACACATTTGCCATAAATTCAGAATGTTAGCACTCTAGTTGCTTATTAGATCACTGTAGTAAAACTACTGCTCACCAGGGAAGTCTGCTGCTGGTATTGAAAGTGCATGTTTCAGTCTGCATGTCTGAATCTTTTAATGAAATAGAAGAGGATTTGAGAAGTCACTCAAAATGTGCCCTAATTTTTCATTCTGCAGCACTAATCATACTTTCTATGGCAAAATGAACCCCCTCATTTTGTTCCTTTTTAAATTAAATATTTTAAGAGTTACCACTTTATTCCAATCAAGATGGCTTCAGGTGTGCAATACGTTTGTCATAAGTAGGACTGTTAGCGCTCTAGTTGTTCTTTAGAACACTCTGGGAAGCTGCAGTAGAACACAAAGAAATCAACTGACAGTCTCTGCCCTTGTTGGATGTACATATTTTACTGAGAATGTCAGACTTCATTCTCACATGACTGAGAAAGATAATGTGAATTTACAGAAAATATGCTCTCAGTTTAGCTTATAGATCACCTTCCAAACCTCTGTGGGAAAAGCATGAGAAAATAGTTTTCTCTCAAACATGATTCATGATATCACAGCAGAAGGCTTTTTCACATGGTAAAATTACCTTAGAACACACCACAATTCCTAAAATGAGTATGGTACCATCAACAAATGATTTATAATGTAACTAAAGTCTTAAAACCTTCTATTAACTGCAATGCTTTTTAATGAGGTGCTATCATGTATATTGGTCCCAAGATGGCTGCCAACACTTCTTGGATGAAGTACTGACAGCCAATCAGATCTCACGATGAGATGTGTGGTTAGGCTCCGCCCAGATATATCTATCTTTTTAACTCTAATTTTCTCAGGAACTACTGAACGGATTTACACCATTTCAGCAAAAGGCACGAGTCTGAACGGAGGACTACCTCTGTGCCAAATTTGGTGTAATTCCGTTCAGCAGTTCGGGCTGTAGCTGCGTCAACAGGTCCTATGGGAAAATGCATGGGGAAAACGCGTTTTGGGACCCCCCTTTTTTCTCGGCCCCTGCTTGACGAATCACCGTGAAATTTTCAGGATAGGAGCTTACCGGAGCTGGCCAAAAGTTTGGATAATTTCGCGAAGATTCGTCAATCGGTGGCAATGTTATTCCAAATAGAATGTTGCGGATTTCCTATGGAAAATAGGTCCTAACTATAACTACAAGTAGGTAATAAAAAAATAAAAAATAAAAATATATATATATATATATATATATATATATATATATATATAAATTCACTTAAAAAACCATAGGTTTCACACATGTTATAGTTAGCTGGACATTTCACTCGTAAAAAACCATTGAAATTCCCCCGTTATAGTTAGTTCAGATAACTATAACTCGCGCGACCGCAATCCACTGCTGATGACGTCACATATTACATCACTCATGACATGGTCAGTTGCATCACTCATGACATCACTGATGACATCATCCTTGTGATAGAGTGGCGGCCGTACGAGTTATAGTTATCTGAACTAACTATAACGGGGGAATTTCAATGGTTTTTTATGAGTGAAATGTCCAGTTAGCTATAACATGTGTGAAACCTATGGTTTTTTAAGTGAATTTGCAAGGTTTTTTAAATGCTAATTCCTAACTATAACTTGTGTGAAACCTATGGTTTTTTAAGTAAATTTGTACGGCTTTTTAAATGCTAAGTTATGTATGTTTTATTATATTTTTTATATATTTTTTTTTTTAAGGTTTTTCATCGTGCGCGCACGGTGCGTGCACGGTGCGCGCACCCCGCGATTTTTTGAAAAAAAAGAATAAAATGTTTTTTTCACCCTTCGGGGTCCTTCAGGGACCCCCTGACAAAGTCTAGGGGGTCAGGAACTCTCTACCCTGCCCCCTTTTCACATTCGCCACCTTCCTTTTTCACTCTCGCACTGAAAACAAACAAAATGGCGGCCGACACTTCCTGATTCGAACGTTGACTGACATGAAACCACAAATCAGAATTACGCTCGCGCACGTTGGGGTGCTCGGACGGTGCGCGCACGGTGCGCGGCTATAGATATGTATGTGCTTTTAACTGCAATTTTCTCAGGATCTACTGAACAGATTGACTCCATATATGCAAAAGGCACATCCCTGAGCTGAGGACTACCTCTTTGCCAAATTTCAAGTAATTCTGTTCAGCCGTTCGGGCTGGACCTTGGACTAAAGGTCCCTATGGAAAATTGCATGGGGAAAACGCTTTTTGGGACCCCCCTTTTTTCTCAGCCCCTGCTTGACGAATCCCCCCGAGACTTTCAGGGTAGGAGCGGAGCGGAGCGCCCCACCAATTTTGAAAATTTCGCGAGGATTCGTCAACCGGCGCCAAAGTTATTCCAAATAGAATGTTGCGGATTTCCTATGGAAACACGGTCCTAACTATAACTATCTACTGGCGACCGCCAGTAGAGAATATATATATATATATATGTGTGTGTGTGTGTGTGTATGTGTATATACATATATATATATTTGATCATTCCTTATAGGTTTATTTTTATGTGACATTTTTATGTGAAACAGCAGACTGTGGTGATGTGATGAACTATGATGAAGTTGAAGCCGATACACGGCGTAATAATTGTTAGTTCAGCATATTATCGAGAAAGCCGATATACGGCGTTGAATTGGGGAATATGTAAAATGTTTAATCATACGCTGTCTAAAATCAACAGTCTGTTGCCATGACACTAATAATGAGTAAGTGGTTGCCAATTTATGGTGCTATAATGCAATATGGACACCGATAATGCCGATACACGGCGATATAGTTTTATGGGTCTCCTTCATAATAAGGAAGCTAATATGAGTAAAAACTTTTTGGAAGATGTAAGTAGTTTATTAGAAATCATTGCGAATTTGCATTTGAGCGTTTCAAAACTACACTCCAATATGGCGCCATATTTTGTAAGGAGATTGTCCTTTGTTAATTTCCATGCCTTACTTTGACATGTGATTCACGTAATGCACTTTTAAATATGCCGCTTTTTGGCGCGTTCAATGAGAACATTCGACTAAGGCATAGCCGAAACGCGTCATTTTTTTCATGCTTGCAACGCAATAAAGGATTTAAAACACTGCAGGAGTTTCCCGTAGAGTGCTTTCCGAGTCTTGAAGAGATTGGGAGTGAGCGCGTACATGTAAACGCGGATACACCTTCGCGTTAAAAGCACCCGTCCAGAAAGTGCGCTGTCTCAAGGTGCAGTTGGAGCAGTGATAGTAACTTTCAGCAGCACCGCTAAGAAGAGAAAATTATCCGCTCAAAAGCAAGAACGGTATCGGAGGGTCGGAGGACGTCCGTGACGTATCAACTACGACCGGTAAGTGAGACATCAACATTTTTGCTCGCTGATTTCTGAAACCTATATAGTAGGACGAGGGACCCTGCATTTAACCTGTAAGGATCATTTCTGCACATGCAAGTATATTTAATGTATCGGAACGCCGCGAAGCGGCTCAGGATATGTTCAAAAAGAGCACGGCAACTGACATAACGCAACGAGGTAATAAATCATCTCCCATAACCACAAATCTTACGACAAAGTTTACCGCATTGGAAAGATTATACGAACGGGAACAACGGAAGTGGTGGGAAGCTACCTCTTTGCAAAGCTACATTGATGTGGACCGTATTGCAAGAGGTCTACACATTTACACCATCCCGGCTTACGAAAATCAAGATCCTAACCTTTTGGATGAATGGGCAGCGCACACTTCTGAGTCAAGCAAGGGTATGCTGATTATACTAGTTAAATTTGCCTGGAGCGACAGGGATAAAGCCTTGCTTGAGATAGAGAAAATGGAGAGTGAAATTGAGAAAGAGGAGGACAAAAAGAGAATTGAAGAATTAAAGGAACAAATGAAAAAAAGACTTGTGAAATATGAGGCCAAAATTAAACTGAGGAAGCAAGAAAAATTTGAACGCGATGAGCGCGACTATGCCTTGGGCAGAGTTTTAACGTTTGCCAAGAGGTTCGAGGGCCCACGCAAAGAATTAAAGGCAAGGCAGAATGAGCCCGGTACAATCCGAATTGAAACCTCTGAATCGGATCTCATCGGTGGGGAGTCCTCAGACTATACAGCAGGCCAGTTAAGACCTACTTATACTCCTTTTCAGGAGGAATTCCACATAATGAGGTAAACGTGGCTGAGAGGCGGAAAAAGCAGACCGCCCGAGGGGGAAAAAGAAAAAGGCGAACAAGGCGGGGCAGTTGGAAATGAAGGGTCAAACGCCCCCACCAGAACTTTACGCAACAGAAAAGGAAAAAAATGGAATTAGACAATCTTACCATAATTAATTTAACACCCAAGATTCTCACATCTGCGGAAGAGGAAGTATTGAGACTGGGTTTAACTTTCTGTCCCTCTAATAAAATGGAATATACACAGACACGTATTGACCTTTTCAAACTCATACAGAAATTCAAACTTCACAAATACTTCAAAATGAAGCCTAACTCTCTAAAAACTAAAAACATCCAAGTACAATCAAAGTGACGGATACCTTAACAGGTGAAGATTTGGCTGCCTTTGAAACGATGGAATCACTTCGGATGGATAACCTAATGGATGGACAGGATGGGAGTACCCAAGAATATGACCAAATGCACAGAGTAATACGACTGGGATTTGATCAGGTGAAGGATGAGAGTGGATTTAAAACCAACTTCACAGTTCTTACCACAATTGCCCACGGACGCCATTGATGTGTTTGCGGAGGCGGTTAACAAAGATCTTTTAGCCCTGAGAGAAAAACTCACACGTTCCAAATACAAGCAGAATGTAACTAAAGATCAACGTGCAGCCATTGACAATTTGGGAAATGACCACACGGTGATTTGCAAACCTTCAGACAAAGGGGGCAACGTGGTCTTACAAACCAGGGAAAACTATGAGACGGAAGCTATCAGGCAACTGTCGGCTTGTGAGAGCTATCAGAAAATCTCCAAAGAGATGTATTTGGGCAGCATTAGACGATACCATGATGTGATCAAATCGTGGCTTGATAAATCTATGTTGAGTGTGGAGGAGTATTTGTTCCTTCGATGTCTCAATCCAGTGGTCCCCACGTTTTATCATATCCCTAAGATCCATAAGAACAAAGATAATCCTCTGGGGAGACCTATTGTTTCTTCTCAGGGTGGTCTAACAGAACATTTATCTATTTTTATTGACTCTTTCCTTTTTCCACTAGTGAAGATCTTACCTGCATATATCAAGGACTCACAGGACTTTTTGAAGCGAATTGAGAAACAACAATGGGATCCTGGATATAAACTTATTGTATTAGACATTACTAGTCTTTACACGAGGATTAGGCATGAACATGGTTTGGAAGCTGTAGCTCATTTTTTGAAAACAAAGCCATTGAAATTTACGGAACACAACAAAATGATTCTCCAATTTACTGAGTTTTGTTTAAATAACAACATCTTTGTCTTTGGTGATGAGTTTTACCATCAGAGGTCGGGTGCGGCGATGGGCACCTGCTTCGCCCCCAGTTACGCAAACTTGTTCGTGGGCTGGTGGGAGGAGCAGGTGTCCAAAACGCCTGGTGAAATTGATATGAGCAAGGTGATCTGTTGGTATAGGTATATCGATGACCTTTGTATAATTTGGAATGGGTCCGATGAATCGGCATCCATCTTTATTAATAATCTGAACAAGAATGTTGTAAATCTGGAATTCAGTGGGGAAGTAAGCTCGGAAGTAGTTAATTTCCTAGATCTTAAAATCAGAGTGGAGAACAATCAGTTGTTTGTGTCTTTGTACCGTAAACCCATGGCAGGCAATTCAACCTTGCATGCCGCTAGTAATCATCTCCATGGGCTAGTCAGGAATATCCCTTATGAGGAATTTCTGCGTTTGAAACGCAATAGCACTAGGGAAGGGGATTTTGATAATGCGGCACAAGAGAGTACTAATAGATTCTTAGTGAGAGGGTATAATAAAGAGTATCTTGATACAACCCTTCAAAGAGTCAGGAACATACCTAGAGTTACTCTACTAAACAATGATAAAAATACAAATAAAAAGGAAGAAGAAAGTAAGAGAGGAAAGGTAAACGAGGCAGGTGAAAACAAATTCAGGATGGTGACGACTTTCTCAAGTGATGCTAATGAGTTAAGAAGGATCTTGAGAAAGAATTGGCATATCCTAAAAACTGATAACATCATAGGCTCGGATATTCCTTCTGTCCCCTTGGTAACTTTCAGGAAAGCCAGATCGTTAAGGGATAGTCTGGTACAGAGTCATTTTCCTACGAAACCCAAGGCAGCCGGAACCCTAAGGGATCTTAAGGGATTTTTCCCTTGTGGAAAATGCAAGGCTTGCGTGGGCAGTAAGAGGACATCCACCTATCTAGTAACTGGCCTAAAGAAACCTAGGCCTATTAAGAAGTTTCTAACATGCAACACTAATTATGTGGTATATTGTTTGGAGTGCCCGTGTTGCTTACGCTACATTGGTAGCACGATCCATTGTGTCAAGATACGTATCTTGGAGCACATGCGTGCCATAACTAAGGGGGATGTTACCTATCCCGTTGCGAGACACTATTCTGAGAAACACAACAGTAACAGGGAGCTGTTACGTTATTATGGGTTGGATCTTCTCCCAATAAGTATAAGGGGGGGACAGAATTAAAAAACTTCGCAGGTTAGAATCACGATACATCATAGACCTGGGAACCAAGAACCCCTTTGGTATGAATGTAGGGGAAGAACTGGCGGTTCATCTAGGGGACTGAACCAAATGAAATATACAGTGGAGTTTTGTTGGTGGAATATGCCGATGCTAATTGTATGAATTATGAAAATTACGACAACATTTTTTACTAATAATTTGTGTCAGCTAAGTGCTCTATTTTTGATCATTCCTTGTAGGTTTATTTTTATGTGACATTTTTATGTGAATCATCAGACTGTGGTGATGTGATGAACTATGATGAAGTTGAAGCCGATACATGGCGTAATAATTGTTAGTTCAGCATATTATCGAGAAAGCCGATATACGGCGTTGAATTGGGGAATATGTAAAATGTTTAATCATACGCTGTCTAAAATCAACAGTCTGTTGCCATGACACTAATAATGAGTAAGTGGTTGCCAATTTATGGTGCTATAATGCAATATGGACACCGATAATGCCGATACACGGCGATATAGTTTTATGGGTCTCCTTCATAATAAGGAAGCTAATATGAGTTAAAACTTTTTGGAAGATGTAAGTAGTTTATTAGAAATCATTGCGAATTTGCATTTGAGCGTTTCAAAACTACACTCCAATATGGCGCCATATTTTGTAAGGAGATTGTCCTTTGTTAATTTCCATGCCTTACTTTGTCATGTGATTCACGTAATGCACTTTTAAATATGCTGCTTTTTGGCGCGTTCAATGAGTACATTCGACTAAGGCATAGCGAAAACGCGTCATGTTTTTCATGCTTGCAACGCAATAAAGGATTTAAAAGATTGCAGGAGTTTCCCGTAGAGTGCTTTCCGAGTCTTGAAGAGATTGGGAGTGAGCGTATATATATATATATATATATATATATATATATATATATATATATATATATATATATATATATGTATATTACCTACTGGCGGTCGCCAGTAGGTAGTTATAGTTAGGACCCCTTTTCCATAGGAAAACCTCAACATTCTATTTTGAATAACTTTGGCGCCGGTCGATGAATCCTCGCGAATTTCTCAAAATAGGTGGGGCGCTACGCTCCGCTCCTACCCTGAAAGTCTCGGGGGGATTCGTCAAGCGGGGGCTGAGATAAAAGGGGGGTCCCAAAACGCGTTTTTCCCATGCATTTTTCCATAGGACCTTTAGAACGAGCTACAGCCCGAACGGCTGAACAGAATTACTAGAAATTTGGCAGAGAGGTAGTCCCTAGGTCAAGGAAGTGCCTTTTGTAGGTTTGGTGTAAATCTGTTCAGTAGATTCTGAGAAAATAGCCTTTAAATCAATATATATATCTGAGCCCGCTTACGGTACGCTTACCGTACGCTTACCGTAAGCGTACGGTGGCGTGCACGAGCGCGATTCTGATTGGCTCTTAGATCTTAGTAAACATTCGAATCGGCCGAAACCAGGAAGCGGCGTCCGCCATTTTGTCTCTCGCACTGAGTGTTGTTTATCAAACATGATGGCCAAAAACATGTTACTGGGCTGTTATGACAACTCCCTCCCACATAGTCATGTTGAGGGAGTCCCCAAACATCCCCCAAGAGCAAAAACGGTTTTATTTTTTTTTCGGCAATTTCGCCGAGTACGCTTACCGTACGCTTACCGTAAGCGTACGGTAAAAAAAAAAAAAAAAAAAAACACTATCCACACTTACCCCACCCCCTGTGCTTTTGGTGGCGGTAGGCCACCAAATGTACAGGGCTTATTAATAGGTAAAAAAAACTAAATTTTGCCAACATGAAATTATAAAATCGAAATAAAAAAAACACTATCCACATTGACCCCACCCCCTGTGCTTTTGGTGGCCGAAGGCCACCAAATGTACAGGGCTTATTAAAGTTGATAAAAACCGTGCACGGAACGAACTGCGTTAAGTGGGCGCGCACGCCTCGAATGGCGTAAAGTAACTTAGCATTTAAAAAACCGTACAAATTCACTGAAAAAACCATAGGTTTCACACACGTTATAGTTAGGAATTAGCATTTAAAAAACCTTGCAAATTCACTGAAAAAACCATAGGTTTCACACATGTTATAGTTAGCGGAAATTTTACTGATAAAAAACCAGTGAAATTGCCCCGTTATAGTTAGTGCTGGCAACTATAACTCACGCGACCGCAATCTTCTGCTGATGACATATGTGTCTTTATGAAAAAAAAATATTTGTAATATATGTATAGCTAAAAATGTATGGAAGAAGACATGGGCAAATAAGTGTCTAAATACAGTATTAGCATCAGCAGAGGATTGCGGTCGCGTGAGTTATAGTTGCCAGCACTAACTATAACGGGGCAATTTCACTGGTTTTTTATCAGTAAAATTTCCGCTAACTATAACATGTGTGAAACCTATGGTTTTTTCAGTGAATTTATATATATATATATCACCACCAGTCCCACTTCAAAAATGGGTCCGATACATGCTCAGAGGCTGAAGTGGAAAATGTATTGCTTTACAGGTTCTGGTCACAAGTCCTGCAAAAAAGGTGAAATGCTGGGCAGACGCGTTTCAGCCTGATGGCTTTCCTCAGTGCCCGCTTCACATAAAATGATTTTTTTCTTGGGGGTTTCTTTTAATGTGTCAATTATTATTCACCTATTGGAGCAAATATTATGGCCCAACCCTCCACGACTTCCAGCTCTGTCCGTATATAGCAAAGGTTACAGGGATGTTATTGTTAGGCTCATATTTCACGCACACAAAACCACAGTAATTCAGCAGTTACAGTTCCCTGCACTAACTTTAACGTATGCCCCCGCAATGCACTGCTTATGACCTCACACATTGCATCACTCATGACATGGTAAGTGACATCACTGATGACATCACTGATGACATCATCCACAGAACCACTCACACCCCTATATAACCTCTCATACACCCACTCCCACACAACCACTCACATACCCATTCACAGACCTATACAAGTACTCACACATCTGCTCACTGATTCAAAGAGCCACTCACCCATCCACTCACTCATACAGCAACGAAAATAACTACTAACTCACCCATACAGCCACTCATTTGACAACTCAATCAACAATACAGCCACTCACACATCCAATCATACAGACATACAGACACTAGCACACCTAATCATACACCCATAATGCAACTTTTGTAGGATCTTAGTATATATTTTTCAAATACTTTTAAGATACTATTTGAAAACACTCACAATCACTGGATGATTTCATCTGTGATGTCATTTGAGATGGCATAAGTGATGTCACTGACCATGTCATGAGTCATGTAATATGTGCGGTCATAAGTATTGCATTGTGGGGGCTTAAGTTATAGTTAGCCCAGGTAACGGTGACTGCTGAATTTCAATGGTTTTGAAAATCTAAGCCTAACTATAATGTCCCTGTAACCTTTGGAACGCCATGGCATAGTGTGCTCTCCACAAGATGCAAACCCTCACACCAGGCAGCACAAATACACTGTGAACATCGCCAGCCTTAACATCTCTGAAATAAATAAATTGAGGGTATGTTTGGAGTATTGCCGCATCATGCCTGCCAAACAATTAAGGGTAAGCCATGCCTCCTGGAATAAACACTGAGACAAAAGGAGAGGAGATACTTTTTTCAGTTTTTTAAGTCATGCCACCAGTAATGCCAATGGTGGATGGAATAAAAGAGATGACTAAGTGCCAGGGATGACCAGGTATTTATAACAAACAAGAGCGACCCATATGTCCCTGTGAACTGGGTATTACTATTAAGTAAGAACAATGTCCACAAGGAACTTATTCACAATAATCCATTAGCAAATACGGAGTATAAGTTATAATCCCAGCCGATTCAATCAAGAAAGCCAAGGAAACGTACTTAGTTAGTCTGGAGAACTTATTTACTTCAACAGAAGCAAAAGCAATTTATTGCACAATTCACAATTATATCATAAACATTTTTAGTTTTTCAGGCACAAAAGAAAGATGGTGAAAAAAGTGAGGATAGAACCCAGTGAAAATAATCGTAGCCTACAAAGTGAACTTAGTGTTTAAGAGGTCTTTAAAAAACAATGAGAGGCATGTAAGAGTGTAACGAGTCTTTTTTGCTCTCCCTTTGTTAGTGTCGACGACGCTTCAACCCACTCTGGGTACGGGGTCTCTTCAGGACAATATCTGGGGACTACAAACAAGGAAAGGATGAGTGCCCGAAATGTACTAGACTTATTAGTTGTCTCAAGGCTCCAGTTTTTTATTGGCTTACCTAAATTTATTCAAATTTGGAATTGAAGATGAGTAGTTGGTAATATGTCTGACGAAGTCTAGAAATACAAAAGGGATATATAAGGAAATTAAAATGTATCCTTATAAAGTATATCTATCTCTATACTTTTAGTGGTAAACATTAGTTTGAGCCCATAAGCAATTAATCCAAATATGAGCATAACATTGATTATAAGGCCATCTTCCTGTGAGTGTCTGGCCCTATCTCAGTACATATCCAGCGAAACCTATGTTGGCAATACACTCTATAATAATCATCACTACATAGAGTCACTTACTTGGAGCATCTAATGTCTCCGCTGTATCCGTGAACAAGGGCAATGCTTGTCAAACACAAGGACCATTTAAACGGTCCGTTTAATGATCTACAAATAAAATAAGGAAACAATCGGTACCGGAGGCTACAGTACATATAATTACTTATTATACATATGTAACAACTACTTACAGGACAGCCGTGGGGAAACGGGATATCCGTAATCCAAGTCCGACCGTGAACAATGTTCCCGTAGTGACTACCTATAGGACATTGAGGCAGAGGTTACTGCCAGAACATCACAAAGGGGTACAGTTTAAAAGGAGCAGTATATGTAAGTAGCTTACTTTTTATGAAACGAACGAGTGAAGCATCCGATCCAGCCGCGCAAGTCGGTGAATAGCCTCCCATGATCCGGAAGTATATAAATTAACCCGGGAGTACGCGCATGCGCAGGGGAGGGAAAATAGATTTAATGGCGGCCATCTTAGAGAGGTGCTTCATTATCATATGATAGTATCTAGAATTAGTAGCTGTTACAACTTACAACGATCGCTCAATTAATGATGTGTCCATATATTTGATGTTGGACTCGAAGTATTAAGATTGGCCCGGAATTTAGCGCATGTGTACAGGAGAGCAAAATAGACTCGTTGGTAGCCATCTTCAAGGGTCTCTTAGTACATCATTATTAGTAGCTGTAGCGTTTCATTTAGAGCGATACATAGATTCGTTGGCGGCCATCTTCAAAGGTCTCTTAATACATCAATATTAGCAGCTGTAACAGTTCATTTAAAGCGGTACATCGCTTACTAATAAAAACAACACAATTGTGTATCTGTACATTCGATGTTGAACATTTAAACACCTTAACCTCTTATTGCACATTGTCTCAGAAAGCATCTCATAAGGACATCAGTACATCCAAAATTTATAATAGAAATTCGAAAACATTCATCAAAAAACCCCCATAGAGATGTATTGGTATATCATTCTACCTGATAGTGTTCTAATACAGGCACCATAACTTTTGTTTGAATAAGAGTTCAGTTAATCCATATTCAAACTTCCAACATCCTTATTACGATCTCCCCTGGTTATAGAAAGTGGGCAGAGAGGTAGTAAGGCGTTTCATTTCCTTATGCGAATTGAAGTAATTAAACGTTATCATGAATAGGGCTTATTCCAGTTATACTTCAATGCAAACTAATGAACTTCCGCCATTCCTCTAAACTGTTCAGACCAAGAGTTGTCGATTGACACTTATCGATCCATTTACATTCCGGTGTTTGTAGCAGGATTGACATATCACCTCCCCTAGGTGGCAGTTTAGCTTTTTCAATTACCTGCCACCTGATGTCAATCGCATAAGGAAATGAAACGCCTTACTACCTCTCTGCTTTCTGAGACAATGTGCAATAAGAGGTTAAGGTGTTTAAATGTTCAACATCGAATGTACAGATACACAATTGTGTTGTTTTTATTAGTAAGCGATGTACCGCTTTAAATGAACTGTTACAGCTGCTAATATTGATGTATTAAGAGACCTTTGAAGATGGCCGCCAACGAATCTATGTATCGCTCTAAATGAAACGCTACAGCTACTAATAATGATGTACTAAGAGACCCTTGAAGATGGCTACCAACGAGTCTATTTTGCTCTCCTGTACACATGCGCTAAATTCCGGGCCAATCTTAATACTTCGAGTCCAACATCAAATATACGGACACATCATTAATTGAGCGATCGTTGTAAGTTGTAACAGCTACTAATTCTAGATACTATCATATGATAATGAAGCACCTCTCTAAGATGGCCGCCATTAAATCTATTTTCCCTCCCCTGCGCATGCGCGTACTCCCGGGTTAATTTATATACTTCCGGATCATGGGAGGCTATTCACCGACTTGCGCGGCTGGATCGGATGCTTCACTCGTTCGTTTCATAAAAAGTAAGCTACTTACATATACTGCTCCTTTTAAACTGTACCCCTTTGTGATGTTCTGGCAGTAACCTCTGCCTCAATGTCCTATAGGTAGTCACTACGGGAACATTGTTCACGGTCGGACTTGGATTACGGATATCCCGTTTCCCCACGGCTGTCCTGTAAGTAGTTGTTACATATGTATAATAAGTAATTATATGTACTGTAGCCTCCGGTACCGACTGTTTCCTTATTTTATTTGTAGATCATTAAACGGACCGTTTAAATGGTCCTTGTGTTTGACAAGCATTGCCCTTGTTCACGGATACAGCGGAGACATTAGATGCTCCAAGTAAGTGACTCTATGTAGTGATGATTATTATAGAGTGTATTGCCAACATAGGTTTCGCTGGATATGTACTAAGATAGGGCCAGACACTCACAGGAAGATGGCCTTATAATCAATGTTATGCTCATATTTGGATTAATTGCTTATGGGCTCAAACTAATGTTTACCACTAAAAGTATAGAGATAGATATACTTTATAAGGATACATTTTAATTTCCTTATATATCCCTTTTGTATTTCTAGACTTTGTCAGACATATTACCAACTACTCATCTTCAATTCCAAATTTGAATAAATTTAGGTAAGCCAATAAAAAACTGGAGCCTTGAGACAACTAATAAGTCTAGTACATTTCGGGCACTCATCCTTTCCTTGTTTGTAGTCCCCAGATATTGTCCTGAAGAGACCCTGTTCCCAGAGTGGGTTGAAACGTCGTCGACACTAACAAAGGGAGAGCAAAAAAGACTCGTTACACTCTTACATGCCTAAAGACCTCTTAAACACTAAGTTCACTTTGTAGGCTACGATTATTTTCACTGGGTTCTATCCTCACTTTTTTCACCATCTTTCTTTTGTGCCTGAAAAACTAAAAATGTTTATGATATAATTGTGAATTGTGCAATAAATTGCTTTTGCTTCTGTTGAAGTAAATAAGTTCTCCAGACTAACTAAGTACGTTTCCTTGGCTTTCTTGATTGAATCGGCTGGGAGTATAACTTATACTCCGTATTTGCTAATGGATTATTGTGAATAAGTTTGTTGTGGACATTGTTCTTACTTAATAGGGATGACCAGGTGCCAGGAACATTAGGACGCATGCAATTACTGACAACAAGATATATCATCAACCTGAATACAAGGAAACCTATGACCATAATGCAGCACCAGACCAGGCAGGGTTGGAGAAAGTGCCAGAACAGAGAGTGGTGCTGGAATACAAAAGAAGAGTGTGGTTCTATCAGGAAACGCACTAGAAAATACAGAAACCTCTTTCAGTGAAAGAAAAAGACCATAGATAAAATGTAAGGTTATGTTTGTACTGTGGCACTCCTGAACATGCCATTGGTTATTCGTATCTGTTGGGAAAATAATCTACTCAGGAAGAAAGCAGGAAATAGGAGTGAGATCTCTACTACCTCATATAGCTCTTGCCAGCCTTTCTTCGTCTTCTTGGCCTTTTTTTCCCCAACCACTCCGAGACTGGTCCCTAGATCCTAGACCGCCCACCGCCCTTTTTTGTGGCCCTGCCCATGGGGATTACAAGGTACTTTCCATATGATGCAGAGAGTACTTGGGCTTGTCATGTTTGGAATCTTTCTTACCAGTTATAGTGTGCTGAGACGGTTCCTGACTTTGGTTCTTGAAGGTTGTGGTCTGTCTGAGGTATGGGCGACCCTTTCCGGTAGCCATGGTGCTGCCGACAATGAAAAGCCAGAGCAGACTGTTCCTTCCAGAAGAAGTCCCAAGAGGAAAAAACCCTGTAGGGAAAAACCTCTGTTCTAGGTGGAGACTCCAGAAATGGAAAGGAAAGAGAAGATCAAGGAACAAAGGCAGACACCAGCGATGAGAAGTAACTTGAAGACCAGAACTCCAAGCAAGAGTGGATGGCTTAAAGGAACCCAAACTGGAGCAGGAGGCGCAGACAGGAAACAAAGGTGGGCCAACGGGGAAGGAAAAATACACCAAACAGGAGCAAAAGGCCCCAACAGGAGACAAGACACACCAGCAGGAGCAAGGAGAGTTGCAACGCAATGAAATGAAAGGTTCAGCCCCTTATATACTCATAGACAGGAAGTGACATAATAGGAAGTAAACAGTCGCCATCTTGGATACGGAAAGATAATGAAAAGAATGGGAAAGGTTGCCATTTTAGAACGAAGAACAAAAACCTTCCCAAGGCCTTCTGGGACCAAGACTGTGGAATCATGGGAAGATGAAAAGCAACAAGATGGCCCGAAGAAGAATGAAAATCAGCAAAGTAAAATGTATAACCAAGTGAAAAGGTAAGTGAATTGTGCCCAACAGAGTGTTATATAGGAAGCTGCAGTTCCAAGACTGGAGCTGAGGCATTCCTAACATGTAAAATATTTCACAACGGGCCGCCGTGTGGGTCTGTGGCGTGCCCGACACCATAAAGAAATAGGTGGTGCTGAATGCACCTGGGACTCCAGAACAGCAACAGTGGACTGCCGCACAGCCCACAACGCACCTGAAGAGAAGAAGGAGGTGTCGCGGGCTGGACCGAGGCCCGTGAGGATGAAGCAGGCACCATTCTGGGCCAAACCATGGCCCCGGTGCAACAGTAAGCCCCAGGTTTGTCAGGAAAAAGCCGAAAAAACAGCGGACAAGTACAGGAGTGTGAACTGAGTCAGCATCCTCCCAAGATCTATCACTGGGAGGATAGCCTTGCTAATGGATTAGGAACTGCAAGTGGTTCCTAAAGAACCGGGAGTCACAGATTTCCTGTACCTCGTATTCAGGGACATTATTGACCAAAACAGGAGGTGGACGAGAAAACACTGTTTTATAAGGATCAGTCACATAAAGTTTCAATTGTGAAGTATGTAAAACAGGGTGTATTTTCCAGGCATGTGGTAGTTGTAGATGGAAATACACAGGGTTCACTATTTGAGTGATTTTAAAAGGTGCAAACAAGCGTGGTTTGAATTTACTACGTGACAAGTGGTGAGTAAAAAATCTTGCGGAAAGCCAAACCTTACTGTTAACCTGGCATGATGAAGACTGATGTCGAAGGACATCAGCGGTGTCTTTCATTTTCTTTTTGGCTTTCTGAAGATTAACATGTGCCCTTTGTCAAACAGCTCAGAGATGGCAGATAAAAGAGGCTGGTTTTGGAACAGAAGTAGTATCTTGTATAACTGACGTAAAGGTCCTAGGATGGAACCATTTAAACAGAAAAACGGGGTAGCCTTGTATACAGTATGTACAGTGTTGTTATAGGAATATTCTGCTAACAGTAGATAGGAGGACCAATCGCTTTGGGTAGAGTTGGAAAAGCAATGGTGATTTGTTCTAGCCCCTGATTTAAATGTTCAATCTGACCGTTTGTCTGGGGATGAAACCCTGAGGATAAAGTTACTTCAATGTGAAGGGATTTGCAAAAATGTTTCCAAAAAACGAACTATATATTGAGGGCTTGGTCAAATACAATAATCTGTGGAAAACCATGAAGGTGATAAATCTCTAGAATGAAGATTTGTCCAAGGTCTTTTGCGGTAGGTAGCTTCTTTAGAGCAGCAAAATGTGCCATTGTGGGAAAAGAGTCTACTGTCTCCATAATGACTTGGTTACCTGCAGAGGGAGGCAGAGAGGAAATCAAATAAGTGGATTTGGCATGCCACTGTTCCGGTGGGAAAGGTAGGGGCTAGAGTAACCCCACAGCTTTAGTGTGAATTGTCTTGGCCTGAGCACAGACAGGACAAGAGGATACATAAGTTTCAGTATCCTTTCCTATTGATGGCCACCAAAAAGAGCGAAGTAATAATTCTATTGTATTTTTAAAACTGCGATGACCAGCAACGGAAGAATCATGACACATTTGTAAGACTTCTAGTTGTACCTTTTGCGTTGGGAGGAATAATGCCCTTCCATAGTAGTACTATTTATCATGTACTTAATCTGATTATTCAGCTTCTTCCATTCTTCTTGATTTAGAGATGTACACTCTAATTGAACACTATCTAGAAAGGATTGAACTGTGCCGGTGAGTCGTTTTGGATCAATTATGTTTTGTTGTGGGAGCGTTGGACTTTCCAGATAACGACACAACAAGGCATCAGCCAGATGGTTCTGAGATCCTGGTATATAGGAAATTATAATGTAGTATTGGCTAAAAAAGTAGGCCCACCGGGCCTGATGACTATTTTGACACTGAATGTTGCAGAAACATTTGAGGTTTCTATGGTCTGTTCTGATTTCGAATGGCTCTTTGGTACCCATTAGAAACTCTCTCCATTCACGACAGGTCAACTTCATGGCTGATAGTTCTCGTTCAAGAACAGAGTAGTTTCTCTTGGAATCTGAAAAGACGTGTGACAGGTAAAAAACGGGATGTTCCAGCCCATGGCCTTCTTGTATTGGAGGAGCACAGCACCAATTGCTCTGTCTGATGCATCCGTTTCCACAATAAACATCTTTGTTGTATCAGGATGATGTAAAATAGGAGCTTGTGTAAATGCCTTTTTTAGAGACTGGAAGGCTCTTTCAGCAGCTTCAGTCCACTTGAATCCTTGTTGGAGATTTTCCTTCTTTGATGAGTTGGTTATAAAAGTTTGTCAAGCCTAGGAAACATTGAGTTTCTTTAATGGTTGGAGGTGATGGCTAATCCAAAATAACTTTTACTTTTTTGTGGATCTATGGCAATTCCTGTCTTGTTGACTCAGTAACCCAAATATCTCACTTCAGATTTGTCAAACTCACACTTTTCAGGTTTACAGAAAATACTGTTTTGACGTAGTCTTTCCAAAACTTGAGCGACATGTGCACGGTGCAACTCAGGAGCAGCAGAATAAATCAGACTGTCATCTGGTTATATTAAAACAATCTGGTTTAGAAGATCCGAGAACACTTTATCCATGAATCTTTGAAAGATGAAAAGAGCATTGGTCAGTCCAAAGGGCATAACACAATATTCGAAATAGCCAAAGGGAGTTCTAAATGCAGTTTTCCATTCATCGTCTTCCTTGACTCGAAGGAGATGATAGGCACCCTGAAGGTCTAACTTGATAAATATTTGTGCCCCTCTAACAGACTCCTAGATATCCTTAATCAAGGGCAAAGGATACTGATCTTTTATAGTGACTTTATTCAAACCCCTGAAGTCTATACATGGCAGTAGATCTTTAATCTTCTTTGGCATGATGAAGATGGGTGCCCCGGCAGGTGATGAGGACCGAGTAATCAAACCACTTTGAAGGTTTTTTGGGAGATTTTGTCTAAGGGTTTCCTTCTCAGGTTCAGTGAGAGAGTATATCTTCCAAAAGGTACTGTTGCTCCTGTTTCCAAAGGAATAGCACAGTCAAACTCCCTATGATGAGGCAGTGTCAAATTCTTCTGTTTCTGGAAGACAACCGCATATATTTGGTAGTGACTAGGTACACCTAGAGGTGTGGCGCTGTGGCCAGGGCGACTGACTCCGGACTTTGGGGAGCACGGTTTGATCCCCGGCGCCAGTGGCAGATTAGCCCAGCACCATGTGACTCTGGGCAATAACTTGCTTAATCTTCCCGACGGCCCCCAGCGCCTAGAGACCCTTACGGGTGATTGTTCGCGCTTTACAAATGTGGATTATTTATATTATTATATTGTTGTATTAATGTGGAGTTACAAGCATCCTTTTTTACCAAAGGCATTTCTTTTGGTGACCAGTATTCCTCAGTAGGATAACAGAATTGTTGGCAAAAATGTGATGATAAGGAGATGGTATTCCTAAAATCATGATATGACTGGGTGAGGCGATCAGGTCAAAGGACAAGTACTCTTGGTGTCTTCCAAAATTCAACTGTAATGACAGTGTCATTTCTTTAACTGGTCCTGAAATGAGAGGGATCCATCCACTGTATGAACTTGTTCCGGGGTCTCCTTAGGAACACAACATATTTGTCTTTCCGTTGCCTATCCTTCATCCAAATACATTCCACTAGCACCACAATTTAATAGTGCTAGTACATTTTCTTCTGTACCATTAGGTAACCTTAGAAGCCCAGGCAGAAGAAAGAGAAAATTTGAGGTTTCTTTCGAGGTGCAGATTAAAGGTATTCCGGACCATCCCATTCTCTCCCTTCTCACAGAGAGCAGGATCTGGCGTTTCCCGACTGCCTGGATGGACGAGTAGGCCAATTGTGAATCATATGCCCAGAAGCACCAAAATAAAGGCACAGTCCTTGTTTTCTTCTGTATTCTCATCCAGCCACAGACAGAGGTCATCTAGTTAGACTTATTTGCATTGGTTCTGCTCCTGTCGAAGGAAGTATTTATGATGCAGGAGTTTCTGTACTGCGAGTATTAGGTTGTGTCATACCCGTATGTTGCTGGATTTGTAACTTTCGTCTCTCCAATCGAAGTTCATTGAGAAAATGTTCAACTGATAATGCCAAATCCATTAACTCAGTCATAGTCTCTGCACCGGGAGAATGCACCTATTCGTCTTTAATTTCTTCTTGCAGACCTCTGCGAAAAAAAGGGTGACTATTTGTTCCACACAAGTGGTCTTTGCTGCCAGTTGCCTAAAGCACGTGATGTACTGCAAGACATCTTGGTTCCCCTGTTGATTATCACACATGGCTTCTTCTGCTGAGGTCTCCAGTCTGGGTCTTTCAAACATTTCTTAAAAGTCAGCAAAAAAAGACATAATTTGACAACCAAGGGTATTCCATGGCTACCATGGGTGTTGTCCATGCCAATGCAGGACAAGACAAAGCGCTAATAAGATATACCACCTAAGTTCTATCCCCAAAAAAATTATGCTGAAAAAAAGGCAAAAAGCACAGTTAAAGAATCTAGAAAATCTTTCAAAGTATTTGAATCTCCAGAATATCAAGGAGTGGTGGTAGATGCCATGAGCACATCCGATGTTTTAGCTGCCAATACTTTGTGCATGGCTACATTATCCTCACATTCTTGTAATTGTACATCTTGGGCTTGCTGTTTAACAGTGTGCAGTAATGCCTGTGCCATTTCTTCTGATCCTTAAGGAGGAGATGCTTGAGAAACATTCAGGGCACCGGGATCAAAGCATGTTTTTGGGCAATGCAATCAGTCACGTTTGGAATCTTTCTTACCAGTTTTGGTGTGCTGAGATGGGTCCCGACTTTGGTTCTTGAAGGTTCCGGTCTATCCGGAGTATGGGCAACCATTTCTGGTAGCGCGGTGCTGCAGACAATGGAAAGTTAGAGCAGACTGTGCCTTCCAAAAGAAGTACCAAGAAGAAAAAACCCTGTGGGGAAAAACTTCTGTTGTAGGTGGAGGCTGCAGGAATGGAAAGGAACTAGAAGATCAAGGAACAAAGGATGACACCTGCAAGGAGAAGGAACTTGCAGACCAGAATTCCAAGCAAGAGTGGATGGCTTAAAGAAACCCAAACTGGAACAGGAGGCGCAAACAGGAAGCAAAGGTGTGCCAACGGGAAGGAAAAGTACACCAAATAGGAGCAAAAGGCACCAACAGGAGACACACCAGCAGGAGAGTTGCAATGCAATGAAATGAAGGTTCAGCCCCTTATATACTCATAGACAGGAAGTGACATAACAGGAAGTAAGCAGTCACCATCTTGGATAGGGAAAGATAATTAAAAGAATAGGAAAGGTTGCCATTTTAGAATGGTAGAACAAAAACCTTCGCAAGGCGTTCTGGGACCAAGACTGTGGAATCCTGGGAAGATGAAAAGCAACAAGATGACCACAAGAAGAATGAAAATAAGCAAAGTAAAATATATCACCAAGTGAAATGGTAAGTACATTGTGCCCAACAGAGTGTTATATCGGTAGCCCCAGTCCCAAGACTGGAGCTGCGGCATTCCTAACATGTAAAACATTTCACAACTTTCTGCCGTGTGGGTCTGCGGCATGCCCGGCACCAAAAACAAAATAGGCATCGCAGAATGCACCCACGATGCCTGAACAGCAATAGCAGGCTGCCGTGCAGCACCGCAATGCGCCCAATGAGAAGAGCGCGAGGATGAATCAGGCAGCATTGCGGGCCGAACCATAGCCCGTGGTGCACACGTCTAGCCATTGAAAATAAATCAGGGATTTGGATTAAGCCAGGCTCAGGTGATGCAAATCCGGGCCACTGCCATTGCAACAAACACAAAGTACTGATTTTGACCAGTTACCTCCTGATCATCAATCACTAGTCAGTAATAATTTGGTTGTTTAATTGAATAAAATCTTACAATGTCATGCTCACTGCAAACTAAAAGTGCATACAATTAATTTAAAACATCGGATGTACAACCACCTAAAAGAGCCATAAAGAGATTCATTCATAATTTTCTATAACGTGCTAGCAAATAGTACATAAAGAAACAAGAAGGCATACATAGTTCTAAAAAAAATCTCATAATAGTGCAGAATCCTTACTGTGATAGTATACTTGATATTAACTTTGGCCATGTTTAAATGCAGAATTAATTACTAGCAGCGGATTTAGGCTGAGATAGTCTTGTAAATTTCCTATTTTTTGATGACCAGTTTTAAGAAATTGTAAAAACTGCAGATCAGTGGGGTATCAGATGACTTAAAACATGCAATTACAGCTTGCCAGTACGTACAAACGCCCCACTGATTGAAGGGTATTTTTAGGAGCCCTAACCTTTCTTTTGGTAGTGCAGGGCAGATACAGGTCGGATGAATAATGTTTTCCTCTCCAGTTTTACACAGTCTACAACGAGTAGTTTTTGTATCCCGGATCCAAGGCATTGCATGGGTAAGACCAGGGAGGACATCAAACTGCAACCAGATGAAACCGTCTTTTAGGTATCTAGACAATCCAGTCTCTATATAGGGCAGCGGTTTGAGAACTTTGTATTCATTTAATATCATCCTGGCATGAGATCTGTGTGAGAGGATCTCTTTCTCTTTTAGCAATGAGGTTTTTTCATCAGACCGTTGATAGCTTTTTAAAAAGACTCTAAGGGCAAAGACATTTCCCATAGTGGACGAACAGCCAGATCGTCAATCGCCCCATCTAAGTACTGCCATGACGTGCGTTTGCGTTTGTTTGAATATCTTGCCAGAGAGCTTGGTATAGTGAATTCAATCTGTATGACTTTATTCTTTTCCGCACTTATTATGTGCTAATTTCCTAGTAATAGTTTGATGTACTAGACCGAACTCTAGCCCTATCTGGGCTGGCGAGGCATTGCGGGGAGATGGAAGAGAGATCTAAATGTCTTGGAGAGAGTCATTTTTATGCTTGAAGGGTCTCTGCCATCAGTGCCTCACTTCCATAGGAGATACTCTACAATAGTTTTGTAGATATCGCTTTTAGCAATGGGAAATAGCTTGGACCATCTAATGACCATCTAATGACCTCTGTAGTGTGTGAAATGCCATGAATAGCATGCCACTTTTCCTCTGCAGGTCAAGTTTTTACTGCTGGAAGGAGCCCCTATCATAAAATAGTGCTCCCAGGTATCTGTATGTTTTACTTGTTCCAGTTGTAGGCCTTGTAGATACAATTTTTGCTTTTTCTGTAACCTGTTGCTCACTTCCATGACCTTGGTTTTCTTTTTGTTAATCACCATGCCTTTGACTGTTGAGTAATATAATATTTTATCAATAAGGGCAATTTTAGTTTGACTTAAATGAATCACGTTGTCTGTGTAGAGGAGATTCGAAATATCTCCTAGCTTGGGGGATGAGCATTTCATTCCCTAGTAGGACAAGCTGGAGTATCAGACATATCCGCCACTGCAGAGTAGCTTCCAAAAATCCAATAAGCACCTGTTTGAATACATCAAGCATAACACACCTACTAAACATATGAATCAGATCTGCTTTCTGGCTGCTACAAGTCGGACACGTTATACTACCATTTCTTCCTCAGCTCCCAAATCCTTCGGGGTGTTGTAGAGGTTAAAAAGCGTCTTATACTGTTGAGCTTTTAGTCCGGCCACTAGCAATACACGTTGTCCACTTTCCAAAGACTGACAAAAATTACATACTGCCCAACTGCTGACCCCATTTATCTGAGTGTTTCACCAGGTCATCCTGCATAAACTTCATTAATAGTTGGGAGATCGAGCTAATACTACACTCTGCTACATTACCAAGCTGCTCCATCGGCTGAAGTTTCTTTCCCCATGCACTGTACTTGGTGCATTTTATCAAAAAATCTCTCATTTGAAGGAACTTAAAAAAATCACTCCTATCAAGACAAAAATCCTCTTGCATCTCTACGAAAATTTCAGCTGATTACATGAATAAAGGTCCCCAAATTTCCGTACTCCACTTAGCACAGTACTTATCATGGAAAACAGCTGGCAGAATCTGTGTTTTCCACAATTTACGCTTCACCTGAGACCAAAGCTTTAATGCTGCTTGTATAGATTGAAATTTGCCTTTTTTTAAATAACTGGGTTCAACCATCCTTAAAAAAGCAAGCATTTCTATCCTATCCCAATAGAAGATCACAAATTGTGGGAGGATTTCCCCCATTAGTTCCCCTGGCTGTTTTCCTACAATTAAAGTCTGCATATACTGCAAAGCAGCGGGCCAATAATAAAACTTGAAGCTTGGGATGGCCCACCCTTCTCTTGCCCTAGGTGGAATTAGATATTTCGGGCTCTAGCATATGACAATATGAAGCTACTGTCAATGTCCGCCATCTGGTTGATCCAGCGGCTCTCAAACTCCAGGAGATACCCCGAAAGAGATAGAGTACCCTGGGTAAGAAGAGCATCTTAATTACATTGCATTAGCCCACTATCGAGAGATGTAAATTATCCATTCACCAGAGATCCCTCTTTGTATTTAGCAACACTGGGGCCAGGTTTGCATCTACTATCTGATCACTTTGCTCATAACATTGACCCCCAGATAAGTCGCCTCCGTAGTTCTTCTATCATCCACTAAAGATACCCATTCATTTACCACTATCTGACTCTTGTTCTTATTTAAACGGTAACTAGATATCATACCAAAAGTGGCAGCTTCCGCTTCCCCTTCCACTTCCATAATAGCCAATTCGAGCTCAGGTGTAACTAACGCAATATCGACTTAGCAGGCTAATACCTTGGTACTTAATCCATGCATGATTAATGGTACTATTATGTTATTATCTATGAGCCTCCTAATTAGCGGGTCAATATATAGTGCAAACAGCAGGTGCGAGCACGGACACCCCTGTCTTGTTCACCTTATGATGGAAAAGGTCTTTGATTCTACCCCCGTGATTTGTAGCTTAGCTGTTGATGTTGTATATAAGGCCTGCATTGCCCCTCTAAAGCCCAAATCAATTTGATTCCACTTGAGCACAGCCCAAAGGTAATCCCAAGTCACTCGATCAAAGGCCTTTTCGGCATCAAGTAATATTAAAGACATGGGATGCCTTGTGACACCGGCCTTGTCAAATAGTGTAATTACCCACCTTGTGTGATCCGTAGTCCCTCTTCTGGGGATAGAACCATGCTGCCTTGGAGAAACGAGTTTACCAATCAACTGACTCAACCGAGAAGCTAAAACCTTTGCATATAATTTTGCGCCCCCATTAATTAATAAGATGAGCCTATAAGCCCATGGCTCAGTTGGGTCTTTGCCCTTTTTCTTAAAAATAGCAATATTAGTGGAAACCTAGGATAACGGAGCTTATGCCCCCCCTTTGTACTTCCTTCAATAGGTTACAGTGATCAGCCTATAGTTCAGAATAGAACACCTTTGTAAAATTCAAGGGGAATTTTATCTGGCCCAACTGCTTTCCGGGATGCCAATGCACACAGGGCTACTTCTATTTCCTCAAATGCGATTCAAAACATCTAAAGCGGCCCTTTCATCCTTATCCAACTATCCTCCTACAATAAGACCCAAATATTGACTAATGTAATTTTCCACAGGTATAGTTTCCAATTGATACGATTTCCAGAAGAGTTCTTTAAATACATCCAGGTTTGCTTCAGTAGTATTTACAAGATTCCCATGTTCATCTTTAATTTTCTGAATTTTGTAGTAAACCATTTTGCATCTTGTTCTAAGTGCCAATACTTTACCCACCCTCTCGCTGAAGTCATAGCATGCTGCCGCCGGGCGTGAAATTTTTCCACTGCCTTTTATCTGCAAAGATGCAATTTTTTCTAGGCTTGAAAACCAAGATCCTGGAAAACATTTCCTGTGATGCCTTATCATCCCTCACTACCAACATGAGCTGGGGTTCCAGAAAGATCAACTCTTCACTATTAGCTGTCAATTTCTGTGTCTGCATTTTCTGCCCGTATAAATTGAAGCTAAGGGTCTCTTCTATTATTTCAGCCCTTAAGGCATCCCAAACCACATAACTAGGGGCACTACCCATATTCACGTCCAGAAAGGCCGAGAGACATTTTTTTCATATGCTCAACATATTCCAAATTAGTTATTAACGCCCTATAGAACGACCAGGGTGGAGGCTGGGGCTTTTTAGCCAAGGCACTAATTTCAATCACTAAAGAATTGTGATCTGACAAGATCCGTGAACATTTTTCAATTTTCAACCCTCTAAACAAACTAGCAGAGATGAGAAAATAGTCAAGTCTAAGATGTTTCTTATGCGGAGTTGGAAAACAAAGCGTACCCAGGATCTGGAGCCCTCAGCTGTCGCCAGACATCCACCAAACCATGATTTGAATTGAGAGCCTGTATTGCGCAAACCACTTTAGGTTTTCTGCCATCATATCTATCCGTAGGCTGAGTATCCAAGCCACTACTTATATGTATATTTAGGTTTCCACATATTATAACTGGCATTGCCCAAGATGCTAGCTCAACATTAACAAAATCAATTACTGCTGGATCATCAACGTTTGACCCATACATTGAACAGATGGTAATCCCACCACCCCCAACCGAGCACTCCACCTGAGTCCATTGGCCAAACTTACTTGATGATTTCTGAATGGTCTCCACCACTCTGATATGAGCCAAGATAGCTACCCCCCTTGTAGTGACCGCTTGTGTACTGTATACCAAAGGTTGATATCCCATTGATTCCAATAGATGTTTCTTAGACCTTTCAAAGTGGCTTTCATGCATATATATATAATGTCAGCCATATACATTTTCAAATCTTCAGCAGCCTGCCTCCTTTTGCGATTATCATTTAGACCACAAATATTTATTTTGACATTCTGTAGACTCCCTACTCCCACCATATTTGTATTTTTCGATATTGCCTAGGCAAAAAAACATCCTGTATAAAAGGTCAGCCCTCCTTGACTTTCCAATGTTTGCTTCATTGATTTACTTCTTAATCGCTTGCATGTGCCCCCCGCCCTACCCCATCCCACCTCCTCAGAGCGCCATGCCCACCCTTCCTACCCTTGAAAAGATCCCCCTTTTCCCTCCTGCTGACGTGCCCCCCCCTCCAACCAAGTGAGGGAGCCAGACCTGCGCGGTCCGTGAGATGAGATTGCTGCTCCCTCCTCTTCCAGCATATCATGTCATCAAACCCCACCTTACAATCAAAAGAGGGGGAAAATCCATAATGGCGAGTAACTCAGAAAACCTCAAAAACCCCTTAATCAAAACAAATGAATAGCCCAGAAAGTCGTATCTAGCAACCAACAAGAATGTCAGGCATAGGAGAAAAAAGAAAGTGCTCTCAACCCACACAACTATTTGAAGATACATTTCAGCTCAGACAAATACCCCCATCTTGTTTTGTTAAATCACATTACTTCAACTAATTTTAACAGAGGTTATACATGCAGCTCCCTAGGCCAACCTATCCAAGTTTTCGTTTGTCTTGATTTTAGAGGTAAAGAACCGCATTTCATTCTTTTATACTATTTTTAGTCTTGCGGGTTTAATAGATTCGCTGCTGCTCCTTCCCCCTGAAAGGGGCTTATGAGCTGCCTGAGCCTCCAGCATCTCTCTAATGGGGTATGGAGGAAATCTGTCCTCGTAAAAAAAGGTAAATCCATTAAAGTTCCATTTTAAGTCGGGACGAGCCTTCTCAAAAACGGCCTGCTTTGATACAAAATTATCAAAGTAAACAATGATTGCCCTTAGCCATGATTCACCCGCACAGCCCCCTGCATTGCTTTCTTTACAAACAATGAAACCTATGTGCCCTCTTAATCTCCGCCTCCCAATTCCAATTCTCTAATTCAGGGAAGGCACCTTTGACCTGCTTAACTATAAAAGCCCTCACGTCATTGCCCTCCACTCCTTCATCCAAACCCAATATCCATAATTTATTTCACCCTGGCGATTTTCTAAATCTTCCAGTTTCCACTGGATATCCGTGATCTGTAACTTTTGCATTGAGGACTGTTTCCGTAAACCATTTACCTCCGCTTCTGGTACTGAGGCCTGAGTTTCAACTGAAGTGATGCATTCTCCAATCTCCATACAAACATTTGGGATCCTTCTCACTGCTCTCTGTAACTTCTTATTAGCCACGATAGCTTTCCTACTATCTTACAGGCTCTCCTCATGATGCTGCATCATGGTGCTATATATAATATCCATAGATAGTGACCGTTGAGTCAGGGAGTAGTCCCACTTTAGGCCATGAATACCTGGATTGATTGCTCTTTTGCTGAATACAATCTTCTGGGATTTTCCCAGCCTTTCTTTGTTGGATGTCTCGCCCTTAGC
The DNA here is from genome assembly GCF_964204655.1 of Triturus cristatus. Classification (NCBI taxonomy): domain Eukaryota; kingdom Metazoa; phylum Chordata; class Amphibia; order Caudata; family Salamandridae; genus Triturus; species Triturus cristatus. Next base: position 385,726,837 of record NC_140588.1, read on the forward strand.
AGCATCCCTAGGGCCACAAGACTTGGCCCTCAGACTACTGTCCCAGTCTACCTCACCTGAAATGCTAGAATCACTATTGTAACCTGAATGATCCGATTGGGAGAAGAAGTGTTCTCCAGATTCTACCTGGCCTTGATCCGGTATTTTCATATTAGGTGTTTTGGTTCTCAGCCTTAATCTCCTCAACACTCTCCCTGAATCTTTCTCCTTGGCCTGACAATATGATGTTGTGATCCAGCGGCCCAGTATCACCTAAATTGCCGAAAAAACCCAATCCATCAGGGGCACTGCCTGATGATTTCAATTGCTTTTTTAATTAATCTAGTTTAATTCCTAAAAATGCAGATCATTTGTTAGACTTATCATCAATGGAAAGAGACATACACTTAAATAAATATATAATGCCATCTCCAAACTTCCCATAGATGAGGCACCGGGTCTGGATGGTTTTTCTGTGAAGTATTTTTTCAGATTTTTCCAACATCCTAGTACCAAAACTAATGTTGGTTTTTCAACACTTTCTTTTTGAGTTTGTCAAAAGCATATACATTACAGAAAACTCTAGAACTTTTTAAAGTATTATTTATGGTACTTCAAATAGTATAGATCCTTTGGTGGTTGTAACTTTCGATGCTGAGAAAGCTTTCAATAGAGTTGATTGGAATTTTATGTTGCAGGCCTTAAGGTGGCATGGATTTGGTCCTAAAATGTTACGTTCTACTATTATTCTCTGTTCTGCCTCAGAAACTTCAATATTTGCAATTGGCATGCAATCTTTCAATTTCCCTCTTAAATATGGTACCACACAGGATTGTCCCCTTGCCCAATTGATTTTTTATTCTATATATGGAGCCCTTTTTGAAAAAGATTTGCAGATCTCCAACTTTCTCAGGTTAGAAATACAAAGATGTGGAAGTTAAATTTATAGCATATGCAGATGACCTTTTCTTGTATATGGCACCCACAGATTCTTCAATCGCACAATGTTGTGAGACTCTAACAGCTTATTCTCTTGCCCCTGGATAGTAATTAAATATTGACAAATCCAAAGTTTTGCCACTTAATAAATATTTATTTTAAGAGATTGTCAACAATTCAGTGGTTGTTTGGAATACTTCAAAAAGAAAATGTTTGGGTACGTGTTATATCTGGCATCTATCAGCGGGGTTTCCCCAGTCTATTTGCTTCTCGACTCCTGTTTTTGACTGTGTGCTGAGCTTCATTTTTGCTGGTGTTAGGACTCTGGACACTTTACCACTGTTGACCAGTGCAAAAGTGCATGTGCTCTGTGTCTAAAATGTAATGGCATTTGGTTTCTCCATGATTGGCATAATTGATTTACTAATAAGTCCCTAGTACACTGCACCGTGTGTGCCCAGGGCCTGTAAATCAACTTCAACTAGTGGGCCACCAGCACGGATCGTACCACCCGCATGAGTAATCCTTCAAATCTGTCTGAGCCCTACCACCACAGAGCCAGTGTGTGCAGATTTAAACTGCCATGTCGACCTGGCAAGTACACCCAAACCTTCCCATGTAAGGCACCCTGAAGGTAGGCCCTAGATAGCCCCATGGGCAGGGTGCACTGTATTTTAAATGTAGGACATGTGTGTTGAGCAGAGGTGTGCCCTGCATATCCTGTTGACCCATCACCTGACTGATGGGTCTTTCTAAGCTAGAGTGGTGGGAGGAGCTGACACTTGTACCTGAATAGGGCTGTGCCTGTCCCCTCACAGAGAGCTGCCTATTTCCCTGTAGTGTGCCTGGAGCCAGGGCCAGGAAGGGAAGGTTCTTGTGCACAACAAAGACCTTTCTTTGAAGTCTGGAAATCCGACACCATTGACTCAGAACACTTTGAACTGAGGACATTCTACCAAGAATAAGAGTTGTTCTTCTTCCAGGAGGGACTGTCACTTTGCCCTTGCTTTTCTGTGTTGGCCTGCTGACTGCTGCTTCTATCTTGGAAGTGAGAGGACTTAACTTTGCTCTCTTGAACCTGGTTTTTAAGGTACTCCAAGGACTTGAGGTGAGCTTGCCTCCTGTTGGAGGTTTCAGGGCCAAGACTTCACCTACATTGCCAGGGCTATTCTGCTGAAAGCCCTACCTTGCCATGTGGTGCCAAATCCAGTTTCTGGGCCCTTGGCAGTGAGTTAGCTGTATAAACAGGAAGAAACCGGTCCACCGACTTCGAGGGGGATTTTTGGAGCTGGCGCTGTTCTTTGACACAAAGGCGCTGCCTGCACCAAAGCCGTGATCCCCGCTCCATGCAACAGGCGCGCCTTGCAACACAGGCCCTGACGCCGCAGCAGTGTCTCTGAAGTTCCGTCACAGCGTGACTCTAAAGCACTGCGTCACCGAAGTCTGTGACACACGACTCCGCTGCAGCACCTGTGGCCCTGTGGTGTGACATCAACACCACGAAGTTGACACCTCATGGCATGACCCTCGACGCTACATCGACCCCCGCACCACCAGTGGAACCAATGCCTCACCTCCAGCACCACATCACCTCCCTTGTGCCTTGCTACGTCCTGCAAATACCAAAACAGGGTTTGGGCTCCAATCAGTAAGGCTGAGCCTCAATTAAACAAAGAACAACAGAAGTGCCAATACTGATACCTAGTCAAAGGAAATTATTCTCAGGGATCACACATTGAAATCAAACAACATGTTCCTCAGACCTCTTTGTCCGTCTGAATTAATCAAAAAGTATTTATCCAAATTACATTTTTAATGGATATCACAATTACTAAAGAATCTTAAAACCATTCAAAATCTTATTTTCAACATCACACCACTTTCATCCATCAATTCAAATGAACTTCTTGCAACCATTCGCCAAATAACTTACAACCCACTTCTCTCCATTCATTCGACATCCAAACATCCTTATCAAACAACACTTTCATTCACCACACAATCCAACAGCCAAATAACCAAAACAACTATGCACCAAAGAACAATTCTTAGATAATCTCAAACACAATACTTGTTCTACACAGGCCAAAGGAACACAATATTAACAATATATGCATAGAATCCAACATAAATCACTCCAAATTCGTAATCCTTTTGGCCCCAAAACTCGGGTCTACGCGTTACGAACCCCCTTGACTCCCGGGGTTCTCGTCAGGACCTCCTAGCTGGAAAAACAAAGAAATCACTTTTGCAGTTAAACTACACACTAAGGGCCCTCTTACTACGCTCTAAGCCTCTCCAGGCACCATCAGCTTGCCTCAATCGTGGGCTAGATCAGCCGATCTAGCACTTCAGTAGTGACATATTTCTGTAAACAACAAAAAAGCTCTATCAGTAACAATATCTATATACCAAATTGACGGGCTGCAACCTCAAAACAAATGCTAGTCTTACTTTGATGTTGTGGATTTTCTTCTAGAAGCCGATGTTCCATTTATTACAACATTTCAAAGGATTGCTTCCTGAAAAGATACAGAACCGACATCAATCACCCAACCTGGTATGCATGCTGCGTGTATTTTGCTGCATTTAGTTCGAGCCAAATTCAACTTACTTCGAAATTAGAAGGCGTGGGCTTAATTTGACTGCTCAGACGCCGTAATTTCTTCACCTACAAATGACCACAATACACTTTGTGAGCTCGACTTTGAAAATAAAAAGTCTAATTCGAGACTTTCAACAAGAGGCTACAATGCAGTCACATACCTTGCGGCGTCTTGAAACGGACTGTGAACGCTCCGTGGTACACGTCTTTTCCTTGGACCGCGGGCTGTGGTGCGATTGATCTGCTGCACCAGCAGTTTTTTCTTGTGAAGCACCATACTTCCGGTTAGGTGCATTGTGCTTATGGGAAATGTAGTTTGCCCACTATTTCCTGCTATCGATCGTATTCTCAGAAATGCCGAAATCGTCAATAAACTAATGTAGTGTTGTCGTCAATAAGTAAAGAATTTTGGGGTTTCTTGAACCTTTGGACTCCTTGTCCAAACAGGCTTCGGCGTTGTGCTATTATATTCTGAGCCCTATTCCTGATTAAGCATGTTGCCTTGTGGGCAATAAACCTTGTTTCCAACATTGTGCCAAATTCCGCTCCCAGTCTATGTCAAAACAGTCTGTATGATACATAGAGGGATGTAAAAAACACTCACCAAAATTAGATTTTTCTTTTCCAAAATTAGAGAAATGTTATGTGCTGGCAGGAATTACCATATTCTTGAAAAAAGTCTCTTTCACATGATGCTGAATGTAAATTAATGTTTCGAGTACCTTAACCCAAGTTGTAAATCTCTGACAATTCATTAAGCCTGTCTATTGCTGTGTTGAATTTCACAATCAACATTGCCTCTTTGCGGGACAATTTTTGCTCCAGGTCACCACCTCTATGGTCTTGTTCTACTTTTGAGATTACAGTCCATTTTAGATCTAAATTCAACATCTAAAGGCAGGCACAATTCCTGGAGGTTTGCAAATTAAAAATGTTCCAGTGATTTTCACAGACAATCCGTTATACAAAAAAGGCTATAGTTTCATAGAAACTAAATGTAGCAGAGACCTTATGGTCCTTACAATGGAAACTGCTCAACGAATTTCAAAGCAACAATTGGAAGAAATTGCGATCTTAGAATCAGAAATCAAAACAAACCAAATGATTACAGATTGCAAAGCATTACTGGAGAAAGTAGAAAAAGAAATATTAGAATTCAAAGATTATACTATCAACCAGGAAGGTAATACATTTGAAAAAGATAAAAGAAATTTTGCATTGGAAAAAGTGTACCCATACCCTCCAGCCGGATTATTATATGAGAACAGAGTTGCGTAGATACCCCCCGGAATTCCAAGGAAGATCTTCAAATAATTTTATTACGTTCTCTGAAACATCATTCTCCTCAAGTGGAAGTGAGGTACAAATTAACGAAGGACGTCAAAATATTAATAGAAGGGGTAATTTCCAACAGCAACAAACTCCTTTTTTAGGGAGAGGTCAACTAAAAACACGGGGAAGAACGCGATTCAACGACCAACCATGGGAGATGTCAACACGTCGACAGAACTACAAAAATTAGTGGTTTCACCTATTTACAACCAATCGGAAAAAACCCTAACCAAAGACGAACGAAAGTATATTGGAAAAAGGTTTATCTTTTGTTCCATCAAAAAGCACAAATTTTGTTAGGTTGAAAACAGAGGCCATTGAATTTTGTCGAAAGATCAGGTTAAAAACCTTTTTTGTAGAAAACCCGTATATGGAAACCATGGAATTGACAGGCTTAAGGAAAAAATCATCTTTCTGCCCACCAGCCAATAAGATCCCAAAGGAAGTGGTAATCTTTGAAAAAAAGTTTGTCCGCAATATCTGAGATGGAAAGAAAAAAGAAATGGGTAAAATATAATACATCAAGATTACAAATGGAAGCCCTATCAAATCTAAAAAATGACCATTCTATTACGATAAAGCAGGCCAACAAAGGGGGCTCCATTGTCGTATGGGACACACCAGAGTACACTGCGGAAGTAATGAGACAGTTAGGAGACAGTGATTGCTACAGGAAGATTGCAAAAGACCCAACATTAGATCTACAAAGTCAACTTTTTACCATCTTGGAAAGCGGTTTCCAACAAGGTTTTTTGGGCAAGAAGGAGTATGAAAATCTTCAAAACAAACATCCCAGAATTCCAAAAGTACACAAAAATGAGACCTCACCCGCAGGACGACCTATCGTCTCTGGTTGTGAATCCTTGATGGAACCATTTCATAATTTATTGACCATTTTTTAAAACCATTAATGCCGGAAGTGCCATCTTTTCTGCGAGGCACTACTGATTTCATTAATAAATTGGAGTCAATACAATTTGAGAAAGAGACACACCTTCTAGAAACATTGGACGTGGTGTCCTTATATACACAGATACCCCAAGATGAAGGCCTGGCAGTAATTGCTTCCTTTTTAGAAAGTAGGAAAAAACCAACACAAGTCCCTACAGAATTTTTAATGGAGTTAGCGAGCTTCGCGTTAAGGAAGAACTATTTTAACTTCAATGGAGACTTCTACTACCAAGTGAAAGGAGTAGCGATGGGGTGCCCTTTTGCCCCTGAGCTGTACTCTTCATGGCAAAGTATGAAGATATGTTCGTCTATAATAACAACCCATTCTCGCAATTCATTGGGAATTGGGTTTGTTTTATAGACGACATATTCATGGTGTGGACAGGAAATGAGGAAAATCTATGCGTGGTTGAATAACAGAACTGCTTTTTGGATGTGGAAGTATATCCAGCAGAAGGGGGTTGGGTTACAACTTTATTTAAAAAATCAACAGACAGGAATAAAGCCTTTAATTTTTCAACAACCACCCAAGGAACTTGAAAGAAAATTTACCCTATGGGCAATTTCTAAGGATAAGACGTAACTGTTTCTACAAGGATGAATATATACTCCATGCAACAAATCTACTGGAGAATTTGAAAGAACGAGCTTACCTGAAGAAATTGTTAAAAAAGGTAATGAAAAGAGCCTGGTGAACCCCACGAGAAGTCCTACTTGAAAAAAATAAAAGACCTCCTGTAGGAAAAGAATTGTTTGCGTTACAACGTTCTGTCCAAATTTAGTTAATCATTGGAGACCAAACACCCATTCAGAAAAAGATCTAAAATGGACTGTAATCGCGAAAGTAGAACAAGACCATAGAGGTGGTGACCTGGAGCAAAAATTGTCCCGCAGAGAGGCACTGTTGATTGTGAAATTCAACACAGCAATAAACGGGCTTAATGAATTGTCAGAGATTTACAAATTGGGTTGAGGTACTTGAAACATTAATTTACATTCAGCATCATGTGAAAGAGACTTTGCTCAACAATATGACAATTCCTGCCAGCACATAACATTTCTCTAATTTTGGAGAAGAAAAATCTAATTGTGGTGAGTGTGTTTTTACATCCCTCTATGTATCATACAGACTGTTTTGACATAGACTGGGAGCGGAATTTGGCACAATGTTGGAAACAAGGTTTATTGCCCACAATGCAACATGCTTAATCAGGAATAGGGCACAGAATATAATAGCACAACGCCAAAGCTGGTTTGGACAAGGAGTCCAAAGGTTCAAGAAACCCCCAAAATTGTTTACTTATTGCCGACAACACTACATTAGTTTATTGACGATTTTGGCATTTCTGAGAATACGATCGATAGCAGGAAATAGTGGGCGAACTACATTTCCCATAAGCACAATGCGCCTAACCAGAAGTATGGCACTTTACAAGAAACGACTGCCGGTGCAGCAATTCAATCGCACCACAGCCCGCGGTTCGATGAAAAGACGTGTCCCACGGAGCGTTCAAAGTCCGTTTCAAGACGCCGCAAGGTATGTGACTGCATTGTGGCATCTTGTTGAAAGTCTCGAATTAGACTTTTTATTTTCAAAGTCGAGCTCACAAAGTGTATTGTGGTCATTTGTAGGTGAAGAAATTACGGCGTCTGAGCGGTCAAATTAAGCCCACGCTTCCTAATTTCGAAGTAAAATGAATTCGGCTCGAAGTAAATGCAGCAAAATACACGCAGCGTGCATACCAGGTTGGGTGATTGATAACGGTTCTGTATCTTTTCAGGAAGGAATCCTTTGAAATGTTGTAATAAATGGAACATCGGCTTCTAGAAGAAAATCCACAACATCAAAGTAAGACTAGCATTTGTTTTGAGGTTGCAGCCCGTCAATTTGTTATATAGATATTGTTACTGTTGTTTACAGAAATATATCACTACTGAAGTGCTAGATCGGCTGATCTAGCCCACGATTGAGGCAAGCTGATGGTGCCTGGAGAGGTTTAGAGTGTATTGAGAGGGCCCCTAGTGTGTAGTTTAACCGAAGAAGTGATTTCTTTGTTTTCTCCAGCTAGGAGGTCCTGACGAGAACCCCGGTAATCAAGGGGGTTCGAAACGCGTAGACCCGAGTTTTGGGGCCAAAAGGATTAAGAATTTGGAGTAATTTATGTTGGATTCTATGCATATATCATTAATATTGTGTTCCTTTGGCCTGTGTAGAACAAGTATTGTGTTTGAGATTATCTAAGAATTGTTCTTTGGTGCATAGTTGTTTTGGTTATTTGGCTGTCGGATTGTGTGGTGACTGAAAGTGTTGTTTGATAAGGATGTTTGGATGTCGAATGAATGGAGAGAAGTGGGTTGTAAGTTATTTGGCGAATGGTTGCAAGAAGTTCATTTGAATTGATGGATGAAAGTGGTGTGATGTTGAAAATAAGATTTTGAATGGTTTTAAGATTCTTTAGTGATTGTGATATCCATTAAAAATGTAATTTGGATAAATACATTTTGATTAATTCAGACGGACAAAGAGGTCTGCGGAACATGTTGTTTGATTTCAATGTGTGATCCCTGAGAATAATTTCCTTTGAATAGGTATCAGTACTGGCACTTCTGTTGTTCTTTGCTACGTCCTGGGCGTCCTCAACATGCCAACGACCTGCACTAACAGTCAAGAACCAATACTACATCGGCCTCAGTGACGCCTCACCTTCCTGGCACCTCGCAACATCTTTGTTTTGTGAATGTTTCCAAGGTACTGTAGCCAGGGTCTGTACAACTCCATAGCCGGCCGGCACTCCCTCGCGGTCTGCCCTGAGACCTTGAGATTTTGCTTCTTCAAGCACGTTAATTTACCCCCCGCGGGTGCTCTTGTGTTTCTAAGTGCTAGAACTGCATTTAATCATGAAGAGATTTGTATTATTATTTGTGTATGTTGGATTTTTGTCGTAATCAGATAAATATTGGCTATATTTGCTAAACTGATGTAGAGTACTTTTGTGGTGTTTCCACTGTGTTACTGTGTGTGCATGCACAAATACTTTACAGATATTACGATGTCAGTCAGAGTTGCCTCCGACCAACACCATCTCGGTGCAGAAACCGCCCGACCATATGTCGGCTGTTCCGCACACCAAATTAGGATGCGACCGCATATGGTGTGGTCGCATACTCCAATTTCTATATAGGAGCTTGTGCAGCGCAGAAACCGCCCACAGTGCACGCTTCCATTGATAAATGGAATTTTGTGAAAATCCCTGCACCCTGTGGCAGGCACCGTGCACAGGGTGCAGGGATTTTCAGGGGGCACCATAGGAGCCCCTCAGGGCCACAACTGGAGGGCCAGGGGGCAAGGGACCTACAAAGTTGATTTCCGACAGCCTTTCCATGTCGGAAAGGCCAACATGGAAAGGCTGCCGGAACCCGGCATCATAATCCCGACGGCGGAAACACCGTCCTTAAGGGATTATGAGCCCCTTCCGACTGGCCGACTGGCTCCTTGAGCCTGTCAGAACCAAGTCGGTTTCCCTGGCCGGCTTACACTCCAACCCCATTGATTGTAATATGGCGGTCGGAGTGTAAACCTACAATATCGGTAGGAAAGAGGTTTTCCAACCGACATTGTAATCAGGCCCATTGTCTCTTAAATTTAGCCTGACTGTTCGGAGCCCAGATACCCGATATAACTTTTAGTGTGTACCACACTTACCCTGACTAGGATTGTGGGCTCCTACTTGGAGAAGGTGCAACCCTCTGCCAACTAAAGACCCTGGTTCTAACAGTATTATTTAGTCTAATTCAATAAAAGACACTATTGTGGTTAATTAAAACAAAATAAGAAATAAGATCAACTCAATATCTGATAAATGGTCTCCTTCTTTTTTGTCATGGTGGGGTCGACTTGATATGATCAAAAAGATGATGTTGTCTATTTTCAGTTTTGGTTATGTCCACACATCCAGTGAAACTCCCTCTGAATGTGTTTGAAACCATAGGCCTCTTGTCTCAATCAATCAATCAATCAATCAAGCATTTGTATAGCGCGCTACTCACCCAGAGGGTCTCAAGGCGCTAGGGGAGGGGGGTCCGCTACTGCTCGAACAGCCAGGTCTTGAGCAGCTTCCTGAAGGCGAGGTGGTCCTGGGTAAGGCGGAGGTGGGTCGGGAGGGAGTTCCAGGTCTTGGCGGCGAGGTAGGAGAAGGACCTTCCTCCTGTGGTGGCTCTTCGGATGCGGGGGATGGCGGCGAGGGCGTGGCTGGTCGATCGAAGCTGGCGCTTGGGAGCGTAGAAGTTGAGGCGGTTGTTGAGGTATCCTGGGCCTTGGTTGTGTAGGGCTTTGTGTGCGTGGGTGAGGAGACGGAAGGTGATTCTCTTGTTGACCGGGAGCCAGTGCAGGTCTCTCAGATGTCCGGAGATGTGGTTGCGGCGGGGGATGTCCAGGATGAGTCGTGCTGAGGCATTCTGGATCCGCTGGAGTCTCTTCTGGAGTTTTGCGGTGGTTCCGGCGTAGAGGGAGTTGCCGTAGTCCAGACGGCTGGTGACGAGGGCCTGAATGACCGTTTTCCTGGTCTCGGTGGGGATCCACCGGAAGATCTTACGTAGCATGCGCAGGATGTTGAAGCACGACGAGGAGACGGCGTTGACTTGTCTGGTCATGGAGAGGGAGGAGTCCAGGATGAAGCCCAGGTTGCGTGCATGGTCTGTTGGTTTGGGTGCGCTGCCTAGGGCGGGGGGCCACCAGGAGTCGTCCCAGGCGGAGGGTGAGGATCCCAGGATGAGGACTTCCGTCTTGTCCGAGTTCAGTTTCAGGCGGCTGTTCTTCATACATTCGGCTACCTCTTTCATCCCTTCGTGTAGGTTGGCTCTGGCGGTGTCGGGGTCGTTGGTGAGGGAGAGGATCAGCTGGGTGTCGTCGGCGTAGGAGATGATGTTGAGGTTGTGCTGGCGTGCGATGGCTGCGAGGGGGCTCATGTAGACGTTGAAGAGGGTTGGGCTAAGCGAAGAGCCTTGAGGAACGCCGCAGATGACTTCGGTGGCTTCTGATCTGAACGGGGGGAGGCGGACTCTCTGTGTCCTTCCAGCGAGGAAGGAGATGATCCACTCCAGGGCCTTCTTCTGGATTCCGACATTGCTGAGGCGCTGCACTTATTGCGCTCATGTCTCTATATAAGCTCAATCAATCAAGGTAAATGGGAGAGTTAACTTCTCTGATTTCATAACATTTTTATTCTGCCTTTTTACTCCAGCAGGTTTGGTCCTCTCTAACATAGCATCTCTCTCAAAGTCACAGTATTTGAAAGCAAAACTATCAACAATACATCTTTTTACATTGAAGGGTTTTATACACATGCCCCTAATACCCAAACTATGTTCTTCTGTAGTTAATCATTCTAGTTAAATGGCTAAATACTGGAAAGAATGGGAAGGACAAGGCATCTAAAATGTTGGACCATTAATCTTAAATGATTATTTCATGTCATTTAGTGAATTGCAATATAAGTTTGATGTTCCCAACTCCGTCAAATTTAAAAATGATTTGTTATTGGCAGCTGTTAAGATTAAATTACCAGCTCCATCTGTGGTGACATTAAAGAGGAAAGTTACTGGTGGCCAAACATATAACTTTAATAGTGAGGTTACAGCATCTTACATGTATTAAAAAAAACATTGATAAGGGCACTTGTAGGCTTACAACTACTATAGAATAATTATTGGAAAAGCATTTCGAACAGAGTTTATGGGATAATATTTAGCCAAAGGATCATGCTACACCTCGTTCAGCAAGTACCACAAAAACTTTATATTGTTTTTCGAATAGATTTTTCTTAAATCCTTCATATTTTTCATTAAATGAAATTAACTAAAAATAATGATTGTTGACCTTGACATATAAATAGGGATTATATGCATATGTTCTTTAAGTGCTAGAATATTAAATTGTATTGGAAACAAGTTTGGGAAAACATTTTGAACATTTGTTCAGTTAAGATACCATTCGAATGAATGCACATTTTTCTATCTGGATTTTTCAATGTTTGGGTACTTGGACGTTTAACTGGGAAATTTGTAGATCTTCTCATTGCCATTGGTCTACAGGTAAATACATCCAACTGGAAAGACACCATCAATGCTTCCTTTACTAAATGGTGGAATATCATTTGTTAGAGTTATAGATAATCATAGATTAAATACAGCTAATTTAACATCTATGAAGGTGGTGTTTAAAAGAGATAAGCTACGGATGCCCTTCAATTCCTTTCTTTCTTAGAACAATGCTAAGAACAATATTCAACCCGAAGTGTAAAAGTCTCTTTAAACAGAATACTTGTCTGATATTAACAGTACATGTTGTCAATAATAATGTACTCTACTTATACATATAATCCATACAATGTTAGCATTCAAATCTAATAACCACAAGTATTGTTTAATCAGCTATGCAACCTACAGATCCATTTCACCTTATTCTGTAAACCTTCTGTAGCATCTCACTACATTCTTTTCTTGTCTCACCCTTTTCTCTTTTCTTTTCTCTTCTTTCTGCTTCTTTTTTCTTATAAAATATTATTTTTTTAAGTTAGCAGCTACATTGTTCTTGGGTTTGTTGTATACAAATGTTATTATAATTTAATGACTTTAAATTACATTGTAAATCTGCACTTATTGATCAATAATTTTCTGCATGCTTTTTCATTATTTGAATGCCTTTAATTGCTTTTACTTATTGTTAGAAATGGAATTCTGGTTGGCTGATGTATGCAACCAGGTCAGGCAAGAACCACCACTCTAGTCAGGGTATGCTAAGTACACACTAAAATATATCCTATGCTCATCCTTTGGTAGTTTGGTACAGAGCAGTTAAGCTTATCTAAAGAGGCAATGTGCAAAGTATTTGTGCAACACACACATGCAGTAACACAATGAATACACCACAGGAAGACTCCATGCAAGTTTATAAAAATAGACAATTATATTGTAAACAAAACAAGACCAAAACACCAAATATCCAATGTATAGAAGTTGAGATATTGAATTTTTAAGAATAAAGCCATAAAGCGCTTAGAAGCAAGTAGCGCTAAAAAGGTTTCTTTAGGTCTCGCTGGACTATGACAAAGTCAAAGTTCGGGCCAACATTGTGGAAGCTCAGGAGCAAAAAGAACAAATGGTGCATGGAATGCTGAGCAAATAAAACATTCACCCACAGTCACCGATCTGCATTTAATACATTGCTTTTTTGCTCACTACGCCACCCCAGTTTGGACCCAGCCATTTACAAATCAGTCTTGATCCTGCTCCCAAGGGGAACAGTCCAGTCCAAACTACCAGAACAGGTCTTCCCTGGTCCAGAAACAAGCATCTTGGGACTGGTTTCGGGGTATCACCCCTCATCAGCCAAGCTAGCTTGAATCCAGTGGCACAGTGAGCACGGGACCCACATCTGGGCATACCCTTCCCACTTAGGGTGAAAAAAGCAAAAAGAAAGAAAAAATCATGTACGGAATGTTGAACAAATGAAACATTCACCCCCAGTCACAGATCTGGGTTTAATCCATTGTTTATTTGCTCACCACGCCACCCCAGTTTGCACCCAGCCATATGGAGGTCAGTCTTGACCCTGCTCTCAAGGGGAACAGCCCAGCCCAGCCCAAACTGCCAGGCCAGGTACTCCCTAAACCAGAAACAAGCTTTCTGGGACTGGCTTTGGGGTATCACGCCTTATCAGCCTGGTTAGGTTAAAACCAGTGGCACAGTGAGAAAGGGACCCACTTCTGAGCATACCCTGCCCACTTAGTGCAACAAAAGCAAATAGAACAAATGATGGACGGTATGCTGAACAATTCAAACATTCACCCCCAGTCACAGATCTGGGTTTAAGCCATCATATATTTGCTCACCACGCAATGTTTGACCCAGCCATATGCAAATCAGTCAATCAATCAATCAATCAATCAATCATAGCATTTGTAAAGCGCACTACTTACCTGCGATGGTCTCAGGGTGCTGGAGGGGGGAATGCTGCTACTGCTCGAAAAGCCAGATCTTCTGAAGGTCAGCAGGTCTTGGGTCTGCTGTAGGTGGATGGGGAGGGTCTTGACCCTTCTCAGGCTGGCTACAGGACCCATGCAGGGCTTGGTGAACAAAGTACCTTTCCTTGTCGCAAACAGCAGATGGATCGATTTTCTCCACGCAGTGAACGAGATGCGTCAGTTCCGAAGACTGGTGCTGGAGTCAAGAGGCATCGAGCAATGTGCCGGATTCTGCCATACAGTCAAGGGTATACATCGATCTCACTAAGCTGCAGCGGCCGCGGTACGATGTTGAATGCATCGATCTCTGGAGGAATAGCAAATTGGGGAAATGTTTATTATTAGTCTAAGTATAGTATTTTGTACTGGAATGGTATAAGTCCAGTACAATTCTATGCTTGACTCAAGGTGACACCCTTGCACTATGGTGCAAAGGTGTCCCTGTGGCGCACGGCAGCTGATTTCACGCTGTCGCTAGGGAGAGGGGAGGAGAGTGCCATATGTCAGTAAATGTGGCGCTCTCTCTTTTTCTGTCCTTCTCACGCAGCGCAGCATTTGTTGCTGCTACACTGCGCTGCATGAGAAATTGGAAAATCTAGCCCTTACTATCAAACACTGCACTTAGGCCTAACAGAAATAAGGACCGCAGTGCCGCCTCTCTCCAGTTGCCTTCTTAGGTGCTCCACAGCACTGAGTAATGCATTTTCCGTACTAAATTCAGGGCGTAGGACTCACTGAGAGAAATGCAATAAATCATGGTCTTCCAGAAACATGTCAGTTGGTAGTTGATATGTTTTTCTAAGATCCTAGCACACATGGGCACAAGTGATACAGGACAATAATTGGCCAGCACAGTGGCATCCAAAGTCGTTTTCTTTAACAACGGAACTACCATGGCATGTTTCTAATATTATTATTATTATTATTTTAATTTTAATTTTTATTCTAAAGCATCTTAAGTAAAAAAAAACTACAAAATTCATATCAATTGCTTGCTGGCATACAGCTGTTTTCTTAATCCTACTTGTTTGTACTCTGCTTTAATAAAATAAGTGTCCAGGTTTTGGAAAATTCTGGAATGCTATTTTTTCCAACTTTGGTATTTTTCCTTCACTGAATATGCTTTTTACCTGGAATTATTCATTTTCTCTCTCTCTGTCTACTTCACTCTCTCTCACACACACATATACACACACACTGCGAAAATTAGACACTTTGGTTCGCTTTTCCACACTTTCTGCTCAACTTATGCCTGGCCTTTTATGATGTAAATTACACGTGACGGTAGGTGCAGGAATTGCATATGACATTTCTTTGTGATTAAACACGAATAAGCAGTGAAGGTGTTCAACTCATTTGCACTGGATTTCCTACACGTCTTCCCTTTGAATTTGTTCGGAACTTCATCCATTGTTACTATGGTCACAAAATTGATTTTCAAAATCTGCGCAATCGTAGTAATGATATTCATACAAATATGTATGTATGGGGCTGGAGTGCCCATTGTAGATGAGTGCATTATAATGTACAGTCATATTTAAGTCTCAAGAAAGAGCTATTTGGACTGCTATCTATATCCAGCCATTCTGTGACAGATGTGCAGAACACAAGTGCATTGCTCAAGCCCAATTCATATAAAACAGCCCTAAGTAAATGATTTATAGCCACAGGCTATAGCTGCCTTATGGGTCCCAGAACACTGGCCGCTGGTAGTGACCTATATATTTCTTATATATTCCTGTATCCGCAGTCCAGCAAGCAAAAGGACATATTTTCAGGCTGATCAGTTGCTATCTCTCCCCCACAAATAACAAAGGGAAACGGAGGAGTAACATTTTGAGTCCCTTGGAATTAGAAGTCATCTTTTATTGTGGCACAGTGCCATCTGGTGGACATTTGTTTTGGAACGTCTCTTGTTAGTTCAAACGTGTTATTAAATCAACCACGGGAACTGAAAAAGATACTGAGCAACTAAAAATGATTGTTCTCTATCGCATTGATACTTAACAAGTATGTGCAGCCTAGAATGGAGATACTTCCAAGTCTCTTCAATATCATACGAAGCAAAACTACAATTTCTAATGGAAATTGTACTCCAGAAGAAACACCCATGCAACATAATGTCTAATGATATCGGCAGCACTTGCTCACAGAAGAAGTAAAATTAAATGAGATATAGGATAGATGAAACTGCAATGTACCTATAGTGTATGTACAATAACTTAGAAAAAAATATATATTTTTTTTCCAGCTTAATCGGTTTGTTCCTTGCTGAGCTCATTGGTGTATTGCTGCATCTTGCATTTTATTTCTTAGAAACTACTCACTGGCTTAAGAAGTGATGCTGCACGGTAACCCAAATTGTTTTGGCGCATACCAGTTTCAAGTTGTTGTGAATGTAGTTACGTTCATGCCAGTTCTTTCTGGTATAACTCCAGTTTTGAGTCTCTCCTGATGCTGGCAGGTTAGGAAACTAAAATGTAGATCGATAAGGTCTTCCTCAGAAAAAAGTTTGTAATACATGCGCAAAACACCCCCAAAAAAGCCCAGTTAAAGACTAAAGGGCTTATTTACAAGCCCCTTGCGCCGTCAGTACGTCACTTTTAATTTGGGAAAAAGTGACACACTTGTGGCGCAAGGGCCTTGTAAATAAGCCCCTAAGGGGCATATTGATTAAAAAGTAGCGTCACTCTTGGCCACGCAAAGGGCTGCAAGAGAGACGCAACTCTTAAGTTTGAATTATCAAGCAACAGCATTGCGTGGCTTGATTCTTCTGGAGTAACACAACGCAGCGCAAATCACTGCGTTGCGTTACTCTGCCCCAGGGAGGCGATCCATGGGTGGAGTATGGGTGTTCCCAAGCATCCACCCATGGATTTTGGCACATTCCCAGATTTACCATCAGTGGTAGACCTGGGAATGCGTGAAAATTCAACGCCTCCCCAGGTGAGGCATAACAAGGATAAATATCTTTATTTCTCCTTGCTACTTTTTCTTTCTATGTGTGGTGCATTCTGCAGCACATGTAGAAAGAGGAAAATGCCTCAAGGGATTGTTTTGTGCAGGAAAGTGTCCCTTTTTCCACAAAAACAATACTGCTTACTATGCAGGCACCATTATTCCATGGTGCAAGAGTGTCTGCATTGGCACTAGGCAGCACCTTGTGCGCCAGAATTGGGAAATGGAGTGCACCGTATAATGTTAAGTATGGTGCATTTCTGCCGTTTCCCAATCACTTGCTGCATGATTTTTTAATAAATATGCCCCTTAAGGACTAATACAGAGACACACAAATCTGAGTTTGCTAGATAAATTATCATAAATTCAATGACCATGGACATGATAAGTGTTCTGGAATGAATGGAAGCCAATGTAAGGTCTATAAAATAGGGCTAATGTGGTCACGACGGGCGAGAGTGGAAATGCAGCTTGGAACTTCATGGTCAAAATTCTCAGAGGAGGGCAACCTTATGATATGTTATTACAAAGGCTTGTCCATGACACGGGCCTCTGGAGATGAAATTTTCCTTAGCGCCATCTTTTACAAAACATTCTGGGCCTCATTTAGAATGACTTTGCACCACTGGAGCATCTCTTTTTGCGATGCTCCGGTGGCGCAGGGGACTGGTCCACATTTACCAGGCAGCAGTAAGCCACTCTGCGTGGCTTAATGTGGCCTTGTAGATTTTGGTCCCTTTAGCTCAGTTTTCTGTGTTAAAAGGGGTGTGCAATGTGTGTTACTGGTGGCGTTTATAGTAACACCCATGTCTTTTTGACACTGACATCGTAACTCTGAGGCAGCACCAAAAACTTACACCTCCCCAGGGGTGGCATAAGGAGGCACAACAAGGAGAAATATCTTTATTTCTCCTCCTTTTTCCTCTTTCTATGTGGGCTGCATTCTGCAACACACATAGAAAGAGGAAATAGCCTAGTGTGATTGTTTTTGTGCAGGAAGGTTACCTTCCTGCACAAAAACAATCATCCCCACCACGCATGGTGCAAACGTGCCTGCATTGGCGCATGGCAGACCATTGTGTGCCAGCGCAGGGAAAATGACAGGAATGGGCATATCTGATAGATACGGAGCATTCCTGACCTTTTGTTGTGCCGTGGGCAACACAGCAGCAAGGCCTGTGGTGCTGCCCTCTGGCAAAATCTTGTAAAAGAAAACACCCTCTGTAATTATGTGTCTCATGGTCTAAAAGTCAGAGAACACGGTCTACAGGCCTCTGCTTCTCCAGGGGTCAAATGTTAGAGATCCAAAGAAAATGTATATGAGAGGAACACTGCAACAAGGTGGATTGTCTGATCACTTGCTATGGTCATGTCGGAAGCGAATCAGAACACAAATAACCTTGTGTGTTGGACCTTTGTCACTTCTAGTTAGTTTTGGGCAGGGACATACAACTCATGGGTAATAAATATTACAATAGTATCCAGGGGAATTAAAGAATTGCTAATTTGTTTCCATTCCACGGGAAATAGCATTTGCACCTTTAGCAGCATTTTTCCCACTTGTACAAACCTTCCATCATTCTGCAGGTTGCGCAACCTCGGCTGCATGTGACAAAGCAATACAAATAATGCTAATAATAATAATAATTACAGTAATAAAATGAGTAGTACAATAATACAAAAAGGGGCATATTTATAAGGGGTGTTGCATCGCTCTTTTACCACACAACGTGGTTTAAGAGCGACACGAGCCCAAATGCAATTTATGAAGCCACGCAAGGAACAGCGTGTGTGGCCCTGCGTGGCATCATAAATCTGGAGTAACATAACGGAGCGCAAATAACTGCGTTGCGCTACTCTGCCCTGAGAGAGCATTCCATGGGTGTAGCTTAGATGTTCCCATGTAACTCCCATGGTTTCTGATGCATTCCCAGATTTACCAAAAGTGGAAGACCTGGGAATGTGCCAAAAACGATATGCCTTCTTAGGCGAGGCATAACGAGGAGAAATATCTTTATTTCTCCTCGTTCCTCCGTCTTTCATTGCGTGCTGAATTCTGCAGCACACGTTGAAAGAAGAATATGCCTCTCAGAATTGTTTTTGTGCAGGAAGGTGCACCTTGCTGCACAAAAACAATCCTGCATGTAACACAGGCCCCCTTGCACTGTAATGTAAGGGTGCCTGCATTGGCG
This sequence comes from Triturus cristatus, assembly GCF_964204655.1. Taxonomy (NCBI): domain Eukaryota; kingdom Metazoa; phylum Chordata; class Amphibia; order Caudata; family Salamandridae; genus Triturus; species Triturus cristatus. Next base: position 385,745,814 of record NC_140588.1, read on the forward strand.
GCGGCGCAGGGACAAAGGCAGGAATTCACCATATTCTTTTAAATTCTGCACATTCCTACCCTTTCCCTGTCACACAGCGCAGCTGCTGCATGACATTCACATAAATATACCCCAAAATGTTTAGTGTGCCCAGGAATCCAGCTCGGAAGCCACAAGAGAGAAACCCTTCTTAGTGGTTACTGATGTGCAGGTCAAATTTTCAGTCGAATTCATTCCTTCATTGGCACAGATAATTAAAATCAATCCTTATTTCAAGTATTGTTCCTTAATCCCTCAAGTATTAAGTGGTTGATTAACCAAAACACTTATAAATTATGACACGCTTAGTTAATGCCAAAGCATTGTATGCTTTACATAGATGTATTTGGATGATTCACAAATATTTCCAGTTAATGTAATCTACTGTATTACTCCACAATATAATTTCAAAAATATTGTGAGATAAATATTGTGTTAAAAATATTGTAAAGAACATGGGGGCATATTATCAAGACAGGAGATAAAATTATTGCCGCTTTAGCGGCAGAAAACTGCTGCTAAAACGGCGATAATGGGCTTGATAATATGCTCTATGGAATTCCAATTGAAGCCCATGTTAGATGTGAAGGACATCTAACCTGGGCTTCAATTGGAATTCCATAGAGCATATTATCAAGCCCATTATCGCCGTTTTGGCGGCAGTTTTCTGCCGCTAAAGCGGCAATAATTTTATCTCCTGTCTTGATAATATGCCCCATAGATGGTAAGAATGGCATTTTTTAAAGTCTTTTATATCATTTGTTTTAAAAATATAGTCATTTATAATATAGTTTTCTAATTATTTATTTGAGTTTGATTAGTTTTTATGCTACAGGTTGTTATTATTCAAATGTTATGAATGATTAACTTGTTTAGAAGAATTTGGGGTTATATTTGATCTGGTGGTATATTTTAAGGGTTTTCTTTATATTATGTGAATTTTGTTTGGGTGGGTTGTTGGAGTTGTAGGGGAATAGGGTCACGTTTTTATAATATTTAAATTGTTTATAATTTCTTTAATGTTTATTTGTTAACTAGATTGTTAATTATAAACACTTTTTTGTTATTTAACAGATACATGTTAAAATATTTTATTTTTTTAATTTGTTCATTTGCAAATTAGGTATTTGATTGTGTTACTTACTAAATTGTTTTTAATAATGTGATATTAAGTAAGTATATTATGTGTTATTATCTAATAAAATAATGTATATTGTTATTTTTCCTGATTTTGTGGTTGTTGGAATTTTATTGCTATAGGGAGGGAGTAGTTTTTGGGAAATCTATTTTTTACATGTTTTAATTAGACAATTGGCAATACATGTGTATGTAGAATTTTATATATTAACTTTGTGTTTTTAGATTGTAATAATCTATTTAAATTATATAATAATAAAAAATATGTTTTGAAATATGTTGATGGAAATAAATGTTATGTTTATTTTATTTATATGTAATTCATTATGTATTCATTTAGAATAGAGAAACATAAATCTGATCTTTCTAAAAATTTTAAAGAAGTCTCAAAGTGGTATGGGCAATTCCTGGAAGCAGAGGAAACGAAATTGGAGACTCAATATGCTATCTGGCAGGATGTATTTCAGGAAGAGAATTTACACTTGTAAAGGATGGACTCACTAAAATTATTATATTCAATAGTCACACCTGCAAATTTCAAAAGACATCATTTTTTGTAATACATAGGTTGTATTGGACTTCTAAAAAAGTCGTCAAGTTTGTGCTACAGCTAGGCCTGGGCGAAGCACTACGCTACGCTCGCGTAGTTTGCGAAGTTCGCGCTACTTCGCACTACGCGAACTGCACGTAGCACAGTGCGAACACGCGTAGCGTAGTGTTGCGTAGTGCTGCGGTCATTTTTTGCTTGCTCGCGGTCCTCAACGTCAAGTTGGCGACCGCGAGCAAGCAAAATGACATCCTGGCGAGACTTTTTCCTTGTTCGTGATCGCGAGCATGGAAAATAAACCTCCCGGCGAGATTCCCAACGCGAGGAGGTCAGGTTTCTCATTGCGAGGGGTCGCGTATGCTCGCGACCGCTCGCGATGAGAAACTACCAGTTCGCGTTGAGAAAGCTGCCGCTCGAGTAAAAATCTACTCGAGCAGCAGAAAACTACAGCTCGCACTGTGCAAGATGCCATTTTCAATGATTGCACAGTGCCGGTTGCTTGTCCGCACTGTGCAATCATTGAAAACGACATCTGGCACAGTGCGAACAAGGTACTACGCAGTTCGCGAAGTGCTACGCGTAGCTCGCGTAGTGCGAACTTCACTTTGCGTAGCTTCGCGAAGTGCTACTTCGCGAACTACACCCAGGCCTCGCTACAGCCTGTTCCCAGATGTAACAGATGTAACCTGCCAAAAGCCAATGATGTACATATTTTTTTTACATGCCCCGTAATAAAGGAACATTGGAAGGCTGTAGAAACTATCATAAGAGACATCTTAGGGGAACCCATAATCCTGACAGTGACCTTAGTACTTCTAGGGGTAAATCGCGATCTACAAACTACGTTGGGCAGTAAGCAAAGGGGTCTAATATTCTATCTGTTGCTTTTGGCTAGACACAAGATATGTAAACATTGGACAGACCCTTTGCCGCCACATCCTACAGGATGGCTAAAAGTGGTTAAGTGGACTAGCAAAATGGACATTGAATGTAATTTACGAAGGTCTAGGGACATTTGACAGGACTTTATAAAGTGGGCAAGTTAGTATTGAGATACAAAACAGGGCCGTGGTGAAATAAAATAAATCTTTCCATAGTCCTATGATTACACCAGATCATGGTAGCTTGGAAGGTTAATTCCCCCTGAAAGCGATAAGTGTGTTTTTTGAGACTCGGGCTAGTGAATGCAATGGATCACAAGACAAACAAGGGTGCCAGAAAAATGGCCCAAGACTTGCAAAATGTCATGGTGATATGAGGACACTAAAAATTAAAAAAAATATATATATTTTTTATTGTTAATATATGTTTTAAAGTTTATGAAGTGTATATTAGTGCAAATTAGATATACTTAACTATTTGATTTATGATAATATGGTATTCTATATTTTTGGTGTAAATGTTTTTGATTTTACATACACAGTCAATATATGTGTCCTCGATATTTTTGGGCAATATATTTGTGACTGATATTTTGGTCTGCGATATTTCATCATACAACCCTAATCTGCATGTTACAAATCATCCATATGAACACACGCTAGACACAAAAAATATTCATTTATCTATGTTTTACCAACCCTACCAGTCTGCACATTATGCATTGGGTATAGTATTGATGAATATGGTGAGTACATGTTAGATTTTCATTTTCCTATTTACCTTTTTCTTAAGTATCAAAGATGTTTTCACATTTCTTGCTTTATTAAATGAAGCTTATTATTCATATACCATCTGTTGAACTTTTCAGTACTCTTTGCTGCATTTTCCCATGGAGCTCTGGTGTAACTTAGTAAAAAAGTAGTGCAACACAGGTAAGTGGCTAACTCAGTTTATTCAGTCTGATCTCCGCAGCTCCCCAGCAGCAACTGCCGATCTCCCCACATTCCATGTTCCATGCAGGAAACACGCACATGCGGGGAACAGCCTCGAGCGGAACACTCTAGATCCCAACACACCCCCTTTCCTTCACAGTGCAAAAACAAGTAGTAACAATAAAGATTAAAACATAGAAGAAAAAGAAATTGGAGAATAAAGGACAATAACCAAAAGCAAAAAATGAGAGAACAATATAGAATTAATGCATAACATAATCCTGGAACCTGGCAGGGGTAACTCTCACACTGGGGGAAATTTCCCTGGAGGAAGTGCTGTCAGCATGGACGCCCCTTTTGGGAAGAAATTCCATGGGGGAAAGAAACCAGAATGAACACCCATCTTCTCACTGACATACACAGCTTTGGACTCTGGTACCACAGAGATACCACATTTGTTCCAGATTTTCCCATTCTCCAACACCACCAAATGGTCTTTCACCTCCTTCACTCTCATAGGAGCTGAGACCCGAGAAACCCCCTTGCAAACAAAACCAACGTTCTTGGTCCTTACCCAAGCACCAACACAGACAGGGGAAGCCCTGATTCAATTGGTTTCATATTTTGACTGAACCACTGCCCTGACTTTAGCCACTCTGCCCAATTTTCACTGATCAAACAAATTCCTGGCCATCCAGTCCTTGTTTAACTTGGAACCCGCAACCCTTCCCCTGAGTAGGGTGAAAGGAGACATGTCAGTGCTAATGTGGGGAGTGGTCCTAACCTCCCATAAAATGCTGGCAATCGCTACCCTCCAGTGCAACCCATTGACCAAGGCTAATTGTAACTGGTCTTTGATAACCTGGTTCATGCGTTCAACGAGACCATTGCTGCGAGGGTGTTAGAGGGAAGTGAAAATGTGCTTAATGCCATGTTCGCTAAGATAATTTAATTTGTGCAATCTGTACTGCCACTTGGCTATGAATGGAGTGGCCCTACCACCACCTTTAGTAGTGGAAAGATCCACCAAGGTCTTATGATCAGTTCTAAAAACAAATTCAGAGCCCCACAAGAAGTTCCGGAAGTACTGCACACCCCACCACAGAGCCAGGGCCTCTTTCTCAATCATAGAATATGTGTTTTCGGCCCCCCAAAGAATTCTGGAGGCAAATGCAATGGTCTCCTCACGCCCATCACATCTCTTCTGCAAGAGAATAGATCCCAACCCAGCATTACTGGCATCAGTAGTGACAATGCACTTATCATTAATATTAAACAATTTGAGGGGTCGCACTTGCACAATTTCTTTTTTAAGGAGCTTGAAATAATTATCACACTCAACAGTCCACACTTACACTTTCTGGAGATGCTCTCGCAAACACTCCGTTTTATCAGAAAATGTACATGTAAATTTGGCGTAATACTCCACTAGCCCCAGAAAGGAGCGATGTTGGTCCTTGTTTCTGGGTTCAGGTGCGTTTTGAATGGAATTAAACATTTTCAATTTGGGTTTCACCCTCTTGCTGGAAATGCGATGACCCAGGTTATCCACCCTCTCTTGAAAAATCTTGCACTTGTCCTTCCTTAGGGTCAACCCGCTAAATCTAACTATCTCCAAAACCTGCTTGACCCTGCTGTTATGTTCACATTCAGTTTTGCCATGAATGAGGATGTCATCTTGGAAAAACACGACTCCGACAGTGTTCTTAAATAAGGTACCCATAAGGCGCTGGAACACTGCCAAAGCTGATGCCAGATCAAACAGCATTCGTATGTAACGAAACGCCCCTTCATGCATTACAAATGAGGTAAGGTGTCTGGAGTCCTTGCGCAATTCGCCCTGGTGGTAAACTGGGGAAATGTCAAGCGAGGAGAAATACTTGGCACCGTCCAAGGTTGCCATCATTTCATTGATGTTGGGCAAAGGTTGGCGATCCACCCAGATGTTAGAGTTGAGATCACATAAATCCACACACATCCTGAGGGACTTATCTGCCATGTATGCCAAAACAATGGGAGCCAACCACTCGGACTATTCAATGGGTTCAATCGCACCCATGGCACACAAACGTCCCAACTCGTGCTTTAGCTCATTGCGCAGACTCAATGGTACCTTGTGCACCTTATGTGTAACTGCCTGTGCACCTTCCTTGAAGATTATGCAGTGCTGAAAACCTTTAAGTTTCCCTAGGTTGTCAAAAAAGACCTCAGGATACTTTTGAATCCATTCATCACCAGACAACTGTCCAACAGTGTCTGCAAGAAGAGGGATGAGTCATGGGAAAGTGCTGTTAAACTGTTTCGCCTCGCGTCTTGACAAAAGCATGATGATTGGGATCAAGAATGATCCCCAGCTCCCACCCCAACAAATTTGCTCCGTTCTTCACAATGTACACAGTTCCAAAAGCAAGATCTCCCTAAATTCTAAATTTGCCTCAAATTTGCCAAGGACTTCCACCCTTTTACCACTGTCAGCAAAGATGCTTATTTTGGACTGGTGCAATTGGATGCCATCCAACCACTCGAAGTCTTTGGCATTGATGAGGATGATAGTAGAACCAGAATCTGCTAAAAAACGTACATTCGTGCCATTTACACAGATTACACAATCTGGGGATTTTCTTTTACATGACCCAGCCATGGAGCTATCTCGACAACACCTTCTGACTGCAAAGGTGAAGAAGATACCATAAGTAAGACATTGTTCTCACTTTCCTCCCGGAATCCACAATGTCCTCTTCAATGGTTTTAAAAGTCTGCATAGTGCCACTGTGCAACCCCGTAGTTTTGCACACACGCGCAAAATGCCCTTTTTTCCACATTTGAAATAGGTTTGATTTAAAGGAAAGCAAAACTTGGCATTCCCAAGATGTGATTTGCTTCCACAGCAGAAACATGAGGGTTCTGTTTTATCGATTCTGGATTTAGATAAACTAGGTTCAGGTGCATTGGTCCCATGGTAGGTTTGACGCTATGTTTCACACTAAGGTGCTTGACATTGCCATATTGTACAGTTCCACTCATTTCCCTCATGCAGAACTGAGAATGTTCCATTCTCCAAGCAAGAGTGAGTGCAGTCTCCAGGTCTGGGTCCTCAGATGATGGCAGTTTTTCATGGATCTTCTTGTTGCATTGCGGTATATCAGCTGATCGCGAATAATCTAATCTCTAAATTCTCTATAATTGCAGGGGCACCAAGAGTTCTGAGTGCAGCAACAAAATTGTCAGTGGATTCACCAGGAATCTGGGCACGTTGTAAATACTTGTGACGTTCTAGCACTATATTTTTCTTGGGGTTGAACCTTTGTCCAGAGTTTTGATAACAGATGCATAGTCATCAACAATTATGCAATCACCATCATCACCACCACTCACATGAGTACTTACTAGTTCCATGGGTAATGTTTTCAAGACGTTTCTACCTTCAGAGCCTAAACTATAGATCAACAACGCTTTTTTTTCTTCGAGGTAAAGGTGATACCATCTATGGCTTCAAGGTAAGCATCAAATGTATCCTTCCACTGTTGCCATAATGATTCCTTGGGCTTCAGCTGACAGCCCTCAAAACTTTCCCCAGAAACAAAATAACATGACAACCAAGTGACAGAAGTAATTAGGAGTGGGATAAATGTTTGGTATTCCGGTTTACTGGAAATTCTTTCCATTAAATAAACATCTCTAGTAGCAAGTGAGAGGAAATTGGCATTTGTTTGGGCTTACTTTTGACATATGGGTTGACAGAGAAGGGGGTAAACCTCCCATTCTGCCTCCCCTGAAGGGAGCAGAAAGACTGTCTACGTCACAGTGGCAGGGGGAAGCCTAATGCCAGGATATTTCAGCCCCCAACTCCATACCCTTCTTTTCTTTTTTCCTGTTGTACCATGGTGTTCTAGTGGGCTGTATGCTCCCTGGGGGGCAAATAGGGATAAGGAAAATAGGTGGTGGGGTGAGTTCAGGAAGTGAAAAGGCGATCATGAAGCTACAACTGAGAGCTCTGGAGTTGAGTCAGAAGACAGTGCGAGATTTTGAGAGTGCCAGTTACTGTGTCATGAAGGTATTCTTGCTACATGTGAATGGTTACATATGTGCCGATTGTAATTACGATTCTGTGTGAAAAGTTGCAAATAAATTACACAGCTTTTAAAATATGGAAAGCTCCAATGGGAAAAAAAGTCCAGGCGGGATAACCCCACACCGAATCCCCTTTCTTTCAAACTGCTTTACTTCCTTGGCTTACCTGGTGCAACCTGACCTTGGAATTTTCTATGTAGGTCTTTGATGGGAATTGGGCAGTTCCAATGAGGGAAATGGATGGCAGCCCTTTAAAAAATGTAGGCACCTACGCTCATTTTGTTTTAACAATGTATGCACTGGAAATTAGTTTTTCTAGCACAAGATGTGTGACACTTGGAGCCTGCAAGATAGGTGATCATAAACTGGCCTTTAAAATAAGCAGCAGTTACCTGTTCATGAATGATGAATAAATGTTTAAATCTGCAGTCCCATGTTTATTACCTTGCTAGGGAGAAGATTTAGGATTTCTTTGATTTCACAGCAATTTTCTGATGCACTCGTGGCAGTCTGCAACAGTCCTTGATTTCCAGTATCGTTCCAGGAAAGGTTTTGTGAATTCCAATTTCCATCTATGAAAAGGGGTTTCCTCCTGCATTGTTACACATATTGTACCATTACACATGAGGATACAGCTTCCCATGTCTTAAATTGCCTTTTTTTAAGCCACTGGGAAAATATATTGGCTATGAAGAAAACGCTCCTCCTGCACCAGCTCCAATTCTGGGAGTGTCCTCTTCCCATTTCAACCCCAGAAAGTGATTTAGCTTTACCCTTAATAGGAGTGAATATCTGAACATTACCAGAGTGAGAATGGGTCAGAAAAACTTTGAGAATACCCACCAACTCTCAAGTGAATTTGCCGCTGTCCCCAAATTTTCCATGGCAGCCACCTCTTCTCCTAGCTCATACAGCAGGAATTCTTTGCAGAATACTGTCCCATCAATTCAATCAATCAATTTGGATTTGTAAAGCTCTGCTTATCACCCATGAGGGTATCCAGACACTGGGGATATCTGCTGCTGGGAATGGTCAATCAAACAGCCAGGTTTTAAGCCCGCTTTTGAATTAATGCAGTATTGGGGAGGGCTGGAGGTAAAGGGCGTTCCAGGTCTTGGTGGCCAGGTGGGAGAAGGAGAGACCGCTGCTCCTTCTTCGGTGGAAGCAGGGAGTGTAAGTGAGGGAGAGGGATGCAGAGCGTAGATGTCTTACAGGTTGGTGATGTTCAACCTGACTTTGAGGTAGGCTGGTCCTTCGTTGTGCAGGGCCTTGTAGGTGTGGGTCAACATTTGAAGTGGCACCTCTTGTGGATGGGGTGCCAGTGGAGTGTTCTGAGGTGAGGGGTGATATGGGTTCGCTCTCTGGAGGTCAAGGACGAGCCTGCTTACTGCGTTCTGGACAGTCTGAAGTCTGTTCAGCAGCTGAGAGGTGACCCCAATGTAGAGGGTTTTGCCATAGTCCAGGCGGCTGGTGAAGAGGGCCTGAGTGACAGTGCGTCTGTTGCTGATGGGGAGCCACTTGAGGATTTTCTTGAGGATTCAGAGAGTGAGGAAACAGGCTGAGGGCACAGCATTTATCATTTTTTTCATGGTGAGCTTGGTGTCAAGTATGATGCCATGATTCCTTGCGTGTTCTGAGAGTGTGGGAAGGGGGCCGAGCTCTGCTGGCGACCAGGAGTAATTCCACAGGAATGTGCTGCTTTAGAAGATGAGTACCTCCATTTTGTCGGTGTTGAGTTTGAGGCAGTTGTTTTGCATCCAGTTGGCGACGCTGGTAATGCACCTGTGGATGTTGGCTTTGATGTTCCTGGGGTCTGCAGATAGGGAGAGGATGAGTTGATTGTCATCAGCGTATGATATGATGTTTATGCCATGGGATCTGACCAGACTGGCCAGAGGAGCTGTATAGGTGTTGAACAGGGTTGGACTCAGTGAGGACCCTTGGGGAAAGTCCCAGATGATGTTCTTTGGGCCTGAGGTGTAGGGACGGAGGCGGACTCTCCGGGTTCTTCCAGTGCAGAAAAATGCGATCCATTTTAGGGCATCCCCTCAGATCCGCATCTCATATGGAGTTTTTTTAAGAGGGTGTAGTGGGACACAGTGTCGAAGGCTGCTGAGAGATTAAGGAGGATTAGGACTGAGGTTTCTCCCTGCTCTAGGAGAGACCTGATGTTGTTGTTGGGTGTGAGTGGGGCGGTTTCTGTGCTGTGATTTGAGCAGAACCCTGATTGGGATGGGTCAAGGAGGTTGTTTATCTCAAGGAAGTCTGTGAGTTGCTGGTTGATTGCCTTTTCCAGAACTTTTGCAAGAAAAGGGAGCAGGGAGATGGGCCGGTAGTTCTTGAGCTCTTCTGGGACTGCATAAAATGTTTTTGAGGAGTGGCTTAACTTCTGCATGTTTCCATTCCGCCGGGAAGAAGGCAGAGGTGATTGCTGATGGTGCTGTTTCCCAGGTTGAACGTGTGGTGGGGGCAGGGATACCTGGGTGCCCCTTAGTGGATGGAGCTCATGATGGTGGTGGTGGTATGTGTGGTGAGATGGTCCCACAGTCTGATCCTTGGGTTTGAGTTGGAGCCAGTGAGGTTGAGGAGGCTGTGGATGCTTGTTAATGGGTTTTTGGGGGTCGAAGTGTTCGTAGATGGTGGAGATTATGCTGTGAAAGAAGTCTGAAAAGGTGTCACAGAACTCCTGAGAGGGGGTGTGTGTTATTTCATCCGGGCAAATCAATTTATGAGTGCAAGTTTACCATTTGCAAATGAATTGCACTTGTAAATCAACTGTATGTGCACGTAAGTTAACCTTACATGGGCAAATGGCTTTGAGAATCTGGTCCATAGTGAATTTCATGAGAATGGGGGTACGGCCTATGCTAATGATAAGTTCAATGCAAAAGGTTTTATCTTTGTGTTCTTAGCCGATGCGATGCAGAAATGGCAGTGCCAGAGTGCTGTGTTTTCTATGATTGGGAAAGAGACAGGCTGAAGAATTCTGAACCCAATGTTTTATATAGTCATTTACTTGTTTTATTCGTAGTCAATGTTGAGACATGTCTTAGTTTAGCCTGTTTAAGGTCAGTGAGGTCATTGAAGAGGCTCTGTTGAAAAAACAGACAAGTCAGTATCTTTTTCAATATCCTTCAAAGAAAAGCCGATCTTAGAAAATTCAGAAATATGAGGTATTAAATTCATTTGAGAATCTAGGACAAAACCAAATTAGCTTAGATCAGAATGAAGAAATGTGTTCTTCTTTTCAAGCAATCCAAAAAGCAAACTAATCCTTTACAGGTCAGCATTTTAAGCATAATCTGCAGAAATCATGTGCAAACTAAAGGGCATAGGTTAGAATCCTGGCAAGTCATATGAATTGTTTCATGATTCTTTTAAAACTATTTGGTATAGTTGTCTGGATTCACCTAATAGGTCCATTTCCAACTATGTAGAAGAATACCATTACACCAGTACTAACCCAAATTATATGTGATGGCGCTTCACAAAAAGTAAGAAACATTTGCACAGGATTTCTCTCTTTCTCTTATATCTGAAATGTTTATCACAGTCTGACCCAAGGAGACTGGGTCTTTCTCCACCACAAAAACAGAGATAACGAACTTGAGTGTGATTATGGGATCCAAACTCACAGTGGAACATCAGGTCAACAATATGATGAAAAATGATTTCAACATTATGTTAACATTATGATATATCTTCCCTTTCCTGGGTTACCCATAAAGGGCCTAATTTATGAAGTTTTGGCTCAGGGCTGCGCTGCAAGGAATCTTGCTGCGCTGCCATACGTCAAAAGAAATGGGCAGGAATTTACTGAATCTATAAGATATGATGCATTCTTGCCCTTTTCCCCTATGCTGGTGCACAATGGGCTGCCATGCGCCCACGCAGGCATCCTTGCACCATGGTGAAAGGGTGCCTGCATTGTCAGTTGATTGATTTTGTGCAGGAAGGGACACTTTCCTGCACAAATTAAATCAATTCAGGCCATTTCTTCTTTCTACGTGTGCTACATTCTGCAGCACAAATAGAAAAAGAAAAACACAAGGATAAATGAAAACATTTCCTCTTGTTGCACCTCCCTAATGCCACCCCTGGGGTGAAGTTAGATTCTGATGCATTCCCAGGTTTACGATTTCTTGTAAATCTGGGAATGCTTCAGATTCTATGGGTGATGCGTGAGAACACTCACAGCAACATGCATGGATTGCCCCTTTCGAGCAGTGTTCTGCATGAGAGGGGCACATATTTACAAGAAATACAAACCGGGAAAGAGGGAGGGTCTTAGGGAACTTTTAGAGACCATGCATGGATATATTCCCCAAAATTCAATAGTCTAAACAACAGCGATATCCATGGGTCTACAATATAATAAGGTTTTTTGAACTACACAACACAATATATGGGATGACCAGCAAACTTGTCTGGGCATACCTATTGGTAGGACGGATTCCTATCACTCACCGAGGTGACATGCTTCATCATCTGGGTCTCCTCCTAGCGCCACACTAGTGACGCCAAGGGCTACAACCCCTCACCTATGAGGGGGAGCTCAGGGATGTTTTATAGGAGTAATCAGATCCACTAGATGTGAAGAAATATTACTATTAGGGGAGTGAGGGACGCAGTGTGTGAATAATGTGGAGGTGAAAATGTAAAATGACCCCTGTGGGAATTTTTTTTAAATTTAATGTCCCTAGAGGGTCAGGTTAAAAATAGTGCAGTGACAGTTTTAACATAATAACTGTCTGTGTCTAATAGGTCGACATGTTTCTGCCTACAGGACTATTTACGTCCACGGCTTTCTTCAGGACCAAACACTGTGTAGAATACTACTGCGAAAAAAAGTGCCCAAATAAAGTACAAAAATTATATAAAATGCAATCAGTAACCGTCTGAAACATAGTTGGAACAGACTCAACCATGAAACCTGAATTTGTAGGTATTCGAATCTCCAACTGTGTCACGAATACTGTGGGTATCTGAAAAACATAAGTAAACACAGAGAGGTAATCTCCTGTTGTGTGTCTAAAAAACCTTAAATTGTATTACAAGTTCTAGTGAAATAACCATTATCATCTAGATGCTGTAGTAGCAAATAAAGCCTCACCCGTGTATATTGGGGAAAGCACCTCACCTCACCTGGCAACGGCTCAGGATATTGAGGCCCCGCTCTGTAGGGGATACAAAGAGCAAAAATGCTCAGAGTATTGTTCGAACTATTTTAAAATTCATTCTGGTTATAGAATATCAACAGTGGTGAAAAATACTAAAAAGACCAAGCAGCGGCTGATACTTAGTGTCATAGGAAAGCTCCTATATCTACATATTTATTCATATTCACAGAGGCTGAGAGGTAAACAAAAAAGTATATTCTCCAGATATCAAATGAACCAAATAGTTTGCAATGAAACAGGCTTCTTCATGGATCACCATAATAAAAACAAACCTGTTTTACCAAAAACAGCCTGGACTATAGTCTCTCAAACAACATTCAGTCGAGATTTTAGGTACAAGGAAAAAAAGGCTTACCAGCTCAACACATATCGGCAGCTTATGGACAACTAGGGCCAAGTGTAAAGAGCATCGTGCAATCCAAAAATAGCATGTAATTTAAATGCCCAAAATGCGTGTTACGCTACAATGCGTTGCTTAAAATGAAAAGTCATTCACGCTGCTGTGTTCCAACTAAACGTCCAGCGAAGTGTGCTGGTCTGTATGCAATAAACCACATTACGATTAAGCAGCACAATCACGGACAAACGAAACAACACCCAAACACAACAACAACACGCTCGATATATTGATATCAAACAATACAGAACATTTCCGAACTGCTACACAAGCCTGTGCTGCCGCTTACCTATCCGTCGGTACCTCGGGTATGTCAAAGAGCCGAGGGGAAGTTAACGACCCTGTATCCCTATCGGTCTTAAAAAGGAAATTCAAAATGCTTCCGTATTGCACGTTCCGCACGTGAACAGGTCGCGCATCCGGGATAACAATCACAAATATTTTGGCGAGAAATAAAATACGCATTAATCACAGTAATTGTAGTATATCCAATCTATGGGAGGTATGTCCCGAAAAAAGACAAAATATAGCAGGAACAAGGCAAACAGATTGTATACAGCAGCGTGTCCTATAACAGGCATGCTGGGAAATGTAGTTCCTCAAATGGAACAGACACATTCTATGAAAACAATAGAAAACATTGTGGTAATTACTTTTCAAACAAATACAAAATCCATAAATCACGGTGTTTATCGTGCAAGCGCTAGAAGAATGGTAGTGTATGGAACCAGCACAACCAGAAAGTCAAATGACCAGTACTAAGCATATTAGGAGATGTAGTGCTTTATGCGGTCAAAACTCGTGCTGCACAGTTGAAACTTGCGTGACAAACTCATTGTCCTTTGTTGTGCACAATAGTGTATAGAATCTGTGTGATACATTGAGACCAGATCTGCGGGTATATTCTTATGGTCTGAAAATGTATTCAGGACATACAGTCAGCAACAGTCTATGTTACAAAGTCAAGCATAGTGAACCCATTAGTGTATGTGTCCCACATGTCTACAACATGTCTCTTATTACCCAATGATGCATATATTATGTCTGATCAGCAACCTGATTGATGAACACTCAATGAGATGATAATGAAGGCCAGCAAAAGGGGGTATCATCACCGGAGCGTTTAGTTTGACAGTAACATCATTTAACCCTTTCTTATCACTTTGTAACCTGAACACCCATTTTTGTTCTCTGATGAATAAGTACTTGGTGATATCTGTGACATTGATGGTATAAATGGTTTCTCAAGTACTGTCCAATTAAAATCATCATGCCTGTGATTTTTTTCAAGAAAGTGTCTCGTGAGTTTAGTAGTCTGTTTTTTACACCTGATGGTGCTCTTATGTTCAGAGATCCTGACTTTAATTTTGCGGGTAGTCATACCGACATATTGATAATTACAGGAACATGTAATTAGATATACCAGTCTATCGCTGTTACAATTTGTGAATTTGTTTTGAACCCATGGTCTGGCAGTGCCTATATCGATAGATTTAGAAAGTTTAGTCTGAGGGCAAGCCGCACAATTACCACATGGAAAATGACCCTGGATAGCAGGTAGATTCCACAGGGTGCTGTCATTTTGGCAAGGTCTATTTTTAGGTCTCGTATGTACAAGTTGATCTCTTAAACTTGTATCTCTCTTGAATGCAAAAAGAGGTGATGGAATTTGTTCAATCCCCACATTCAATATATGCCAATGTTTGTGAACACTCTTCTGGATCTTGTTGGAAAGAACACTGAAGGTGTTCACAAAAGTAATTCGATTCATGGGTGGTTTCAATACTGGAGGGTCTAGTAGAGCCTCTCTGTTGTTATTGGCAGCCCGTTTGAGAGCGCGCTGTATCAGTTTTTTAGGGTATTTTCTGGTACACAATTGTACCGAAAGAGACGCAGCATGCTGTTCAAATGTGTCTCTTTCGGAGCAATTCCTGCGTATCCGAAGGAACTGACCATATGGAAGATTATTGCGAAGCGGCTTGGGATGATGGCTCTCGTAGCTCAATAGAGAATTTCTGGCCATCGGTTTCTTATACAGCTCGCTTACAAGGCCCGTGGAAGTAGAACAAATCAAAAGGTCTAAAAAAGCCAACTTTGTTTTATTGATCTCCACTGTAAATCTCAAGTAATCATTCATTATGTTCAACCAATTAAGAAAAGTCAGAATCGATTCTTGGTCCCCCCGCCAGGCAACCAAGATGTCATCTATATAACGCTTCCATAAGCAAATAGACTGACGGAAGGGGTTGGTCTCTGATAGCACATATTGTTGTTCAATTCCATGAACCTACAGATTAGCTAGACTGGGAGCAAAAATGCTTCCCATACTGGTACCGGAAGTCTGTAAGTAAATCGTGTCTTAATAGCAAAAGACATTTTCTTTCATTGCTAATTGTGCACATGACATTATGAATTGAACAGGTGTTCTGGAGTCCAAATTACGATTATCTAGTGAGTTATGAATAGCATCAAGTGTTTCATCTTGTGGAATAGAAGTATAAAGGGACTCCACATCAAATGACACAAGATAATCAGTGTATAGATCAAATTCGACAACAGGTAAAAGACGTAAAACGTCTTTGGTATCTTGTAAATATGTCAGCATTTTTCACCTCTGTTGATATTCTATAACCAGAACGAATTTTAAAATAGATTGAACAATACTCTGAGCATTTTTGCTCTTTGTATCCCCTACAGAGCGGGGCCTCAATATCCTGAGCCATTGCCAGGCGAGGTGAGGTGCTTGCCCCAATATACAGGGGTAAGGCTTTATTTGCTACTACAGCATCTAGATGATAATGGTTATTTCACTAGAACTTGTAATACAATTTAAGGTTTTTTAGACACACAACAGGAGATTACCTCTCTGTGTTTACTTATGTTTTTCAGATACCCACAGTATTCGTGACGTAAATAGTCCTGTAGGCAGAAACATGTCGACCTATTAGACACAGACAGTTATTATGTTAAAACTGTCAATGCACTATTTTTTAACCTGACCCTCTAGGGACATTAAATTTTTTTTTTGATTCCCACGGGGTCATTTTACATTTTCACCTCCACATTATTCACACACTGCGTGCCTCACTCCCCTAATAGTAATATTTCTTCAAATCTAGTGGATCTGATTACTCCTAAAAAACATCCGTGAGCACCCCCTCATAGGTGAGGGGTTGTAGCCCTTGGCGTCACTAGTGTGGCGCTAGGAGGAGACCCAGATGATGAAGCATGTCACCTCGGTGAGTGATGGGAATCCGTCCTACCAATAGGTATGCCCAGACAAGTTTGCTGGTCATCCCATATATTGTGTTGTGTTGTTCAAAAAACCTTATTATATTGTAGACCCACGGATATTGCTGTTGTTTACACATATTTACAAGGCCATGAAACTCCACATAAAGTGGCATTACGTGCCATGTAAATATGCTGTGGCACATTGCGCCACCGGAATGTAAAAAAAAGTGACGTTCCGGTGGCGCAAAAGTGCTGCAGGCGCCTTATAAATGAGTCCCGAAGTGTACAGGCCTCAGCTGAGCTAGTGGGGTCACGTCTTGACTGTGTTAATGGACTCTATAGCAGGTTTATGAAATGGTAAATCAACAAATTCCAACAAATCCAGAAAATCAGAATGTTGCTGCCAGACAAATCCTTAACCAAATCGATGTGACCACCCCTCCTCTCAAAGCTCTTCTGTGCCTACGGTTTGCAGGAAGAATCTCCTTCAAGGCACTTTGCATCACACACCGGGCAATTAGTAGCTTCGTACCTATCTTCCTACAGCCTAAATTCAGGCTCTACGCCCAAAGATGAACTGAAGATCAAGATTACATTCACTCATGATCAAAAAGAAAAAACTGCATTGTATCAAGCTAATTTCTTTGTGCAAATCAGAAAACTATGGAATATCTGATCAAGGAAAATCAGGATTTTCTGCAACACCCCATGCTTATGCTTCGGACCTCATTTTCAAAAATCACACACTGCATCCACCTGCTGATGCTAATACCAGACTATAATGTACATTACTTTCAGCCTTGCACCCATAGGGCATCTTGAGAGCTCATACTAAGAGATGGGGCCATGGGGAGAGATATGAATAATAGCTACTTACTCTGAAAGGCAGTGTGGGCCTCAGTTGGGGTAAGAAAGCTCTATATAAATACCAATATCATACATGAAGGGATGCGGTGTGCAGAATAAACAAAAACAAGACTTCTCCAAAACCAATACAGATTAATTCATGGCAGTATGTCCATGATACATGAACTGTTCCAAGTTCACATTGAGCACCTTACACAATATTTCAACCAGTGAGAGTTTATTCTATGCAGATGGCGTCGTGCCACTGAACATGATGCATACACAAAGCGCGCTGATGAAGGATATGCCCATCTTCCAGTCACTTCCGAAACGGGCATTGGTGCTCTCCTGTTGACTTATGCATCAATTATTATTTGATTAATCTGGATATAAAGTATCAAATGAACACTTGTTGTTTGTCCTTTTTTGTCAATGTTTTTCTGTTGCTATTGATTTTAGTGTTCACTTGCTTCTGTATCATGTTAAATTTTTTCATGTGTTGTTAGTTGGTTCATGTATACCATGTTACACTCTATGTTCTGTATGTTAGTGCTCTATTTCAGTGCTGTTGGTGGTGCTCCCGAATGTAACATGTGGAAATATCACTATATATGTCTCTGACTTATAGTATTTTTGTATACTTAACATAGGTATATAAAAGGAAAAAAGATGTACTAAATATATTCTTGACTAATAAACTTTAAAAACCACTGGCCTGACTTGGAACAGTTCATGGATCATGGATCATGGACGTACTGCCATAAATTAATCGACTGATCAAGCTGATATCGTCCTTTAATATAGATACCATCTCATATGCGGAAGATACGCAGCTAATCCTGGTGCTGAAGAATAACACCACTCAGGCGGAAGAAAATCTCTGCCAATACAAAACTGAGACTTTCAGTTGGATGAAGACTAACCACCTGAAGTGTAATGCAGAAAAAATTGAAATTTTACCCTTAGGCCAAGAAAACATTTTCTCGCCCAAACTCTGGTGGCCAGCGAACACCACCCCTCCTCCAAACACAGTAAATGTGGTCAGGAACTTGACATCACTCTGTCATTTAAACAGCAATCGTTGCCAGTTTCAGGAACATCCTTTCACATCATAAAAAGCCTAAAGAAGTGTTTCGATCTGATTCCCATTTCTGCAAGGGAAACAGTGTCCGTAGCCCTAATTACATCAAGGCTGGATTATTGTAATAGCATCTACGCAGGCACCAATAAGTCAGTCCTAGATAGGCTACAAATGATCCAGCATGCTGCAGCACGACTAGTACTGAAGTGGCCCAGGAGGTCATCTGCATTGGCGGCGCTAGATATACTCCACTGGCTGCCAATCCATAAACGCGTCCTGTTTAAGGCCCTCATCATCACTTTTAGGGCATTCCACTCTTTGGGCCCTCAATATCTTCAAACACAATATGAGCGTCACATTCCTTCCCAAAGTTTAAGATCAGCAAAATGCCAATCTGTTAAAAATACCAGCTTTCCGATTGGCATCAAAGGAAGGAAAATCACTCACAGTGATAGGCTCAATGGCATGGAACAAACTTCCTCCACAGCTTCGCCAGATCTCATCCGAATCCCAGTTTAGGATGGTCCTAAAAACCTGGATTTTCAGTACATCGGATACTCTCTGCAAAACTCTGATCTGATTCCCTTTTCGTACTGTTAGCAGTTAACCAGGCTTTTGTTTCCATCTCTGCGTTCCGTCTATCGCCTTGATGCTCCTCGGAGAGACAGTTGCGCTCTATAAATGTGCCATTACATTCGATATATTGGTTTTGGAGAAGTTCTTGTTGTTGTTTATTCTATTATTTTCCTGCCTTCTTCTCCATCCTCATTTAGTATAACCAGGGACCCTCTTGTGTTTTTTCTTTGGGATGTGGTGTGCACACAAGGGTAGTACGTGGTGACTGACCTGTTTTGGATGGCTCTTGGGGAAGGAAAACAGCCTTTACTACGCAGCCACGACTACTCTGTGCCATAACAACGTTAGTGAGTACTATTAAATGGTACATGTAGGTGACAGTGTACAAAACCAGTCATATCAAGCTATGTCATCTGTCCTGTCAAATGGCCAGTCCACATGGCACTGCAGGTACAGCAACAGAAGTGGATGTAGTGGCTGGGGGGCTGGAACATGGAGTTGGCAAAGGTAAAACTGGCAGACTAAAGGTGAATGTATGTAGGAATGCTTTATGTATGTTTTGCCATGGCAGGGCAGTATAAGATGCACATAGCCAAACTAGGTGATTGTGAGGCATTGTAGTGGCTGACAATGGACATCTGTGGCACATCTTTCTTGCATGTGTATACAATTATCATTGGCGTCACAAAAGTGGCAGGGCGATAGAGAGGGGCTCTTGTGTAAGCCTTAATAATGCACCTGACACACAGGGGTGGTCAAAGGTACAGGACCTTCCAATGGTTCATGCATCATGTCTGGAGGAAAAAAAAATGCATGTATGCTCCCTTTGTGCCGATATGTGTGTTTACGGTGATGTGCTGCTTCTTGGGGCTTTTGTGCATGTATTGTAGGGTTGGGGCAACAGGAGCAGTACGCACTCATCCCTCATAGCAGTCCTCCCTTCAGATTACTGTACTAAGGGGCAGATTTACAAGCCCCTATCGCCACCACAACATCACTTTCAATGACATTGTGATGGTGATAGGGGCCTTCCCTTATTTACAAGGCAGCGTTAAGCCACGTAACGTGGCTTAACGCTGCCTTGTAAATAAGGAACCCTTTCACACTGTATTTAGCGTGAAAGGGGAGGGCAATGGGTGTTGCGATGGGCATTCCACCGAAATACCCACTGATTTTGACGCTGCCTCATATTTACAAGAGCAGCGTAAATAGGAGGCAATACCAAAATTAAGACCAGGAAAAAACCTGGGGGCAGATTTACAAGCCCCTTGCGCCTCTTTTACGCCGCCGTTGCATCACTTTTGTGACGCAGCGGCGGCGCAAAACCAGCGCCATGCTGCGGGGTATTTACAACGTGATGCGTCTGGGAGATGCGTCATGTTGTAAAGCCCTGCGCCAGAAGCAGGCGTTCCTGTGCAGGGGGGGGCGTTCCGTCGCAGGAACGCCTCCTAAAAGTGGCTGAGTGAAATCTACAAGATTTCACTCAGTCACTTTTGAGCCCATGCTGCGTCAAAACCCTGCGCCTGCTTGATGCAGGCGTAAGGATTGATGCAGCATTGTGCAGATAGGGCATCACAGAGCCTCGCTGGAGCTGCGTCGCGCTTGCGACACAACTCCAGCAATGCGCTGCATTATGGGCACAGATGCGTCACGCATCTGTCCGTTTTTGCCCCATGGTGCGCCGCATTGTAAATGCAAAAACCAAAGGAAATGATGGACGGAGTGTTGAACAGTGCAAGCACTCACCCCCAGTCAACTGATCTGGGTTTAATCCATCACCGTTCTTTAGCCCACTCTGCCACCCCAGTTCAGACATGGCCATATGCAAATCAGTCTGACCCTGTGCCTCATGGGAACAGTCCAGCCCAAACTGCCAAGCCATGTCTTCCCTGGACCGGAAACAAGCTTCCTAGGACCGGTTTCTGGCATTTCAGCCGTCTTCAGCCAGGCTTGCTTGAATCCAGTGGCAAAGTGAGCAAGGGACTCACGTTTGAGCATACCCTGCCAACTTATGGCGAACAAAGCAAAAACCAAAGGAAATGATGGACGGAGTGTTGAACATTGCAAGCACTCACCCCCAGTCAACTGATCTGGGTTTAATCCATCACCGTTCTTTAACCCACTCTGCCACCCCAGTTCAGACATGGCCATATGCAAATCAGTCTGACCCTGTGCCTCATGGGAACAGTCCAGCCCGAACTGCCAAGCCATGTCTTTCCCTGGACCGGAAACAAGCTTCCTAGGACCGGTTTCTGGCATTTCAGCCGTCTTCAGCCAGGCTTGCTTGAATCCAGTGGCAAAGTGAGCAAGGGACTCACGTCTGAGCATACCCTGCCAACTTATGGCGAACAAAGCAAAAACCAAAGGAAATGATGGACGGAGTGTTGAACATTGCAAGCACTCACCTCCAGTCAACTGATCTGGGTTTAATCCATCACCGTTCTTTAGCCCACTCTGCCACCCCACAGGGTCAGACTGATTTGCATATGGCCATGTCTGAACTGGGGTGGCAGAGTGGGCTAAAGAACGGTGATGGATCAAACCCAGATCTGTTGACTGGGTGTGAGTGTTTGATTGGTTCTGATGCTCCGTCCATCACCACCCCCTTTTGTACCGCATTGTAAATGCGGCGCATCCATGGTGGCGGAGCTGTGACGTACAATAACTGGCGCATCCCTGCTGATATGCAGGCATGCGCCAGTTATTGTAAATCTGCCCCCTGGTCTTAAACAGGCGAAACGAGGAGAAATGCTTTATTTCTCATCTTCTTTGCTGTTTCCATGTGTGCTGCCTTGTGAAGCACACATAGGAAAAGCAAATTGCTTCTGATTGTTTATGTGCAGGAAGGTCCCCCTTCCTGCACATATACAATCATTTTTTTTTAAATGCCGTTTTGCAGCTTCTATGTGTGCTGCAGCACACATAGAAGTTACAAAACGGCATTTAAAGATTGTTTATGTACAGGAAGGTCCCCCTTCCTGCAAATAAACAATGTTCCCCCTCACCACAGGCACCCTTGCACCATGATGCAAGGGTGCCTGCGTTGGCGCTAGGCAGCTAAAGTTAGTGCCAGTGCAGGGGGAAACGCAGAGCTGCACCATATTCTAGTAAATATGGTGCAGCCTGGCATTTTTAAAGTGACGAAGCGTGTCATTAGCCTTCTTGACTGAACGACACGCTTCGCTACTTTATTATAAAGATGCCCCTAAGTATCTTGACTATCCATCTATTCAAGTTGGAGCTTGAGACAAAATAAGGTACTTGTCAAACGACCAAACACTAATTGGATGTGCCTTTCCTACATACAAGGGACCATGGGAAGAACGCAGCCCTCTCAACTACCAACCAATGTCCTCAATTTCTTTATCTCACACTACTCCTTCATGGGTACCTTTGGTCCTTCTCCAATATATTATCTCATTCACACTAACACTGCACAGGACACTGTACAGATCAACCAGGGTTAGAGATTACACACCTGAATAAGAGATGGATGGTAATGAAAAAACTCTGATTTGGGGAGGTTGGACTAAGCCGGAATTACTTCAACATTACATTCTATGGTTGGGGCAATTGTGCCTGTAGATTCTTCATTGGTGAAATTTCTCTACAGGAGGATTTAGCATTTCCTCCATATATTGATGAATTTTCCATGACCACCCAACTCTAAACCAGGCCCTATCAACAGGGGCGTAACACAGGTCCCCGCATCCCCCGCAGTGCGGGGTCCCCCAGCTCCGTGTACATTGCAGGGGGGCAACTTAAACTTTCGTTACGCCACTACCTATCAACTTTATTCTTTGAGCCTCACAACAGGTTCTTACTTATTTACTTGTTCACCCAAATAGCTCATGACACATCAAGCTCACACAAAACGATTCACTAACACCACACATTAACCTGTGAACGAAAATGCTCCAAAGTGCTTGCAATGTGAGATGTTTTTATTATCAACTACACTGAAAAAGTGATACTGTCTCTAAGTGGGATAAATATCCGAACACATACTGTTTTCTTGTGTTTTTACTGAATCCATTGACCTGGTGAACCTCTAAATATTTCATGGAAATTCCAAAAGCATGCCGCCTCCTTTGGGCGGAAGAAAACGTGAAGCTGTTAATTGGGGTCTGCTGTAAAACATTTCCCACTCCGGGCATGCAATTTCCGAGTTTGCCAGCCTCCGACCCCTCCCTGTTCATGCCATTAGAGCTTTAAAAACCCACATTATCCGTTGTTCACACTTCATGGGCCGCTGAGCAGATACACGTGGGGAGCAACTCAAGCATGTTATTGAAACACCGCGCGCACAGTGGCCTTCATGCACAAGTGTGTAATAGCAAACGAAACACGCATTGCTCTTATTCTAAATATATACATATTTTTCAGAGAAAACGAAGTACTTTTAATGTTCCTTTTGCCTGCCGCGCAGTCGGCGTGTGGGTTTAAAAATCCTGCTGTGAAAACAATTTTTTTTAAAGGCTCCGCATCCCGAGAAGGGCGAATGTAGGTGCATTACTTATTTCCATTTGTTATTAGGACTTTCATTCTGCCACTCCTGAGTTACTCCACGATCACTCATAAATGAATAACGTGTCATCAGTCAGGTCACGTGACGCGCTGCCTGTACACAGCATTATTACAATCAGATTCACTGTCATTCACTTACCTGTGTTATCCACCCGGAATTTAATTAAGAGCGACACCAGTTAGGTAGATAACAATGGACTCCGGAGTGAGTAAATTCAACGCTGCTTTGCTGTCTTCGAATGTTTCTTTAGACAATAGGGCAGGAGGTAATGTGGCATGGGCTGCAAGTGGGGTGGTAAGGCTGCTGTTCCCAAAGCCAAGTGCACCTCCGTGGAGGAACTTTTAATTTTGGACATCACGTTCATGTTTGTGCTGCCTTCACATCACTGAAGTTACTACCTGTAAAACTGATAGTGTTTTTTGTGCGACCAGTCAATATATTTTTTGTACCTAGTGAATTATTCACTTTTCCTTATCGTAGTTCTTACAGAGGTGCATCCAGATGACAGTCAGTCACCTAGATTGCTGTTCCACCCACTCATACCTGAGCGATTTTTTTAACCCTCTCCCCCACTTCTACAGTGCCCCGTAAATAGGTCCAAATCACACCCCAATCCTAAAAGGTTGCCCTTCCCTCACAGATGAACTCCCTCCACCTGCTGTACTTATCGTCCGATAACTAGATGATTTCACCTAATTGATCACCTTAGGAACCACCCCTCACCATGTCAATATATTGCAAAGGTCCTTCAACTGCCCCAGAAAGCAGAACCCAACACCAATGGAAGGTCACTACTTGACCTCCCTGTCGCTGGCACCCATCAACAAGATGGCTGCCAGATGTCTTTGAAGCAAGGGGGTACTATTCTAAATACAATGCAGAACACGACTACATTTCCGAATTTGGGCCCCAGAGTCAACACAGGATGAAGATTTCAGACAATGGGTTCAGTTCTGGTACAGTTTCAGCCCCACAGGACGGTGGACATTTTTTCCACACCAATCTGGATCAAGTGTAGTGGACTGCGAGCATCACCCAAACACTTGCATGCAACTCTTGCTCATTAGTCATTTCCTAATGTGAAAGGACTGGTATTATATTTCAAGCATTTCTTGTCATAACTAGTCAGAAGCTATACCATGGAAAGTGATGTATCTGTGCTTAATTTGCAAAAGCTCTCACAAGGGCAGTATAGAGAGTACACTACACACCCAGAAGTGCGGCAGAGGTGTGCCATATTTCTGGGTATCGCTGTGTTTATAGCCACATGCATGTCACGTAAATAGAAATAAAGAAACTTAAATTAATGTGTATTTGTTTATTTATTTATTTTTAATTTTATTGCAAAGATTTCGTAATTGTTATCACTTTTAGTAATAAACCTGGGGTAGAACGGTGTTAGAGTACTGCACTCGTGCCATACTACCGATCACCCAAAAAACACACAGATACTTTTCAGCCTGCATCTCTAATTACATGCCAGACACATATCACCAACATTGTATGCACTTCCAACCCAGTAAATATGTGTAATGTAGCTGGGTTTTTCCATGCTCACAATGGCTTTCACATACATCATCTGTATTAGATTGTTTTTCGGGGTTTCTATTTTGTGTAGTAATAATGATGACTAATATTTTCTTTTGTACATGAATATGCTATATTTGCTGAGACAAACAATGAATGAAAGAAAGACGTTGCCTTGACCCTCACAGTTGGAGGCATTAAACAATTAGGATCGAATGGCAACAGAGAAGGAGAGAAAGAAACTGACAAAACAAGTGAAGTGATGGGAGAAAAAGTGTGATTGACTTAAGAAATACTGAAGGGAGGGTATGGTGGGGAAACAAGATGAATAATGTGAGCAAAAATTACAAAATGGATGTAACATATGATAAAATAAAATAATCGAGTTTGTTGACTTTGAGAGCTCACATTAAGGATTTAATTAAAAAGCAAAGGGAATGTAGCAATTTAGTGAAATATGAGAAAAGATGGAAGAGGGGGACAGCAAAGAAAACCAAAGACTCAGAGAGTAGGGCAAAAGGGCCAGCTAATGATTCAGAAGTGGGACCAGGAACAGTTTTGGAGTTCCATAAAGAGAAGAACATGGAAGAAATCTAGTACATGTGCTGTGGACGAAAGCTGATTTTTATGCTTTTACTACAAATTTCACAAAACATGGAGAGAAGCAAAAGAATTGTTACAAGGAAGTTCATATATTGACAACCATTTCACAGTTGCTGTAGACTGATTTAAATTCAGTATTTGAGATTGTGATTCCAAGTGATTTGTGGTCTGAATGTAAGGTTGTGTCAACTGAAGTACCAGCTAAAGTTGCCCCTAATAATGTACATTCTGAGGATGTAGGAAATAAATACAGACAGGCGATTGAACATTTGAAAAGGAAGTGCAAGAAAGGATATTAGCTTACCAAAGATTTTGAGAACTTCACAGGAACCAAAAAAGTCAGTTCATGGTTATTATGAGAACCTCTTGCAGATTTTTAAGAGACTCCAGAGTTGATGATCCTGACAAAGATCAATTAATCAATCAATCAAGGTGCAGGGGGTGGGGGGTGCAGGTTCCAGTCCATCAAGGAGGGGGTCTGTCGAAGAGCCTGGTTTTGAGGTTTCTTGCAAAGATGGGGAGAGATGTTGTCTGTCTGAAGTGGAGCGGAAGGGCGTTCCAGGCTCTGGCTGCAAGGAAGGAGAAGGAGCGGCCTCCCAATCTGGTCTTTTTGGTGCGGGGGACTACGGTGTAGGAAAGCTGGGCTGATCGTAGGGTCCTTTGGGGTGTGTGGAATTTGAGTCGGCTGTTCAGGTATGCTGGTCCGGTGTCATGGAGGGCCTTGTGTGCATGGGTGAGCATCTTGAAGGTGACTCTAGCCTTTATGGGGAGCCAGTGGAGTGTGCACAGGTGCTGGGAGATGTGGCAATGTCTTGGCAGGTTGAGGACCAGTCTTGCAGCAGCATTCTGGATGTTCTGTAGCTTGCGGGTCAGGTTTTTGTTTATTCCGGCGTAGAGTGTGTTGCAGTAGTCGAGTCTGCTGGTGACCAGGGCATGCGTAACGGTCTGTCTGTGTTCGAGGGGGATCCATTTGAAAGTCTTATGTAGGAGGCGGAGGGTGTGGATGCAGGAGGATGAGACAGAGTTGATCTGTCGGTCCATTTTGAGCTCGGAGTCCAGGATGATTCCCAGGTTGCGTGCATGGTCAGTGGGGGTGGGCGGGCTTCCGAGGGGGGGGCACCAGGTGTCGTTCCAGGCATCAGTGTTTGGGCCCATGATGAGTACTTCTGTTTTGTTGGTGTTTAGTTGTAGGCAGCTGTTTTTCATCCATTTGGCGACAGCTTCCATGCCTTCTCGAAAGTTGCGTCTGGCGGTGTTGGGTTCGTTGGATATGGAGAGGATGAGTTGGGTATTGTCTACGTATGACACAATGTTGAGTCCGTAGGTTCTGACGATGGGGCGAGTGGAGCCATGTAGACATTGAAGAGCATCGGGCAGAGGCAGGAACCCTGGGGGACTCTGCAGGTGGTAGGTGTAGGGTCCAAGAGGAAAGGGGGAGTCTGACCAGCAGCATTTTGCCGGAGAGTAAGGAGCAGTTCCAGTTGAGGGCCTTGTCCCGGATCCCTGCGTTGTAGAGTCAGCGTATTAGGGTGCAGTGAGAGACTGCGTTGAATGCCACTGAGAGGTCGAGGAGGATGAGGGCTACTGTTTCTCCTTTGTCCAGTAGGGTGCGGATGTCATCTGTTGTGGCGAGGAGGGCGGTTTCCATACTGTAGTTTTTTCGGAAGCCGGATTGGGAGGAGTCGAGGATGATGTGTTCTTCGATGAATGTGGCGAGTTGGCTGTTGATGGCTTTCTCGATGACTTTCGCTGGGAGCGGGAGCAGGGAGATGGGTCTGACGTTTTTGAGGTCGGTGGGGTCCGCCAAGGGTTTCTTCAAGAGTGGGTTTACCTCGGCGTGTTTCCAGTCATCGGGGAACGAGGCAGTCGCCAAGGAGCGGTTGATGGTGTGGCGGAGCATGGATGCGATGGTGCGGCGGCTCTGTTGAAGATGTGGTTGGGGCAGGGGTCCGTGGAGGCACCGGAGTGGATTGACTTCATTGTCTTCAGTGTGTCTTCGGTGGTGAAGGCTGTCCAGTTGTGGATCGCTAGCTTCAGGGTGTCGGGGTGGTTGGTGAGGGTTCAGTGTGTTGATTGTCTTCGTCGAAGTTGCCGTAGATGCTCTTGATTTTTTGGAGGAAAAAGATGCTGAGTTTTTCGCAGAGGTCTTTTGAGGGAGGGATGTCAGTAGATTCACTGGTGGGTAGAGCAAACTCCTTGATGATATTAAAGAGTTTTTTGCTGTTGTGTTCTTGTGTGAAGATTCTGTCTTCAATCGCTTTTTTCCTCGTTTCTCTGATGAGTTGGTGGTGGGCATTGGTGGTGGCTCTGCAGTTGTTTTGAGCTTCTGTTCCTCCAGGTCTTTTCGAGGTGGCGACAAGTGCATCTGGACTCTCAAAGTTTGGTGGTAAACTATCTGGCTTTCTTGGCATGGGTGTTGTTGTTTTTCTTGAGGGGGGCTATGGTGTTGGGGCTGTCGGAGTTCCATCTGTGCAGGGTTAGGGCTGCGGTGTTGGGGTCGTCGTTTTCCATGATGGGTGGGGTGGAGTTGCTGAGTGAGGAGGTGAGCTGGTCGTCGGTTATTTTGGTCCAGTTTCTTCATGGGAGCAGGTGCTGGTGTTTGTGGATGGTGGGTGTTCTGAAGGTGAAGTGGATGCATCGATGGTCAGTCCATGGGAGTTCGGTGGTGTGGCTGAAGGTGATGGAGTTTCCTGTAGTGAAGAAGGGATCGAGGGTGTGTCCTGCTGAGTGTGTGGGCTCGGTCACGATCTGGTGAAGTCCAATGTTGTGGAGGTTGTCCAGGAGGGATGTGGTGTTGGGGTCCAGTTGGTTGTCGAGGTGGAAGTTGAGGTCTCCCAGCAGGGTGTAGTTGGTGGATGCAATGGCCTGCGGGGAGAAGATGTCCGTGATGGAGTTGGTGAAAGGTCCGCGGGGTCCAGGGGTTTGCTAGATGAGGGTTCCTCGGAGGATGGAGGTAGGGCCAGCCAGTATCTTGAAGTGAAGGTGTTCCATCATGTCTGTGGGCTCGTCGGGGAGAGTGCTCAGGCGGAGGGTGGATTTGTGGATGATGGCGATTCCTCCTCCCGGGCGGGTGGGGCGGTTTCTGGAGATCTTGTGTCCTTGGGGGATGGCGATGGCGATGTCCAGTCCCGAGGTGTGGTGTTGGTCCAGGTTTTGGTGAAGAACGCTGCGTCCGGGGTGATGCTATCGAGGAGGTCCCAGATTTCGGTGGCGTGTTTGTTGAGTGATCGGACATTGAGGAGGATGCATTGCAGGGTCTTTGATTTGGGTGCGTTCTTGCGGGAGGGTTGTGCTGTGTCAGTGTTCCTGGCAGTGCTGTAGGTGTGCCGGCAGTGGTGACAGCTGAAGGGTCTGTGGGTGTCAGCTGGTGATGCTAGCTTGCAGTTGTTGTTGCGGCCTGGGTTGAGTGCATGGAGTGCCGCTGGGTTGTAGCGTTGGCGGTGCGGAAGTCCAAGGTTCCTGGCGCTGGTCGCGGTCGGGTCACGGACGGGCGCAGACAGTCTTTCCTTTGGTGTGCCTTTGGCATGCCAGCGGTGCGCCCGCTGCACGTGGCCGCACAGCAGCCACCATTAAGTAGGGGTCGAGGAGGGCTGGACAGCTGGGAGGAGGGAGTGGGGAGGGGAACTGGAACAGGCTGGTCGTGCTGGGGGGAGGGGCGGCGGGGACAGCAGGGGTGGGAAAACAGAGGAAAAGGAGGCCAAAAGAGCGATAAAAAGTGAAAAAAGTGAAATACAGAGAAAAAGTGAAAAAAGAATAAAGGGTGAAATGGAGCAGAAGGCAGAGAAAAAGAGAAGGAAAGAGTGAAGGGTTAAGAGGCTAAAGGGTGAAACAGAGCAGAAAGGAGAGGAAGAAGGGGGCAGAAAGCAGAGTGAGAGAAGGAGTCAGGGGTCCACTGGACCACCAGGGATGAGGCGCAGGTGTAAACCTGAGGGTGGAGAAGGGCCTCAAACACCAGCACTACAGGAGTGCAGGGGCTCACAGAGGGCCTCACTTAGTGGTGGAGCTGCGAGGGTGCGTGATCTTACTGACAGTGAGTTTTTGTTTCTGCTTTTGTTATGGGTCTGCATATGGAACTGAGTAGTCATTTGCAATAAAGAGAAATGTGTTGGAAGACAAACAGTATAGATTTGATTTTGAAGTTGGCAAAATACAGTAGTGATTGGCTTGGTATGAATCAAAAGAAGATCAAGGGCAAACTTGATGGTTGCTTAAACAAAGCAATTTGATAGAAATTCTTGAAGTCCGCTAATGGGTTCAGTCATAGGATATGTTCACTTCTGTGGTAAAATGGAGCACTAGAAACAGTAATTTAGACAAAATTCAGATACAAGTCCGAATGAATTTGTTCTCCGGATGTAGAAAAATTAATTGTCCATGGTTCTGACCCAATCGACTTCTGTGCATAGCATGCATGAAAAGAAACCGTTTCATATGACAATGCCTTCAGCCCCAGTGATGCAGTAAAACATTAAGAACAAGATGCCATTTAGTGCAGGGTATCAACAGAATCTATTGATGACTCTTCTCAGTTTTCCTCAAAGAGCAATTCCCAATGAAGTTTCCTGAGGGGAGAGGAGGGTTGTTTACTTGGAACAATCCTAGAGGTAGAGCAAAGTGGCCCATACATTGACGGTGAAGTCAATGGCCACCGTTTATTTTTAATCGATTAGAGGGCTACCCGTTCTGAAGCTTGTTCTGTGGAAGTTCCAAACCTACCCCTCTCCGGAAGAGAAGTTCAAGTTGTGGGATTAGTAATAACAAAATTGTTAATCAGGTTACAGAAGATGTCCCAATTAAAATAGGGCAAAAGGAAAATAAACACCAGTACATTTTGTGTGATTCAAGTCTTGTGAATTTATTGGGCACTGACTTCCTGTGCTAAATGAATTGTGGGATTTACTGCATATCGGATGGTGTTGCAATTAAAACACAAGATGAGGTTTCAGTGTTCAAAAATAAATTACAAGATTTGAGGGTTCAGTTGTTTCCAGCTAAAACAAAAGAAGGCCTACCTCTGTATTTAAGTAATGCGGTCAAAGAAGAGATGTGAGATTTCTCTGGAAAAGAGATAGAACTAATAAAAAGTGCAGGCATTATTAAAATTAAAATAAAACCTGATGCCATTTTCCAAAGAATAAGCAATATAATGTTTCAAGAGAAGCAGAGGAATGGGTGAAGCCTGTTATTGAGAAAATGATTGAGCAAGGAATCCTTTGGGAAGTGCTTAGTAGCCCTTTAAATTCTCCATTGATGGGGATTAGGAACCAAGTGGCAGAGGGCACATCGTGCAGGATGTGTCAGTGGTATGGGATACATCAGTGATTTTGTTCCAAATTCTTCCAGATGCAGAATAGAATTGACTTGTGCCAAGCATTTTTCTCAAACCCCTTTGAATGAGGTAAGCCAGTTCCTCTTTGTGTTTCAATTTCAAAATAATGGT
Organism: Triturus cristatus; assembly: GCF_964204655.1. Taxonomy (NCBI): domain Eukaryota; kingdom Metazoa; phylum Chordata; class Amphibia; order Caudata; family Salamandridae; genus Triturus; species Triturus cristatus. The sequence continues at coordinate 385,776,813 of NC_140588.1, forward strand.
CTCATGTGGTGTAAAATTCCACAAGGGTATACAGAAAGTCCCACAGTCTTGATCCAAATTCTGAAGAAAAATCTAGAAAATTCGAGATTAACCTGAAAATTAGTCTTCACATAGGACATTGATGAGTTGTTAGTCGCATCCATGACAAAAGAGGACTATAAACTTGACACTATTGCTTTATTGAATCCTTTAGCTGACAGTGGTCATAAAGTTTCCAAAACACAGATGCAGTATTGCAAAAAGGAAGTAATTTATCTTGGTCACCATATTGAGAAAGGTGCAAGGAAAGTTTCTGCAATTCTGAAAATGGATCCTCCTACCACCCAAAGGGAGGTGAGGAAGTTCTTGGGAATTGTTGATACCTTTATTAGTGCACCATAAATATTTCCTTGAGTATGAAACCTTTAAAAAGCCTGAAACACAGTCACATATAAGATCCCGTACCATTTGGCAAAGAATGTTTAGAGGCATTCCAAATATTAAGACAGAGTTTATGCAATGCATCCCTCCCCTGGAATGCCTGACTATCATTTGAGTTTATTTTTGTAGTGTCATGGGAAGGGTGGGTGTTCAATGTCAATTCTTATGCAGAGACTTAGTAGACAGATAAAGCTCATAGTCTATTTATCAGCTGTATTAGATCCGGTAGCTGTAAGTCTTCCTGGTTGCCTGAAATCTGTAGCAGCTGAAGGAATAGTGATGGGCCTTACTACTATGTATATTTCGCACATTCCATGGAGGTTCTATTAATAAGAACAAGAACTCAGCACCTGACAAAAAGTAAACTGACTAGGTATGAGCAAGCCGTTGCTGCAGCAGAAAACATTTCAATTAAAAGGCGTGATTCGCTCAATCCAGCAACACTGCTTCCTATTCCAGACAAAGGTTGTGAATACAGGTACACTGAAAACGGGATGAAAACAATGAGAGTGGATATAACTGTATTGCAGTCACCCATTTATGTTCCAACCCAGGGCCTGAAATTAAAGAGACTCCTTTGGAGATGGCTGATCTGAGTTTGCTTGGTGATGGTTCTTGTTGGAGAGACCAAAATGGAGCACTGAAGGCTGCTGATGCATTATGAACCACTTTGGAAATTCTTAAAGCATCATACCTGCTGAAATTAATTTCAGCTCAAGTGGCTGAATTTGTTGCGCTGACAAGAGTCTGCTGCCTGTCAGAAAATGTTATTGTTACAATCTATACAGACAGCCAGTATGGTTTGGGTGCAGTGCATGATTTTGGTCAACTGTGGTCACAGAGAGTTTTCATGAAATCGTCTGGAGTTCCCAGAACAGTCACAGTCACTTAAAGGTAAAAATAGATAGTTAAAGAGGAGTATTTTGGAAAAAGCAAAAAGCAATACAGGCTGAATGATTTTCTGATTAATAAAGTTTTATACATTGTTCTTGTGATTCTAGAGTAATCTCTCCTGCTTCTCCCCCATGCACATCTTCTCTCCACAGGCCTTCTCTACACAGGCTCGGCGGAGCACAGTCAAGCTGGCGTGCAGTTGTTTATTTCCACTGTTATGATTACATTGCTTTCAATGAACTTTTCCCTGTTCTCTATGACTAGAAACATTGTCAAGGTCTCTTCCACTCCCTACCCCTGTGATCACTATTTTTTCCATTTTCTGAAAGTTTCAGTTTCAAGTTATATATTAATTAATTGTTATGCAAGAAGAATGTGTAAGAACTCCTTGATTTTGAGGGTGAGCCAGACGATTTTCCTATGCACTAATATGCTGCCTGACTTCCTTTTGATTTTGCTGCTCATTTGGGATTTAGAGTACTTTCTGAATTTTACATACTCTGAATAACTTTGCAGCTGAGAGACCTAATGGCATTGACACTGTATCGCTTATTATGAATTTTCCAATAAAATCTTTTAACTTTTATTGATCTAGAACTCAATTATTGAGTGGACACCAATATCTAAAAGAAATGTTTTAGTCAGCTAATTGATGTTTGGCGGGTGCCTCGATGCATAATGCAATCTGTGGGAGAATAGGATGAGGTCAGGTTTTGGAGTGTTCACATTTTTGGGGTGTCTAAATTTTGGGTACGGCTTTGCTCATGCATCTGCAAGGACCTGTTAGCTAAGAAGCTCTCTTACTAACAAACGTTTAGTCTCTCGAAGTTCGTTCCCCACCTATATTTCAGAAATATCCTGGGTAAAAATCTCCTAGAGTATAAAAAGCCAATTTAAAAACATGTTTAGTCCAACTACACAGTCAGGCTATGGATTTCCATGACCCTATTAATAATTCTTATATCTTTTATCATTACTTTCAGAAGGAAGTTCTGTTTCGGCTTTGCACTGTCGACTTAAACGATGGACACCATTTTTCTCAGTCTTATGCTCCTAAACTTAGAAGATGACCGAGGCATTGCTGGATCCTACCACCTGTGATTGGCTTTTCTGTAGCATTTATGTAGATAGTACAACTATTACAGCTACCTTCAAGCCCCCCAAATTCAAGGTTATCCCCAATGTTAATGAAGACGTTCACACAGCCACAAAAGTAGGACACCTGTGATGAGCATCCTTTTCAAAGGCACAGCTGATCAACTAATCCAATAGTAAATTACAGAACATTAAGAAACCAACATTCTGTAGCTCATATCACCAAGGGGAATAATGTGCATAGGAGAAGAGTAAACACCACTAGGCCAGCGAGAGGTAACTAAAGTGGGGTGGCAATGAAGAAGACAATGATAACGGAAAATATACAAGAGACAATAATAAATGTAACAGTAATCCAAATCCCTCAGGAACACTGTAAACGTTCTGTGAGACATCCACCTTCATCGTTGAGTAGAGGTCGTCAGTTTACCAAGACACTTCTGGAAATTACCCGTAGCAATAGACAACTTCCTTCTAAAATCATAGGTATGTATTTAGAGTCTTACAGATGAAGGGCATCTGCCAAAAACAGGTGGATGTCTCATCTACCCTCTTTAGAGTGGATGCATAAATAGAGTAGATAGGACCTCCACCACTTTTTGGCAGATGCCCTGCCACTGCAAAACTCTTATTTATCCCCTTAATCTGGACCAAATCAGAATGGAAGCTTCTCAAAGACCTGTGGACAATAACCAGTGAGTGAAGTGAACTGAGGGCTTGGTATCCTTTCTGCAAGGCCTGCAGGTGGTGGATAAATTGTACATGACAGGCCTGATGATCAGGAATTCAATGACTGCATAGAACAAAACCCAGCAACGTAGGCTTGCTTCAGAAGATGAGATTTTGACTATGACCTACTCATAGCAGAGAGCCCCCAAGTCTGCGAATCTCCACTTACCTGTGACCCAAAAATATGAGCTTTACTCCCTGCTTACGACGGCTGCTGAAAAGGCCCTTCAGAGGCTTAACAGCTGCCACTATGAGCGAGGAGAGAAAGCAGGCATATTATTCTCCTTCTAACTGCAGCAACTGTCAGTGCAATCCACAATTTCTGCCATATATAGACAAGATGGCAGTCTAGCCACCCACCCGACAGCCGTTTGTTGCACAATTTGCACAGAATCACTCTGCCCTATATATTGCAGAAACCCGGACATGCATGATCAAGAAAATGCTTTTTTCAGAGTCCTCCCCATGCCACGCCTGACAGTCAAGCTGATCTTGATAGAGAAATAACAAATGGTGAAGTTGTGGAAGCCATTAAAGCGATTCCAACAGGCAAGGCATCAGGAATGGACAGATTCCCAATGGAATTTTACAAAATCATGTCTGAACACTCAGTATCACTGCTGGAAAACCTGTTTCGAGATTTTGATTCACAACCCCTTCCCCCCCAATTATTTGAATTTACCCAAGTTTTAATAAAGTTGTTACCAAAGTCAACCACCAATACCTGCATTGCGAAAATTCCAGCACAATTTCTCTTATCAATTCAGATGTGAAGATTTCTGCTAAAATCCTAGCCAATTGTCTCAAAAAATATATCCCGTCCCTTATCCACGCCAATCTAGTGTGATTTGTCCTATGACGATGATGTGCATTCATCTACATACCTCCTTTGGTCCACCAGGAAGGACAACACTGAGCGGATTGCCCTTTCTTTAAATGGCAAGAAGGCTTTTGACTGAGCAGAATAGGGATACATCTACAGGTCCCTAGAGCACCAGGGTATTGGACCTACATTCTCACATGACTCCGATGGGTCTATCACACACCAACAGCACTGATCAGTTGCAACGGTTTCAGATCGCCTCTCTTGAAGATTGGCAGGGGGACTAGACAATGGTGCCACACCCACCCTGCTCCTCATCTTAGTCCTAGAACCCTTGGCACTATCCATTTGCAAGTCACAAGAAGTGGAAGGAATACACACGCCAGCAGGGGAACTGAAGCTTATGCTCTACGCACATAATTTATTACTAACTCTCTCTTCTCCATCTGTTTCTGTCGCAGCTGTAATGGGGGTAGTTGACCATTTATCAATCTTAAGCAGCTACTGCATTAACTGGTCCAAAAGCTTGGCCCTCCCAATGACCCTGGTTAGAATAGTATGTAGACTACAGGGCTCACAGCTCCATTGGATGCCAATTTGAATAAATTATCTCGGATTCTCATTTCAGCCTAAACTGATGGTTTGGTTTTCTACACTATGTCAGCTCTCCCATGGACCAAATGCAGAGAGATCTTATGACCTGGCAACCACTATCAGTATAGGGAACGGTTCAAACCATCAAGATGGTTGTTTCCCATCACTTTAATTACGTTTTCCACATGCTGCTGGTACTTGTTTCCTTGTCAAAACTATTCATTATAGACTCTCAGATCAGGTGCTTTATCTGGCAGGGATCAGCTCCAAGACTCTCAGCACCTAAGCTTTACGCGGGCACCTCCTCTGGAATACCTAGTTTCCACATGTACCACGCTACAATACATCTCTCCCAGTTCGCTTACTACTTCCAAACTACTCTGGAAACTCCTGTTTTGCTGCTCCTGGAGAAATACATGCAACAAACATCCAACACTGTCTCAGTGCTATATAAAAAGATCACAACGCCCATGGCACGTGCCAGTCTGATACTCCAGGATTAGAAGATCTCAAAAGATCTGGGAAATATGCCACAGAACCATCAAACAAAAAGGATGTGTTCATTTGTTCATTCTTTGACCCCATATTGCCATAAGGCAGAGCTCACATTGGGGGGAAAGTGATTCTTGCGGCCCCTGTTGTCTGGGAAGTGTATCAGATTGCTAGAAATGTGTAACAGGCGCCAAATCGCCTTTGCTGACCTACAAAAGGCATACCATCTGAAAACTTATGCATTATCAGCAATTAAAAGCTATACTCCTGTGCGACCTATTTGGTGACCCCCAGACCCAAGGTGACCCCATACTCCAGTGTTATTTATCCAACTGGGAGAACCATAAGAAGTTTACCACAGGCCTTTGCAATACTCTCATAGACCATACGATTCTAAACCCACCTCGATCTACTTATACAACTCCTGGAACCACATTTTTCAAACCCTCCCCCCTTTACTGAAACAGAGTGGGATATAGTCCCCTTCTTCCAAGTCAAGAGCTTGAGGGAAGTGAATCTGAAATGTTGCTAGTTTGAGATCCTTCATGACTGGCACTGATTGCCTTTTGGGCTCCACAGGGCGAGGCTGGCAGTTTCTCCCTGCTGCTGGAGATGCAGTCATGTTAGTGGCAACATTATACATATACTGTAGACATGACCAAAGATTCAAACCTACAGGTCGGCACTGTGGATACCCTCAAGAATGCAATGAACTTAAAGATCCAGCCTTCCCTGGATCTAGCAGTCCTACTCGCAACACACAATATGGAAGACATTTCCTTGCATCAAAAACGCTGGTTGGACATCTCTCTGACAGCGGCTGCAATCTGCACTGGAAGTCCGTCGTCCCGCCATCAGTGGAAGAATGGGCTTTGACCGTGACTAACCCAGCATCACACAAGGGGATGAGTTATAAAGTGAATGACAAGATGGATGTGTTTATTGAGATATGGGGACCATTTTTGTCTTGAATATTTCAGGTATCAACTGCAACCCAGAGCTAGCTTCCACCCACATTTCCCCCTCACACAGATCCCTGAAACCCAATTCTCAGTTTTAATTATGTTTCCTGTAAGCCTCAGAGACTCTGTCTAGAGACACAGGTCTCTTCACGCCAGTCAGGTATGATGGGGTTAAAGTATATGTGCATAGATATCTTCTCGCTGAGTCCTGCAGAATGTGACAGGATTCTGGCATTCTTTGCTTTGCAATGAGGAAAACATATTCTGCTAAGCTGTTTCCCGTTGGATGTTAGAGAGCTGCTAGACCTGAGAGCTAGGTGCTTTTGTTGAATGCAATGTAGAATCTGTGACAAATCCCACATGGAAAAATGCACCACACATATAGTGGTATGTCCAGACACCCGTGGTAGTACTTCTGGTTAAGAGATGAAGGTGAGACTGGATCTGTGAATGAGGGACAAAGAGCTTGGCTACTTCAAGGCAACTTGTTTTTGGCTGGTTCCACAGTTACTTGTCTTGACCGAGGCACACCTTATCAACCTAAAAAGGAAAAGCACTGATGCAGATCTACATGAGAGCAAGAGCAGTGACGTCTGCCATGGTGTAATATCACTTGAAACAAGATTAGCTACATTTTGTATAATATACCTTTTCAAAAGGATGTCAGTTACCAGATTCAACAGCCCTGGTCAATGAGCACCACAAGAAAACCATGCTGTAACACTTTATATGAGAAAACAATCAGTAATGAATGTATAGATGTGACAAATCCTAAATAATTTAGTGCTGTACATCATCTTAATGTTCTTCAAATCATAGTCTCACAAAACTGTGCCTGTCACCTCAATTTACTTTAGGTCTTTGTGCCACTAGTAAAAGAGACTTCTACACTTGTCCAGGCACTCCCGTCTGGTTCATTTCTGCTCTGAATCATGTGGTACTGAGTAATATTCCATATTTCTTGTGCCATCATTCACTGGACCATGACACAAAATGTGATCAATTGTGCCCTGCACACATGCTCAAGAGTCTTAGCTCATGTGAGTGAAAATTCCTAGAATGTCTTATTCACCAAAACAAGAAAAGAAAACCTGTGTGTGTTTTCACAACAATCCGGATGTGCCTCAATAATTTGTAACAAAGGTAGGTCCTAGAGCTTATGTGCAAGAAGCCCTGCAAGCGTCTCTCACTCTCCACCACACCAAAGGCCTCACTGATATTTGAAAGACACTCTCTTGATCTTCAGAAAGATTGGTTTCTTCACACCAGTGGGTTCTCAGTGTCTGCTCTCACCATAAACACTTTTGGTTGATTAATGATTGTGCTAATCTCTTACACATACCATTTTAAAATCAAGACCCGCCCATCCTGGTGGAAGTTCTTCAAAATGAGCTGCATCAGTTACAAACCTATCACAATCAGCACCTCTGCTTATATTGCAGACAAGCTCACCATCTTTGGTGACTCTTGGTACACCTGTAGTCAGGACACCACCAGATTTCAAACTAATAAGTGTAAAAAACAAAACAGCACTGCATGCCTTTACCAGCTATACACTCAGGATCTGGAACAACGTCTCCATAACCATCAGGATCACCCTAATCCTACTCCAAATTAGCAGAGAGTTGAAGACTCACTTCTTTAAAGAACAGTACATCACAATGCATGAACCATCTACAACCTAGCTTCCTTCTCTTACTAGTTTACCTTACGCTTTTCTTTCACCGTGTCCAGTGCTACGTGCTACACTGCCTCTTGCCTAGGTTTGACTATAGAAATACCATATATATACATATATACTTACATACATATATCCATACAAGATGAATATCAGCAAACCAAGCCTTGCTTACTGAAAGCACATTAGGTAACCTCCATAAGAATAGTTTGTACTTCAATGTATGAACAGAAGTACATTAGGTGTACTATGTCAAGAAACACTAAGATGTCACAAGATGAGAATTGTTTTCCAAATGCATATTTCTGAAAATGAATAAAACATGTCACTTTGTGTCCTTGCCTAATATGGGAATATACACAAGGATGACATGTAAAAATGGAGACATAAACATTGGAAATTGTCCACTATCCAACTTTGGTCCAGTTGACCAAAGGAACTTGGAACTGTAACAAACACTTCCAGCAATGTATGTAAATTAGGTGTGCAGGGGGCATAAAGGGATATAAACTTTCACAATCACCTTATGTTAGCCAGGTAACTATCTCCAGCCTTTACCTTACACAGACTGCAGAAAAGCCAAATCATTATCACCAGATGTGCACTGTACTTTTAAACATGACACCTTATAGCACATTCCCTCCAAACCCTCCACTGGCTGTCTGTGTCTAGACTTATCATTTTCAAGGCCTTCTGCATTGAGCAGCAAACAATCCATGTTGAAGCTTCAACCTAGCTATCGCAAACATTTTAAAACTTTCTCCCACATAGTAACCTCATATCCAATGAGACGTTTCTACTGATAGCCTGCTTGTACCAAAAGGCTTGATTAAGTGTGATCTCTGCCAAAATCTGGATTACACTCTGTACCCAAATAAGAAAACTTGTGTACCACTTGAAATTCTAGAAAGCAATAAAGATGTTGTTCTCACACTTAATATGAACTCACCTCTCCACTGTAGATAAACCAGGGACTTGCCCTGTACGAGATAGCTTTAAAGTCTAGAAAGTGAATCCTGTGCCCAGTAAACTCTTGTATGATTAAGTTGAAGGGTACAATCCATAAAACTTTAAGCCCAATAGACACTCAGTGAAGGTATCTAGTAAATAAAAGTAGTACCCTATCAATTTTACATGTTTATGTGACACAGACATGCTTAAGGGCAGTGGCAATTCTTTACCAAGAAACCTTGACCACCCCTCCGGACTTTACACACGACACTCAAAGCTTACCACACAGGCTACACTATTAGCATGCACTACACCAACCATGAATTCAAGCTCTGGGGTACAAAAAGAAATCCATAACACTTAGGACCACAATAATTGCTGTGATCAAGGGTTGGTTGTTTAATAGGAAATCATTGGGATACAATGTTATATTGAAATATTTAATACAACCCCAATTAACTTGTAAATTCGGATTTTTATTCCATACTATGGAAAAGGTACTTTTAGGAACTTACCTTTTCCCTGCCTAAAGCCTCTGGAAGCCCATTTGCATGAGCTCCAACTGTCACCTGGCCGCTGAATAAACCCCTTGAAAAGGTGTGAACTTGTTTCCAGAGTAAGTAAAAAAGGCCTTGGGTGTGGGGAAGTGTTGTTTCCCCTTTACTGAAAGGTCTGTGAGCTGGGCCCAGGAACTTGATTAATTTCAAAGAGGCCTACTCTGCCACAGGCAGATGTAGCTAACTCCTAGGCCTGCCCCTTCTCTTTCTCCCCTCAGTCAGGCAGGCACCAATCCCAGTGGGAGAGGATCTGCCCCTAGAACTGTGATCACAGAGACAGGGATGCTAATTTTCATGGCCGCGCCTCTGGGGTGGGCTCAGGAGCTCTGATCAGCAGAAGAAAGGTTCTGATATCTTGGTTTTAAGTGGAGAGTGGCACTGTGGGATTGCTTGCATTAGGGTATGCAGAAAATGCTGCTATTGTGGGTGGGTTTAAGCGAGGGAAATTACACCCCATTGGTTAGGTAGGAGAAAGGAGTCACCCCCACCTTAGTATGGTGTCAGGCATCTGTGCGGGATACACAGTACACACCTCTGAACACCTTTTGGACCTGTGGAAGAAAAGAGATTGGACCTGCCGTCTGTGAACTGAGAATTGTTGAGAAGATTGGATATGCTCTCCCTCTTGTACCCAGAACAAAGACAAATAAATTGACTCCAAGGGCCATAAGGCTGAACTTCTGCCTGAGTTACAGGAACACAACATGCTCAAAGAGGCCTTTCCTGCAACTGCCCAGCCGACCAGTTCCAACTGGACCTGCCCTGGATCCTGCATATGGCCTGTGCTGGAATGAGTCTTGACTTCCAAGTGCTGTCCCCATGGTGTCAAAGAGTACTTCTTGTAACATTTCCTTATACCTGGGACATAAAACCTTTTTGGCTCCAAAGATCTCTTGAGGACTGGGACCAACTTGCTAAGCTGATCCGACGAAGGTGTGTTGCCAGTGGGCCAAAGATTCAGGTTACTCCTGCTCTGAACTTTTAAACATCAGCAAATACGATTCAGTAGGGCTTCATGAAGAAGGTATCCAGCCTTGTGGATTTCTCTTCGGCTACAGCCTGCAGTCTTGCCCCGCTGAAAGAATCTGAGCTCCATAAAAGTGACTAAGTCCGAAGGTACAAATCTTCATCGGACGAAGGCACAAAAAGTATCCAGCCGGCGAGCAACCTTTCTTAAGCATGAAATTAAAATGTACCCCACTCTGAGCTTTACAACCAAAAGACAACGGCTTCACCAAGACCTCATTCACAGTAGCTAGTTGATGACGTGGAGCCCTCTTCAGCCACAGCCTGCTGCCTTGCTCCACTGACGATTTTTTACTTCCATTTCAGAGGCTAAGCCCGAAGGAAACACTTCCGACCAGGTCGTACCTGGGGGCAGATTTACAAGAACTGGCGCATCCCTGCATATTAGCAGGGATGCACCAGTTAAAAAGTGACAGGTAAAAAAAACTTGCGCCACCATGGATATGCCGCATTTACAATGCGGTGCACCGTCGCGCAAGGATAGACCGATGCGTGACGCATCTGTCGGCGTAAAGGTGACACAGTACTGGAGTTGTGTTGCAAGTGTGAAGCAACTCCAGCACTGCTCAGAGCTGGCCTATACTTGCTGTGCTGTGTCACTCCTTACGCCTTCTACAAGCAGGAGTAAGGTTTTGACACAGTGGCATTCTAAAAGTGACTGTGTCACTTTTACGAGGCTTCTTTGCGACGAAACGCCCACCCTGCATACATTATACCTGACGCAGATATAATGTAGCGCAGGGCTTTCCACAAAAGTGACGCAACTGCAGCAAAAGTGTCACAAGGGGCTTGTAAATCTGCCCCCTGGTTTCTTTCCCTATTTTTTTTTGTCATTTTGGTGTTGTGTTATTTATTAAAGCATTCTCTATTTTCCTAAATTGTTTAGGGATTTTTCTTGCGTTGTGTTTTTACTTTATTATTATTGTGTTCATATTGATTTTCCATTTGCCTCTGTTGCGGGCTTACTCAGTCTGCCTCCTCGACAATGGCAAATCTGTTGCATGTCGCAGACTTTTCCATGGTGGAGAAGATTTTTCCACTGAAGGGACTAGTTTTGCCTATTTATACGTCATTTTGAGGAACACCTTTGGCAGGAAATTCACCCATGCCAATATGGAAATATGGAATTTCTGCGCCTGCTGTGGACAACAAAAAAATGTACCACAAATTGGGGGAATATTGTCATTGCCAAATGTCTAGTTTCCCTAACATGCTGAGTGGATATTCCAAGCATGTTATGGACACTATACTCACCTTTCTATGAACTTCTGCCACCATTTTTCATTCTTAACTCTGCAAGAAATGGTGGCTGTACGAGCGTTCTAGTCTGCTCAGCTATAATCCGGTACGGTGGAATGAACTTTATTCTTTGTCAGAGCCGATTGTGGGGCCTGTGGATTCTCTATCCGTGGCACGTCCGCCACACAGGGTACCCCAAAGAGGGTAGTTAAAACACCGGTTATGAGAACGACGATACTTAATTTTCTGACCCATTCTCTACCCATTTCTGAAAGGTACTTTTGACACGAGACATGAGAGATGGCGCAAGAAATAAATGGTAGGACTCTGAAATGTTCGAAAGGGATAGCAAAAAGTAAAATAAAGACAATGTTGGAGAATGAGTTGGAAGAGAGACTGCGAAGAGTCTACAGAAGACTGGAAGTTGACGTATATGCCTAATGAGAACGTCTTGAGCGTTTAAGTCTGAAAATATAATTTCTGTGTATATTATGACTTTGATGTTATTAATAACCGAATATATCTAGAAAGACTGAGAGTGAAATATACGGCTGGCTGAGACAGCACTAAATTAACATGCAGACAGGCCAGCATCAAAACCCACGTGTCTTCCTTCACATCATTAAACCCTGGGTTCTGCACAAAGCCTCATATATATATCTATGGCACGTTTCATGCAGGTGCAGTCTCTCTTTACCTGGCACACTGTGAATCCAGCAATATGTTTGCTGGCCCCGAGGAGGAGTTCTCTTCCCTTGCAGCAAGATTATGTTTTAAAAAGATGACTTTTAAACCTCTTACTGAATTTTTTAATGGATAAAATTCATCATGTCACCAGCTGCTGTGCAGCTAATAGAGCCATAAAACACTGTATTAAAGGATTACCCATGCAAAATTCCTTCTCCAGCTAATGTGAATTTTAATACTTTTAACATTTAGTTGAGATGTGGATGTCCAAGAACAGCTTGTTCAATAGGTTGTTCTATAAAATTAAGTTCCTCTGCTCATCAGAAATGCCAGGACTCCATTAAGTGGAAATTTTACAGGGAGGCTAGGATGATTCACTGTGGAGGGCTTGCAGGGAGGGAGGCAACATCTGCTTCTCCATTAATGCTATTTAGCAAAGGCAGACATGAGTGTCATACACTTTAGGGGAGACGGGCTGAACAGATGAAAGCTGACTTAAAAATGGTTGGAGGTCAATTTAAACCCCTGCATCCATAATCTTAGAGACGGATCCATCCATCATCCGGGATGCATGGGGCACAGTGTTATGGGGGGGATAATTCATTCTAAATCAACAAAGTATAAAAGGGACTCTGATAAACTTGCATTATCTGCCATTTCAACAATGCAGTTGTTCAAAAACTAACACCGTGGTCAAGAAATGAAGAACCTATTTCTCGTCCACTTTGAGGGACAAGGTATGTAACATGACGTAGTTGAAGGTGGAAAGTTGTGTTGTGTGATGGCATGCACCAAACCTGAATTTCAAATCCTCCATTAGACGGAGACATTCGAGCAGGACCTGATGCCGGCGGCATTTGAGGCAGCCCCCAGGGTGAGTGGGTATGCTACAGATGCCTTTGCTAATGGGGACCCTGCAGACACGTGTTAGAGGGGCATTACCAAGCCCAGGTGGTAGTGTGAAGTCCGCTGTTTTGCCCTAAGGCAACACAGTTTTGGGATCCAACCATTTTGAAACACACTTTTGACACTAAAGAAGCTCATAAATGAAATGGAAAAAGCTGATGGAAATGGATGTGTCTTTTGACTACAAATTACCTAGCTAAGGAAGCAGAGTGTACCACAATAGAACTCTCTGCAAATGGCAAGGCTGGAAGAAGATCACAGCTAGGGGTGGCTCCTTTGTTAAGGTGGAGGAGAGTCTCTAAAAAATTGCCCTCAGAGACGGAAAAATAAAATGGTAATATAGTTCACTTATTAACATTTTAGTTTTCAAAACCCCATCTTGAGCGTCAGGACGTGGGGGGGGGCATGGGGGGAATACAGGGATTTCTGGTTTCTGCTGCTGCCAGTCAGGCAGCAGCAGAAAGCAGTAATGGACAGGGCGCTTTAAAGTGTGCATGTCTTTTTGGCCGGGTGTCTTGCGACGGACAGCCAAACATGAACATTTTAAACCACTCAAACCCAGCTGTCTTAGACAGCTGGGTTAGAGACAGCAATGGGCTCCAGTGTCCTTGGGAGTGCCGAAGGAGGCCGCTCCCTCCAATCCTGGCGCTTTTTTCATGCTTCATGAGAGTAGTGCCAGGATTGGTTACTGCAGTTTCCTGGCTCCTGCTGGAGCCTAATACTCACAATAAAAAGAAGGGGGAGAAGGTAAAACCCCTACCTCATCCTCCTCAAAAATTCAATAACCCACAAACAAGGAGGTAGGGGGAAGGCCAAATATTATTCAGCAAGTGCTAGGCTGATCACCGGGAGCACACACACTCTGTGAAAACTGCCCTCACCCACAACAAGTTGTGGCATGCTTCATCATTGGGCTGCTACAAACGCCTCTGCGCAAACCAACGCTAGAGGCGGAGCAATAGGGAGGGGTAAACAATACAACAGTGATACAAACAAACAAAAAAGGCAGGATCCTTTAGTGCAGAAATAATAAATGTTAAAACTGGCCCAGGGATATCTCAATATCAATTTTATTCCTGGATTCCCTAGTCAGATTAAAAAAGGCGTATATAAAGAGACAAATATACACCCAATGGATAGTGGTGGAGTGAGTTAATTTAGGTGCTCACCACCCCTCCATTCTGCATAGCGGTCAACATGTTTCTGCCATTACAATATCAATTTTCCGGCATTCTTCAGGACAAGTCAGATCCCTATGCCTTTTTACAACCCCTCATACTACCCACAATCGTGGGTTTATACTCCACCTGTAAGTTTGGAGTCTAAGATGTCACTTACTCTTCCCAATAGGAACTGAAAAAGTAAAAAACATACCAATGACTTTCATTAACACAGAAAACACAGAGACAATCTTAAAAAATGTGTGCCCCCATACCAACTCTAGAAAATGCCAACCTCCCAATCGGTGTGACCAAAATTTAATGACATATATGGTGCAAAATCCACCTAAATCGATCAAATGGGCAAACATTGGCCCTCATAATGGTATCATGTTAAGCTCATATTTTGTGCTTAATATCCATTAATAATTATACTTCACACAAAAGAAAGGAAGAAACGTGCTGCAACAAGTGAGAAAAAACCATTCCAAAATGCCAATGTGCAGTTAAAAGGGATCCAGGTACTACTGGCCCTCTCATAATCAAGGATGTCCATATTGAATCACAGGAGGGCATATGATGTTCTACCTGTCCCGCTTCTTACCAGAGTTTATCAAGTAAATTGCTCGAACAGGCACTGGAGTAGAGAGCGACCCTCTGTAGTCACACACTGTAGGAGGAAGATCAAGCAAATGTACATAATCCTTCCATTCATATTAAACTATGCACAATACATGTGGTCATTTTTTTCTCGTAGTGTCCTGACAAGAAGTTGGTATCAAAAACTTTACCAATACATCGTATCAAGCTGGTATCAACGAAATGCTTAAACACACCCTAAGAATTTACAGGGCTCTGGGAACCATAGTTACTAGTGTTACCCAGCGTGTATATCTGCTCCGCTCCGCACCCTTATAGGCGCATCTTGCGGAAAATAAATATCCAGGACGGGATATTTTAACACGGAGTTAAAAGACGCTGAAACCTTGGTAAAGTTTTTGATACCAACTTCTTTACTCCAGTGCCTGTTCGAGCAATTTACTTGATAAACTCTGGTAAGAAGCGGGACAGGTAGAACATCATATGCCCTCCTGTGATTCAATATGGACATCCTTGATTATGAGAGGGCCAGTAGTACCTGGATCCCTTTTAACTGCACATTGGCATTTTGGAATGGTTTTTTCTCACTTGTTGCAGCACGTTTCTTCCTTTCTTTTGTGTGAAGTATAATTATTAATGGATATTAAGCACAAAATATGAGCTTAACATGATACCATTATGAGGGCCAATGTTTGCCCATTTGATCGATTTAGGTGGATTTTGCACCATATATGTCATTAAATTTTGGTCACACCGATTGGGAGGTTGGCATTTTCTAGAGTTGGTATGGGGGCACACATTTTTTAAGATTGTCTCTGTGTTTTCTGTGTTAATGAAAGTCATTGGTATGTTTTTTACTTTTTCAGTTCCTATTGGGAAGAGTAAGTGACATCTTAGACTCCAAACTTACAGGTGGAGTATAAACCCACGATTGTGGGTAGTATGAGGGGTTGTAAAAAGGCATAGGGATCTGACTTGTCCTGAAGAATGCCGGAAAATTGATATTGTAACGGCAGAAACATGTTGACCGCTATGCAGAATGGAGGGGTGGTGAGCACCTAAATTAACTCACTCCACCACTATCCATTGGGTGTATATTTGTCTCTTTATATACGCCTTTTTTAATCTGACTAGGGAATCCAGGAATAAAATTGATATTGAGATATCCCTGGGCCAGTTTTAACATTTATTATTTCTGCACTAAAGGATCCTGCCTTTTTTGTTTGTTTGTATCACTGTTGTATTGTTTACCCCTCCCTATTGCTCCGCCTCTAGCGTTGGTTTGCGCAGAGGCGTTTGTAGCAGCCCAATGATGAAGCATGCCACAACTTGTTGTGGGTGAGGGCAGTTTTCACAGAGTGTGTGTGCTCCCGGTGATCAGCCTAGCACTTGCTGAATAATATTTGGCCTTCCCCCTACCTCCTTGTTTGTGGGTTATTGAATCCTGCTGGAGCCTGCCTGCCTGGAGAAAACCGGAGTGAAGAAGACGCTGGGCCATGAAGGTAAGTGACATTTTTTTTTTACTCATGTTTTACTTTGATTTTTGTCTCCCCCAGCCTCACCACCCTCTTTACATGCCAGCCGCCACTGATCACAGCATATTGTGCAAGTCAACTTCCTGTTCACATTTCTCGGGATGACATATGAATTACTGCGCCCAATGCTCAATATTGTGGAATGCGAGACTGCACGGAGACGCACTCATCAACCCCTGCGGCCATCATGACAGCACCTCCCACATGGCCCAAAAAACTACATGGGAACTACAGCATAACATCAGTCGTTTGCAAAGATCTGAAGTCTTATTTCAGAGATTAAAAAGCAAAGTCATCCTGGAAGGTGTGAATTTGCAAACCAGAATCTCCATCTGGACCTGTTTTGTCTAGCATGCAGTGTCTCCAAACACATTTATATTTCTTCTTGAATTTAAAGTTTCAAAGTGTCCATTATTTCATTTTAATTGTGTTGAAATAAACCACATTGTACCATATAGACATACCAAGAAAGTGTTGCTATTGGCTAAGCTACCAGAAAGTTAAGAAGGTCTGTGATTCAGAAAACTATTCATCTATCTGTATTTAATAAGTAGGCTGTGGGTGGAGCCTAGATCTTCAATATTTAAATTAAATATTTTATTCGTTTTGTGATTTAAATAGGAGCAGACAAACTATACTTTTAAATATTTTGCTTAATGTAAACCAGAGGTTAAGCATGCTACACAGATCCATCCAATATGCAGAGTCCAACAATTTCATAAATATAAAAGAAAAAAATATATTAATTATAGATAATAAATGAATGGCTTAGGTGACTCCCTAAGTAAGAATCAATGCCTTCGATGTTACATACAGGGATCAATGATAAGAACTTGGTACAGGGTTCAGCACAGGGTACATTAAAATCACATATTTTTCTTGTATCTTTTGGCCTCAAAAAACACCTTTTTGCTGTGTCTTTAGGGTTTGTCTCCAAATACCTTTATTTACTTCTAGACCAATACCCCAGTACGTACATTTAGAAAAAAATATCTGATTTCAGATTATATAATAGAAATCATTTTTGCTTGTAGCTAAAAGCCCAGAGTATGGTGGCCAACTCTAGACCTATTGGCTTTGTGAATGTGTGTTTTAAATATGCGGCTAATCCATAACATCCACCTCATAGAGAAGAATTGAAGGTATTTATTTGTATCCTTATTGGGTAGTTAGACCATCCTCTTCCATGTATGTGCAAAAAAAGTGATTTCAACCTTTTTCACATGCTATTTATTGCCCAGGATCTTTGATTAATGCACCTTAATGTTTTGATAAATGTACTATGAGATAAGTAAATGCAGTCACTCTTTTCATTAGTGTTTTATCCACATGCCAGAAGAGGCTTCAGGCAGAAGCTTATACCCTGATTTTTGTTTTTTTTCAATATATTGTCATACAATCAGAATTCAAATATTTATCAAGACAACCCAAACTTCTTTCTAATCAGATAGGGGTTAAATCGTTTAACACTATTTCATCATCTAACATCTATTGCAGCCATTGGAGGAGGGTCGAGTCTGATTTACATATGACTAGTCCTTATCTGGAGTGGTTTATTGAGCAAAAGAATATGGCAGGAGTAATTGCCTGTGACTGAGAATATTTGAAGCATTTTTGTTATTCTAAATGAGATCCCCTAAGTGTGATGGGCATGCTCAGACGTGGATTCCGTGCTCCCTAAATATTGGACTCAATTTACACCTTACTCATGAGGCATACTAGGACTAAAATGAATCTGTGATTACTTGTGTTCCTGTCTAGATGGTACTTATTATAATTTGTTCAGGCGTGTTCCTACTGGAGCATGAGGCCCAGTCAAATTTGCATAGGTTTGCTCTCTATCTTCAGTGGTATAGAGGACAGACTAGAATGCAATTCCAAAGGGCCTGATTCATAAAGGTAAACGTACAATTTTTTGCAAGTTTACTACTTTTCGGTATTCACAAAAGACGTGGGAAGTTTTATGACTCCCCAAGCCCTATACTTGAGTTCTGGGAGTGCGAAGTCGAAAACTCCGTATCCAGGTGCTGATGTATGAGATTGTCACGTACTGCAACGCAGCACGTCACCTTGCTACGCTGAGTAACAGGAAACGGGCATGAATGTGCTGTAAATACAGTGCAATCCTGCCTTTTCCCCTGTGGTGGTGCCGTTTTGGCTGCCTAGCACCAACACAGGCACCATTGCATCATGGTACAAGGGTGCCTGCATTGTATGGTGGATTGTTTTTGTGCAGGAAGGGGCACCTTCCTGCACAAAAACAATTTCCTGAGGTATTTTCCTCTTTTTATGTGTGCTGCAGATTGCAGCACACATAGAAAGAGCAAAAAACATGGAGAAATAAATATATTTCTCCTTGTTACGACTCATCTGAGAAGGCGTAGGTTTTTGGCACATTCCCATATCTACCACTTATGGTAAGTATGGGAATGCATCAAAATTCATGGATGATGCCTGGGAAAACCCACGCAACACCCATGGAATGCTTCTCTCTCACAGAGTAAGGAAATTCAGCATTGCTTTACTTAGATTTATAAAGCTACTAAGGGTTACACAAAGGGGCCTCGCATGGCTTCATGAACCTTATTTTTGACTTGGGTCACTCTTGCACGACTTTGTGCAGTTCAAGAGTGACATAAAGGGCTCGTAAATATTTCCCCGTAGTTTGTGAATACAGGAGTAGTAAAATAACACAAAAGTGTAAGTTTACCTTTGTGAATCACACCCTAAATGTTTACTTGTGGCTGAGGTTAATTCAAGTAAACCACCCATCACTATTTTTTCAGAATGGTTGTAAAACCATGGCTTGCAGGAGAGCATGTGTTTACTTTCTGCTTGCAAATCATATTTTTGTTCGGTCACAACAACTCTGGAGTAAAGTTGTGTTGTTAAAATTAAAAACAGGTTAATATTAGAAAGTGTTTATTTTAGTGCACCTGTAACCTACAACATGTTAGTATTCAACAAAAGTATTGTACGTTGCAGTTTCCTAGCTTAAGGTTGTACTTAAGTATTGAACACATGCAGGTCTCTTGCGTTGGTGCATATTGGTGCTTCTACAATTTGCACATGGCCAATGGGCTTGTCTTTGGTCTGAAGTGCAAAGTTGTAAGCTGTACTAGGACAATAATTTCAAAACCTCCCACCATGTGTTTGCAGCACCTCAAAGCAGCCTCGGTCGGTAGTAGGAGTAACTGCAGGGCAGTGACGTGGGGAGGGGCAGGGTGGGGGGTAGTAAACTATGTATTACGAAGGTTTACAGGTAAGTTAACAAATAAATTAATAAAACGAATTTCGTTGCGTGCACTGCATCCCCAAATGCGATGCAGTGCACGCAACGAAATTCGTTTTATTAATTTATATGTTAACTTACCTGTAAACCTCCGTAATCCATAGTTTACTACCCCTCACCCTGCCCCACCCCCTCCCCACGTCACCGCCCTGCAGTTACTCCTACTACCGACCGCGGCTGCCTCAAAGGATACTATACCTGGAAAGACAAATGACACCGCACAAACAGAAAGCATAGGGGCATATTATCAAGCACGGCGTTAAAATTATCGCCGCTTTAGCGGCAGAAAACTGCCGCTAAAGCGGCGATAATGGGCTTGATAATATGCTGCAGAGAATTCCCATAGAAGCCCATGTTCTGCTGTCAACCTGGGCTTCTATTGGAATTCTCTGTGGCATATTATCAAGCCCATTATCGCCGCTTTAGCGGCAGTTTTCTGCCGCTAAAGCGGCGATAATTTTAACGCCGTGCTTGATAATATGCCCCAAAGTTCTTAAACTTTGAAATCGAAATAACTGTATTAACTGGCGATGAGATAGTTTAACAGAGGCATGACCTGTTTGAAGCCTGTAGGCACAGCACCATTGCCCAAAAATAAAAACTGTGAGTGGAAATAGAAAAAGTTAACACAATGACCATCACTAGATGAGATGGAAAGATGAAGTGTTGCACAGGCCTGTCAACCAGACTACCACTGCCAGGTGGGACAACTTGAGAGGGCCAGTATGTGGGTCATTTTTTTAGGTAAAAAAAAACAAAAACATATTGGCCCTTTCAAGCTGGCACCTCTGGCAGTGCCAGACTGTCAGACAGGCCAGTCCAACACTAGAAAGAGTTCAAAAGGGGATTGAATGAACTGATGAGTAATGTCTCGAGGAAAGTTTTACTAGCCTGAAACCACAGCTAAGATACTGGTACCAAATCTCCACATTTCACCTTTTTCCAAAATTCAGGTGCATGCAGCCAGGAAAAACGGCCAGGGAACCCCAACAAATGTATTAGGGGTGGTGGGAAAGATAAACAAATAACGTTATGAGTGCATTCATTAATTTCAACATCATTAACTTATGCAGAATTGCCCACCCGATGGAAACAGACCAGTACATTTTGTGCATTGGAGAACTATTGGTAAATATGATTATCACAGATTTTAAAGAGTTTACGTAAAATGCTTTGTAAATTTCATAAAAGGTCGAAATCTATCCCAAACATAGAAGTGAGCCTCTGGGAATATATTTCTGACCTTATAAACCTGGAATTCAAGAATGTGGTCCTCCATATTAACATTGATTCACCCTGCCATTTTTATGGTTTTCAATTGTTCATTCTGATAGAATTTCTTCTTTTTGTTCATACTTTCATTTTTCTACTACAACTCGAGTGTAGAAGAATATTATTATCCTCAGCTGATAAATACACCACACACACAGGCAAGATATCACAATAATCAACTGGCAGTTACCAATCT
This sequence comes from Triturus cristatus, assembly GCF_964204655.1. Lineage (NCBI taxonomy): Eukaryota > Metazoa > Chordata > Amphibia > Caudata > Salamandridae > Triturus > Triturus cristatus. The sequence goes on from NC_140588.1 coordinate 385,797,921, forward strand.
GAAATCATTAAGATGTTGGTGGGAACATTGTTCTGACCCTAAGCTTAGTTCCTTCCTTTTGCAAGGACCCTGTGCTTGGGTGCATGTTAGGCATATAACATTGCAGTCCTTCATAAATACAAGTGCTGAATTTGACAGACATCCTAAGAAGCTACATCAAAGCGGGTAGTTCGCATGGCCTGCATAGGGCAGCCAAAGTGCCGGTCCCAGGTTTCTTGCACTTCTTCCATCTCATTCCCTGACATGCCTGTCACATCATTGTAGCTCTGGACGTGGTTGTGGCACTGATGATATGCTGGACCAGTGAGCTAAAGGAGAGCTACAGCCTGCAGTGTCCCTCCATCTAGGCCCAGTAAGGCTTGCAGTGTCATACCTTGAAAGCAGGACTCGGGTCGCGGTCCACCATGTTCCACCAGAACAGTCTACCCCTAAATGAAATGCCCTATTGCAAGCAGGCACTTGTGTGCAGTGCGGAGTTAAAGTGAGTGGTCTGTGTTGGAGTGCCACAAGTCATTGTGCATATCTCTGCATGTGTGTATAGATGCGTTCAGGTTTGTACATCTGTTTGTGTGCATGCTAATGTAGCCACATGTTTATGTATTTGTGTATGTATATTTGTGTATTTTTCTGTATGTATTTGCTTTTACGTGTTTTGACGCATGTTTGCCCGTGTGTGCTTGTAATGAAGGACTCTGGAGTATGGTGGCATTGACTGCATTAGTGTTTTGAGAAACCATGGCCATCCCATGCGTATTGACTGGCATATGGTGTAAGAAGGCACACTGTGGGCCTTGACTGCCATATGGTTGGACACAGAAGCACATCTTAGGTGTTAGCTGACATCTGTGTAAAACAAATGCAAAGCACTGACGTCCCCTATATGGGGGAATGTAGCAGATCATGGCGTTGACTTTCATAAAGGACAATTAAGCCATCATGGCATTAACCGGAAAATGGGGTAAGGGAAGCTCAACATGACATTGACTGTAATATGAGAAAATCGAGGGCACATCATGGCGATTGCAGACATGTCGGGGAAAATGTGAAGACATAATGAGAATAACTTGCATTGGGGGATGCATGACAGTGTAATGCCATGGCATCTCCTGACATGGGGGAGAACCAATGCACATGGCTAACTTAACTAGCACATGATAATGAATACCTGGCAAATTATGGCACTGACTGGAATGTTTTAGTGGATACCAGACTATATGACAGGATTATTTGCCAAATGGTGCTGTGCCTGAGAAAATAATGGTAGTGGCCAGCATATGAAAGGGATGCTGGGATAATGAAACATATGGATTTACAGACAATGAAAAGATGATATTTAGAAGCAAATGCGTTTTTGCTGGAGAAAATAAAAGCTGCTCTTTCACGACAAAAAATCTTTTTTTTTTAAATGCCTAGCTTCTGTTTGAAGAGAAAAGAGCTTATTTACTGAAATATCTAATGAATAATGTTCCATTACTGCTACTCGAGGTCTAACCCTGTAAGATCAGTGTAACTAAGATCTTCTGCCTGAGCCTTTAGGATCAGTCTAAGGCCTGGCCTTGTGAGCTTTTTATAACTTTTTATTTTTCCATCATTCCCTATCCCAGTACATCCTCAGTTTCATTATGCGGTACATAAAGTCCTGGGAAGGAACAGGATTAGAAAACAAAATAAATGGGAGATAGAAATGAAGGAATGGAAGGAATGTGCTTTAAACTATTTTTTAAATGTGCTATGTCAAAATGTACATCTAGATTATTTGAACTGATTGTGAAGCATGTGGCTTTTGAGCCAATTTTCTTAGGAAATTTTACTGTAAAACTCATGATTGCTTACATTATTTCAAAAAAATTCATTTCATCCAAGATACCCCAAGAAACGTTCTAATGTGTTCCTAACGGCTAGTTACTTTCTGTACCATTTCATTTTATAGTCTTGAGGGCTATTTATCAAGACACCAACTCTTCCCACACTAAAAAGGAGACACTCCCACTTACCTACACAGAGTGCGATATACCTTTTTGCTTTACTTAGCTTTATGTAGGTGAGTTTCCTTAGATTACGTTGTTAATCTTAATTGTGTGGAAATCGGAGTTGTATTCATTTCATATTGAACTGACATTATCTCAAAATTAGCAATTTACTTCAATGAATGAGAATATGTAAATGTGTATTGTCTCTCAAGGTGTTATGAAAATATATGGGCTTGAATTAGTTTGTACAGTATTAGAAACAAGGCTACTAAACAGAAATTGATAATTGTGCTATCTAGTAGAGAAGGGTTAGTGATGGGGATGATAATTTACAAACAAATTCAATCATACAAGATTTTAAAATTCAAAGTGATTACAATTTTTGTCTTGACAATTTCTTATTATAGCTATATGAGTGGTAAGATAGCGCAATGCTATATTTTTATATGCAGGTCGTCCTGAGTTTTTTGTGATCAATTTTGTTAATATGTCTAAACATTTTGTTTTTTTAGGAAATGTCTTCAAAACATACGCTAGATTTGATGGTTACATCATACATTTTAATGATTACATTTTTAGCCCTAATGAATCAAATAGTTGACGAAACATGGTTGGTTGAAATCATAGCTATTATAAAACTTCAGTTACACATCTTAAACATGAGTGTCTTATTTATACATCTAGAACCTAAGAGTTTATCCCTTCAAAAATGGGTTTGAGTTGAAAATGTAAAGTCATCATTGAGTATAGCCGTCTGATGGAGAGCTCTGGGCAAATTCATGTAATCACCCAAAAAGCGCGCATTCTTTGTTTGCAGCAAGTGTATAATATGTTTTTTTTTCTGTTTTTGTGTTATGAATGAAACAAATTGAACATTTGAGTTCTTAGATGAGTCCTATTTGTGTTTGTAGTCTACTGATCACTGGTGAGCTCATTCCTGTGTAACAGTTTATCTCTCTGTGAAGAAGCAGTGCTACAGCAGCTGCAATGAGGGAGTGCACCTCTTTCTCACGGTGATATTAAGAACTTTTCTGGGGATTCCATTAGCCTGAATGTGTGAGATTTAAACGGTTTTACTTTTTCGGTCTGGCTTGACAGCGCAGCTAGCTACATACCTATTGTTACCAATTCTTTAACATATACATAGAGTGGTATTTGGCTCCATATAGAGGAGTATCAGTCTCGAACTGCATGATTTGGGCTGTTTGGTGTATCATTCCCCCTCCTATGGAGTGCTTAAGGTTACAGTATATCCAGGTCTGTTTACTTCTCACAAGGACCCCAAATCATCACACAGAAAACTGTCATGGATGCATTTTATACAGAAATATTCATTTGTTTTTGCTTTTTCCTCAATGACACATACATACTTTTGCCGTCTTTTTGTCAGGACTCAAAATGCAAGCCAGACCTATTGGCTTTGCCAGTGCTTGTTTATTATACAGTCTTACAATTAAATGTAACTCATGTAAAACATATGAAGTCAGTCCGAAGGCCAGGAGACATGAATAGAACATCCATTTTCTTGTCGCAGTGCATGCACGTAAAAATAACTGAAAATAGCCAGTAACGGTAAATCGGCCTCCAAATGGACTGTTTGTGTGTTGCATAAATGATCATTCCTTTTCTTTCTTTTAACTTGCAGAGGATTAAGTAATTGCATGAATTGCATACATTTCATGTAAAACAACATTCTAAACTTTTAAGCAAAACCACCGCATGAAGCCTGAGTAGTTTTCGATATCGGAATCTGTTTAACAAAAGAATAAGAAAGCCAAATGATTAAAGGACATTTCAAAATGGACTCCCTGGGATGACAAGACGTCGAACCACCCTCATGGAAACCCTTAGCTTTTAACAACGGGAGAAATGTTTGCAGAAAAGGAAGCATCTAGCTTCAAAGCGGCGCGAGCCATCCTGGTGAGCCGTATTATATGTAATCTCAACGCAAGGCTGATTTTCTTTAATAGAGCTCTCTGCGCAGCGCTGTTCTTTGGCCCGTCTGAATTTCCTTCCCGGCTCCATATTATGTCCTCAGTGAGCATTACTGTTCGCAGAGCCTGTCATTTCTTAGCAGAATGAGAAAGGCTAAAGAGATAATATTTCAATAACATACTGGCCTGATCATAAAATAACTCAATGGAAATGTGTAACCGCCTGGGGCAGCGCAGCAGGATAGTCAGCAGTCAGAGCATTTCTCTCCGGTTCCATCTTTTTTTTTCGTAGTTACATTTTCCTTATATATCAGACATCCCCTCCGGTCTTAGTTATGCTTTTATTCTAAGACGAGAGCCACGACACAAAGACCCACGGAACTTGTTATGATAGGTTACCGCAGGGGAGATAAAAAGTAGGTGCCACAGCAGCAATATTGAGGAGGACAGGCCTGCCACATCCATCGACCTTTCGCCGTCTCCTCGCTCGCGTTCGAGTTGCTAGGCAACCGGGTCACCACTCTAAGGTCTTAAATGCGGAACCTAGACCAAGAAAAATAAATTGATGATGGGTGATATTATGAAGGAAAGCAGATGTTTGACAGTAGAAAATATTTCAATATGTTCCCTGGCTCCCGCTAGCAGTTAGTAGGGCACCTTTGAAGGAAAAATAGTCAAGACGAAGAGAAACGTCTTTGTCCAAGGACACAAAAACATTCCTATGTGAAAAAGGTTTCTGTATGATGGAATATATATATATATATATATATTATCTACTGGCGGTCGCCAGTAGATAGTTATAGTTAGGACCGTGTTTCCATAGGAAATCCGCAACATTCTATTTGGAATAACTTTGGCGCCGGTTGACGAATCCTCGCAAAATTTTCAAAGTAGGTGGGGCGCTCCGCTCCTCTCCTACCCTGAAAGTCTCGGGGTGATTCGTCAAGCGGGGACCGAGAAAAAAGGGGGGTCCCAAAACGCGTTTTCCCCATGCATTTTTCCATAGGACCTTTAGTCGAAGGTACAGCCCGAACGGCTGAACAGAATTACTTGAAATTTGGCAGAGAGGTAGTCCTCAGGTCAGGGAAGTGCCTTTTGCAGGTCTGGTGTCAATCTGTTCAGTAGTTCCTGAGAAAATCAAAAGTAAAATCATATATATATGTGGGCGGAGCCTAACCACACATCTCATCCTGAGATCTGATTGGCTGTCAGCACTGCATCCAAGAAGTGTTGGCAGCCATCTTGGGACCAATATACATGATAGCACCTCATTAAAAAGCATTGCAGTTAATAGAAGGTTTTAAGACTTTAGTTACATTATAAATCATTTGTTTATGGTACCATACTCATTTTAGGAATTGTGGTATGTTCTAAGGTGATTTCACCATGTGAAAAAGCCTTCTGCTGGGATATCATGATTGAGAGAAAAATATTTTCTCATGCTTTTCCCACAGAGGTTTGGAAGGTGATCTATAAGCTAAACTGAGAGCTTATTTTCTGTAAATTCACATTATCTTTCTCATTCATGTGAGAATGAAGTCTGACATTCTCAGTAAAACATGTACATCCAACAAGGGCAGAGACTGTCAGTTGATTCCTTTGTGTTCTACTGCAGCTTCCCAGAGTGTTCCAAAGAACAACTAGAGCGCTAACAGTCCTACTTATGATAAACGTATGGCACACCTGAAGCCATCTTGCTTGGATTAAAGTGGTAACTCTTAAAACATTTAATTTAAAAAGGAACAAAATGAGGGGGTTCATTTTTCCATAAAAAGTATTATTAGTGCTGCAGAAAGAAAAATTAGGGCACATTTTGAGTGACTTCTCAAATCCTCTTCTATTTCATTAAAAAATTCTGACATGCAGACTGAAACATGCACTTTCAATACCAGCAGCAGTTTTTCCTGGTGAGCAGTAGCTTCACTACAGTGATCTAATGAGCAAAAAGAGTGCTAACATTCTGAATTTATGGCAAATGTGTGACACATCTGAATGCCTTCTTGATGGAATCAAAGTAAAAAACTGAAAGTATTTCCTACTGAGGAGACTGCAGTAAATGAGGAAATTAGGAAACTTCATAACAAATAAGTCTCCCAAGATGGCCACCAGAGACAAAAGAGCCCAAATGTAGCCCAAATATCACCCATATGTAGCCCAAGTATAGCCCAATGACAGAATGTCCCAGAGTGTTCTTAAAAACAACTAGAGCGCTTACTGTCTTCATTATGACAAAAGTATGGCACACCTGAAGCCATCTTGATTGGAATAAACTGGTAACACTTAAAACATTTAATTTAAAAAGGAACACAATGAGGGGGTTCATTTTGCCATAGAAATTATGATTAATGCTGAAGAAAGAAAATGAGGGCACATTTTGAGTGACTTCTCAAATCCTCTTCTATTTCATTAAAAAATTCTGACATGCAGACTGAAACATGCACTTTTAATACCAGGAGCAGACTTCCATGGTGAACAGTAGTTTTACTACAGTGATCTAATGAGCAACTAGAGTGCTAACATTCAGAATTTATGGCAAATGTGTGACATATCTGAATACCTTCATGATGGAATCAAAGTAAAAAACTGAAAGCATTTCCTACTGAGGAGACTGCAGTACATGAGGAATTTAGGAAACTTCATAACAAATAAATCTCCCAAGATGGCCACCGGAGACAAAAGAGCCCAAATGTAGCCCAAAATCACCCAGATGTAGCCCAAATATAGCCCAATGACAGAAGTGTGCAAAACACTTATTATTTTGTGTTTTTGCAGTGTTATATAGTGCAGACTTGTCAGGTATTGGAGTGCTTTACATGAGCATTGGTTACATCACACAAGAACAAATTCATTTTGGTTGTAGACATGGGGAGACTAAGTGATTTGACCAGAATCACAGAATGTCGAGCTGAAGCAGAAACTCCAACCTGGTTCCCCAGTTGCAAAGTCTGCAGTTCTGGAAGTAACACCACATCCTCTCCCCTAAGTGCAACATTTAATCAAGTGGTCAACTGGATAAAAAAACATAAAGATAACAAATAATTTAAAAGTGCTTTGTCGTTATTTGAAAACTCAGAAAATATGTCCTTATTTTAGTCTTTTAGAGCACTAACCATAATTTTGATGCCAATAAGACGCTCTCATATATGTAATTTCTAAAGGAAATGCTCTAGGTATTACAGTTTTGATTACATCAAGATGACGTCAGGCGTTCCACACTTTTGTAATAAATATAGAATGTTAGCAATCTAGTTGTTCATTAGGATACTGTTGAGAGGCAGCGGCCAGGGGCACGGACTCTGAAAATTGAAGGCAGGTAGGAGGGTGCAAAGGCAACAATTTAACGACACTGAGCAGGCAGGAAGGGCCGTGGCAGCACAACAGACTATGGAGGGCAGTGGAAAGGGGGCAGGGGCAACAAACCAACAATACAGGACTTGCAAGAGAGGCTGTGGCAATGTAATAGACCATTGTGGGCAGAAGGAAGAGGCAATGGTAGTACAACCATACATGCCAACAGACCCGATTCAGCCAGGAAACGTGCAATGTTTTTAAGCTCAAATGGGCTTTATTTGATCTATCTCCTGTCTACAATCTCCTCTTTTTCAATGTAACTCAAAGGGGAAAATCAATACCCCAGTTTTTTTTCAAAATCTCCCTCTTACCAAGTTCAAAATGTTCGCAAGTATGGTACATTGGATCATGGAAGGAAATGGGGTAGGGACATGGACTTGGATAACAGAGGACAGGAGGGACATGGAGAGGTGCACCAAACTGACCCTGCAGGGCAGGCATCAGGGTTTGCAGCAGCACAATACACCACACAGGGCATGCGGGACGGGAGTGCAGCACAACAATCCATAGAAAGCAAGAGGGAGGGGACAGGACCATGCACATGGATAAAAGAGAACAGAGGGGCAAGAGGCAATGGTAGCTAGCTGACCATAATGGACAGACAGGAGAGAAAGCTGCAGCATAACAGACCATAAAGGGCAAGAGGGACGGATCAGGGGCATTACAATGGAACAGACAAGCCGGGAGGGAGGGAGTAGGGGTCTGCACATGTAAACAGAGGGCTGGGGGCAAGGGGGCAGGGCAGGAGCAGCAAGATAGCCATGGAGGTCAGGCAGGATGGGCACTAGAAGCAAGACACACCATGAAGAGCAACAGTGAGACTGTGATGGAATACACACAGACCATGGAGGGAAGGTGGGAGGGGTCAGGGGCAGCTAACTGACCACACAGGGAAGGTGGGAGGGGCCATGGCAGCACAGAAGACCATGCATGGCAAGTGGGAGGGTTAGTGGCAGCACAATGGCTATGATGGGCAAGAAGGAGGGTGCAGGGGCATGCACAAAGGACGATGGAGGATAGAAGGGAGGGTCAGGACCTGTGCACAGACAAGAAAGTTCAGGCGAAGGGGCCTCACAACAGACCGCACGGGGCAGGCAGGAGGAGCAGTTGCAGCACAACAGACCAGGGAGGGCAGAAGGGTGTGGCAGTACAATGGACCATGTAGGACAGGAGGAAGAGGATAGGGGCATGGCATGTGGACAGGCAGGGTGGAGGTGGCAGGGACAGGTTCCAGTCATCTGACAATGCTAGGCAGGTGGGAGGGGAGTGGCAGCTCAACAGAACACTCAGAGTAGATAGGAGTGGCAGGTCCATGGAACATGGTGGGCAAAAATGATGGAACAGGGGCATGCACAAAGACATCGGAGGGCAGGGGGAAGGAGAATAGGGGCAGCAAGCTAAGCACAGAGTTTAAGCAGGAGGTCAATGATGGGGCATAGAATTGGGCAATGGAGGGCAGGGGGAGTGGACTGGTACATCATACTAAATTGAGGGCAGTGGCAGCACATCAGACCATGCATGGCAGGAGGGAGGAGGCTAGTCCATGGATTCACACAACAGAGGATAGGGAGGAGGGGGATGGGGCAGCAAGCTAACTGTTCAGAGAAGGCGGGTATTAGGAACTTTATTGTTTTTAAAACGTGTGTCTGTGCGAACTACTTAAAATATGAACAAGTATGCAGCATAATCTCACTTTTATTCAGGAAGAAGAGGACGTTTGTGACTGTGACTCCGGGCTCACTTGGCAGAAACACCCCCTGACCCTCCACCCCCTATCGCAAAATGTAATGCCCGTGAAAAGGGTAGGTGAACACAGTGTTATATAGAACATAGTCCTGAGAGCACGATTGAAAATGAAAACTAGATATAGTGTATGGTATAAACTATGCACCAAAAAGTGTGATATAAGATGAACCGGGCATGAAATATAATATGCAATACATTGTGCGCAATGACAGATTCATTGGAGAGCACGAGATAGCACAGGCACTAGCGCGTGCTATGCGATATGCGCCTTGCAGTGTAATATGCACAGGGCAGTGTTGTGTGACCTAACTAGTCTCTAAAGTTGTAATATAAAATATGTGCTGGGGAGTGTAACGTTGCATATGCACTGTGACAAAGATATGGATCCCAGATTGTAATATGTATGGCATAGCACTGTGCGTTGTAACATAGGCTTCGAGGAAGGCACGTTAGATGGGGCAATATAACCCGTGCGAAGACAAGTGTGGCATGACATATTCACGGGGTGGTGTTACAGTGCACATGGGCTAGAGAGTGTCATAGCATATGCACTAGCTGGTGGAATACAACACAGAGGTGTGTGGCACTCAGCAGGCAATGGTGGGTGTAACACAGCATTGGGCTCTGCCAGGAGCGCGCTGTGACTCTCAAGTGATGTTCGCCCCTTTTCACAGAGTAAAATAAAAAGTATTACACATCCGGCAGTGGATGTGTGTTTTATTAACCGTGAGGGGGGTTTCTTGCATAGTTTTGGTCGAATTTTTGTCGAATCCCCTTTGAATGGCTTGGTGTGCATGTGTATTAAATGTGCCCGTCAATAGCTACCCATGTTTGTAGACATAAATGACAAGGGTGTCTACCAGGATTAGGCACGGTAGGGCATCAGACATGTCAGAGCTTCACTAGTGGTGTAAATACATTCCACATGGATTCATTGTATGCATAGTCGCCTTTTAATGAATATCACGCAAATCGTCATGGTGATAGGTACGTATGGTTTGTCCAGCATGTCCTAGGTGTGTCTATAAATATATATTTGTTAAAAGTAATAAAAAACAGTGGCCGGCCCTGGGGATTGGGGTCAAAAAAATATAATTAGGAGACAGGCCCTGGGGGATGGGGTCATCAGGGCCAATAAATTAGAATAAGAAGGGGAACCACACAGCCCCCTTCTTAAAAAATTAAAATAAATAAAAGACTGGCATCGTGCCGGAGGCCACGCCCCCTCCTTGCAGCACTCTGCAAACGCGCCCCCTGGCGAGTTGTAAGTTGGGGAATTAATTCCTCTTCAATACTGAGGGTCCTTGAGGGCCAACTAGCCCAACAGGCATCTCCAGTATGCGCCAGGGAGCTGCGCTGTAGACAGGTGTTCTGAGGCCAAGCCCCTTTTTACACCTCTCTGCAACGCAGCTCTGTGGCGCTTACTGGAGGTACCTAGTGGTCTAGTTTGACCCTAGGGACCCTTAGGATTCAAGGGGACTTAATCTCTCAACTTAGAACAGCCACAGGGCGTGTTTACACAGTGGTGAAGGGAGGGAACGGGGCCTGAGGTGACGCGTGCAAACACGCACTATGGCACGTTTTAAATTGGGGATATAATTTCCCTTCAATACTGAGGGCCCCTGGGGGCTAACTAGCCCACCAAGTGCTTCCAGTAAGCGCCACTGAGCTGCATTGCAGAGAGGTGGTCCAGGCCGTGCCACTTTTTACACCTCTCTGCAACGCAGCTCTGTAGCACTTACTGGAGGTACCTAGTGGGGTAGTTGGACCCTAGGGACCCTCAGGATTCAAATGAACTTAATCTCCCAACTAAAAACAGACACAGGGCGTGTTTACACAGTGGTGAAGGGAGGGGACGGGGCCTGAGTTAACGTGTGCAAAAACGCCCTGTGGTCTGTTTTAAGAGGTAGTTTTAATCCCCCTGCCCTATTATATACTAGGGGCTTACAGAGGAGGTCATGCTAATCACAGGGGAACCCCAACGCATAATGTTCCCTAGTGTATGTAGGTGTTTTCACTGTATTCTAAGTGTCTTTTAACATAGCACTGGCTCTAGGACTGGTTAGTCAGACTCAGTTACCACCAGTATCCGTCTGTTGAGGGTACAGGATGATTTTGCAACAAGGCTTCTTTCTGCTCTTCTTTTTGTTCTTTCTGCACGTTATCCTTCTTCCTACACTTTTCTTCGTCTTTGAGGAATTCTGTTGCTTCTTTCTGCACTTCTTTTTTTTCTTTCTGTGCATTTTTTCTTCTTTCTTCACATGTCCTATCTCTGTAGGCATAGTTAGAAATTAGCATTTAAAAAACCTTTGAAATTCACACCCCTGAAACCTATGGTTTTTTCAGTGAATTTCTGAGGTTTTTTAAATGCTAATTCCTAACTATAACATGCCTGAAACCTATGGTTTTTTCTGTGAATATATATATATTCACAGAAAAAACCATAGGTTTCAGGCACGTTATAGTTAGGAATTAGCATTTAAAAAACCTCAGAAATTCACTGAGAAAACCATAGGTTTCAGGGTTGTTATAGTTAGCTGGACTTTTCACTTGTACAAAACCATTGAAATTCCCCCGTTATAGTTAGTTCAGCTAACTATAACTTGCGCGCCCGCAATGCACTGCTGATGACATCACATATTACATCACTCATGACATGGTCAGTGATATCACTCATGACATCACTGATGACATCTCAAACCAGACCGCTCGCACTGAAAAGCACTGCCAGCTGCCGCCAACCCATCTCTTCGCATAGCAAGCATAGATCGCATGGAGGACCCACAACGCAAAGCTCCAGCTCGCCAGCGACACCAGTCCTGCTATTCGTGTCACACTGAACACCATCAGCGATGCTCTCGTTGCTCCCTGCAACTGTCCCCAATGTTAATGGGACTCTTGGTACAAAACTTGAGAAGATAAAACTTCAGCCAGTCTGATCTGGGACTGTATACGACCTGCCCTCCATCACGGTCATCCTGAAGTTTTGACTTTGACCCGTGCTATTTTTCACTTTATTTTTAAAAAGTTCATAATTCTGGTTCTACTGATTGGACTTTTGTCATTTTGGTCTTGTTTAATTTATTAAATGAAGCTCTATTTGTCTAAGCTGTTGTGCCAATTTTTTGTGTGTGATGTTTTCACTTTTCTAATGTTTGAAGTATTGCACAAATACTTTACACATTGCCTCTAATTTAAGCCTAACTGCTCTATGCCAAGCTACCAAAGGGTTGAGCATAGGTTAATTTGGGTTTACTTGTGCATTACCCTGACAGTGATTGTGGTTACTGCTTGACCAGGGCAACACCCCAGTCAACCAACAATCCAATTGTTAACAGCATCTAATTGAAAAAGCGCTACAAGTACATTGAAGGAGTTGTTGCATTCTTGTTATAAAGAAGGCGAGTGGGCGTATGTGTTTTATGGACTGATTCAAGCTCCCAAACTATTGTCTAAATAATTATCCAGGGCTCTGTTCGGTTGCTGCCGATTAGACACATATCTATTTATTGTTTCAACTAATTTAGTGCTGCTACCTATGCATGTAAACCAGGTGAAATATTTTCAATAGCAAGCTTGTGCCAGTCATAAGTGAAAGTCTCACACTCCGGATGAGAACAAGTAGTAAACTAAGAAAATTCCCTCTAGTGATAACATCATATTCTCTCGCTATCCTGCAGCATGCATTAACCTGATCATCAAGATTTAGAATGCTTGCCTCTGCTTAACATACAATAGAGTTCATGCCGACCGTCAGAAGTGAATGGAATTTTATTGTGTTTAGTCTGTGACATCCATGCACCAAGCACATTTTTCTATGGGGTTCAATTAAGGATTGTAGTTAAAGTTACTATCTAAAATGAAAGTAGCAACCACACTGCCCATATGATTACAATACAGCATTCTTGCTCCTTGGATCTTTCCTTGCAAGAGCAGTGATGCAATACCACCTAACACAAATTCCACTGGGGCAGAGGATGAAAGGGACCACTTGATGCAAAGCTGTGTGCAAAGAGTTGGCTGGAAAAAGGTAGGTTTGCTGATGCAAAATGGTGTGAGAAACCCCAGCAAAATATCTTCAAGGGTTTTGGAAAATCCTTCAATAGATTTCGAAGTAATGTAAACCATGTGTATATGTTTCCAAAGTGTTTGTTGTTTTTATAGTTTATGATGAATAAATATACCTTTTCGTTAATTTATTATCCTGTGCTGAATGCGACTTTATAGTTTTCTTAAGCACCCAATTCTAGTTATTTGTGTTGCCCACACACCATTAACAGGGTTACCAAGCCCCTTTTAGAAACCCCTCCAGTTTTTTTATCCGACTTAAAGCACATGCCCCTCCCCATAATGAACAATTATAATTAACAGCATACTACACTCTGCACATCTGCATATATATATATATATACACCAGCCAACTTAAAAACAAAATGTACACTTTGAGAAGATGGCGGAGTCCTGGGGGGGTGGGCCCTTTTGCTGAGACCTACCTAAAAGGCATATATGATCCCTGCCACCTTCCCTCTTCCAAAAAAACCCCAAAAGCTTGCTAAGGCTTGTGCCGCTAACCTAGGATATTTTTACACCCCATAATGGTCTTTGGCTTTTCAAAGCTTCCAAAGAACGGCTGGAAATCTACTCTGTGCAGTAGTTTCTACTTTCTAGTTCATCTATCCTGCCACTGTGTGATATCGATTCCTCACTGGGTGACCGTGTGAAGGGGAGCTAATATGGTGTGACACACTGTGGCACCATATTGTGAGAAATTAGGTGAATAAATATGCAGGATATGAGTCCTTCACAATTATTTATCCCACATGTTTCTCTTTACTGGGAACCAAGTACCCTATTGTTTCCCTTGACTCGCTCAGGGTAGTGAAGCAGGGTAGGCAAAAGCTTACTCAGGGAAGGTGGTGTGGGCTAGTAACCGCAGCTTGCTGTTTTCCAACAACAACACTCAATAAATTATTGCTTATTCAGTTCTTTTTCTAAAAGTACTTTATTAAGTACATGCTGATAAATACTATGCATTAAATTACAAATATGTACAATCAGTTAAATGGAAATAGCTTAGGTTGCACCCTGTTGGAACTTGTACGTTCTGGTTAGCTGAGGCAGTACCCCAGCCAGGCAGAACCTACCGCTCCCGTCAGGGGTGGGTGATTACACACACTGTATAACCTGTGCTCACCCTTGGGTAGCTTGGCACTGATAAGTCAGGCTTGTCATAGAGGCAATGTGAAAAGCACTGGCCCAGCACTCACTCATGATAAATACCCTGACCGTCAAAAAGGGACTCCACATGTGATGTTTTTAAATAATGTTTGCATTCAACACATCTAATAATCAACACAACATTAACATCATGTATTTCTGGGCATAAATCACATTTGTAATTATTACCAGCAGTACTTGGCCCAACCGTGTTCAAATGACGTCATCGATGTGAACACTTGAGCAGGATCCATTTCTACACCCCCCCCGCCCAGCTCCCTTAGGCAGTGCAACATGTTGTCCACCCCTGGGCCCACCCTAGTAATTCTTACAATTCAATACCACACAGTTAAAGGGTGCACCCCGGGTCACCATGATATCAGAAATATGTAAATACACAGAATTATACCACTTTTTAGCAGCACCGTGGGCCAAAGTTGCACCGGGGAAAGCCCATGTCAAACGTAATGCTCTTTTGGCAAGAAATCAACGTATCAGACAAACCGCAGTTCAGTGTTGTGAATCACAGGCGGTTCCCCACTGTCACTTGCACACACACACTCAATCCGCACAGCTACGTGGTGCGACGGGTATCAGACAATGTTGTATGGAAGCGCTCACACACATGCGGTGCAACTGATACCCAGCAGGTCGATTGGTTACAGACAGCAGACCACTTGGCCCCAAGCCTCCCTAGGCCCCTCAACTCACCCCGAGGGCAACAGACGCTCACACCAAAGGGGTCCCCAGGTGCCTTCCAGCACCAACCCGGTTCTGCGATGCACAGTGGGGATCATGTAGTCACTTGACCCGCTTCAATCCTTCTATGAAGCGTTCTTGCTGCCCAGTCAGTCACACTCACCACCCAGGCCTGAGCCGAGCAATACTACCTGGGACCACGTCATCGGGGAAAGCCGGTTGAGGACAAGGAAGGTGGTTCGCTGTGCTGAAGACCAAGTAAGGGAACAGTTGATTAATGTAGAATGAAGTGGGGGGGGGAGCCTCTCAGAAGGCGGAGACACCCTGTCAGGTACATGTTGATCAGAGTCTCACCCAGGCAGTCCGGGCACAACGTCACGTGCGCAAACATATAGGTACCTGGCAGGCGCAAAGTCGTGTTGAGGCTGGTTTCCACCAGCTATATTTCAGAGTTAAATGCCCTCATAACTGACGCCAGGTAGTTTTTGATGGAAGTGTCCCTTCTATTTCTGGAGCCCTTGTGTGAAGAGTTGTTCTTTTTACTCATAATTGCAGATCATGCATGATGTGGAAAGACGTAAATGCAAACGGGGGCAAAAATGTACAGTCGATATTGAACATAGTGTTACCTTATGAGTTTGTTAGATGTGGATCCACGGGCTATGAGTGGTGGCCCAGCCCAGCCTCAAGCAAGAACGGATGGGCGCATAAGGACCCGCTCTTGGGCTGGTCTTTGCGCAGGCACAGCCTGTCTGCAATCTGCAATCAGCAGCTTATTATCAGGCCCAATTAGCGCTAGTTGCAATGTCTCTGCATCCTGGCAGCAAGGGAGCTTGGGGCTTGTGGTCCTGCTCCAATGTGGCCAGGTGAGAGAGCATCCCGTGCCGTGGGAATCAGCAGCTGCTTATTGGCACTTGCTCAGCATTGGTTACAATTTCTCCACCTCCCGGCAAGGGAGCTTGGGGCGTGGGATCCTGCCCCCAATGTGGCCAAGTGAGAGAGCATCTCCCAACAGAGAAATTAACTCAAGCACTTGGATGCCCTTCCATGTGATTAGTGCCCTATATAATTCATCATAACATAACATAACTTTTCCCAGAAGGGGGAACAAAGGCCTAGAATCTGAACCAGAAATTAAGACAATTCTTAAAGTTCCATAAGGAGTATAGCTAGGATATAAGGAACCTCGGATCTACACTCAGATGCATGTTTACCCTAAGATTGATACCTCACTGTACCTTGGTGCAGATTTTGCCTATAATGTACAATTCAAGTAAGCAACGGAGTGTTGCAGTAATTAGTACAGATCTTGACTATGAATGCCCACACACAATATAAGGCCTACCCCAGGTGAATGTCAATCCTTGAAAAGTCTCTTCTGCAACATGCTCTCGGGTCCAGATTGCAGTCTGCCAAAAACTGTACTCATATGTGCAACCTGCACATGTGCACACATGCATGTGGTCAGATGTTAAAGTGTAGCCAGCCCTGAGGCTCTTACCCCAGCTGCGCAGAAGTGGGCTTCTCTTAGAAGGCAGACATTGGCAGGTAGCACTCTCAGTCCATTTGCAATGAATTTACTGTGAGTGAGGCTCAGGTAGTGAGACTGGATCACAGTAGAAGTACAAACTCTGCATAGTCAAAAGCAAAAACTCCGGGAGGATTTGTAATATATTATATATGTGTGTGTATCTGTGTGCGCATACTCGTATTTTTCCTCGAATATGAACAGTGTAATGGACAATACATACAGAAATGGTATACTGTGCATTACACAGATATAATCTTAATATTTCCGAAAGCAATTGCTTAGCTTCAAGTTAATACGGATGTAACCCTTACAAATTGCTAGTTAAAATCACATAAAGAAATATGTATGTTTATTTATTGCATTAGTTGTATTAATTATAGGGGCAAAAGAAACTGCATTCTAAATCCCAAAATGAGGCTCTAAAGTTGCATAATAGCTGTATATTAGTGTGTTTCGATTAACAGTGCATTTTCCACATTTATTCAATGTATCTACAACACAAAACATTTCACACCAGATGAAAGAGGACTATTTTATTTTATTTTTTAAATTTTATTGAAAAGTAAAAAAGAAAATAGTTACCGTGGCACATTAACGTCACACAGTGTACAAAATCATGAGTTGTTACAAAGAGTCCACACTTCATGTGACACAAGAATATAGCAACACATCCAGGGGCATAAAGGCAGCGCTGGCCAGGGGCCCTCTGTACCCGCTCCTCAACCTGCGTATCATTGAACATTAATAGAATTGCATCACACAACAATCCGCCGGGCAGGAGACAACCTGCAGACCTCCAACCAAATTATCAAGGTTAAGCAGGGCCATCAGCTTCAGTCTCTCCCATTTTCTTCCCAACTAGATACTGCTGGCAAAGGTCCCAAGGTAATCTTAGGACGGCTGTGGGGAGGTAATAAGTCATTATACAAATCAGATTGTGTGTTACAATACACTATATCTTTGGACCAGTCTGCTACTGACGGCGCCGATCTACGCGCCCAGCGCATCGCGATCTTACGCTTAGCAAGCAACAATCCCATGTCTATTAATTAGTGCATCTCTTTCTGCAATTTCCCAGTGTACCCCAGTAAGGCCCGTAGCCGGTCCATTGGTAGCGAAAAGCCCGTGATTTCACTCAGTGTTTGAAAGATCTGTTCTCAGTACTTCTCAATCTCTGGAAATTACCAGGCAATATGCAAGAACCCACACCGAACCAGCTCTTCAACACTCCCATTTCGCAGTGTCCCGCAGGCTATGTCGAAACAACCTCTCCGGTGTATAATAAACTCTGTTAAGAAATGTAAAGTGGATAAGGCTATGCCTTCCGTTTAGGGAGACATGCTGTGTAACCTCACAACAGTACCGCTAAGTAGTCTTATCAAGAGCCACCCCCAAATCAGTCTGCCATTCCAATCTAGCTTTAGTGAAGTAGCTTCTTCTATAGTCCTGTGTTATGTCATAGATGATTGAAACAATCTTTCTGGGGGAGGCAGAGTGCAAGAAGTGAGAGACAGATTCTAATTCAGGCGGCTCCGACATACCCTCGTCTAGGAGTTCACAAAGAGCATGTCTCACCCTGGGAAAGTGAAAACAAGCTAGTCTTGCCTCTCAGTCTCAATCTCAGCCCACCCCCAGGCTTTGCACTCAGAAAACAGGTCACCAATCTCAGCGATATCAAGTGTTGCAAGAACCTGCGCCACGTTCCTTTCCCCGCAGACCGGCAACTAGTGACACCACTCTATCGAAGTCAGGGGGGAATACAGGACCGTTCCTGCCTGCCTCTTCAATAAATTCTGCCAGGCATGCGCCATAGAGTCCAGAATACTAGTCCCCCTGGAAGGAGTCTAAAACAACAGTAGCGGGAGAGAAGAAGGCGCCGCCACCAACATTTAGATCTGCAAGTGTGGGAGGCCCAGTCCTTCATGAATCCAGTGGTAAGCATTTGAGCACTGTGCCACTCAGTAATATAACTCTAGATCTGGTGCCCCAGGGCCCCCATAGAGTAGGGCAATGTGAGTATATCCCTCTTGACACTATGATGCTTCCCTGCCCAGGCCAATCTCACTAAAAGGGAACGATTACCTTAAATATAGGCCCAGGGAGCACCATCAGAATGTTTAAGAATAAGAATATAAATCTGGGGAGTACCACCATTTTCATAAGAGATATGCATCCCAATAAGGACAAGGATAAGTGGATCCACTGATCCACATCCTCCTCTGACCTAGAGATTGCTTTGCCATAGTTTTCACTGAGAACCAACTCCGAGTCTGTATGGACCTGTATGCACAGATAACAGATCGTGTCTGAAGTCCACAGGAGGGGGTAGTCTAATTCGATGGGCACCATAGCTGGAGAGAGGGGGAAAATTGTCAATTTAGCCCGATTTATCTTGAGTCCAGATAGCTCCCCATACCGCACCACCTCATCTAGAATCGGGGACAAATCAGACCCCGGATCTCTAACATACAAATGTGTGTTGTCCGCGTAGGCTGACGCAATAGGCTCATATTTAGGGAAACAAATCCCCCTGTGACCGTGGTATTCCCTTAGGGGACATGCAAGAGGCTTAGCCATGAAGGCGTATAGCAGTGGGGACAACTGGCAACCTTGCCGGGTGCCCCTCAAAATTTAATAGGGACTGTGACTGTATCGCCAACTCGTACCCTAGCAACATGGAAGTTATATAGCACTGCCACCAGTCTAAGGAATACTTCTCTCACCCCCATGGATCACAGCACAGCATACATAAAGGTCCACTCAACAGAATCAAAGGCCCTTTCTGCGTCCAGAAAGACCGCAGAAGATTTAATCTCGGGCTTGCCATGCTGTATCATACCAAACACAGTTCTGAGATTGTATGACAAGTTCTGGTACAAATCCCAACTGCTCTGGTCCCACCAAAAGCGGCACCAGGGGGGCAAGCCAATCAGCTAACATTTTTGCAAAGAGCTTAGTATCAATGTGCAGGAGGGATAGAGGCCTGAAGGACGAACATTCATTCAGGGGTTTACCCGGTTTTAATAATGTCACTATAAGAGCTTCTCTCATTGAGGGGGGCATCATCCTATCTTCCCCCATCTCTTCAAAAAGAGTGATCAGGTGCGGGATGAACAGCTCCTTAAATTCTACATAAAATGCCACAATAAGGCCGTCCTGTCCAGGAGCACTCCCGACTCGCATTGCGTTTTCTGCAACAAGCACCTCGCTAGGATCTAACGGCTTCATTAGGTGTTCCTTTTGCTTGTTAGTCAGTCATGGCATCTGAATATGTTCTAAATACTCTAGAATTACGGCCATGTCAACCTCTGCCCTAGAACGATACAATTCTGAGTAATATTGGCTGAATCTATCTGCTATCTCAGCAGGTCTGCTCGACAGCTCACCTCCCGCAGCCCTCAGCTCTGTCACAATTTCTGTCTCCCTCCTATCGTGCAGCAGACATCCCTACCCGTATGTCTTAGCGACTGCATATTTCCCCATGTGTTTTACCTCGCTATCTGCGACCTCATGGTACTCCAGAGCACTTTTCAAGTCTTCCGACGCACGGGCATCGCTGCCAGCAAGAACAGCCTGCTCTAGGCCCACCAGTCATTCCTCTAAAACCACCAATCGCCTCCTGGTTGATCGGAGGACCACAGAATGTTTAGACATGGCCACCCCCCTAATGAAAACTTTAAAAGTCTCCCAGACCATGGAAAACTGCCGGACAGAGCCGATATTCGTGTCAAAAAAGCTCTCTATGACCTCAGCCAACTCAGACTTGAAGACATTTATCCAGGGAGTATGGAGGGAACCTCCATGTGAAGAGAGCAGGTTTCCTCCTTGAACTCTCAATGTCCAACAATATTGGGGAGTGATCAGAAAATGAATGGGGGAGTATCGTGCAGGTGCGTACCTGTAAAAACAGGGATCTGAAGATAAACCAATAATCAATTCTTGTGTGCAGGTCATGCGGGGCCAAATATTGGGTGAAACTCCCTACTCCCGGAGAGCGCTCCCTTCAGACATCCAAGTGATCCAGCGAGTAGCAGCATCACATATAGCTCTGGCCGCGGCCGAGGGGCTTCACACGGGGCTCCCGGAGCGGTCCAGTGCTGGCTTCAAAACACAATTTAAATCACCCCCCTGCAGCAGAGCAGCCTTCGCACGCATCTGTTCAAGTAGATTGTGGTAATACTGTGGATTGTCATAGTTAGGTCCGTAAACTTTGATTATATGCAAATCAACTCCCCTCCCATAGCACCTCAAGATCACGTATCTGCCACCTGGGTCCGCCTCAAGTGCTTCTAGTGTGATCCCTGATCTCGGGTTGACCCAGGTGAGTACCCCCCTAGCATGTGTAGTGAACCCCTGAGGCCTTGCACGTGAGCATATTACTGCCTATGGGCAAATGGGTCTCCTGTAGTAAAGCGTTATCAATCTTGTGTCGTGTGAGGTATGCGGTTACCTTGCGCAATTTTCTCAAATTGTTGAGGCCCCTAACATCCAGGTTAGCAGGCGGACTCTGTTACCACTACCCTGCGCCATAGGGAAGTACCCCTGTCAGAAAGGTGTGCAGCCTGCATCAGTCTTGTGTCCCAAAATCCCTTCCAGGAGGCCGCATAATTTCTGAATATCATATATGTTCTGTGCGCCCACAGTAAAAACAATAATGATAACATTTCCACCCCCACGCCATGCAAACCCCAACTTGGCATAAACAATGTTTTTCCCACCCCCGTAGACAATTGCACAATTGTAAACGAAAGCTACAACATCAAAATAACAGTTCCGGCATGTTGCCATACAGCAGGTAACACACAGGGGCGGATGTTACCTGCAATGCACTTAAATTTTCACGAGCAAAGTGAGAAAACGTAGCCATCTGCTCAGATTGTGTACATCTAATCGAGATCAGTTAGCTGGGCCGCAAGAGAGTTTAGTTAGTCCATCGTATACCATCATATAGTCCCCCAACAAGTCCAAAGTGAGCCAACAGCGACTGATGGTGCAGGCAATGTCACAGTCACTGTCCCATCGCTGCTGATAACAACATCAAACAGTCATTGCTGGTGCGGTCCAGCGGACCCCGGCCGCCAGGAGGCTACAACCATCAATTAGGCACCACAGTCATCAACACATGTATAACATACCTGTAGGAGCGAACATAAGAGGACAAGTGCACAAACATATCAGTCTTACTCTTCCAGGTCGCCTCCAGTCACCCTGGCCTGCTCCTCCGACGATCGTCTCTGGGCATCAGGCTTGGTGTATTCTTTGAGGACCTTCTGTAGTGACTTAGGGTCTGTATATATTCTTGATTCACCGTTCATAATGACCCTGAGTCTGGCCGGATACAGCATATCGTACTCAAAGCCGTGCTCCTGCAATCGACGCTTCAAAGGTGCAAACTGCCGTCTCGCCACCTGCACCTTCATGGTAAAATCCGGGAAAAGTGAGAGTGATGATCTCTCAAACTGCAGGTCGCGTAATACCCTCGCTCGTTTCAGTGCAGCGTCCCTGTCTCTGTAATTGAGTAGTTTAGCGATCACAGGGCAAGGTGGAGCACCAGGCGGAGGCCTGGGGCCCAGGGAGCGGTGGGCGCGTTCCACGATGCACATAGCAGAGAATTTGTCCCGGCCCAGTAGAGTCACCAATAGCTGCTCAACAAAAATCTCCATGTTACCCACAACAGTGGTTTCAGGGAGGCCCATAATGCGAATATTACAGCGCCTTGACCTGACCTCCAAATCCTCTGCCTTGTCCTGCAAGGCTGTGAGTAGCTTCCTCATATGCTTCTGTGTGTTGTCTGTCTCCATTCAGGCGTCCTCTACCTCGGACACCCGTCTCTCTGCCATGTCTAGGTGCTCCGCATGTTTGTCAATGCGCTCAGACATACAGTCCATCTGATAGGCTAGGATGTCGATTCTCCCATAAATGGTGGACAGTATTTAGCAGATATCCTCTTCAGGCTTCTCAGTAGTGTCCTTCTGTTCAACAACTGCCATGCCTGCACTTCCCTCCATGTGCCACGATTTACGCTACTCAAACTGCAGCTTAGACTGGGACTTGTCCACCTTGCCCATGGTCTCCCAATGCCTGGCAAGTTCAGCAATGACCAAAGGCTCCCCCAGATCGCAATGATAAGCTCCCCTCCAGCCAGAGGGGTACAGGGCAGTACTCCACCCTCAGTGCAGCTTGTCACAGATAACAGTGATTACTCACCGTTAGTTAAGTGGCAGCGTAAGGCAAGGGAGCAGTAGTCCAAAGGAGAGCCGCCCTCCCAACAGTCAGGACAGCACCTCAAGTATTCTGGGCCTGTAGGGAGGCAGGGGCACCACGTGCGAATCTCCTAGCACAGAGGACTCAGCAAATTGCCCTAATCCACACCACGCTCTATCAGAGCCATCACACCCCAATCGCCAGAAGGAGATAGTCCTCACCAGTATCCGGGTGTTGTGCAGGACTCCAAGTTGCAGTCTGCGTCAGTCCCTGGGGCATCAATCTCCCTGTTGCTCCTTCTCCACCCCAACTCGGGGTGCAGGCATGCTCGCCGAGTCCTCACGCACTGCTCTCTGCGGTGACTCAGTAAAAACCACCAGGCTCCGCACTCGGTGGATCCCAGGCTGCACAGTCTTCAGTCCATACCGGGCTGCATGGTACCGCCCCCGCCAGTCAAGTCAGGTGCACTCACTACGTTCCGATGATCACTGGTTTAGGGCTCTAAGACTTACTGGTGGCGCTGGGAGCACTGCGGTCTCACCGCAGCTGCAGGCCACGCCACATCCACCCGCTAGGCCTCCAACAGTCGAACCCCAATGCCGCCCTTCGACAGCATGACCAGCAGCAATAAAGGGGCCAGCAGGAAGCGCCCACCAAGAGCTTTAAGTGGCGGTGGGCATCGAGCGAGTAATCCACGGAAATACCAGGATGCCTTAAGGATAGTGTAGATGGCTTACGGAGCTTGCTCAAGCAGCTGCCATCCTGTAGCCAGGCAAGCTGTGCCCCCCAAAAGAGGACTATTTAAAAGAGTGGTTGGGACATGGAGTACCAATGTATACTTAGGAATAAATGAAATACTACTGGACAAGAAAATGTAATTGCCAGTCACCTCGGAATTTCATGACTGTATAAAGGAACACAATTCAAGTCGCTTTGGATGGAGACCTAACTAGACTAGCAGCTGGCCAGATTTTGTCTGGAGTGGTCACATTAATATGGCTAATTCCAGCTGTTCATTTTTTGGTTGATGTAAGAGATTTCCAATGTATATAGATTTGAGAATAACAAAAAGAAAAAAAAAATCCCTCAGTCCTATCTGCAATTCTTGTATTTGAAGTCAATTTGTAATGCCTTTTGTCAGAAATGCATCTGGCTTGAAGTAGGAGTCAGAAGTTATTGGGCCAGATGTACGACCATTTCATTTGGCGCCTCACAATTTGCGACACTTTGCGAGTCGCAAATTGCGAGGCGCTAAATTAAATGTACAACAGTGTGTTTAACACTGTTTGCGATTTCCAATGGGGTCCCAAATTGCGAGGCTCATTAATATTAATGAGCCTCTCGCAATTTGCGAGCCCTTTGGGAATGCCAGCCCTCCCAGGGATGGTGGCCTGCTGGGCTCAGCAGACCACCATGCTGGGACAGCTTTTAAATAAAGCATTTTTTAAATGCAGCCCGTTTTCCTTAAAGGAAAACGGGATGCATTTAAAAAATAACAAACAAAATGTTTTTGTTTCATTTTTTAAGGGCAGGCAGTGGTCCCTGGGACCACTGTCTGTCCTTAAAAAATAATTTCGCATGCATTTGCAAAGGGGAAGGTGTCCCCTGGAGAGCCCTTCCCATTTGCGAATGCATTGCCACCTACTTGAACCCATGCGCATGCAAAACGGGTCGTACATCTGGTCCATTATTCCTTCTTTGGTTATCTGTGGGCAGCCTGACCATCACAAGTTTGAATCCTGTTGTACCCATCTCAGTCTTTCACCCTGTGGTTGAGTACATCAGTGCTACTCAGTGACATAGCTAGGGGGGATGAGGAACTTTTTTGGGGGGCAGTGGAGGTGAGGTCTGTTGACTACCACCATCCCCCCGCACCCGAGATCAAGTCATCGGTCAGCCGCCACCACCCCCTAACTCCCCCCAACCAGAACAGGTTGTCCGTCGCCCGCCCTTCCCCCGCTCTTACCTGCACCAGGCAGCAAACTTAGGAATCGCCCCGGGTGGCAATAGGCCTAGCTACGCCACTGGTGCCACTGCCACTGTGGTTGCTGATGACACTTCATTTATAAGTATCCTAAATTGCAACAGTGTGGTACCGAATGCTGTGCCAATGCACAGTACACAAGTGCTGCAAAGGGAAGGACATGCCCTTTTTAGGTCTTGCTGAGTCAGCGTGCATGCGCTTCTCGGAGAGACATATAGTAGGTGAGTTTTCAAAGTGCTGCTGGCTGGCGACAAGCTTGCGTTCACGCGAGCGTGCATGCGCGCAGCCGGCAGCTTTGCAATATGTACAGCCGCGATCACTTTCACTTTCGCGCACGCAGCCTACTTTCACTTTCTCCATCGCGCGCGTGCAACACTCGCGTCCACTTTTTGTCCACTCCTTGTCTTCTCAGGAGGTGTTACTGTCTCCCTTTCACCATCTAACAATGGAGACATTCAAGCAGGATACATTTCAGTGCTCGTTGTTCTTTCCTTTCCTTGTCGCCAATATTATCAAGTACACGCCTTCATACTTCTTGTTGTTACGATGTATATTTATTGTAAGTTGAAAACACAGAGCTCCCTCAGCAGCCTCCGAGTAACTTTCACTACAGAACTCTCCTGGTAGAATGCTCCCTATTAGAATTCTCGGCATGCCACACATACCGAGGATTCTACAAGCGAATAAGTACAATATACTGCTTCAGTGTCTTAAATCCTAAGGAAGCCAATCAACACAAACGATGATGGGATCAGTGACCCCCTCCACCCGCCCTCATAGCACCCCCATTGGGAAGGAGGGTGTAATTCTTTATTACTAATGGCAAAAGTTACCCTAAACTTTAGGATGCTCAAGGTTATTGTTCTGGGGCACAGCCTCCAATTTTGTCAGTTTCTTAGAAGGTTTATTTGTACAAAAAAAATTCTCTCTGTTTTGGAAAGAGGTGGGTTCTCTTTTTCAGAAGTATGTGGTGGAGGACGTTCGGTTTAGTGCTGGTATTTTCTGGTAGACAAGATATAAAAGAAATGGTAGAGGCCAATTTTAGAGCTAAGGTGAATAAACTCATTTGTTGCTCAAGAAATGTTAAAGATGGTGACAGTCCATTGCTCCCTCTCTCATTTGTGGTTTTTGGGAGACTATTGCCTTACGATCAGAAGAGCACATGGCAAGAAACTTTGGTTTATGGAAGGGGGGGTATATTTCCATTTAAGATTGCCCCTTTTGGTTTGAAATCAGCCGAAGAATTTTCATAAAGTGCTCAACAGTAGTGACTGATCATCTCCAAAGGGAGAGTATTCACGGTTACCTTATCTGGACCACTGGTTGTTATCAATGACATAAGAAGGTGAGGCCATTCATCCTCTTCAGGCAATTTTGCTTCTACTGCCCTGGATTTTTTTAATCAATTGGTAAAAGTCATACCCAATTCCTTTGATGAGGGTTCACTTTCTAGGGATAATGCTGAAAATGGTATAATTCGTTTCTATAGAAAGTTACCTAATTTCAGGGGACGTTTTTGGCGATCTAGCAAGACAGATGGATTTTCTTAAGTGAGCTGATGTTGCCATCCATTTTTGGATCTGTCATGCTCTCCTCCATAATCTGCTTTTACAAAGATGGACTCAAAAAAGTAAGATACAATTTTATTTATTACTTACTTCTGCAGGCACAGCAACTGTTCAAGTAGCATTCATACCAAAGACTAACATTCTAATCATGCGCTCTCCTGGGGAGACCCTATAATTTAAACAGGGCCAAAACACATCATTTACCACTCACCTAAGGGGAACAACAGTAAGACCCACAACTAATCCCAGCCCTGAAAGGTCTATCACATATTAATTAATCATATGGTTCTCTTACTCTGACTGTTTTGGTCTACAAAGCAAATACCTTTGTTCGCCATAAGTTGGCAGGGTATGCTCAGACGTGAGTCCCTTGCTCACTTTGCCACTGGATTCAAGCAAGCCTGGCTGAAGACGGCTGAAATGCCAGAAACCGGTCCTAGGAAGCTTGTTTCCGGTCCAGGGAAGACATGGCTTGGCAGTTTGGGCTGGACTGTTCCCATGAGGCACAGGGTCAGACTGATTTGCATATGGCCATGTCTGAACTGGGGTGGCAGAGTGGGCTAAAGAATGGTGATGGATTAAACCCAGATCAGTTGACTGGGGGTGAGTGCTTGCAATGTTCAACACTCCGTCCATCATTTCCTTCGGTTTTTGCTGTGTTTTGGTCTACAGCCTGGCTTCTTATAACGGTGTATGAATTATGAAAGGAAATTAAAACCTGCATTGGCATAGCCAATAGGTCTCGCTTTTGGGTCCTTATAAGTATTTAGTTTTGCAGCACAATATCCTTGGTGCGACAACATCAGCTGTTGCATGGCTAAACCTTGTACCTTATAAGTGTTTAGCCATGCAACAGTTGATGTTGTTGCACCAAGGATATTGTGCTGGATAACTAAACACTTAAGGTCCCAAAGGCGAGACCTATTGGCTATGCCAATGCTTGTTTTAAGGGCGGATCTTTGCTTTATTCGCTGGTGGTATCCTTACATGGTACCTGTCAGTGATATTTAATATGTTATGTGCAATGGCATGAGGCATTTAGTTGGCAGATTGAAGGTGGTTTGTTTTCTGCAAGATTTACACATACCCAGGGAAGGCTGATATTAAGGGGCGCAGTGGGCGTTGCCCCACCAATAGTAAACAGAAGAAAAAAAAACACCAAGCTGCTTTCATAAAAGTCTTGGTGGTGCTCAGTTTCCAAAAAAGCACCAAGCTGAAACTCGTGTTTCATATTAGCTGGAAAAGTGGATGCAACTGTGGGCATGTGCCGGGCTGGCTGAGAGTCTACTCGTGCTATAGGAGCAAGACAGTGTTGTGACTTCACGGTGCTGGGTGCAACATATTTCAATGCCAGTGTATTGGTTTGTTTTCGGGCGTTAAGTCCTGTGACCCGGCGGGGCCCACAACACTAGGGACATGAGAGGCAGGGCTGATCAGGTGTCAAGAAAAGTGCGAGCCCATCCCCCACCTGATGCTGGTATGGATTTGTTTGGCAGAGGACCGGCTGGGGGGGAGCCTGCAGTGTATCTGGCACACACAAGGGTAAAAGCAAATGGAGCACTCCATGGGGCATATCAACAACAACCGGCGATAATTATCGCTCAGCGCTATTAGCGTGAGGATAATTATCGCCGGCTAGCGTGAATTTTTTTGAGATAGCGTGCTATTAGCAACGCTTATCTCAATAGCGATAAAAATCTACACGCTAACAGGCTAACGTGAGATTATCGCTGGAAACCCAGCGATAATCACACGTTACCTTGTTGATAGGGACAGGCAAACTTAGCCATGATATCCTCCTTCCATAGGATATCATGGCTAAGTCTGAAAATTAGCAGACGTAAAAAAGCAGCGTTAACCGCGGTTAGCGCTGCTTTTTTTGTCTCTAACAGGGTTAGCGACATTCTTGATAATAGGAGAAATGTCGCTTAGCGACATTTCTCCTATAATTTTACTCTGGAACGCCCCCTTTGCATCTCATTAGAGATGCAAGGGGAAGCGTAGAGTAAAAGGGTGCTAACATGCATTTTTGCGTGTTAGCACCCTGTTGTTGATAGGGTGCTAGTTTTATCTCTGCTTTTTTGGCTTTTAAAGCCAAAAAAGCAGAGATAAAGCCCTTGTTGATATGCCCCCAAGTTGTTGCAACTTCAACTGAACAGCCTCTGTGCAGTAGGATTACAGAAGTGTCAGTGCTGCCCAGTGCCCACCCCTTTGAAACTTCCAAGTGACTTTCTGGGTTGGACACAGGCTGAATCTCCAAGTAGGAAAAAACTTCATTTTGTAAAATGTCTAGCAGGAGGCCAATTGTACAGTGCCGGGATTCCAACATCAAACCTGCTCACCTCCACTCAGGCAGCTTGCTGACCCACTTAAAAGGAACTTCCCTAGATGAAAAGAAGATGCGCACAAGCACATTATGCCTGACACGTTCCTCAGTTCTAGTTTAAACTCCAGAAGCCCTGGGTTTAGCACCCATAACTGTTTGCTTTCAGAAGACCAGCTTGTGACTCCTGGGGGGCATATTATCAAGGACGGCGTTAAAAATTATTGCCGGTTTAGCGGCAGAAAACTGCCACTAAAGCGGCGATAATGGGCTTGATAATATGCGGGTGAGAATTCCAATAGAAGCCCATGTTCACACCAGAACATGGGCTTCTATTGGAATTCTCTGCTGCATATTATCAAGCCCATTATCGCCGCTTTAGCTGCAGTTTTCTGCTGCTAAACTGGCGATAATTTTAACGCCCTCCTTGATAATATACCCTCTGGTCGGCACCGGATGTGAGGCTCACAGGAGGATGATGCACTGTGGAAAAGTGGAACTAGTGCACTAGCTACTTAATTCAAAATGCACCCTCACATCCAAAATGGATACACGGATGCATTTTGAGTTAAGAAAATAGCACTAAATGCAACAGAACATAAACAGTTCCTCGCTCTCTAAATGTGCTCTCAGTAGGATTTTCCCCCCAAATTAATCGTAATTACAGGAATGAGCGTACTCGAAATATTATTGGCAATCCTGCATCAAAGAGTAATGCAGAATTAGAAAAATTGCTCCAATTAATCCGCCATTATTTATATTTCGCCCAGGCCTGTCCATTAACCAAAGGACCAATATAACTTAACAACCTAATAGATTCAAAAGAATGATACATCCTTTAGCTGACAAATCAGAGATACTGTGCATTTTGTGGAATCTATATGCAAACTTTGCATGAATGGGTTAAGATTGCTGGGTCGCGTCACACTTTGGTATCATACTCTGCTTCACTTGGGACAACTAAGACCTGGAGTGGGATGCCGTGATGTAAAGCAAATGGCCTCAAAGAGGAGTGATACTTGAAGCTTGGGCAGAATGTTTTGAAGGCTTAACACCACAGGATACAGGATGAATAGACTTTGACGCACCAAGAAAGGTTGTTCCAGGCAAAGACATCATTAGCATGGCCCACAACAAGAGTCTTGGATTCCTGATTAATGTTCCATGCTGCATCAGGCGCTAGGCTCAGAAGGAAGGTCAGACTGCATAGCATGCTCATTATTTAACTGTCTTCTCTAAAAACATTTTCTTACAACAATTGGGAGAAGTGTTGAGGATATTATCAGGCACCATTGGTTAAAAACACAACCTCTGAGGAAGAAATAGACAGCATCCAAAGACTGACTCCTTCTCTGTGAGGGAAGTGACCCAATTAGGGCCACCGGGTCACTCTCAATCCTCTTCTACCCTTCCAAGAAATGAAGAGTCGATGACGCAGTAGAGAATACCAAAAGACTAGTTTATTTACTAAGTACACTGCAGTGGAGTCCATTCAGACCAGCCTCCTATGATGGCTGCCGAGGGACTGACTCTAACAAGCATAAAGTTACATTATGTATGTTGTGGAGCCCACAAAGACACGCCTACTATCGTACATGGGGGTACAGAACAGAAGTTTCAATTTCGCAGCCTGGTATGAGCTATCTACTGCTCAAGGTCGTCTGGCTTATGCTCCCCACTAGAGAGGTGGGAGAAGGCCTCTATGTAACAGAAAAGACATGCGTTATTAAGCAAGTTTCAGCATTGGAGAAACGAAACGTACCCAGGACCATTTCTCGTAAATGAGCAAGTAACAGTTTTGATTAAAATACAAAATGGCGTCTTCGAGAACTAAAATGGTGGCACAGATGTGAAGCTAACTTACATAACATCTGCACTTAGTAGTTGCGTCTACATACAGTATGCATATATAATGTATTAGCTATATAAATGCTTACATAACATTGGGTAAAATACAAGTAATATGACAAAATTGCATTTCAATTCTAACACCTGGGAGGCAGACTCCTTCTCTGTTTCTAGAACTAAGGATTCAAATGTAGAATATCCTACTTTGCAGGACCTGTGGCATCTCCAGAGGAAGGTCACAGTTCAGAAAGATATGTCAAAATGAGACAACATGCATTTCTAATTGATTCCTGAAACTTTGGAGAAAAAGAATATGAGCTATCTTTGTGACTTTCTTGCCATGTTTGCTGGAATCAAAGTTCTCACTTGTTCCAGAATTCCTGCATGCCAATCAAATCTGTCCATTTGATGCTACCAAATACACCCATCTCAGGTCAATTATTGCATTCCTTTTGCACCACAAAGAATCTACACTGGTCATCCAAACCATGACACCCACAAAATGTGGACTGTATTCCATTAAAGACACAGATTTGCAGCTGGGACACAAAAATGGGCCTCCTTGAATTGGCCATGATGCTCACCACTATTAATGGTAGAGCCACAAAATATACTAAACTGGAAGACCTAGAAGATTTGATACTGGATAGCATGGACTCCACAGTTATGGAAGTACAAGATAGTGGAAAACCTACACCAGATGCACCACTGTTCTGATAAAGAGAGTCTGATTCAATTCATGGAAACCCTTGCACCAGACAGACAGAGCATGATCCCCATCCAAGACTGTAAAATTTGCTGACTCTGCTCACAGTGTCCTCTGTTCTGTGTATTCTGTTCTCTATTGTATATATATTCTCCCCCTCCTCTATCTTGACTTTAGGTTCTCTTTTCTCTTTGGTCTTCATTCCTCTTATCGTATTGCTTGATGTACTGCTGTGCTGGAACTTGTGGGTGTAGCTGTGGCTACTCTGATTGTAGCTGAATATCTCTCTGTTCTTTTTATACTCTTACAACCTACCCTATAAAAACACAACCTCTCTTGCACCCTCGCTCCCCACATTGTTGATTTAGTTATCCACTTCTGATTGAAACAGGTCTGGTTCTAGGGTGGTGCGATCGGTGCCACCTCACCAGGCTCTGACTTCAGGGGGCGCTGTGTTGCCAAATACATTGCAAATTTCAAAGAACTTGCTGCCACATTCCTTGCTTCCAGCAATTTTCAGGCAACAATAAGAATGTCAAGATAACTCTGGTGATTAATGGACCTTCTAGAGACAAATCGAGGTTTATCTAGTGGACGTTTTGACTCATCATAAATTAGCGCAGAGGGTGAATATGCCTGCTGCAAAGAACGTGTACCATGCAGATCACAAAGTGCATATAATGTAAATATAGTTCAGCGGGTTACTGCTTTTGTCAGTGAGATCCTTTTGTTACTTAAAATGTATAAATTAATAGCCTAATATAAAACAATTAGCTATTAATTGTCATCCAAGAGCTGCATGGAAACTGCAATGTATAGGTTAGAGCATTAAATTGTTTTCCCCAGTCTTATATTAATCTAATGTCGCAAAAAAGGTTCATTTGGGTAAAAATCAATTCTTGTTAGTAAAGATAACTCCCAAACATAGTGGTACATTTTAAATTCAGAGTTTTTGCTACTCCCGGTGAAGCACTCTTAAACTATACTACCTACCAGTATGGATGATGTGACTCTTATTCCTCTTAGTCCTCTTTCTTATGTAACATTTTTATGTCGAGCCTAGAGTCAGCATGCAAGTGCTGCTCTGGCGATGATCTGTTGTAGTTCAGTACAGCAGAGAAGCCCCGCCCACTCCCCCGGCCATATTTTTCATTGGCTTGTGTCTTTGTCCTTCCTAAATGCTGGCTTCTGATTCCTAAATAGGCTTGTTAGTCCCTCCTTAGTATGGCCATGTCGTCATTTGTAACCTCCCATGGCTACTGGCCCCTTTACTTGATTGTGTTGGTGCGTGTACTGCTTATTTGATTGAGGTTTCTCCTACTTTAAGCAAGACGACGTGCTTTGCTTACATTGAGCATGCCATGCTAACTTTCACTTTGAAAGCAGCTGGGACAATGCGACCGTTTGTTTGCAATACCATAGGTTTCGCATTTAAATGCGAGACCTATAGCATTGCAAGTATTTTCCCCCTATTGTTTACTCGGTAGCTTGAGCACATCTTCCTTAAAGCTTGAAGTGCTGTGTGTTTCCTCTGGTTTAGGGCAGAGTGAGCACAGCCTACAAGCTACGTGCTGCTGCCACAGAACGGTGTGCCGCACAGGGGAGCCGGGCAGATACAGGACACTGGGAGCACGGAGAAAGTCCTGTGAAAGTCATACTCCTCTCCACGCACCGGAGCACGGCAGCGCTCACAGGAGGCGCGACCTTCTCTTCTCCCTGAAAAGACCCAGCATGTATGGTGTAGGAGCTGCAGGCTGCGGGGGGCAGACGCCAACCTGTCCCATCTGTGAAACACGCGGGCTCCACTGAAAGAGGCAAAGAAAGGGATTGGCCGGTCATTTAATGTGTTACCAATGTAAACCGCCGCCTGGGACTTGGATCGAAGTTTTCTGCATGGAAAGAGAAAGGCTCCCATTTTTAGGTCTCGCCTGACCCAGCGCATGCGCTGGGTCAGGCGAGACTTTTTGAGAGGGCTCCAAAAAGTGCTACCAGGCCAGCCTAGAGCTACAGTGCATGTGCGCGGGCGCGCGCGCCGCGCTTGACGCGATTACTTTCACTTTCGCGGCCGCACGGCCGCTTGTTTTGTATTGCATTGTAGCAGTTCACAAAGGTTCTTAACGCTTTTTCAGCTACACTAAAGCATTTTGTCGTTTTGATTGGTTTGTGAAGTGTTGCACATTATAAATTGATAGAAGTATATGTAAAAAAATTAATGATCACTCCTATGATCTGAACTTTCTTTTCAGGTGTTTTCTAATTTGTGAATATTATTATGCTCGCAATTACAAACGGGTTCCTGTGTGTTGCATAGTATCCCTACAATTCTCTATAGCATGTTGTGTTGAATAGATGGATGATTACTTGCACACTTAGTATATTTTAGATTCTTTAAATATAAAGTTGACCCCTGTGCTTACTAAACTCTGACAAAAATCGCACTATGCACTAAATGAATGCAAGGTTGGGGCTAGTATATATTTTTCAATTTGCCAGCTAAGAAATAGAAGGGCCTTGACATGCTGGGCACGGTCTGTTTCCTGCACAGACATTTCCCCACATCCAAATGTTGCTTGAGGACATACTTGTCTATCCTGGGATGAATGTCACCCCAGCCCTGCACTCTGGCAAGGAAGGCCAGGTCCAATATTTCCTAAGGACTGCACCCTCCGACATTTTCTGAGCTTCACAAGAGTAACTAAATGCTCCCTTCCCACCAAGAAAGTTGTGCTCATCTTCGATTTTCTACATTTTGATTATCATGTTTCTTTTCTGCTGTGTGTTTTCAAATATAACCCTCCTGTTCGCATCCAAGGAGCCATTTTCCACTTTCACATGTAGTGACTGCGTTTATTTATTTGAACCCCTTTGTGTTTTCTTACGCAGCAAAATGTGCTTTCCTCAGCAAAACCCTCTGGGTTTCGCTTTCCTATGCCTCGTCTATGCTTGCGTGATTTCCGAAGGCCACCCCAGCGGTGCGCTAAGTGCCCATGAGATACCTCCTAAACGGTAGAGTCGTAGTTAACCCTTCCCTCGCCCCCTTCCTCCAAGGTCACGCGCCAGGGCAAATAATTCCTGCCTTATTTAGGACACTAAAAATTGTGCTTGTTTCCACAGTCGGCCGGAATGGAGGGCAATAAGACGTGCACTTTCGAAGGCGCTTCTGCCTGTTTACACTGCTTTACCACTCGATAGAAATGGTTCAAGTATTGACACCGGGTCTCTTCCTCAAAGGCCACCGGTGAATTCCAATCAGTGCATTATTAACTGCTTTTAATTTTTGTGCTTAATGTGTAGATTTTTTGGGACCGTCAAAACCAGTGTACGTTTGGCTTCCGCTCAGAAAAAGGTAAACTAAGCCTTTACAAAAATAGCATGAGGTTGCCTTGACTCGAGTTTTTAAAAAGTCCAGGCTTCGAAACGCAGAGTCGGATTTTCTACACAGCACAACACATTTGTAATTTGGTTGATGCGAGTTAGTGGGTAAAGGATGTTTTTACAGAAAAGTTTAACGTCGCATGGTCAGCACAGAAACAACAAATACAAAGGGGCATATTAACTAGGCGGCGATAATTTCATCGCCTTATCAGCAAAGACTTAGCGCCCTTTTGCAGCACGCCTCCGATCGCATCGCTAATGAGATGCAAAGGAGGCGTGCCTGACAACACTCCCTTGGGAAAATATCGCGAAGGCAGTTTCGCGATATTAACAAGGGAGGGTAGCGATTTTTAAAATCGCGTTAAGTATGCCTTAACGCGGGAATTTAACATCTGTTAAATTCCTGACTAAGCCATACTTAACATGGGGGGTGGATTTTGTGGCTAAGACCACAGGCCCTATCATCTAGGATATCGCCGTTTTCCACCATGGAAAACGGTGATATCCCAACTATCTCTGGAATTTTTATCGCCTCGGCGATGCGCGTTGTTAATAACGCACAAACCGGGCGATAAATTCCAGAGATAGCCGGCGATAAATATGCAAGCGCTAAGCACGCTTTGCGATATTTATCGCCGGCCCTTGTTAATATGCCCCTATTTTTTTCTTTTCTGGCTGGGCACGTGATCAAATAGCACAGAACTGAAGCATACTGTGCCCTTAATGCGAAACGGCACTCTTCTGCAGTTTTCGACTCAGAATGTTTCAATTGTACCAGGTGAGGCACTTTTTTTTGCATGTTTACTAAGCTCAAACTACTGGGGGGGGGGCTTTAAAGCGCTTTACGCGAGCACCAGAATGTGGTGAAATATATTTTATTTGTAAATGGGGTGTTTCAATGATTTGCCGAGGATCCAGTATGGTAGGGTGACCAGATTCTCAAAACAAACAAGCATTGGCATAGCCAATAGGTCTCGCCTTTGGGACCTTATAAGTGTTTAGCCATGCAACAGTTGCATAACTAAACACTTATAAGGTCCCAAAAGCGAGACCTATTGGCTATGCCAATGCCTGTTTGAGGTAGAGGTGACCACTTTTTTATTGTCTTGTTCCCAGGAGGCTATCCTGGCTGGACTGATAAGCGATCCCAATGAAACTGCTGTTGGTTCAGTATATCGTCTTTGCAAACTTTTGCCACCATGCCATCTCTATGTAGACGGGATTGGCCAAAGCCCTGCTGTCCTCCGCTCTCAGGCGGGATGGTAAGGGCAGGCTCCCTCTGCTCACGCTGCTGTTTATTCAATTCCTAAATACTTTATTTCGGCCTATGAGGCCATAAAAGTAAAAAGAAAAGAAAATACAGTACACATATAGGAATTTAAAAATACACTCATCCGTTGCTCGCTACAGCGCACCAGAATACATCTGTTTTGTAAAGATTCACAATGGATTTAAATAAGGGTATCACATATCCCACAGGGTAGCCTCAACAGTCTGAAGGCTAACCTATTGTCGTACTACTATGTAAAGTGCTTGCGCAAAACATGAGCAGCATGGTGCTGTTTGTCTCATACCAAGCATCGATTTCCGATAAAGTGCATATACAGTAGATGTGCAATGGCGCCGTTGTTACGATAGTCCATTACGCTCGACCATCCGGGTTAGCTAGTTAAAGTGCGTGTACAAAAGGTGCAAAGGTTAATGATGTTTACATTTTCTTAAAAATAAGTTCAAAAAAATGCCTATGTAAAGCCGATCCTATCAACTCAGAAGATCATCAAAATGTTTCTAAAAATATAAAAGCTTATAAAAATGCATAACAGATACAAATATTTTGGTGGTTACACAGAAACTTTCGACTTCACTTTCAATACCACATAAACTTAAACAATAGCCTTTCCAGTGTATCTACCCCACTAAAATAGTTGTTTCGCCAACTTCAGTGTCTATCAAGTCAACCTTTTCCAAAGATATAGGGTTATTATCTTCACTAAGTAATAATTTGAGGGCATCAGTATGGTGCATGGTTGAGGTGTCTGTTCCCCTTGAATATTTTAAACATGACTGCTCATACTAAATAATGCACCATAGCCACTAAGTACAAGCTTCGGCCTGGTGTCCTGCTTATAGAATTATAATTTTTGCCCTTTCTTTTTCCTTATAAAATTAATAGCCAAAAGGAATTGGCTGAGCCCAAATACTATGAGGAGGGAGTTGTCTGTTTTTAATATCCACAGCATTTATTAACTTTCCTGACACTAAGACATCTGCCTATCGGTTTTATCCACTTCCTTCTTGCGATTTTATATGCTGGGCAAAAAAATAAAATGTGTGAGATATCCTCATCATCTCCCAACTGGCATAAGCTACAGTGAGACTCCCCCTCCTTAAATGTGACGTTGTCCATTTGGAGATGAAAGTGTTTATCTGCAACATTTCATATCTGAAATTCAGGTATAAACACTTTGCCAATTGTGGTTCTATTTCATCCAGAAATGGCTCGAAACAGGGGGTCGTTTTAAACTGGAGGAATCATAAGGTGAGCCTACCCAATGTACTGTTTTAAGTCACGCTGCTGTTTATTAAAAACCGCCGCTCCTCCGAAGCAGGGTCATGTTCTGAAGAATTCTTTTTCACAAGCCTTTTTAGGTCTCGCCCAGCGATGCAGCTTGGCAAGATTTATTGTCGTCGGTTTTGTGTTCGGAAGGGAGACAGGAGATGTGCACGCGCCTGGAGGACACGCGATGTGCACGCGTACCACTCGCAGCATTCAGACAAGTGAAAGGGAACGCGCCATAAATGAAGAAAGACTGTTACTAGCTTAACCCACTTGGGGGCACTGTTGAACATAAAAAAGCCTCAAAGTAGTTTCAAGTGGGAAATCCATTTAAAGAGTAACACCCCCCTATAGTTTTGTGCGATTTATAAACCGCAAACTGGAGCCGAAGGTATAGGTGCCTCAAAGTATTTTCAAGTGGTAAATCCATTTAAAGAGTAACACCCCCCTATAGTTTTGTGCGATTTATATAGCGCGAACTCGAGCCGAAGGTATAGGAGCGCTCTACATGAGCAAAAGTTACATTACGCAGGGTCGCATTTATTTTGTTTTGTACTTGTTAGGCAGCTGAATACTCTGCACGAGGTTATGGTCTAACTACATATCAGATGGGTAATGTGCAATTAAATTACTCGCCAGTATACCATGCGTAATGGCAACTCCGTAGTTTGATCCGTGTCACGTGTGAAAGTCCCTTATTGCTGAAACAGATGTTTGCTTCCTGGGAAGAAACGCCCAACTGATGGTATGCTGGGGTTCCACATGAATACGCACACTTCTAGAGCACATCCATCGGCAAGGGACATTTTACGAATAAAAGGAGGATCAAAGCGCTTCAAGAATTTAAAAAATGTTTTATGCCAATGTTTCCAATTCACAAAATAAAAACATAGGGCCCGATTCACAGAACTAACTTAAGACAAAATCCTAAACTTACTACCATTTTCGTATTCACAGAAGGCACTTACTCATTTTGGTATTCACAGAAGACACTTACTCACTTCGGTATTCACAGAAGTTAGGACTCCTAACTTTAGGACTCCTAAATGCCTTCTGTGAATACCGAAAGTCTTAAAATTAGGATTTTTTCTCAGTTTATGAGTCCTAAAGTTAGGACTCCTAACTTTACTACTACTAAATTGAGAAAAATCCTAATTTTAAGGCTTTCGGTATTCACAGAAGGCATTTAGGAGTCCTAAAGTTAGGAGTCCTAAGTTTACTACTACTAAATTGAGAAAAATCCTAATTTTAAGACTTTCGGTATTCACAGAAGGCATTTAGGAGTCCTAAAGTTAGGAGTCCTAACTATACTACTACTAAACTGAGAAAAATCCTAATTTTAAGGCTTTCGGTATTCACAGAAGGCATTTAGGAGTCCTAAAGTTAGGAGTCCTAACTTTACTACTACTAAATTGAGAAAAATCCTAATTTTAAGACTTTCGGTATTCATAGAAGGCATTTATGAGTCCTAAAGTTAGGAGTCCTAACTATACTACTGCTAAACTGAGAAAAATCCTAATTTTAAGACTTTCGGTATTCACAGAAGGCATTTAGGAGTCCTGAAGTTAGGACTCCTAACTTCTGTGAATACCGAAATGAGTAAGTGCCTTTTGTGAATACCAAAATGAGTAAGTGCCTTCTGTGAATACCAAAATGGTAGTAAGTTTAGGATTTTGTCTTAAGTTAGTTCTGTGAATCGGGCCCATAGACATCACTGTTGTATATGAGTGCTTTGAATATTTTATACAGAGAATACACATAATAAACATCTGAAGCAGAATCACACAGAAGTTTAGCTGAATATTCTAAATATGCTTGTATTAAAATATTACTACTGACCCATTATGGTTATAAACACATATTGTAATATGACCGCTGCGTTTGTGTGCTCGGAATCAAACATGGGAACGTTTGTCGAATGACTTCTAAACAATGTGGCCATATTATCAGTATTAGGTAAACATCAAAAGGTCCTTGTCTCAAAGGTTCTTTCCCTGTTCATGTCGCATATAAAATGAATTCCCACAATACAGCTTTAAAGATACTGTCATTTCCAGAGGGCTTAAAATGATGCGCCTTCCCAAAAATTATTTTGTAATTTTACATTCTTAAAAGTTAAACAATGAAAGCAACCCGAAAAGTACGTGAGTTGCATGAGTTAGGCTTCCCAGCTTTTCATCAGAAACAAGCATTAACAATGCATTAGATCTCGCATTTACGCGAGTTTCATCCATTAGCATTGTAAATGCCTTTTGTTTATGTTTTGGTTTTTAAAACATAAATAAATGGCATTGTCATTTACGGTGCCAATAGCTTAAACTCGCATGAATGCGAGACCTATTGCATTGCAAATGCTTGTTATAGAGTGTTAACGTGTCTGCCTTCATGCAGTGTCTGCTGGCGCCTAGGAAGGACAAGCGGCGAAGATTCTAAATTTAACCCAAACAAGTTTTTTCTCCCCTATTCTAAAATGTTATTCTGTTTGGAGGGTTTCGTTATGGACTTCATGTCGCAATTCATTTTCATATAGATGCATAAGGCTTTCTGAGCTAGATTGAATGAATGCCCTCCGCATGGCCATCTAATTACTAGGCTGTGCATGCATTGTGCCTTCATTGTATTGTGGTGCTTTAAGTGCAGTGTGCAGAATGACATAATTGCCCACACACAGTGCTGTGCTTGTCGCAGGTGAGGTGGGACACAATTCTTTTTCTGTCCCAGATAAAGTCGGTGTGTGCATGGCCATCCTAGGTGAGTGAGGTACCCCACTCCCGCTCAGAAACAAATCCTCGTCGAAAGGGACAGGTTTATTATCTCTTTGCGAAGTCGCTTTATCGATTGCCTTTAGGCATGTCCAAGAGCTGACGAAGTACCCCCAGCAGTTACGCTGAAGTTTACCAGAACTGAGTTTGCGGTGGAGACTCGCGAACAGTGCTGTAGGTAGACTGCGGACGACGGCCTTTAGTGGTAGGCAGCAATCTTGGTATTCACAGAAGGCACTTACTCATATTGGTATTCACAGAAGGCACTTACTCATTTTGGTATTCACAGAAGTAGTAAAGTAGTAAAGTTAGGACTCCTAACTTTAGGACTCCTAAACTGAGAAAAATCCTAACTTTAAGACTTTCGCAATTCACAGAAGGCATTTAGGAGTCCTAAAGTTAGGAGTCCTAACTTTACTACTCCTAAACTGAGAAAAATCCTAACTTTAGGGCTTTTGTTATTCACAGAAGGCATTTAGGGGTCCTAAAGTTAGGACTCCTAACTTCTGTGAATACCGAAATGAGTAAGTGCCTTCTGTAAA
Source organism: Triturus cristatus (assembly GCF_964204655.1). NCBI lineage: Eukaryota > Metazoa > Chordata > Amphibia > Caudata > Salamandridae > Triturus > Triturus cristatus. Next base: position 385,838,238 of record NC_140588.1, read on the forward strand.
TACCAAAATGAGTAAGTGCCTTCTGTGAATACCAAAATGGTAGTAAGTTTAGAATCTTGTCTTAAGTTAGTTCTGTGAATCGGGCCCTTGGAATTTAAGGCTTTACACACAATCAGTTATGACGAAGTGTGCATCTGCGCGCGGGAGGGGGGGGGGGTTCTTGGAACTTTCGAGATACGAAATTTAATCACCTCCAATTAAGTACATTTGTATCAAAAGTTTATTGATGAAACAATGTTATAGTAAACTGAAGAATAGTTTGAGGGTAAAACTGCGAGGCAACGTTTGATATTTGGCCTGTGCTTAAGAAACCCACAAAAGCTCCAGTATTGACAACACATAGCAGAAAGTGATTACCAAGTCACCACCGTCTGACCGAGAAAGGGAAACTACAATATCCAACATGCTTAGCGTTGTTGACTTAAAGCAAGGGCTAAGGGAAGATTATCCTCATGATGTAGGGAGTAAATGATCGGTATACCCCTCCTAAAATTCAAGGCACTTGATTGTAGTTTACGAATGAATGTCTGCAGCATTTTGTGCTGCCCACACATTGTGCACTTCAGTTGCCCTTGCTTTGAGATGCCATTGAAGGTTTTATGCAGACTTGATAATATGAGGTCGAAGCAAGTCGAGGCCTCAGCTATTTTGCTCAGTGCTTAGGTCCCTCTGTAGCCTGGTGTGTGTAGTTTCATGCCTTTCAACGCCTGTTGGTACAGTTTACACCATAGCTGGGCATCTAGCAACTCCAAAAATAAAGTGCCATAAAGTCGTGTGGGCGCTGAGCCATGGCAGTGCTTGAGAATCAGCAGCATGAGTCTGCTACTATACTTTGAAAGAGTGTTGCTATTTTTAAACAAGCATTTGCAAGGCAATAGATTTCGAATTTGTGAGACTTTAAGCTATTAGCATTGTAAATGACAATGTTTTTTATTTGTGTTTTAAAATCCAAAACATTAATAACAGGCATTGTCATTTACAATGCCAACAGCAAAAACTTGCATAAATGCGAGACCTACTGCATTACAATTGCTTGTTATATTCTGATTTACACGTGTGACTCATTGCATCTGTGTAAAGTGTATAATGTAAAGTGCTCTGACACCCAACATTGGTTTGAGTAGCGCTATAAAACAAAAGAAAAGAATGTGAGAGAGACAGTTGTTATGGATACTTGAGGATCACTGTTAAATGGTGGTGGTGGTGAGGGAATTCATGGAGAAGGTGGTCGTGGGGGGCGCCAACAAACATTGTTGCACGGGTCGCCACCAGGTCTAAATCCGGCCCTGGATTGAAATGCAACTTGTCAGTTCACAGAAGTCAGGGGAACATGGTGTTGATTAAATCAAGCCCACTTTTCCTCAATGCCCCCCTCATCAAATCCTTCCTCTCTAGCTGATGTTTGACCCATCCACTAGTTGGGTTGCCATCATGAGTTGGATGATATCCTTCTGCCTACATACCTTCAGAAAGACTTCATCATCCTGCTTCCCTTTCCATCCTGTTGAACCACCCAAGGCCAGGCCGCACCCAAGCCCATTTGTTCTCTCTTACAGCTGACTTGCAGTCGCCTGGTGATGGCTGGGCTTCTGGGCAGAAGGTTAAACCCCCAGTCAGAGTCACAGTTGACCTCTCAACATGTTTGAGCAACAGCCCTTTCAGTTCTCCAACTAGTTTAGCTTCTTTCTGGCTTTATGGTCTTTTTGCCCAATGATGTAGGACAGGGATTAGTGTTAGAGGGCCTTAGACTCTGTCTTCACCCCTCTGACGACTGCATCCTGAAACAATCCATCAGCACCCATTCAGAATTCATAACCAACAGATTTTTATCCATAACCAGGGGAACTACCTTTCTTGGGAATACACCTTCCATGCTTGCCTAGGAGTTAAAACAGACAAGTATCTTCAAGCCAGCCCAGATCCCTGACCCTCCTTCTTTTAAACTCTCTCTGGGTCAGGTGTACAGAAGACTAAGAATGTATTTTTCTACTACAAAAAAACAATGAAGATGTGAAGACCCTATCTTTGAATGTGCACATCCTGTCACACTATAAGAGTAAGAAGGTGCAAACCTTACATGTCCACAAAACATGAGGACATTCCACTATTATTGGAAATACACCTTTTGCCATCGAAGGTGGAAAGGTTGTAGCAGGACTGGTTGAGCAGAGTAGTGTGTACCAGCTTCTTAGAAGAGAATAGGGCACTGGGTCAGTCTTGCTTAGGTTATTTAGTGCATAAGCTACTAGGACGGACCCAAGCTGAAAATAGAAAGAGAGGTCTTGATTATGGGTTCTGTGTCTGAACCCAGTTACACAAGTATCCAGCTCTTCCTATCAATACATCGAATGGTGGTGTAATTTGGTTGCACTAGCTGCTAATGCTTGAGGATTAGAACCTCACCCTCGACCTAGTGCTGTATAAATAGGTAACCTTGGATAGAACCAATGAATATGCCAGAGCAATTGTGACTGACATCATGCACAACAATGGCCTGGTATACACATGGAGAATGACCCATCCAATGCCAGGAAGTACACGTTCTTGTTATGAGTACTTAGCACCAGCTCCAGGATTGATGTCTTTTTAGCATCATGCTCTCGTCTTTTGGTGCTTGACGCATGTGACATCCTCAAAGGTGGAATATCTTGTAAGGTGCACCAATTCAAACTGATCTTTAATTGGGTATGGGGTTTTAAGATTTATCACATGGCCACTTCCACGTTCAGGCTGCCAGATGAAAAACTTGCTTTTAGATCTCATGTTAGATAGCACTTAAAAGAGGATAAGGACTGTAACATCAGCACAGACTGTGTGGGCTGTGGGTAGGGACTCTCCAAGGGGTCTACTGTTGAACAATCTGCCCTAGCCAAGAAAAGAAACAGAGACAAAGAATCGAAGTTAGAAAGGGAACTCGCCTCGTACTGCAGTCTAAGGCTTTCTGAACACTTATTGAGAGAACGTTAAAGGGAGGAAGTTGCCCTGAATACACTTTTGACGGAAAGGAAGAGTTTGAATTGTTCAGCCTTAGATGGTGTTACAATGAACCTGGGGAAAAAGCAGGTCAACTCTTGCTGTCCATCTGAAACAGAGGGAATCACAAATAGCCGTCCTTGCCATCTTTCATGATCGGTTACTTCTACACACTAACCCAACTGATATAGTGGAGACATTTGCCTCTTTTCTATGGGACCTTAACCACTCTGACCATGTCGACAGCATAGAGGAAGAATGTCGGTTTCTTGGCCCACTCTGTATATCTAAGTTTAAAGAGAAAAGACGATTATTACTTGACGATGAAATTACAAAGGAAGAAATAGAGTAAATTTATCGATATCTATATGATACGTCCTTCAGCAAGGATGGCTTCTCTGGGAACATTTACAGGATAGGAAAACTCCTTTTATTTATGCTGTCACAAGGTCCTTCAAGAAGCTAAAGCAATGGGCTCTTTTCATGCCTACTCTAACAAAGCCTTGATCTTTGTGATACCTAAAACAGTAAAAGACAAGACAGCTCTAATTGCAAAAATGTTTGCCATATTTTTCTAATCAATGTAAATATAAAATCCTAGCAAATATATTGGTGAATAGCTATGCAATGTAATCCCTTCCATCATCCATGACTTACATAAGGGGTTTGTCCCTGGGAGATCCTCCACACTACACCTGCAAACATTGTCCCAACTTCCGTGGAAATACTAGGACTCGCCTTAAGAATGTGTGGCACCTTCACACACTGCCAGGAAAGCTTTTGACCATGTGAAGTGTAGGTATATTTTCAGCATACTTAAGTGGTTCAGCTTGGGAAATAGTTTTATAGGTAAAGTGAAACAGCTTTATGACTTCCTACATGCCCAGGTGAAATGTGAAGGGTTCTCGTTAGAACCATTTGTCATCCATAAGGGAAGAAAATAGGGCTGTCCTCTATTCCTCTTGCTCTTCTTGCTTGCACTGGAGGCTCTGACCATTGCCATCCAATGTTTGCAGAGTATTCAAGGTGCCAATGCCAATGAGGTAATCTTCAAAGGCTTTTCTCTGTGCCAACAACATACTCTTTATCCTCTGTCGATGTCCAGTTAAATGATCAGGTCAACAATAGAGAGTTATGACTGTGCAGTCTAGCATCAATGCAGGCACGGGCAGGATTGTTTTTGTGCAGGAAGGAACACCTTCCTGGATAATAACAATCCTTGAAAGACATTTTACTTTTCCTATGTGTACTGAATAATGCATCACTCACAGAAAAAGAAAGTGACAAGGAGAATCAAAGATATTTCTCCTCGTTGAGCCTGCTTCAGGAAAGTGTAGCTTTTTGACTCATTCCCACTATCTTTAGTAAATCTGGGAATGTGCCAAAATCCATGTATGGATGCATGGGAACACCCATGCTCCAATCATGGAACACCTCCCTAACGCAAATTAGTGCACTGCACTACTATCTGCCTTGTGTTACCTTTTGGGAAAAATCCCATGCAGAGACACACAAATCGGACTTGTGTGACTATGTAAATCACAAATAACATTTTGTGTCGTGGGTGTGCCACAAAATTAGCGCATCCATGATGCAAAATGTTAGTGAATCTACTGCTAAGTATTCAGTGATCTTGGTAAACACAGTACTTTTATATATGGTCCAGGGCAATATAAACCTGTTGATTCTAAAAATAAATAAGCACTTTTGAAGATAGTCGACTATTTTGGGATAAGTGCAGGTCTTTGAGTTGGACACAGCTTCCTCCTTCAATTACATTATGAGCATTTTTCCACTGACTATGTCTCATCAGTTGCTACAACAAACAAGGGCACCTGGACACCTAGCTTGTCACTTGCCTGTGGCCTCCAGTTCCTGCTTGTTGCAGACTGATCCAGTGACACCGCAGCTGCCTGGGTTTTCCCGCTGGGTTTTCCCGACTGGGTTTATCCACTCATCGTTCGTACTGGCAACAGAAGTCCCGCCCACCCCAGGACCTACTTAATGCAGACCACAGTGCGACCGTGCTGCTGGTGCACCAAAGGCATGCCAAAGACGAGCTACACACGCTGCAGGACACAAGCTGGACCCAATTTTCACCTCCAGCAACTGAGTCAATTACAGCCATGTCCCAGAACTCACATGGACAACCACTCCATGTCACGTTTGTCAGGAGCGCAAGAGAGAAGAACAAGCCACTAACCTTATCACAGCAGCCAGCGGGGACGACAGCAGGTAGAGAGACCTCCCTATTCGCCAGGGCACTACCTCCCACAGTGTAGGGAACACAGCTATGGAAAACAGCCCCCGGGGAACAGGGAAGGGGATAAAAGATAAGGCAGTACAGCAGGTAGTGCAGGCGTCTTGGTAGTGCGACTGGTCTAGGCTCCTTCCACCCTCCTTCTAATGGCGTACTGTAGAAGGACAAAAGATAGAGGAACATGTAACTACCATGTGTGGATCTCCGCTATGTTCAGATACTCAGATAACACCTCGACTACTCACGATGTGCCTGGCGTGGTTTATTCTGAAGGTACTGGCTTCTCAATCCTTATCCACCTCTCCCCTACGCCAGTCACCAGAAGTCAATAGAGACCAGTCGACTACACAGCGGCTGCAGCACCCTGAAGCACCATGAAATTATTCCGCATGGCTGTTTCTCATCACAGCCAGCGGTAACGTGAGTTTTCCCCACAGCTTGTTTCACAACGTCACGGCAAGCAGGGAATGAAACTTCTATCATTAACACAAAATCCCAAGGAGGAAATACAAAAGTAAGCGCTGTTGCGCAGAGTGTATGCTACGACGTTTTCAAGCCTCGCATATCGTCTCGTCTCTGGCAGCGCGTCAATGTCGGGGGCGCTTACACCTGACTCGCACTTGCACACGTTACCTGAGCACGGCGAGGTGATCTAGCGCTGTCTCTGTAGGTATTACCCTCTTGTGGTCCTCGGGGGCACAGGGGTTGTATCCGTATGCTCTGAGGCGGAAGGAAAGCATCCGCCCTCAGAGCACCCAAAACACTCCGAGGCGGGAAGGAAAGTGTCTGCCCTTGGAGCTCCGTAAAGGCGTCTCTCGCCTCTTCAGCAGGAAGGCACGCATCCGCGCTCGGCGGAAGCGTCTGCCAACTCAGGGGTTTCCCGCGTCTTTAGAGGGAAGGAAAGCGTCCGCGCATCGCGGAAGCGTTGGGGAACTTAGAATTGCCGCAAGAGCGGGACGGGAAGCGTCCGCTCGCAGCCTGTACTTGCAGCTATTGTCAAGCACCCTCCCATTGTGGAGGCGGTGCTTAAATAGGGATTGGTTCATCCGGGAGTCAGGTTGGTGTGGGCCAGGCCCCACTGCCTCATGGGAGTTGTAGTGCAGCCGGCTCCCTGACTGCCTACGCCAGCGCCTGTGTCTACAGGTGGATTTACGGGGGTGATAGAGGCCCGGGGCATGCCTGACACAGCCAAGAATCGTTACACTCCATCATCCACTTCAGCATCTCCAGCTTCTGCACCGCCACCCCCAAGATTACCAAAGCCCCCCACTGGAGATGTCATCAAATCTCAGAGACTATAGGGATGAACGCCCTCAACACCTCCAACCCTGCTACTGCCACCAACCTCGAACAGGGAGTGAAAACCTTCAATGCCTGGATCACCACTTGTGCAGACAGCATCATTTTCATTAAGAGCAACAGCCAAAGAAAATCCTCTAAAAAGGCTAGCTGGTACACCCAATAACTCAGAACAGTGAACCGAGACAGCAAACAGTTGGAGAGGAGTTTGCTCACCAGCAAGGACACCACCAACAGAGCAGCCTTCAAGACCTCCCTCAACCTCTACCACTGCCTGCTGAGGGCAACAAAGAAGACAGCCATTGCCGCATGCATCAAAACCAGCGCCAACAACACCAAGGAACTTTTCAATCGTTAAGGAACTATCCTACCCGACTACAAGTGAAAACACCCTCACAGGAGCTGTGTGACAACCTCGCCCACTTCTTCCATGAAAATCTCACAACCATATACAGAAACTTCGAACCTCAACCCGCATCTATGGACTTCATCGACAGATACGCCGCCACTGTAACCAATATGAACCAAACACTGACCACCTGGAACATCCTCTCCACCCAGGACACCCCCTCCACCATGACATCCATTCACTCCGGAGCTCCCACAGACCCATGCCCATACCACATCTTCAACATCGGAAATCAAAGGATCAGCCAGGAACTCGTCACCCTACTCAACTCTTCTATCACCACAGCAACATTTCTCAACACCTGGAAACACGCTGAAGTTACACCCCTACTCAAAAAACCTTCAGCCGACCACAGTGAAATCAAAAACTACTAGCCAGTCTCCCTGCTTCCGTTCCCAGTGTAGGTACTGGAAAAGATCATCAACAATCAACTCATGACACATATGGGGCAGGACCAGCCCCTTGTCACCTCCCAATTGCTTCTGCAGCATTCACAACAACAAAACCGACCTGATTGCAGTCACTGACGACATCTTAACCCTCCTCGACTGAGGAGAAACAGCAGCTTTGATCCTCCTGACCTCTCAGCAGCCTTCAACACCGTATCTACCACACACTGATCGAAAGACTCCACCACATGGGCATCCAAAGGGATGCGCCCAGATGGATCACCTCCTTCCTCACTGTAAGAATTCAGAGGATCCACCTCCCACCTCCAACCTTTCACCTCTGAACCCAAGGAGATCACCCCCAGGGCTCATCCCTCAGCCCCATGCTCTTCAACGCATATATGACCCCGCTGGCCAACATCATCAGAGTCCACTGTCTCAACATAATTTCCTACGCAGATGACACCCTCTCACTCACCGGTGACCCCACCACCACCAAAACCAGCTTCCACAGATGCATATCAAACATCCCCGACTGGAGGAAAAACAACTGCCTGCCGCTGAATACACACAAGACGGAAGTAATGATCTTTAGCAAAAGCAGCAACACATGGAACTACTCCTGGTGGCCATCAGACCATGTCTCACACCCACTCCCTTCAACCTCGCCGGAAACATCGGAATCATCATTGACAACAAGCTCACTATGAAATCACAGATCAATGCCTTCTCTCTCCTCTGCCTGCTTCCTCACTGTGCACATACTACGTGACATGTTCAAGTGGCTACCCCAATACACTATACGCACAATGACACAAACTGTCATCACCAGCTGACTGGCCTACGGAAATGCACACCTTCTACAGAGACTTCAGACTATACAAAACGCCTCAGCCAGGCTCACCTTTAGCCTTCCCCGATTAACCCACATCACATCCCACCTCAGAAAACACCACTGGCTCCCTGCCAGAACTTCCACCAACCATCAAGCAGCCTTCCCCCCACCTTCATTTCACTTGCCCATACTTCCTGCATCACCGAGGCAGAAGTGGAGGACGCTTGTTCTCCCACCTCTCAGCAAAGACCTGGAACAGCTTCCCCAATCACCTCTGGACCATCACCTCACTTCCGGATTTCCGAATGGCCCACAAGACCTGGCTGTTCAAATAAGCCTCCTTGGCCTGCAAGCTCCTGGAGACCCTACTGGGTGATTAGCCACGCTTTATAAATCCTGATTGATTGAAATTGTTATATAGAATGGAGAAACACCGCAAGTACATCTTAGGAAACTTTACGCTTGTTAGAAGGCGACCTCAGAGGGGCCCGGAGGGGGCCCTGACTGTCCTGAGACCCACCCTCGAGGTATCGTAGCCGGGCACTGGCGGGAGACTCCTCAGGGGAGAAATCTCGTATCTAGGATCGTACACTCGGCACCACCCGACAAAGAGACACCACACCGAGAGTTCTTAAGAATAAATCTTTATCAGATCGGAGTTGTAGGATCTTTATGATCAGCAAGGCAAATATATACAAGTGGAGCGCGGGCTCACAAAGTCGTGGAGGGGGGGTAGGAGGTAGCGGGACAGTCTTTGGGGATATGGATCAGATGCAGGAGCGTACCCGGCGCACAGCTCACAATCCTCGAGCTGGGGGATACGCTTTTCGTTGTGGGGTCCGGCGGGACCAAGAGAGTCTGTGGGAGCCGCGAGTCACTCAGCAGGGCTCAGGTACAAGTTCGGAGGTCTTACGATCTTCAGGGAGCCGCGAGTCACTCAGCAAGGCTCAAGCACGAGTTCGGAGGTCTTACGATCTTCAGGGAGCCGCGAGTCACTCAGCAGGGCTCAAGCACAAGTTCGGAGGTCTTACGATCTTCAGGGAGCCGCGAGTCACTCAGCAGGGCTCAGGTGTTTCCAAGGTGAAACTGCCGGACAGTCCCAGAGCACCCCTGGTTATAGGGCGACTCCTCTTTGATGTCCGGAGTCTGTGCAGGCAGGGGTCTTGTCACCTGGGGGTCGCTTGTTGGGGTTTCCTGCCATTGTCCTTTGATCCTTTCAGGGCCGGGTCGGGAGGAGTCCCAGACACCCAGCAGGCGTGGAGCCAGCCCTCGGGGAGGCCGGCGGGTCGATCGAAACCCACCTTCCCAGGGAAGCGCAGAGGTGTGATGGAAACTGCTCCTCCCTTTCTCATCCCAAGGGGAGCGCGATGTCCTCCAGCCGGAGTGGCGCCTCTAGGCCAGGGTCGCGCTGGGGCCGGGCGGCCATCTTGGTGCATGAAGTGGGCATGCGGGCCCGGTGTGGCCGAAAGGAGGAAGGCCACGGACGGGGAAGTCCGGGTCGGGTGTGTGTGTTCTGGTGGGAAGGATCGGCAAGGCCGTGGGCTCGGGGGCTGGTGTGAGGTGCAGGGGTCAGGTCTGGCTATGTTACGAGGGCCGGGTCTAACACGCGTCCCCCCCAGCTGAAAGCCGGAGAGAACTACCCATCCTCTTGGGGGTTCTCTTCGCTGAGGCGGAAGAACAGGGAGAGGCCATCGGCGTTGGCGTGGTCCGTACCAGGGCGATGTTCCACGGTGAAATCCATCCCCTGGAGGGAGATTGACCACCGCAGTAGCTTGGGGTTTTCTCCTCGCATCTGCATGAGCCATCGCAAGGGGCGATGGTCGGCTTGGACCTTGAAATGGGTGCCGAACAGGTAAGGGCGTAACTTCTTGAGGGCCCAGACTACGGCGAACGCCTCGCGCTCGATGGTGCTCCATCTCTGTTCCCTGGGCAACAGCCTTCGGCTGAGGAAGGCTACGGGCAGGTCTAGGCCTTGGTCATTCACCTGGGAGAGGACTGCCCCGATGCCATGCTCGGAGGCATCAGTTTGTACCACAAACTCCTTGGAGTAGTCGGGGGCCTGGAGGACGGGGGCAGTGCACATGGCCGCTTTCAGGGCATCGAACGCCTCTTGGCAGGCAGGGGACCACTGCACTTTCTTGGGCTGTTTCTTGGACGTGAGTCCCGTGAGGGGACCGACCAGGCTGCCGTAATTCCGGATGAATCTCCGGTAGTAGCCCGTGAGGCCCAGAAAGGCTCGGACCTCCGTTTGGGTAGTGGGGGGTTCCCAGGCTAGGATGGCGTCGATTTTGGGCTGTAGAGGGGCGACCTGCCCGCTTCCGACCTGGTGCCCCAGGTAGGTTACCGAACCTTGCCCAATCTGGCACTTGCTGGCTTTCACGGTGAGGCCTGCCTGGTGCAGGGCGGTCAGCACCCTCCGGAGGTGCTGGAGGTGCTCGCTCCATTCAGAGCTAAAAACTGCGATATCGTCGAGATATGCAGCACTGAATTTTTCCAGCCCGGCCAGGACTCTATTTACCAGTCGCTGGAAGGTGGCCGGGGCATTTTTCATCCCGAAGGGCATCACGCGAAAGCGATAGTGCCCATCCGGGGTGGAGAAGGCGGACCGCTCCTTGGCTCCTTCTGTGAGCGCAATTTGCCAGTAGCCGCAGGTGAGATCGAAGGTGCTGAGAAACCGAGCAGCCCCGAGCCGGTCAATGAGCTCGTCGGCTCGGGGAGTTGGGTGGGCATCGGCTCGGGTGACTTCATTGAGTCCCCGGTAGTCCACGCAGAAGCGGAGTTCTGGGGCGACACCGGGGGCAGCTGCTTTTGGGACCAGGACCACGGGGCTGGCCCAGGGGCTGTCTAAGGGTTCGATCACTCCTAGGGTCAACATTTTCGAGACCTCGGCTTGAATACAGGACCGGACCCGATCATGGACTCGGTAGGCTCGGTGTCTCACCGGTGGGCTGTCCCCGGTATCCACGTCATGGACACACCAGTCGGTGACTTTGGGGACCAGGGAGAAGAGGTCAGAAAACTGCCCTAGGAGCTGGCGGCAATCTTGACGTTGCTGGGGTGTGAGGGATGGGGAGAGGTTCACTCCCTCTACGGAGCCGTCCTTCTCTTTGGTGCACAGGAGATCAGGGAGAGGATCCGACTCCTCCTCGGACCCGTCATCAGTGGCCAGTAGGAGGCTCAGCTCCGTCCGCACAAAGTGGGGCTTGAGGCGGTTGACGTGGAGGACCCGGAGGGGGTCCCGGGGGGACTGGACGTCCACCAAGTACGTGACCTGGCTCTTCCGCACAACCACTTTGAAGGGCCCGGTCCATTTATCCTGGAGGGCGCAGGGTTTCACGGGGGCCATGACCCATACCTGCTGGCCCGGCTGAAACTCGACCAGAGTGGCGTTCTGGTCGTACCAGCGCTTCATCTCCTCCTGGCTTGCCTCCAGGTTGGCCTCGGCCATCTCTCGGAACCTCCTAGTCTGGTTTCGGAGGGTCAGGACGTAACGGAACACATCTCGGGGGGGGCCTCGGGCCGCCGCCTCCCACCCTTCCTTGACCAGGCTGAGGGGCCCCCTGACGGGGTGTCCGTAGAGTAACTCAAAGGGGCTGAACCCCAAGGATTTCTGGGGAACTTCTCGGTAGGCGAATAGGAGGCAGGGGAGCAGGACGTCCCACTTACGCCGGAGGGGCTCTTCCAAGCCCGCGATCATTCCCTTCAGAGTCTGGTTAAACCGCTCTACCAGGCCATTTCCTTGGGGGTGGTACGGGGTGGTGAATTTATAGGACACCCCGCATTGTTGCCATAAGGACTTCATGTATCGGGAGATAAAGTTGGTACCGCGATCGCTCACGACCTCGCGGGGAAAACCCATGCGGGAGAAGATTCCCATCAACGCCCGGCCCACCACGGAGGCTGTGACGGTGCGCAGGGGGATGGCTTCAGGGTATCGGGTGGCATGATCCACCAGGACGAGGATAAAACGGTGCCCTTGGGAGGTTGGGGGGTCCAGAGGCCCCACAATGTCGATCCCGACCCGCTCAAAAGGGGTACTGACGACAGGGAAGGGTTGGAGGGGAGCCTTGCGCTTTCCTCCACTCTTCCCACTGGCCTGGCACGTGGGACAGGACTTGCAGTGGGCTTCTACATCTGCTTTCATTCTGGGCCAGTAGAAGTGAGTCACGAGGCGACTGTAGGTTTTGTCCTGGACCAAGTGGCCTGCGAGGGGAACGTCGTGGGCCAAGCCCAGGAGGAGGTTTCGGAAGCGTAGGGGTACCACCAGAACCCGGTCGGACCCTAGCTCCACCGACTTCTGCTCGCTGTACAAAAGGTCATTCTCCCAATACACCCGGTGCGTCCCAGTCTGGTCGCCTGCGGCCTGGGCCTCTGCCTGTTGCCGGGGCCCGACCAGGGAAGGACAGGTAGCCTGCTCTCGGCAGAACTCCTCTCGGGAGGGGCCCCCCTCGTGGCGCCACTGGGCCAATTCGGGCAGATCGCCTAACTCGGTGACCTGGGCGGAGTCGGAAGGCGGGGGTTCGTCACTGGCGACCGACCCTTCTGGTGGGGGGATGTGGAGACCCTCGGCGGGGACCATCCTATCTTCAGTGGTCGGGGCGTCGTCGACTTCCCTCAGGGGGGTCAGTCGGGCCGCCATGGATCGAGTGGTGGCGCACACCCACTCAGGGAGGCCCATCATCCCTAGGTGGGTCTTGCGCTCGACTTGTTTCCAGGGGAAACTTTCCAGGTCGTTCCCCAGGAGACAGTCGACTGGCTGGGAGGTTCTCACTGCGACTTTCAGTTTACCGACCACCCCTCCCCACTCAAAAGGCACCAGGGCTACCTTACATAGGCTTTCCGTGTTGTCGGCGGAAATGACCGGGCAAAAGACATTGGGGAGGATCTGGTCTTCGTGGACTAAATGACTGAGGACACCGGTGATGCTGGCCCCGGTGTCACGGAGGGCTTCTACTTGGTGGCCATTGATCGTTACGAGCTGCCCATATTTCTTCGTGTTGGAGGGCAGGAGGCTTCCAGGGACCATTTCTCTATCTCCTAAGGATTCTAGGGCCATGGCTGCAGGTTCCCACTCTTCGGTCTCCTCAACCTCCTCCCCCAGTGCTACATTGGCTATCTGTCTAGCGGGGGGGTGCTGCCTGGGTGGTGTGTGGGGCCATGGGGCATTCAGGGTCGTTGGCGTAATACCCGGGCTTCTGACAACGGAAACAAGTGATGGTCACCCGGTGCCCCCGTCTCAGGGGGGGGCCGGATACAGCTGGTGGGGGTGCCGGGAAAGGCGGAGGTTGGGACTTCGGGGGACTAGACTGGGACTCTCTCTGCCCTCCCTGGTTTCCCCCCCCTCTCTGGCGGGGTGGTCCCTGACTGGCTCGGGGGTACTCTCCTACAGGGCCCCGGGAGACCCGGGTGTTGGTCCAGCGATCCGCCTCGACGGCCAGCTTTCTCGGATCCGTGAGCTTGCTGTCGAGCAGATGCTGGCGCAGTTCCACAAAGCAGTTCGCAGCCAGGTGTTCCCACAACATAAGGTCTGTTAGTTCTTCCAGGGTGGTTACCTTGCTGCCCTTGATCCACCCATCGAAGGCGCGGCTGAAGAAATTCACATACTCCACCCAGGTGGTACCCGGGATCTTCCTGCAGTCCCGGAACCGCTGGCGGTACATCTCCGGGGTGAGGCCGTACCTTGTGAGGAGGGCCACTTTCAAGTGGTCATAGGAGGTCTGCATGGAGGTTGGTAGGTCGAGCAGGGTGTCTCTCCCTTCGCTCAGGAAGCGTCCTCACAACCCGGCCCCCCAATCCTTCTGCGGGACCCGATGGGAGGTCATGGCGACCTCGTAGGCCCGGAACCACTGTTGAATGTAATCGTTTTTGTAATATTCTTTGACCACATCCTTGGGGATGTGGACTTTCTGCTCCGCCGGGGAGGCCGCCTCTCGGTTCCCCGGGGGCCGCGCTTCTTCGCTTTTTGCTTTCAGCTCCATTTCCTTCAAGCTGCGTTCATGTTCCAGTTGAAGTCTCCTTCCTTCGTGTTCCCGTTGGAGTTTCTTCTCTTCTAGTTCTCCCTGCACTCGCAGCTGTTCCACCGCTAGCTTTTTCTCGGCTAATTTCAACTCGCCCTCAATTTTGAGTTTGGCTAATTCGAGTTCGTGATGGCGACTTCTTTCTCTGTCTGCGAGTTCCTCCGGGGATAGGCCCCCGTCTGGTACGAAGCCTCGCACCTGGTTGCTGCTGCGTTCTCCTTGGGAGGGTCCAGCTTCGTCGTGGGGCTCCCCCGCTCCTTCTGGGCGGGAGGCTCCAGAATCCACCCAAGCTTTCAGTGCCTTTTGCATATCTTCTTTGGTGTTGAGACCAGTGGTAGCGATTTTGAGTTCCTTACAGAATTGCTTCAGTTCTTTGTGTGTGTACTCTTCCAGCTGTTCCACCTGGAACACGGTACTGGTGTCGTTTTCTGTGAGAACCACGGCGTTTCCTTCTGCCATCTTTGTCGGTAGTGCGTCAGCCGTTCACGGTACGATCTCTAGATTATGGGCCCGAATCCCGTCGCTTGCCACCAATGTTAGAAGGCGACCTCAGAGGGGCCCGGAGGGGGCCCTGACTGTCCTGAGACCCACCCTCGAGGTATCGTAGCCGGGCACTGGCGGGAGACTCCTCAGGGGAGAAATCTCGTATCTAGGATCGTACACTCGGCACCACCCGACAAAGAGACACCACACCGAGAGTTCTTAAGAATAAATCTTTATCAGATCGGAGTTGTAGGATCTTTATGATCAGCAAGGCAAATATATACAAGTGGAGCGCGGGCTCACAAAGTCGTGGAGGGGGGTAGGAGGTAGCGGGACAGTCTTTGGGGATATGGATCAGATGCAGGAGCGTACCCGGCGCACAGCTCACAATCCTCGAGCTGGGGGATACGCTTGTCGTCGTGGGGTCCGGCGGGACCAAGAGAGTCTGTGGGAGCCGCGATTCACTCAGCAGGGCTCAGGTACAAGTTCGGAGGTCTTACGATCTTCAGGGAGCCGCGAGTCACTCAGCAAGGCTCAAGCACGAGTTCGGAGGTCTTACGATCTTCAGGGAGCCGCGAGTCACTCAGCAGGGCTTAAGCACAAGTTCGGAGGTCTTACGATCTTCAGGGAGCCGCGAGTCACTCAGCAGGGCTCAGGTGTTTCCAAGGCGAAACTGCCGGACAGGCCCAGAGCACCCCTGGTTATAGGGCGACTCCTCTTTGATGTCCGGAGTCTGTGCAGGCAGGGGTCTTGTCACCTGGGGGTCGCTTGTTGGGGTTTCCTGCCATTGTCCTTTGATCCTTTCAGGGCCGGGTCGGGAGGAGTCCCAGACACCCAGCAGGCGTGGAGCCAGCCCTCGGGGAGGCCGGCGGGTCGATCGAAACCCACCTTCCCAGGGAAGCGCAGAGGTGTGATGGAAACTGCTACTCCCTTTCTCATCCCAAGGGGAGCGCGATGTCCTCCAGCCGGAGTGGCGCCTCTAGGCCAGGGTCGCGCTGGGGCCTGGCGGCCATCTTGGTGCATGAAGTGGGCACGCGGGCCCGGTGTGGCCGAAAGGAGGAAGGCCACGGACGGGGAAGTCCGGGTCGGGTGTGTGTGTTCTGGTGGGAAGGATCGGCTAGGCCGTGGGCTCGGGGGCTGGTGTGAGGTGCAGGGGTCAGGTCTGGCTATGTTACGAGGGCCGGGTCTAACAACGCTCCTAAGCGATCTTGTGAACTTATACTCCACAACTGGTTTTCCCGACAGACATGGGATACACTACCTGCCTTGGGTAAAGATTCAATGGGAAACCTTTGCAACTATTTGAAATGGAATCTCTTTTTGAAACTAAGTTGCCTCCAATATCACAACTGTATCACATGACATGTTCCCTTCTTAGAGTATGATACAACCCATGAAATGGTGGGTGTGGATCGACTGGCACTGTACAGCACCACTCTGCACAATGCAAGCTTGAGAAAAGGAAGTTGGTCTCACGGGATGGCATGATCCTCAAGCGGTATTGTCAATGTAGACCCAGTGGTTGTGAACAGTACAATCCACCCATTTGGAGAGAGATTTGCATAGAGTGTAGGCTGTGTGGGGACCAAAGAAGGAGATATCTATAACTTAGGAACTGTTTGAAAAATAAAATGGCCTGGCAGTGGGAATACAACCTAATTCACCCACACTTTCATCCCTTCAGAGGTGGGGTGCGCATGAGGGGTGGTCTCTGATCAATGCAATTTTATCAGACATCAAGATTCCCCCAAATCCTAATGAGGTACTTTCATCAATATACTTATATATTGTGTATTATCTATTGCTGTGTTAAACCCAGAATCTTTAAATTATTATGTGCATTATTTTGATATACAAATAATTAAAAACTGCATCATTAACATGTCGAAACAACTTAAAGGCCAATATTAAAAAATAACCTCCCATGCAAGTATCACTGATATGCTAATCTCAACAATTTGATTCTGTAAAAAAGACCACAAAGCAAAATCTGAAAAATGTCTTTCATCCTAAAAATTGTGCATCATGTCAACAGTATTTACATTTATTTCTATTGATGCAGCCTTTTGCTGATCTATGTTGTTCTTCTCCTTTTTCAGGGTAAGTGCTTCAAATGTTTATTATAAGAAAAACATCAATGCCTTAGTTCACAAGAAATGTTTAATAAAAATTGTGTATTAAAAACTCTGTGAATCATTTGCCAGTCAATCAATCAATCAATGTAAACTTTATTCGGTCTTTGAAATAAAAACCATAAAAGCAAAACAGGCCATGACACACTCTTCAAAATCATCCACGATATCAACAATTTACAATTACTTGGAAAAAATAAACAGTTAAAATGGTCCTACAAAGATATACAAGATGGTGAGTGCCCTACACTCTAAGGGGGTTTAATCAAAGCTGTTTCTCAACCTAACAGCAACTTTTAAAAAGCTAAGAACGTTAAGAATAATATGTCCCGAAAGCACTTGCAAGTATATGAGTGCAGGGTGAACCTGAGTAAAATTAGCCTTTTTCATGCGGGGGAATTTTATATTTTTTTCCTGGGTACTTTATAAAAGCTATAAAACATCATAAAATATAGCGTGTTCTGCGGAGACTTACTGTGACAGACACAGGACGTAAGATTAACACCCCTATTCCCCCTCACCACCTAAGAGTAGGCTAAGAAGAAGGGCAATAGGTCCAGCCGGAACCTAGTGAGAAAAAAGCGGTTGTATCTACTTTTAAGACACAAAAGCTAAGGCTCGGAAGAGGTCAAGGTTTTCAAAAGGATATATCGACGAACACTAGTCTTCATTAAAGCATTCTACTCCCTATTCAACCGCCTCCTTCTAAAAAAGTGTTCTTTCACCAATTTGTGGTCCTGCTTGCAGATACTGTCCAGATTCCTAAATAAATCACACCACCCTAAGTTCAAAAGACAGTCCCTAACATATTTAAACCAGGGAATGTGACGGGAATGATCCAAGGCCAGGCAGTCCTTGAAAATGTCTTTGCTCAGCTGGATGTCAAGCCTGGTCCAGTAATTTATCCAAAGGGAGACTGGCGGAAAGGCAGTGATGTTGTTTAGAAAACCAGTCTAAAAATCTGATTTTGAGACATTAACAAAGTAGATAGTTCTGAGATAATTGAATCATACATTGGAGATTTGCCTTCTTTTGGAGGTGATCAGTGTGTGGACTTATAGAGTGGACATTTACACTACTGTCATGTTCCACTATATGAGAACTCAGGGCGTTAAAAAAAAAAGTACATTATCTTGTCCCCGCACATCCTGGAATCATGATGTTTGTGCGCACACTCAATAACACCGGGCATATTCCATTTCATCCCTCACTTAAACTAGGATTATTACACAACACTTGACACCTAGGAAGCCAATTTAGACTGGCTGATCATTGGCAGCTGCAAATAGTTGCATTCTTCACCAATGGAGGTCAACCACAGTGTGATTTCATTGGAAGTGTCTGACAGAATTGTTCCTGTGGCCTCATATGAGAAAACAGTTTCCAGAGTCTTAGATAAAAAAGGGGGCCTATTTCAGGATATGGAAACCCATACTCTACTAAATTCTGATAGAAGGAAACAAAGTAGAAAGAGATTCATATTTAAAGTAGGGTTGGGCAGAACTCATGGTGTTTTACTCTGTGGAATTCTACAAAGTTACATAAAAACTCAGCAAGATTCCATGGTGCTCCGTGAGTGGCGGAATTTCAGCATTTTGCACTGCTCACGTGTATTTTTATGTGCTGGGAGCTTGTTCTGCACTGTAAATTCAGCACGAACGGCACCGTGCACTGTGCCAGTTGGCTTGGCTGCTTTCTGCTGCTTAAGTATATGTTCTACTCGAGTAACAGCATTCTCAATGCAAAAGGTGCCAACCTGCTGTGACCCCCTGCATTCAGAAATTGCGACAGGACACATCCTAGCACTCAATTCTTCCTGCTCACCAACTGAAGCGAGCCCTGCATGAGAAAAACTGTGCCTTGCAGCGGTTCACAGAATTTTATGGGGAACTCTGCACTCCAGGCGAACACCATCTACAGAATGGAGTTTACCGCCCATTCCTAATTTAAAGGACCTGAGACAACTCCTTATAAGACCGGTGACTTGTACACCTAATGGCACAATAAAATCTGACTCCCCCACAATACCAATCAATGCCTCTGCCTGCATAACATTCATGTGACCATGTTTAACAGTGATAGACTGGCACGGAAAATAGACTGGGCCACCAACATAAAATGAGCTCCAATTAGTGAAGGAGGTAGCTAAAAGAGGGGCCCACATTTGCAATTCAGGGTAATATTGAACTTGTGAACACATGTTTAAAAGGTGTTTTGCAAGGTATTTGAGACAGCATGAACGTGTGCTTGCTGCAGGCAATGTTTGTGGTAATATCAGGGAAATCAGCAATAAAAACAGGCCCACAAGACCATAAAACACACACAGAAACAGCCCCAAAATGGGCAGACTCATACTTGTCATACCAGCCCTATTGGCCATGCCATATTCCCCTATAGGCCACTCCTGCCCTGATTGTTAACATTTTGGATGGGGAAACCTGAAACAAGAAAGGGTTTGGTTGGCTCCTACAGCACCATCACTTCTTGATCTTGATTTATCTTATGCCCTTTTGGTCTACTTCCACATTTCCTGTTTGCTCGACCTACAAATGCTTTTACATGTCAACCCATACAGTCCATGGTTTGCTGCAATACATCTGTTGTTTTAAGTTTGTCTATATTGTTAAGATGGAAGTGCTGAACCTTTAAAATAGTTGTCTTCAGGGACAGGATGCAAACAGCAGACTGAGGAGGGGTTTTGGCTAAGAGCTACTACATTTCTTACATCCTGTATGTTAATGTATGGATAGAGGAAAGTATTACTCTACATTTTGCAACTGCATTATAATATGTGCGATCTGTACAGTGGTGTAAAAAAAACTTGAGGCCCCCACCTGCAATGAACATAGAGCCCCTCCATGCTCCAGAACCAGTCAGGAGCGCTCAGGTGAGGCGCCCACTGCCCATGTACAGAGCTGGAGAGGACCCCCTAGAGCTCGCCCTCCGCACCATGGGGGCTACTGTTAAACCACTGTATCCGTACTGTCTTTGAAAACTCAATAAAAAAGTGTCACAAAAAAAAACAAAATTGCAAAGTGCTCCCCTTACACACAAAACCCTGGGTTCTGTGCAGTACAGCACCCAGCTTGGGGCTACTATATAAAGCCATGCCAGGACAACACCTACTTCCGCCACAATTCTCCAGGTTCAATTTTTTGTTAAATGTGACATCCACAAACAAGTTGATTACTTAAACAGTCACAATATCACTAACTTTTCTTCATATTTTCTTTTAATTATGTGAAAAACCAATGAACAGATTTACAACAATTTAAATAATTTTAAGTAGACCAAGCTCGTGTCACGTTTGGTGAGGGCCAAGCCCTTTCCCCACAACGTGATGGTGGTCCACACAAGGCCCACTATTCCACAATATGCATAATTGAGAGAGATTGGGGTAGGAGGTTTCTATCCTTACATTTTAAACTGGATTGTATATTTATTAAATATTGTGTTTGTTTGCTGTTTATCTGTAAAACAAAAACTGATGCAATGTTTCTTATAACATGAATGTTAAATTTGCAGCACCCCCCAAAATAACCATGCTCGACTACAGAAGGTGAATGAGCAATAAAGGGGTCTTTAATTTTTTTTTAGCTTGCCACATTTATGATAGTGCAAAGACAGATTTGAAATGTCAGGCTGTGTCTTTTGACAAATTGCTGCTCATTTGTTAACATGGAGATTGGTGTTTACTTTTCTTTCTTTGATTCCAAAGCTTGATGATTTTGTAAAGTGAACTATGTGACAGTATTACTGGGGCACAGGGAGTCCGAATGGAAATGCAGTAGGAAATCAATTTTATTCTAACACAAACAACATTTAAATATCTGTAAATGAACGTAAAAAAATGTTAAAATATATTACCCATTATGAACACACGTGTCACATTTTTTCCTAATTTTGAATTATGATGGAAACAAAAATGTTAATGGGATCAAATCAAATCAAGATACTTTTTTCGGTGATGCGCAAATGACAATTCTTTGCTGAAACCTGATTTTCAAATATGATGTATGTGCACTCTAAACTCTTATGAGTAAAACTACATATCTGTGCAAATGTAGTGGTAATTTAAATAGAAAATGTGCTATCTGTAAATGATAGTGCGCTACCACACCATGTATAAGCACTACATTTGTGACAGTGTGTTCCAAAATGCACTACGAGCTACATACTACACTCTTAACACTTTTATGCTTAATGGGCGTGGCATGTTTGCTGCATTTGTTCTTTGTGTGAAACTTGCATTTTCATTTTTCACCATAAGTATGACTTCAGTGATGTAAAATTGATGGCAGCACTCTGACAATTGTTCCAGCAGCACTGTCTATCATTGCATGCGTTAGCGCATTCAATCCAGAGCTATTGGTTTAGAGCACTGTTTTGCTAGGTCATTCACTTGTGGTTAGATGGGGCATAGGATCCTTTATAGGTTGGGTTTAAAAGACACCGAGTTGGGAGGCTTCGAGCGTACAAAGGGACAGATGCACCAATTTCTCGCGCAGTGAAGGAGCCGCAAACGCTGCACTGTGCTGCCTGAGAAGGAGAGAGCAGGAGAGCGCCAAATTTACTGAAATATGGCACTCTTGTGCGCTCTCCCTAGCGCCGGTGCTGAAATCAGCTACAGTGCGCCACGAAGACACCTTTGCACCATAGTGCAAGGGTGCCTCCGTGAGTCTAGCATCGATTTTGTAGTGGAAGGTTAATCTTTCAGTTCAAAATACTATACCTAGACTCATTTTAAACATTTCCTCACTTTGGATGTGTGATCTACAGTGCAGCACACATGCGAAGTTGGAAAATAAAGGAGAAATAAAGCATTTCTCCTTCATAGAGCCTGGTTGAAGGATGCGCTATTTTCTGACACTAAACACTGTCTACTTTATGTAGTAAATTGGGTTTAGCGTCAGAAACCTTGGGTGGTTGCATGGGAATGGCCATGCACCACCCATGGTACGCCCCCTTGGCGCTAAGTAATGCAAAGCATAGCGCTGCTCCAAGTTACTTTCACGTTATTTTCAGCACTAGCGCTGGAATGCAAATTGGACAAAAAGATTTTGCACCGATTTGCTTCTTTTTTTTAATGCAAACACGGCGTAAACTCTTAGTAAATCTGCCCCAAAGTGTCCCTTATCATGTGTGACATTCAGCCGGCACAAACCAATGACATTTCACTTTATTTGCGGAGCGTTTAGTATTGCCTTTTCTCATTTTAAGTATTTGCATGCAGTCGCAGAATACAAAGAGTTGCTGATGTAAAAGACACGTGACGTGACATCGTTCCACTTTTCAGCTATGCTGAGCCCTATGTAAACAAAGCGTCTGGATCTTACCTCTGCTAACGCACACTTTTTTTCACGTATTCCTTTGCCAATTGCAGAATTACTCCTCGGTCATGAATTATCTCCTGGGGGAGCATGGCTTTGTTAATCACTTCCTAAGCGCAATGGGTTGGGAAATGTGAGCGATAGGCGGACGAGTGTACGGCGTAGCGAACAGTGGAGGCCGTGTGATCATTTAATGGAGTTATGTTCCAAGCCGTGTTGATGGGCCTCTGTTAATTGGACTTAATTTACTGTGAAACGTGTCCGGTAACTCCTGTGGTTTAGACAATGTGCTGCTTCTGTGCACAGATAATGCAGTCAAAGGCATGCCAATTAAAGGCAGCAAATGCCAGAGTGACCGCAAAGATAGTGGTATCTCTAAAAGTAAATTTTAAGAGGGGGCACATTGTGCAACAGATAAAAGGGGGGCACCTATATCTATCTATCTATCTATCTATCTATCTATCTATCTATCTATCTATCTATCTATCTATCTATCTATAGATATAATACATTAGTGCAGTGCAAAGTCGCCCACCCTTTACACGTCACAGATACTTAAGAAACATATGGCGTGAAAGCGCCTGTAGCACATGATTCATCTATGGTTTAACAAACTAATGTAAGTGTTGCATTTGACATTATTAAGACTGCTTCACTGTAGGATTAGAGAACTTACTTACATGAATGTTTACCATAATTAAGTGTGATTAATAAAGAATCATTCTCACTTAACTTGATAATGTAGTCACCATAGAGATGAAATATGACTTTTCCAATGTGTGTGTTACTTCACGTAAATAATATTTACAGAATTGAAACTATGATCAAAACCATCCTCATATAAATAAAAAATGATTCTACTAGAAATGCAAAAGTATTTATGTAATGTGTGCATTAATATTCCATATATTTGATTTAAATGTAGTCTTAGCCATACTTACTGCAAACTAGTTGAATGATTTGTTGAATATTACATGTTGTATGAAACGTAAGGCATTTAAAACGTATACTCATGTGGGTTTAATTGTGCACACGCATATCACATATGAACCATTAAATTAAATGTTTCACTTAGCTTAACTATGTAGGCCTGTATTTTTACATGCTGCATTTCATTAATTACTGTATTTCAGTTTTTGATAACGTGCCTTCCTTGCAGGTATTCACATGCTTTGTTAGTGTAGAATAGATACATCTTTGTACTAGAGATGGATACATAGCCTGAAAAGAAGACCTTGGCAAAAGTCCCTTAGATCCAGAGCTCTAATGAAAGGACCATTCTTCCATAACCTGGGTAAGAGAGAAGGATCTCTTTTCCATGAGTAGTGTGGGAGCACTGGTGAATGCTGCATTCTGTAATAATATGTGACAACATGGACAATAGACTTTATATCATGGTGTGACCAAGGAGGAGTCACCTATGGAATGTATGGATTATAACTTACCGACAACTCAGTTTTTGACTTCAGATCTCTTCGGAATTGCCCCTAGACCTCTTTGGAGAAACTCTACAGAGCTTTGCTGGACTTCTTTGCTGAGCCCCTTCTACAGATTCTGTGCAGAGCTCCCTTTTGGACCTCTTCTATGATACCCCACTACCCTTTGAATAGACTTTGAGAGACTTAAATCTCTATGCTTCCTTTGGATTCTGTCCTAAGTGTGGTTAGGCCAGCACTTATTTCAGACTTACTGAAGGCCCTTGACCGAGCTTCTGAGATGCGAATACTTGATCTATGATATTTGATTTGCCTTGCCTCTGTTTCTTACAAGGAACTCTTTGAATTTTGAGACTCTTTAGATTAACTGAACCATCCTTCTCCTTTGGGCTGTGCTTGGTATACTTAGATTACTGTAGAGCATCAGATATTGGTGCTGTTGTCTTGTATAGTCTTAACTGAGCTGCTTATCTGTTTTAAATTAGTCCATATCGATTTCTTTAGGAGGCATGGCCTCCCAGTTGTTTTACTGTATCTTGTCTTCTCTTTGAAGTTACTGTATCTTTATGACATGACATTGAGAGTGATATATTTGAATTTGATTATTAATTTGTAAAAAAACATCCTTAAACGTGGCTACTGGTTCCTGGGCCTCATTGTGCAGTCAAATGGGTTGCACTGTATAACGAATCTGCTTTCAGTAAATCAAATGCTAACTCCTTTTCCCCTCAGTACAACAAGAAAAATCTATCGGAGGATCAAGAGTAAGTAAAGTGTGGTTCCAGAAAACGCTGGACCAATTTTGGTAGCAGAGGATGGTTTGTCCACTGACTTGAGGAAGTTAGGGTGTCCCATCTAGACATTGCCCACGCTCAGTCCAAACCCCAAATGCCGATGGTGTGACCGAATGTTGGACATAGAACTGGTGGAACTCCGGTTCAAGAACTCCGGTTCAAACATGTCTGGTAGCAGCATAGGAGTGTGAGTATTAATAGGGTTGCACGTTGCATTTGCTTATGCTTGGATCACAGTGTTTTGCAGTGGCTGTATGGTGTCTTGAGGAGATGATTTAAGTTGATGTGTGAATGTGGTGCCTAATGCAGAGAAGTTGAAGTGGTTATTGGGTCCGTTGTGGCCTAAGACCTGGGATAAGAGACGTAACGTCAAGATTCTGTGTTGAAGACACTGTGTTGTTGTCTGCTGTGTTGTTGTGCTTGTTGTGAGGCATCTTTGACAGCATTCTTAAGATAGGGAATTTTTCTTTTTGTGATTGTGAGATGTGGTTGGTATAGTTGATCTCAGTGCACAAGGAATAACAGTATCAATCTGAGCTAGATTCCGCTGGTCAAGGTTTCACTTGAAGTGAATGTTAGAATAGGTCAGAAAGAGTTGTTCTGAATTGCCTCTTGTGTGTATAAATCATTTTTTTTATAAATCTTTTTATTGAACAATCTCGACATACATGCAAATATACACAAAAGCAATACTTGGGCCACAGTGAAATCAGGGTAAATACAAAAACAGCAGCATAAATGATTGAAAGTCGCGGGGATGGGGGATCAATATCATCTACATCACGCGGAGGGGTACATATATTGCCCCGGTATGCATTACAGGGTGCCCACATCCTGGACCATTCGGGGGCAGCCACGGGCCATATAAACTGTTTTTTCTCTTAACATACTCCAGTCAAGTTCCCGCTCCCAGTCAGTGATCGAGGGAGGTTTCAGGGCTCCCCAGAGTTGTGCAATATTTCTTTTGGCGATCATGCAACCAAGTGTGACCCATTTCTCAGCATAAGCATTTAGGTCGGTAGGTTCCCAGATATTAAGAAGACACCTGGGCGCTCCTGGCTTGATTTTTACCCCGAACACTTCACTCATGATTATATGTATATTACGCCAATATTCGTGAATCTGCTCACAATGCCATAGTATATGCATAAATGTACCCAGTTGTGTACATCCCCTCCTACAAGAGCCATCTGTCACTCCACCCATGTGTACCGGGACCTGGTTATGTAATTTCTATGGAGGATCTTTAGTTGCACCAGTCTTAGTCGCGCCGGGATAGCAACCGTTCTGGGAGAGGAGACGGCTTCCTGCCATGTTTCGTCATCCAACTCTATTCCATCCTTGGTCCATTTGTCTCGTAGTTTCGACAGGGGTTTTCCATATTATTAATGAGTTTTCGATATGTCAGCGAAATGGCTCTGTCAGGTAGGTGGCCATCCAGCAGCCTATCCTCCAGTGGAGAGGCATCTGGTGGAGTAGCGCCTCTGGGAAAAGCTCCTTGCAGTGAGTGTCGAATTTGCAAGTGTCGATAGTGCTCAGAATCCACAAGGGCAAACTGGGTTTGAAGAGTGTGAAAGGACTTCACCCCCTCCACGCACCAAAGGTCCTTGGCTTGAGAGATGCCTATTAGGTCCCATTTGTCAAAACCCTTTGAGTTTCCCATATACCCCAGCTTCTGTGAGTCCCATAGAGGCGTTGCAAGAGTTAACTTGTTATGCCAGCCAAGTGACTTATTTGCAGAATGCCAGATTTTGACCGTGTGGTCAGTGGGGCCGGTGAGTGGGAATTTGCTAGGCGTTGAGTATATCGCCCGGGAGAAAGTACCATTAAATAGAAGCCAACGATCCATAAGAAACCCAGGGTTGTCAGGGCGTCCGTATGTGCAATGATTGATGGCTGTGAGATGCGCGGCCCAATAATATTTCCTAACATCAGGTAGACCAATTCCGCCATCATACCAACTGAGTGTCAGCTTTTTTAGAGCAATACATGGTCGTCCTCCCCAAAGAAGGTCACGTAGGAGCCCCTCGAGTTCTGTAAAATAAGAGTCTGGGACAGGGTCTATTGAATTCTGCAGAGCGTACAGGAAACAGGGCAGCAACATCATTTTAAATAGCGCAGCCTTGCCCAGAAGCGAGAGCGGGAGCGACTTCCAGTTTAGTATGTCACTTCTCAGCCTCTGCATTGGGGGGAGCAGATTACGAGCATATCGGACCAAGGAATCAAGAGAGACAAATATTCCTAGATATTTGAAGCCTTCTGAGACTACAGGTATCGGGCAAGTGTGGGGTAGAGGAGGGGAGTTCCCCCAAAGGACGTAGAGAAGCAATTTTTGCCAATTGACGCGAAACCCAGAGTACCTGCCAAAAATATCCAGTATGTCAAAGACTACGACCAATGATCTCTTCGGGGACGTGATATACAGGAGAATATCGTCCGCTTATAAAGATATACGGTCCTCCCAGTGCGCTGACCACCGTATGCCATGGATCATTACATCCTTACGTATCCACGTCGCCAGAGGCTCAAGGGCCAAAGCGAACAGTAAAGGGGAAAGTGGGGATCCCTGACGGGTTCCCCGGCTGAGTGTAAAGGGTTCTGACTTCCTATTGTTCACCACTATCTGAGCCATCGGTGCGCTGTATAGCAGTTGCACCCACCGGCAGAAATTGGGCCCAAACCCAAATTTATTGAGTACTACAAAGCGATACGGCCACTCCAGCGTCTCAAAGTCCATTGTGGCATCTAGGGAGACTGTGATGGCATCCTCGCGTATCGTCGGGACTCTGCCCAAGACTCCGTGCAGTCTGCGCAGATTAAGAGCAGTGTTTCTTTTAGGCATGAATCCTGATTGATCTGGGTGGACTAGATCGCCTATCACCTTAATCAACCTCGTAGCAAGTACTTTAGCTAGGATTTTGGGTTCTGCGTTTAGCAACGATATAGGGCGATAGGAGGAGCATTTCGTCTTGGGTTTCCCTTCTGTGTGGATTGTTACAATGGTAGCAATTCTCTGATCATACGGCAAGGACCCCTGCTTAAGGCTGTCATCAAACATGGACTTCAGGTAGGGGGCCAATTTATCCGGCCGGAGTTTGTAAAGTTTGATAGGAATGCCGTTTGGGCCAAGGGCCTTTCCCGGATGCAAAGCTCTTATAGCTGCCGCTATTTCATCCGCAGAGAGGGCACTGTCAATAAATGTTTGGTCTGATTCTGACAGCGTAGGAAGAGAAATATCTTTGATAAGATACGAAAAATCAGTCTCAGGGTAAGGTGCCACTGATCTATACACCGTTTGGAAGTGAGCTGCAAAGTGGTTAGCTATGTCTTGAGGGTCAGTTACCTTTAAGTTCTGGCACGAGCTTGCTGGCTTTCTCTTTCTAGTCCAGCCAGGCGAGCAATTTGCCGGCCTTGTCACCCAAGTCATATATGCGGCCCAGCCTTTTCTGTCCCATTTGTTTGGCTCGATCAGTGACCAATACCCGGTACTCCTCCTGCCGCAGCCGGAGGAAATGAAGGATTTCCGGTGTGGTGTCTGAGCTGACATCCTGCTCTAGTCGATAGATCTCCTGTTCTATGTCGGAGATGTCTTTCATCCCATCCTTCTTGGAGCCCGCAATCAGAGAAAGGGCCTGCCCTCGGATTACTGTTTTTAATGCTTCCCATCATATTTGAGGGGACTTAACTGTGTGTTCGTTCTCAAGAAAATAATTGTCCATGGCTTTAGTGAGGTCTTTTCTGATGTTGGGATTCTTGAGGTACCAAGGGTTTATTGGGGCAATTCGTCCCACCCGCGTGTGGTCTAGTACTATGTGGACCCACAGAGTGGAATGATCGGAAATACCTCTGGCCAGGTGATGGATTTCGTGAATGTCTGTGATTTGTGGAGCCGGAACTATTATGTAGTCAATGCGGGATAAGCTATTGTGTGCCCCTGAATGAAAGGTGTGCTGGACCTTGTCTGGGTTGCGCACTCTCCAACTATCTATCAGCCCTATCACCTCTAGGAAACCGGAGAAGATATGCGCTGCGGGAGAGGTTGTGCGAGGGGGGTGTCTGTCTAGTGTCCCCGATATTATTGAGTTGAAATCGCCTCCAAGCACCAATTGTCCCTCAGGCAAAGCCAACAGAATAGCGCTGAGATCAGTGAACGTTATCCCCTGTAGCCCTGGGGGTGCATATACTGACATAAAGGTAGCAGTTCGACCCTCCCAAGAGCCCGTAATTCCGACGTATCTGCCCCGATCATCTGCGTAGGTGGAGGTGAGTGAGAGAGGAAATGACTTTTTTTGCATAATGCCTATGCCCCTGGAGCTAGAAGTGAAGCCCGTGTGTGCTACCATCGAATAACCCCATCTCTGCATTGCTTTGCACGTGTTGCCTATGAGGTGGGTTTCCTGGAGTAACACAATATCCGGTGACAGTCTCTTAATGTACTGTAGTACAACACTTCTCTTGATCTTGTCCCCCAAGCCGTTCACATTCCAACTTAAAATTTTAATCTCCTTGTTACTCTGTACTCCCATTGGCAAATAGACAGATCCCCGCTAGCGGGTTTATGTGTACGCATTGCACTGTCGAGATGATGCAAAAGAACAACAAACAAATAAACAACAATCCCACCCAACATCCCCCCCACCCTGCTTCCCAGCACTCTGGGCTCAGAACTGCCCATGAAAATTAAATGCAGAGTGTCTGTCGCCCAACTATTCTACTGGAAAGAAGAAAAATGTCTGGGGAGGCCTTAGAGCCCTGTAGCCCCCTTTCCCACAGTTACAAATTACTGGTGCAGTATATGATGGATACACAAGCCGTCGAGAATGCAGACATCCAATATGCCGACATAGATTATGACTCAAGCCTTGGTCAAACCTTGGCGGCTCGTGCTCCGTAAACGAAGAAAAACAGGCCAGTCAGGGCTACCCAGGGCCTATCAGCATGAGTCCGCCGATCCACTTAATGGTCGGTGGGGATATTTTCCGCCGAAGCCGGAAGGCCGTCAAGCCAGTCCGACGCCAACTCCGGCAAGTCAAAGAAGCGGGTTCTCCCCTCAACTTCAACTCTCAGGCGCGCTGGGAAGAGCATGGCGTATTTGAGACCGCTTTTCCTCAATCTGCGCTTGATATCAAGGATGGAGCGTCGTCTCATCTGTACTGCCCGGGTGAAGTCGGGGAAAAAGGTGATCTCCGCGTTGTCTAGGTGGATCGGAGGAGCGACCCTCGCTGCTTGCAGGATTGGTCCCTATCTCTATAGTTAAGCAGCCGGGCCAATATCGGACGAGGAAGGGCCCCCGGCTTTGGCCGACCCCCAGGTACCCTGTGGGCCCTCTCAATTACAAACAATTTAGAAAGGCCCTTTGGCTGCAACTTCGTTGAGATAAGGCCTTCAATGAATAGATCAACAGCAGGCCCTCCGATTTCTCTGGCACGCCAAGAACGCGGATGTTATTGCATCTGAGGCGCCCTTCATAGTCGTCCAACTTGTCCTCCGTCAGCCTCCGGAATATTTGTAGCTCCTCCATGTCCATTTGTAGCTGCGAAGTATCCTCCACAAGGCTGGTGGTAGTAGTCTCTAACTGTTTGACCTTTTCTCTATACTTTGTTAGGTCCGCTCTGATCAATGTTACTTCCGAGGAGAGGGCATCAATAGATGTGCGGACCCCTACGATAGCTGCCATTTGGTCCTTCATTGTAGGTTCAGTAGGCTCCTGCACAGCATCGCTTTGTGGCTTATCACTTGCCCCCTTTTGTTCAGTCAGGTCCGCCTTCGGGCAGGTATAGCGGTCAAGTCTGCTCTGCTGGGACGCACAGGCACCCTTTACATTGGACATGACGAGACTGTTCTTGTTTCCCAGGTAAGTAACTCAGTCTATGCGCCGACCGGGGGCGCCAGAAACCCAATCCCCCCCACTCATTCACCAACTAAAGTCAACAGGCAATTACCAAATCGGAGGGAGCACACATACAGGCCGGTGGTTATTAGAGCATAGTCCACAATCCATGCAGTGATTCTTGCGCATTGCAAATGCTGCAGGGGCCCCCTCAAGCGCCTATCATATGTCCCCTCCGGTGTGCAGAGAGTCAATGAAACCCCCCGCCCAAAGAGGGATGGGGGCACACACTCCAAGGCACCGCCAATCAACAGCATCAGCAGCTGGAAGTGAAGATGGTATCCTACACACCAACAGGCAGTCTGTTCCCTCATACTCACCCCTGGGCACTCCTCAGCCCGTCTCAGGGCGATACTCCGCTGTACTTTGTCAAAGGGGATCACAGGTCTGTGCAAGCATGGCGCAGGGGCCTACGAGCATGCCTCCAGCAAGTCGGCGCTACCCCTTCCCCTGATGCAACCCAGTGGAGTCCGCCGTAATCTAGGGGTCTTCTCGTGGCAGATTCGGTTACCTCGGGACTCCGCTCACCTCCACGGGCGTCACAAAGGAACTCTCCTCGCAGCCATCACTCGTATCAGGCGGGGGGCGCCCCTCAGCAAGGGCAAGCTCCACTCACCTCTCCGCCGGTCAGCTCCACCATATGAGGTCCGCCCGAGGCCCCAGCTCAGCGGAAGGGGCCCAGCCCCGGCGCCCCCAAGTTAGCACACAGGTATCCAAAGGCAGGTAAAGGCGCTGGGCAAAGGCACTTAGCAGTGGTAGTGGTGGAGGGTGGAGGCAAGCTCCACTCACGATGTTCTCCGTTTCACCGGGCGGGAGGGGGGAGGGGCCGCCCACCTATTCGACGTTCAAGTCGGTCAGTTCCACTAGGCGAGGCCCCGGCTTTCAAGGGCTGCAGGCCGCCGGCATCGGAACGCTTTTCTCCGGTCTCGGTCGGCCGATTTTCACCGGAATTGCAGCCAAGGGCTCCGCTGCTAGGCCTGGGCTAAATTTCCGTTCCGCTCGCGGAAATTCCGATAATTTGACATTTTCGTGTTCCGCGGAGAGCGCGAAAATTTCAACATTTCCGCATTCCGCAGCTTAGCGATAATTTGGTTCTTGCTCGCGCTGTAAAATAATACATTCTCGAGCGCGGGCGATCGCCTTACCTGAATCCCCGCGTTCGCCGACAAGTTTTCCCGATCCGGTCGCGTTCTCCACAAGATGTTGGATTGTTGGTAGCCATTTGCGCTGTTTAGCGACAGTTCGCGCCCGCAGTAATGTCATTGGTCGCGCGATCACGTCTTTCTTCTCGCAATCATGCACCGCGAGAAGAGTGAAAACAAGATGGCTGCGCCCGCAAGCAACCGCTTGGGTAAGTTGGCGAGCCGCGACCATGCAGAAAACACCGCGAACGGGCGGGAAAAAAACTTCCGCATCTTCGCGATATTTCCGCGTGTTTGCAGAGATTTGTAACATTTTCGTGATAATTTGCGAAAGTCACTTTCTCAAATTCCCCCCACCCCTATCCGCTGCACCTCCGGTTCAGATTTCTGGCACCAGGAAGATCGGATCTGCTATGCGGATGTTCGTTGGGGAAAGGGGGCCTCGGAGAGACTCTAGGTAGCAGCCATATTGTCTCGCTGCAAGACCACACCCCCGTATGAATCATTTTTAATTTCTTTAGTGGAGCAAAGTTAGTTGTTGAAGTTGCTTGCATTGTTTTGTGTGAATTGCTTAGAGCACACGCACGAGAGAAATTGTAAAAGAGGGTGACTGCTGCAATGAGTGAAGTTGACATCACAGTGTGCCACGCTGGTATAGGTTGGTTGGTGTAGAGACGCTCTGGTATTGGTTGAATAAGTCATAGAAAGCCACGCCGGTATTGGTTGTGATCAGTGAACATTATTGTGGGAGAAATTCGTTTCCTGGTTCTAACGGAAAGTAATTTGTGAATACTGCATATCTGATCGAAATGAAATTCTGTAAAGCATTACAAAGCATGGTAAGGGAGATGCAACTGATCCTGAAAGGGAGAAGAGGCACCCCCCGAAGGAACGCCAGGTAGTTCTATGGTGGTAGACATGGGTATACATGTGCTTGGCTCTCACAATAGTATACGGTCACTGAGTAAGATATTGCATTGCAATTTCCCCATTATGGGACATTTAATTTGAGAATTATTGAGAACTTAAGGAGGATGCTGTATTAAATGAAGCCCCCTCCTAGACCTACCCAATATGAAGCACTTGATGCCAGGGAACAGATGACCCAAAATAGACACAGAGAGAGGTTTCAGGGAGAGTTAAGAAAGCCATACATACTTATACAGATGCTAGATGGGATGCAGAACAGATATCTTGGAGGACTAACATGATTGAGTGAACTATACTATATCCTGCGTTGACAAGTGAAGGAGAAGGGAAGGGTAAACACAACAAAAAGAAAAAGAATAGAAAGCCAGAAGCCATAGAGAATGGGACTGAGGAAAGTGACAGCTAACTAGATGAGGATTTTGTGAGTGAATTATTGCTAAACCGCTCACCTCCATATAAAAGATGCACAGAATGGTGGAACGAGTAATGCACCTATTAGCGAGAGGTTTGATGTGCCTATGGCACCAGTAAATATGAATCGAAATTTAATGAGAGAACATTCAGCTATGACGGTCCCTTTGACATCACATGCTCTAAATGCCCCAGATTCATTGACTGCACCTGTCACAATTGGCCCTGTAGTTCCTCTGTATAAAATGGGAATAGCACATACTTTGGCTGTTCCTACCAGAATGAATGCTGTAGCTAACAATTCAGTGGGCTCAACGATGAGATCCATTCCTCAGACTCCTATTGTTGAGAAACAAGAAAATACCCCATGTGCTGTGAGTGCAGAACCTACTTTAAATCAGAAAGGGTTAGACTTGAGCAGGAGGTTTCCTCATAGACCATCACCCTTTTTCATGCCCAACTAGTTGCCCACCAAGGATGAATTACACTACCCCTTGGGCAGAGATGCCTTCAAAAGCCAATTTTCTGACATGTCCCTTCTAAATTCCCCACCTGCTTTGAGTAGTGCTACCTATAGTGAAGAAATAATCCTTAATACCCCAGGAGAACAACCATGTTTTACTGCCAGGGAACTTGAGGATTGGTTTAAAGGTGTAGACTCCCCGACAAGTAGTGGGAATTCGGGAACGAATGGAGTAAATGCTCAGGACCTTGAGAGAGAAAGGACAATGGATATGGATAGATTGATTGGAAGTAGAATTAGAAGAAATGATAAATGAGACTCTTGACTTATCACAATGGAATGCATATCAGGATGATGAACTATTGTTCCTGTGAAAAAATGTCACTAGATGTGCAGGACAGGCTCATGAGAAATGTCTGAATTGGCCCAAACACATGGAATTGATGTACAGAAATCCAAAATTTTACAGAAAGGTTACAGGTTGTGCTTCAGTGACAGAGATCTTTCAAGCATGCATCTGCCAGGAATGAGAGTACATATGAAGGAATTTATTGCACACATTCGAAAGTGGAGTGAATTAGATAAATGGGAAGGTACATGGTTTAAGAAAAAAGAACCAAAAAAAGTCAGATTTCACAGATGCGTCCATTTGCAACAGAGGAGGAAGATGAGGATGTCCACATGCTTCCCCTGAGAGAGGTTCCTGGTGGAGGGTATGTACATATACCATGGAGTAGGTCAGATCTTGCATCCTTCACAAATGATTTTCGAAAATTGAGAGAGAATCCAGTGGAATGGTACAGACAGGTTGATCGGTTTGTGAAAATATCAAAGGTTTTATGGAAAGATTTGAATACTCTATTTGAAATTGTGGTCCCATGTGAGCTGTGAGTTGAGATCAAAGTTTCTTTGGATTGGCGTGAAGTGCAGCCATTGAGACATTCTCAATTGCATTCTTCATTTCCACTGGGAATAAAAAAATAGCATCAGGTGATTGCATTTCTGAAATCGAAGCCCTCTGCTAAAGAGATTGATTCGGTCAAGATTGAAAGAATTACCCAAGAAACCAAAAAGTCAATACATGCTTTCTATGAAAGATCATTCCAGGCATTTAAACAGTTCAGTGGGACGGAGACAATTGAGGCAAAGGATATGGGACATTTTGTTTACAGATACATGTATGGATTGAAGCTTTAGGTTAGTTCCATGATTCAGCAGCTTTTGATTTGTTGACAGAGTAAGCCCATTGATGACATTTTGAGATGCATAAAGTACTGCGGAGATGAATTAGAGATGAAACACAAGAAGTTAAAGGAGAAGTTAATGACTGCACAAATGAAAGCAGCATAGACTGGTCAGAATCAGCCATTTATTAATAATCCTTTTCCCGTGCAGGAAGGTTATCAGCAGGTCCCGATTATGCAAGGTGTTAATGGGTTTCAACAGCAAGTGTTTCAGTCACAGGGTATGTGACAAGGTGCCCCGATTGATCCGAGAACAGGTGTTGATGTGCTGATTTTGAAGAAAACAAACTCTTGCCACGTGTGCAGAAGGTTTGGGCATTGGAAACACGAAAGTCGATTTAATGCTGATAACATGGTTAATGGAACTGATGATTCAGAATGTTGGATTGTCCAGTTGTTGTAAACTAAGGCAGAATGTGATTAAGCATTTACTGAAAACATTAGTGTTTCCCTTTTATCGTGTTTTCCCCATTATGTTGGCCGAAGTCCGGACTCCATTTTGTATTGACATGCTGCCATGTGTTCACCACGAGGAGAGTCCGACCTCTGTGTTAGTTGCTCTTGTAATCTGCCTAGCAACAGGTTATAAATAGCTCTCCCTTGTCCGTCTGGCGCATGCCCAGACTTGACCACATCTGTTATAATTAGCTTTGCTTGACCATGTGTTTTCGCGGGCCCAAGGAGTGTGTTAGCTCCGCCCATGTATTGATTCAGTATCGAGAATGACCCTAAATGGTAATGTTCTTCAACTCTGTGGTATCCACCCACTCATGAGCCCCTTTGCTGTGTATAAAAGGGGACTGTGTATGCAAGTTCTTTGTGCTACTCCTTGCAATACTGAAGAGTGTTGTGTGGATTGTAGGACCACCCTTAAGGGTTAATAAACGTTGTTTTTGTACTTTGCAGTTTCCGTGCCAACTTCCTTATAGATTTCGTTACAGAAGAGCGAACCCTTGTCTCTTGCGGGCCTAGCTGGGGCTTGTATTCATCAATTGGCGCCCGTCACGTGGGGCTCATCGGCGACTCGGATGCTCGAAGGACTGGTCGCGACGAAGGTGAGGAGTTTGGCCGGGGACGTGATCACTGCCAGCGGCGTCTTAGCCCTGGCATCCCGAGGTTTTTCTTCCTTCCCTTCCGAGCTGACCGTCTGGGTGGCGCCGGTCATCGACTGAGACCTCTTCTGTCGGTCCTGCCGTGAGAGCCGTTTGGGCGATTGTGGAGCTTGGCAGTTGGAACCTGGACTCTTGATTGGTAAGAACCGTTGTACGGTACTTGCTCCGAGTTTTGAAGCCTGGTCTGGCTATTTGAGTTTGATTGATGGTGACTAGTCATATTTTGAATTTGTCTTTGTGAAAATATATGCGTTGCAACACATATAGGCAGGTAATGTGGAGAAATTTCTCCGGAGCTGTGTAAACTTTGAACGGCGCAACGATTAAGTGCCATTTTTCTTGATAATACTGCATATTTTGCATTATTCCTAGCATGCCTGCTTTTAGCGCACTTCGTAAGTGGTGCTGCTGTCTTGGGAACCGGTTGAACCTCGAGGAATCTGCTCCAGCTCCCCCAGAGGGGACTCCTAATAGGGATATGTACGTGAAGCATGGTCTTTCTTCCATAATGTACAGCACGTTATGGAGGAAATATACTAGGAAGGATCCTGAGTTGCGATGGCCTTTGTATGGATCGTTTGATATACGTAAGATTGAGTATGTGGAACAGTGTATGTGTAAGCGACGTGCTCGTCAGGATATGTTTGAGTGTGTGCGATTATGGGTGAAGGAAGTGCGTGAGCGAGAGAAACGTGAGAAAGCGCTGTTTGATAAGGAGCAGCGAAAGAATGATCATATGCGAGCGCAGGAAGCGAAGCGTCGGGAGGACAAAGAGCAAACGGACAGACAAGAGAAAGAGCGTAGGCTACAAGTTTCGGGTCAATATGTTGTTCGTCAGCCGCTTTATCCTGTCCTTAATAATCCTGATGACGATTTTTATTTACTAGATCGCTCTCCGCCCCCTTATGTTGGCGCATCTGCTCCACGGCCGCAAGATTCTGGCCCGGCTCCGGGTAAGGTCGACACACGGTCCATGTTATCGGCCGAGCATATGGCTGAGCTTCGGAAACTTTCCCTCCGTGCACTTAAGGGCAAGATGTCTATGGATGAGTTGTTCCATGCTTGGGGGTCGTGGCAAGATAGAGAGAGGGTGTATTTTCTGTCTCATTTTTCAGAAGAAGTAATTGCAGCTTTCCGAAAATATTCTAGTGTCTTTGAGCCTGACGACGTGTCTTCGGATGCCGGAGCATTACGTAATGGTGTTTTTTCTCCCCCTAAGGCTTCTGAGGCGGCTCGGCGGCTGTTCGCTTTGCGGGACGAGGTACTGGCCCTTAGAGAGAAAGCACGTCAACAAACGGAGGAGGAGAAGCAGTCGGATTCGTCTGCAGCAGGGGGCCACCCATCCGCCTCCCAGTCAGATAAGGATGACATAGTGCATGCTAAACCAATGCGAGAGGCGGCGCCTTTGTATGTTCCTCCTAAGGGAGCGGGGACTAGCTCGGATGTTAACTCCGCCGATGCAAGGGGATATTTTGTATATAACTGGGTTTATACTCCATGGCATAGGGCCGATGTTATGGCATTAAAGAATGCGCTGCCTGACCCCCGCAAGAATCCAGCGGCCTTCTATGAAGAAGTCGAGGGGGCCTTGAATTCTTGCATTATGACCTTGGCGGATATAGACCTGTTCTTTGGCCTTATCCTACCGCCGGATACGTGGCGCTCTGTCCGGAAGGTAGATGATGCGGTTGCCTTCAAGGCCCGGTGGTCTGACCTTGAGGATGAGGATAGGGAACGGAAGCCCGCACAGAAACCACCCCAGAATATTTTAGATCTCCCTGCGGCTATTGTGGCTAAGCTGAAGACGATTATCCCCCCTAAAAAGATTGACTGGAATATGTTAGCAGCATGTAAACAGAAAGTTGACGAGTCAGTCGCGGACTTCTTTACGCGTTTTGAGGAAACGTTCCATGATTTTAGTGGCCAGTCGCTTACTGACGACACGGGCCGCCACCTTTTCGCGGACAAATATGTGGCTAATCTGCTGCCGGCAGTTGCGGCCCGGTTAAAAGCGAGTGAGAGTTCTTGGTCCTCCGCGACACCGACGGCCCTTCTGACCATTGCCCAGTATTATGAGCGTCAGGAGCACGAGGCGAAGGGCCAGGAGGAGAAGAAATCGAAAGATCTTAAAACCAAAGTGATGTTAGCACAAGTATATGGGCCGCCCCGCCGGGGTAATAATAATAGGGGAAGGGGTGGATCTTATGGTCCCCCTTCGGGCCGATCTGATTTGAATAGGAACCAGTGTGCGTATTGCAAGCAGTTGGGCCATTGGGCCAGGGATTGCCCAGCGTTGCGTGCTTCGCGTCAGGGGCACACTCCGGGTGGGCCGAGAGGTAGAGGGGGCTTCTCGAACTTTAGAGGGAATTCCAACGATAATGTCCGTTTCGATACTGCCGGACAGCACCGAGATAGCTCAAATGTTTTCGATCGCCAGCACCAGTATCATGTATCGGACAGCGATCGATTGGGATATCACGATTCTCAGCATGCATAGGAATGCGTAGGATGGGGGTCCGAATCAGTTGAGGTGCCGGTCGATCAGACGGGTCCTTATGTATCGGCTGAGGTTTTAGGTTCTACTGATCAGTTCCTAGTGGATACAGGAGCGACACGTAGTGCATTGTCTAGGTACTTGGTTCCGGGGGCTCCCCCATCCGGCTCAATAGTTACATCGGTAGGGTTTGACGGTACACTCTCCCGCAGCCCTCTTTCACAGCCCCTTGCATTTAAAGTTGATTGTTTTTCTGCGCCTTGTCCGTTTCTGCTTGCTCCGTACACACCGGATAACATTGTGGGCCTCGATATGTTAAAGCATTTTAGGGCTACAATTCGCTGCTCCCCTGAGGGTGTGAGGGTGATTTTAAATGACAACTACCCCCGATCTGGGCGGATGTGTACGATCTCAGAGGATGCGTTGTTGGCTACCCTCCCCCAAACTTTATGGGCGACATCGGACACAGATGTCGGACAAATGGTGATTCCTCCGGTCCACATTAGTGTCCAGGAGGGGGCGGTACTACCGCGCCTCCCACAGTATCGTATTTCCCAGGAGGGCGAGGAGGCTCTCATACAGATTGTGCAAGATTTGATCGCAGTAGGAGTAGTGGAAGAAGTTCCCTATAATATCTGTAACAGTCCGATTCTCCCTATTCTGAAAAAGGACACGGATGCAAAGGTCTATCGGTTCATAATTGATTTGAGGGAGGTGAACAAGATCGTGATACCTCAGTATCCGGTGGTTTCCGATATCACGACGTTGCTTACCTTGGTCCCGCCTACGGCGACCGTGTTCTCAGTGATTGATTTGAAAAATGCCTTCTTTTCTATTCCCATTCACCCTGATAGCCGATTTCTTTTTGGGTTCACATTAAACAATAGATCTTATCGTTTTTGTAGAATTCCCCAGGGCTATACAGAAAGCCCTAGTATTTATAGTCAGGCTTTGAAGCGACAGTTGGATTCCTTTGCCTTACTCGAGGGGGTCGCCCTCATTCAATATGTCGATGACATCCTGTTGGCGGCTGACACCCTGGAGTTGTGTGAGAAAAGTACGATAGCCTTACTTTCCTTTTTAGCATCCCACAATCATAAGGTCTCTAGGAAGAAATTGCAATTCTGTAGACCAAAGGTGACTTATTTGGGTCACCTTTTGTCTAAGGAGGGGCGTGCACTCACACCAGATCGTATCCAAGTAATTTTGGACACACCAAGGCCATCCACGCAGAAGGATGTGCGTGCATTTTTGGGTCTTGTTTCTTTTTGTAGACAGTGGATATTGGGGTTTTCACACATAGCTAAGCCATTACTAGCGCTCTTGACAAAAGACACGCCCATCCCGATCCCCTGGTCAGATGAATGTGACGCTGCTTTTCAGCAATTGAGACAGGCCCTTTGTTCAGCACCAGTGTTAGGGACCCCTGATTATGCAAAACCCTTTTCGTTGTATGTGCATGAGAAAGATGGATGTGCATTATCAGTCTTAGTGCAGATGCACGGCGATAAGCAGCGCCCTTGTGCATACTTTTCGGCTGTGCTTGATCCTGTCGCCCGAGCATTACCAGGGTGTTTTCGCTCGGTTGCGGCGACAGCTGTGTCAATACGCCAAAGTGAAGGAATTGTATTGTCCCATAAACTGTTGGTGTTAGTTCCCCACGCTGTTGATGCCCTGCTTAATCAAACAAAGACGCAGCATTTGACCAGTGCCCGTTTAACGGGATATGAGTTGACGCTTTTAGCTCCTCACATTACGTTAAAAAGGTGCGTGACATTAAACCCGGCCACATTGTTGCCATACCCCGAGACCCAGCCTGAGGCACAGAAAGCGCATGATTGTATTCTTGTGACTGAGGAACAAACAAAGGGTCGTATTGATCTCCAGGATACGCCCTTTTCAGATGTAGATGGAGAGTTGTGGGTGGATGGATCATGCCTGAAGCTACCAGATGGTACGACTTCAGCAGCGTATGCAATTACCATGTTACAGACGATAGTGGAGACAGCACGCATACCACAGAAATCAGCTCAAGCAGCGGAACTGATAGCGTTAACACGAGCGTGTGAGCTCAGTACAGGATTGTGTGTGAATGTTTACACAGACAGCCGCTATGCCTTCGGAGTAGCGCACGATTTCGGCCTACTCTGGAAGGAGAGAGGGTTTCTAACGTCACATGGGGTACAGATAATGCATGGGGAGTTAGTTCACAACCTTTTAACTGCATTGACATACCCAAAGAAAATTGCCATTGTTAAGTGTAGTGCCCATAGGAAAGTGGTTGATAAGGTTGGAGAAGGAAATGCGTTAGCGGATCGAGTAGCACGGGAGACTGCGATGCAGCCCGATACTACTGCCATGTATGTAGTGAAGTCACAGGTGGAGAGATGGCATGATGCGAAGGAGCAAGTGCGAGAAATACAAAAGACCGCTTCTGACAAAGAGCGGGAACAATGGGTTAGCGAAGGAGAACTGGATGACGAGGGTTGCTGGAGAAATAAGCAGATGGATAGATGGAAGTTACCCACGGCTTTCGTACAACCTATGGTTCAGATGGCACATGGGCTAGCACATGTTGGAGCTTCCGCAATTGTGAAATTGCTTACCCAAGTCTGGGAGCATCCAGAGATTGCTAGCACAGCAAAGAGGGTGGTGCAGACCTGTATGATCTGTCTGAAGTATAACCCAGGGAAAGGTACGCGAACTCCAGCAGGAGGATTTGCGACACCCACTGCACCCTTTGAGGTTCTGCAGATGGATTACATCCAGCTTGAGCGCTGTAACAATTTGAAGTATGTTCTAGTAGTGGTTTGCGCCTTCAGTAAATGGGTTGAGGCGTACCCTGCGAAAGACAATACTGCAATGACTACAGCGAAGCTATTGCTGAAAGAGTTTTTCCCCCGATACGGCGTCTGTAGACTTCTGTGGAGTGATAATGGCCCTCACTTTGTAGCAGATGTTATAAATAATGTCTTGAAGGGCCTAGGCATCACCCAGAAGTTCCACGCCGTGTTCCACCCTCAGTCTGCAGGACTAGTCGAGAAGTATAATGGTACACTGAAGCTTAAGATCGCCAAAATTCAAGCTTCAACATCTTTGACTTGGCCAGACGCCTTGCCACTGGCGTTATTGTCAATTAGGTCGGTGCCACATTCTCGAACCGGCCTTACACCCTATGAGATTGTATTTGGACGCCCAATGAATATTTGGGGTCCACCAAGGCCTAAGGCTGTGTATGATGTACCTTGTGTGATGATGAGTGATTATCTGGCACAGTTAACGGATAACTTGGTTTCCATTCATCAACAGGTCCGAGAGGCGCTTCCTGATCGGTCTACCGGTGAAGGACATGGTCTCCGGCCTGGGGATCATGTCATGCTGAAGGTCTTCGACAGAACGA
Organism: Triturus cristatus; assembly: GCF_964204655.1. NCBI lineage: Eukaryota > Metazoa > Chordata > Amphibia > Caudata > Salamandridae > Triturus > Triturus cristatus. Next base: position 385,879,681 of record NC_140588.1, read on the forward strand.
ACAGTTTGGAGCCGAGATGGGTCGGACCTGAGCAAGTCCTTCTTGCAACGAGGACGGCAGTGCGAGTCTCGAACAGGAAGAATTGGATCCATTCCTTGCACTGTCGAAAGGTACCGCCCGGATTGGTGGAGTCTGCCGTGCTGACCGATCAACGAGACATCCTAGCAGCAGAGACAGGCCGTGCTGCAGAGCCAAACGACACTGAGGAGCTTTTTCCGGACCATACGACTTCTGGAGGAAGGCGATATCATCTGCGACCAAGGAAGTGAGGTTTCCAGTACCGGGACATACTGTCAGAACGGCCCTTGGGTTAGTGAAACGGAGAGCCAATGAGGCAAGGGGGGGGGATCAGCCCTGCATTAGTGTAGCGACACCCGTCTTGGCCCGCTGGTGAAGAAATCAACCGCTGCCCAAGGGGAAGAGTTCTGACAGACTTTTAGTTTCAGGAAGATATCAGGGTATTGTTTCCTTTGACATGGAGAAGAAGAAAATTCTTTGTGCGTTGGGGTTCATGCTAACAGTAGCCATCGTTGGTATAACCACATGGTTTGTGGAGGAGGCAACTCCTGCCCGGGAGACACTTGTATTGACGACTCCAGTGCCTGCGGAGCACTACTTTTACACATTGCCATACCAAGAGTTGAAGCATCGGCAATCCTATTTGAATAACACTTTCATTCAGATGCTGCATCACACCCACGTTGCTACAAATGCTACGAACTGTTGGATATGTGGGATGATGCCAGCCCATCAGAAGAAAGGAGGTACGCCATTCATACCACTTCCTTTCTCTCACAATGGCTCCTGTAGAGCATGGTACACTCTGTTGTTTGCCACTCGAAAACCGACAGTGGGACGATTGCTTTTCAGACTTAATAAAGAATGCCATCAGGACAAGAACGGATATCCACAAGCGAATGGGACAATTTGGGAATGGGAAGAGTACCGACCGGACAATGAATCCATCCCCTATATCTTCACGAACACCAGAGACACTGTGGGGAAGGATAAATTTGTAATTCAAGTAGCACAAGCCCAAGCGGACCTGTGTGTCCAGAGTGTGGGTTTTATCCCTGTTGGTGTCAGTGATTGTATAACTGTGTTAAACATTGATGGGTTAAATAACAGCACCTTCCTAGCATCCCATAATACCTACTTTGTATGTGGAAATAAAGGTTATTACCGTTTGCCGGCTGGGTGGTCTGGGGTATGCTATGTATCATTCCTATTACCTCCTGTATTTTTAGCACCCGCGTCATATCATAAGGATTTAAAACTGTTGAATAATGTGACTGTAAACAGATATAAACGTACTCTATCAATTGACGAGGTGGATCAAACAGATACCAGTTTGCAACAGTATATTGATTTTAATTTAGGATTGTTCTTCTTTGTTGGAGCCGCTTTGAATAGTAGGAAGATCCGAAGATTAACAAGAGTGGTAGAAGCTGTGACTAATCAGACTGCTGCTGCTCTTGGGAATCTTACGGAAGAATTACAGATTACCAGAATTGTTGCATTGCAGAACCGTATGGTATTGGATGTAATGCTAGCTGATCGAGGAGGAGCCTGTAAAATTATTGGAAGTAGCTGCTGTGTGTTCATTCCTGATCATACGCCATCCGTTTATAACGCCATTAATAAGCTGCATAAAATAGCAGCTGAAATCCACACAGAAAACGGCACTTGGTCCTTTTCTGGATGGTTTTGGGCGTTGGTTACTGCCTGGGGATGGAAGGTCTTAACTGGTCTCTGCATTATTATAGCAATTCTGTTCTTTCTCTGTATGTGTATTCAATGTGGACCATTGTGTTGTTCCGTATGCATTTCATTCTGCATTCCAGATAAGAAAGCTATTGCCGATGTTGCCCGCCAGAAGGGTTTAGCTAAAGAGGTTAAAGGAATGATGATAATTGACATATACGATGATTATTCTTGGAAGCCAGATGTCTTCAGTAAATGCTGAAAGGGTCGTCTGTTGTAAACTAAGGCAGAATGTGATTAAGCATTTACTGAAAACATTAGTGTTTCCCTTTTATCGTGTTTTCCCCATTATGTTGGCCGAAGTCCGGACTCCATTTTGTATTGACATGCTGCCATGTGTTCACCACGAGGAGAGTCCGACCTCTGTGTTAGTTGCTCTTGTAATCTGCCTAGCAACAGGTTATAAATAGCTCTCCCTTGTCCGTCTGGCGCATGCCCAGACTTGACCACATCTGTTATAATTAGCTTTGCTTGACCATGTGTTTTCGCGGGCCCAAGGAGTGTGTTAGCTCCGCCCATGTATTGATTCAGTATCGAGAATGACCCTAAATGGTAATGTTCTTCAACTCTGTGGTATCCACCCACTCATGAGCCCCTTTGCTGTGTATAAAAGGGGACTGTGTATGCAAATTCTTTGTGCTACTCCTTGCAATACTGAAGAGTGTTGTGTGGATTGTAGGACCACCCTTAAGGGTTAATAAACGTTGTTTTTGTACTTTGCAGTTTCCGTGCCAACTTCCTTATAGATTTCGTTACAGAAGAGCGAACCCTTGTCTCTTGCGGGCCTAGCTGGGGCTTGTATTCATCACAGTCTCAGGGAAATAACATGATTCAGACACAGCAAGGACCAATACAGAGAGTCCAGAACCCTAATGTAGCCCAAGCCCAGGTGATACAAGTTCCACAAGCCCGATGCCACAACAAAATGTGAATGTCGCAAATGTCCGGATATACAATGCAAATCAGGTTCCCAATGTAAACACTAATCCCTTTGTGAATCAGAACATGTCCCAACAATATTCTATGAGCCAAACAGATGATTTCAGTTCAGACCTGTCGCAATGATGGGCCTGAAAGGGGAGTAGGATTGTGTACTTGGCGCAACCTTAGTGGTAGACTAGAGTGGTCTATTTGTGGATGATGAGGTAAATGAGAATCCTGTCGCATTCTTTGTTGACACTGGTGCTACTAACTCTACTGCATGAACAGCAGAGGTTCCTAACCTACCGTTCTCTGAACAAAGATTCCAAGTTGTAGAAATTGCAAATGAACAAATGACTAGCCCAGGTTCAGAAGCGGTACCTCTCAAGATTGGGTCCTTCGAGAATCATCACTGATTTGTGTTGTGTGATTCTAGTCCTCTAAATCTACTCAGACAAGACCTTTTGGGTACGCTGAATTGTTCCATTTATTGTACCCCAAATGGCATTGAGTTTCATACTCATGATGGAGACATTGGACCAGATGTACATAGACTTCCATTTGCGATTACTTAATAGCGATTTTTAGTGATTCATTAGGAAACCGCAAACAGCTATGTACAACAGCGTGCTTTACACAGTTTTAGATTCCCAATGGGTCGCAAACTGACCTATGTCATTAATATTCATTAGGTAGGCTTCAGTTTGCGACCCGCTGGGAATCGCTAAAAACACAGTGATGGTGGCCAGCTGGAGCCAGCTGACCACCATGTCTGTGTTTGCTTTTTAAATAAAACAATGTTTTTTTGTTTTTTTAATGCAGCCCGTTTTCCTGAAAGGAAAATGGAATGCATTTCAAAAACAAAAATGACAATTTTTTTTAGAGTAGGCAGAGTAGGCAGTGGTTACAGTTGCAAAACATTCACACATACCACTGCGAGTCGCTATTATGAAGGGATGCCCTTAACACACCCCTTCCTAATACCGAATTGCCAACCCATTTTGCGGTTCGGTAATAGGTTAACGAATCGCAAAATATGGTTTAGTACATATAAAAAGTATTTTTTGCGTTTGCATCGGGCCGTTTGCGACATCAGAAAACCTGTGTACATCTGGCCCATTGTCTTTAAACTTGCTAGACAGAGATCAGGCATTGAAATGTACCATTTGCTAACGAACGATGATTTGCCCCTGGATTTGAGAAACACAGTGCTACCTGGAGTCTGGGATTTTGTAGGCAAAGACATCAGGCTTATCAAAGGTGTTGAACCAGTCCACATTACTGTGAAGCCAAATACTGAGTAACCGAGGATCCCACAATACAATTGAATCCCTGAAACCATTGCTGGGATTATTCCAGTGATTGACTCAATGATTAAGCATGGCATTCTGAAGGAGATTATGGGAAGTCCATGTAACTTGTCCATCATGAGTTTGCAGAAATCTATCAACAAGTACCTCATTGTCCAAGATTTGCTACGGGTAAACTCCATTATTGTTCCTTGTTTTCCTGTGGTACAGAATCCAGCTGTGATTTTGTTTCAGATTCCATGTGAGGCTGAGTGGTTCTCTGTCACTGATTTGTGTCAAGCCTTCTTTCTATACCATTGTTTGAGGATAGCCAGTTTCTCTTCACTTTCCGTATCAGCAGCCGTGTCTTGGCATGGTGCTGAGTCCATCATTCTTTAATCAGATGCTAAAGAAGAATCTTGAGTCTTTAGTTTTGTCCCATCACTCAGTTCTACTTCAATACATTGAAGACCTACTGGTGGGGTCGAATAAGCAGGAGGCTTGCAAATATGGCACTATTGCTTTGCTGAATCACTTAGCTGAAAATGGACATAAAGTGTCCCTGACCAAATTGCTGTTCTGTAATAAAGAAGTCCTGTATTTAGGACACCACATTGAGAAAGGAGCAAGGAAGGTGTCTCCAGAGAGAACCTCAGCAATTCTGAAAAATGAATCTGCCAACTACACAGAAAAAAGTACGAATGTTCTTGGGAATGGTGGGCTACTGTCGACAATGGATTCCCAACTTTTCACTAATGGCCAAGCCTCTTCAGAGGTTTACACACAAAGATGTGTCAGATCCAGTACCATGGGATGACAGCTGCATGCATGCCTTCTCATAGCTGTTAGAATGTCTCTGTTGCGCCCCAGCCCTGGGAATGACTGATCATAACAAATGTTTTACTTTGCAGTGTAAGAGAGGGCTGTGTTTTTTCAGTGCTTACCCAGATACACAGTAATCCCCACAGACCTGTGGCCTATTTTTCTGCCACATTTGACCCTGTTGCCACAGCTTTGCCCGGCTGCCCTAGAGCTGTTGCCTCCACTAGCATTAGTATTGAGCAGTGTGAGAGCATTGTTATGGATCACCCTTTGACCATTTTTATACCCCATTCAGTGGAGGTGTTGTTAACCCGTACTAGGACACAACACCTCAGCAATAGTTGGCTTACCAAGTATGAGCAAGTCAAATGTGGCACCAACACTGTTACTCTCAGAAGAGAATCCGACCACCCTATTGCCCCTCCCTGGGAGTGAGGTTGTGGAAAATTAAGTAAAACATGACTGCATTGGGGGGGCGGAGCTTGGCTCATGACGAAAATGGCTGCATGAGCCTTCAGCTCCTTCACACCGATCAACAATCCTGCAATTATCCGGTCTCCCACCGCTGAAAAGCGACCTACGGACCGACACCCGATCATCGGAAGGCCGTCTCATCCCGGAGATTTGACCCTGACACTTCTGGACCCCCCCTGTCTGAAGATACGGCGCTGACCAGCGGGCGGAGCACTTGGCCACTGCTCCCCGAGCTGGAGTGAGCCCTGGGCGGAGCTGCGTCCCCTTGCATGCGGAGCTGAGCTGAGCTGAGCTACTGAGACGAGCCGGTCTCCTGCACCTCGGATGACTGTGCGACCTCACGGAGGCGCTGGCGGAGCTGTGGACCGCTCAGGGAGGGAATACAAGTCTGCTCCCACAGCGCCAGAGTGAGAGCTGCGAGATTTGAGGTCAGTCACCGAGAGGAGTCCGCACCACCCCCTGGCGCGAGTGAGGCAGCCGGGGCCGCGGCAAGAAACACCGAGGCTGCCGGCAGTGGAGGTAATGAGCAGCGGGGGCGCTTGAATGGAAGAGTTCAGAGGGGGGAAGACGGCAACCTACAGACCAGGCGATAAGGGCAGAGTCTGGAGGACGAGCGACGCTGCCATTTTGAGTGCTACCAGAGGGAGCGTGAGCGCCAGCTGCCACAGGGGCACACACTGGGTGGGCCCCCCGAGGCTTAATTGAGTGCAGTGGACGTCAGCGATGGTAGTGGGGATCTGAAAGTCACAGTGCTGTGGAGCACAGTCCTGGGGACGGCTAGACATTTGCGACGTGGCCCGGCTCGACGGCGGAGTCCTCAGCGAGGGGGTTCCTCAGCTGGGGCTGCATTATTCCAGAGGAGATCGTCACGCAGGCAGCGCGGGCAAGGAACTGCAGCCAAGCGGAGTGGCGGTTGTATGTGCAGCCAGAAGAACCACGTGCACCGGCCACCACAAGGGTTCATGCGAGAGACGGGCCCTGCGGGTCCACGGAGTGTGGTAGGGCCGGCGCAAACAACGATTTCTGGAATGCCGCTGTACTGAGAGTTGTGCCCCCGGGGACATCTGGTCACCAGGTACGAGGTCCGACGGTGCAGGTATGACCTTGCCGTGGATGCTGCGGCAGTGGGTATTCCAGTGAAGGTGGCACTATACCTACCGACAACAGCACGCATTGGAGGCATAATAGCGAATCCCCAAAATGCTAGCAGAGCGGGGTGGATTTTGCACAGCGCAGAACAAGGGGAAAACTGCGATACAGATCTGGCTGCCCTAAGAGGTGACCGGGGGTGGCGCTGCTCTGCTGGCTGGCCTCTAGAGTAGTGAAAAAACGGCAAGACAAAGAAGTGACACTAGCAGCAACAGGTGTCGCCCCTTGTAGCTGGAATACTTGAAGGTGCTACTGACAGACACCACGAGCCGCCTGCCGTATTGAAACGCCACAATCGCTACCTGAGTGGGATCTCACGGCCTAGTCTTTGACCGCGCACTCCCAGAGAGGAAGTACGCAACAGTCTTTGACCAACTCCCTCACACGAGGGAAGACAATGGGTAGAACAGACAGGACTCAGTCCAAGCTCTCCTTCGAACAAAAAAGCTCTAAGTCGCAGGCGACAAATCGGTCCCCAACTCCTACGGATGAAGAACCGGATCTCCGTAGTTTGCTGTTATCTATGGAAAAGGGATTGCAGAGCGGCATCTCATCCCTGGGCACGAAAATCGAGGCCCTCTCATATCGGATGGACAGAATGGGGGAAAGATTGGATAAGCATGCGGAGAGTCTGTAACTTGGGGATTACTGGCCTGCCGGAGACGACACAAACGGGTAACATGGAACGTTTCGTGGAGAAGCTGCTGGTCGAACTTCTGGAAGCAGAGGTGTTCTCGAACATGTTTGTGGTGGAAAGGGCACACCATTCCTTAGGGCCCCGACCCCCGCTGGGAGCACCGCCACGCCCAATCATAGCAAAATTGTTAAATTACCGGGACAGAGACGCGTCTCTGCGCACGGCGAGGGACAAACAGACGCTATCATATGAAGGGTCGAATGTTTCACTCTACCCGGATTTCACTGCCCGAGTACAAGATGTCCGTCGACAATTTGCTCTCGTGAAAAATCTGTTGCGGGAGCTGGGTCTGGACTATGCAATGCTGTATCCAGCTAAGCTAAGGGTGAACAGACAAGGTCATTCCCATATGTTCGTAGAACCAAAGGCTTTGCAGCAGGCGCTTAAAGACTGGCACAAGGAGCAACAGCTGAGTCCGGAGCGGCAGCTGGGGATCGCTGGATGAACAGGACTGAGACTTGACTGGTTGCAAATTGTCGATAAGTATTTTGAGGGATGGAGGAGAGGAGGGGAGAAGGGGAATGCGACAGGATTGTACATATGGTTATGCGGTGGCGGACGTTTACTGATACTTTAATATATGCATCTGCGCAGAGCCTATTCACTCTGGCTGGGTAAATTAACGTATGTAGGGAACCCAGAGACTTTATAGAAGCCACAGCATTAGCCAGGGAAGCCACCCAGGGCGATACACGATACTGGCACGGTTAAGACTCTAGTATGCGCTGCCGTACCATGATAAGTAATGCTACAAAAAGCGGTTCAGTGGAGGGTGTGATGCTAGAAGTTGGTGTATGGAAGTCGGGACAGGCGAAAGCTGTCGTCAGGTTTTTAGTTGGATATTAAGCGACCTCTGCCCGCAAGTGCCAAACACCACTACTGCTCACTAAGTTGGGAGAGGGAGGGGGGAGATGGGGGAGGTCCCTATTGGGGATGTTGTGCGACCGAGTTGTGGGTGGTCTGCTGTGGGTGGGGGGAGGGGAGGGGAGGGCAGGGTAGGGACACAGTTTTTGTTTTTGAGGTCGGGGAGGTCAACCATGTTGCTTTATGAGGTACAGTACATATATCAGCCACAGGACGTTATGAGAAGCATGGAAGACGGGATGGTTACGACTAGGGGGGGCCACTGACCACAGACCTATAGATTCCCTCAGAGCGCTGTCGTGGAATGTGAGGGGTCTGAATGACCATCGCAAACTGTGCAAAGTGCTGAACTATCGAAACAGACATAATATAGATGTTGACCTGCTTCAGGAAACGCACCTTCCGCTGCAGAGTTCAATGATGCGCTTCAGGGGCCTTGTGGGTAATGTTAACGGTGCCGGTTTCACAACTCATGCTAGAGGAGTACTGACATGGGTTAACCCTAGATCTGAATACACGTTGCGACTGCAGACGGCAGACGCGGTTGGCAGGTTCGTGATCTCCAGATGTCAGGGAAGGGGATTGGATCTGCTCCCGGTTAATGTATATGGCCCTAACTACGACTGCCCGGAGTTCTTTGCTACATTGGCTAACACAGTGAACGGATGTGGGGCGACACATATGCTTTGGGGTGGTGACTTCAACCTTGTCAGGAACCCGAGCTTAGATAGATCAGGGGGGCCGGTAAGAAGGTCGGCGCTGGCGGTCAGAGCTATAGAAAGAGTAATGATTTGCGAGGACCTCACTGATGTATGGAGGGAGCTCCACCTGCTGGATGGTGGTTTCACACACTACTCTGCCTATTATAACCTACACACACGTATTGACTATTGGCTCGCATCGTCATCTCTAATGTCCCAGATCCGTGCATGTCAGGTCCTGCCACGCACACTGTCGGACCACTCTCCACTCCTGCTGGTCAAATCCACCCCCAAGAAGACAATCCCTCCATTTATATGGCGTTTCCCTCCTTACTCACTGTTGGACCCTCTCTTCAAAGAAACAATAGCAGAAGCAATAGAAACATTTTTTGCTAATAATATTGGGTCTGTCAAAAGTTTCCAGATGGTATGGGAGGCTTTCAATGTATACATTAGGGTGGTGGCCATGGCTAAACACTCAGGGATACTTCGCGACATCCGCCAGAGACTGTCGACTTTCTGGGTGAATTGGAGATTTGTCAGGCGTCCGGGGCAGGCGGGGAGTCCACAGAGGCAATGAAGAAATTATTGGAGGAGTATCAGGAGGCAGCGGACAGTGAAGTGAAGCACCTGGGGAAATATGCCACAGCGCGCGTATGGGGAGCGAGATAGGCCAGGATCTGTGCTGGCTAACTTGCTGAAAGCCAAACGTGACAAGACTTTAATCACTGCTATCCGATCGGAAGAGGGTGCTCTGCTAACTGACGAAGTAGATATCGCCAATCGATTTAAACAATACTATTCGGACCTGTATGCCTCACGCCTGGCGGATATGGATGTGGAAATACTAGATTACCTGGAACATATTAAGTTGCCCTTTCTATCAAACTCACACAGAGAGTTCCTTTCACTTCCCATTGAAAAAGATGAGATACTAGAAGCACAGACGGGAGTGAGGGTGAATAGCGCCCCAGGGACGGATGGCCTCACAGTGAACTTTTATAAGACCTTCATAGATTTATTACTCCCCCAGCTTTCGGAGTTATTCGATGATATGTGCGTTACGGGACAGATGCCGCAAATGATGAGGGAAGCTCTTTTAGTTGCTATCCCCAAACCAGATAAACCACTGGAGGAATGTGTATCGTATAGACCGCTCTCCTTGTTGAACGTCGACACTAAGCTGTTCGCAAATATTTTGGTTACCCGGCTGGCCCTTTTGACCGCGGAACTAGTAACCCCGGAACAGGCAGGGTTTGTGCCTGATAGAAGCCTCACTTATAATCTACGTATGGTCTTTGGTACAATGCAACATGTGCGACAAGATACGAAGGCTATCGCGGTCTTCTTGGATATGGAGAAGGCTTTCGACTCGGTAGAGTGGCCCTTTATGTGGCAAGTGTTGACCAGAATGGGACTTGGCCCTGTCTTTTTACAACTTATTGGGGTGTTATATAATGCCCCCTCTGCGCGCATCAGACTGGGGAACCTGGTCACTGACTCCATTTCCATCGCCATGGGTACCCGGCAGGGTTGCCCCTTGTCACCGACGCTATAAGCATTGGTTGCTGAGCCCTTGGCATGCGCGCTCAGGGAAGATCACGGCCATAGAGGTGTGAGATTTCCTACCTACAAAATAGTGTTGTCTACATACGCGGATGATACCTTGCTTTATGTGAGAGATCCCGAAAACAATCTCTCCCCTGTTTTGCGAGAGGTAGTACACTATGGTGCACTCTCTGGGTTGAAGGTCAATTGGACTAAATCCATAGCCTTCCCGCTCACTCAGTCCACTTCACAATTTGAGATGGAGTACCCGCTGCTGTGGTCCGACGACTCGGTCAGGTACCTCGGCATCAGATTGCACACTGATTCGGAAATTGTTTTTCAAGAGAATTATGGGACTGCGGTGGCCAAATTAGAGGACGACGTCGAAACCTGGATTGGACTACCGCTGTTGTTAATTGGCAGGGTCTCCATTATGAAGATGGTAGGGCTTCCTAGATTCCTCTTCCTATTTACAAATATACCAATAGTGCTACCACGCTCCTTCTTTGCCAGGCTAAATAGATCTTTAGTGAGGCTAGCTTGGGCTGGCAAGCAGGCACGTGTCCAATGGCGGGTTCTCACATTGCCATACCACCTGGGGGGACTGGGTGCACCCGATCTAGAGCTGTGTTATAGAGCGGCGCAGGGTGCACTAGCACATAGTTGGATTCAAGGCGCAGATAACATACCATACCTTAGACTCGAGAGGTTGTTTGCTGACCCACTCCCCCTCCCTGCCGCCATCTTTGAGCCGGCGGATCGCAGAACTGGGTTCTTGGACTCCCTAAGCTCGACGCGGTATGCCTGGCACAGCTTGTTACACCAGCAAGCAGGGGCACTGTTATATTCCCCGTGTTATATTCTAATGCCAATAGAATGGGTGGTTTGGCTGTCCCCCTGCAGTGACAAAGGGGTTGTAAGAGCGCTGCAAGCGCTGGGTATTCATAAAGTGGGAGACCTGTTTTCAGAAGGCGTCGCCAAAACATGGGATGAAGTCACGATCACTGCAGAAGCACCCACTCCTCTGCAACGCTTCCAGTTCCACAGAGTGCACAGTGCACTCCGCCAACAATTGGGGGACGACTTAGATGAACCCCCTGAGGTGCAAGAACTATCGTATCTCATTAAAACTAAATCTCCCCGCAAACTTGTCTCCAATATTTATAAATTGGCAATGTCCCAGAAAGCTAACCAGTACACCAAGGCAAGGCGGCCTGGCAACGTGACTTGGACATAACAATTGACGATGCCATGTGGTCCTACTGTTGCACTAACACGAAGCGTATATCACTGCACGGCAAACACAGACTGATACATTTCAAATACATTAATAGAGTGTACTACACACCAGAGAGACTACACAGGTATGGGCTGAGAGAGGACTCAACCTGTGACAGATGTCGTTCACCTATGGCGGATTTCATACATTTAGCGTGGGGCTGCCCAGGTGTCTTTCGATTCTGGGAAAATATATTTCATGGGATAAGCACTATAGCAGAGTTTGAGATCCCTCCTGACCCGGCGGTGGCGTTGCTGGGCTACTCTAGAAAACTCCCGAAGGCAGCTCCCAGACTGGTGGACTTAGGCCTACTGATGGCAATGTGCTGGTTAAGTGGACCCTTGCCCACAGTGACATAGTGGTCACACGATGTACTTTACTGACAGTGGTCACACGATGTACTTTACTGCTGCACGCAGTCAGAAAACTTCAGCGAATTGCTCCCAAAGCGGAGCAGGCCGAAGAATTTCTGGGGGCTATATACCCCATACCTGAAAGGCAGGGGAGGGGGTGCGGCTGCGGAAGCAGCGACAGGAGTAGAAGTGGGAACCACTACCTCAGCTCCATAGAGAACATGGCTAGGTTATGGACCAAGATGCGCACCACGAGCAGGGGAAAATGCTGAGTCTGGATTGAGAGATCGGGTTGGAACAGAGGGCGGAAATTAGAGGGCAGACTTGATAGTGGCGGGAGGGAACCAGGCTGGATGGGTGACAGGTACAGAGCTCCATTGTTGAGTTATTGCGCAGTAAGTAAGAGTCCTGACAGTGACTGGCTGAACTGATACCTCTTTGTTGTTTATTAAAAAAATATATATTATCTTTAATATGCATTTAAGATACTGAAGCACAGCGGTCTCGCCTAGTACATCACCCAGAACTGCAACTCTTAATAATTACGCTGCCCAGCCTCCGGGATGTGGGCAAAATAGCTCTGTGATGTGTCTTATGTATAAACGCTGCCGGCCCCAGGGTTGTAGGCGATCGGCTGTGTATGTCAGTGACATCTTTCATAATAAAAAAATGTATAAATTAAAAAAAAAAAACATGACTGCATTGATGTTACTGAACTGTGCACCAAGCTGAGACACGATATTCAAAATGAGCCACAAACTGAATCAGATCATGTGCTGTTTATTGATGGCTCATGTTCACAAGACCAAGAGGGAAATTTGAGAGCTGCAAATGCAGTTTGCACAGTTTCAGGTGTAGTCAAAGCCTCTTGGCTTCAAGGAGTCTTTTCAGCACAAGTGTTTGAAGTTATTGCTCTTACTAGAGCATGCTGTGTTTCAGACCAGCTGAGAGTGACAAATTTCACTGATAGTCAATACGGCTTTGGTGTCGTTATTGACTGTGGGCAGTTGTGGTCCCAACACAGATGTATGACTTCTTCTGGGTCACCAATTGCAATGGGAGAGTATAAGAAATTTGCTACAGGCTTTGCAACTACCTGCCCAAACTACAAGTTGAGTGGAGACTACATTGCAGTTATCCACTAGAGGCATTGTGGACCAAGTCAATTGCACTTAAATATCAAGTTTGGCTAAAGTGTGTGCTTCAACATCCCTGAAGTTACCTGATGTGTTGCCTCTTGTGTTGATGACTCTGCGCAGTACTCCAGACAGGAGGACGGGATTGTCCCTGAATGAAATCATCAGGGGGAGGGCCGCCATCAGACAGCCAGCTGTGCCTGTGCCTGTGAATGCGCTTGTGAACATTACAGATGACATGATTCTTGATTGCTGCAAGGGACTGGCTGATGTGGTGCATTCTGTATCTCATCAGGTTGGAGAGGCTACAGCGCCCTGCTTCAACTGGAGCAGTGCCATGACCTTAGTCCCGGCAACTGGGTTGTGGTGAAGAAGCACATTTGCAAGTTGTGCTTGGAGCCTCGGTGGCGTGGGGCATACCAGGTAATACTGGTTACCACAACTGCTGTGAAGTTAGGGGGTCTCCCTAACTGAGTACACGCTGCTCATAGTCTCAGAGTCCTTTGTCCCCTTACTGATATAACAGCAACTGTTCCTGATATGCCAGTGGTTACAGTGAGAAAGAGGGAACAGGTTAGTCAAGCTGTTGGGGATCATCAAGCAGCTGGGACAGCACTAGTTCAGCCTGAGAGAGGTCTGAGAGAGTCTATTGTTGTTGGTAGAGAAGTGTTGACTGTGCCAGATTAAAACCCTGGAGAAGGGCCTAGTGCAATAGTAACGAAAGTTGTACCCAGAGACAGATGGCCCAGAAGGAAAGTGAGAGCAAGACACTGTCTGCCTAAAGTACATATACCCCCACCATCCCAGAGGGTGCTGATGGATCTGGGTGAGGGACAGTTATGAAGAAGGGCCAGCAGTGAGGAGATCAAAGAGAGCTAAGGTACCCTGTCAAAGGTACTCCTCACCTGAGTGGACTTACTTGGCAACCAACGACTGGGAGAGAGAGTTTTTCACACTTTGCCATAACAATTTGAATCCATCTGAACCTCATTGAATTGAACTTTGTGGCTGCACATATGTTTGAAATTTCATTCCCACTAAAATAGATTGGCTCAACTCATTCTGTAAGTGATTATTAGCAAATTTGAACTGCACATTTATTAGGGACTGCACTTTATAGCTTTGCCCAAACTACAAAGAAGGCCTGAGCTGGTGAAGGATCTTAAGGTTGTCCTTTATAAGAACATGGATAGAGCTAAGGAAGTCTCATGAAGATCATTGTATATATATGTATATATTTTTGTTGTAAGCTACGTGAACTTTGCTTATCTGTTTTGTGCAAGTGAAAATTCACTGCAAGAACTGTGCTGAAATCTTCTAAGCTAAATGGTCTGTCACAAGATAATTCATGGAGTCTAACGCATACGCCGTGTTTTAAAAAAAAAGTTTTTAACCCCTTCTGTGCCACGCCCTTTCCCCCTCCTGTGCCGGGCGTTACATTAGTGGGCGGGTTTCATGACGAGATAGTCTCGTCATGGGCACAGCGCGACCGTGCTCCATGACGAGACTATCTCGTCATGGGCACAGAAGAGGTTAATGGCATTTCATAAGATAACATCTAGGCGAAAGCCTCATAGGGGAAGGAGGGGGGAGCGAGATACGAGGGAGAAAAGGATAGGCAAGGCACCTCATTGAATCCATTGGAGCATATAATACATTATGATATTTTGTCACCCCATATGTCTAAAACAACAAGGAATCAGGACAACATTACGCCACTTGAGGGATGGCTATGGAAAAGATGAGAGGCACCGCAATCAAGGTCGTGCCGCAGGAGTTCATGTAGGCAGGGTGTCAGGGTGAGGGCTACCTGAAACACTGACAGAAGCACCCGATCCATGGGGAAAATCAATGGACGGCAAGGCCCCCTCTGCACGCGGTGAGGTGGGTGGTCTCTCCATCAGAGGTAGGCTAGTAGTGATTTCCAAATGTCCTTCAAGCAAGATCTCGGTGGCATAAGTTCCCAGTGGGCAGAGAGCTACTCCTGGTAATAAACTGTATCTTGCAGCCTATTCTCAGCCTTTGGTGCTGGCCACCTGCCTCAATGCATAGCAACCCATTGTTTAGCTAAAAGCAAGAGCATAGCAGTGAGGCACTGGGGGGCATATTTGACATATCCTAAAAGACCAACTAAGGGGGGTCTGTGACAGTGAATTGGGTGAGAGGGACACCGTGTTCCCATAATAGCAATATGCCCATTGCTCATCTGGAATTTAGCATCCAGGTCCCTAGCTGCATGAGCCAACGGAGTGCACATTGGAGCCCTGGTCTGCATCTCAGTGTATAAATGGGTGACTAACCTATGTGAGGTGGTGTTTGTCCATATTTTTTCAAGTGCGTGCAGGACAGGTGTTAATGCGGGGAATGAGGCATGCAGGGCACGGTAGGTAGCACGGAGCGGGTGGTATAGAAGGACATCAAGCACTGAGGGGCGGGGATACTCATTTGTCACAAAGAGAGTCCAAAATTGGCCATCTGGGTATAGTTCTGCAAAAGTGGCAAGATCTTGTTTACGGGCATGTGCTCTAGTGCCATCATCCTATGGTGGTGGTAAAAGGGGGTTGCACACAAGGAGGATGGAAGTAGCATAAATAAAGGGCAACTGGTTGCGTTGTTCCATGCCATCCAAGGCTCATCGAACACATTCAACCATATTGATTTCTGCTTGTGGAGGCTTGAAAGGGTGGTAGAGCACTGTGGCCAAGGGACAAGGGACCTGGTCTGTCTTCAAAACCGTATGAGGTTTAAAGCGTGTGGGATAGAGCCAACAGTAAAGGTTTTGGGCTTGTGTACACAAGGTGTATAGTATCATGTTGGGTGCATTGCCGCCCCCCTGCTGAAATGGCAGTGTAAGCGTCTCTCACCCAATCCTCAGCTGTTTTCCGGCCCAAAAAAGGGTCACCAATTTGGAGCGTAATGGTCGGAGGAAGTGTGTGGTGAGATGGATTGGGAGGTTGAGGAAGAGATACAAGAATTTGGGTATAAACACAATTTTTTCAATGGCTAGACGCCCCGTCAAAGACAGAGGCAGCCTAATCGATGTCGGAATACGCTCCTCCAGCCACGCCTTGGCTTTGCCATAGTTGGCCCTCAAAAGTTCATCCATATCACGGCTAAGCCAAATACCTAAGTAAAAGACTGGCTCAGCGGCTCATTGCCATGGGTATTCGGATTCAAATGGCTGCACACCCGTGGTGAGGGGAAATAGTATAGCTTTAGCCCAGTTTATGTGGACGCCCTAGTAACCGATGAATCAGTTGACCTCACGGATGACAGGGGCAAGGTTTGTTTGGGTTCACCAACATATAGTGTGACATCATCGGCATACATGGACACTGAGATCCATCACGCTGTAAAATGTAGTCCCTGGTGGACATGGTGGACACGGGTGGCCAACAGTTCCATCGCCATAGCAAATAATATTGGGGAAAAGGAGAATCCCTGTCAGGTACTACGCGTGACCGGAAATGAATCCGATATCATTCCTTTTAGGCGAAGTCAGGTGGTTGGGGAGGTGTATAAAAGCCGGATCAGGGACAAAAAGCTCAGACTGAGACCGAGGCGTGAGAGTAGGTGAAATAAGAAGGGCCTTTCTAGGGAGTCAAATGCTTTGGTAATGTCTAAGAGAACAGCGACAGTGGCGAGCCAAGGCTCTATGGTATGCATGAGGGCAATAATTGTGTAAAGGTCATGCACCGTGGACTGGCCCGGCACGAACCCTGACTGGTCCGGACAGACAATATCAGGTAGCAGAGGAAGGAGGCGGTTCGCAAGGAGTTTAACACATTTTATTATCTACATTTATCATGGAGAACAGCCGATACAAAGCACATCGATTAGCTGCCTATCCCGGTTTGAGGATCATGACAATCATCACTTCACAAAGTGACGATGACAGAGCACCAAATGTCGAGAGTTCTCATACATTGCCAGAAGACGTGGGGCCAAGAGTGCAGCATATTCTTTGTAGAAGGAGATGGTGAGTCCGTCGAGGCCAGGTGCCTTATTCCTGGGAATACTCTGGATGACTTGGATCACCTTCTCCACTGTAATGGGGGAATACAGGTATAGTTGATGGGCCCGGTCAAAGCAGGCCAGTTGGATGGTATCCAGGTACGCTGACATCTCCACCTAGCTCGCCACCTCTGTGGCACTGTAAAACCAGGAGTGAAAGGAGGTTATGGTTTGTAGCAGAACATCAAGAGTGGACTGTCTTTCCTGATGGTCATTAGTTAACTCCACAGCTTAGTCCGAGACCCATGGCTTGCCCAGGTCGATCTCTGACTCCGTATCAATGTGCAGTCACCTCCCGGTGCTAATAGCGGGATTCTCTTCTGGCCTCTTCGTCATATCCAGAGAGTTTTGCACGAATGGCCACCAAGCTGGAAGTGCTGTTCGTGGCATAGAATTCCAACTCAAGAGACCGAAGGTCATGTTCAAGTACAGCTAGTTGCGCCCTGATCACTTTAAGGATTCCTGACTGCTTCACAATGCATATGCGAATTACAACTTTAAATCCTTCCCATAATGTTGACAGGAAGGAGACTAACTTCTTGTTGTTCACAAAATAATTAATGATCGCAGTTTGTATTTGTCCCTAAAACTAAGTTACAAAGGGCCCCGGTATCAAGCGCCAGGTGAAGTCCTGCAAGGTGCCCAGGGGTGGGGAGAGTTCCAGCAGGACAGGGACATGGTTCCTAGAGGGTGTCACAGCGGTGGCCCAGGTAAATGCGTCTTGGGTAAGAAACCAGTAGTCCATTCGCGACCACGCACTGTGTGCTACTGTAGCGCAGGTGCCATCCATGTTGGTCTAATGCACCTGCCGCCAGATGTCAGTGAGGCGGTTGTCTCTCATCAATGGGTGAAGTTGCACAGCTGCATTAGAATTGGGCCATCGAGGTGCACCAGAGCGGTCCACTGTGTGATCCAGGGCTACATTAAAATCACAACGCAAACACCCTTAGATACAATTGCATATTTGTAGGAGTATTTACTGTTGTGACCATAGTACTAGTTCCTTTCAGTGCTTAATTTGTGCCAGTGGTTTCTGGTGCTCAGCACAGGCACTTATTTCACAGGACCGGGTCTATGTGATGTTTCTCTACTTAGCGATAGGCCTGGTAGTTATTAAGGATAGATGTGCCTGTCCTTTGGTGTCTGCCTGATGGGTTTTCACGGGCTGACCCACCCTGGTCCAGGCATGTTGAATGTGCATCATCTTCATTACCACGTTGGTGATGTCACCGGAGCACGCATGCCTGTCACAAAGGAACATGTGGTTTTCATTGGATGGTCATGGCTGAGGGCGAGCTTGTGACTGAGCTGGGTTAAGGCAGGCTGGGAGAGTTCGGCACAGGCTTTTAGCGACGTTGTGGAGGCTTAGATTGAAGGTGTGTAACATGTTTTTTTTGGTCAGCTCGCACTGAACTGAGATCATTTGGAACAGTCTGTAGTTCTGCATTTGACGTGCTCATGGTCAGGGCCCAATCTTTTAACATGCTGCTCGAGAATGTCGCTGGCACCCACTTTCCTGCTCACCTCTCCCATTCCTAACTGTTTGGACTTCCATCGTTCTGCTCCCCACACATCTGGCCTGGAAGTAGAGGCCTCTTTGTTTCCACTGAACCCGTTGGGGCTGCTAGGTAGAAGCATTGTGGATGCCTGAGCTGAAAATAAAGTTTTATAATGTAAACTGATAGTGGTAGGGATCACTGCGGGCTTGTTTCCCAATTGCTTTTTTTTTTTGTGTTGACAATTTTTATTGAGTTTTTCAGTAGAATACATGGTAACACAAAGTAGATAAAAGCAGTAAATTGTTAATAAATACTTAAAAAATATTATTATAAGAATAAAATGTAACATGAAATACGTAGTATTGTGATGAATATGGACGTATAAATATGGAATATATATAAGAAGTCATGTTATATATAAATAATCAAATAAATATATAAATAGTGAGCAGTGATAGCAATAGAAAATTGATACCAAATGTATTAATAATAGATAAAATGGAAATGAATCAAATATAAATATGAAAGAAGTAACTTTATATAGGGTCTTCTTAATAATAATAGGGAAAAAGTGCTAACATAGAAAATACTTACCTTGCAAGAGATGGGGACACAATAGTTTGGAAGAGGATAATGGGATAATATAAGAAAGAAAAGAGGGAAGAAGAAGATAAGAAATAATAATAGACCAGAATAGAAATGTGGAAACGTGCTGCCAGAGTAAAGGAGATAGGGGGGGAGAGGGAAGAAAGGGAAGGGAAAGAAATGGGAAAGGAAGATGGGAAATGGAAAGAAGCAAGTAATAATGGAAAAAATGTAATGTATAAAGATGCAAAGCAATTAATTAGTCTATGTGATAAGTTGTGATAGGAGGGACAGAGGAATTAGCAGCATTATCGACTTCAGCTTTAAGGAAAGGAGACCAGGACTGGAGAAAGATATCAGCTTGATCTTGGGGGTTATATATTGTAAGCCTGGGCAAAGCACTACGCTACGCTCGCGTAGATTGCGAAGTTCGTGCTACTTCGCACTACGCGAATTGCACGTAGCACAGTGCGAACACGCGTAGTGTAGTGTTGCGTAGTGCTGCGGTCATTTTTGCTTCCTCGCGGTCCTCAACGTCAAGTTGGCGACCGCGAGCAAGCAAAATGACATCCCGGCGAGACTTTTTCCTTGTTCGTGATCAGCAACATCAAGCTGGCGATCGCGAGCATGGAAAAGAAACCTCCCGGCGAGATTCCCAACGCGAGGAGGTCAGGTTTCTCATTGCGAGTGGTCGCGTATGCTCGTGACCGCTTGCGATGAGAAACTACCAGTTCGCGTTGAGAAAGCTGCTGCTCGAGTAAAAATCTTCTCGAGCAGCAGAAAACTACAACTCGCACTGTGCAAGATGCCATTTTCAATGATTGCACAGTGCCGGTTGCTTGTCCGCACTGTGCAGTCATTGAAAACGACATCTGGCACAGTGCGAACAAGGTACTACGCAGTTCGCGAAGTGCTACGCGTAGCTCGCGTAGTGCAAAGTGCACTTTGCGTAGCTTCGTGAAGTGCTACTTCGCGAACTACGCCCAGGGTTAGTATATTGTACGTTCTCGTGAAGCCGTCTGTATCATTGCCACTAACCATTCTTCAAGTGAGGGTGGGGATGATGACTTCCAATGGCGTAGAATACAAATTTTAGCTGTAGCTAACGCAGTATGGAAAAGACAAATTTGCTGCTTGGAAAGCTTCGGAGAATGACGTAAATCATGCAAAAGAATATTAGCAGATGTGAGTGGAAGACATAATGACATTATGGAATGCAAGGTATCACCAACAAAGGTCCAAAAAGGCCGTATCTTTAGACATTCACAAATAATATGAATTGTGTCACAACCAGAGGAGGAACACCTCCAACAATCGGTGTGCGAAAGTAAACCAGCTTTATGTAATTTGACCGGTGACCAGTGCCAATTGTGTGGAATTTTAAATATTCAAAATTTAAGCCCTGCTTCACGGACTCCTTTAAGTAAACCATCTAATATCTGTTCCCATTCAGTGGCTGTATAGGAATTAGATAAACGGAATTGCCATTTATTTTGAAGATTATGAGAGAGGGTTTGTGAAAATAAGTGAAGCGTAAAGGTTTTATAAAGGCCAGAGGTCACTCCTTTATGCCTTCCCCATAGATTTAGATAGGATAATATTGGGGATACTTGGAGCAACCAAGGGGAAGATCCTAAGTGCTTCTTCAAACATTGTTGGAGTTGAAGGTATTTAGAAGATTGCTTTAAAGGAATATTAAATTCCTCCCTTATTTGTGAGAAGGATTTGAAGTCGCCATTATGGAGAAGTTGATCCAGGGAAAAAATGCCAGCTGTTTGCCACAAAGGCCAGGATAAAGTGCGACCATTAATGCGTATACTTGAATTATTCCACAAGGGTGCTTTGAGATGAATATGTGAGTTTGAGTCTAAAAAACGATGACCTCTTTGCCAGGATTTATGCATAACTGATAAGATCGGATTTTTGGGATCAGAACGACTAGTGCCACTGCCATATAAAAGAGAGAGACCTGAGCCCATGGATAAAAGATGGCGTTCAATAGAAACCGATTGTGGAATATCTTTGATTCCTGGCAAGAAGTAAGGGATTTGAGAGATGTGCAAAGCAAGAAAATAATGTTCAATGGATGGGAGACCCATTCCTCCATATAACTGATGCGCCTATAATTTTGCCATTGCAAGGCGTGGCCTACAGAACCCCATATACAGGGCTTAATCTATTGAGTGAAGCGTAATTAAAGGAATCTGAAGGGGGAGCATGCCTAAAATCTAAATGAAATGTGGGAGAGTGACCATTTTGATAGCTTGAGCTCTGCCCCAAAGAGATAATCCCAGAGTTTTCCATTTGTCAAAATCACATTGCATTTGAGAAAGCAGAGGAGCTAAATTGTCTGTAACCATGTTTTCCAACCCCTTATTAACTAAAATTCCAAAATATTTGAGATGTGAAGACTGCCAGTGAAAAGGAAAACCATATGCAACTTCTTTTGTAGTTCCATCAGAAATAGGTAGAGCTTCACTTTTGTCCCAATTGATTTTGTAGCCAGAGAAAGAGGAGAAATCATTGATAATTTGAAGGAGAGATGGAAGGGATCGAGGGAGATCTGTAAGAGTGAGTAGAATATCATCTACGTGTAAGTAAATTTCAGAATGTCCAATTGGAAGAGGCACACCTATGATTTCAGCAGATTGACGGATTGTGGCAGCTAGTGGCTCCATTGCTAAAAGAAAAAGAAGGGGGGATAGGGGACAACCCTGGCGCATTCCTCTCCAATTCGGGAATGCATCAGATAAAAAAAAAACACAATTCACCTGAGCAGAGGGATTATCATATAATAAATGTACTTTGGTTATGAATTGATCACCTAATCCAAATCGTTGCATTATCGTAAAAAGGTAATCCCATTCAATGGGATCAAACGCTTTTTCTACATCAAGTTAAAGGGCTAATGCATCTTCTGAAAGGTGTTTGGCAGACCACAATGTATGGGCCAACGTACGGAGATGATTCCGAGACGAAAGCCCCCGAACAAAGCCCACTTGAGTGTAGTGTATTAGAGAAGGTAAGACTTTGCGAAGACAGGACGCTAGGATGCTGGCTAGAATTTTGATATCGCAATTTAATAACCAGATGGGACGATAGCTACTACAAAGCAAAGGGTCTTTACCGGGTTTAGGGAGCACAGTGATGATAGCCTTGTTCGAAAGGGGACCCAATGAGAATTTAGGATCCCCCTCCTGAAATGCAGCATGTAATGTATCGATAATATTGTGTCCTGCCCATCTATAGAATTCAGCAGGGAATCCATCCGCTCCAGGAGCCATATGATAGGGCAGAGCAGTAATGACTTTAGAGATCTCCTCCCTGGTGATTTCACCTTCAAGTAGAGCTCTATCATCATCAGAAAGACGGGGAAGATCCACCCCTGCGAGGAAAGAAGACATCTTATCATCTATTTGGTTTCCTGGTGTGTAAAGGGATTGATAAAAAAGAGGCAAATTCATTGACAATCTTTTGAGGTCTTTTGAGTATGTCGCCTTGTGTTGAACTAATAGCTGGGATGGCCATTGCTGCCTCTCTTTGACGCAATTGTGCAGCTATCAACCTCCCGGCCTTCTCTCCTTGTTCATAGTGTTGCCCTTTCATTCTTTGCAAAGCATATTCAGCTTTAGAGGTAAAAAGGCTATTTAGGGACAGGCCTGCTTGCTCTAATAATTTACGATTATGCAAGGTTGGATTTGATGTATACAGGCGGGTGTAAGATTGGATGTCATGCTCTAACTCTGTTTGCCTTGCAACATTTTGTTTATCAGCTAGCGCTGCATCACACATTAGCTGGCCTCTGATAGTGGCTTTAGCTGCAGCCCATATAGTCCTCCTGGAAGTTACAGAACCCTGGTTAGTAGAGAGATAATCTTGGAGATGAGATTGCAATTGGAGTTTACACTTGGGAGTCCTTAGTCGTTGGATGCTCATACTCCATGGTTTGCGCCCTGGCCGAGAGAGTCCTAGATCTAGAGATAGAAGGACAGGAGAATGATCAGACAAAGCTGCCTCTAAAATGCTAGACTCCGTGACCAATTGAACCGTTTTATGTGATGTCAAAAAGTAATCTAAGCGAGAAAACATGCCATGGGTGGAAGGGAAGAATGTGTATTCTGTGTCTGTTGAATGACTAAGACGCCAATGATCAACTAGTCCATTATCTGAAATTATATCATTTAATATAGCTCTATCTGCCAAATTTCCTTTGTCCAACGGACCTGTTTTGTCTAGTATAGGATCTCGTACAAAATTCCAATCCCCACCAATAAGATATTGTGAGGCATCAATCTCTGTTAGCAGGCGGTTCAGCTGAAGGAAGAATGATTTTTTAGTGCCTGTCGGAGCATAAACTGATCCTAAGCAGATGTAGGAATTCCCAATACGCAATTTAGCGAACACGTAGCGGCCATCAGGATCCGACCATGTTTTAGAGATTGTAACTGGGAGTGACTTGCGAATAAGGGTTGAAACTCCACACTTGCGGACAGGGCTAGTATCTGTGGTTTCATCTTTTCGGATGCTGCTGTGAATGACCTTCCCCACCCAATCTCTACAAAGTGTATCAGATTCAAGTGCATCTAAGAGTGTTTCTTGTAATAAAGATATATATATATACGTGTTTGGATTGAAGATAAGAAAGTACTTATTTCCTTTTTATGTAGTGGGTGAGACCATGGACATTCCATGTGATGGTAGATAAGGGGTGAGTGCTCGTCATGCTGAAATACGGTCAAAAGAAATGAATAGTGCAAGAAGAAATGTATTGATCAAAAATGAAAAGAGCTACAAATTAATGAGAAAATAATGAAAGGATAGAGAGCAGTATAGGAAACAAAAGGGGGGGGGGGTTACTTTGGCTTACCAAGAAGATAGCAGTATGCAGGTATTAGAAGACAATCGGGTAGAGAGGGAAGACAGTCTAGAAAAATAGTAAAGTAGATACAATGCGGCAAATTATGTAGGGATGGAGAAGAAAATTGAAATGAGAGATAAGAAGGAATGAAACAGGACTTGGGATTCTGGACTGTTAACAGTGGGTCTGGGTTCACCGGAAAAATGTCATGGGGGTGGGCCCCATCAGAAAGCGAGACAGTGAGGAGGATTAATAGTTATTATAAGAGGAAAACCTATGATAGTACAGTAATCCATCTGAGAAACACAAAATGAAATAATCTGAAGTAAATAATGTGACAGTGAGTAAAAAGGAAGGACATTAACTTAATGGATTATTCTAAAGGAACGTGTAATGTGTGCATAAATAGAAATGAAAGAGTAGTAAGTGTATATAGATGAGGATTTATGAATATAAAAATGAATAGTTAAATATATATAATAGGGTAGGGCTTAAAGTAATACAGTATAATGTATAATGTACAATATTAAGAATGACAAACAAAATATCTACTATGGTAAACATAAGAGATGCAAAATGCAATCTAATAATGAGCTATGATATATTGAGAAAAGGAACGAAGTCTGATTGGCCTATGATGAAATGTGAGTTGTGAACAGCAATAAATCGGTGGAAAGATGTCCTTAGATAAACTAAGACCCATTCTTAATTAACAGTGTACACATTAAATAGAATAATATAGACTAATATAAGACATTGCAGCCTAAAATAGTCAAATGTAACAGAGCATGTTGAAAATAGCAAAAAGTAAACCTGAGGAAGTAGAACATTGTGAAAATAGAATTGCATGAATATAAAATAGAACATTAGGATCTATTATGACAAACTAGATAGGATTAAACAGTGTTTCATGCAAAATATGTCCGTTTTTTACAATAACGAGGAAGCAGGATATCAATACAGCATACAAAGATACAATGTACTATGGCATACTAACAAAAGTTGAATATTATTTCATATAAGAATATGCAGTGTGGTCATAGTATTCATACAAATGAAAGTATCAAGAACCATATCAAGGCCTTAATATTATTATACTTGTAAGGGATGACAGGAGAATAAGTGATGGTATATTCAACTCACGTCCAATATGGATTTAAGAGGAGACCTAGACTTATCTCCATGTGAGTCTTGGGTAGAAGCAGAGGTAGGTTGGAGAATTGAGTTTTTGTCTTCTTGAGAGCGGTTAGGTCTTTTTAAATCTCTGCCACGGTGTCTTGGGTTGCTGAGTTCGTCTGCTGCTGTCTGGTACTGGTTGAAAGAAGTGAGAGGCTGATTAGCACTGATCTTGTGACAGAAACTGAATTTCCATGTCTTGGAGTTTCATACAGTCTAGAAATTTCTAAAGGTCTGCTGGGTCGTAAAAGTTTTTAGAATCTCCATTTATGGTGATGCGAAAACTTGTAGGCTCAAATAAGCCATATTTAATGTCCAGTTGTCGGAGCTGAGGTCGCATAGAAAGAAATGCCTACGCCGCTCATTTGTTTCTTTAGAAAAGACAGCTGCCATGTGGATGAAATGGCCATCATATGAAAAGGAACCTTGTGAGCGGGCTGCAGCTAGCAATTATCTTGTTTGTTCGTGGCGAAGGAAACAAGTGATAATCGGCCTTGGGCGTGCTGTGGGATCTTTACGCGGGGGCCAATGCGATGAGCTCGCTGAATTTCTAAGGGTGGATTAAAAGAAATGCCAGTCAACTTTGGAAGAATGTCACAAAGAAAGGCACTAGAATGTTGGCCTTCATTGGCTCCGGAAACCCAAAGAAACAAATGTTATCTCTTCTGTTGCGATCTTCCAAATCAATTATTTTGCTATGAAGAAATAGGAGCTCTTGGTCTCTGCTTTGTAATAAGTCAAGACGATTCTCCATTACCACCAGTCGAGAGTCAAGTCCTTCAACTTTAGTATGAAAGCCTGCAATGTCTGCTCTAATTGATTTAGTCTCTGCAGCCAAAGTTGCATTAGTGATATCCATACCTTCCAATCGACGGCTGACTCCTAAAATTTCATGCAATATACGTTCCATACCCTTTATTAAATATCTCACCACTTTGCACGCACCACTTTCACCCTCAATTGGACCCATACCCCACACACCCACATGCACCATCCGACAGGCCTAAAAAGATCTCCGACAAAGAGACCCTTCGGGGGACCCGTGGGGAATTGCAGCGCCGGCCCCACGAGGAGCAACAGCCCGATGATGAAGCATGACACCCCTTGGGGTGTGTGAGGGCAACAGAGTACAAGTGGTTGTTCCACTTCATGAATGGGCCCCCATTTTTACCTAGGATTTCTTTCTTCTATCCCCTCACCCCTTTTTTTCATTGCACGGGTGACTAATTGCACCCTCATGCGTGAGTGACTTTTGCACCCCGCAAACAGGAACAGTGCCCCTTATGTTAACGAAACTTAAGCATTTGGAGCATGGACACTGGACCTTTATTAGCTCCTTGGCCCCCCTCTTTTGATATGTTTAGTTAATAACGCGTTACCAGGGCGATAAATTCCTGCGATAGACGGCGGTAAATAAACATGCACTAAGCGCGCTTTGCGTTTATTTATCGCCGTCCTAGTAAATATGCCCCTACATTTGTGGGGAACAGGCATTTTATAGATTACCCAAGAGGTAGTCTGGAACATGTTAACTGGGAGCAGTTTTTCCGAAAAAATGTATCATGTGGGACAAATTGATGATTCGACAAGGGAAGAGCATGTGCGAACAAAGAGAAGAGCAAGTGCTAGTGAAATTATAGGTGATATCTTTGGTGCCTTAATACCATCTGTAGGAGTGATACTCAACTCATATAAGATTAGAAGGCTTTCTACTGTAGTTGACAAATGTTCTACTACTACAGCTGGAGGCTTCTTAGTTATAGATACCAAAATGTTTGCCCTCAGAACAATGGTTTTGCAAAATCGACTTGCTTTAGATGTCCTTCTCTCAAAAGAGGGCGGAGTCTGCCAGATGTAAAAAGTTCTGCTGTACATACATTCCAGATGAGGTTAAGGACCCGAATAAATACATTAGCAACATTACCTACCTGAAGAAAGATTTGAAAGGGTTAACAGCAACATGTGTTTGGGAAGTAATAGGGAATTGATTTTCTGCTATCGACAGATAGTTTGGAAACTTAGGAAATGGAATTGTTGGAAGCATTTTTAAACCATTCATGATAACTGCTCTTTGTGGATTATTACTGTTCATAATTATTAAGGTGTACAACGTGCACAGGTGAAAAAGGGGGTGAAGAGAAAGAGAGCAGACATTGAACTGGAGGATAGACAAAGTAAATACTATAATGACATGAAATTTCTGGAGGATTCCAGAAACAAAATGATGAAGACAGGCAGATTTTACTCTGTTCATCTGATAAGACACTGATGTGATGGCTTGATTCGCCATCAGAGGGGGAATTGATGCAGCACAAAGTTGCCCACCCTTTACACGTCGCAAGCATCACAGATACTTAAGAACCATGCCGTGTGAAAGTGTCTTTAGCATATGATTCATGTGTGATTTAACAAACTAATGTTAAGCGTTGCATTTGACATTGTTAAGACTGCTTCACTTTGGGATTAGAGAATTTACTCAAATGAATGTTTACTATAAATAAGTGTGATTAGTAAGAGATCATTCTCATTTAACTAGATAATGTATTCACCAAGGAGATGAAATGTGTGTGCTACTTCACGTAAATAACATTCATGGAATTGAACCTTTGATCAAAATCATCCTCGTATATGTGGAAAATAATCCTACTAGAAACGATAAAGGATTTGTGTAATGTGTGCATTAATATTCCATATATTTGATTTAACCCGTTAGCTGCTTCTGTCGGCCAACGGCCGTCGCGAGCACTACCTCCGTAGTGCTGCACACGTCCGTTGGCCCACGCGGCCCCGCCCACTCTTCAAAGCCGTCGCACCACGGCAGATTTTCAGCCGCGGTAAACGGGTTAAATGTAGTTCTCAGCCATACTTACAGCGACCTATTTTAATGATTGTTGAATATTGCATGTAGTATGAAATGTAAGGCATTTGAAACGTATACACATGTGTGTTTAATTTTGCACATGCATATTAAATCTGCTTCATTGAACTATATGTTTAATTTAGCTTATCTAGCTAGGCCTGTATTTAAACATGCTGCATTTCATAAATTACTGTATTTCAGTTTCTGCTAACGTGGCTTTCTTGCAGGTATTCACATGCTTTGTCAGTTTAGAACTGATATATAAGTAATGTGCTTTCCACGTACGCGCAGCGGACGAGCGCAGCGGGCGCGCCATCTGCGCACCGAAGGCGCGCCTAAGGCAAGCCCGTCTGGGCCCGTCCTGGCCCAGCCGGCCCTAGGCCCGGTCACTATGCCCAATTCTCCCTCAGGCCGACGTATCTACACCAGAGACAGGCTCCTTGCACTAAACCCCTCGAAAAACATTAAGTGTAACTACACCTATTCAGGAGAAAAACCCTTCACTAATTGTGACCTCTGCAATCCGGCCCTTACCACCGTAGAATGCCACGGCCTACAGCTCGGTCTTCTTAACTGTAGGTCCCTTCCTAAACATTCCAACGAGATCAACCTCCTTGTCCATGATCATGCCATCGACATTCTGTTCCTCACGGAAACTTGGCTCACCCCCTGCTCTGATTCTGACATTGTCAATGCTCTTCCACCTGGCTACCAAATCCATTCTCAGAACAGACCCCTCGGCAGAGGAGGTGGCCTGGCAATAATTTACAGAGAGCACCTCTCCTGCAGAACCAACGACGGTAATATCGACGACTGCGAAAGTTGCCACTTTGCTCTACAGATATCTCCCATAACTTCCCTTTCTGGTCTACTGATATACCGCCCGCCGGGAGCCCCAGCCAATTTCTCAAGCGCCCTTGTTGATACAGTCACCCAGATGGCAACCACTACTCCCAATTTTCTAATCCTGGGAGACTTGAACCTCCATCTACTAGACCTCAAGGACATAACTGCATCCGAACTTCTCCTTGACCTTACGTCCTTCGGCATCCGACTAGTGAACTCAGAGCCCACCCATGACAAAGGACATCTTCTGGACCCCATTTTCACCAATATCTCCGACCTCAAAACCCACACTCCTTTCCCCCTGCCATGGACAGACCACTTCTTGATCCCCATTTACTGGCATCTTTCTGTCCCATCTACCCAACCGTCTAAAACCCGGGTAACTGACCGACGCTGGCACAAACTCTCGCCGGAAGAATGGGCCGCCACACTCAGGATCACTCTTCCCCCCCCGGCCTCTGACCCAGTCACTGCGGACATCCAGTTCAACTCCTGGCTCACCCACTCATTGGAGGATCTCCTCCCTAAAACCACCACCTTGAAACGAGTCAAAAGAGTGAACCCGGCCCCCTGGTACACTCCTGAGCTTAATATCTTACGTAAGGAGTGTAAAAGAACAGAGCGCTCATGGAGGAAGGATAAAACCATAACCAAAAAAGTCGCATTCCACACCTCCTTAAAAAATTATAAACTCGCCCTACGCAATACCAAAAGCATATTCTTTGATGAAAGAATAAAAAACTCCTCCTGCTCCACCAGGGAAACCTTCATCATCTTAAAAGAATTACTCAAAGTCCCAGATCCGCGGCCAGAGAATCTTCCAGACTCCAATACCTCTGAAGAGAAATGCCACAAATTGGCTAAATTCTTTGAAGAGAAAATTCATAAAATTCTCGCCTCCCTACCTCCAGTCGACCCCAGTCTCAATGATGAGGGCTGCACTAAATCGGACCCAATCACCACCCACCTAAACTCTCTCGGCCCGGTAACTATCGAAGAGGTTTTAACTACGCTAGCCACAATCAAAAGCGGCTCCCCTAGCGACCCGGTGCCCCTACGCTTTCTAAAAAAAGTGGCTCCCACGATTGCCCCTCCTCTAACTGACCTCATCAACTCATCATTGCTCCAGGGAAAAGTCCCCCCCCAGCTGGAAAGCGGCCGTTGTCAAGGCGCTCTTAAAAAAACCTTCACTTGACCCCCTGGACCTAGCCAATTACAAGCCAATCTCCCTCCTCCCCGGAATCAGTAAAATTACTGAAAAGTTAGTCAATAAAAAGCTCTCGCAGTTTCTGGAGTCTAACAACCTGCTCAGAAGCTCGCAAACCGGATTCCGCCCAGGTCAGGGCACGGACATCGCCCTGCTTGCGGCAGTGGAGGAGACCAGAGGCATTTTGGACGCAGGAGGATCAGTGGCAATGATCCTCCTGGACCTCAGTGCGGCCTTCAACACTGTTAACCACCGAGTCCTAATTCAGCGACTCAGAGACATCGGTCTGGAGGGCACTGCCTTGGCCTGGTTTGCATCATTTCTAGACCATCGCTCCTTCCAGGTCTGGGAGAACGACACCCGCTCCCCTGCTACCCCCTCCAATGTGGAGTGCCCCAGGGCTCCTCATTAAGCCCGACATTATTTAATGTCTACATGTCCCCATTGGAGGAGGTGGTTATCCCGTTCGGATTGAAAATCATCAGCTACGCCGATGACACTCAGTTAGTGGTGTCTCTATCTCATCCCAACCACGAACCATCTAACCTCCATAGCTGCCTTTCCGAAATTCAGGGATGGATGAATAGTTCGTCGCTGAAACTCAACGGATCCAAGACAGATATCCTACTCCTGGGTCAAAAGGGGCTCTCCCTTCCCCCTAACATCTGGCCCTCTTGTCTGGGTGAACCCCCGGTCCCCAAGACCGAGATCAAGAGCCTGGGAATCTGACTAGAAAAAGACCTGTCCTTCAAGACCCAAGCCAAAAAAATCGCTGGGACTTGCTTCGGGCTCCTTACATCTATCAGGACAATTCTGCCCCTGCTCCCTCTCGTCTCCCAGAAATTGCTCATCCAAGGCCTCATCCTTTCGAGGCTGGACTATAGCAACACCATCTATCTGGGTGCCCCCGAAGCAACCTTCAACAAACTGCAAAGGATACAGAACGCCGCAGCCTGGCTTCTTACTAACACTCCGGCTAGATCCTCGGCCAAACCAGCTCTGAAGCACCTTCACTGGCTCCCAGTGAGAGAGCGAGTCAAATTTAAGGCTCTCTGTCTGTCCCATAAACTCCTGCGGACTAAGGCCCCCCCATTCTCAAAAAATTCATCAGGCCCTACAAAGCCACAAGATCCCTTCGCTCTGACCATGAACACCTTATCACTATTCTCAGAGTGAAGAAGGCACGCACTGGCGGACGGCATTTTTCTGTGAACGCAGCCCGATTGTGGAACGCCCTCCCCCCGTAATCTTAGGATGGAACCAGACTACCTCCGGTTCAGAAAACTTCTGAAAACACACCTATTCCCCTGATCCCCGTTTTTTTTTTTTTTTTTTCTCTTCTCTCCTTCACACTTCACCCTCTCGACTGTCCTGGTCTTAGCGCTGGGATACTTACGGGTTACTATGCGCTCTACAAAACCCTATTATTATTATTATTATTATATATGTTTGCACTAAAGATAGATACATAGCATGAGAAGAAGACCATGGAAAGTACAGGAGAACCAGAGCGCTAATGAAAGGACGATTCTTCCCTAACCTGGGAATGAAAAAGGATGTCATTCCCATGTCTAATGTGGGACAATTGGTGAATGTTGCAGTCTGTAATATGTGACAACATGGACAATGGACTTGATGGTGTGACCAAGGGGGGGTGTCACCTTTGGATTTTATGGTTTATAACATACTGACAATTCCATTTTTGACTTCAGATCTCTTAGGAATTGCCCCCAGACTTCTTCGGAGGAACTCATCAGAGCTTAGCGGGACTTCTTTGGCGAGCCCCTTCTGCAGATTCTATGCAGAGCTTCCCTTTGGACCCCTTGCAGACACCTTCTATTATTCCCCACTACCCTTTGAAGGGACTTTGAGGGGCTTAAACCTCTATGTTTCCTTTGGATTCTGTCCAAAATCTGTTTTAGGCTAACACTTATTTCTGACTTACTGGAGACTCTTGACCGAGCTTCTGAGATGCGAATACTTGATCTAAAATATTTGCTTTGCCTTGCCACTGTTTCTTACATGGAACTCTTTAATTTTTTAGACTCTTAAGATAAACTAAACCATCCTTTTCCTTTGGACTGTGCTTAGGATACTTAGATTATTGATGTATAGATGGGAAAACATAAGATTGTTTTCTGATCATCAGATATTGGTGCTGTTGTCTTGTATAGACTTAACTGAACTGCTTGTCTGTTTTATATTAGTCTGCATCGTTTTTTTAGGAGGCTTGGCCTCTTAGTTGTTATACTGTAAATTTATAGCATGGTATTAAGATTGACCTATTTGATTTGATTACTAATTTGGAATAAACATCCTTATACTTGGCTACAGATTCTTGGTCCTCATTGTGTAGCCAAATGGGTTGCACTGTATAACGAATCTGCTTGAAGTAAATCAAATGCTAACTCTCTTTTCCCTCAGTGTGGCAAAAAAGGTCCATCGGAGGACCAAGAGTAAGTAAAGTGTGGGACCAGAAAACGCTGGATCTGCACGCTGAAATGTTAAATCTGACCATATGTGTGTGTTTGTGTATATATAATATATATCTTTGTGTATATATAGATACACTTGGACACAAAAAGTCAGATTCAGAGATTCAAACAGTTTAAACAATACATATCTAGATCAAATTAATTTGTGTGGGCAAGTGCAGTGTCTGTTTTAATGTACCACCACATGGACCATTCTGCAGCTGTGTTTGTAGCACCCAAGCAGGGATCGGCTTAGAGAAATAGAGCTGGACACGAACTCACCTTGCCCTACTCTAGAGATTCCAGTGCAGAAAGATTGACTCTAAGGCCCTCATTTACAAGAGGCCTACATCACGGGGGAGTCACTTTTTATGACGATCCAGTGGCGCAGGCCTCTGAATCATATCTATGAGGCGCTGTAAACGCCACCCTGCGTGGCTTTGCATGGTCGTACTCTATGTCAAGGAGGCATTCCATGGGCGTTGCTGTGGGTGTGCCCTCTCAACACCCAGGGATTTTGAGACTGCCCCAGATTTACAACATCATGTTAACCTTGGCAGCGCCAAAAACAGACGCCTCTGCAGTGCGCAGGAGTAACGAGGAGAAATGTTTACATTTCTTCCCCTTTTGTCCTCTTTCCAGGTGTGCAGCACACATAGAATGAGAAAAGCACCTCTCTCATGCTAACAATACAGACACAGGGTGCCTGCGTGGGCGCTATGCTACAAATGGTGTGCCGGCTGAAAGGACAGGACTGCGCCCTATCTTGGAAATAGGGTGCATTCCTGCCCTTTCGAATTGGTGTATGGAACGTGGCAAAATGACTTGTGTCGCTGTCCTACGCCAATTCTTAGTAAATGAGGCCCTAACTGTACCAGCAAACGGCCGGGTCTCATTCAAGGTTGGATTTTAAGCACACGTCGGCGTCTGCAAGCTACAACTGTTCAATTGGGTGAAAGTCTATATATAACGTTTAATTGCTTAGACAGTGCCTGGAGACAGAGGCTGTTCACGAGCGCACTCCACGTGAACCGGAAGCACAAATGTTCCTTTTGTTGGATACGTCTGCCAGAGACTATTATTTAATTAGGTTTTGCGAGGGCGTCTGTGGTGTGCGAGATTGACCCTGGTGCGGCTTTCGTTTCATGTGGGCAGCGCCCGCTGTGATTTGCACGTGTAAACAGAGTGCGAAGGATTCAACGACGCCCGACTTCATTACCTGACTTCTGCAAAATATGTGTGGAGACATTTATAGGGCCAGCATGGCAATGTTAAAGGACGGGACTTTGAAGCAACCGTCCTGGCACGGCGAGCAGGGCAGTCAAATAACTTTGATAGCAACACCTCCCCTGCCGGCTGGGGGATGTTGCGCTTTAACACTGATATGTACGGAGGCCCAATAAAAGAGGTCGCAACGAATATATCCCTTTTCATTTAGTAGAGCTTTCCAAAAAAAGTCAGGTACACCAAGGAAGCAGCAAAATCTAAAAAAAAAGGGGTGGGTGTTAGGGGGCATCGCCGTTCTTTTGTTGCTCCTGATGTGGCCCTCTAGGGAGGCCAACTTCCATTATGACTACTACTACTGCCTACAATCATAATAATATTAATGATTGTGGTTTCCTATTTTTAAAGTTGTGCGATCCTTGCTAGTATTCTGTTTCACCAGCTCTCTGTGAGGTTAAATGCATCATGCTACTGTGTCCCAGAAAGAGCAAAAATATCTGTTATTGCTGTTCTTGTCTGAAAACCAAAGCCGCGATTCACAAATCTTTTTCAATGTGCAAGATATTAAAATGCCCTGGCCTTAATGCCAAGAGTTCTGCCATGCCCGGCATGTTTCCTGCAGAGAAGACCCACATCCTGAAACCTCCGCCATTTTAAAGTTAGCTGCTCTCCAGCAGAACATTCCACTGCTGGAGATGGGGTCCGCCCAATGTGGTACTCCTAAACATGGATGAATTCCATCCCCTTCACCTGTCTATCAAGCTGATTAAGGCTCCTGGGTCACAGTCCTCTTAACGTATCCTCCAAATTAGAGAGAGATTCCCTATGCCATGCGCCCGTAACTCTATTTATTCTACCATGATTGGAAGTTATCACTTTTCCCAGAGTGTGAGATCCATGTGTGAAACATTTTGGTGGTGACCGTAAAGGGTTTTGATGCCCAGTGCATGGACAGTCCCAAAAAGATGCTTTAACATGTTAGACAGCATAGGCATTGAGATCTATGTCTTCCTTGCACGCCTCTATGTGCTTGCACTGCACACTCCTTTGTGGTATCCTTGTGCCAGCCACTGCAGGCAGATTGTTGTGTGGTTGGTTAAGATCCTCGTACTCTCAGTGGGGCAGTGAAGGATCCTTCTTGCTTGCTTGACAGGTTTGGAAACAGCTGGGCAGGTCAGCCATGGCCTGCAAGGAAGCATCACCTTGACAAAGACTGTGGCTAGAGGTATAGCTCCAGCTAATATCTGCCCAAGGAAGATGTGCTGATGGCGGATCCACACCCATTGGTCCTGCACTGGTAGGAAAGGACTGAAGCCTAGCAACAAGAACCTGATTGGCTGAAACGCTAAGTAGAATCCACAAGCCCCTCTGATACCATATTATGGCTTGCTTGCCATCAACACAGTACCATAACATTATGAGATGTTTTTGAAACATGCACATCAAGTGAAATGGATTTGAACCAATTCGATTCCCCAAAAACACAAGAACCGTAACAGTTTTGATTGACTGGTTGAAACCTCAACTGCCTCTGCATAGAAATACAAACTGACCCCGTGAGACAGAAACGAGCATTTATCTTTGACTTTCACCAGCAGCTCTGTGTGCACCCAGAGGAAAGATTATATAGACAGAGAGATTGCCTGTTCTCCTGAGCTCGGATCCGACTTAAAGGACTGAAGATCCAAGCATCTCACTGCAGCTATGTGATTTGCTGCTTGAGGCATCGAGTGGTGCAGAGAAGGAGAACTGCACTGCTTCTCATGAAAAGTGGAGCTCTCATCTGAGATCCACTTAGGGAGGAGGACAGGTGCAGGCAGAAAGCCAGTTGGGAGCTACTAGCCATGAGCTGGGAATCACAGCTTCCCTTCAAGGGTCTACACTGCAAAAGGACAGGTCATTGGAATCACTAGACGAATCAGAAAGCATAGGAAAAGCAACCAGGAGACTAGAAACATAATGTGGATTGTGATAGAGACAAATGAAAGTTAGGAAAGTGTCTACTGGCATGTTGCAGTGCTTAATATAGGTTAGGAAACAACAATATGACCCCAGGACATAATCTCAGGAAGGTTTGAAGAAGCAGAACCAAACAGTATCAGTATGATAGTGTTAAAACAGGGACTGAAACAAGGACTGGACTAAAAAGTGGAGCAAGGCTTCAAATGCACCAACGAGCCAACCCTTGTGCAAACAACCTTTACAGAACTACAGATAAAACAAGCATTGGCAAAGACATTAGATCTGACATTGGTTATTAGCAGTTTGGCAATTCTTGTTTTGTTTTATCATGGTTTTTGTGAAATATTACTGTTGAAGGAGCTGGCGGGTCCTCATCAAACTAAAGAAAACATTAGCTTAAGGCAAACATTATTTTTCTGTCTCAGAAAAAGCAAACATTGCCATAGAACTCCCTAGCATGAAGGGAATGAATTACTTTGTGTATGGATGTGCTACTTGTGAAAGAGCAGCATGCCATAAGTCATAGTGAAGTCAGCCTATGGCAGAAGTGGGCTGAAGAATTGCCCCTTGAGGCACGCTGGAGAGGGTGAAAGAAAATGTGAATGACATCACCGCAGACTAATGGATGAAGGCTAGCTGAAAACCCCTATATGTAAGCATGCTATACACACCATTTTACTAAAATTAAATGGTCTTGGCTAACACAGACCTAAAAAAGCCAATTGGTCTGGCATTGGCTGGCAGTCCCTTTCCTTTGAGAATGGCAAGAAAGGAAGAAGCAAGAAAGGAAGAAAGAAGGCACGAAAGGCATCAGGAAAAATGGTAAGCAAGAAAGTAGGCAAGAAGGCAAAGAAATGGAAGGGAAGGGAAGGGAAGGGCAGAGCAGGGCAGGGAAGGGAAGAGAAAGGATGGGAAGGAAGAGAAAATGCAAAAGAGAAAGAAAGAAGGATGGCTAGAAGGAAAGCAGGACGGCAAGAAAGAAAGAAGATGGAAATAAAGAAAGGAATAAGGAAAGAGAGAAGGTAAAAGAGAATGAATGAAGGAGAGTAGCAAAGAAAGAACGAAACATGGAATGAAGGAAGAAGGAAGGCAAGAAGGAAGGTAGGCAAGAAAGAAGGATGGAAAGAAAGAAGGAAGGATTGAAGGCAAAAGACAATGAAGGAAAGAAAGCAACCAAGTAAGAAAGCAAGAAAGTAGAAGACAAGAAAGAAATCAATAATGAATGGAAAAAGGAAAAAAAGGAAGCATGAAAGATAAAAGAAAGGCAAGAAAAAAGAAGGAAAGGATGCAAAAGAAAAGAAAGAAAGGAAAGAAGGAAGGAAAGAGAGAAGGCAAGTAAAAGAAAGGCAAGAAAAAAGAAAGAAAGGCGGCAAAAGAAAAAGAAGGAAAGAAGGACTGTTCCCATGAGGCACAGGGTCAGACTGATTTGCATATGGCCATGTCTGAACTGATGTGGCAGAGCGGGCTAAAGAACGGTGATGGATCAAACCCAGATCTGTTGAATGGGTGTCAGTGTTTGATTGGTTCTGATGCTCCGTCCATCACCACCCCCTTTTGTACCGCTTTGTTCGCCATAAGTTGGCAGGGTATGCTCAGACGTGAGTCCCTTGCTCACTTTGCCACTGGATTCAAGCAAGCCTGGCTGAAGACGGCTGAAATGCCAGAAACCGGTCCTAGGAAGCTTGTTTCCGGTCCAGGGAAGGCATGGCTTGGCAGTTCGGGCTGGACTGTTCCCATGAGGCACAGGGTCAGACTGATTTGCATATGGCCATGTCTAAACTGGGGTGGCAGAGTGGGCTAAAGAACGGTGATGGATCAAACCCAGATCTGTTGACTGGGTGTGAGTGTTTGATTGGTTCTGATGCTCCGTCCATCACCACTCCCTTTTGTACCGCTTTGTTCGCCATAAGTTGGCAGGGTATGCTCAGACGTGAGTTCCTTGCTCACTTTGCCACTGGATTCAAGCAAGCCTGGCTGAAGACGGCTGAAATGCCAGAAACCGGTCCTAGGAAGCTTGTTTCCGGTCCAGGGAAGGCATGGCTTGGCAGTTCGGGCTGGACTGTTCCCATGAGGCACAGGGTCAGACTGATTTGCATATGGCCATGTCTGAACTGGGGTGGCAGAGTGGGCTAAAGAACAGTGATGGATCAAACCCAGATCTGTTGACTGGGTGTGAGTGTTTGATTGGTTCTGATGCTCCGTCCATCACCACCCCCTTTTGTACCGCTTTGTTCACCATAAGTTGGCAGGGTATGCTCAGACGTGAGTCCCTCGCTCACTTTGCCACTGGATTCAAGCAAGCCTGGCTGAAGACGGCTGAAATGCCAGAAACCGGTCCTAGGAAGCTTGTTTCCGGTCCAGGGAAGGCATGGCTTGGCAGTTCGGGCTGGACTGTTCCCATGAGGCACAGGGTCAGACTGATTTGCATATGGCCATGTCTGAACTGGGGTGGCAGAGTGGGATAAAGAACGGTGATGGATCAAACCCAGATCTGTTGACTGGGTGTGAGTGTTTGATTGGTTCTGATGCTCCGTCCATCACCACCCCCTTTTGTACCGCTTTGTTCGCCATAAGTTGGCAGGGTATGCTCAGACGTGAGTCCCTTGCTCACTTTGCCACTGGATTCAAGCAAGCCTGGCTGAAGACGGCTGAAATGCCAGAAACCGGTCCTAGGAAGCTTGTTTCCGGTCCAGGGAAGGCATGGCTTGGCAGTTCGGGCTGGACTGTTCCCATGAGGCACAGGGTCAGACTGATTTGCATATGGCCATGTCTGAACTGGGGTGGCAGAGTGGGCTAAAGAACGGTGATGGATAAAACCCAGATCTGTTTACTGGGTGTGAGTGTTTGATTGGTTCTGATGCTCCGTCCATCACCACCCCCTTTTGTACCGCTATGAGCTGGGAATCACAGCTTCCCTTCAAGGGTGTACACTGCAAAAGGACAGGTAATTGGAATCACTAGACGAATCAGAAAGCATAGGAAAAGCAACCAGGAGACAAGAAACATAATGTGGATTGTGATAGAGACACATGAAAGTTAGTAAAGTGTCTACTGGCATGTTGCAGTGCTTAATATAGGTTAGGAAACAACAATATGACCCCAGGACATAATCTCACGAAGGTTTGAAGAAGCAGAACCAAACAGTATCAGTATGATAGTGTTAAAACAGGGACTGAAACAAGGACTGGACTAAAAAGTGGAGCAAGGCTTCAAATGCACCAACGAGCCAACCCTTGTGCAAACAACCTTTACAGAACTACAGATAAAACAAGCATTGTCAAAGACAATAGATCTGGCATTGGTTATTAGCAGTTTGGCAATTCTTGTTTTGTTTTATCATGGTTTTTGTGAAATATTACTGTTGAAGGAGCTGGCGGGTCCTCATCAAACTAAAGAAAACATTAGCTTAAGGCAACCATTATTTTTCTGTCTCAGAAAAAGCAAACATTGCCATAGAACTCCCTAGCATGAAGGGAATGAATTACTTTGTGTATGGATGTGCTACTTGTGAAAGGGCAGCATGCCATAAGTCATAGTGAAGTCAGCCTATGGCAGAAGTGGGCTGAAGAATTGCCCCTTGAGGCACGCTGGAGAGGGTGAAAGAAAAATGTGAATGACATCACCGCAGACTAATGGATGAAGGCTAGCTGAAAACCCCTATATGTAAGCATGCTATACACACCATTTTACTAAAATTAAATGGTCTTGGCTAACACAGACCTAAAAAAAGCCAATTGGTCTGGCATTGGCTGGCAGTCCCTTTCCTTTGAGAATTGCAAGAAAGGAAGAAGCAAGAAAGGAAGAAAGAAGGCACGAAAGGCATCAGGAAAAATCGTAAGCAAGAAAGTAGGCAAGAAGGCAAAGACATGGAAGGGAAGGGAAGGGCAGAGCAGGGCAGGGAAGGGAAGAGAAAGGATGGGAAGGAAGAGAGAATGCAAAAGAGAAAGAAAGAAGGATGGCTAGAAGGAAAGCAGGACGGCAAGAAAGAAAGAAGATGGAAATAAAGAAAGGAATAAGGAAAGAGAGAAGGTAAAAGAGAATGAATGAAGGAGAGTAGCAAAGAAAGAACGAAACATCGAATGAAGGAAGAAGGAAGGCAAGAAGGAAGGTAGGCAAGAAAGAAGGATGGAAAGAAAGAAGGAAAGATTGAAGGCAAAAGACAATAAAGGAAAGAAAGCAACCAAGTAAGAAAGCAAGAAAGTAGAAGACAAGAAAGAAATCAATAATGAATGGAAAAAAGGAAAAAAAGGAAGCATGAAAGATAAAAGAAAGGCAAGAAAAAAGAAGGAAAGGAGGCAAAAGAAAAGAAAGAAAGGAAAGAAGGAAGGAAAGAGAGAAGGCAAGTAAAAGAAAGGCAAGAAAAAAGAAAGAAAGGCGGCAAAAGAAAAAGAAGGAAAGAAGGAAGGAAAGAAAGAAGTCAAGTAAGAAAGAAGATAGAAATATAGAATAAAAGAAGGAAAGAGAGAAGGCAAAGGAGGAGGATGGAAGAAAGGGAGGAAAGAAAGAAAGAAAGAAAGAAAGAAAGAAAGAAAGAAAGAAAGAAAGAAAGAAAGAAAGAAAGGTTTGGCAGGATAGATATAGCACATTGATTAGTTTATATTCAGAGTTCACGTCAAATGATGTAAAATAGCAGCAGTTAGATAAATAAACCGACTCCAAAAAGAATTTACAACAGCATTAGCAGGAGATGGGATCTGATATAACTGGCATGTTTCCTATTTTCACAACAAAATCGACCAGCTATCACATCAGGCTCCAAAAACAAAGATAGCACTAAAGTAATTATAAAGATAAAAATAAAAACACGTAGAACGAAGGGAGCTACCTTGTTTACTTATGTGCTCGTTGTGAAAGAGCAAAATACATTTACTCAAAGTGAGCTTAACCAGTAGGTTATGTAGGCTGCTCCATTGCTCCATGCTGTATGCTGTAGTGGGCGGAGGGAAAATGTGAATGGCACAACAACAGACCAATGGATCAGGAGAGGTGGCTGAAAGCCATTTAAGTAAGTATATTATATATATGAATTTAGTAAAATCAAAAGGTCTTGACTAGCACCACACCTAAAAACAACAGCAAGCACATTGTTCTGGCACATATCTCATGGAAGGCTTTGGAGCAGTTTTTTTTTTTTTATAATTCTTTTTATTGAACTATTTCGACTGAAATACATCAATGACATAATAGCAGGTGACAGCAATTTCAATCAGGTTAGATTCCTCCATTTCAATATATATTACAAGCATCTGTCCCTGGCGGTTAGGGGGTTTCAATAGCCTCATCCTCAGTTCGCTGGCAAGGTGGGGGACATATATTCCCTCTATACTGGTTCCAGGCTCCCCATATCTTGCTCCACTTCCCGGGGCACCCCCTAGCTACAAACACAGATTTTTCTCTAAACATGCACCAATCTAAATCCTCTTTCCACCTCCCCAAAAGGGGTGCCCGTACGGCGCCCCACAATTGTGCAATGTTCCTTTTTGCGATCATGTACGGCAGCGTGGCCCACTGCTGAGTGTACGTGTTGAGGTCTGTAGGCTCCCAGACATTCAGTAGGCACCTCCGCGCCTCCGGCTGCATCTCGACCCCTAACACTGTCAGCATAGTGCGATGTATTTCTCTCCAATACGCTTCTATCCGTTGACAGCTCCACAATATGTGGATAAAGGTCCCCAACTCTCCACACCCCCGCCTACACTCTCCACTTTCTGCCCATCCCATGCGGACCAGTCCGGGTCCCGTTACATATGTCATATGCAATATTTTAAGCAGCACTAGTCTCAGCCTGGCCTGGGTCGCTACTACCCTCGGGGAGGAGACTGCCTCTTGCCAGTCCTCTTCGTCCAATTCTAATCCTACACTGTTCCACTCACCCTTAAGGATCTGTAGTGGATCTTCCATATTGTTAATTAACTGCTTATAAATAAGGGAAATGGTCTTCTTTGGGACATGCCCATTTGGAGCAGTTGTTATCTGTCTTGGGTCTGTCTTCATAGTCCTCTCTCTTCCTTGGACAGGGCAGGCTACAAAAATAAATGGTATGCACTTGGGCAACGTGAGGGGCATTGTTTATCTCCTCTGCTCTTAGGCACCCCTGCTCTTGGGTTAGGCTGTGGTGGAGATAAACCCTGCCCTAAGGCAAGGCAGAAGATGTGTACAATACCCACCACTTCGATGAGGTCGAAATAGCGTCCAGAAGTCAAGAACAACACTAGGGCAGCTGACCAGTGGTTTTATTGTAGTACCCTTTACCAGGGCTATAAAGCATGCCTCCCCCATCTTGGACAAGTTAGAGAAATGTGCAAAATACCCTCATCACCGTTTCTACATCTCCTTGGCCTATGTGGCAGGCTGAGGAGAGACCTGGATAGATTTTTTTGGCTTTCCTGCCAACGTCTGCAAACATTTCGAAGTTGAACGATTCTGAATGTCAAGTGCACATGTGTTTGAGCAGTGCAAGGGAAGTTTTTTATATTTTTTGCTAGTGTTTGCAATCTATTATATGTATTTTCTGAGGATAGCGAACATGTACATATATATAAGAGTTGTAGCAAGCACATTGGAGAGTCACAATTTCCCTTTTAACATCAATGGCACAAAATTATGGAGTACTCGCCATGCTGTTAACATTTGGTGCATTTTCATTTAGCGGTTTCAGGGTTAAGCACGCAAATATGTTCTACCTATAAACCCCCAGTTATTTGAGAAACCCTCAATCTTATAATCTTTGATATGTTTGAGGATTCGGAATATGAATAAAATACAATTTGGGAAGTTGATAGATTGCCATAAGAACACTTTTTCCCAAGAAATTCTTCAGTAACTTGCTCAGCTCTGAAAGTTTACATTTTGCATCAAATTGAAGGTCGATTCCCGCCATCTCATTTCTGCATCTGTATTGCTGTTTTGTTTTAGTCTCATCATGCGCTTCATTTGAGCTCTGCGTGTGAAAACATACATTTTCGTACAGTACTTGTGTGCTTTCACAGTTATGCTCAGGGAATAACTGTGAAAGCACACAAGTAGCCAGGTCTTCCATTCACAGATTATTTTTCTTTTTGGAAATAAACATTTTCAGACTTCTGATTCGGCACAAGTGCAGAAATCTTTGATAATTTAGTTCATTGTTACTAAGAAATGCATAGCTTGATCAAGGTCAAACAGGGCTCCACACAAGAACCCCAGGCTCCATGGTAATTCAGAACATTCTCCAAATAGGGGGATTAGGCAGAGAGTGGCCCAGCTTTAGACTCACAAAATATCATCAGTGTTTAATGAAATTTGTGATATGTGTCTGCAGTGGCTGCTGCTACTTAATGAGGGTGGTGTGGCGGGGTGTATGAAAAATTAAAAAAATCACTTACCCGCCGCCGGCAGCTGTCTCTTGGTCCTCTTCGATTGACGTATTCAATAGAACAAGCTAAACTTCCTACACATATGTATTTTAAAGTTAGGCCATATGTCCATATATTAGATTAAACCCACAAGACCAAAAGTATACAAGAATGATTGGTTAATTTATTAAATCATTTTTCATTTTTCATTTTCCATTTTTTATATATAAGGTCAAAATACAAAACATCATACACACACACGTAACAATAATAAAATAGGACACATCCTATCCAGCACAAGACGTAATATCAAAGATGAATAACAAGAAACAAGAAAACAATGAAAACATTTTTTTAAAACAAATGAAAAACAATCATGACATTATAGCAACACAGTGATAAGCACATTACAAGAAACAATTACTAAAAAATGAACAAAGGGAAAGCGCCGACGCGCGTTTCGGAGATCTTATAATAGCTACTCCTTCTTCAGGGCGCATAGAGTGAGTCATACAGTGGAGAATGAGTTATACATCTTCATTTCCAACATCATTTAGTTGTAGTGCCGGGCTATATCCAACATTAAAAACAATTGGTCTGTAGGTAAAAAGAAAATTTGGGATAAATATTTACATAGTGAGCTGCAGCTAGAGAGGGAAGGAAAAATAAAGAAAATGCCAAAGTTAAGCATCAAGATAAGCGACCAATACCAGGTGAATTTAGATGATTAAGATTTAAGGTTAGAACAGCATTTAAGAAAAAAAACGAAAAAAGTGAAAGTATGAAGAATTAGAGGAAACATTTTTTTGATATCAGTAATGCCAACCACCATGACAAAATTTTGAGAACAATGTATAATCCGTA
Organism: Triturus cristatus; assembly: GCF_964204655.1. NCBI lineage: Eukaryota > Metazoa > Chordata > Amphibia > Caudata > Salamandridae > Triturus > Triturus cristatus. The sequence continues at coordinate 385,923,581 of NC_140588.1, forward strand.
CTTGAAAGAATAGATGACGTATTAATGGTAAGGCCGGGCTCGTCAGTTCTTTCAATGAGGTTAATCACAGCTTAGCTGAATAAAATAGAAAAAAGAATGAGCATAATACTATCCATATATTCGAAATTATAAGAGCTAGCTAACCGAGTTGGAGCCTATATAAATATAAATAGAAGGGGTTCCAAGGGTCCCAGTATCAAGTGTAAGCCAAATGTACACTAAAATAAAGCTACTACAAAGATGGAGAAAAGACCAAAGATACATCTGAAGGGCATAAAGTAACATGCACGTAAGTCCAATAACCAATATGGGTGGTACGAATTAAAATAAAAAGGGAGGAGGGAGAAGGGAACCATAATAAGTAGAATGATTTAGTTCCATAGGTGGCCAAAACAATAAACTCCTAGTCCCACCTGGAGTCCAGAAGTATCTAACTTTAACACTACCCAACCAACCATATACTTACAGGGGAAGTGGTAGCTCAGGCAGAAAAACGTTTGTAAATAAGACCCGGGGATTCCTAAGGTGGAACGGAGTAGGTCGGGGGACGTTTATGTGGATAAACCACCAGGGTAAAGGGTCCACCTAAAGATACATAATAGAGCAAACAAACTCATAAATCAAAAATGGCCAACAAGCGAGTCAAAAAAGAGCAATGTGGAGTCGATTACTCACTTGCAAGTTGATATGCGACCATAGTTTATACTACAGTGAATGAAGCTGACTTTACAGGAAAATTTAGTCAATTCAGAAATAGTGGTATTCCGCCTAGGTCCGACGATATGGAAAATCGATACGGGGCAGCAAACTAAAAGGGATAAGGCAGACCAACAATTTTTTAATGGAGAGGCTCCTGAAGTAAGTAGAATAGTAAAGCGGTCTAAGGTATAAAAGGGCAGCTGACAGCTAAATCCTTACAATGAGGTTTCTTCAATGCATGCAAGTATTCCGCATCGACGACAAACCGCTGAGCGTTGAGAGTGCCGGATCTGCGTTCTCCTTATATGGCATACCCAATTAGATGTAACTTCACATTCTATTGGGTACTGATTGAACAAAATAAAGAGAGGACTAAAGGAGTCTGACATAAACAGAGTACGGGCTGGTCTGGAGATTGGGAAGATGGTGAAGAAAAACAATGGAAAAAAGGACTACACGAGCCTCTTAACATAATGAACTATACATGTGGGGGTGGCGGTTGCCATTTTAAGGTGAAGCAGAACGATATGCGACACAACGCGTGATGATATCAGGACCACAATGCGTCCTGAGTGGAAAGAAGAAAAAAAGATAAAAATGAAAAATAAAATCTAACTATAACTATATAGGTAAGAAAAAAGTCAAAAAATACCTAAGCAGCAAAAAATGAAAAATAAAGGAAGTGCTGGGGGACAAATGAAATCCAGGACAGAGAGAACATGTCAATTGCAGTCCCCCCCTTACATGATTGCGTTCTCCCAAGGCAAAGATTCATTGAGCCCCTTTTCATGGGTTCGCAGGGTATAAATCCAAAACACTTCTCTTTTACGTCTGAGCGCATCGACATTGTTATTGGGAAGGTGTATATGTTCCAAAATAATCCACCGAAAATCTTTCACAGAGTGTTTGAATTCCATCCAATGGCTAACCAGAGGTGCCCCATTGCGTTTGTTGGACACAGTGGATTTGTGTTCGTTAAACCGTTCTCTGAACTCTCTACTGGTCTCTCCTACATAGCCCTTATTGCATGGACATAGGATGAGATAAACAGCATTGCTGGTACGACAGTTTCTATACGAATATCCCCCAAACGGGAGCCCTAGAAGCTGCGAAGAGTACTTTGGAAAACAGTAACAGCTTATGTGACCGTCTATTTGTTTTGGAATGTCTTGCTATAGTTCTTAAGGTAAACTATTTTGAGAATTTGATGGAGAAATCTATAAACAAATACAAGGAGTCAGCATGGGGTGCTGCCTGTGCGCCCAATGTGGCCAATATCTTCATGGGATATTTTGAAGCTAAATTCATCCTTAATGAAATTGCCCCTTTTAGTGAGAACTTATTGCTCTGCCATCGATTTATTGATGACATCTTTTTCGTCTGGAGGGGACCAGATGAACAGCTTACTGAATTTATACTTTGGCTCAACCTATGTGATCCTCACCTTAAATTCAGCCCCAATACCAGCAAAACGAAAATTGATTTTTTGGATATCTGGATCCAGATCATTGACCAAACAATAGAGGTTTCTCTTTTCACCAAGCCCACTGCTAGGAACACTCTCCTTCAATATTCTAGCTACCATCCTCGTAGCCAAAAAGACAATATCCCGTTTAGCCAATTCCTGCGGCTTCGAAGGAACTGTACCACAATACAGAACTTTGATGTTCACGCCGAACAACTTTTTTGTAAATTCTTTTTATTGGCATTTATTATTACAGTTATTAAACATGTGTATTTTGTACGCATTAACATTGTACATATGCATCCAAATCAGCTATTATACTTATAGGCTTTTTCAGTTGCGTCAATTTCACGTAGATGCTGCATGCGCTATAGCAGGTGTTTGCCAAGAAGAAAACCGGGGGGGGGGAAATCAAACTAGGGATTGTCATGGAGTTTTAGGTGGTACGGCCAGACGAGGGCATGCATGGTCCCTCAGGTATCTAATTGGCAGCACAGTTGTATCTCACTAAGAAGAATATGGGTGTGCAGGCGGGTGCAGGAAATAGGTTAATGTGTCGGGTTAGTGGGAGCGGGAGATGAGCGGGCCCTAGGGAGGCGTGGGTAATCCAGAGGGGTCCCCAGTTGCTTGGGCATGCACAGGAGTCAGCCGTGTGGTGTCGGGGGTGGTCGCGCCGATGATCGAGTCATCGTGGGACCGAGACTGTTTGAATTGGTGTAGCAGGAGCGCCCATTCTAGGGAGATTGGGGTTTTACGTATGTCTTTCGCTTCCTCCTCTCGCACTGCATCCTCCTCGGCTGCAGCCCATTTGAGTACCGACCCCACCCATGCTGCAATCGGGGGGGGCCGAAGGGGAGCGCCAGTGCATAGCTATGCAGCGTTTAGCCAATAGATGGGCTAAGGAGACAAAACGTATGGATAGTTTGTGACGTTTCCTCTGTCCGATTATGCCGAGCGCGCAACACTCTTATGTGGTTAGGTGGGTAAGTCACGTAAGATCTCGGAGTGTCGTGTGGATAGCCGACCAGTAGGCCTGGATATCCGGGCAGGCCCAAAACATATGATAAAAGTCGGCATCTTGCTCCTGACAACGGGGGCAAAGGAAAGTTGTAGCAGGATAGAAACGCTGCAGACGTGCTGGTGTCAAGTAGGCCCTATGTAAAATGTGGAATTGTATGTTCTTAAAACGGGCATTCCTAGATACTTTTTTGGGGAATTCGAACGCCCTTTCCCATTCTTTGTCGTGGAATGACGTCCCACCTCCTCCTCCCAGAGAGTCCATAGGGGTTCTAGTAATGGAGGTGCCAATTCCCTGATTGATTTGTACAGCCATATAGTAAGATGGCGGCCCGCTCACATTCGAAAGATTGTGTGGAGGACTGGGTGTGTGGGGGGTTCCCCTAGGGTGAGGTCGTAGTACGGTCGGTAGTGACTGAGGAGTTGTCGATGCAGTAAGAATTGACCCGGGGGAGATCGTAGCCGTCAACAAGCTGTTGGTATGGTCTAAGTTGTACCTCTTCGAATAGTACGTCTGCTTCGGTGATGTCTCTTGATTTCCATGCCTGGAGCATGGCAGGAGTAAAGAACTGGGTGTTTTTTGGCCAGCCTACCAATGGCAGTAACGGTGTATATGGGGGTCGGTCTGATGTCATGCAGTGTATGCGTTGGACACATTTCCGGACCATGTTCACGCCGAACAACTTAAATTGAAGCTTCTAGATAGAGGCTATCCGCTCAAACTCATCAAAGATTCCTACAAAAGGGCTAAATTTTACGACAGAACTGTACTATTACAGAATAAAGAAACCAAAAGCGACAATAAATTGGTATGTGTCACCATCCATTCTAACAGGGACCACAAGGTTCGACAAATAATCAATAGTGAATGGCACATTCTTAATTCTGTCAACTACAAAAGTTCCCTCCCCAAGCCCACTTTTGCGTTCCGTCGCAACAAAAATTTGAGAAACACGCTGGTCAGAGCTAAAGTGCCTCGGACTGACACCTTTATCCAGAAATCCATTACTGGTACCAACCCTATTATGGGTACACATAAATGTGGACACTGTCATGCTTGCGAATTTGCTAATGTGTCCCACAAACTTACATGGGGCAAAAAGACCTTCTCCTTCAGAGATATGACAAACTGTCGTACCAGCAATGTTGTTTATCTCATCCTATGTCCATGCAATAAGGGCTATGTAGGAGAGACCAGTAGAGAGTTCAGAGTACGGTTTAGCGAACACAAATCCGCTGTGTCCAACAAACGCAATGGGGCACCTCTGGTTAGCCATTGGATGGAATTCAAACACTCTGTGAAAGATTTTCGGTGGATTATTTTGGAACATATACACCCTCCCATTGATAACAATGTCGATGCTCTCAGAAGTAAAAGAGAAGTGTTTTGGATTTATACCCTGCGAACCCATGAAAAGGGGCTCAATGAATCTTTGCCTTGGGAGAACGCAATCATGTAAGGGGGGACTGCAATTGACATGTCCTCTCTGTCCTGGCTTTCATTTGTCCCCCAGCACTTCCTTTATTTTTCATTTTTTGCTGCTTAGGTATTTTTTGACTTTTTTCTTACCTATATAGTTATAGTTAGATTTTATTTTTCATTTTTATCTTTTTTTCTTCTTTCCACTCAGGACGCATTGTGGTCCTGATATCATCACGCGTTGTGTCGCATATTGTTCTGCTTCACCTTAAAATGGCGACCGCCACCCCCACATGTATAGTTCATTATGTTAGCAGGCTCGTGCAGTCCTTTTTCCATTGTTTTTCTTCACCATCTTCCCGATCTCCAGACCAGCCCATACTCTGTTTATGTCAGACTCCTTTAGTCCTCTCTTTATTTTGTTCAATCAGTACCCAATAGAATGTGGAGTTACATCTAATTGGGTATGCCATATAAGTAGAACGCAGATCCGGCACACTCAACGCTCAGCGGTTTGTCGTCGATGCGGAATACTTGCATGCGTTGAAGAAACCTCATTGATAAGGATTTAGCTGTCAGCGGCCCTTTTATACCTTAGACCGCTTTACTATTCTACTTACTTCAGGAGCCTCTCCATTAAAAAATTGTTGGTCTGCCTTATCCCTTTTAGTTGCTGCCCCGTACCGATTTTCCATATCGGCGGACCTAGGAGGAATACCACTATTTCTGAATTGACGGAATTTTCCTGTACAGTCAGCTTCATTCACTATAGTATAAACTGTGGTCGCATATCAACTTTCAAGTGAGTAATCGACTCCACATTGCTCTTTTTTGACTCGCTTGTTGGCCATTTTTGATTTATGAGTTTGTTTGCTCTATTATGTATCTTTAAGTGGACACTTTACCCTGGTGGTTTATCCACATAAACATCCCCCGACCTACTCCGTTCCACCTTAGGAATCCCCGGGTCTCATTTGCAAACGTTTTTCTGCCTGAGCTACCACTTCCCCTGTAAGTATATGGTTGGTTGGGTAGTGTTAAAGTTAGATACTTCTGGACTCCAGGTGGGACTAGGAGTTTATCGTTTTGGCCACCTATGGAACTAAATCATTCTACTTATTATGGTTCCCTTCTCCCTCCTCCCTTTTAATTTTAATTCGTACCACCCATATTGGTTATTGGACTTACGTGTACGTTACTTTATGCCCTTCAGACGTATCTTCGGCCTTTTCTCCATCTTTGTTGTAGCTTTATTTTAGTGTACATTTGGCTTACACTAGATACTGGGAACCTTGGCACCCCTTCTATTTCTATTTATATAAACTCTAACTCGGTTAGCTAGCTCTTATAATTTCGAATATATGGATAGTATTATGCTCATTCTTTTTTCTATTTTATTCATCTAAGCTGTGATTAACCTAATTGAAAGAACCGACGAGCCCGGCCTTACCATTAATACGTCATCTATTCTTTCAAGTAAGATTTATACATTGTTCTCTAAATTTTGACCTGGTGGTTGGCATTACTGATATCAAAAAAATGTTTCCTCTAATTCTTCATACTTTCACTTTTTTCGTTTTTTTTCTTAAATGCTGTTCTAACCTTGAATCTTAATCATCTAAATTCACCTGGTATTGGTCGCTTATCTTGATGCTTAACTTTGGCATTTTCTTTATTTTTCCTTCCCTCTCTAGCTGCAGCTCACTATGTAAATATTTATCCCAAATTTTCTTTTTACCTACAGACCAATTGTTTTTAATGTTGGATATAGCCCGGCACTACAACTAAATGATGTTGGAAATGAAGATGTATAACTCATTCTCCACTGTATGACTCACTCTATGGGCCCTGAAGAAGGAGTAGTTATTATAAGATCTCCGAAACGCGCGTCGGCGCTTTCCCTTTGTTCATTTTTTAGTAATTGTTTCTTGTAATGTGCTGATCACTGTGTTGCTATATTGTCAGGATTGTTTTTCATTTGTTTAAAAAAAAAAATTCATTGTTTTCTTGTTTATTGTTATTCATCTTTGTTATTACGTCTTGTGCTGGATAGGATGTGTCCTATTTTATTATTGTTACGTGTGTGTGTATGATGTTTTGTATTTTGACCTTATATATAAAAAATGGGAAATGAAAAATGATTTAATAAATTAACCAATCATTCTTCTGTATACTTTTGGTCTTGTGGGTTTAATCTAATATATGGACATATTGCCTATCTTTAAAATACATATGTGTAGGAAGTTTAGCTTGTTCTATTGAATACTTCTATTCCCTGAATACTTCCTCACCCATTTAACTTTTTCAGGGTCCCTCATACGTAGATTTGTTTGTCCTCTGCGATTGACTCCAGAAGCAGGAAGAAAGTAGCACACAGGCTCCCAGACTCCCCTAGCCAATCACGACACTGCTTTCACCAGCATGACAGCAACGTTGTGATTGCTCTGAGCACCGTGGTTTGGTGCTCAGCCAGGGACTGGGAGCCTATGCATGTTCTCCACCCAGGCTGTACAATACAGCCATGTAAAGAACATGCAAAGTGCGCATGACTGTTTGGCCAGACCAAGACAGCCTGCAAAACCATCATGCACACTTAAGAGAGTGCTCACCACTCCTCTCTCTGCTCCTTTGACAGCCCAGCCCCGCCCTGTACCTAAAATGTAAACCAGTTGAGCCAGGACGGAAAAATAAAATGATAATAACATTGTATTAATATAATTTTCTTTTTTCTTTTTGAGCAGCTCACAGAGTAATGGGGCAATGTTCCTCCTCCTTAGTGGAGCATCCACCACTGGTAGTCTGATTGTGTTTATTCACTGGTAAAACATTGAAGGGAACATGGAAGGTATCATCTGGGCAGGTGAAGATGGCACAAACAGTATTTTTGTGTGGGCACCGAGCAATGCCGGGATTACGAAACTAGAGGTGAAATCCAAGGTACAGAGCAGAAAACTCTCAAAAAGGTACAAGAAGAGAGAAAGGGACAAGGTAGTTTTTATTTTTAGAACTCCAGAACACACCCTACCAAATCAATGTGCGAATGAGAGAGAGAGATGCTGACCCAACCACTCCAGAATCTCTGCAAGCCTCAACAGGTTGTGACCAGAGAATTTTGAAAGCAGGGAAGTCAACTGCCAATTGTGCAAGATACCTTCCTACTTACCTCCATGAAAAATATGGGAAGGATCTATTAGTATCACCATCACCTTTTAACACTTCTACCACACATCCTCCTCCGGAGGAGCTGTGGAAAAAGGCTGGTAGCTACCTAATGTCTTTCTGTCGGTGAACAAGAGTGTAGTCAAGAAATGCGGGCAAAAAAGATTAAACTGAGACTCCTGTCCAGCCAATCTACCACCAGCATGGCAAAAGCACATGCAGGTGTATAAAACAGCGGGTTGGACTCACTCACAATGATGGGAAGAATTCCTTTCCAGTGGAAGGCACCTTTTATTGAAAATGCTTGAATAGTGTAAGAAAATGTTTAAGAGGATCCAAGAGTATGGTAGACACTGACCAATGGGCAGTTTTCGTAAACTTGTATAAAGAAGCCAAGAAACACAAATAAGAATCTCAGATACGGGGTATGAAAGAGACCGCCAAGAGGTTCAAAAATGTAATTACCCATTTGAGGGGTAAGGTTAGGGCTAGTACCCCTTCTGCTCTGACTCTTCTTTGCGTGTTTCATCAGATTATTTCTATAAATTCAAGCAGAAGACAAGGAGAAGGATCTTCAGATGTTTTGAGTATCCCCAGGCCAGTAGCTGATGCTGGGGGTGCACCTGTGATGGCACCTGGAAATAGAGCAGTGCAGGCAGTACAACTAGTGGGAGGGATATTGACAAATAACACACAGGAGAACATGGCAAGCACAGTGAGCCAAGCAATCAGCAGTTCTACAGGCAGTGAAGTAGCAGAGGGTGGTGTAATGAGTATGAAACTAAGCGTACTCCATGACACCAGACACCTCTACTAGAGCTTGCCTTCACTGGGCACCCTACCAGAGCAATGCTAGCTTTTAGACAACATGGCATTGATATAGCCGGATTCTTATCTATCTTTCCATCACCAAGAATCCTCTCAGGTCGCCAGGATCTTTCTCTCTGCTAAATAGTGTAAAGGGAAGAAAATCCAATTTGAGCACATAATCAATCAAATCAAAATTTGGATCTCTAAAGGATCACTGACTCCGAATTTAAAATTTCAGGGGTTTATTACAAAGCCAAAAATAATTGCACATACAAGCACCTCATCACGAGGATAAGAAAATAAATGGGCACTTATACAAAAAATATTCTATGCAGGAGTCTCATCCGACTCAAAATAAGAAGAATAGTTAGCTCCAGAAGCATTAGGCAACCAATAACTGCTCCAATCTCTATATTTGAAGTCATCAACCTAAAAAGAAAAATCAATTAGTCTATCCCTACTCTATCTCTAAGGTGACATCCCTACTTAGCATTTTTTCCCAGGCAAGAGAGTAAAAAGGTGTCAGAAGTGAAGACTTCCTTAGAAGTGCACCCACTTTGCTCAATCAGTAGCCAAGCTACAGAGCTCGTTCTAAGATGATCCTTCTAGCTTCCCATCTAATCCTCAACTGCTCAACCCACGGGGCACTGTCCTTAATTCAAAATCCCAAAATTGTAGAACACGCCCTCCGTCACACCTCTTCAGGCACGTCTTCCTCCGGTACTTTTCCACAGAAATTCGAAATTCATCCAAAGACGGTTAACTTGACCTTGGGTCCCAGGCACCTTCTCCGCTGAAAGTATCATCCCTGCATTCCAGTATACTCCCATGTTGGCTTCTCCTACCATCCTAACTCCTAAAACTAAGGGTTAGTCTTCCTAACAAGCTAGGTGTCCTTGCACCTGCATCAGAAACATAGGAACGAGAAACTTTCCACTTCACTGAGATTTTCTAACATCTCTGAAACCCAGAGCCTTTCCAAGGGAAACAATTTTCGGCCTACAACATTCAGCTAACATAAGAAATGAATAGGCCTTTCTCTTAAACGTATATGCGATCAGACCTTTACACATTTTAAACACACATTTCTAGAATCGTACTATAAGCACTGATATTCATTAAATTTCATACATGAGTAAGCAAATCTACGCATGCAGACTTTAATATGGTGCGCGTTTAAATCCTAACACATCACATTATATGTGAACTAATCCATTATGTCATTATCTAACATACATTTTCGACTAAACATTACATTAGACTTCATAAATGACTTGATTACATTTCTAATCAGGCCAATATATGCTGCTTTTAGTACTACATTTTTAAACCACACGTTAATAATTTCCCAATAAATATATGGGTGCGGACCACCAGTGATTATAATACACCCCTACAAATTCAGAATAACATGGCGCTCTATCAGCATACAGCATGAGTATAACACAGAATAGTCAGAGAGTGAAAGACCTTAAGAGAAACCCCGAAAACGAGCAACATACCCCTTCATCCAGTGGGATAGATGGTAATGACCCCATTCAACCAATGCCTTTCTTCATCTACAAGAATAATTGGGGTCAGGGTTAGGAGGCAGTGTAACAGTCATGCCCCTTGATCACCTGCAGACCAAATTAACACTTGAAAACAGATTTTTAATATCCATGAAGGCCCCATGAAGTTCAGAGAAGAGATACAAACGGTCTTTGAATGCTGCAAAACTAGCTGGGCAGATTTCAACCAACTATTATGACTTTATATGCCAAGTGAGATTAAGGATTCAATGATGGAAAAGGTTAACTGGCCTCAACAAGCACCTGGTGACACAGACACTCTTATGACGATGAATTCTTGGTAAGTATTATAATGGCAATGTGTCAGTTCAATACTGATGGGAACAAGATTTTCCTTTGTAAACTCTAAAAAGGTGTTTCTCCTGCTGATTAGCTTGATTATTTGAAAGAAGTATTTTAACATTATTCTGGTAATGATCAACCTGCTAAATGTGCTCAGGAAGTTATTGGTGCTACTTTTGTTCAAGGTCTGCAGCGAAAGATATAGAGGCAGCTCTGCACCGTATGTATTGGATGGCAGACCCAGGTGCTGGTATCTGTGCTAATCATTGTTAGTACACAGAAGTAAAAAGGAATCAAATTAACCCCTTCGCTGCTGCGGACATTCCGCTGCAGCGCTGGGGGGGGCAGGGGGGCAGCGCGGCGGGCCTGTGCTCATGACGGAGCCGCTCCGTCATGAGCCACAGTTGAGCTGTGCTCATGACGGAACGGTTCCGTCATGACTCCGCCCATTTGCGTTGTCGCCCCGCACAGGCGGGGAAACAGCGCCGCGCAGGCGGAGCGGCCGCCGGCAGGATTGTCATGACGGAACCGTTCCGTCATGAGCACACGACAACCGTGGCTCATGACGGAACGGTTCCGTCATGAGCAGGGAAGGGGTTAACTTAGATTGAAGGCTTTACAAAGGCAATCCATTCAATAGGCCATGAAAGAGATGGGGAGAGAGGAAAGATAAAATCAAATGAGATGGGTGGGTAAGGAAGAGCAGAATGATGCCAAGGGAGGAAATTCAGCCCCACTAGACGGCTCTTCATTTTTTAAAGCTATGGACAACTGGGTCACTGAAAACAGGACTGACCCAATTAAGGACCTGATTTAATATTTAGTAGCTGGCCCGCTCACTGCCATGGCGATGAAGTAAATTTCTTCTTCACCCTGATGGATGTGCAACCAGACATATTTAGAAATGCCCGCTTGCCCAGCGGACATTTGTACAGGTGGCAGAAACCAGTGGCTCAGCAGTTCCTGTCAATGCATTGTAAGTTTACCATATGGCTATGTCAGCATGATGGTGTTGTTAGGCAATCTTAGAAATCTCATAAATAAAATCCCAAAGATAGATTTTCTTTTTGAAAATAAAAATACAATGCCCCTCACCATGGGAGATTTCTCCCAAAGAGAGAAAGACATTGAGCAGTTTTTAATGCCTGGCGTGGCAGTTCGAACTGGACTGTTCCCATGAGAAACAGGGTCAAGACAGATTTGCATATGGCTGGGTCTAAACTGGGGTGGCATGGTGAGCAAAAGAATGATGAATTTAACCAAGATCTCTCTACTGGGGGTGAATGTATAATTTTTCAGCATTCCAGCCATCATTTATTTGCGTAGCACTTTTCGCCCTAAGTGAAATGGGTATGCCGAGACGTAGGTCACTTGCTCCCTGTGCCTATTCTGATTGGGATTTTCTTTTTTAAAAAAACAGTTTGGTGCAGGGCTCCATCATGTTGACAGAGCACTGCATCAAACAGCCAAAAGCATTGACAGGAACCCGCGTGACAGCAGTTACTGCCAGTGTTTAGAAATGAAAACCACCTTGGTGATCATTTCTAAATTAGGTTGGTGGCACCTCTGTCAGGGCGACCGAGTAACTTACTCTGTCACCTTGGCAGAGAATCAGCCCGACCCCCTAATTATAAATCAGGTCCTTAATACCTTGCGATGATTAAAGATAATCCATTCAAGCCATAGTCATCGTTAAAGTGGAATATGGACTAGCTGTATTATTGGGCCTTCCGGCAATTTAGACACCCTCAAGGAAAAACCAATCTAAACACAGTTTTTCACAGACATCAAGAACTTTTACCATATTACTCCTGTACTGGTCAAGCTCACACTTCAAGGGTGATGTACACGAATAAGCTTGCATCCTTTTTAAAGCATTGACAATTAACTACATTACTGGTGAAAAAAGCGAACATTATTGTGGAGTTTAGGAACTTGTGGACAAACATAACCTCCACGTTGAAACTCATATAAAAAGCCTTTTTTTCTGTACCAAATCATCTTAGGCTTCACCACACGATCTAGAATAATGTATGTCTGGATGTAAGACAAGATAAGACCCTTCCTTTACCTCTTTTAAAACATTCAAGAAAATGAACATCCCCAGACTCCATTCAACACATCTTAACCTTAAAATGCTAATTTCCTTGTGTCTCTCTATATCTTCTTTCTTACTCAAGCTTTTTGACCAACTATAAATTAAAATTCTAGCATGTATAACATTTTGTGAATTCTGGCAGTCTCGGTCTCCCCCTTCCCTCACCTTCCCTTCTCAACTACCTGTAATGTACATACCAGTTACATTCAGTCTGGCTCCACGTGTCCTGCTAACCTTTCCACAGACTTTCCCAAACTTTGCATTGTTCTTTTTCTTCCTCTTGCTGCTTGTGATAAATATATTGTGAAATTGATTTAAATAATGCATATCTGCAGTGATCTTCTTTCAGAGCTGTATGGTATTAACTCCTAATTTAACCCTGATGAAACATTGCTAAATTATTTGGGATAATGTTCTCCCTATAGTTAGATACATATACATAGAATAGAGGTAGGGCTAGGTGTTGACTGAGCCAGCAGCCCCTTTAGGAACCATGACCGTCCTGGTGTGAAAAATCAATGCTGCCTGTTATTCCAGGAGTCGCATGGAGCCATAGGGTCTGCGAAGACCACTTGACTGTAAAGACCACGCACTGACCCTGATGTCCATGAAACACAGATGGGGATCTGGAATTATTTGGCGACTGTGAACCCCAGAGAAAAATGGCCAGGTAAGAGCATCATAGCTTTGAGTGAGGCAGAGGATCCGGCTGTCATAGGGTATATGCATCGAACAGCAGCGGCAGACCCAGATGATTAAAGTCTTGGCTGGGTTCGTGGTGTGGGAGAGAGTTGGTGGTGACACCCAACTCAGGAACAGAGAGCCCACCTCACACCTGCCTCAATAGTTACAAATGAGGTTGGAACACCGATTGAGATATTCCTCTGGAATCTATCTATGGCTAGGCTTGCCTTACCCACCTCACTTACTGCAAATTAATATCGATGTCCTTCCAGTTACATAACTTTACTTCCCATTTTGAGGACTCGAGAAGCAGAGCTTACAAAGGATTTACATGACGTCTTCTGAGAGACTGGTGGTGGGAGGACAGTTTATCCTGTTCGGGGGATGATGTGAGATGAACCCCCAAATTGTTGACCATCACACTTGATCACTCAAAGCCTTCTACAGGAGTGGGTGGTGGGTACATTTTCTGTGGTGATGTCGTTGCAGGATTGTCTGGGGACTGGTCCCTCTTCGCACTAAAAGGTCACATGTACAAACTGGTTTCTACTCTCACTGCCTATCTGTCCTTTGTTATTTCTCTAATATTGGCTGGGAGGAGTGCATTGTTCAACTGACTATACACATATTGGCTCCTTTTCTTTATCTACGTCCTTGAACTGCCTCTTGTGGAATGTGAGTTTGTGCTTTAAATCTGATTTCTACTAAACCTCATCACAAGACCCAAAGGCAACTTATTCTTTTCCAAAGCAGTCTCATAGATCTCGAATAAATCTGCCACACAGTCTCTACCACCCTCTCAAATAGCAGAAACTACCTTGGATGCTCTGATACACCAACTCTCTTCAAAATATTTGCCATTCATTCAGTGTGGGACAGCACCTTGGAGACAGCTGCAAAGGTGAAATCGATAAGGGTTGAGTTAGCTGCTTGTCAGAGAAAACTGGATTGAACAAATTGGAGATCAGTGGAAGAAGAGCCAGCTGGATGCTATGAATGGCATTCGCAGCTATGACCCGTGGCTGCTCCCTGTGACCCCTGGTGCTGCCCTCGCGACCTCCAGCCTCAGAGGTGGCAAAATCAGTGCAAAGAAGACAGGAGCAGCTTCGCCCTCCTTCTTTTCAGCTCATTTTTTATTACACTAACAGTGAATAATTATTATTCACTATTGGCGTAATAAAAACTGGAGCATCACGTATGTCAAAAGTTTTTTAAAATGTATATTGTGTGGTGCGTACAGATGAGAGTGTGTTTGTGTATGAGAGGGAGTGTTTATGTATAATCGTGTGTATATGTGAGCATGTGTGTATGAGTGAAAGTTGCAGTCAGTGATAGGAATGGAAATATGTGAGATTACATGTCAGTGATTTTGGGTGAGTCAGTGGGGTGAGTGAGGATGATGGAGTGAGGGTAAGAGTGAGTGCAAGTCACAGCAAGCGCGTACTGTAATCAGTGTAAGAATGAGTGACAATGTGTGAGTGAGTGTAAGATGGAGTGCAAGAGAGGGAGAATGAATGAGTGCAAGTGAAAATGATTGAGAGTGAGTGGGTGAAAATAAATGTGAGTTAGTGAATGCAACTTAGAATGAGCAAGAATGTGTTGTCTTGTGAAACTGCTTTTGTCCTTTGCAAAATACTGGTGTTGGCTCAATCTACACAGTTACCAACAGATAGGGACAAAGGGCCAGATGTAGGTGGCCAAATACCTAGCGGTGCGTTACCGACCGGTATTTGGCTGAGTGCAATGTAGGTGAGTTGAAACCTACTTGCAAAATAAGGAATCACAAAATAGCAATTCCTTATTTTGCTCTTGCATTTAAGGAATCGGAAATACCGATTCCTTAAATGCAATGTACGTAGCACTAAAAATAGTGCACTTCAGCCTTAAGGAATCGCTAATTACCACCAACTTCAAGTTGGTGGTAAGTAGCGATTTCCTTTGCAAAAGCACTTTTTTGCTTTTTTAAATGTGCCATGTAGCACACATCCATGCCCTTGGGCATGTATGTGCGCCACATGTGCACACATGCACATTTCAGGAGTGCAACAGGGTGTCCTTTGGACATCCTGGCACCCTTGAAATAGCTCCCGCTATTAGCGATTCGGTAATACCAAACCGCTAATAGTGAATATCTTCCCATTCATTCCTATGGGCCTCCTAGCCCACAGGAATGAATGGGTAGGTATTCCTTAATAACGAATCTCAATTACCGATTTGTTATTAAGGAATGTTAAGGAATCGCTAATATTTTAGCAATTCCTACCTACATTCCATTTAGTGAGTCCTTAATGGCGATTGGGTAAAAATCGCTATTAAGGACTCGCTAATTTGAAGTTACCTACATCTTGCCCTTAGTGTACTAGAGACAATTCTTGATATATGAGACATCCATAGCAAAAGGGTGGTGTAGGCACACTGGAAGTAATTCTCTGTATGGTATATGATAAAATACTGGTGCTAGCAAGTTGTAGGTGGTTATTGGCATACAGGATGACGGCTGTCGCATATAGGAGGGGGACAAATATGACAACGTGCTGGCCCTATCATACTAGAGGTTAATTTTGACATAAGGTCACTGATGGCACTTGGATAACATTGATAGGAAAATCCCAGGACTGGCATATTATAAATAGTTGTTGGCGTTATGTGGCACCCATGATTTATATGAGGCGCCCATGGCAAAATGCTGGCCCTGGCACAATATAAATTATTTTTGGCATATGGGTGCACCCATAGCATATTTTGAAAAAAAAGGGGGTCATCTCCTATGGAACGTCACACCATGAAGACATATATTTAACCAGTGCCCTTTCATAGCCCATGGCTTTTTATCAGATTTATGTGAAAAGGTTGCTTTACATGCACTCCTTGACCCATTTTTAAACAATGTTTGTGGAGAGAACCGCTTAACCTCGAATCAATTCAAAAGGGCTCTGGTTCATTTGCTTTGCTCAGTAAAGAATTCGGACAAGTACTATATTACACACCACTTCTTTCAGCACCCTCATATAGGTGGATCCAAAAGAGAGAATTGTATTGTATTTTCATATTAGTGACACGGTTATAATGTAACTTAAATGATGTAAATTATTATCCAGGTTAAGGTCAAGTCACACCACTTCCTGGGAGGATTCAGGTTCAGAGGTCATATGATGTCACTTCCTTTGATGCCAATAGTGTCAAAGATCGTGTGATGTCATTTCTGTATTGACGTCTTTGTCATTTCACCCATGGATGTGAAAACAAAGTTTGTGAAGCTTAAGACTCAGTTTACACAATTCAACAAAGCAAAGAACTTGCCTTGTAGTGCATCGATTTACATGTATTTTTAAAATTGTGAAGAAAATCTAGGACTGTTTCTTTTTTGTGGAAAGGAAAATATTTAAAGAAGCAATGTTTCCAAACCATTCTTAAAAATATGGATTCGATCACCATTAGCCACCGTTCTCATTAAACTTCAGATTTCTTTAGTCATATTGCCTGACTGAGCATGACAATAAAAAGACTTCAGAGCCGTAAACATCTCAGGAAAATGAGCCATTTTGTATCCAGCCGCCTCAATGAAATAGACAGTGTTTTCAACTGCAGTTTACTGGGGGGAAGGAAGGAGGGGGCGTTCAGTAAGAGAACTATCTTGTCATACGAGATAACTTTTGATTTAGGAAAATGATCATATAATCCTTCAGTGCAAGAAATAAATAAACCACCAGTCCCATCTGTAGTTCCGAGGTGGAATCTGCAGTCCCGCGTGCCGAAGCAGGTCGTAATTCAATCTCGAGATCCCGGTAATGTCCCGCACCGCGGCAAGATAGCTGAAGGGCCTGGGCACAGGCGCGCGCGCAGCAACTCTGAGACTGAATTACAGCCATGCTATTCAATCTGGGACCATGTACTCTGGCTTGTAATATACCTGTAAAACCACTATGACAACGGGAAAATATAGGGCCGCGGAAAAGAAATATAAATGTAAGATTGCACAAATGGGAGATGGGGTGATTAGGGCTCTTATAATGCGAGGGGGTTGCAGTGCTCCAACAAGTGACACTGAATGCATAGCAAAATATAGATAAGTTCATGGAAAATTAATTTACAAATAAATCTCTTGTATTGGGCTCTTGAAGGAGCATCTCACCTGCCAGCGATATGCTCCTGCTACTCACCCACACTCAAAGTGGTTTATGACCGCTCGACTTTTGCAACCTTCAATTGTGTTCATTACCCATGAATGAACCCCATGGCTAACACTCTTTCAATGTGTGTGCTATGCACATGCCAATAATACATTAAGCAACAATAGTCCTCCAATGAGATACTCGTTAATGAATTCTCGCTATGTATCATGTAACATATTAATTTGAAAAACAAAATATTCAAAAACGCAACATCTGCTGTGTTACCTGTGCAATCACCCAATGAGACAGCGTTTCCTGGCACATTAAAATCTGCTATCTGATTCATTTTCCATCGATAGAAAAAAATCAATTAATATAAACATTGACTGATTTTAATAGGGAGGCTTCCCTGCCTGGGCAGCCCTGCACCACGCAGATATCTGAGGAAGCCTGCAGCGCATAGTATGAGGGTTTGTTGTCTGCAAAAAATAACAATAAGTTGCCCAGTATGGCCTTGATATACATGGCCCTACTGTGCCATGCTGCATTGTACTGCATGAACTGGCCCACCTCCTTGGCTAAGGAGCTGGCCCACCTTGCAGTGGACCCCTCCTAAGGCTATGATTCGTCTGGTCTATCCAGGGCTGGACCGGGAACCCAAAGCAGCCCTGGCAATTTTTTTGGCCAACCCCTGGGGAAGCACTGCCTGGACCCGGGAGGCTGGAGTCCTGCTAACCTAATAAACATATATTGTGGTTGCACCACTGTTAATCAGTACACTTGAAGGGTTCACAGTAAGTCCATCAGGTATTTAATTGTCCATCTTTATTGATATGAAATCTTCTTGTTATTTTGAAAACAAACAGCCAACGCGTTTCGTTCTCGACAGAGAACTTCTTCAGGGCTGTAAAATTAAAACACAGATAAAAACCAACATTGTTTGTGACATACATAAATATATATAACATATAAACACGTACAAAACCATATTTGGATAAAACACTTAAATAGGATATTACATAAACAACAAGAGTGAAAGTGCAGAGATCACCATCATATATCCCAAAATGGGTTATATCAACAGAATCCATCAAGGGGAATTGACCCATGTATGACCATACAACAATAATAACCTCCCACAAATTGGTGCCAACATTCCCAAAAGGAATCAAACCATCTACTGACCGTATATATGTCAATTCTAAAGATGTTGAAAGCCAATGAATTATATATATAACAAAAACACATTCATCACTATGTGTGCAGAGCTATGCATACCTTAATATTTCTTAAAAGGACACAGTAAAACACATGGGGCCATATTTAGGAAGCCAAATACCGGTCGGTAACGGCCGATTTTCGGTAAATATCCCGTTACCGACCGGTATTTAGGCATTTGCTATGTA
The DNA here is from genome assembly GCF_964204655.1 of Triturus cristatus. NCBI lineage: Eukaryota > Metazoa > Chordata > Amphibia > Caudata > Salamandridae > Triturus > Triturus cristatus. Next base: position 385,942,304 of record NC_140588.1, read on the forward strand.
GGGGGCATATTTCAGGATTCGGTAATTTACCGAATCGGTAAAATTACAGAATCGGTAAATACCGAATCCTGAAATGAGATGTAGGAAACACTCCAATGAGTGTTGTGTAGGAATTGGAATTCGGTATTTACCACCAAATATAGGTTGGTGATAAATACCGAATACATTGCAAAAAGCAATATTTTGCTGAAATAAGAGTGCCATGTTGCAGACATACATGCCCTTAGGGCATGTATGTCCGCCACATGTACACACATGCAGGAATCAGGGGTGCAACAGGGTGTCAATGTGACACCCTGCCACCCTTGAATGTGCTCCCCCATTACCGAATCGGTATTTACCGATTCGGTAATGAGGCATACCTTCCCATTGATTCCTATGGGCCTCCAGGCTCATAGGAATCAATGGGAAGGTATGCCTCATTACCGAATCGGTAAATACCAATTCGGTAATTACCGAATTTCTCCGATTCGGTAACATTTACCGAATTATTACCTACATACAATTTACAGATTCTTAAATACCGAATCGGTAAAATTCGGTATTTTAGAATCGGTAAATTGTATGCCACCTACATATGGCCCATGGAGGAGAAAAGCAAAATAGGAGAGAGACAATCAAAACAGAAAAAAGAGAAAAGCATCAAGACAACGTACCATTCCTAGTTTCCAGGAGAGAACCGAATAAGTGTATATGACCATATTTTCCTAATCCAAAACGTTTTATCTTCCCATTGAGTTTAAGTCAGCTAGGGAAAAAGCGCAAACGGAGACCAAAGATGTAAACTAAGTCGAAGCCACCAATGAAAGCGTCACACATCTGTGCATGTTGTACATAAGTTCACATGAGTCACCAATATTCAACCTACCTTCTAGGTTGAAGAGAATATTTTAAGCCACATTCCGAATTTTCCTTGTATTGACGTAGTCCGAAGCGAATTTGATATAATAGTCACCATTCAGTTATCATTTCGTGATTGTAATAAAAGTATCGTGGTATTGCCTAATCCAAAATCAAGAATACGATAAATTAATATCTCACAACCTAAGCCTGCAGTTATTAAGGCAAGCATCCCAAAAGACACATGGGAAAATTCCCATGTTTCCCACTCAAATATTATCATTCTGCTCATAAAGAAGATAAAACACAAAAATAGTCAACTGACTGATAAAAAACCGTTTGGGGAGTATGAGCAAATGTCAGAATATAAACACAGATCGATAGGGAACCACATAAAATAGAGTAGAAAGAAGTTCATCACGTTGCATTAATCTCAACCAGAAATATGATCATTATTGATGTGATAACAGAGTCCAAAAGACTATCCGGTATTTCTATAAAACATAACTAAACATGTAGAACTTCAACCTACGCATACCCCCATTGGTATGATATTCTTCATTAGTGTGTTTGAACTAGTGACCCCAATTCATGTGATCGACACGGAGTAACATGAGACATACTGCCCAATATGAATAAAATCGTGCAGCACGTAATCTCATGGTGAGCCACGAACAATCTGGGTAAAGACAAGGGAAAAAGGGGGAATCCGTGCTTACCAATCGTAAAGGAAGTGTAGTGGCCGGCGATATCCCGTAGTACGAAGTCCCGCCGCAAGTTCAAAGGCACCAGTGTAACTTCACCGTTTTAGGGAGACGCGCACGACGTGCGTCTGACGTCATATCTGTGTGTCGGAAGCTCATTCTATTCTAACACTAATGATATGTATCAAATGGGGCCGCCATATTATAATATAAATCATCCAGCCCAATATATATTGAATCGTGCAGTAAATAACAGAAAAAAGGAAATCAGTGCTTATCTATCATAAAGGAAGTGTAGTGGCTAGTCATATCCCGTTGTGCGAAATCCCGCCACAAATTTGAAGGCACCAGTGTAGCATACACGATGGGCGTCTGACGTCATATCTGTGTGTCGGAAGCTTGTTCTACTCCAACAATGATGATATGTATCTAATGGTGCCGCCATATTAAAAAATAGATCATGAAGCCCAATGTAAATTGAATCGGGCAGAAAATAACAGATAAATAATCAGTAAGCAAACACAATCATTTTATCGTATATAAACAACTCGCATATTCTAATGATCAAAGTATATATAGAAAAACGCCACCATACTAAAGTATTGATCGCCTATGGGAAATATTGACAATAAATAAAACATACACATCAAAATATCGATGTTAGTCTGCAATAACTTGAAAATGAAACAAGGAAAAGAAGGACAAGACAAAGAGTGGAAAAGTAAAAACAAAAAAGGCAGAAATGCCAACATGTGATAAAAAGAGGGGGAAGACAAATGATACATTGAAAGGCAACATATAAGAGTCTGACTTAAGGGGATCATTCAGAACATGTTACTTCAAGATAATCAATCCTGAAGGGAGTGAGTGATGTAATGATAACACCACTAAGGCCATAACAATTTATAAAAAGTTGGAATAATCTACAATCAATGGCCAAGCCCCTTTGAACCAGCATATATGCATTACCAATAGAAAAACATCTCAGTATCTAAAAAGCCAAGCCCTCATCTAAGGCTGGTCCACTCATAAATGGTAATGCATTTCGTCATCAGAATTATGACCCATCTCTATGCATCTGAGGCGACAAATCCACATAGCTTCTTTTGTACGAAGGGCAAGTTCTCTATTTCCACCCCGGGGGTTAAGAGGGATATGTTCGATGCCATGAAACCATATTTTATAATTTGCACTGTGATGTTCCCTCATGTGGTATGTCATTGGATATTTCAGGTCGTAATTTTTCAATGCTCTTACATGCTCCTGGATGCGCATTTTGAGCGGTCGCACTGTACTGCCTACATAAACCTTATTGCAGTCGCAGCCTAAAACATATACAACATAGCTTGTTTTACAATTTATAAACTGTCTTATATTATATTCTTTAGTTGTATTATAATGGAATTTTTTGATTTTGTTCTTACCCAATATGCAGATGTTACAAGATGAAGAAGTGTAAAATCCATTTGGTGTAGTAGGTATCCATGTTGGAAGCTTTTGGTGTCTGGGGTAACTAGGGTACAGTAGATTACGAAGCGTTTTCCCTCTCCGGAATGCAACTCTGGGCGTTGCTGTGACATGTTCTCTCAGATTAGGTATCTCATAATGCAATCCCCAGTGTCGCTTGAGAATACTAAACAAGCTAGCACTATTGTTAGTATATTGTGTAGTAAAGACTAAAAATGACCCTTGTTTCCCTTTACGTTTTGCTCTTGTGTGCTTTTGTAATGTGCTTGTTCTCGTAACATTCATAATTCTTGAGTTAGCCTTAGTCAAGATATCTTCAGCATATCCCCGTTGTCTGAATCTTTCTTTCACCTCACTGATATTATCCCTAAATAGCTCCTCTGTACTACAATTACGACGAACACGTACCATTTCTCCAAATGGTATGTTCTTGATGACTGATTTAGGGTGTGAGCTGGTTGCTTGTAATGTGCTATTACATGATCTGCTTTTGCGAAAGATAGTGCTGTGTATCTTATCGTTGTTAACGAAAAAAAGGATGTCCAAACATTCCATACTGCTTTGACTATGCCTGAGCGTAAGGTGTACATTATGGGGGTTGTTATTCAAGAAAGCATGGGAAAGAGTCCCTTTCCACAACATGATGATGTCGTCAATATACCTCCCCCAGAAGACAATCATGTCCATCCAGGGGGAGGCATATTTTCCCCAGGCATGCTCCCTCTCCCACCAGCCCATGAAAAGGCAGGCGTACGAGGGAGCAAACCTGCTTCCCATCGCAGTCCCTTGAATTTGATGGAACCAGGTCCCATCATGTAGAAAGAAATTACGTGATAATATAATATCAGTCATCTCCATCAGCATTTCGTTATGTTCAGCATGATCAGCTGTGCGTGTTGACAGAAAGGAATGCACGGCTGTCATGCCGAAGTGTATGTGAATGCAAGTGTACAGACCACTCACATCCATAGTAACAAACATAAGGTCATCCGACCATGTAAAGCCATCAAATTTTTCTAAGATGTCCCTAGTATCTTGTATAAAGGCAGGTAAATTTGTAACAAAGGGCTGAAGAAAACCATCCACATATTGTGAGAGTCGTTCCGTAGGTGAATCGATTCCTGAAATGATGGGACGCCCTGGAGGGAAAGCACCCTCCTTATGGATTTTTGGAAGAATGTAGATACAAGGGGCAAGCGGATCACTAACAGTAAGATATCTACATTCTGCTTCGGAGAGTAAACCACTCTCACCCCAATCAAAAACTTTAGCATTTATATATGTGACAAGGGAGGGAATAGGGCTATCAACCAATTGCTGATAACAGTTTGAATCACCCAGTTTTCTTTTTATTTCAGCTGTATAGTCAATGGTGTTCATGATAACTACATTCCCTCCCTTATCTGCTTCTTTGATAGTTATAGAAGTATCCTTCCTAAGATCTTCCAATGCCTGTCGTTCATTCTTGGTCAAACTAAGCAAAAGGCACCAGTTCCAAAGATTAGACTGGTGCCTTTTGCTTAGTTGGTCCACTGTCCAGTTTTGTTTAAATGACTATTTTTGGACCCTAGAGGCACGATCCGGACCTAGTAATTGCATTCTTATTTTTAGGAATTGATACAGTCAGTCAGTCAGTCAATTGCTTTATTCGATCAATTTAAAGATCAAAAAAGAGACAATACAAACAGATAGTCACATTGTATAAAATACAGGGTAAGAATTCATCAATTACCAATATATTATAAATAACCTTATCAGAATTTAAAAAATTTGAATAGAACATATTTCCTAGGGTCAATTCTAATTTAAAAAGAATAAATAAGATATAGAAGTAAAATTTCCATTTTAAAAAATCTAGCAGGAGTAGAGTACTCGACGACTACAAACCACCCTCCGTCGCAACCACATCAATTATGTTAAGACTAGGCCGTACATTGACACGCTTCTTGCTAATGCGGACGGCTGCCACTAAAAAGTTTGCTACATGAAAAGCAATGGTAATATTGGGCAGGAGTTGCAAGAACAAAAGCGTTGGCCGAACCTGGACAAAACCAGCCCCTTTCAGTAAAGGTAACAAGTATTTTGACCTAATCTGTGCATAGTGTTCACAAAACATAATAAAATGTAGTGTGTCTTGACAGGAAAAATTGTCACAATCACATGGGGTAGCATTATCAGGGGTGGCCCATGTGGGATAAAATCCTAGCACAAAATGTATCAAGTTTAAACGGAATTTGATTAGGAGGGACCTGTGAAGTGGGCTGGTTACAAATGCCAGGTAAGGTTCAAGACCGGGAACAGTTATTAGCCCGTAGTTCCTTCTCACTAATGGCCTATTTAATTCTGTGTCCTCCCTTTTGGCCATGAATCGTGACAGTAGTGCGGTCTTAATCCCCGTGATATCCTTTTTATTAATACAGTCAGGGGAGTTAAATAGCTCTGGTCTACCTACTGTTGCCAACATCTTTTTAACATATGCTAGCCATGAAATTCTATGCGCTCTATCCAGGGCAAGGCAATCCTTAAGTATCAAATGGGTTAGAAAAATCTCCTGGTTAAGCCAGGATTTTAACCAACATATGACAGGGGCCACTTTGATTAAGTCTGCAACAAACCCCATGCCCAATTCTGAGTGTATTGTAAAGGTGGGTGTGGACTGGGGAACAGACATCAAAGATCTTAAAAACTTGTTTTCCACCCTCTGTATGGTGTCAGTGTTAGAATAGCCCCATATGGCAGAGCCATAGGTGGCTATTGCCAACGATTTTGCTTTATAGACCTTAAGAATAGCCTCCAGAGGGCAGTCTCCCAACCTTTTGGCAAAACCAAGGATCGCTGCAGCCGATCTTGCCAAAGAATTGCCTTTTAATTTATGTTGCGGGCCCCAAGTGCCTTTCTCATCAAAGATGACCCCCAGGTAAGTAAAAATTGGGACCATTTTGACCTCGTGGCCTAGACAAAAAAAGAATTTAGATTTCTTTTTCCTACTGGCCTGGCCAGTGATCATGACCTGTGATTTTTGAGTATTAATTTTCAGGTCTAATGATGTCATAAAATCACCGAAAGAGGCCAGTAGTCTGTCAAGAACCACCCCTGAACGCGCCAAGAGCACGGCGTCATCCGCGTATAGGAGAACTGGGATCTTAGTGTCTCCTACACGGGGTACATCCATCACTGCGTTGGCCAGGACTGGATCCAGAGCATCTATATATAGTGTGAAGAGGAGAGGTGCCAATATGCACCCCTGCCTAACACCCCTCTCAGATTTAAAATAGCTAGTACACCTTCCCCCCTGGGTGACTCTCACCGATGCTAGTAGGCCATGATGGAGATCTGCCAGAAATCCAACCAGAGGAGGGTCAACCCCTATATCCAAGAGAATACTCCACAATTTTGACCTGTTGACCAGGTCAAAGGCTGAAGAGAGGTCCATGAAGGCCATATACAGAGACCCCTCCTTTGCAATAGTGTATTTGGAGATAAGTAGATGAAGATTTAAGCATTGATCCTGCGTGCTCCTATTAGCCCTAAAGCCGTATTGGGCATCTGATAATATGCCGCTACCCTCGAGCCAAGTGTTTAATCTATCCAGAATGACTCTGCCTAAGATTTTTACGGCAGAGTCAATTAGGGAGATAGGCCTATAACAGGCCGGATCATCCCTCTGGCCTTTTTTAAAAATTGGGATGATTGTGGATTTTGGCCAAGACTCGGGATATTCTTATATCTGGCGGCATTGAAAACATTTGTAAGAATTTTAGCCCACAATTTAGGAGCAGACCTATATAGATCTGCAGGAACACCGTCAGGGCCTGGCGCCTTGATCTTAGATGTCTCTAAGATGGCTTTTTCTACATCCTTCTCCTTGAAGGCCGCAACTGGACCAACCTGGTTCAAGGATAACAGCCCCTCTGAATACCCAGACGAGACTGAACTATAAATGTTTTCAAAATGGGCTAACCACTGCTCGTCAGGAATGCAACATTCCATAGCCTGATTCTCGCAACCGGAAAAAAAGGGATGGTTTATCACTCCCCAAAATTTGGAGCTATCCCGCAAAGTGTCCGGTGACAACAAATTATTCCAGGCTTCTTCCTGAATCTCTTTTTTACGAGCTTTAATTGCCTGTTTGTATTGTTTCCTCAAAAATGTAATCAGGCGTCTATTTCTTGGTTTACCTTTGATTGCCTTCAAAAGAGCAGAATGGGCCTTAGAACAGTTGATATCAAACCATTTTTTGCCTATATGGCCACCTGACTTGGATTTAACCAAAAGGGCCGCATTTATTTGAAGGCAAATGGTAGTAAAGGCCACGACTATACTGGAATTGGTATTAGCATGGTCTAAGCATATACCCATCTCCGGTTCAGCCTTAGACAGAACTTCTTGTAGGAAAGTGATCGGGGACACCTGGGCCCATTTTAACCTCCTGCCCTGGTCTTTTGCTATAAGGGCTCTGGTTCCCGAATTTCTTGAGTCTTTAAAGGCCAAGAACCCTTCCGTTGCGACCTCAACTATCACGGGATTATGGTCACTAAATGCGGAGTCCTCCACCCTATAGTTTAAAATCAGGGAAAAAATCAAAGATGAAACAAAAATGTAATCGATGACTGACCCTGAATCAGGACCTTTAAAAGTACACGTTCTCTGACCTTCCGCGCAGCAACCAGGTTCAGAGAGATCTGAGGAAGCCAATAGGCTCTCCAAAGCCTCGCCTTGTTTGGTGTGTTCAAAGTGTGTGAATGATGAATAGGGAAATCCATCCTCATCATTCAAGATACACCCTAGGCTGCAAGGATGGATATTAAGATCGCCCATTAAGATGACCTCAAAACTATTATGTGACGCTCTGTATTTATCCAGAACCTCCCCCAGAGATTCTAGATGCTGATTTAAGCTGACACAATCTTTAGAATTATAAAAATTAACCAGAAGCAAAGAAGGGGAATTTGCCACCACTAGTTCTACAGCTAGGCAATGTTGGGAGCCAGAATCTACCTGTTTAGCTGATCCTTTCAGGCTCAATGAGACCAACAATGCAAGGCCCCCCTTTGCCCTCCCCACCAAGTTAGGTGTGGCTGAAATATAAAAATGAACATAACCGTCCAAAAAAAGGCTATTTGCTGTATCCCAGGTTTCCTGCAATGCAATAATATCATGGGACGCAACATAACCCACCCATAACTCGTCCTTAATTTTAGATCTAATGCCGGCAATATTCCAGCTTAGAATTTTGCAGGTATTTTTTTGGGTGAACTCATGCGACTCTATCACTACTGCTCCCTTTCCCTCAGGTCTGGTTATCAGGTTGTTTAGTGCGGGAGACTTACAAGAAGGAGGCCCCTCCTGGTCCGGTCAGGCTAAGGCATCCGGGTGATGTATATTATCAGTAATCTCGAAGGGGAGTGTAGCAAAGTTTGGGCTAATTCCCCTACCTTCCTGGATTTGACCAAGGCTTCCCGAGGTGTTAGGATAAGGATTATAAAAGTACCTTAAATCGTGAACCCTTATTTCCGACCTATCCCAACTAAGTGGTTGATCACAGATAAAACGCACAACTCGGTTGTCCTTAAAATTAATAATAATACAATCCCCTGTGACATTTTTTGGTCTGAGGCCCACCCAACAGACTCTTCTGGCAAAGAGAATCTTCCCGTCCAAAAAGTTCGGGATGGGTCTCTTTTGATTAAGCCAGAAAATAACTTTATTTTTGAGTTGTTGATAAGATTCCTCTGTGCCGGTTTTCAATTCCGGAACACCAGTCAAAACAACAACATAAGGAATAGATTCAGGGGGTAGGTGGATATGGATATTAGGGGATTTAGTTGTTCTCTCCCCATGATCTGTATTTAATCCTTTATGTGTATCCCTACTAACTGATTTAATTCCTGATGAATCCCTTAAGCCAGCCCTGACCTGACTACCACCTTGGGCGGTGGTATTGTCTGTTGTCAGAGTTCTAGGGGAAATTACCCTAGAATTAGGTATAGATGGTATATCAATGGTGGGAGGAGAAAGTGACGGGGCAGGAAGACTAGGATTCACCTTGATAAGGTTGACACTATCCTTGTTGGCTAGTTTGATAACATTTTTTAATGAGCAAAAATTGTCTAAAATAGTTTGCTCAAGTCGGTCAACTTTGTCAGAAACCACCTTTACCCTTTCTAGAAGTGGCAATAATAAGGAACGAACTATTTGTTCGATCTGAGGCATCAAGTCACTATGTTGAGACTGGTCCAGAAGCCTATTGGGAGTTTCAACCAAAGGGGAATTATCGATAACCTGGGCCTCACCGGTCTCCAGTGGTGGGTATGTCGCAGTATTAGAGTGCTTAGCCTGTCTCCCCCCCTGAGTCAGCCCATCTCTCTTCCTCTTAGAAGTTGCACTTTTAGCCCCCTTTTTATTTGCTCTTGTCTGTGGGTGAGCAGAGACAGGGTTAGAATGGATTATAGCGTTAGTAACTAAGGGGGCAACCTCTCTCAAGGCATTATTTGGATTGTTACGGTCGGGTGATATAATGGTACTGGGCCCTATATCCTGCTGCTGCACGACGTCACCCACGGCCTTCAATACTAAGTCCTTAGGGGATTTTGCTAAAGCAAGTAATCCCAAGGAAGAACGCCTGGCTTGAATTAGCTCGGAAGATAGCCTGCGCTCAGTAATTGCCAGTTCATGTTCTAAAACAGAAACTGCTCTAGTGATAAAATGATCAAGTGTTCCAGACACAGACCCCCCTCCTCCCATGCGCTTCCCCTTGCCTGCCATCCTATACTATATGCACCCCTATAAGGACACAATCTCAGAACAGTATTAGCGATGTAGTGTAACAATGATCCAAATGTTGAGTCACAGTACTGCCTTCCAATAATCCAGGTCAGGAGGTCACAAGCCTCAATCAACATATGCGTTGCACACAACTTATGTAAACAAAGCCAACTAGACATACATAACTACCTTTCCTGATGCAACACTTGTAGGAATGTTAGGGGGGTGGCCCAGGCCAGGCAGGTCCGGGCAGTGACGGGCAAGGACGGGCCCGCGCGCGTCCCACGCTGCGGAACACCAGACACGGCTTTATGCTCCCCCGGCGCTGCCTGCTGATGTCAATGGCACGCGCCTGGGGTGAGCACTTGCCGCTGGGTAGGGTAGTTCGTGCTGGCCGTTCCCCTCACGGCGGGATGGAAAGTGCAGGTAAACGCTGCAAGAACACTTGTGGCTGTTCCCCTCACGGCGAAAGCAAACAGGTCAGTGAGCTGGCAAGGGTCAAGGCTATTGGCGCGTTCCGCGCTGCGGAACACCAGACACGACTTTATGCTCCCCCGGCGCTGCCTGCTGATGTCAATGGCACGCGCCTGGGGTGAGCACTGGCCGCTGGGTAGGGTAGTTCGTGCTGGCCGTTCCCCTCACGGCGGGATGGAAAGTGCAGGTAAACGCTGCAAGAACACTCGTGGCCGTTCCCCTCACGGCGAAAGCAAACAGGTCAGTGAGCTGGCAAGGGTCAAGGCTGTTGGCGCGTTGTATGACTATACTGGTTTAAACATGTCAAAGTTCAATGACAATAGGGAGGAAATGGCTATGGGCCTTTTCTCGAATGTACAACCGAGTAGTTTGAATGTAACTAAGGAAAAACCCAATGAGGGTCTGAGAGTAAAATGTCAAAAATTGGAGAGGCTAAAAAAACAGGAAATGTCCCGTTGGTGGGACGGTATCACCCTACAGAAATACCTTGACAATCAGAAGATTCCACGTGGATTAAGAATACTCATCTTCCCAACATTTGAGGACTTAGATGAGGAGGGACTTAAAGACTGGGAGGATAATTTACAACAAGCATCGAATACCATGATGCGTATTTTGATCCGCCATTCTGACAAAAAGGTTGCTAATTTAAAGCAGGAGATAATTACTTTGGAAAGAGAGATTGAATGTTCAAATTTGAAAGAAATAATCAAGAAAAATTATGAGATCTATGATAGGGTGATAGAGTTCCACCAAATTTACCTGAGAGATAAAAAACTCAGAAAGATTAAAAGGGATGATAATGACTATAAAAATTGACGCATTTACACTTTTGTCCATAAATTTGATAATCTGAAACTAGGAGGGGAAGGTAAAAAACCTAGAGAAGAGACAACAGACTCAACATCGGTGAGCACTAGTTCCTTTTCTTCAGTAGAAAGTGGCATATCCCGGGATGAAGGCATAATATCCTCAACCTCCCCAGTACAACGTAATTTTTTATTGGAAATGGAAAGAATCAGGTTAGGCAACAAAGTGGTCCAAAAAGATCAAAGACTAGGAGGGCAGGAAAGAAGTGGCAGGCAAAAAGGAACAACAAAAAAAGAAATGAGCCATGCAACGGACACCAGGTCCAAGAAAATGTAGTGGACAATGTACAGAATGATGTAGAATCAAAAACTTTGACAATTGTGAATTTATCCGATCGTGCCCTAACAAATGTTGAAACACAAGTGTTACGTAGAGGTATGAGTTTTTGTCCCACGCAGTGGGGAGACCCAGTTGAAATGTTGGTCGATCTGTTTAAGTTTGTACGATTATTAAAATTAAAAGATCATTTTCATGATAATCCTATTTGTAATCTTTCAAATGTACAACCGACACAAACAGTGACACATACTGTCTCTGATTTATTCTATTTACAGATGCTATTGTCTATCTCGGGGAGGATTATTTCTCTATTCAAGATATCAGAGATGATTTAAACATCACAGAGAATCTGGGTGTCTCTAATGGGCTCAAACCTCGCTCTAAATTTATACCAAGTAACACACATAAAAATATAGATCTATTTAAAGAAAAAGTAACCAAAGATCTATACTTATTAATGGACACTTCTGGCAAACATACACAATATAAGTGCAATTTGACCAAGAATGAACGACAGGCATTGGAAGATCTTAGGAAGGATACTTCTATAACTATCAAAGAAGTAGATAAGGGAGGGAATGTAGTTATCATGAACACCATTGACTATACAGCTGAAATAAAAAGACAACTAGGTGATTCAAACTGTTATCAGCAATTGGTTGATAGCCCTATTTCCTCCCTTGTCAAATATATAAAAGCAAAAGTTTTTGATTGGGGTGAGAGTGGTTTACTCTCCGAAGCAGAATGTAGATATCTTACTGTTAGTGATCCCCTTGCCCCTTGTATCTACATTCTTCCAAAAATCCATAAGGAGGGTGCTTTCCCTCCAGGGCGTCCCATCATTTCAGGAATCGATTCACCTACGGAACGACTCTCACAATATGTGAATGGTTTTCTTCAGCCCTTTGTTACAAATGTACCTGCCTTTATACAAGATACTAGGGACATCTTAGAAAAATTTGATGGCTTTACATGGTCGGATGACCTTATGTTTGTTACTATGGATGTGAGTGGTCTGTACACTTGCATCCACAAACACTTCGGCATGACAGCCGTGCATTCCTTTCTGTCAACACGCACAGCTGATCATGCTGAAAATAACGAAATGCTGATGGAGATGACTGATATTATATTATCACGTAATTTCTTTCTACATGAGGGGACCTGGTTCCATCAAATTCAAGGGACTGCGATGGGAAGCAGGTTTGCTCCCTCGTACGCCTGCCTTTTCATGGGCCGGTGGGAGAGGGAGCATGCCTGGGGAAAATATGCCTCCCCCTGGATGGACATGATTGTCTTCTGAGGGAGGTATATCGACGACATCATCATGTTGTGGAAAGGGACTCTTTCCCAACTTATGGAATACCATGCTTTCTTGAATAACAACCCCCAAAATGTACACCTTACGCTCAGGCATAGTCAAAGCAGTATGGAATTTTTGGACATCCTTTTTTTCGTTAACAACGATAAGATACACAGCACTATCTGTCGCAAAAGCACATCATGTAATAGCACATTACATGCAACCAGCTCACACCCTAAATCAGTCATCAAGAACATACCATTTGGAGAAATGGTACATGTTCGTCGTAATTGTAGTACAGAGGAGCTATTTAGGGATAATATCAGTGAGGTGAAAGAAAGATTCAGACAACGGGGATATGCTGAAGATATCTTGACTAAGGCTAACTCAAGAATTATGAATGTTACGAGAACAAGCACATTACAAAAGCACACAAGAGCAAAACGTAAAGGGAAACAAGGGTCATTTTTAGACTTTACTACACAATATACTAACAATAGTGCTAGCTTGTTTAGTATTCTCAAGCGACACTGGGGATTGCTTTATGAGATACCTAATCTGAGAGAACATGTCACAGCAACGCCCAGAGTTGCATTCCGGAGAGGGAAAACGCTTCGTAATCTACTGTACCCTAGTTACCCCAGACACCAAAACCTTCCAACATGGATGCCTACTACACCAAATGGATTTTACACTTGTTCATCTTGTAACATCTGCATATTGGGTAAGAACAAAATCAAAAAAATTCCATTATAATACAACTAAAGAATATGATATAAGACAGTTTATAAATTGTAAAACAAGCTATGTTGTATATGTTTTAGGCTGCGACTGCAATAAGGTTTATGTAGGCAGTACAGTGCGACCTCTCAAAATGCGCATCCAGGAGCATGTAAGAGCATTGAAAAATTATGACCTGAAATATCCAATGACATACCACATGAGGGAACATCACAGTGCAAATTATAAAATATGGTTTCATGGCATCGAACATATCCCTCTTAACCCCCGGGGTGGAAATAGAGAACTTGCCCTTCGTACAAAAGAAGCTATGTGGATTTGTCGCCTCAGATGCATAGAGATGGGTCATAATTCTGATGACGAAATGCATTACCATTTATGAGCGGACCAGCCTTAGATGAGGGCTTGGCTTTTTAGATACTGAGATGTTTTTCTATTGGTAATGCATATATGCTGGTTCAAAGGGGCTTGGCCATTGATTGTAGATTATTCCAACTTTTTATAAATTGTTATGGCCTTAGTGGTGTTATCATTACATCACTCACTCCCTTTGGGATTGATTATCTTGAAGTAACATGTTCTGAATGATCCCCTTAAGTCAGACTCTTATATGTTGGCTTTCAATGTATCATTTGTCTTCCCCCTCTTTTTATCACATGTTGGCATTTCTGCCTTTTTTGTTTTTACTTTTCCACTCTTTGTCTTGTCCTTCTTTTCCTTGTTTCATTTTCAAGTTATTGCAGACTAACATCGATATTTTGATGTGTATGTTTTATTTATTGTCATATATTTCCCATAGGCGATCAATACTTTAGTATGGTGGCGTTTTTCTATATATACTTTGATCATTAGAATATGCGAGTTGTTTATATACGATAAAATGATTGTGTTTGCTTACTGATTATTTATCTGTTATTTACTGCCCGATTCAATTTACATTGGGCTTCATGATCTATTTTTTAATATGGCGGCACCATTAGATACATATCATCATTGTTGGAGTAGATCGAGCTTCCGACACACAGATATGACGTCAGACGCCCGTCGTGTGCGTTTCCCTAAGACGGTAATGCTAAACTGGTGCCTTCGAATTTGTGGCGGGATTTCGCACAACGGGATATGACTAGCCACTACACTTCCTTTATGATAGGTAAGCACTGATTTCCTTTTTTCTGTTATTTACTGCCCGATTCAATATATATTGGGCTGGATGATTTATATTATAATATGGCGGCCCCATTTGATACATATCATTAGTGTTAGAATAGAATGAGCTTCCGACACACAGATATGACGTCAGACGCACGTCGTGCGCGTCTCCCTAAAACGGTGAAGTTACACTGGTGCCTTTGAACTTGCGGCGGGACTTCGTACTACAGGATATCGCCGGCCACTACACTTCCTTTACGATTGGTAAGCACGGATTCCCCCTTTTTCCCTTGTCTTTACCCAGATTGTTTGAGGCTTACCATGAGATTACGTGCTGCTCGATTTTATTCGTACTGGGCAGTATGTCTCATGTTATTCCGTGTCGATCACAGGAATTGGGGTCACTAGTTCAAACACACTAATGGAGAATATCATACCAATGGGGTATGCGTAGGTTGAAGTTCTACATGTTTAGTTATGTTTTATAGCAATACCGGATAGTCTTTTGGACTCTGTTATCACATCAATAATGATCATATTTCTGGTTGAGATTAATGCAACGAGTTGAACTTCGTTCTACTCTATTTTATGTGGTTCCCTATCGATCTGTGTTTATATTCTGACGTTTGCTCATACTCCCCAAACGGTTTTTTATCAGTCAGTTGCCTATTTTTGTGTTTTATCTTCTTTATGAGCAGAATGATAATATTTGAGTGGGAAACATGGGAATTTTCCCATGTGTCTTTTGGGATGCTTGCCTTAATAACTGCAGGCTTAGGTTGTGAGATATTAATTTATCGTATTCTTGATTTTGGATTAGGTAATACCACGATACTTTTATTACAATCACGAAATGATAACTGAATGGTGACTATTATATCAAATTCGCTTCGGACTACGTCAATACAAGGAAAATTCGGAATGTGGCTTAAAATATTCTCTTCAACCTAGAAGGTAGGTTGAATATTGGTGACTCATGTGAACTTATGTACAACATGCACAGATGTGTGACGCTTTCATTGGTGGCTTCGACTTAGTTTACATCTTTGGTCTCCGTTTGCGCTTTTTCCCTAGCTGACTTAAACTCAATGGGAAGATAAAACGTTTTGGATTAGGACAATATGGTCATATACACTTATTCGGTTCTCTCGTGGAAACTAGGAATGGTACGTTGTCTTGATGCTTTTCTCTTTTTTCTGTTTTGATTGTCTCTCTCTTATTTTGCTTTCCTCCTCCATGTGTTTTACTGTGTCCTTTTAAGAAATATTAAGGTATGCATAGCTCTGCACACATAGCGATGAATGTGTTTTTGTTATATATATACTTCATTGGCTTTCAACATCTTTAGAATTGACATATATACGGTCAGTAGATGGTTTGATTCCTTTTGGGAATGTTGGCACCAATTTGTGGGAGGTTATTATTGTTGTATGGTCATACATGGGTCAATTCCCCTTGATGGATTCTGTTGATATAACCCATTTTGGGATATATGATGGTGATCTCTGCACTTTCACTTTTGTTGTTTATGTAATATCCTATTTAAGTGTTTTATCCAAATATGGTTTTGTACGTGTTTATATGTTGTATATATTTATGTATGTCACAAAGAATGTTGGTTTTTATCTGTGTTTTAATTTTACAGCCCTGAAGAAGTTCTCTGTCGAGAACGAAACACGTTGGCTGTTTGTTTTCAAAATAACAAGAAGATTTCATATCAATAAAGATGGACAATTAAATACCTGATGGACTTACTGTGAACCCTTCAAGTATACTGATTAACAGTGGTGCAACCACAATATATGTTTATTTGCTTTATTGACCCTGTGTACAGGGTGGCTCCTTTGGACAGTAGGTGCCATTGTGAGTTTGCACACGGAAGGACTTTTGGTAAAAATAATATTTTGGGCTAATCTTTGGAACTGGTGCCTTTTGCTTAGTTGGTCCACTGTCCAGTTTTGTTTAAAAGTCCTGCTAACCTACTTGCTGTTTTTGTTACTGGGGGCCGCTAAACTAAGCCCCAGTAACAAAACCGGGCCCCACCACTGCAAAACCGTCCCTCCAACCTTCCAGCCTCCCAGGGAAACGCCAGATGCCCGGTAAGGTCAGTCTGGCCCTGGTTCTATCTCCTACCCTAGGAAGACCCAGCATCAGCAGAGGGTGAAAACGTTGTTGGAGACAGAGCCCTCAAACCCTCAAACACAGTGATATTTTCTTCTTCTCCCCCACAAATGTGCCCATCACACCGGAATTACAGCAATGCAGAATAAATCGTTTATGAAAAGAAAGATGGCCTTTAGTGCACTCTGTAATCACCAGCCGATGACAACCACTTAACAGCCTATATGGGTTTCATTTTGGTTAATTTTGTGTCCTGGTTGAGTATGGGAGCGCAAAGAGGAAGGGCGCTCTCCTTCCCACACATACAATGTCTCAGTTCACAGTTCCGTTAAGAGCTGAACAGAAACATGAAAGCTTCTATTTTCACAAGCCTTTGAAATGTATGTGAATTTACATATAAAATTGAAGTACATGTGCATAGTGTAAAGCAAGATAGATTAGGCCGCTGCACATCCTAACATCAGGGTCTGCCAGAAAATAAAACCTGTCCTGACTGGCCAATATTTATGATTCATTTTTAATTTATCTATTTATTTTGAGTTTTATAGTATGCTTTGTGTACTCTTTTGGTTAAATAAGAGCTTAACATGAGGAGAAACATTGTTTGATCAAGGAAAAATGCAGTAGGGAAAGGTCTTGTCCAATCAGGTGGGGTAGGTCCACCTGGCGTTATTCTGCAGCATCTTTAGAAATGGTATATTCATTAGAAAGTTCTGTTTTAAAGGGTTTCCTGAAATGCAGGTGGTTAGGTTAAGATTTCAAGTAGAGGTTGAGGGAATTCCACAGTCTTGGGTCTTGCTCTTCCTCTATGCTTCATTCTCTTGACCTACCATTGTTGAATTATGTTTTTGGTTCAAGACTGAGGTTTCTAGTTGGGTCTAGTGCGGGTCTAGTTTCTGCTGGTGTACTGGGCTTTTTTCCAAGAAGGTTTTGTGGATGGTTCAGAGGACCTTGCATTTGGTCCACCTTTCAACTTGTAGCCAGTGAAGGGATTTCAGAGCAGGCTTGCCATGGTCCCATATAGGAAGCCTCAGGGACATTCTGTCTGGCTGATTTTGTAACCTTTGTAACCTGGTGAAACGTATTCTGGGGAGTCCAGTTTAGATTATCTAACTATAGGTTTGGGAAACACTGGAGCATACTGGAAGTGCAAGTGATTTGTCTGTGCCAGTCCTCAGTTGTTGACTGAGAATGATGAGGAAATATTGATCGTAGTATAGAGCCACCTCTTCATGCCCAAGTTTCTAGCCTTTATAGCAGTATAGTGGGGTTGACAGTGTTATAAACCATAGAAAGTTTGGATGAGAGAGCGTTTTTCTTGTCTTTAACAGTGAGAGGAGGCATTCCTCTCCTGCATTTGTTATCACAGTTTTGGTGCTATTCCTCAGATCTGAACCTATATCCGTGGTCATAAAAGAGATG
Source organism: Triturus cristatus (assembly GCF_964204655.1). Classification (NCBI taxonomy): domain Eukaryota; kingdom Metazoa; phylum Chordata; class Amphibia; order Caudata; family Salamandridae; genus Triturus; species Triturus cristatus. The sequence goes on from NC_140588.1 coordinate 385,960,439, forward strand.
ATGGAGTGCCACATAATCTTGGAGCTGACCTGTCACTTCCATTTTCAGGACTTAGATAAGAGATATTCGAGATATGACTGTGGCTTTGGGATCTGCGCTTGGCTTCATTAGGAATAGGGAGGTGATGGCATATTTTAGAAGATCAGGAGGGTTCCCGATCTGAGATAGGCATAAATCATGTTTGTAACCTGCAGGGCAAGTGAGGGGAGGCTATGTTTAAGGCATGTGGCTGAGTGCAGGTCCATAGGCTATCTGAGCACTTATAATTCGGTGTACCGACTCAGAATACCTCATATAAGGTGCAAAGCTCAAAACTGTCTTTTCCGTAGCATTTGATCCTTCAAAGGTGGCTGCCAACCACACACACACACACACACACAAATATGGGAATGCAAATTAAAACAAAAGAAAAAAAATCAAGAACTCATATGTGGCAGCAATCTTTGAATGACTTTTGTAAAAAAATAAAAATTACATGAAAACGACTCCGTAGACACCATTTGTGCTCATGCCCATAGGGCTCCCATTGGGGAAAACCCTGGTTGGCAGAGCAAGTATGTGTCTACAGGTGTCCTTCTGGCATTGCCTTTGCTCGTTTTAAATGTCCTCTCATTGGGAAGGCCAAATGGGCAATTCTTAGTACTTCAAATGCTTTGGTTTGGAGGAATAACTTAGAGAAAAATATCTTTTTAATCTAAAAGGAGTGTCAAATGCTGTGGCTGGAGCGCATTTCACACTCACTTTTAGAACACAAAATGGCAATTTTCCTATTTTGATTCTCCATATTGTTCCTTCATTCCAAGCATTTGAATGGGAAGTTCAAGTGGGGAAAACACATCCAAACCAGAGAAGAGGAAAATCCTAACAGTTCTGAAATGTTGAGGACATGCGACAGGTAGTGAGACCGTGATATCGTAATATAGAGTTGAAGGTACTGGAGGGAATTACTGGCCCCGGAGCATTGGGGTGGTGGTTCTTTCATCTACTGAGGTGTGTTTACGTGTCACTAGCTAAGAATTTTATAAGTTCCTCACTAAGGGCCTCATGTAGGTAGCCAAATACCGGTCGGTAACGGCCGATTTTCGGTAAATATGCCGTTACCGACCGGTATTCAGACAAGTGAGATGTAGGAGTCCAAAAACCACTTTTCGGTAAATATGAGGCGGTAAATACCGATTCATATATTCCGAATTCTAAAATACCGATTCAAATTTACTGAATACAAAATTAACGAATCGGTAAACATGAAGTGGTAAATATGAAGTGGTAACATTTTAAAATGACATGTAGGAGCACTCGGTAATTAAGAAATCCTGTAAATTCGTTAAATAAGAGTCGGTAATTAACACGGATGAAAAGCAGGTGGTAACCATCAACAATGGATAAATGCAAACCCAAAATGCTACAGCGTGGACAACATGGCCGCTATGTACCTCATTGCAAGGCGCCTACGTCTACAGGCAGCAGGACTGAGGGTGTGGCGACGGGAGGAACAAATCTACAGACAGCGCATCACACTATTCCAGCTGACTGATGCAGAGATACATGAGAGGTACAGGCTAGACCCCGAAACCATCATGGACTTAATCAGGGACCTACACCCACGCCTGGACCAGCCAATAAGAAGGGCGCACGCCATACCCCCACATGTGCAGGTGCTCTGCAGCCTACATCTGCTGGCATCCGGCAGTTATCAGGTGGTGATAGCTGCGGTGGGTGGGGTATCCCAGAGTTGCCTGTCACGTTTCTTCAGGAAGTTTCTGGATGCCATGATGCAGAGAATGCACCACTACATCAGCTTCCCCAACACACAGGCTGCACTGCAGAAAACAAAAACAGACTTTTATCACATGGCACAGTTCCCCCATGTCATCGGCTGTATTGATGGTACACACATCCCAATCTGTCCACCAGCTGATACAGAGCACATCTACAGGAACAGGAAGTCCACCCACTCCATCAATGTGCAGGTGATCTGTGATGCAGGGAACATCATCACAGATATTGTTGCAAAGTTTCCTGGGAGCACCCACGACTCTTACATCTTCCAGAATAGTGGGATATACACACGACTGAGTGCCGGAGAATTTGGAGAGGGATACCTGCTAGGTAAGTAACAGTGACGCCCCTTGAAACCTGCAAATCATAGTGTCATGAGGCATGTTACTGATGGTTCCCTTTCACTCATCCAGGCGACAGTGCATATGCATGCCGGTCATTCATCCTCACTCCCTACCTACACCCAGCAACCCAGAGTGAGAGACGATACAACGTGGCACACAAAACAACACGCAATGTGGTGGAGCGCACGTTTGGACTACTGAAGAGCAGGTTCCGCTGCCTGCACAAGAGCGGAGGCGCACGCCAGTACAAACCCATCACCTGCTGCAAGATTATTGCCACTTGTGCAATGCTGCACAACCTTGCCACGAAAAAAGGGACAGATGTGGAACTAACATATCATGAGGACAACGAGGATGAGTCAGGCCAGCCAGAGGGCAACGCAGCTAGAGTGCCAACTGCAATCGATGGGAGAGAGAGACGGGCAGAGATCACAGCCAACTATTTCTGAGTAAGTAAGGGGACACAGCGAGTTGTGAGAAGTCATGACGTAGTTTTAATGTGGCACCACGCCATGAACACATGAACAGGCCAATCTGGCAATATACCATCTATACAAGTAGTATGTCCAGGGTTACGTCACCCAATGGGAAGTGGCAAAGCAGGGCAACATCAATGTTTGCGCATACGCGCTGCAGTGGTGGGTTGCACGGCCTGTGCATCCTCACTAGAGCCAACCCCAAGCCGCCTGCTGCTCCTGCGTGCTTCTGGGACGGGGGGTGTGATGCTGCTGCTGGTGTCGATGCTCTCCGCAGCATCCCCTGCAGCAGTTGTCGACGCCTGACTAGGCAATAGCACCCCTAGTGCACTTGTCACCTGCACCATCCCCCGAGACAGGTCGCTGCAGCACTGTGTGAGGCCCTCCTGCATCGTCACAGAGCGCCGGCACAGTAGAGAAGTCGCAGTTGCCAGACGGTTGAGTGCCCTGCTGGTGGTGTCCCTTCTCTGGCGTTCCCGGCGCCGTGCATCGATGTCAGCATCTAGTTTGCTGCACAACTGCTGGATAGACTGGGACATGTCCCGAATGCCCGCAGCCATGCCGCTAATGTTAGTGTCCATGTTGACTAATGTTGTCGTCATCACCCGCATGTGCCTCTGGACTGACATGACTGCCTTTGATTGCAGGCGCTGTTGCTTTAACATTTGGCCCTCGAGCCCCAAGAAGACACCATGGCCGTCAGTGGGTGCTGGTGGACTCTGGACACGCGACCTGCGGCGCCCTCTTGCTTCCGTCTGTGCTGCCTGTGAGGTGTGGGGCACAGTGGCATGGCTCCCTTCCTGGGGCCCGGTGCGGTCTTCTGGTCCCATGCTGTCGTCTGACGAGGTGTCTAAGGCTCGTAGCCTGGCTGCTGGACGCCTCCTCATTCTCACGCCTGCAAGCGGGGATGTGGCTGGTGATTCGAACATGAGTGGCGATGCTGGCTCTGGTGGTGGTGATGCTGGCTCTGGGTGAGGTGATGCTGGCTCTGTGTGCGGCGAGGCTGGCTGTGTAGGTGGTGCGGCTGCCAGTGGGCCTGCTCCCTGGTCTGAACATGTGCTGGCTTGCGGCGATATATGTGGCCGGTGTGCCGTCTCTCCTGCAGCATGCCCTGTCCTGCATGGTGTCACATCTGTGGACAGAAATACAACATTGGCTCAGTGTCCCCGAAGGGCTGCATTGCATGCGTCACAATAAATCATTTCACATTCCAATATGTCCCCTGTCTCCTTGTGCCTCGAGTGCGTGACATGCCTTGTTGCCCTGTAACATTTACGTCATGGTTAGTGTTGCCCTGACTACATCTCCCGGAATGCATTGCCTGTCTGCACTGACACGTGTGGACTGCAGTGTGATTCTCGATTCACAATTGGGGGATGTGGGATAGGGGTTGGGGGGGCTACATTGCTGTGCTTTCGTCTTACCTTGGTGTGTTGCGGCTCTGGCAGAGCTGTCGGCGTCCCCAAGTCCCACGACGCTCTCTTGCTCGATTGTGGCCGCCACCAGCTCCTCCAGTTCGGTGAGGGCAGGTGCCCTGTTGGTTCCACCTCCGGTCTGGCTGGCCTCCTTCTGGATGTCGCCCATCTTCCTCTTGGTTACAATCCGGAGGTCATACCAGCGCTTTTTGAGTACCTCAATGTCCCTGTGGGTCACTCCCACAGCATTGACCTGCGCCTGGATGGCCAGCCATGTGTTGCGCTTTTCCACCTCAGGCACTTGCAGGGATTGCCTTCCGAACAGCTTGTGGTGCTGCTTCACCACCTCCTCCACCAGCACCTGGAGTTCCTTGGGGCTAAATTTCAGCTTCCTCCTCCTTTCCCCTCCGTCTTTCTGTGTTCTCTGGCTGGACATGCTGTTCGTTTACCCGCTCGCACATGCAACGGCTCCTTGCCTCTCCTCTGCACTCCAAGCCTCTCCAGGGTCGGCTGATTATGTACACCTGCCTGGGTGTGGCCACTTCGGCTAATTTTGTACACCTGCCTGGGTGTGGCCTGTTCCTTGTTGGGTGGGCTGTCGTTGCACTTGATTAGCTGTTTCGTCAAGTCATGTGATTTTCTTTACCGAATCCGTACATGCAGATTCGGTATTTTCCGATTCGGTATATACCACCTCGGTATTTTCCGAGTCGGTATATACCACCTCGGTATTTTCCGAGTCGGTATATACCACCTCGGTATTTTCCGATTCGGTATATACCACCTCGGTATTTACCGATTCGGTCATTTCCGATTCTTAATTACCGAATGTTACCGATTCGGTAACTGTTACCGAATTTTTACCTACATGTAACTTACCGATTCTTATTTACCGATTCGGTACGGCTCGGTATTTTAGAACCGGTAAAATGTATTTACCTACATGAGGCCCTAAATGAATTATTGGTTATTTTTTAACAGCCATTTGTAAAGATCCAATAGACCTGCTAAATAAAAATAGCTTGTTGCTATTAATTATATTAGCTGTACTTTAAGCAAAGACACATCACACTCATCCACATTTGGTTCTGAAATGTCATCAGCCACCTGACCCACACATTTGCATGCACACAGCCATGCCATGCACAGTTTTAGTCCTGCTATATACCTTCTTTGGCTATGCTGTACTTCTCTTTGATCATACTGTCATTGACCTGAATTTCTAGAGTAAGAGAACAGTAATCCTGGGTTACTCCTTGAATTAAGCAAACTCCTTGTGCATTGGACCCACTGCATCTAATTTATGGTTTCGGATAGTGTATGACGAGATCTATGTAGTTTGGGGAATTACAATTCTATGTCCATCACAAAACTGAGATTTGATTCACAGTTTTATGGGTATCTGGTTTCGCAAAACATTTCATTTCCCTGCTCTATGATAATATTTGCACTCAGTGTGTCTGCTTCAATCCTCATGTGGCTGTTCCACTTCTTCAGTGTGAGGCATCCCAGAAAACATGCTGTATCATACTCTGTTCACACAATACTTAATCAACTATTCAGGGTGTGAGGCAACGAAAAGAAAATGTAAATGAAAAGAACTGAACAGTAAAAGAAAGGGTTGCAGATAGCACTCACTCCTTTTCTTTCTTGCAATTGTTGATGTTTCAGCAGTGCTCACCAGCACCGATGTACCCATTTTGACACAGCCACTACTGACAGATCCGTTACCTCCTGTTGAAGTGGAAGCCCAATACATTTACGAACACAACCTTAACACTCCTACGGGCCCATATGGGTAGGATTTCTATTCAGGCTTGATAATTCACCTCAGAGTAGATGGTCCTGCGATGGAATTTTCTCTGTTGTTATGAGGGGTGAGGAAACAGGATATCCAACTGTCAGCTACCCAATGAGGACCATTAATTGGTAGCCAACTCACAAATTGGTAATCAGGTTCAGGTAAATTACTTTCAAAACCATGTTATAGAAATAAAGTATTGCAATTGGTAGACCGAACCTCCTAAAGAGGTTTGGCTTAACTAGAATCTTTCAAACGAAAAGCTCTGCTGTGGCAACACAGAACAAGAGCAAAAGAACCTGATGTTGTAAAAATAATCTGTTATCTCTGTTAAGCATTTGGAACCAGCACAATTTCAACAGAAAGAATATTAGACACAATAAGACTCGGGCAACTTTAGAGAAAGAATATTAGACACAATAAGACTCGGGCAACTTTAGAGAACTTTAGAGAATTTGGTTATTGTATTAAAGATCCCAAATCAATGCATATTAGTAGCAATTTAAGAAGCTCAGTCATAAATCTAACAGTTCAAAATATAAAACCGCACATCTAGCTTAAATAATCTATCCCTAAATAAAAGAAGCCATAAGAGGATGTTTTTTAGTAAACAACACAATTTTCTATCACCAACAAAGCAAGAGTTGATTCTCAACGGTACTCTCAGCATGGGCAAGGGGATCAAGTTAAAGTCCACTAGGGTAAAAGTCCATGGGAACGGGCAAGGGGTAATGGAGCATAAATCAGGAAAGTTCAAGTCTGTTTTGTCACCAAACTGCTCAAAATCGTCCAACATGCAAGTTCATCAGCAAAGGGCAATAAGCAAAGGGCATAAAAGTATGTTTAGCAGGCAAGTTAGAGGCAAGGAAAAGTGAAACGGGGTCGTCTGAGCTTAGGCAAAGCTCTCCTCAAAGCGCATCAAAAGCAACAAAATGCAGAAAAAACAAATGCAAAATGCAATGCGAATTCTTACTCCTCATCCTGTATGAAGTAGTTATATAGTTCATATTTGTCATCATTACATCAATGGTCTGTCCACAATGATCTGATCATCAAATGATCATCCTTCAATTTTTCCAGGTCCAAATTGTTACTCCAGAATATCTTCTCACGCATATCATGAGAAGCATCTCTCCCTCCATCCTCACGGGTTAGTTGAAAAGGGGCTTGTTTATCTGCTATTTTCCATGGATATAGGGAAAAAGTCATTTTCCCACCATTCACACACAAAGGGGCCGATTCCGATCCGGGTCGGAAGGGCACCGAACGCGATCCCGCCGGAAAAACTAGGAGCCGTACGCGTGTTTTCCGGCGACTCGTACAGCTGTACGAGCGAGCCAGTACGATGCGAGCTACATGAAATTCACCGACCGAGTCGTTTCCGGGTCCGCACCGCTCTGTACATCTCGGTTGTAAGCTAACTGTGGCGTGCAATGGATGCGATTCACGACTGAGCCAGTACGATGCACGCGTCGGACAGCCTGTGCGAGCCGGAGTGTCCGGCTCGCAAAAGCTCCCGGAGTTGGACTTCGGGGGTCCGTGTCGGACCCCCTGATACCCACAGCCATACGACTCACACACAGGGGGAGACCTATGGGTCTCCCCAACACAGGCATGTACGGTGCGGATGGCACCGACGCGTACCCACTGTAGGGGGGCGCACTTGTTCGAGACGTGGCCATTCAGTCAATGGGAGCGCATGTACGTGTCGTACAACTGGCTCCCATTGACTTCTATGGGAGTCCGACTGAACTGAGTCCGACAGAATACGTGCGCATCGTACTCGCTAGGTCGGACTGTAGGGGTCCGGCTTGGTCGGAAAATACTCCGGATGCGACTCGGTCGGAGTGCTTTCCGACCCGGTTTGGAATCGGCCCCTAAGGGGTAAAGAGTGGTCTTTGTTGTCAAAAGTCATTTTGCATGAACCAAGAACAAATAAAGCAACATTTGAGAAAAGTATCAAAGTCCATTGCACAAGGCTATGAATAAATGCAGTCTAAGGAGAAAAGACATCTCAACGGTATTAAATTCAACATTTCATATTTTAGTTTAGCAAACTCCTAATTAAGTTTAAGCATAACAAAATAAATCACGCATATCAGATGTAAGCATTTTGTAATGTTGTCAGTAATGATTACATAGAAATGTTCAACTTCAAGTATGGCCTACTGCCACTATTTCAAAAAGTAGCAACACATAAGTTAATTCTAAAAATCTTTAAAATAAAATCATTCTTGCACGCCGAAGTCTTTATCATGTTAAGCACTCATACTGAAAGTTTCAGACATTTCACACATTTAGTTTAGGAATTGCACCAGTATTGAGTTTGTTAGGACACTCTGCAATGAAGTCAATAGCAATGATAAGTTATCACCAGATTTTTATAACATCTCTTGTTAAGAATATAAAGTTATCAGTTACTGAAACATCTTAAATTCACTAGTTGATTAGTCCTACTGTTTCTACCTAGTCAAGCACACGTCTACTGCGCCGGTTCATCAACCTTTCTAAGTTTCAGTGCCATTTTTATAGACGTGTGCAAGGTGCACCTTTGTGTTATCGTTGTCAAGATAGGTTTTAGTGTTGTGTAAGGCAAGATTAGCATTTACGCAGCATCACTACACTCTTGTTGAGCAAAAGGGCAGAAATGGAAAAAAATGCAGTCAGAAGAGCATGATAGCAGTGTCAGTGTGAACACACAGCAAGGGAGAGAGTGGAAATGGGGAGTAATAGGTCCAGAAGAGAAAAAAAAGCTAAGAGACCACGTTCTGGGAGACACACATACACAATACCGATAGAGAGGGCTAAACCAAGACATCTGAACCAGAAAAGAGTTGCAATAACTAAGGATTCACACATGGATGGACCATACTAAGACAATGGGTTGGGTGCATAGCAGTTTGTCTTAATGAGCAGGAGACTAGATCAATGAGAAAGATGCAGGGAAAGGACGCATGCATACAGGTATGGATGGAGGATGAAAATGGGGTAAGGAGAAAGACTGTGACACCCAGGGAAGGGGGTAATTGCCACACAGTGATTTAAACAGGTGGTGATCGAGAAAGCTCTGGGAGTTGAGCAGTGCATACCATCATAATCTCTTCTTGTTATAACACCTACCAAAAATGAGGAACGAGAATAACAAGTGCATGAGGACCACAACAATTCGACTCCATTGAAGGGTCAAGAATGGTCCTCGACTTAGTATCTCAGTAGATTAACTGCATCGGGGCTACTCTTCAACTCCCTCCCACTCCACTCCCATGAAAGCCAACTCTGGGCTCTGAAGTGCAGGGTCAGCATTCCCCAATTGTCCTTACTTAAGTGGCGGAACACAGGTCCCCGCCGCCCCCGCAGTGCGGGGGGGGGGGGCGAGCTGCAGGGGGCCCCCTCAGCAGCCTCTCCATGTACCTTGCAGGGGGGCCCCTCAAGTTTCGTTACGCCACTGCCATACTTTGAAGTGAACTGGCCTGGGTCTTTGTCAAGTCCATGTTTAATAAAGACAAGGCAAATGCCCTGTACTATTTATTCCACCATCAACTATCTCTCATGCATGTGACACAGTTGTTCCTATGTTTCATTATGTGGCCCCTCCTCCCCCACCTAAATGAACCCTTCTGCCCATCCTTCGGTGTTTTTCCCACTCTGCCTTTTTTTTTTTTTTTTTTTAATGCATTACACTTTGAAGTTTGTGATGTGCATTGTGCTGTGTCTAAAGCAAAAAGAAAAGATGCACTAGGCATTACACTTACAAAAACAATATTAAATATTTTGCTCCTCAAATAAATAAACTGCTTTCAATTAGTGCGATTTTTGTCGGCCTCCCAAACAACGAGCCAGTCATCTGTGCTGAGTAAAGAGCCTGCGTGTGCACGTTAACGCCGCGCTACGCTCTTGACTGCCTCCAGTGTGTTGCAGAAAGCCTGCGCGGCGGAGTTCATTTGCACCTCGCGTGATGTTACCATGAATAGATTAACCTTCACGAGCATGAGCATTTTTTCATGCAAGGTTAAGGAAGCACAGTTGTTTGTGCGCCGAGCAGAAAAAAAGCAAAGTTGATTAAATGAATAACCTTCACTGCTGCAGCACGGCGGAAAAAGAGCCTAAAAGGTGTCTTGCAAAGACTGCAGTGCAGACTTCAGTCAGTGGAAAGGGGGGAGTGATATGTACTAAGGTTAGCTGGGGGAAGGTCAGCAAGTTGTTGATTGCAGGTAGCTCTCTCCAGTCCCCGTGTTGTAAAGCACTCCGCGCCTTCATGAAATTACCAATAACACATTCATAGAATCAGATTAGGTTTTAAAACCTACCTAATGTACCATGAAATTTGGAGTGTATGCTCCAGCGACCAGAGCTGCTGTGTTGACCCATTTTGCTCTGCAGTCACATTCTTCTGGGGGTTTAAAGAATTAATTTTGAGACGTGTTTATTCATTTTTTTATGTATAGAGCTGTTCCCTTCGTTTTCCGTCTTTCTTGGCTCCCTAATGAAATTTCATCTTAAGAAAGGTTTTCAAATATAATGTGTAACCAATAGACACACACCCACAGGCACACATACCTACGAATATGTATACACACTGCATCTTTTATGTGTGTAGTGATTTGACTCAAAAGGTACTTTAAAAATATATATTATTTACAGGACGTTGCACACTGTTTACATTATAAACCTATATATATATATATATACTTGCGATATGTCCATGCTATGCACCCATAAGTGTTCACAGTCATTCTACATTGCTTATGACTATGATGTTATCAGTTATGCCACCAATTATGTCATTTGAGATCTCATGAGGGATGTCATCAGTGGTGTCATTTAATGTCATGAGTGATGTAAAATGTGAGGTCATAAGGAGTGCATGGTGGTGGTGCAAGTTCTAGTTAGGTCAGTAAACTGGTGAATTTCCGTTTTTTAAACATTAACGTTTGTACTATTTCACCACCTAACCATACATTTGCTTTAACATTTGTTTTTTTCAGTGCTTTCCTAGTACTTTTTTAATGCCATACTTAACTACAATCTCACTTTAACCTTTGTTTTTAACAGTGAATTTTTCAGTTGTTTTTTAACATAAGCTAAGATCGTATTACCATACATGACTATCATATTGATTTATCCTTTGTTTTTTTCCAGTGAATTTCAATTAAAAAAAATTATATTTAGCTAACTACTCCGCTGAATACATCTTTTAGCCACACACAGCACGGGGTTGGAAACAGGTCCTGGACTCTGGTGGGCGACCACCCCACTAATAAGCATGGCCTTCTGCCATGTTCAGCAGATTGTTGGTCAAGAGCATTCAACCCCGCCAGTGACCACCAAAGACAACACAACACCGATCATGGAACACATCAACTTAACTGACAGCAAAACGACCATCAGACGCACCCTTGCCTTCAGACCTCCTCAGCTACTGCAATGCCATTCCTGAATTCATCACCCCACTTGCCATCATCTCCTAGCACTACATCTTTCTTGGTGGCTTCACCTTCCACCTCAACGACCTCAGAGACACAAACACCCCCAATCTCCTGGAAAGCATGAGCAACATTGGATTCACCCAACTGGTCACCAAACTCCACACACAGTGCAGGACCCACGCTTAACCGTATCTTCACAGCCAGTGACAGAGTCAAGTGTAGTCATATCACCAAACTCACCTGGACCGACCATGCCATCCTCTTCTTCACCATCGAGGGATCCCCATGCACCAACACCAAGTCTTCCAGCTCCTCCCATTGCAGCTGGAACAAAGTAACAAAGTCCCAATGGATGGACACTCTCATCATCACCCATCCTGCCACAGCAACCAACCTGGAAAAGGCCATAAGGAACCTCTCCAGCTGGATCAGCAAGTAAGCCAACAGATTCGCTCCTCTCAAGCCTGCCAAAAACAGGACAGCCACCAAACAAGCTGGCTGGTATATACCAGAACTCAAGACCATGAAACGCAACTGCAAACACCTAGAAAGATAATGGTGCACCAGCAACGATCCCACAGATGAACAACATTCAAGTCAGCCCTCAGCAAATTCCATCAATGCCTGAAGGACACAAAAGGAGGTGTCCTGGTGGACCACATCAATGCCAGCTCCAACCACGGCAAGGAACTATTCAAAATTGTCAGAGAGTTCTCCTGCCTGTCAGCCACAGAGAATTCGATCTCCCCCTCCCAGGAACTCTGCAACACTCTGGTGAACTATTTCTACAACAAGATAGCCACCATCTACAGAAACTTCAAACGCCAATCCACCTAGCTCGACAGCTTCTTCACATCTACGGACGCCACCCACAACCATCCACTAACCGCTTGGAAACAACAGACCACACAAAGCACCACAGCCATCATGAACTCCATCCACTGTAGAGCACCCACGGACCCCTGTTCCCACCACCTCTTCAATTTAGGGAGTAAGGAAATCAGCTGCAAACTCACCTCCATTCTCAATGCATCCATCATCACAGACACCTTCCCAGAGCAATGGAATCTTGTATAAGTCAGAGTCCTCCTCAAGACACCCTCCGCAGACCCCAGCGAACTCAAGAACCACCGCCCCATTTCGCTGCTCCCCTTCCCCACAATAGTCCTTGAGAAGGCCTCCACTACCAGCTCACGGAACACCTGGAAAGCAACATCCACTGGACACCTCCCAATCCGGCTTCCGCACCAAACACAGCACAGAGTCCGCCCTGATCACTGCCACCAACAACGTCAGGACCCTCCTTGACTGGGGAGAGACAGCAGCACTGATCCTCCTTGACCTCTCAGCAGCGCTCGATACCGTATCCCACCACACCCTGATCAAGAGACTCTGCAACATCAGTATCCAGGTAGGTGCCCTAAAATGGATCGCCTCCTTCATCATAGGACGTACCCAGAGAATTCGCCTACCAGCCTTCACATTGGAACCCAAGAGCATCATCTATGGTATCCCTCAAGGCTCATATCTCAGCCCCACCCTGCTCAACACCCCCATGATGCCCCTGGCTAAAATCATCAGAACCCATCGCATCAACATCATATCCTAAGCAGACCATACCTAGCTCATCCTCTCTCTCTCTCAGAAAACCCCTCTACCTCTAGAACCAACTTCCACAACTGGATGACGAGTGACGCCAACTGGATGAAGACCAACTACCTGAAGCTCAACAGAGGTGCTGATTTTTGGGAGAAACACTTTACCGTGGAATGAGACTTGGTGGCCTGCCAAACTCAGACCAACACCCACTCCGACAGACCACACACGCAACCTCGAAATCATCCTGAACAGAAAACTCACCATGAACTCCAGATCAATGCAGTTGCCTCTGCCTGGTTCCAAATCCTTTGCATACTTTGAAAGATCTTCAGATGGCTCCCAGTAAACACCAGGAAAGCTGTCACTGAAGCCATGGTCACCAGCCCGCTGGACTATAGCGAGGGAGGTGAAGCACAGGTGTCTGGAGGGTTGGTGGAAGTTCAGGCGGTGGTTGATGTATGCTGGTCCTTGGTTTTGAAGGGCCTTGTAGGCGTGTGTCAGCATATAGAATTGGCATCTTTTCTGGATTGGGAGCCAGTGGAGGTTCCTGAGGTGGGGGGTGATGTGGGTACATTTGGGGAGGTCGAGGATGAGTCTGGCAGCTGAGTACTGTATTGTCTGGAGTTTCTTTAGGAGTTAGGTGGTGAGTGAATTGCCGTAGTCCAGCCGTCTTGTGACTGTGGCTTGAGTGACTGCTTTCCTGGTGTTGACTGGTAGCCATCTGAAGCAGATTAGGGAGATTTCATGCCCACTACTATTCTCTTCCAGAAGAAGTCTAATCATTCTCAGATGGGCTCATTTGTTTATGAAGGCCCAAAGCAAAAATAACATTACGGCTGGTTCAGAGAAATATACCAATTCAATAAGTGTATGAATAAAATCACCTCACTCTTTACCCAAAGTGCAAATCAGTTTAGCCCCCTAACTGCTGAGGTTCTTTCCCCACAGCCGAGCCCTCTTTTTTTGGTATTTTTGGCAGTTGGACTTAATCTTTCATATCTTTTTTCCACAAAATATATCTAGGCCAAATTTGCACCCTTTGCTTCCCACTTGATTGGTATATTAAAGATACCCAGGGTTTGTGGATTCCCTTGGGGACAACCAAAGAAAATTGTCAAAATGTAGCAAAAATATATATAGAAAAACAAATGGGACAAAGTGAGTTGCAAGAAAGTGTGGATAATTGTTTTTTAGAAGATTGCTGTGCTATAATTACCTTCTTCCCACCTTTCATGAACAGGCATATTTGTAAACAATATTATTTTCTCACTACATTGTTTTCACTTTTTTAAATGATAGTCCATATTTTATATTTCTCTGGTTTCTACCTACTTGCAGTTTTAAATTGAAAGATATGTGAAACTCATGCCTGGACCTAGAAAACTGTATATTTCTGAAATGCAGGGCCGTAGCCACGGGGGCCCCAGCATGGCCAGGCACCCCTTCTTGATGCTTGGCCCTCTCAAACGTTCTTGGCAGTGGGCAGATAACAAGGAGATTTTTAAAGAAATGCTCAGTACCATCCAGGCATTTCTTTACCAAGAGAAAAGCTTAGAATGTAAGCTAAAGTGTGCTCCAGTTAAGAATAAACATTTCTTAAGGAAAAAGTTAAGCATTCTTTTTATGATGGTGAACAAATCCGTTTTCCCCTTACCATTTAAACACTCTGATGTCAGACTGTGATGATTTGTGTTCAAATACTTGGCTTGGAACTGTACAATTCACAAGTATAATCCATGCAATCTGGACTAGAATAAGACTAAGAAGCTCATATGGGTATTGTAGCTGGAAATTAAAATGCATGTATGCTTGGGAATCACTTTCAGGAATGCATGAATTACAGATTAGAATAAAAAATGCACTGCAAGGCTAAATTAAATATAAATGGACTTAGAAACAAGACAAATGAAAGCATAAAAACAATCAGGGTTTGCGACACAACGTTAGAATTCATAAAATGTACTTGGGACTTTGTATTGAATTGAACAGTTTTTTTTACGTAGCAAGGAACCTGTCCCTCGCAAGGCATGAATCACGTTTCTGAGTGGTCTGGTTTCAATATTTATATATAGCTTAATACCAGTGACAAGGATATTGAAGCAAGCAATTTGTAGCAACTGCTTGGTGCATGGTTGAAAAGGTGGTTGTGTGGTTTGACCTTTATTGGGCATGTTAGGTGAAGAGAATGAGGTAGGATGGGAGAGGATGGGCTGCCAACGCAAGTTTTGACATCGGCCAAACATCCTGTGATTCTGAGCAAATCACTTAATCTTACTGTGATAAAGTAAATTAAAAAAAGTGACATCATTTAATGCAAATGATGCTCATGTAAAGCACTCCAATACCTTTGGGTTGAATTTGCAAGATATAAAACTGCAAAAATGAAAGAATATAAAAAATACATTAAAATATGATGACATGGAGGCCACTTGTTATATGGAGTCTAGCAGCACATAAGTGTTGCAGAGGGTGTGAGAGAGACTCAGCCGCACCTGCATGCACTATAGATGGAATCCACTGTTGATGTGCATCAGAAGGGTCCATTATGGTATAAAGCAGTCACCAACTACCAATCGGAGATGATACGTATTTTGGAGGCATTGTTAAATCACCAAGTAGTATTATAAATGGGATAAAGTTTCCCCTGCCGTACATTAAAACAATATGCAAGTCACCAAGGAGATCCCAGACTATATAGAGGAGCAAAGCCGAAGGACAAGTATAACATCCCCTTCCTGCAAACATCATAAAATCTTGGGCCCTGAAAATCAGAAATGTTACAAAATGCAGCACAGCAACCAAAGTTGCTGCGCTGAGTCGCGTGACATGGAGAGAGGAGAAAAGCTCCATATCTACAAAGGTATGGGACTCTCCGCTTCTCTCCCTAGTGCCAATGCACAATCAGGCTCCGGAGTGCCATGCACACACATTTGCATGATTGCGCAAGGGTGTCTGCATGAGTCTTGCATATGTTTCGTATTGGAAGGGCTCCTTTCCAGTACAAAATACTATGCTTAGCCCAACTTTAAAACATTTCCCACTTCCTTCGGATGTATGCTGTGCATCTCAGCACACATGCAAAGTGGGAAATGTTTGGAGAAATAAAAGCATTTCTCTCTCTTAGCGCCTGTTTCAAAGTGGCATTATTTTTGGGCACAAATCCTGCCTACTATTGTTAGTAGATAGAGTTTTACATTAAAAAACACATAGGTTGTTGCATGAGAACACACATGTACAACCCATACAATGCCCCCTTTGCAGAGCAGCACACATGTGAAGTGAGAACAGTTAGGAGAAATAAAAGATTTTCTTCTTTTTAACACCTGCAACCCATACACACCCTCCTTTGTAAAGTAATGCAAAGTTAATGGCTTCTTTGCATTTCTTTGAGAAAACTCACGTTTTTTGCTGGAAAGTAAATAAAAAACATTGCACAGGTTGACAGGTTTGCATCACTGTTGTGACACATAAGCAGCACAAAATGTTTGGTTATCTGGTCCTTCGTGTCTTGGACTTTCATGTTCATTACAGACAAGAGGTATAAGGGCTGAATCTGTAGTGCGAGATTAAGGAAACCAAATGCACATAAAATGTGTTAAAAAAATATAATAGAATCAGTTTAATGCAAATCGGGTTAAAAAGGCTGTGGATCAGATTGTGTGGAAACTTGCAGAGATTCTAAATTTCTTGCAAAGATCTACAGTGTGGCAAAAAATAAACACCATGGCATGAATATCTCTTAATTGCTGTTCACCTTTTCAGAAAAATATATCAAAAGGAATAGCAAGCTCCCATTTTAACTGGTTAAAAGGCTGATCACCCTGGCAGGCATTCTGATGTCTGAACTCAACTGTAGTCACTTATTATATTTGAGCAGCTATGATGTTTCTTTATTATAGAGGACTAGATGCATCCCAACTAAACAATTATAAAGACCCATGGGCCTTTAAACTGAGATTGGAGGTTTCAACATATTATGTGAATTTTGTCTAGAAGCATCAAGGAGAAACAGAAGAGCAACTTATTGGAGGTACTGTTGAAACAACAAAAGAGCAATGTATAAAGTTCACGCAGGAGAAACAAAGGAGTAATCCATTGAAAGAAGTGTTAAACTACAAAGGAGTCTATCCATGTGTGGCATAGAATCAACCACCAAAACAGTAGTTTATGTAGTTCATCCAGGGTGGAGTAGGTAAGGACTCAGAGAATAAGAGAACAGAGATGGAAAGGAACCATTCTCTCACTTAAGCCCTTGCATCTATCAGGCACAAACAGGGAGTACACCACAGACAGACACTTTTATCCTTCTTCCTTTTAGTTGAATGCCCGAGATGGACACTTTGATGGGAAAGATAAAATAAGTGAGCTGAGCAACATTTACCAGGGGGAGGAAGGAGGGGTTGATGTGCAGCAGGCTCAACTACTGCACCTGCAGGTCAGTAAGGACATTAAGAGACCAGCCTTTGCGGTGGAAGCAATCTGCTTAAGGCATGGAGGAAGCAAGGGGCTGCAGGGTATGAACATAGCCCAATAACTTAAACACAAAGCTAAATACATGGGAGGAAAAAACAACAAAAAGTCGAGGAGGAAACATTTATTTAAACTTAAAGTACTGTAGATGCACACTCGCAACAAATGGATGCCATTACGCTTTCTGACTTTCTCGTACATAGGTGGGGTGCCTAAGACCACTCACACATAGCACACCAAGAGTGCACAAGTCAAAAGTAAAACCAGAGGCAGCTATGAGATTATTTCATCACGTGGATAGATATTGTCTAATTGAAGTAAGATAGTCTATCTATTTCACACTTACAAATACCTGTCAACTGTCACCCTTGACATCTTTAGCCAGACCACCTTATAGCCAACAACACTTTACAATATGAAACTCATACATTGTTTGGAAAAATGAGCCTGCAAATCCCAGAATACAAAAAATGTGTTGGCTAAAAAGACACAACTGAATGAAGTCAGCCCCACATTTTGGGGCCCTTTGGCAATCCTGACCACCTCCTCACTTAGCTGCAGACATTAGGCTATTGTATCAGGCCAATTTGTTTTCTGCTGCTGGAAATATAATAATTTTACCACCAAGAAGAAAATTCCCCCCCCAAAGGAAACCAGTGAGCATTTCAAAATACCCACTTTTTTATGTTGCGTTAAGATCTATGGGGGAAGGAACAGTTTCCCTATCTCTTTGAACCAATAATAATCAGAATAGTGATAATAATAGAAATTTGTTATTTGTATAACCCTCTGCTAAGGAAATTTACTATACAATTATTATTAGGAATTCACAACAGAAACCTAGGGCTAGATGTAAATAATTTGCAACATATATTTTTGTGGCAGCTAAATTATTTGGTGAACCGAACTTTGTATTAATAGGTCGGTCCGCACAATAAGGATTTGGAGTGAAGCACAATCCAACTTACCCCATTAATCTTCATAAATTAGGTAGCAAATTGTGACTTACTCCAGTGGATGGGCATTAGAGGATTGGTGGCCTGCTGTCAGGCCACCAATCCTCTAATGCCCTTCTATGTCTCATTTCAATATTTTTGTTTTAAATGCAACTCTTTTGTTTTTAAAGAAACAGTGCTGCATGTAAAATGTAGTTTTTTAAAGTTCCACTGGACCGCTTCCCACTCCAAACTTTTGTCTTACATTCACAGCAGGGAAAGTGTCTTAAGATGACCACTACACCTATGTGAACCACCTTTGAGGAGTTGGTAACCTAAGAATGGTTTGCAACCCAAATTATGGTCGCAGGCAATTGTTACATCGAATTTTGAAATGCATTTTATTAGAGATGCTGTACCCACCCCTTCCAAATTTCGCTTTGGTGTACATTTCTAAACCCATTGTGTGATTATTCAAGGGAGTGCTTGGCAATCTATTATTTCTGTGGTGGGTAACAAAGATAAGGTCTGTGTGTACACTAACAAAACAAAATAACCTTCTGTAAGCCCTTCCCACACTATCCCAAAATGTATGCACCTACTTGCACTGCATTCCAGCAGTCTTTACAATCTTAACAAAAAGTAAATGTTGCTTAAAACAATTCAATTAAAAGCTTATTTTCCCATCAATTTAACCACTCTTATGTTGCTATCATTGCTCGGGGCCATGCCCCCTTTAAACAAATATTCCTGGCTATGGGCATGCTGAAAGGTAGGCAAAATTCTGACTTTTTCAAGGGATAATTTGTGTAACCCTATCATAGTTATCCAAATAAAACAATCTACAAAGTATATATTGTGTTTGTTGATTGCCAAAAAGCAAGCAGTACCCAGAGCCATGAACCAATATGCTGCTTATAATTATTTTTATGGGCAAAAACAGGGTATGAAGAAAGGTGATGCATTTTTGTATTGTGCCCAAGAATTTGAGTTTAGGATTAGTGGTAATTTGCATAACTCTTAATTTGGGTTATAGTAATATGTGATTTGAGGGGTTGTTTCAAAATGTGTTTTTTGCACACTGACTTCCATTTGATAACCAAATATGGAGAGAAATTCACTAGATAATAACAATCTATTTTCCCACAGTCATTACCCCACATGTGAGTAGGCCTATTGCACAGGACATGAAATAACTTAAAACACACAATGATAATGTCAAGGTTTTTTAATTGAATTGCATTGATTCCTGAGTAGAAAAAGCTGTGATTTTTCTGTCTGGGGTAGGCCAGCACTTTATGCAACCTACCAATCCCAGACATTTCTTTGAACCTAGAGACCAGAGCGAGTCCAGCGTAAACTGATTATTTGGATCCCTCCAATTTTCCTTATCCAGAATGCCATGTAAACATCAAACTTTGGCTGAAAGAAAATATTATTTCTCATATTTCTGAGAGGAAAAGTTCTGGAATCACCAGGTATCATCATAATGCCTGCCACTGAGCACTCCCATACTTATGATAAAAACAGTAACTCGCTTGTATGGGTAGCCCCATCACTTGTGACAGAAAAGGTCACAAAATACAAAGTGGAGACATCAATATTTTTCCTTGGATTTGCACTCTTTTTGGGGATGTTGCTATCTGCAGTATTTTGGCCCAGGCTCAGTCGGCACCCAGGGAAACCTACCAATCTCAGACATTTCTGAAACTAGACATCCAGGGTAGTCCAGGGTGGTGTGGCTTACATGGATCCACCACTTTTCTTTCTGAGAATGCCCTGTAAACATCAAACTTTGTCTAAAATGAGAGGTTTCTCACATTGATGAAAGGAAAAGTGTGAAGTCTATAAAGATTACCATAAGTCCTACCACCCAGCATTTTCACACAGTTCCTGCTAAAAGTGGAGCCTTGCTTGTGTGGATGGAAACACATAACTGAGGTTCACTAGGCAGCAGATCTAACTAATTTAGTGATGCTATACAAATAAACAATTACCCCTTGACTCTAGCTCCCATCCTACCTCCGGGGAGATAGAACTCCTACAGTCGGATCTTGAGTTGGCATTAGAATGCACTGCCACCAATGATGAGCCCCAACAATTGAATCATGAAACTAGTAGGTCAGAAGAAGGGTGCCGCAGCACTCAGCTATCACTAGTTACCATACCCTTTGACTCTAGCTCCCATACTACCTTTAACATTGATTCCAACCCGCTACTGGGAACAGCCAGCAAGTCGGTGAGAACACTAGTTGAACATGATAACGGGAGAGACCCGCACATGACCGTCACAGGGATCTGCGCATCTGTATCTAGTCACAAAATATCATGCATAGATCCGGCAGAGATATACAAAGCTAACCTCCCTTTAGGGGTACCTACACAACCGCCCACTAGTGCCCAACTTAGATTAGATTCAGAAAAGATTAGATCCCATTAAACTATTAGGGAATCTGATAATTTCAGTTTGCAATCTAGCAAGACTTACAAAGCCATGCTTTTCGCTATTAGAGATATGAAGAACCTGTTGTACCTATCAGAACAATGGCTCACAAAAATGGAGGCTCTTCAGAATTCCTCGTATGAAACGCAAGTTAAACGCCGTTCCACCCCAATGGAGGCAGCAAACAGAATTTACCGCCCTCGTGCGCAACTCAACTATCTGACAGACAGTGAGATATTATCCATTCTGTCTACATATGACCCTACTCCCATGTCTCACTCTAAGATATGTGAGAGCTATATCCAAACTATCCCAACAAATGCTGGTAGAACTTTAAAGTCAAACAATAGAAGGCTAAATGCTAGTAACCTAAAGAATGTACCATTACTGCCAGGAAAGATTATTTGGCCTATGATCAGTTCTCAAAAACACATCCGGGGCATACTACTCAACTGTCGTTCAGCGAATAAACACGCAGCTGACATAGCCGACCTCATACTAAACCAGGAAATTGATGTAACCATTTTAACAGAAACATGGCTTTCTGACTCGTCCTCACCGTAGACCTATTAGTTCCCCTGAACTACCGGATTTTGAGACAGGACAGAAGTCAAAGCAGGGGAGGAGGCATTGCCTCTATACACAGATCAGACATAACCATCACAAAAATACAGTCTGACCCTTTAGACTCTTGTGAATATCTGGGCATGTCACTTAGATCGGCAGATAACCAAACCTGTAAACTACATGCAATCTACCACCCACCTGGTAGAAAGACCATGTTCATAGACCAGATGATAGAAATCATAACCACCAACTCTAATCTGCAATCTAATGATATCTTCCTAGGAGACTTCAACATTCACTGGGAGGATCACTCTGATAGTCAGATCGCACTGTTTAAAGCATTCCTGGAAGAGCAAGCGTTAGTTCAAGGATGTCAACTTCCTACCCACTCTAAAGGCTCCACCCTAGATTGGATATTAGCAAAAGAGAAAGCGATCGAGAAAATTGTAATCACCCCTTGTGATTGGGCTGACCACCACATAATTTCATTAGAAATTCCCTTCAGAAAAACCAAAGCAACCGCACAATCTATTAAACCAAAAAAATGGACCCGGGACACCAAAAGAATTACCTTGGAAAATGTAGCAGCGCGCTGTGAAATAGATTTGCAGCCTCCTAAGAGCATGGTTGACGTGAATGACCTCACGCTGCACTATAACAAGACAATGTCAAGCATTATTGAGGACATAGCCCCACTTAAACTAAAAAGAATCTCTGACGAAGACAAAAACCCGTGGTTCAATGGCGCCCTTAATGAAGAAAGAAGGTCACTAAGACTCTCAGAATGTAAATGGCGACAACACCCTTCGTCGCCCCACTTAACCCAACTGAGACAATGCAGGAAAGCTTATAAGAAAAGCATTCTAAAATCTAAGAAAGACTTTTTCAGGAAAGAACTGGATAATGCAGTAAACAGACCAAGGAAACTATTCGATCTACTAAAAGAACAATCAAATAAATCTGCCAAATCGGCACCAACCATTACAAATACAACCTTAAATAGTGAAGATTTCTCCGTTTTCTTTACAGACAAAGCCAACGCACTGGAGGGGGAGCTCAAAAAAGCAGCCGAAAACATTGAAAGAGATAAGAACTTCTCAGTGGAACAGCAGAATCAACAAGAATTAGAAAAACCAAAAAACAATGCTCAGTGGTCAGGATTTAAGCCGGTCAGCGAACTAGACATTGCGAAGATCTTGTCAACCTCTAAACCTAACAATCACTACAACGATCCCCTACCGGCAAAGTGCTGGTCTTCGATAAACTACCTTCTAATCCCATCATGGACAAAGGTCATAAACGCTTCCTTGTCACAAGGCCAAATACCGGCCTGTCTAAAAACTGGTCAAGTCATTCCTCTCAAAAAAACCTACAGAGAACCCATCTGATCCTAACAACTTCAGACCAGTAACAAATATTCCCATGCTCGCCAAAGTACTGGAAAAATGTTTCCAACAACAACTGAGTCTTCATATTTCGAAATTCAATCTTTTAAATGATTTCCAATTTGGTTTCAGACCAAACCATAGTACAGAAACAGCTATTCTGCAGATATTAGACGACGCTTTACTGGCACTCGACCATAACAAAACATGTCTCCTAATCCTGTTGGACCTGTCGTCGGCTTTCGACGCGGTGAACCATGAAAAAATAGTCGATCGGTTGAAAAACAGAATGGGTCTAGAGGGAACTGTCATAAAATGGTTTAGATCTTTTCTCGAGAATAGATCGCAAAAATTCATAGTCAACCAAACCCTCTCAGGCCCAACAAGAAACAATATCGGAGTTCCGCAAGGGTCAACGCTATCTCCGGCGCTATTTAACTTATACGTAGAACCACTAACGGATATACTACAAAAAGCGAACATTTCTTTCCACATGTACGCAGATGACACCCAGCTGTACATCAAGGTCCCATCAACAGAAGAGATAAAGACCATGAACCATGCACTAACGAGAACCATCCAATGGTTAACGGCGAACCACCTGAAGCTAAACCCTCAGAAAACGGAATTCCTATTGATTACACCCCAAAAAAGCAAATCAAATATAGTAGAATGGACCAACACTATCACTGCTCTAAAGTGTACTCCAAAGATTGTCGACTCTACTAAATCTCTGGGAATTACTCTGGACAAAAACCTGAACATGTTAGCACATATTAACACAATGGCAAAAAACGCCCGATTCCATTTAAATTACCTGCGAAAACTAAAACCATTCCTAAATAAAACAGATCTCAAAATAGCAGTTCAGGCACTGGTATATCAAGGATTGAGTATGGCTGCACAACTCTGGCCGGGCTCCCCAAGATCTCAACAGCACCACTGAAAGCATGTCTGAATGCTGCCACAAGACTTATATCTGGATCCAAAAAATTTGACCATATCACCCCTCACTTGAAAGCCCTTAACTGGCTGCCCTTCGAAGCAAGAATTCAATTCAAGTTGGCATGCATCACGCACAAAGCATTACACCACAAAACTCAAGTTTACCTCGCACAAAAACTCACGCTATCAGGAGGGTGCCGCCTCTCCAGGAGCCAAGCAGACCTACTATTGAAACCGGCTCGCTTTTGTAAGAAAAGAACTTATGGCAGAGCATTCTCCGGGGCAGCTCCGAGAATCTGGAACGCCATACCCCCTAACATTAGAAGAATTCCATCCATCACGGCATTCAAAAAGGAAGCAAAAGCATTTTATATGAGGAAATTTCTCCCATAAGTTCATAGAGCAGAATCTTTGTCACTGTCTACAAACCTATCATGACTTTTCCATGCGCCCGCTAGCCGCTCACTAACCTTATATGGGCTTGTATATACATGTTCAAAATGTAGCCTATTACTTTAAATTACTCATGGTAATTCAAATGTTGACTGATGACTATATGTGTATATATTATCCTTTGTTGCCTAATGTTTTGTTCTAAACTTGGTAGACATCTAATGACTTGTAACGTATATGGTTCTGTTTCACCGAAATACAGCTGTAAAGCGCTCTGATACCCTACACAGGGTCATGTTCGCGCTATAGAAAACACTAAATAAATAAAATAAATAAACTTTAGAAAATCATCAATTGAGATAAGTCTAACTAACAAACACCCACACAACACCAAGGCAAGGGTCCCTTAAACAATAATAAAACCAGCGCAAATAATAATAGCACATTTATTCATTCAGTTTCACAAAACAAACAACACAACAATTAAACAATCAAAGAATGATCATTATAGTGCAACACAGAGAAATTGATCAGTACTATACAAAATAATAGGCTGTGAGTGTTTAGCAAAAACATCTAACACTTGGATAATATACAGACTAGATCCTTTAAAGATACACGACCAGACAAAAACTAGGCCTATTACATCAGTCCATATTATATATTAGAACATTGGAATGTTGGGAGCTCCATTGAAAACAATGGAGTGCTCCGGGCTTATAATGGCTGGTATAAGCCCGGAGCACCAACATTCCAATGTGTCTTTGTTCACAGCTCTGGCTGTGAACAAAGACTTCAGGGAGCCGGAGGGGATTTCAATCCCCTCGCGCTCCCTGAAGGCTTCGTTTTGTTAGAACATTCTGCCCTCTAGTGGCAGAATGTTCTAATAGCCTTATAGCCCTTCGTAGCAGGGCTATACCGGCTTTTAAAGTCCCGCTGCTGTTGTTAAAGTCCCTCGCCTTCGGCTCGGGCCTTTAACGCTGCAGCGGGCCTTTAACAGCCGGTATAGCCCGCTACGGCGGGCTATAAGGCTATAATACAAGTCAAAATTTCAGCCCAAAGGTAGACTTGACGATGACCATCATCAGGACAAAGTGTTGCAAAGACATTTTGGGTTAAAAACAACTTAGGCAGCAAAAACTAAAGGAGTATTAAAACGGTTAAATACACAGAAAGCCATAAGTGAATGAAAGGAATCTCGAAACACCATCACCAAGTGTATAGTCTTATCTTGAGAAAAGAAGATAAAATAAATAAAAATAACCATAATCATGACAGCACGATCATAGTTCACAGCACGGTCCTGCACTGAAGTGAATATATCCCATAGATCACAAGCCAAATGAAGAAGAGAGTCACCATGTGCCAAGCAGTCAAATGAGTGAAAAAAAAACTTACAATGTGCTTGAAATAGCTGAGGACAATCTAGCCAAACTTGCAAAAGCTGAGGACAATCTAGCCAAAGAGTGATTATAATGATAAACAAAGGAGACAGTCCAAGTAGGTACCACCTGTTCAAAAACATAAACTGGATGAGAACTGACAAAAGTCAGTATGTACATGTGGTTCGATTTTTGCAAATGTATAATGCCCAAGAGCAACTTAGGACAAATACTTACTTAAAGGAGACCTGAAGGCCCAACTACGGGAGTCCACAAATCAAAGAAAAGGGCAGGAGTGAAGACCAATGTTCTTAGGCAGCAGCTATTTTGTCCACTAAGCCACAAGCATCATGATGAACAGCGTATATCCAACCCGGGAAACCGGGTACCTATCGTGCAATAAATGCACCTGGTAAAGAGAATAGATTGAAAGTAGTGGTCTATAACCCCATAAAAACAACAACAACAACATGCAGAAACCTAACTAGCATCACTAACGCCAATCCGCAAGGACCTCAACTTACTTTTGAGGGCCGATGAAGATGCCAGAAAATGAGGGCACTGAGGGCGGGGGTCCATCTGAACAGAAAAGACCTCCAAGTTTCAGATAGCAACGTATGGAGAAAGGAACAAAGCGCCTAGGTGAACCTGAGCTGACGCGTAGGTAGACGTCATACTTGTTACAGGAAAGGTCCCAAAATATAGCATCGAGACATCAAGATTTTCCCTTGGAGTCTCAATCATTCTCTGGACGTGGATAGCTGCTGTACTTGGGCCCAGGATCAGCCAATACCCAGAGAAACCTGCCAACCTCAGATATTTCTGAAAGCTAGATATCCATCCAGGGAAGTATGGCTTATGAGGATCCCAGTTGCAGGATGCCCTGTAAACAACAAACTTTGGTTAAAAGAATAAATTTTCTCAAGTTTCTGCGAGGTAAAGTTCTGGAATTTGCATGGATTGACAAAGGTATTACCATCCAATGTTCCTACTTTTCTCCCTATTCATACACCATCCCACTTGTGTGGGTGGGTCAATCACTCACACCAGGAAAGGCCCCAAAAAGCAACAAGAAAACATGAAGATTTTTCTATTCAATTTCAATCATTCTTAAATTCTGAAATGTGTGGAGATTGTTATAAGATGTACTGCTCAATGTTCTAACACTTCTCCTCATAAAAATGGTTCCCATCTTGTGTGGGTAGACCTATTGCCTGCAACAGTAACTACCCCGGCATTCAATATGGATACATTTTCCATTGAATTACCTTCATTAGGTAAGTGAATAGCTGGAAGATTTGGCCCCCAGGTTATCTGTAATTCATGGAAACCAACCAATCGCAGACATTTCTGAAGAATAGACACCAGGAGATTCCACACATAAAGCTTTGGCTAAAATCGCAGGATTTTCCAACAGAATTTTCTCACTTTTCTGTGAGAGAAAGTTTCAGAATCCTTGGAGAATGACAAAAGTCCTACCACCCAGGATTCCCACACTTTTGTCAATAAAAATGGTATCCCCACTTGTGCATGTGGGCCTCTCGTCCGCAGCAGGAAAGTCCTAAAATGTGATGTGGCAACATCAAGATTTTCCACTGAATTTGAATACATTTGGCAATATGGGTAGCTGTGGAATTTGGGCCCTGGAATGGCCAACAGCCAGGGAAATCTTCTGAAAACTAGACACTTGAGGGAGTCCAGGGTGTTGTGGTTTGTACTGATCTCACTACCTTTTCTTGCCCAGATTGCCTTGCAGACATCAAACTTTGACTAAAATCACTGAATGTTCTCAAGTTTCTGTCTCAACAAGTTTCATAATTTGTGGGGATTGACAAAAATCCTACCACCCACCATTCCCACTCTACTCCCAACAAAAACAGTACTCACTTGTGTGGGTGGGCCAATCTACCCGTTGACAGGAACTGGTCAAAACATGGAAAAAACCTGGACCATGTGAAGTCAATGTTGGGTCAATGTGGTCTTCACAAGACTACAGTTGTGGTCTGTTCTGACATGCATTAGGTCCACTCAAACATAGAGTTTAGTCTTTCTAACTGGATAGGGAAGTGTTGAAACGCCAAGTGATAAACTTTGGCCATGGGTTTGAAGTGGTTGAGATTTCTGTCACATACATGTGGGGAAATAGAGTTTTCATATCCCATATTTTGACATTTGTAGGGCATTTTGGGTAATAAAACATGACGGGATCCATGCAAGCCACACCACACTAGATTTCCTTGGGTCTCTTAGTTTCAGAATACACAGGGTTGGCGGGATTCCATGGGTTTGGCTGACCCAGACACCGAATATTGAAGCGCTGCTAAGCGGCAAGTGACCACATTTCAGTGGGTGTAAGTTTTGCCATTGTTGATGGAATTTACCAAATACAATGCTTTCCTCCACATAATAGGACAACTGAAAACTGGTGCATGGAAGCGTAGCAGTTTATTTATTTGGTTATTATTTGCAGTTTTATGTATGGTGAACCAAGCTCAAATAGGCTAATAGAGCGCTGTACAACAGTGTTTTGTTAGCAAAAAAAAAAAGATAGCAACTGTAACAAAACAAAAACAGCATCATCAGAAGGAAAGAGGAAACTTGTCATAGATTACGGGGATGCAAGTTCCAGATAGTGGGGCCACCATCTAAGCATGAATGGACAAGGGATCTCTGTGTTTATTCAGCAAGAGGTTTCAAGGCCAAGCATGTCCTCACTCTGCAGACAGTGTTCTTCACCAAAAATGATCAGCTTGTAAAGTAGGAAATAGGTGCGCTGAAGCGGAGGGCTTTGTAAACCAAAAAAGTCACTTTTAGGTCTACATATACCATTGTGAAAAACCCATTACTAAAGTTGGTCTGTGAGTAGGGAAAATATCTTGAATGTTTTCACATTCTATATTAAGACAGGGTTTTGGAATGATATTGGCTGATTTAATTGCTATCAGCATAACAATGTGGTATTGTACACCCAATTGACAAGTCCAGTAAGAAAAGCCACCCTAACAAAAATAACAGGAGAGGATAAACATTTGTAGGCAACAACAGAGAATAGAGTGCTTCACTATTACACAGCATAGTGAGCTTAAAGCAAATACACCCAGGAAGGATGATGCAGCATCAATGAATTCATCAGCAGAAACTATCAAGGGGTACTATGACATTGATGCGGGTGCAACTGACACCATCAGTATGAGAGCCTGACTGCTGGAGTCATTCCCCAAAATCAGAGTTTTCTAGTACCATCACCACCTTCATCCACCACCACATTATGAAAGAGGCAAGTGCAAAGCGAGACTTGTTTATTAAAGGTAAATGTGTAATTGAAAATGTTTTACTCTGCATTGCGGACACAATGGAAGGGGCCATCAGCAAATGAGTGCCTGAAATAAAGGCCTGGCAAGAATGCATAATCATAATACACAAAAAAGACTTGAACTTCTTTGTGGAAATAGCAGCCTGCAACAAGCAGAAGAGCATCGCTAGCTAATTCAAGGGAGACAGTTGAGTCTTGTGCATGTTGTGGAGATCTTAGTCTCCTCTTGGGTGCTTACTTGAGCTATGTCAGTAAAAGGGAGTTGATGTTGTTGCATCATTTACTAGTGAAATGGTATAGATGGGAAGAAAGGTGTGTTACGGAAGTTAGTGCACCATCAAAGAGCAACAAATGTTTTTTGTGCCCATCTCGCCACAGTGCTAAAAATACCCACAATTGGCACACATACTTTTGCACACTCCTCCACACAACCTATCTCAACATTTAAATTGAACTTTTTCATTGGCCTTCGAACTCTTCTTACCAATTAACCACACATCTCAGTACTTGTGCTGTACTCTGACAGGGTACACGTTCTGCATTGAATCCTATACATCTAAATTCAGCACCTAAATCTTAAAGGTGGCAGTGCCATTTAACTCTGCTCCCTTTCATAGTGTGAGAAAGACATCCTTTTTGCTCTGTTCATCACCATTTTTTGACTGATACTGGTGGCAACTGACTCTGACTGTGCCCTGGGCTCTGCTAACCAGGCCCAGGGCCAGTGCTCTGAATAAAAAAGTATGAGATCATTTGGTATAATTACAATTGGCAATGACAGACCCCTGTAAGTCCCTGGTATATAATAAGGCAAGGGGATTCAAACTACCTATAAATCCCTAGTATATAATAGGGCAGGGAGGTTTAGAGGCCCAGTAGATTTCCTGCATGGTGTGTACACTGCTGTGTTGCCTGCTGTCATTTTACAAGGCAGCCCTGCTTTGCAGACTATCATTAGAACTGAATGGGGTCCGCCATACTGCCATCAGGAGACGCTCACTTGTCGGGTAGAGTTGACAGGGCCACCTACCGCTCTGGAACAGGGTAGGATGCACATGGTGTTTGGAGTTCTAGAGCACCACAATCCCTCGTAGTGACACTTCCCAGTGGTCTTCCTGCATACGCTGAAATTCTTGTGGCGGAAGTGCATGTTGGGCCAGTTTTCCGGAAACCAGCTGCCATTGTTAGGACTACTGCCTATGGCTACATTTAGAAGGAATGAACAGGGGAGCTCTCTTTCAGCAAAGTACCTGTCCCCACTAGCACCGGCATCCGGGTCCCTGCATCACTTGGAGCCGCGAGTGGAGCGGACTCCATTTCCCAGCAGCCCCAGAGCTGTGCACAGCCCACCGGTCATCAGACGCACCAGGAGGCACATAAAACAGCGCCGGGGCTTCCGCAGCATAGGAGCTCTCTTTCAGCAAAGTACCTGTGCCCACCAGCGCTGGAATCCAGGTCCCTGCATCACTTGGAGCCGCGAGTGGAGTGAACACCATTTCTCAGCAGCCCCAGAGCCGCGCACGGCCCACTGGTCATCAGACGCGCCAGGAGGCACTTAAAACACCTCCAGGGCTCCCGCAGCATGGAATGCGCGCGGACGTGCCCGGGCCGCGCCCGGGCAAAGCCCGGGACAAGGGCGGGTCCGTATGTGCCTGTCAGTGACTGACAGAGGCTGGGCTGGGCAACCCCTCCAACGTGTGGAAGCAAACATGGGTAAGCGCAAAATGCCTTGTTCAAATGATCTGCCTAAAACTAAAGCTAAAATCCCCCGAAATTGTGCTTCCATAATGTCTTATTTAACCAGTGCAGTGGGGGCAATCACTACAGATATCCACAATGTAAAGGCCCAGCTGGGCTTAGGGGAGGTGAATATGGTTGGTGGTGTTCCTTCCTTGGTAGCCCTACGTACATCCGGAACTGACCTTGTTGATGATACTACAGTGGGGACTCATGGTTCTATTCATGAACTTGACGGTGTGCCTAACTTGGTTCCGGAAATATCTCTGGGGTCTGGTGAAAGGACAACTGTGATCTCTGCAAGGGAACCGCCTGTAGTACCTCTAAAAAAAAGGAGAAGTAAAGGAGCCAAGGGTGGCACAAACAAAAAGGATTCTGTCTCCCAGGAGGGTCTTGGTAGTCACTTGGAAGAAAGGCAGTCCTCTCAGTTGGGGATTACCCCTACGGACATAATCTTAACCCAATATTGACACTTTATTTGAGACATTGAGAGTGGAATTAATTAACCGTATGAAATTTGGGGTTGATGGGATTATGAAGAAATTGTTACATTTTGAGCGAAAATGGAAGGGGGTGGCTTGCCCAAATACGATCGAGAAGAAGAGTGGCAAGACTGGAAATTGTTCAATCCCTTGCAAAAATATTAACCCAAATGAAGAAAGGGTGATTACCACCGTGAATGATGGTGCCAGTACTTCTGGCCTTGGCCCCCAGAAACCTAATGAATCAATCCAGCTCGCCAAAATAGTTTCCAACCAGTCAACCAATACTGGAGTCAGGTCTGCGGCTGGTAGAACAGACCTGATTGATAAGAAGAGACATGTAAGGCTCCAATTACCTCCTGAATCTACACCACTGGTAGCAGTTCTAACTGGAGTACCCCCTCTTAACATGAATGTCAATAAAAATAATGCTTAAAGTTAAATCTTGGTGTTCTAGATACTCTGAGGGGGGTCTGAATGTGTCATCACACATTCTAATGGCCAGACGGGTTGATTGGGTTGGCCAATCATATTGATGGAGATTGCATTGCAGTTAACTTTGATATGAAGGATGTAGCAGGATGGCTCCTTGAAGCCACTCAGTGTGGTGATAAAGGGGGTATAAAAGTATTCCCTCAAGGGTTCTTTTATCCTCCTAAAGTGGTTGAGAGGGGCTAACTGTTCACCTCCACCTTCAGGGTCACAATGTAGAGAAAACAGGCAAAGAGTGGGAACCAGACCAAAGTTGAGAGGAAATTTATTCCCAAGTGAGTGGGACCCCTATAATTCCTCCATCTGTGGGTGGCTTGTAGGGAAAAGCCCAGCCACTAGTGGGGTGGAAATAGCAAACAGATTTGCACCATTGAGCGAGCTAGACGGCAATGATTGACTAATCACCGTCCCCCTTATTCAAGTGCAGGGAACACAAAGGGAGCCCACAATAAACATGACACAAGTAAGTCAACTGAAGTAGGCTCAGTCAAAATACTTTATTGGAACATTGCAGGGCTGAGAAATAAAATGGAGGATGTTATATAGAACAATTTCTTAAAGGAATATGAAATTATTGGGCTTCAAGAATCTTGGGAAGTGGGTAACACCTTCGGGCTGGATGGTTATACCACCTATTTTGAACCTGCTAGAACATCTGTAGTGGGAAGACCTAAAGGGGGTTTAATTACTTTAATCTCCCTTAATGTCACAGGCATTCATCGAAAGCTGAAAACATTGCTAGTAAATTGTCTAGCTGTAGAAATTACACCCTCTAATTCAGCTTAAGTTTAATTGTTAATTTTTATAATTCATTTGATAGAATTACAGTCACTGAACACTTGATTACTCTTAAAACCTTTTTGGAGGGTTATAAGGAGCAACAAGTCACACCTTATTCGGTTCTTATTTTAGGGGATTTTAATATACATTTATGTTCCACGAGCTGTTATGTTTCTGATGGCTTAAGGCCTGGTATGTTTTCAGATGTACACTTTGAACACACACCACAAGGGGAATTTTTGGAGCAAACCCTTGCCGATTTAGGACTTTTATATCCAAATGATCTATGCAGGACGATTAATATTCCATCCTTTAAAGGTAGGGGTATGCACACGACTATCTATTATATTTTTATAAATACTGCCCGGGAAACATTCGCTAAATATTATACAGTAGTGTGGTCCCAATTCCGTGACCACAATCCCATTCACCTGATATTGGGAGGGGGCATTGGCCTTCATCAGGAACCCATCAAATAGGTACCCACATGAGTTATTAAACATAAAGACCAGGGCCGTAGATTGAAATGGTGTAGTGTCATCCCCGAAGATTTTTGCAATAATTTAGCGACCAAAGTGGGATCGGACATAGAGCTATGCCTCAATAGTGGGGCTGGGGAAAATGGGATTTTAACCATCTATGGTAAAATCTGCTTGCAGGTGGCAAAAGATCTTACGCAAAACTGCAAGAACTACCCCAATAGAGGAGAGAGGTGGTTTGACCATAGGAGTTCAGTTGCGCATCAGAAGCTTATGGCTGCTTTAAAAAAAAGACCACAAGATAAAGGTTTAATAGTTGCTCTTAGAAAAGATTATAAATCAGCCATTAATATAACCAAGTCGGATATTAAAAATAATGCCCTGAATAAATTACTGTCAATCGATGTAATAAAAAATAGTGCTAAGTTCTGGAACGTTGTGAACAGACCATTCTTCTCGGAGAATACAGGCAATTTGCTGGAGTGTAATATCTCAGAAGAAGATTGGTTTAATCATTTTAAAAATATGTATGGCGACCAGGGTGGATCAGATCCTCGGAGTCCCCCATATGTAGGCAAGGAATATTCTTTCGTTTTTATGGAGAAGGAAATTACAGTGGCTATTAATCAAATGTCAAGCAATAAAGCCCCTGGTCCAAACGGCGTTCCAGCTGATCTATATA
The DNA here is from genome assembly GCF_964204655.1 of Triturus cristatus. Lineage (NCBI taxonomy): Eukaryota > Metazoa > Chordata > Amphibia > Caudata > Salamandridae > Triturus > Triturus cristatus. The sequence goes on from NC_140588.1 coordinate 385,993,764, forward strand.
AAGCTTATATACCCGTATGGGCTAAACTGCTAGCTAATGTTTTTAATAAAGTCTGTGAATTGGGTTTACCCCATTCTTGGTCACAATCAGTCATAGTACCGGTTTTTAAAAAGGGGAATAGAGGTGACCCGCGATGCTATAGACCAATCTCGCTGATTGATTCAGCTGTGAAGGTCTTGGGAGGGTGGTTTTAAGTAAACTCACTGAGTGGCTCAATGAGACTAATATCCTCTCTAACTTACAGTATGGGTTTAGGAAAGGGAAAGGAACCACGTACCAGTGTCTAAATTTGCTTCTATTATCCGGAAAATATACATGCGCCAAGAAAGGTTCACTTCATTTGGCATTCATGGATCTTTCTTTGGCCTTTGATCGTGTTAATAGATCCAAATGATGGCACTTTTTACTAAAACTAGGCCTAGACGAAAACATAGTACATTTTTTTTGTGGATCTACACCGCTCTGTGCCCATGACGAGTCCAGCTCGTCATGAGGCATTCCCTAGGGAATCCCTCTGGTGCGGGCACCAGAGGGATTCCCTTTAAACCAAGATAGCCTCAGGAGCTGGGGAACAGCTTCCCCAGCTCCCGAGGCCCCCCCCCCCCTTTCACTGTAATGACGATCGGCGTGCACGTCGCGCCAACGTCATTACAGTGAAAGTGAAACTGAAATGAGCCTAGAGGCTCATTTCAGGTTTCACTTTGTACGTGCTCAGGGGGCTATCTCAGCCCCCTGCGCACGTAGAAAGACAGGAGAGGTATCGTTGGAAAGGGGAGAATCTCCCCTTTCCAATGGTACCCCTCCCCAGTGGATCCCTGCTTGGGGATCACCACAGGAGGGCGAACCCCAAGCAGGGATCCACCCACTGGACACCAGGGAGGGGGGAGCGGCCCCTTGGGCAAGGGCCTTTGCTCCCCCCAAATTATTTTGGGCACATTAAGTCTTTTTGCCGCCCTGGGGGGCAGATGGGGGCAGTAGCCCCCAATCTGCCCCCTGGGGGGCAAAAAGCCCACTAGACACCAGGAAATTTTTTTCACAATCAAAATAGGGGTGGGGGCTGACCAAAACGGGCAGGCCCATGCCCCCACCCCACCCCCAAATTATCACAGTCTTTCTGTCCCCCCCCGGGGGGCAGATGGGGCATTGGCCCCTAATCTGCCCCTTCGGGGGGGGCAGAAATCCCACTATACACCAGGGATTTGTTTTCAATTTTTTTTTAGGATGGGGGCTGCCCGAAACGGGCACGCCAATGCCCCCACCCACCCGCCACCATTGCAGCCTTTCTGCCCCCCCTGGGGGGCAGATGGGGCATTGGCCCCCAATCTGCCCCCCCGGGGGGGGCAAAAAGACCACTAGACACCAAGGAATTGTAAAAAAAAAAAAAATAGGGGTGGGGGCTGCCCAAAACGGGCTGGCCCATGCCGCCACCCCACCCCCCAGTTATTACAGTCTTTCTGCCCCCCCCCGGGGGAAGATGGGGCATTGGCCCCTAATCTGTCCCTCCGGGGGGGCAGAAAGCCCACTAAACACCAGGGATTGTTTTTGCGCAATTGTTTTTAGGGTGTGGGCTGCCAGAAATGGGCACGCCAATGCCCCCACCCTCCCCCCACAAACATGACTGTCTTTCTGCCCACCAGGAGGCAGATGGGAGCTGTAGCCCCCAATCTGCCCCCCGGGGGGGCAAAAAGCCCACTAGACACCAGGTAATTTTTTTCACAATCAAAATAGGGGTGGGAGCTGCCCAAAACGGGCAGGCCCATGCCCCCACCCCACCCCTAAATTATCACAGTCTTTCTGCCCCCCCGGGGGGCAGATGGGGCATTGGCCCCTAATCTGCCCCTTCGGGGGGGCAGAAAGCCCACTATACACCAGGGATTTGTTTTCAGTTTTTTTTTAGGATGGGGGCTGCCCGAAACGGGCACGCCAATGCCCCCACCCACCCGCCACCATTACAGACTTTCTGCCCCCCCTGGGGGGCAGATGGGGCATTGGCCCCCAATCTGCCCCCCCCGGAAGGGGCAAGAAGACCACTAGACACCAGGGAATTGTAAAAAAAAAAAAATCAATTATTACAGTCTTTCTGCCCCCCCCGGGGGGCAGATGGGGCATTGGCCCCTAATCTGCCCCTCCGGGGGGGGGGGGGCAGAAAGCCCACTAAACACCAGGGATTTTTTTTGCGCAATTGTTTTTAGGGTGTGGGCTGCCCGAAACGGGCACGCCAATGCCCCCACCCTCCCCCCACAAAAATGACAGTCTTTCTGCCCCCCAGGAGGCAGATGGGAGCTGTAGCTCCCAATCTATCCCCCCCTGGGGGCGCAGAATGCCCACTAGAAACCATGGATTTTTTTGTTTTCTTAGTGATGGGGTAGGGGCCCCCCAAACTGGGCATGACAATACCCCACCCCACCCCCAGAGAAATTCCAGTCTTTCTGCCCCCCCCGGGAGGGCAGATGGTGGCAGTGGCCCCTGATCTGCCCCCTGGGGGGGCAGAAAGCCTACTAGGCGCCAGCGAGTACGCAGGCTTTTTTTATGCGTGGGTTGGGGGCTGCCCAAAATGGTCATACCAGTGCCCCCACCCCCACAAAAAATAGCCACAGTCTTTCTGCTCCTTTAGGGGCATATCAGGATGAAACCCCCTTCCCCGATTTCCCCCCAGGGCGGCAGAAAGGCCACTGGGCTCCAGATTTTTTTTAGCAATGTGGATTTTGGGCCCTAGCGCAGTTGGCACGTAGGCAAACCTAGCAAACCTGTACATTCTTTAAAACTAGACACCGAGGGGAATCCTGGATGGGTGACTTCACTGGCTCTCACCAGGTTCTGTTACCCAGAATCCATTGCAAACCTAAAAATGTGTCCAAAATAACACATTTTCCTCACATTTCTGTGGTGGAAAGTTCTGGAATCTGCGTGGGTCCACAAAATTCCACCCACCCTGCATTCCCCAAAGTCTTCAGAGAAAAATGGCACCTCACTTGCGTGGGTAGGCCTAGTGCCCGCGTCAGGCAAGGGCCCAAAACCTATTGAGGAGACATCAAAATTACCTATCACAAAACAACCTGGTTTTGCAAAGGGGGTCCTATGAGTTTTTGGCCCCGGGCTTGGCGGCCACCTAGGGAAACCTACCAAACCCACACATTTCTGAAAACTAGACACCCGGGGGATTCCATGGAGGTATGGCTTGCGTGGATCCCCCAACGTTTCCTTACCCAGAATGCCCTGCAAACCTCAAATTTAGCTGAAAAAATCACCTTTTTCACATATTTGTGTGTGGGAAAGTTGTGGCATCACCGGGCTGACACAAATTTCCTACCACCCAACGTTCCCCCGGGTCTCCCGATAAAAACGGTGCCTCACGCGTGTGGGAGGCCCAATTACCCGCGACAGGCAAGGGCCCAAAACGTATTGAGGCGACATGAAAATTGCCTACCTCAAAACGACCTGGTTTTGCAAGGGGGGTCACCTGAGTTTATGGCCCGGTACTCGGCAGCCACCTAGGGGAACCTACCAAACCCATGCATTTCTGAAAACTAGACATCCGGGGGATTCCAGGGAGGTATGGCTTGCGTGGATCCCCCAACGTTTCCTTACCCAGAATGCCCTGCAAACCTCAAATTTAGCTGTAAAAATCACCTTTTTCACACATTTTTGTGTGGGAAAGTTGTGGCATCACCGGGCTGACACAAATTTCCTACCACCCAGTGTTCCCCCGGGCCTCCCGATAAAAATGGTGCCTCACTCGTGTGGGAGGCCCAAGTACCCGCGACAGGCAAGGGCCCAAAATGTATTGAGGCAACATGAAAATTGCCTACCTCAAAACGACCTGGTTTTGCAAGGGGGATCACCTGGGTTTTTGGCCCGGTGCTCGGCGGCCAACTAGGGGAACCTACCAAACTCACACATTTCTGAAAACTAGACACCCGGGGGATTCCAGGGAGGTATGGCTTGCGTGGATCCCCCAACGTTTCCTAACCCAGAATGCCCTGCAAACCTCAAAGTTAGGCAAAAAATTCACCTTTTTCACACATTTTTGCGTGGGAAAGTTGTGGCATCAGCGGGCTGACACAAATTTCCTACCACCCAGCGTTCCCCCGGGTCTCCCGATAAAAACGGTGCCTCACTCGTGTGGGAGGCCCAAGTACCCGCGACAGGCAAGGGCCCACAACGTAGTGAGGCGACATAAAAATTGCCTACCTCAAAACGACATGGTTTTGCACGGGGGTCACCTGGGTTTTTGGTATGGTGCTCGGCGGCCACCTAGGGGAACCTACCAAACCCACACATTTCTGAAAACTAGACACCCGGGGGATTCAAGGGAGGTATGGCTTGCGTGGATCCCCCAACGTTTCCCTACCTAGAATGCCCTGCAAACCTCAAATTTAGCTGAAAAAATCACGTTTTTCACACATTTTTGTGTGGGAAAGTTGTGGCAACAGCGGGCTGACACAAATTTCCTACCACCCAGTGTTCCCCCGGGCCTCCCGTTAAAACGGTGCCTAACTCGTGTGGGAGGCCCAAGTACCCACGACAGGCAAGGGCCCACAACGTAGTGAGGCGACATGAAAATTGTCTACCTCAAAACGACCTGGTTTTGCAAGGGGGTCACCTGGGTTTTTGGCCCGGTGCTCGGCGGCCACCTAGGGGAACGTACCAAACCCACACATTTCTGAAAACTAGACACCCGGGGGATTCCAGGGAGGTATGGCTTGCGTGGATCCCCAACGTTTCCTTACCCAGAATGCCCTGCAAACCTCAAATTTAGCTGAAAAATCACCTTTTTCACACATTTTTGTGTGGGAAAGTTGTGGCATCACCGGGCTGACACAAATTTCCTACCACCCAGCGTTCCTCCGGGTCTCCCGATAAAAAGGTGCCTCACTCGTGTGGGAGGCACAAGTACTCGCGACAGGCAAGGGCCGAAAACGTATTGAGGCGACATGAAAATTGCCTACATCAAAACGACCTGGTTTTGCAAGGGGGGTCACCTGGGTTTTTGGCCCGGTGCTCGGCGGCCACCTAGGGGAACCTACCAAACCCACACATTTCTGAAAACTAGACACCCGGGGATTCCAGGGAGGTATGGCTTGCATGGATCCCCCAACGTTTCCTTACCCAGAATGCCCGGCAAACCTCAAATTTAGCTGAAAAAATTCACCTTTTTCACTCATTTTTGTGTGGGAAAGTTGTGGCATCAGCGGGCTGACACAAATTTCCTACCACCCAGCGTTCCCCCGGGTCTCCCGATAAAAACGGTGACTCACCCATGTGGGAGGCCCAAGTACCCGCGAAAGGCAAGGGCCCAAAACGTATTGAAGCGACATGAAAATTGCCTACATCAAAACGACCTGGTTTTGCAAGGGGGGTCACCTGGGTTTTTTTGGGCCGGTGCTCGGCGGCCACATAGGGGAACCTACCAAACAAAAATGTGTGAAAAAGGTGAATTTTTTGCCTAGCTTTGAGGTTTGCAGGGCATTCTGGGTAAGGAAACGTTGGGGGATCCACGCAAGCCATACCTCCCTGGAATCCCCCGCGTGTCTAGTTTTCAGAAATGTGTGGGTTTGGTAGGTTCCCCTATGTGGCCGCCGAGCACCGGGCCAAAAACCCAGGTGACCCTCCTTGCAAAACCAGGTCGTTTTGATGTAGGCAATTTTCATGTCGCCTCAATACGTTTTGGGCCCTTGCCTGTCGCGGGTACTTGGGCCTCCCACACGAGTGAGTCACCGTTTTTATCGGGAGACCCGGGGGAACGCTGGGTGGTAGGAAATTTGTGTCAGCCCGCTGATGCCACAACTTTCCCACACAAAAATGTGTGAAAAAGGTGAATTTTTTCAGCTAAATTTGAGGTTTGCAGGGCATTCTGGGTAAGGAAACGTTGGGGGATCCACGCAAGCCATACCTCCCTGGAATCCCCCGGGTGTCTAGTTTTCAGAAATGTGTGGGTTTGGTAGGGTCCCCTAGGTGGCCGCCAAGCACCGGGCCAAAAACCTAGGTGACCCCCCTTGCAAAACCAGGTCGTTTTGATGTAGGCAATTTTCATGTCGCCTCAATACGTTTTGGGCCCTTGCCTGTCGCGAGTACTTGTGCCTCCCACACGAGTGAGGCACTGTTTTTATCGGGAGACCCGGAGGAACACTGGGTGGTAGGAAATTTGCGTCAGCCCGGTGATGCCACAACTTTCCCACACAAAAATGTGTGAAAAAGGTGATTTTTTCAGCTAAATTTGAGGTTTGTAGGGCATTCTGGGTAAGGAAACGTTGGGGGATCCACGCAAGCCATACCTCCATGGAATCCCCCGGGTGTCTAGTTTTCAGAAATGTGTGGGTTTGGTAGGTTTCCCTAGGTGCCGGCAGAGCTAGGGTTCAAAAACTAAAGCTAGGCACTTTGCCAAAAAAGGTTCATTTTTCACTGCGAAATTGAGGTGCGTCCACGATGCATTTTGCGCCGTTTCCTGTCGCGGGCACTAGGCCGACCCACACAAGTGAGGTACCATGTTTATCGGAAGATTGTGGGGAACGCGGGGTGTGTGGAAATTTGTGGATCCACGCAGATTCCAGAACTTTCCACCACAGAAATGTGGGGAAAATGTGGGTTTTTTTTCAATTTTTTAGGTTTGCAAGGGATTCTAGGTAACAGAACCTGGTGGGAGGCAGTCAAGTCACCCCATCCTGGATTCCCCTGGGTGTCTAGTTTTCACAAATGTATAGGTTTGCTAGGTTTCCCTAGGTGCCAGCAGAGCTATGGTTCAAAAACTACAGCTAGGCTCTTTGCCAAAAAAGGGTCATTTTTCACAGCGAAATTGAGGTGTTTCCACGTTGCGTTTTGCGCCGTTTCCTGGCGCGGGCACTAGGCCGACCCACACAAGTGAGGTACCATTTTTCTTGGAAGACTTTGGGGAACGCGGGGTGGGTGGAAATTTGTGGATCCACGCAGATTCCAAAACTTTCCACCAGAGAAATGTGGAGAAAATTTGGTTTTTTTGGCAATTTTTTAGGTTTCCAAGAGATTCTGGGTAACAGAACCTGGTGGGAGGCAGTCAAGTCACCCCATCCTGGATTCCCCTGGGTGTCTAGTTTTCAAAAAGGGATAGGTTTGCTAGGTTTCCCTAGGTGACGGCAGAGCTATGGTTCAAAAACTACAGCTAGGCACTTTGCCAAAAAAGGGTCATTTTTCGCTGTGAAATTGAGGTGTGTCCACGTTACATTTTGCACCGTTTCCTGTCGCGGGCACTAGGCCGACCCACACAAGTGAGGTACCATTTTTCTCGGAAGACTTTGGGGAATGCGGGGTGGGTGGAAATTTGTGGATCCACGCAGATTCCAGAACTTTCCACCAGAGAAATGTGTGTAAAAGTCTTTTTTTGGGCAATTTTTTAGGTTTGCAAGGGATTCTGGGTAACAGAACCTGGTGGGAGGCAGTCAAGTCACCCCATCCTGGATTCCCCTGGGTGTCTAGTTTTCAAAAATGTAAAGGTTTGCTAGGTTTCCCTAGGTGCCGGCAGAGCTATGGTTCAAAAACTATAGCTAGGTACTTTGCCTAAAAAGGGTCATTTTTCGCTACAAAATTGAGGTGTGTCCACGTTACGTTTTGCGCCGTTTCCTGTTGCGGGCACTAAGCTGACCCACACAAGTGAGGTACCATTTTTCTCGGAAGACTTTGGGGAACGTGGGGTGGGTGGAAATTTGTGGATCCACGCAGATTCCAGAACTTTCCACCAGAGAAATGTGGGGAAAATTCGTTTTTTTTGGCAATTTTTAAGGTATGCAAGGGATTCTGGGTAACAGAACCTGGTGGAAGGAAGTCAAGTCACCCCATCCTGGATTCCCCTCGGTGTCTAGTTTTCAAAAATGTATAGGTTTGCTAGGTTTCCCTAGGTGCCGGCAGAGCTATGGTTCAAAAACTACAGCTAGGCACTTTGCCAAAAAAGGGTCATTTTTCACAGCGAAATTGAGGTGTGTCCACGTTGCGCCGTTTCCTGTCGCGGGCACTAGGCTGACCCACACAAGTGAGGTACCATTTTTCTCGGAAGACTTTGGGGAATGTGGGGTGGGTGGAAATTTGTGGATCCATGCAGATTCCAGAACTTTCCACCAGAGAAATGTGGGGAAAAGGTGGGTTTTTGGGCAATTTTTTAGGTTTGCAAGGGATTCTGGGTAACAGAACGTGGTGGGAGGCAGTCAAGTCACCCCATCCTGGATTCCCCTGGGTGTCTAGTTTTCAAAAATGTATAGGTTTGCTAGGTTTCCCTAGGTGCCGGCAGAGCTAGGGTTAAAAAACTACTGCTAGGCACTTTGCTAAAAAAGGGTAATTTTGCATTGTGAAAACGTGGTGTGTTCACGTTGGGTTTTGAGCCATTTCCTGTCGTGGGCACTATGCCTACCCCTACAAGTGAGGTACCATTTTTATTATCGGGAGACTTAGGGTAATTCAGATTTGTAAAGGAACTGTTATTACCTATTGACTTTCGATGCATTTCTGCCTTCCAAATGAAAGACATTGTGTAAAAAAGAAGTCATTCTAAAAAATGACTGATAATTCTCATGCTAGTATGAGTATTCCCAATTTCGGAAATGTGCACATATCTACTGTTTCTAAACTCTATATTCTGTTCCCATTTCAGAAATACATAGGTGTCTTTCATACCGATTTTTCCATGTACACATTTTTACAGAATAATTACTATATACCCGGTACATACTAAAAAACCCTTGCAAGTTGCTGCTCAGTTTTTGGCTCTGGGTTCGTCGGGTTCTTGGTGAACCTACAAGTCCTATATATCCCCACAACCAGAAATGTCCAGCAGATGTAACGGTATATTACTTTTAAAGAGCTGTCAAAATTAGAAGAAGTTACAGGTGAAAACGTTGACACAAAAGGCGCTTTTTTTCAACAAATTTTCAATTTATCCTATATTTAACTGTTAGTTTCTATAAAGAAACCTTGATAGATCTACACAAATGAACCCTTGCTGAATTCAGAATGTTGTCTACTTCTCCAAAATGTATAGCTTTCCAGGATCCATTGTTGCTTTTGTACCCATTTCTACCATTAACTGGAAGGAGGTCGAAAGCACAAAAAATAGCAAAAATAGGCTATGTCCCAGAAAAATGCCAAAACTGTGTAAAAAATGTTGGGTTTCTGACAAAAGTCTGATATCCCCTAAAAGCTGGGAAAATGGTGATTTCAGCCCCACAACCCCTTTTTTGATAACACGTGTAGGGAAAAACCCAGATGCTTTCATTTGCAGCCCATTTTTCCCATTTTCCCCCAAAAAAACTAAATTTTGCTGTATTTTGGCTCATTTCTGTGACCCCTCCAGGGGAATCCCCAAACCCTGAGTACCCTCAGAATCCCCATGATGTTGGAAGAAAAGGACGCAAATTTGGCGTGGATACCTTATGTGGTCAAAAAGTTACAGGGGCCACAGCGCGCACTACCCCAAATAGCCAAAAAAGGGCATGGCACAGGAGGGGGAAAAGGCCTGGCAGCGAAGGGGTTAAGGAGTCTTTTATCCGTGCCTCAATCAACACCTACTTACATAATCCATCAAGAAATGGGTCTAGGTTTTATAACAGATACCATAGGTATGGCACCTCTACTTAAATGGATAAGTATCTGGACAACCCGGAGCTTGGGGTGAATCGCGATATTATTCGCGATTGTTTAGCTCCTGACCGAGTAAATAGCATCCCTTGGCTAAGCCACGTGAAAAGGACTGCATCTTTTTTGGGGAGGCCAGGGCTATTTAGCTCCCCAGAGAAACTCCGAAAGGTGGATATGCGCTGGGTTAAAAACATATACCTGCAATTATCAGAAATGGATAGAGAGGCTGTAGAATTAACCAAGCCCCTTGTGCGGGCACACCAGCTCATTTGCACCTCACTAATAATTGAACCATACTTAAATGTAGTTACTAACTCCCATCATCGTTTTCTTTTGGTGAGATTCAGATTTAATTAACTACATTTACTTTTGGCAGAACCAACGGGATGGCAAAAACTGAAGGACCTGAATGTTTGCACTTGTGATAATTTTTCCACTCATGACTCAATGCACTTTATTTAATCTGTGAGCACTTTTTGCACATCCGAAACCTGTTTATTTTACCCATTTTAAAAGACAAAGGTTTCAGTGAAGCTAAACCTGCTTTTATATATTTGCAAATGTTGACCAATGTTTGGGAAATTTTTAGTATAGCTAGCTTTCTGACTGCAGCAGTCAGAACACGGAAAAAGAGAAGGACCGCTATCAACTAGTGTGTTTTTAATCTAATGAATTATTCCTGTGTATTTTAATAATCCAGATTCTGTTTTATTCTGTGATGATTATATCTTTGTAATTTCTTTTTGGGGAAAATAAAATGTCATTGCGATTTTAAATGTAGTATGCTTTTATGATTTTAATTAACCGAATAAAGTAAATTTGACTGACTGACTGACTGACTGTCATTAAAAGTAAATTATATGCAAAGTGGTAATGTACCTTTTTGTACATATGTTACCCCTAAGGTCTCCCCTAAGTGCCCCAGGGGTAGGGTTCCATGTCACTATAAGCAGGGACATTATAAAAGATGTTTAATTTGTCCTGGTGAGGGCAAATATGCCCATTTCGTTTTTCCCTATTGTAGATACTTAGATTCATAAGCTAACATTGGAATATTTTATTTAAGTATACATATTTCTAGGAAAGAGCTAAAGATGTAATTCAAGGATTTAAAAGATTCAGTGAGCCAAAATCCAGCTTTTTAGCAGCCTCTCTTGAATGGTCAGCCATAAGAGGCATAGCCAAGCTGCTCTGATGAGGTGACAAGTGGCCTGCATAGAGCAGATATTATCTGATGGGAAGAGCTCTGCAGCTGCAGAGAACAGGCCAGGACGAGTGCTGGGTAAATCAAACTGGATTTCAAAGACAGCAGGACAGTAAGGAATGCCAGCCAGGCCTACCCCCTCTTACTGTACCCCCAGTCAGATGCAAGGCCCATGAATGGAATTTGCAGAAGGTATGCAGGGGGAGTGTTAATGTAAATGAGCCACACCTGTTGCAATCCATAGGACTGCTCCTGCTGAACACTTGGTACTATATCCCTGAGGACTTTGCTTTGCTTCAAAAAGGAGTACGGAGTCTGAAAGCAACAGGTTAACAGAGCTTCCCTGCACCTTCCCCCTCAAGAAGTCGCCAGCCTGGAGTGTGTCCAGTAGACTTTTAAGGATTGACCAGGTGCATTGTGGGAATTGTAGTCCCAAACTTCAAAGTACCATCTTAGAGCTTCTACACCCTTGAATTTGTGTTTCGGACACTTTAAACTTTCAAGGGGAACTTCGGGAACAAGTTCTGCATGTTTGGAGAAGTTTGAAGCAACTTTTGGTAAAAGCTCCATAAAGGGACCAACTTAGCGTCAAGAGTCAAGTCGGCTACATTCAACCGCGACCAGGCCTGGATTTCAGATTCGTCCCACTGAAAGCTCCGGAGCTCCAGACTAACAGGATGTGACCGAGGCCTTGCAAAGAAGCAATCCAACTACGTTGCATCAAAATTGGCCTGCTGGAGGGGACGGCACTAAATCAAGAGAAAATCCTCCAGAAAAGTTTCTAAGTCCGAAGGTAACATTTTGACCAGGGCCTCCCGCTTAATGTATCCAACCAGGGCTCCATCGCGGTGAGACTCAAACTTTGACTTTGTCCCGGTCCAGTGCGACCAGATGTCCCAAGTTGGTGCTATATGGCACTAGAAAGAGTTTAATCTTTATAAACTCATATCTCTGGTTCCCTATAGTACATTTTTGTTGTTTTGGTGTCATTTTAAAGATAAAACTATTCAGTGTTTTTATAAATTGGTCTAGCATTTGTATTGTGTGGTGTGTCTTACTTATTCAATGTATTGGTGTTTTCAAATGCTTTGCATACCTGCCTCCTGAGTTAAGCCTGCCTGCTCGCAGCCAGCTACCAAGGGTTGAGCCAGGGGCTTATGTGTTGAGACCTTGACTGGATCTTATATTGCGTTGGTGGCCTTATTACTAGTGGTAGGTGCATACTTACCCCTACTAATAATCCACTTTACAACACATAGTATGCTACCATCCATGCTTAACTTTCCTTTGCAACTATCTTTTCAAATGAACTTAACAAGACATAAACATTCCTGCACCAGCCTACTACAATTCCGTCTTTTTGCTTGGCCACAAATCTTTCCACTATCCCATGACCAAGGAATGTCTGAGTCACTATCACCTATGCATCTACGATGGGCAAACATACTCTGTGTATAATACAAAGGAAAACTTTGTAGAATGAAAATGCAATTATGGGCTGCCTCACACCACTTCTACCTACACCTTTGTTTCAAGATTATGTAATGCGAAGGAAGAAATATACTGGCCGTCATTTAGTACGTTATCTGGGAACAATCATTGCCTTAGAATATTTAAAAATAATAGTTAAGAAAGCAAAGTACGGAGCAGGTGAAATAGAAATTTGCTCTCATTTTAATTTAAGAAAACATATACTATCAAAGGTGTAAATTGAACAAGCTGTAATTTCAGCTAACCTCAGATCAGTACCATGTTCAGGTAACAAACACAGCTGTTCAAGAATAAAGTAGCTACTTCTTGCAGCCAGAGAGTCGTAAACACCCTCTAATGCTCGGACCCACTGGTAACATCCTTTTTTAGGTAAAGGCTACTCCAAGGACCTATTTTCATCTTACCAAGAACTTACAGTGGGCTTAAAGCTCGCTCATTGCTTGTCACTCTTGTTTGTTTCTTTGCTTCTTATTCAATGGCTTGACTCGTCCATTTTGTATTTGTCCCTTCCCTGGACCATATCCTCTTTACTTGTGCCCTTCCACAGCTTACTTTCACAGAACTACTTTGTTCTTTTTGCTTAAGCACGCCATGAGAGTGCACATGCTTTTAAGCTCTCTCCTTTGTGTGCTTTTTCACCTTGTGCTACATGTAACTTCCCTCTCATCCATGTGCTGCTCTTCCCTGTGCTCCTGACTCTCACCACTGTGCTTCTCCCCCCACGCTCTGTGACTCTCGCCCATATGCTTCTCCCTTTGCCCTGTGTTGTTCTCTCCCTTCTGTGCATCTCTTCCTTTCCTCCTTGTTCCTCCTTCCCTTGTATGCTTCTTTTCCATTTTTTCTCATCACCCCGATCAGCTCCTCTGTTGTCCCCCCCTCCAACTCCCCAGTTGCATTTTTAGGTCTCGCTGAGACAGCGAAAGCTGTCTCTTTGAGACATTTTGTAAGTGGGTTTTCAAAAGTGCTACCCACATGGTTTTGCTGGCCTAGAGCTTGAGTGCACGATGGCGTGCACGTGCACAGCTGCTCCTCTGCTCATTGCATTCCCCCCTCCCTTCTCACCCAGCCCTTTGATGCTCTGCTTGCATCTCCCCAACGCGATCACTTTCACTTTCTTTTTTTAACGTAAATCACATCCTCAAAACAGCTGCTCCTCTGCTCATTTCATTCCCCCCTCCCTTCTCACCCAGCCCTTTGATGCTCTGCTTGCATCTCCCGAAAGCGATCCCTACTGTCTTTCACATGTGTTTGCAGTATCTCGCTTGTCTCTCCCCCCCCCCCACCCCCTTATGCTCCTGGCTTGGTCTGTTTCTCTATTTTTCGGTAGTCTGTCTTTCTGTCTGCCTCTCTGCTTTCCTCAGATAGATTGTGTCACTCTCGGTGTATTTTCTGTCATGCCTCTGTTCTGCCTGCCTCTTTCTGTCTCCCCCGTGCCGCCCATCGAAGAGGGCCCGAGTAATTGATGAGGTCAGTGTATTTACACTCCATTGTATTGGGAGACAGGCACTTAGTCTCCTCCTCCCCCCTTACTCCTGGCGTCTGCTGGCCCTAATCCCCTGATAAGAGTGTGTAAAGAATGAAAGCTGAGGAGCTCCCGTCCATTGGAGCCCCTGCGCAAGTCTGGGACACCTCTTACAGACAATCCCCACCTCGGCCTGGCTTGAAGCTCAGGAGACGCCGGACCGCAGGCCCCTGAATCTGGGACACGCCTCGGGTAATGGAGACCCCCTGCCTGGAAGGCTTTGGGCCAATGATGCAGGTCTCCCACCACCAACAGTGCCTCCAGCCCCCTCTAGGAGCCACCAGCTTCTCTGTGGCCCACTGCCTGCCCCAGGGCACTATGAGGGGCTACTGCACCACCACATAACATACTCCACCAGCCACTGCGAGCTGCCATCTTACCAGGACAACTTTAAGGGCTGCAGTGACCAACCCGGACTGGTATGGGGGCGGCCAGGAAGGCCACTACCCATCAAGTAAGTACACTCGCGTACTGCATATGTTATTGTTTCCAGCATGTGACGTGTTTGTTCTTTAACAGAAAGATATATTTTATTATTACTCGTAGGCCGCATTTCAGCCTTTGCTTTGCTCTTATACATATCTTTAATTATCCGGCAAACCCCGTGATAGGTTTCATTTCAAGCTGCCCTGACTCTCTTATCCATCTGAAATAGGTAAAATTAAGGATATTATAGAGTTCGAAAGTCTATGATGTACGTACCAACATATACATATTTGTCTGATTGGACAATGTAAATAAAAGGCACTATGTAAGTGCTCAATGTTATCAACATTTGTTCATGCAGATTTCGCTGTTGTACATACAGTTGGTAGTGTATATGTGTATATTTATGACGTGATACCCATGTCATTTATTTATGAAACAAAGTCCTTCTCTCAGCATAAGCATATTTTTTTCTGTTTTGGTAACGAGCAAGCTGCCCATACCGCAGCACTGTCAGAGGCTCTCGGACAGTTCTGCTCCGATATGAGCCATTTTCACACTAGTTATTTGCAGCGCTACAAAACTGTAGGACTGCTTAGCAGGCGCTACACAAGGGCACATTCTAATTCGGCACAAAGCATTTTCCCCTAACACAAGTGAAAAGTCAACTTTTGGCCACCCATATCACATTTTCACAACAATATTGGAAGTCTGAGAGGAGAAACTGATGAGATTTTTCTCACAGTGTGCGGAAATTGTAATATTTAACCAGGGACTGCATAATATGGTGAAAGGAAATGCACCAGGAATTATATCCTAAGACTGGAGTAAAAATTCCAGATTTGCATCTCACGTAATTTTACAGAAATGTCTCATAATCATTCAAAAGGTAATTAAGCAAATTTCTCACACCCTCAATGCTATTATCTCGTCTTAGGTCACTGCACCTAGGAGTGTGATGGCATGAGGAAGAATGAGACATCTATATTGCCACAACTCACACAATTTGCCACTTTAATCTGTGGAGCCGAGATTTGTGGTCTAACAGCGCAGGCTTGCAGCAGCGCTCGCTGCCATTTCAGAGAAGCCTGAACCAAGTGTAATGGGTTTCAGTTCAGTGCTTTATAACACTTGATTACTTTAGAAGCCTTCGCTTCCTCACGCAGAATCCAATGACTGCGTTACCGCCTCCGTGGACGTGGAACCTGACTGTTGTTGGGGGACACCGGATGGTGGGCCAGATGAATTTGTACACTCAGGTTTTCACCCCTCCTGGGAGTCTGGCAGTGCCTGCTTCCTCTTGACTCTGCCTGTGGTAAGACTGTTGCTACTAATTTCATTTCCTCCTTAAATTCCACGAGTTTTGGCCGCGATTTGGTGCCTGCGCCTCTGAAACCACGGCACAGACTGCAGATGTAAGGCCTCGACATGTAGCTCTGCAAAGGGTTGAAGACGCTGAGCTCTGCAAAGGGTTGAAGACGCTGAGACATGCTACATGTACATGAACACAATGACAGTTACACACACAAACACACACATGCATTAATATACATAAGCACACACAAAGCCATGCACCCACAGCCACACACACAATAAACAAACATACACACACAGCCACACACAGAGCAGCACACATACACAGACACACCTATCAACTCAGCCTCATTTACACGGTATCAATGACTTTGGGCTCATTCTCACCCACCAAACTTTTGAAAGAGCTTGCACGCGTGTAGCCTTATTTATACTACTATTTTCTCACTCGCTATTATTTACATAAAGTATAGCACTGCAGCCACAGCAGCTAACTCTGTAGCACAAGGCTCACGGTTCGATTCCTGGCGCAAGCAGCAGGTCATCCTAGCAATGTCTTATTAGAAACAAAATAGCTTACTCGCCTTTGGGACCTTATAAGTGTTTAGCCATGCAACACTTGATGTTGTTGCACCAAGGATATTGTGCTGGATAACTAAACACTTATAAAGTCCCAAAGGCGAGACCTATTGGCTATGCCAATGCTTGTTTTCTTTGAGGTCCAGGCAGCAAATTGTTAAGAGCCCATCCACTTCCGAAATAAAACTGCTATTACGCTTTTTCATTTACGTATTTTTTCATAGACCGATACATCTTGGATCAGTAAACAAAAACAAAAAAAGTGTTTATCTTCATAGGTATAAGTGAG
Organism: Triturus cristatus; assembly: GCF_964204655.1. Classification (NCBI taxonomy): domain Eukaryota; kingdom Metazoa; phylum Chordata; class Amphibia; order Caudata; family Salamandridae; genus Triturus; species Triturus cristatus. Next base: position 386,010,186 of record NC_140588.1, read on the forward strand.
TTTTTTGTTTTGTTCATGATGTACACCATCAGCTTTGAACAAACGGCCTTGGCAGAGCCAATAGGACTCAAAAGAGAGCTCTATTGGCTTTGCTAATGCTTGCTATCTATAGAATGTTCAGCACCAGGGCCGGACTGGACGTAGCGGACACCGGGCAATCCCCCGGTGCGCCGCACGGGTGGGGGCCGGTTTTGGGCCCCTGGGGGCCGTTTTTGTTACAGGGTCGTTTTTGCAGCCTAGCTGCAAAATCGGCCCTGTAACAAAATCGGCTGAAACCGGCCCTGGTAAAGAGCTCAGCTGCACCCCCAATTGCCTGGGGGGGGGGGGGGGCGGCCAAGCACTTTGTCAGGGCCGGTTTTGGTTCCCAGTCCGGCCCTGTTCAGCACACACAATCCACCGCACGCCAAACCTCCATCACCTCCCTGTTAAAATGACGTAGCAGATGTATCCATTTGTTCCAGTAAAAAAGCTTCACAGCTCCAATTACGTCATAAATATCCCACCTCTCTTGGCAAGATCATTTTTCGCTGAATAATTGCCACCTGCAATAGCACCACACAAAAAACTACACCATATACACCCTTCGCTGTTTTGACTGCAGCCTCAACTCCATCAGATCATTACCAATCCCCTGTGCTGTAGTCTGCAAGCCCTGTACTACGTGGTGTGCCCCTAATGCTATCTTTGTGGCTTTGATCTGTAAACATTAGACTTGTTTTTTCATTTTACATGTATGCAAAATGAAGTTGAAGTTAAATGAATTAAAATTTCCTTTATAAAAGTAAAGGAACTAAAAGGCACATGCATCAAGGTAGGATATTGCCAGTCCTTAAAACTGGCAAAAGCCTATGTATGTAGGATTCGCTATAAAAATAGCGATTCCTACACATTCCTTTTTTGCGAGTCGCAAATTGCGAGTCGCAAATAAGGAATGGCTTCCCATTCATTCCTAGGGGCCTACAGGCCCATAGGAATTAATGGGAAATTGCATGCGCAATTTGCGAGCACCAATAGGTACTCGCAAATTGAGCATGCAATTTCAGGGGTGCAAGAGTGTCAAAAGGACACCCTGTTGCACCCCTGAAATTGATCTGTGCACATATGTTGCGCACACACATGTCCCAAGGGCGTGTGTGTGTGTAACCTACAACTTTGAAAAATGCACTTTAGTGCATATTTCAAAGTTTCCGCTATTTACCATCTGGTATGATTTCGTGGTAAATAGCGGGCCCAAATAGCAAAATAGCTATTTTAAAAGGCATCTTGCATTGCATTTAAGGAATCACATTTTGCGATTCCTTAAATGCAATCGCAATTTAAGAAATCACAAATAATTGTGATTTTTAAAATTGCGAGTGGCAAGTTGTTTCATGCATCGCAAAAGCCAATTTTGCGATCGCAAACGGGCGATTTCTGCGATTTGCACCGTTTGCGATCGCAAAAAGCTTTGATGCATGTGCCTGTAATATTGGTAGCTTGCACATACTACTTGAGGCCCTTATTGCGAGCTGAGGGCTAAATTCTGATCCCTGTCCAAACATGTGTCTGCACAGGGAGTATTTGTTCTATTCTGGGAGTGGGTGTAGTAATTGGCCCTAGGGGTATCTTATTATGTGTGAAGTTCTCCACCCCGACTGTGAAGTCTCCGCAGTCATAAACTTCCTATTAACTATTATTAAAAAAAGAGTAAGATTACACAAATTTGTAAGTTTACCTTTGTGAATCAGGCACCTGAACTGTACTTAGGTCCTCTGCAGGAAAGCACTGGTGCAAGATCATTGGCTAAAAGTGAGGACTTTGATAATAGGCTACAGTTAGTGGGTGATAGGGAGATACTCACTCATCCTACAACACAGAGCACCTCTTTCGACTCACGCGCCAACCAGCAGCGGTAATTTAGGGACAAAATAAGGGACAAAATGTGTACACAACAGAAAAATTAAGGGTAGTAACGGTAAATGATACCAATCACTGTGCTATGAACCAGTCACTGTGCTATGAACATGACATGGCAAGAAACAAAAACAAGCATTGGCATAGCCAATAGGTCTCGCCTTTGGGACCTCATAAGTGTTTAGCCATGCAACAGTTGCATAACTGAATACTTATAAGGTCCCAAAAGCGAGACCTATTGGCTATGATAAGCGGCCCTGCGGCCGTGAAAGTGAAAGTGATCGTGATTGCGATCAAACATCAAAGCGGCCCTGCGGCCGCGTAAGTGAAAGTGATCGCGATCCCGATTGCGATCAAACATCAAAGCGGCCGTAGGGCCATGAAAGTGAAAGTAATCACTGTAAAGCGCGGCGCGCGCGCCCGCCACATGCACTTTAGCTCTAGGCTGCCTGGTAGCACTTTTTGGAGCCCTCTCAATAAGTCTCGCCAGACCAGCGCATGCGCTGGGTCAGGCGAGACCTAAAAAAGTGTGCCTTACCTGAATCCTGCAGTTCCCTTTAGGACACCATTTAGCTATTGAAGGGACAGGACGGTTTGAGGCATTGAATGTACCGTTACCATCCCTAATGTTTCTGATGTGCACACATTTTATTCTTTCATTTTCCTCAGTTGCCACTGCTACATTTGATGTCCCGTATTTTCTTCTTGTGCTATGAGTTTTAATTTTCATTTCCAAAACCGTTTACCTCTCGTCAAAATAAAGTAATTTCCGATACTCACCTCATATTCTGAAATAACGTATCTTGGGAACATCAGTCTCTCAGAAAGGCCCAAAATGGAGGAAATATCCAAAATCTATATGAGCATCCAAAGCCATCCATAAGTTCCCAGTCTCATTTCTCTTCTTGATAAGCAGTCTAAAGCGGCCCACATGTGTCATGAGCTATATAAAAGCCTGAAAATAAAATGATAACATTTATGAATCCTTTAAAACGTTCTCACAACTTTGTTCCATTGCACCAGTCCTATACAATTCTCAATGTGGCCACTATTGACCGGACTCTAGCGTGGAGCAGATGTTTTAAGAATTTGACTTGATGTTTTACAAATGCGGTTTTCTCGGCTTTTGTGTCACATAAACTGAATACAAATATTCAAACTGCCGTTTAAAAGTTCTGAACGCCCCTGGTTTATCACTGCCCTGCTTTCATATGTCCAAACACAATATCAGAGAGAACAGCTTAAACTGTATACGTTATTTGAAGATTTTCTTCAAACTCTCGCGATGACAGAGCAGGTGGCTCGGCGTTACCTCCTTGACTCTTGCTCAGCTGGTGGCTACCTGGCTCCACGGAGGGCCAGCGGTATTAATGGGGCGAGCAGCCGGCAAGGCTCCCTGCACCACCGAATGCTCAGGATGGGCAGTGACACCGTGCTGGCTTCCAGTGGGCAGCTTGTTGTCCCATTAAACACCATTACCGCTTCCAAGGGGGGCATGCTGTCCACCCACTCCCCCACCCTCACCACCCGCCTCCAAGCACGACAGGGCCCGCTTTTGTTCCATTGGGATAATTATTCCGCCTAGTCTCGCCTGCCAACAGCTAAATTTCTATGATTGATGAGTGGGAGGCCCCGAGAATTTGAGATGAAAGAGAGAGCTGGGATTTAGGTCGGGAAAATGACGAGTGGGCAGAATCAGTCGGGACATTAGTGGGTGTCAGGGATGGCAAACGACTTCATTGTGTTAATGATGATAAACATTTGATCTCTCTGAATATATGTGCATTATACCTAACGATCTCCAGCATAAGTAAGTGACGCGCGCCTCTAAATAAATCATATGAATAGCCGTTAAATGGGAGTCCCTCAGGAATGGCATCTGAATTGTAAATGCGTGCTCGAATTTACCGCATCAGATTCTAATAAGGAGAATGGGCTTTTAAACAGTTCTTTACTTAAAGGGTACTGCACGGCCCCGAGAATCTCTATACTAGTCTTGGCTTCTCTCCCCTGAATGATATTATCGCCATTAAATAAAGTGCTTCGCATATCAGTTTTGTCATGGAAGTTCTGTCATGAACAGCGTGCACGTGCTCTCCGTGGCACAGTTAAAATGGCGACATTCATCATAAAGTAAACTGTCCTGTCTCATCTGATCTTTCTCATAATTTTTCTATCATTCAGTTTGTCTTGTATCGTTTCCTCTCTCTGAACTAACTTTTTTGTCTTTCCCGTCTTCACTACTACACTTATGTTCCTGCCTACGTGTTTCTGCTTTTTTTAGAGTTTTATATAGCGCGAACTAGACCCAAGACATCGAGTAAGACCTCCGAACCTCGGTCTAGATCCACTGTCTCCCCGCAGCTCTGCTGTGCCGTCTCTTGCCTCCAGACCCGACCTCCTCCTTGTGAGGTTCGAGGCTGCTGCCCGCTCCTGCTGCCCGCTCCTACTGAGACCAGACTGCCTGCAACCACCGTAACCTTTCTCAGCCGTTTTTTTCCTTAATTTTTCCTTGTTGTGCCACTGTTGTTGTGCCCATCTGTGTCTTGCTCTAATTCCACCACTGTTTTTATTTTCTCGTGCCTGCCTGTTCCTTTCGCCTTTCACCGCTGCTGCCCCTGTGGAATTTCCCCCCGGAATTCCGAATTCTTCACCAGAATTCCCCCGCTCCTGCCTCCCAGCCTCTCCTTCCTCTCACCTTCCCTACTTAATGGTGGGTGTAGCGCGGTCGTGCCGCTTGCGCGCCAAAGGCAAGCCCGTCTGTACCCGTCTGCGACCCGACCGCGACCAGTGCCAGGAACCCTGGACCTCCCACTACCCATCGCTACGACACCACCACCCTCCTCGCACCCTAACCCTGGAAGACTTAGAGAGTGCCAACAGGCCTCGCCGAACACAACCCATGGCCAGTTCTCCTGCCTCCACTGCCGCCAGACCCTCACCGCCACCCTGGCCTCCAACACCGCTGACACCAGCACAGGCGACACCCTAAAATGCATCCTCCTCAACGTATGCTCCATACACAAACACGTCATGGAAATCTGGAACCTACTCGACTCTCTCTCGCCCAACATCGCCTTCTTCACAGAGACTTAGAGCAACGCATCTTTCGCCCCTGACATCAGCACCGCCATCCCAGACGGATACAAGATCCAAAGGAAAGACTGCCTCAACCACCCAGGAGGGGGCCTCGCCATCGCCCACAAGAGCACCCTTTGCTTCACCACCTCCAGCGAAACTTTCCCCTTCGCCTAACACCTGCACTTCCAAAGCCACACTCTGAGGAACCCTCGTCTACAGACCCCCCGGCCCCCAAACACCCTTCGCCACTACCATCAGCAACTTCATCGCACTCCATACCATCACCTCAACAAACTACATACTCATTAGAGACCTGAACTTCCACCTCGACAACCCCAGCGACACCAACTCCACTATCCTTTGTGACAACCTCGCCAGCATCGGACTTAAACAACCCATCAACACACCGACCCACAGAACAGGACACACCCTCGACCCCATCTTCGCAGCAGGAAACAGCGTCCAATTCAGCCACACAACGCAGTCGCCGTGGACTGACCACCACTGCGTACACTTCGCAATCAACAAATCCAAGGCACCTAAACCAGCCCCATGCCCACCATGAAGGAACTAGAGCAAGGTTACCGACGAGCAATTTAACTCCACCCTCACCCAAGACAACCACACCTGGGCACCCGACGCAAGTGACGCAGCCAGAGAACTCCACACCTGGACCTCCAACTGCACAGACGAGCTCGCCCGCTACGCAACCCCGACAGACAACTCCCCTGGAAAGCCGCCTGGTTCACCACCGCTCTCCAAGAAGCCAGACACACCTGCAGACACCTGGAGAAGAACTGGAGAAACACCAAGACAACCGAAAACCACACCACCTACAAGGACGCCATGACATACTACCACAACCAGATCAGAGCCACCAAGAGGAACTTCATCCACAACAAAATCCTGGCCAACTCCTCCAATTCCAAGGAACTATTCAGTGTCATTCAAGAATTCACCAAGCCACAGACATCACCCCATCCCAAGACCTCTGAAACAAGCTTGGAACCTATTTCCACCTCAAGATCAAAAACCTCCACGACAACTTCATCGACCATCCACCAGGTACCACAGACGGCCCCCGCCCCCCAGAAACACCAGCCAGCCCACCATCTCCAACTGGACACTGATCACGGCCGAAGACACCGCCTCGACCATGAAAAGCATCCACTCAGGGGCCCCCACTGACCCCTGCCCCCCTCATATCTACCACAGAGCCGCGGCCGCCATTGCACTCAAACTACAATGCACAATCAACACCACCTTCAAAACAGGCACCAGTTCCCAGATGACTGGAAGCGCGCAGAAGCCAGACCCCTGCTCAAGAAGCCCACAGCTGACCCTACCGACCTAAAGAACTATTGGCCCATCTCACTCCTCCCCTTCGCAGCCAAAGTTGCAGAGAAAACAGTCAACAGGAAACTGACACGATTCATTAAAGAGAACGCCGTCCTCGAACCGTCCCAATCCGGATTCCGAAGCAACCACAGCACAGAGACTGCCCTACTCGCCACCACAGATGACATCCGCACCCTCCTGGACAAAGGCCACTCTGCAGCCCTCATCCTACTTGACCTATCAGCGGCATTCAACACCGTCTTCCACCATACACTAGTCGCCAGACTACACGACGCAGGCATACAAGGAACAGCCCTGGACTGGATCAGATCATTCCTCACCAGTAAAAGCCAAAGGATTAGACTCCCACCCTTCTTCTCTGACCCCATGAAAATCACCTGCGGAGTCCCACAGGGTTCATCACTGAGCCCCACCCTCTTCAACATCTACATGGCCCCCCTCACAACCATCGTCCGACAACACAGCCTCAACATCGTATCCTACGCCGAAGGCACCCAGCTCACCCTCTCCCTCACCAAAGACCCCACCACTGCCAAACTCAACTTACAGAAAGGAATGCATGACGTCACAGTCTGGATGACCAACAGCTGCCTGAAGCTCAACGCCGAGAAGTCAGAAGTCCTCGTCCTCGGTACCACTCCTTCTGCATGGGACAGCACCTGGTGGCCGACCACCCTCGGAAGCCCACCTACCCCCTCAGACCATGCCAAGAACCTCAGCATCATACTTGACTCATCCTCACCATGAACCGATAGGTCAACGCCGTCACCTCAAGCTGCTTCAACACCCTCTGCATCCTCCGCAAGACCTTCAAGTTAATCCCCCCTGAGTCAAGGAAGACAGTCACCCACACACTCATCACCAGCAGACTGGACTATGGAAAGGCACTCTACGCCGGCATCAACAAGTCCCAACTCCGCAAACTCCAGACAATACAGATCACCGCCTCCAGACTCGTCCTTGGCATCCCTCAACACGAACACATCAGCCAACACCTACGAAGTCTCCACTGGCTCCCTGTGGAGAAAAGAGTCACTTTCAAAATCCTCACTCACGCCTACAAATGCTCACACAACAACGGACCCAAATACCTCAATGACAGAATCAACTTCCACGTACCGAAAAGAAACCTCCAATCTTCCAACCTCGCACTGCCCGAAATCCCACGCATCCACAGAGCCAGAGCAGGCAGAAGATCCTTCTCTCACATTGCAACCAAGACCTGGAACGAGCTACCGGCAGACATCAGATACGCTCCCTCCCTGAACACCTTCAGGATGACCCTCAAGACCTGGCTCTTCAGCTAAACAGATCTGTGGACACACCCTCAGCGCCTTGAGACCCTCACGGGTGAGTAGCGCGCTTATAATTCCCTGATTGATTGATTGATTGGATCAGAGTGCTTTACATGAGCACCAGTTTTGTCACAGAAGAACACATTAATTTTTGTTAGGCACGGGGAGATTAAGTGATTTGCCCAGAATCACAGGATGTTGAGCGTTGCCAAACTTGAACTCGGTTCCCCCCAGCTTCGAGGTCGACCGCTCTAACCGTAAGGCTACATCCTCTCACTTTCATGTCACAAACCTTGCTTAATTGCAACGAAACACAGTACATAAAATCAGGGGCAGGGAATGGTAGTATGGTCAGAGCCGACTTTAGCCCTGGTGGCGCCCTGTGCAACAGTCTTTTTTAGCATCCCCCAGTGACCTCCTCCTAGGATTCCCTCAGTACCACCCAGCAAAAGGGTCCCTCATCTCTCCATAGCCCCTCTCTCAAATACATTTGATTTGTTTTAAAGCGCTTGTAAATGCTGGCTTTACTAATCCACTCAACTGGACCCCGCTTACCACAGAAGACACACTCAAGACCATGAAGAGCATCTACTCCGGAGCCCAATTGGACCCTTGCCCATATCACATCTTCCATAGAACAGCCTCCGCCATTGCCTCAGAGCTTCACCACACCATCAACTGCTCCATCAAACCACTACCTTCCCTGATGACTGGAAACACACAGAGATTAAACCCCTGCTAAAGAAACCATCCGCCGACCTGACAGACCTCAAGAACTTCAGACCCATCTCCTCCCTCCCCTTCCTAGCCAAGGTCATCGAGAAGTCCATCAACAGCCAGCTCTCGGAGTTCATCAAGGAAAACCACGTCCTGGACAACTCTCAATCTGGCTTCCGAAGCAAACACAGAACTGAAACAGGTCTCTTCGCCGCCACCCACGACATCCGCTCCCTCCTCGACCACGACAAAACCGCAGCCCTCATCCTACCGGACCTCTCAGATGCCTATGTTACCATCTCCCACCGCATCCTGATCACAAGACTACACGACACCAGCATCTGCGACAGGGCCCTGAACTGGATCCACTCCTTCCTCACCGGCCGAACACAGCAAGTCAGACTACCTCCATTCCTCTCAGAGCCTACAAAGATCAGCTGCATTGGTCTCTGAGGCTCCTCCCTGAGCCCCACTCAGAAACCACAGACTCAACATCATCTCTGACGCTGATGACACCCAGCTGATCCTTTCCCTCACCAATGAACCTACAACCGCCATAAACAATCTCCACAGTGGGATGAAGGTCGTGGCACCTGCAGTGGCATAACGAAATGTGAGGGGGCCCCCAAGCAAGGCACATGGAGGGCCCCGCTCCGGATTTAATCAGGAGCTCCTAGGCTAGAGTACTGTGCTGAGGGGGCCCCCTGCAGCTCTTTGCTCCCTTGCACCGCAGGGGCTGCGGGGGCCTGTGAGTGGCCACCTGGATGAAAGATAGCTGTCTCAAGCTCAACTCGGACAAGACCGAAGTACTCATCCTAAGATCTGCCCCCTCAGCCTGGAATGACTCGTGGTTGCTCACTGCTCTGGAAACCACTCCCACCCCCATGGACCACGCACACAACCTCAGCATCGAACTGGACTTCTCACTCTCAATGAACCGCCAGATCAACGCCGTATCCTCATCCTGTTTCCACATGATCCACCTACTCCTAAAGGCATTCAGATGGATCCCCACAGAATCCAGAAAGACGGTCACCCATGCACTCATCACCAGCAGACTAGATAGACTATGGCAACGCACTCTATGCCTGCATCACCCAGAAACAGCTCAGGAAACGTCAGAACGTCCAAAACGGAGCAGCCAGACTGGTCCTCAACATCCCCCACCACAGCCACATCACTCAACACCTCCGTCAACTCCACTGGCTTCAAGTCAATAAGAGAATCACCTTCAAGATCCTCACAGATGCCTAAAACGTTCTCCATGACGCAGGACCAGCATATCGGAACCACGCCTCTCTATCCACACACCCGCCATACAGCTTCACTCTGCCCAACTTGCCCTGCCCACCGTCCCATGGATAAACAAGACCAGAACCGGAGGAAGATCCTTCTCCTACCTCGCCACCAAGACCTAGAACACCCTGCCCCTCCACTCAGGCAATCACCCTTGCTGACCGAATTCAGGAAGGATCTCAAGACCTGGCTCTTCAACTGAACCTCCATGCCCAGATAAGGATCAGCATCCCCTCCCCCCTCAGCCCCTTGAGACCCTTACGGGTGAGTAGCTGTGCTATATAAATACCTGATTAAAGGATTGATTGACCCAGCTATCCACTATAAATTAAGATCTGTTCTTTGCAGCAGACATATTAACCCTTTATGCTACTTTACTGTGAGTCAAAATTGCCACTAGACAAAACTCTGATCTCTCTCTCTCTAGCTAGCAGGAACATTAATCACAAGAGTATCTTGAAATTTTTATTGCTGCCTGAAATCTGGTCACACAAGGAACTCTGCATCAGCTGTTTTTACATCATGTTTTTGCTAAACACAGCGCCCCCAGTTGAGGCTAGCACCCAGTGCCGCCGCACCGGTTGCACTCCCCTTAAGTCAGCCCTGAGTGTGGTAATGGTGGTGGTATGGGTGTTGCTGGGAATGCTAGTTGTAATGATGGTGGTAGTATTTGCTCAAATTTCAGTGTTTGCAAAACATTAAAAAAAGGTGCCTGGGGAGGTTGGAGTGGAGGACTCAAAAGGATTGTTGTGGTGCACTACCAAATTTCGATAACATGGGATTAAAGTGTGCATTTTACATTTTGTATGCAAACTAAAGGTATTGGCATTATAGAGAGCGCTGACAGGGACCTGATGAACTTTTGAACTACCTCAGGTGCTGTGACCAAATCACATATGTGCTCATACAACATGTCAGTGGTACATACAGAAAAGTGGAGGCATAGAAGGGGATTTAACGTGTGTCATAGGAGTCGCAATGCATATCTGATACAATGTGATCTATGGTGACACTGGAACAAAACCCATTACAAATACTATGCTAGAGGGAAAAACACCAATTTTAAATACTGTTGCATCACATAATGACCATTACTGCTCCCGTACAATGTAATTGTAACCAGAATTTGTATGCCAGAAAATATATTATCATCAGAGTTGATGGTATGATATGCCAGGTTGCTTTCAATTACATACCATGCTATTTTCAATATACTTGTTGCTCAAATATTGTGTTTTGCTGCTGATATGATTCTTAACGTTCCATTGTACTATGAGTGCTATTTATATACATTGAGGGTGCTGTTCAAATATACCAGAGTTCTGCTTAATGTGCCAGCCTACTGATAGTGATCATTGATGTCCAGGGCTGCCAATGTGCCAGGGGATTCCTGATCATAATGGCATGGCTGTGCTAGGACTGGCACAGCTTACTAATTATCCTCAGCTTACTAATGTTAAAGGCCCTGCTCTTTGATATTATAGCTATTAATCAGGTTGCAGACTCCGCCATGATGAAGCAGTATGGAAAGCAGCAGTGCCATGCCAGTTTTAAAAGTAAAACACAACACTTCGGAAGCCTAAATTCCAACAATTGCTTGACAATTTCCATTTTAGCTGACCAGGGCTCAGTTGAAACTATGCTCTAAAAATACGTAAAATTGTCATAGTATATGTACAATTTCCCTCTATGCAAGATAATGGGGTATACCACGTCAGAGGAATGTTTTGTTCCCAGTAGAAACTTATCCAGTGTGCAGGTGTCAGGATCTTCCCCTCAAGGAAGCAAAAAACGACCTTGAAGGAGAAATATCATTTAGATCTACAAATACTGACTCACTTCTTCTAACAAAATCCTGCTTTCCTTTGCCAAGATTGACAACAAGGGTACTGCTTACTGAAAATGTGAAATACATAATATGAAATATTATGGCTCCCGGGCCCGCTAAGACCCTTAAAGGTTTTCAGCTAAATACAATACTATGTGTGTCTTCAAACTAATGGAAAACAATATTCATATCTGATTCTCACTGAATACATCACTGGGTGATTATAGTTAGGTCCATGTTTCTGTAGGAAATGGATTGTTTGGTTTGCTTATAACTTTGGCACAGTTTGACAAATCTTCATTAAATTATAAAAAAAAGAGTTTCATCTTCCTCACCCCAGTTCCTTCCTGGAAAGTTTTGAGGTGAGGTGTCACGTGGGAGCCGGGAAAAATGGGGGAGCCCAAAATTCATTTTTGCCATGCAATTTACTATAGGGAAATTAGACACAGCTACAGCCAAAATTGGAATTACACCAAATTTGGCAAAATAGCTAGTGTTTTTCCCATTAAGTGTGATTTTTGTGATTTGTGGTGTTCCATGTTATATGCAGAATGTGACAGGAATTGGAATATATGTAATGTTCTATATTCTTTTAGGGAGCTGTCATTCCAAGCTAGACAGTTGGTTGCTGACTGGCTGAGGGATGACCATGCTCTTATAGCAGTGCTGAATAAAACTTGAAAACCTAATCATATGCTAAAGACTTCTGGCATCATTACAAGGCTTGCAGATGAGGAGCCAGTCAGAGGGATGTAACTACATGAGGTAGTCTGGAACCCAGGGCTGCAGTGGTCACAGCATTTCAACATACCTCAAAGGTTTCAACACTGGTTGGACATACTGTATGTGAATATTTGACTCCAGGTAGAATCGAGAAGGAGATATTGGACTCTGCTAAAGGTATTTGTGGATCGTGTGGGTGTGACTATACACACTAGTATTACATGCAAGCATTACACAGTTGACACTCAATGAACAGTGTTCAGGATGTCTGTTAGACCTGGCTCCATTGGAGTGGGTCTCCCTTCCATTTTTGCCTTTACCTCCTGTGTTTTGCTGTGTGTTGGACTCCATTTTTGCTAGTCTAGATGCTTTGGGCACTTTGTCACTGCTGTTCAGTGCCAAAGTGCAAGTGCTCCCTTTGTAAATTATTTATGGATTAGTGATTCCATGATTGGCTTATTTGATTTACTTGTCAGACCCTAGTACAGTGCACTATGTGTGCCCAGGGCCTGTAAATCATATGCTGATGAAGGGAAGAACGAGGATTTCTCGGATCTAAAAAACAAATGTATACACTGGTTCAATTTAAACAGCCCCCTCCCCTATAACATCTCTGGAGAAATTCTGGGTGTTCGGAGACTAGATTGGATCGGGCCTACTCCTAAGTCCATCATAGGAAATTGTGTCATTGTCAATTTTAGACATCCACTTGCTGTAAATTATATCTGCAACAGGACACCCTTTAGACCTAACACTCAAATCATCCCATTACATCTGTCATATTTCTATCCAGCTCCACAGCATAGAGTAGGACAGATCAGGGGTATGAGTTGGGCGGGGGGCCAAAACAAATTGTACCCTAGATCAGTGGAAGAGACCCAGAATATGCCCTTGTTGTCATTTTTTGCTCAAAAAAATAGATTCAGTGTGTTGGAGGAGGTGGACTGACCAGTCGTGTACTCGAGTCCTGTACCCCAACCTGACAAAGCTATGGGCGTCCAATCAGCTGTAGAAAAGGATAGATATGTGAGTGCAATTTTAGAATCTCTTCCAGCATCTTCTCCCCTGACCGTAAGAGCGGAAATAAAACAAACCACCACTTGGTTGTTCCCCCCGATGATCTTCTGTGTAATGTCAACCTTCTGGGCGCCACAACAGTAACAAACCCTCAAACAACTGAAGTCTGCACAGATCCTACGCCTGGCGACCCAGTAAAAAGGAATAGAGCACTAGGCGAGGGAATAAAAATATTGTCTTGGAATGTGGCGGGGATAAAAAACAAGTTATCTAACTTGGAATGGAGTAATTTTGTAGGTACTCATGACATCTGCCTTATGCAAGAAACGTGGGCCACCGAAGAAAATTCAAGGATTGGTTATGCCACTTTCGACACTTTGGCAACCACAAGTGGCAGAGGGAGGCCTTCGGGTGGGCTTTCAATTTGGGTAGGGACTCATTTGGGAGCCCAGGCAACCGTGATTCCAACTAACTCCCTGGATGTTCAATGCGTCCTCTTAACCCTAAAAGACAAACCATCTGTTGCCTTAATAAACGTCTATTCAAGGCCAGTCAAGAATGGCCAAGAATCTGGTGTAATAGATGCATTAAAGCATTTTATATTGTCTTTAGACCCCCCACCGCAATTAATAATAGGAGGCGACCTTAACTGCCAATTTGAACCCCTTGAGTCTCCTAATACGGGCGAGCCAGACGAAGAAGATCAGTTCTGGCATATACGTGAATCACAGATGTCTCCTGTCAGAGCCTGGACTCCGCTCGTCCTTCAAATTAAATCTCTAACTCTTGCACTTTCCCTAAGGGCCTGTAATGGGAGATTGGAACCCGATTGCCCAGGCCATCCCACGTTCAACAGACCAGGCCAAAACTCTAATATCGACTATATATTAATGGAGGCAAGACATTGGGGCAATTTATTAGAGTTTGAAATCCACCCCAGGCAAGATAGCGACCACAACGCCCTTGTTCTGACTTTGAAACCGGGTAGTTTTGGTCTAACTAACCCTCCTCCCAACTCAAATAGCCCTATACTCCCGGTACTCCTCTCTAATAATAGGAGGAGAATAAAATGGCCCTATTTTTTTAAATCCCCTGCTAAACTTGCGCAAGTATATCAGACAGCTTTGCCATCTCTCTCCGCAATGGGGGATGTAGGTATAGACAACCTGAGTGACTCAACTAAGATCCATACCCACTTAGTTAATAATTTGAGGGGCCTATTTAACCCAGTGGGAAACAAACAACACCAGCTTAGATCGCACCCCTGGTACAAGGAACCCTGTAGAAAAGCAAAAAAGGACTTGCTCGCGGCAATCAAAGGTAATGACAGGACCAACATAAAGAAACTTCGTCTAGACTATAAGAAGGCTATCGCCAGGGGGAAGATGGATTGGGAGGAGCAAAGATGGGAGGATCTAAGATTAGCTCTTATATGTAGAGATCCCAAGGCGTTTTGGGCCACTGTGAACTCTGACGGGAATGGGGTAGTACCATCCCTTGGTACAAACATAGCTCCACAAGTCTGAGAATCCCACTTTGGGGAACTGTATGGGGATTCGGAGGACCTTTCTTCTACAGACATGCCTCTCGAGACTAGTTTGATGAGAGGAATTGATTCTAGCATATCTAATGCTGAGATTCATCCTCGCCCCTTTATTTTAGCACCTTCACATGTATGCCAGCCTCAACCATCGTTGATGGGCGTAGCCACTCCTGTGACAGAACTTCCTGTGACTATCACTCTTAAAGAAGTAGAAATCGCAATAAACAAGCTCCTTTCTAACAAAGCACCTGGCCTGGATAAAATACCACCGGACTTATTCCGCTCCCAACCAAAAATCTGGGCCCCGTATTTGGTGGTACTATTCAATTCCATTCTGATGGGGGCCGCTTTGCCAGACACTTGGTTGGGCGCGGAGATAGTTCCCATATTCAAAAAAGGCTGCCCATTGAAGCCGGCTAATTATAGACCAATTAGCCTCATTGACACCACTCAGAAACTAATGGGCAGGATTATCTTGGATAGAATACAGGAATGGGTGGATGATAACAACATTTTGACTACATTACAGGCAGGGTTCAGATCTGGGATTTCCACCATTGACCAGATCTTCCGGCTCCAGGTTCTATATTGGAAAAGTGCGAGAGTAGAGGGTGGCAGCCTCTACCTCATCTTTGTGGACCTGCGAGCTGCCTTTGATCTTGTCCCAAGAGAAAAACTATGGGAAGTCCTGGCAGAAATGGGTCTCCCACCCTACCTGTTGGATATCTTGACTAGATTTCACAGTGGTAATTATGCCCAGGTTAGATGCGGGAGACATGGCGATTTATCCTCATGTTTTCCCGTAAGGAAGGGAGTGCGCCAAGGATGCGTTTTGGCCCCAACATTGTTCAGCCTATACATTAATGGTCTTGTTACTCACCTGGCTGATGTCCCTAATAATGACGCCCCAAGATTGGCTACCGGCAGAGTGCCCGCTCTGATGTTTGCCGATGATACTCTGCTGATATCTAAAACATCATCGGGCATCCAGCGCATCTTGGATGGTTTCCTGGCATTCTGTACTTCCAGAGGCTTGGAGATTAATCTAGAAAAGACTAAATTCATGATCTTCAATCCTCCTAAACAGACTCGACCAAATCCTACCTTAAATGGCTCCCCCCTCGAGAGAGTCAGGACTTTTGTCTACCTTGGAATTACGTTGACCGAGAATTTTGATTGGGGACCTCAAATTGCAAAATCATGGCTGAGGCTGTCTCAAATAGCAGGGGGCCTTTGCAAAGTCCAGCAAGCCTCGGTATATAAACCAGCAGCTCCAGTAGCTGAAATATACCGATTGCAAGCTAGAACAGCTTCATTGTACGGGGCGGAGTTATGGGGCCATAAAAACATTGCCAAATTAACCCTGGTTGAGCAGGGCTTTATGAGAAGACTCGTTGGCCTTCCTGTAAGTACACCGCTCATCCCCCTACGCCTCGATCTGGGGCTAGAACCAATTGAAGACTTGGCAATTCTCCGACCCTTACTCTACTGGAAAAGGCTCTGGACGGTGCATGAACTGGCACCTTTCAGAGAAGAATTCCTAGAGGTCTGGCCATTAATTAAAAGTAAGAACATTTCATGGCTATCCCATATTAAGGCTCTCAGTGTAAAGATCGGCAGGACCGATCTCTGGGAACTACCGGAGGTAGCCTGCATACGGATTTCTAAACCTGATTTAAGAGGCCACATAAGGGAGCTGAGATTAGCAACCTTACATGGTTCAAGCTCTTTGGGGAAACTCACTAATGAGTTTCTCCTAGTAAAACTAGAAACAAGAGCAGAGGCCTTTCTTGATGTAATTTATCCGTCTCTTGCTAGGAAGCTTTATTTGCAGTTGAGGTATGGTACTTTACCGCTTAGAGTATTCACCTGCAAATGGACAAGATCGGAAAATGCAGTCTGCCCGGCATGTAATCATAGCAGTGAAGATATATGTCATGTCTTGTTTTTCTGTGCTGCATACCATTCAATAAGGAAAAAGTGGCTCATTCCCATTTGCAAGAACTTAGGGTTTAGACACTGCATGCTCGCATACAGGGTCTTAAGATATGATACTCACCCCCCAATTGTTTTTGCTATGTCTCGTTTTTTACATGGGTTCTGGCGCAGAAGGAAAAGTTTTCTTTAAACACTTTTGTCTTTTACCAAATGAGTCTTTTGATAACATCAGTTTAATACATTTTTAAACTATTGTATTAACTTGACACTATTCATTGTTTTAAATGAAATGTGTAATTTTCTTGTTATTTATTCTGTGCTTTTATGGTCTCCGACCGAAATAAAGTTATCAAAATGAATGAATGAACATATGCTGATGGTGGGCTTGCAGCACTCATTGTGCCATCCACAGAAGCAGCTTGTAAAATGTGACTCAGGCCTGCCATTGCAGAGCCTGTGTGCAGTCTGGGACTACCATGTTGACTTGGCAAGTGCACACACTTGCCAGTCCCTAAACCTTCCCTTTTCTACATATGTCACCCCTAAGGTAGACCCAAGGTACCCCTGTGGGCTGGGTGTATTGTATGTGAAAGGTAGGACATGCCCTGGTATGTGTGGCATGTCCTGATTGTGAAATACTGCCAATTTCGTTTTTCACTATTGCAAAGCTATATGCTCCCATAGGAGAGAATGGGGAGTTTGTTTTAACATCTTATAAACATAACTGACCCTAGGAACAAGATGGAAAAGTAAAGTATAGTATGCCTGAACTCAGAATGTTAAAGTGCATGTTTTAGTGAAGGTGATTTTTGCATTCTGTGTCTGAAAATGCCACTTTTAGAAAGTATGTATTTTCTTGCCTAACCACCCAGTGTGCCTCTGCTAGGTTTGTGTATTACATGTCTGGCTTTTGGATTACAGGAGCTGGAGAGGGGTAGTGGCTCCAGAAGTCTGATGAGTCAGGGCTGGGTTGAAAAGACCTGGGCTGCATTTAGAGTAAGATTTAGAGGAGATTTTGTTTTCACCTGAAGGGGCCTGGTCTGCCTACAACAATGCTGTCTCCATCTCCAGCCAGGAAGCTGCACCAGTGAAAGAGAACTGGTTTTGGCTGGGTACAAGCACTCTCTGCCTTCAGAGAACAAAGGATTTTGTGGTATAACTTCATTGATGCCGGTGCTTCATCAACGCGGAGCCGATCCTCATCGTGGGTGACTCCCAAATCCATCAACATCGCACCGTCGTAAGGAACCGACACCTCGCCGCCATCCGTGACGTCACCGCCCGACACAGTAAGGAACCGATGTCCTACCTCCCCTGCCCTGCAGTAAGTAGCAGAGGCATCACCTCCCCTGGGGTCGTAAGGAACCGATGCTGCAGGTGCCAACGAAACATCGCAACACAATAATGAGAGGGGGGACAGGGAGCAAATTAGAAAGGAGTAGGTCCAGTACCGGTGCTCCCAAGGATATATGTTATACTCACTGAGAGGTAGCTGTACCTATTAGAAGATGATAGACAACTTATTCTGGTTGGTCAGCGGTATCAATGTGGTCTCCAGAAGTGGACTAAGTTGGGTTTAAATTAGGGGTGGGCGGAATTTGCGAAATTAACTTTCGCAAATTATCGCGAAAATGCTAAAAATCTCTGCAAACACGCCGGAAATATCGCGAAGACGCGGACCTTTTTTTTCCCGCCTGTTCACGGTATTTTTTGCGTGATCGCGGGTCGCCAAGTTACCCATGCGGTTGCTCAAGGGCGCGGCCATCTTGTTTTCACTTGTCCCGCCCTCTCGCGATGCTTACTTCCTGTTCCGGGTCGCGCAATGCATGTTCGCGCCCGTTCGCGGTCGATATTTCCTGTTCGCGACCGCTTTTACTTGATCGCGTTGCTTTTTGCTTGCTCGGGGAGAAAATATCGCGCGAACTTGCGCACGTGGTCGCAATGGGCGCGGCCATCTTGTTTTTCACTCTATTGCATGGTTCTGGGGCCTGATTTTCAATCCTCCCAAAATCTTTTCAATCCTTTGTTTATAGCCACTTTTTTTGGATTTTTATTACTTATTATTTCTCTAACTATTTTCCTGCTTCTATATTTTTGGTTTCTGTCTACTTTTTTTTTGTTTTTTAGCTACTTTTTCTCTTTCTATTGCCTGCTATTTATTTCCTTTACTCCTTTATTTATTTTACCTTTTCTTTCCCGCCCCGTCCCCAGAACCATGTCCAAGGGTAGGGCTGTTCGCCGGCGCAGCCAGAGCCGCGACCGCCTTCCTCGCGGAAGGCGGCGCCCACAAGGGGTGCAGGCACGGACCTTATTTGGGGAGGAGGAGTTGGCTGCACTAATTTTCTTTGTGCAGCGCCACCTCCCCTCAACCCTGGCAGCAGGTGGCAGGCCTGGGTCCGGGTACGGCCTCCGGGAGCGTCGGCAGCGGTGGGGGAAGGTGCGCCGGGCAGTGTCGCGCATCTCTGGGGTCCGGCGCACCCAGGCACAGCTGACGCACCGGTGGTCCGACATCCTGGACCGTGAGCAGGACCTGCTGGACCTGCTAGGAGTGGAGGTCCCGGGGCTTGGTGAGTACATATTTAATTACAACTTTGTGTCTGTTCTTCTGCTCTGTGTTATATATTGCGAATATTTTTTTTCCTTCCAACCAGCTAGAATGTTGCTGCTTACAATACATTCCAGGTTAATAACGTTTAAAAGTCTTCTGTGATTATGGTGCTCTTCTGCGCTACTACTAATCTTACTTGTTTGCAGATTTGCGTTTGCGCTTGCGCTGGCTTAACGTGATTCTTTACGAGTTTATTTTAGAGAAATTAAGTTACGTAATGCTACAGTGACTCTAGTCCACTCCTTACTTTGTCCCGTCACTAATAGATAGGGGCGGATTGATGTTTAGGTACACTACTTTGTATGAGCTTCTAATTTGTTAGTGGTATGCGTGATGCCCCCTCACTCAGTTACGTGACGTGCTGCTAGTACGGCAGTCCTTAGAACCTTTTCTAGTTTGTTCAATGAGTGGTGGTAGGCTTAGCAGTTACTTAGCAGTAGCAGATCAGCATCAATCAAACCAAAATTTGGTGTATACAAAAAATGTAGTCATGTTCATGTGTCCTCCATGATTTGACCATACGCATTGTTGAGGAATACAGTGGAAATGCATACTTAATGTACAATTGGCATGCCTGGAATAGGTGGGCTAGGTTGGGTGGTACGTTGTACTTAGGCTTAGTTGTAACTTAGTTTTCTGGAATCAGAATGGAAGACTGGATTACTGTTGATAAATAGTAACTGAAGTAGTCGAACTGCGAATCCCCCGATATTACATGTTGACCAGATGAGATCGGTCAATGTAGTTATTGCAATTGTTGTTTACATAAGTGTTTTTTGACCGTTGTTGAAAAATATTGTATTTGTTTGACACCATCCATCAATGTTTGTCTCTTTCTTATATCTTTCCTGTTCATCAGCACCCAGGGGCAGACCGACAGGGACTGGGCAGTTGGCGGGACAGGAACAACACCACCAGGAGGACACAGCTGAGGGCTCCTCTGCTGGCCCCAGTAAGTCTTCTTGTTTTTAATAATATTTCTTATTCCATAACTTTTACTGCCCCATATTTTTCCTGAACTATTGTTTGTTTCCAAATGCTATTTTTTTACCACCAATTATCCTTCGATCTGTACGGTTTCAAAAATCTTATCCCTGCCTCCGCTATGATGACTCTGAGTACTACTACTACTACATACTATTAGTCTGTCTGTACTGTAGTAGCTAGTCTTGCCCAGTTGGCCAGTGCCACTCTTTGTGAAAGGTTGTAATATAAAACTCATATTCACCAGTAGCTCGAGCCATTGAGTCCAATCCGTTGGGTCGTCGTCTTGTACTACTTTTACTCTTATTGATCTTGTGGCTTTGAAAATTCAGAGCAACAACAGCCCTACCAGATTTATTACTATTTTGATATGATATCCTATAGGACATACTACTGTTGTAGGGATCTTGCACATACATTTGCACCAGAAAATAGGATGTTGGTGATGGTAGGTTGGACCTTCCTTGCACACCTCAATCAGAAATTCCGCACCCACCACAATTCCACTGTTTGACTATAGTACTGTCTTGTCATAACTATTAGGTCTCGGAACCCTCCCCCCAAGATACCCAACAAGTAGACAACCCAGAACATAATACACCCAACCTCTCAGTCGTGGAAGCAATTCACATGCACACCCTTACTTTAATTTGCTCACTCGTGTAAGTTAGTCCACACCAAATACCACCAAGTCTATGTAAGTTCAAAATGTTTATTTCAATTTGAGAAGGTCTGTACACTGTTTTCTTAGCAGCACCAACCGGAAAATCAATAACATTAAAACAATATACATTGTTACACTTATACAGTTGGAAATTAAATCATGATAACTGAACAGTGGTGGAAGGCAGCACCACCATCCCATAGCAATTTAGTTTATATAAATTTATAAAAGAAGATGTGAGTGAAGGGACCCCTCACCTTAGAAGAACCTAGTACTGGTAGTTGTTGCATCATTCAGAAGCTCTGGTTCGTAGAAGGGAATCTTGCGTCTGTAATGCGAAAAAAGAAATGGTGTGCGTTAGTATATTGCAACTTGCAAGCATTTCTCAGCCGTGCCAAAAAGTGTAGCATCTATGGATAAGCAATATGGACTAACAGTAACAGTAGTACACCAGTACTTCCTAAAAAAGTGGCTTGTTAATGTTTGTGGACCTCTTGTACGCAGCGCGTAGACTAGACAGTAGCAGTGTGAGGCAGGTCATGTGGGCTCAAAGGTGTCTTAAGAAGCTGCAAGGTAAAGGTAACGTCACATGTGCAAAAATAAAAGCCACAAAGGTAAAATGGTAGCATGGCTAGGGCTAATTAAACAAAGGCTACAATGATCATATATAACTATTAGTGTCTACTCTACTACTACCTGATTTGTACTAGTGATGTATGTTAGTATTAACTCATTTTTCAACCTTGCAACTGATCAATAGGGGGGATGTGTATATGACGCCTAATAAATGTGTAATGTTTTCTAGGCGCACTACCGACCACCAGTGCCGGGGCCAGCGAACAAGGCGACGCGGAGGGAGAGGATGCGGCAGTTGCTGCCGATACCGACGATGGAGCGGTAGGGGGAGTGGCAGCACCAGTGGCAGGCGGTGGTAAGTTAGATTCATAATCCTTAACTATTGTTGAACTTGACAGCACACTCACTGCAAGGGTGTACTGTATGTATATGTATACTGTCCAGTTGTGACTTAGGGCCCCATTAGGATGGTGGGCATATTGCCCCCGCCGGGCCGGCTGGAATTCACTGCCGACACCGCAGGGGCAAACTCCGCCATCCCTGTAGAAATTATTCAGACCCCCCACATGTCGACCAGGCGGAAAAGGGTTCAATATGCCGGTGGTGTCTCTCTGAACACACCGCCAGCCATATAATCTGCATTTTGGAATGCCTTTGCGTGGCGGCATTGCCGTCCGCCACGGAAAGGCATGCAGACATTGCAGAGTATGCTTGGGTGCCCCCATGGAGGGTACCTACCTATGCTATGGTACCCCCCCGCCTTTCCAAGCAAAATGTGACAGGCTCCGTGCGGGGCCCGTCATGTTGTGCTTGGAAAAGCAGCACAACATGTATTTTTAGCATTGCTTTCGGCACTGCCAACCAGAATGTAAAAAAAACAGGATACGCCAGCCACTGTGCCGGGCGCATCATCCTAATTAATTGTCCCCACGGCGGGACCCCCACCCTTTTTAGCATGAGGATGGCGGGCGGACAAAGTCCGCCCGCCATACGATGTCGTAAGTAGTAAGTATGAGTTGTTGTGAACGTTTGAAGTGTGAACTATAAGACTAGAATCCCTTTAATTGGCATAGGAGCGGGAGTATTGTGTAACCAATGGCCTCATCTAATTTCAACTCCGCTTTGAAAGTTTTATGGAGAAGAGCACCTGGTGCACTGTTCAACTAAAAAGTGAAAGACGGGTGGAAGGAAGAAGGACGGGCGCTATTTAAAATGTTATGTACTACTGTGCTTTATAGTGCTACTCTGCCATGCCACTATGTGTATAAATAATTAACTTGTCTTACTGTTTTTCTAAGAGTATATTTTACAATTGTCTTGTTTTTTTCTTTTTGATACACAGCTAGTCCTAAACTAAATCGAAGGGAGTTGGCCGCCAAGGCACGGCGCCGGAAGCTGGAGGCAATCCAGCAAGAATACCGGCGGCTGGTGGTCTTAGCCGAGGAGGAGGAGGAGACTGCGGCTGCAATTGTGGAAGCCTCCTCCTGTGGCCCGGGCCCCAGCCACCACCCTCCAGCAGTACGGCGCCACCGTCTGGCGGCTGCCCGCCGCCACCGTGCCATCTCCGGTACCCCCCCCACTGTGGCTGCAACTGCCGCACTCTTAGACGCCGCGTCGCCCGTTTAGAGGGCGAGATGCGCCAGATGCGTGTCCTCCTCGAGTCCCACCCCACCAGTTAGTCCCTGTCATCCTGTTCTGCCCCTTTTTTAATTCTTGTTCTTAACTCGTTTGGGCGTTACAGACTTTTTTCTACTATGGACAGTGGTTGGGGTTAGGTAGGGGGGTGGGTCAGCTTTTGTGGGTTTAGTTTATTTTTGTTAGGGTAAATTAAATATATTTTTCTATGTTACATGCAATGTTGTTAATGTTTTGTAGGTGGGGTAACTGTTTAACATCGCACTGTTTCCTTGCTGGTGCATGGCCGCCCATAGCCTGTGTTTGATTTCAATAATTGGCTGACTGTATAAGACACAAACAGATAGATGAGAGACACACCTCACTCATTGACTGGTCCTTCTAGTACTTTCAGTCTGTCCTCTAGTCTATGCATTCTTTGTACTGGTGTGTGAAAACGAAATCATTGACATGTCCATTATTAATTCTGCCTCCCCAAACTTGTCTCTTACCGGTGCTTGATGTTTATGTCCAACTGTGTCACAGCACTGGCTGGATGGTGAAGATGGTTTCCTTTTTCATACATGCCATGATTGGGGTGGTGGTGGTGGTGGTAGTATAGTAGTAGTAGTAGACACTGGCAGGGCGGCAGCATTTCCAAAAAAAGAAAAGGAGACAGTCAATCTGCTTTGAGAGACTGCTAGAGGAGTAGTTGAATGAAGTACAGTACAGAACTTACCGAGCAACAATAATATGCTCAAATATTTGACAAAAAAACTGAATGGTGGTTAGGAGGATAGCCTACTAGACAGAGTTACAAACTATAGTTGTGTCGAGTCACTTGACTATGCCTACAGTCTAACAGTTAGTGCTGTATATGAGGAATGACAACAAACAAATCCAATCAATGCCGGCAATTCATGCTGAGGTATATGTTCCTTTGTTAAATAAAATAACCTCTGAAATATCCTACTCATGGGTGGCCAAGCAGAAGAAGATCATCGCTCTGCCTTGAAATTGAAGTAGTGTTGCTTTCACCACATCCGCCCCAGCAAGTGTGTGATTAAGTATTGGTGTACATTTAATTTAGTTACACCTCGACAATAAGTCACACAGCCCGGGGGAAGAGGGTTAGGGTTTGTTGAATGGATGGGAAGGGGGTTTTTGGGAAAGGTTTGACATAGAAAAACAGTATGCATACATAGACAAACAAACGACAATCATTGAAGACTACCATATCCATATGTTAAGGGAGAAAAAGGCAATGAATGCATGATGATGAGAGACCCGGATTACATACACTTCTAGTTCTTGTTCTGTTGTTCCGGCCTTAATATTTTAACACATAGCAAATAGAAATTTTAAATATTGGTAGGGAAGAAACGTAAACACAGAGCAAACCTAATGATGATAAGAACTCCAAGAACACACTGTTGTAAAGATTGTATACAAGATATTAATCAAATTATTTAAAAGAAGATAAAAGTGGATACTGTTACTGTCTTATCCCGGTCAAAAATGTGGACTGGATTTGCATCTCGGCATTCCTCTTGCTCCTCTCGTCCATCAATCTTGGGTGTGTCGCCTCGCCACTGCCCGGCTGGAAAAAAAAAGGTGATGGATTGGTAAGGTAATTAATATGCATTGTAATGTTTTACAAAGTTTAGGGCAAGGCCCGGCCTGTAATTGTAGATGGAAAACCAAAGGGGATATTGAGAAAGAAAGTTAAAACAAATGCACAAGTGATGGTGTAGTGCAACAAGAACACTTTCCGAGGTGGCATGTGCATCATCTCTACTCTAGTCTGTTTCCAGCATTGACCTTCAACAGTAACAGGAGAGAGCAGGCCCACAGTGCTTAGCATTAGCACATCCTACGTTAACACTTTAGAGTCCTTTTTTTTCTCTCAAAGAGTTGGACAAACGCAAAGCACATTATCCATTCCAAACATAGCATTTTACAGTTTAAGTTAGTAAAATCAATGCACTGCAGTCATCCCACCGCTACACTCTATTCAACTTCTACACAGACATTTGGGTCTGCTGTTGTTGTTGTTGACGTGTTTACCTTTAGGCTTTTCCGTTTTATGCCACTCCTGAAACATCCTCCTGACTTCATCATCATCTCTGATACTTTTACTGACTGACTGTGAAGATCGGCCGGCAGTATAAGTAAAATTTTTATGACACAACAAGAGTAGAAATATAAATATTACTGACTTGAGTCATTCTTTATTGTGTACAGAAAGATAGATTACTACTAGTACACTTTGACATCACTTTGTGCACAACAAACAAACAACGCAAACACAAAGACCAATAGCTCAGAGTCAGGTGTCCAATGCATGCCATTAATTGTCATCATTCATTACCTGTTCCTTCTCATCTTAAGTTAACGGGCCATTTCTTTCGCCATCATCATGATGGACGGTGCTGTTGCGTCACAGTCATTTGCATTGCGCAGATTGAGTGAGTCCCCTTCCTGTATTGAATTAAAAGCAATGTATCACCAAGATGCAGGAGAAGTACACATTTCTTATTTGCAAGAAGGGGAAAATTGAATTCACCTTGAGTTAAGTTTAGTGTGTTCTGTAAAGTTGATTAGTGGCAGTGCACAATTACATAAATTCATGCGCAACAAACACAACAAAATCTACATCATTCAGTCTGCGACTCTGCGGCCAATGCATGGCATCAATCATTACCTGTTCCTTCTCATCTTAAGTTAACGGGCCGTGTATTTCGCCATCATCATCATGGACGGTGCTGTTGTGTCACAGTCATACGCATTGCGCAGATTGAGTGAGTCCCCTTCCTGTATTGAATTAAAAGCAATGTATCACCAAGATGCAGGAGAAGTACAAATTTCTTATTTGCAAGAAGGGGAAAATTAGTGTGTTCTGTAGAAAGTTGATTAGTGGCAGTGCACAATTACATAAATTCATGCGCAACAAACAAAACAAAATCTACATCATTCAGTCTGCGACTCTGCGGCCAATGCATGGCATCAATCATTACCTGTTCCATCTCATCTTGTTAACGGGCCGTCTATTTCGCCATCATCATCATGGACGGTGCTGTTGTGTCACAGTCATACGCATTGCGCAGATTGAGTGAGTCCCCATCCTGTATTGAATTAAAAGCAATGTATCACCAAGATGCAGGAGAAGTACACATTTCTTATTTGCAAGAACGGGAAAAATAGTGTGTTCTGTAGGAAGTTGATTAGTGGCAGTGCACAATTACATAAATTCATGCACAACAAACACAACAAAATTTAAATCATTCAGTCTGCTACTCTGCGTCCAATGCATGGCATCAATCATTACCTGTTCCATCTTATTTTCAGTTAATGGCCAGTCTCTCTCGGCTCTGAAAGGAGGATAGCTATAGTAGTCATCTGATTCATGGTCCACTTGTTTTGGAAGGACGAGGAAAGTTTGAATTTGTTGTTGCCATCATCCAATCATCATTCATGAGGGAAATGGAATTGAGCAGGAGATTCAGTATGATCGAGCGGAGGAGCTGGATTCGGAGGACTGTACTGTCAAATGGCAGACACCTGAAACTTGTATATTAAATTAGAAGAGTAGAAGACGGTGTTAATGGATTTGTTGCGATTCACAAGTTTATAACTGGAACAACAGACACATAAACAAAGGGGGAAAAAAAGGGAGGAAGACAGTAAGTGCGAGCCTAATTGTCAGGGAAGTATAGCTCGTCCTCAAACTCTGGGGGTTCTTCCAGTAGTAGGTAATCATCTGACACAATACTTCCGTCACCAGAGCCGCTGTCCTCATCTTCCTATGTTGATTCATGTATTGTGCAATTCGGTGGTATGAAGTGCTGATTCATTTTGATCATTGTTAACCTCTCCACGTTTTTTGGGGATAGACTGGTCCTTCTCAATGTTACAATGAAACCAGCAGCACTGAAAACACGTTCGGAAGAGACACTTGCGACAGGGCAAGCCAGATAGCTTATCGCCAGCCTGCTGAGCTGTGGCCATTCAGACCTTTTCCTATACCAATACTGCAATGGGTTTTGATCAACGTACACCTCTGTTGGGTCGTCCAGATAGGCCTGGACCATCCGCTCAATGTTCAGGGTTGCTGCTGGTAAGCTTTTGTGCTGTTTTTTCTGTGCATCAGCACTGTGCTTACAATAGCCCATCTTTACATACCAATCCTGTAATGATAATGATTGTACTCGGCCTAATGATCCAGTTATTGTTTCTGTAGTCGATAGTGATGGTGAGTGTTGTGATTGTGAGCCAACCGCACTGCCCACAGCCGACGAAGTTGCACTTGATTCTGCATGGCCTGCTTCAGTATCAGTACTTGTTGTGGGTTGATGTGGCGGGCTTTTAATTAGCAGCCCTTCGTTTTCAAACTTAATGGCTGCTTCAGCTATACAACTTTTGTAGCGGGCAACATCATTGTCGGAAAAAGCAAGGAATGTCTTCACTAGTCCTAATTTTGCACGTGGATCCAGAATTGTGGCACAAATGTAATGTTCTTGTGACAAAATTTTATTTTGTATCCTTACATTTTCAGTTAAGCGCCTGGATAAGCTCTCCACCAAGTCATGGGCTTGCCTTCTGTCCTCTACACCTTTGTAGGATTCAGACACATTATTCAGCTCATGCTCTAGCATTTGCAACAATGGGATAGCTTGGCCCATTGTACAGTCCTCCTTGCTGACTTCATGTGTGAAGACCTCAAAAGGAGACAGCATCTCAGTCAGGCATTTAATTAGGGTCCATTGCTCCCTCTGAAGGGTCATGCCTTTAACACTAGCATCACTGCTTCTGTACCAGACATATTCATGTAGTGACCTGTGCTGTTCGTACAGACGATCAAGCATGTAATACGTTGAGTTCCAACGTGTTGCCACCTCCTGGATGAGTGCCTTGACTGGCATCCTAAATTCACGTTGGATGATCCTCAGCTGCTTCCGAGCTTTAAAAGAATGGCTGAAATGAGTGCATATTCTTCGGCAGATGGCCAGTAAATTGCTGACTATGGGTTCTTTTTTCAGAAAGTCTTGCACTATAATGTTTATGCAGTGTGCCAAACACGGAACCCTGAAATTGGAACCAAGTTCCATGGCCTTAAGTACATTACTGCCATTGTCTGTGGCAACAAAACCAATACCAAGCCCTCTGGGCCGCAGCCATTCCAAAACCTTGGTGCGAAACTCTTCTAAAATGTTTTCAGCCGTATGAGATTTCTCCATGGCGAACATGGCTACAGTTGCATGTTTCCGAGTACCTTCAAAAATCGCAGCTGTGTCAACAACACCTCGTGCAGATAGTTTATCTCTAACCCCCACAAAAGAGATCCAGTGTGCAGTGATGCATATGTAATCTGTGGCTTGGCAACTGCTCCACATGTCTGTTGTCAGGTGAATACTGTGCACAGCACTCTTCTGCAAAGCGTGTCCAATCAATTCCAGCACATCATGATGTAGTGCCGGAACAGCAATTCTTGCGAAATAGGACCGGCTGGGAACTTTCCATTTCGGGCAGATGGCAGACACAAATTCAAGGAAACCCACCCCTTCCACAAATGAAAAAGGAAGAAGGTCCAGCGCTAACATTTTAGCCAGCTTCGCATTGTACAATCGTGCCGTTGGGTGGTTGCGTTGGAACTGCCCCTCCAACCTAAACATGCTCACAATGGTAGGCTGGCTTACTTTCCTTAGTGGTGCTGTTTTCATTAACCCACTAAGGCTCAACGACACAGATTGTCTCAGTGAGGTACTCGTCGGTCGCCTTGGTGTCTCCCCCACACTCTGAGTATGGCTCTTACTGCAGTGCCACTCTGATGTTACTGAGGAGGATGTGGGCATTGCCACTGCAGTAACTGCACTACTGGAGACAGGGCTAGAAATGCCTCCCTGTTCTTCACCTGCCACCACAATAATATCGCACCCTGATTCTGAATCCTGACCAACTTCAATGGGTTGACTTTTTCTACTTTCTTTTAACTTAAGTAGGTGATCCTCCCACACGATAGTGTGGTGTATTCTGAGATGACTTGCTTGTCCTCCGGTACCATAGTTTGTACCAAGCTTACCACGCCGAACACCTTGCCGACAAATTGAGCATATAGCAACGTTCTCCTCCTTGGCGCTAACAGAAAAGAAGTCCCAAACTGGGGAGGAGAACTTTCTGGCACTGCTGGATGTGCCACTTTCAACACCAGATGAACTTGAGGGGGTGTTTGAAAATGTGTGACCCTGTGCACCTACACTGTGACTTTTACTACCACTACCTACTGAGATGGTTGAGCTGGATGTAGGTCCCTACCGGGCCTTGGAAAATATGGCAGCTGGAGGTAGTGGTGGTGTAACCTGTGTTGGTGAGATCCGTGCTACATCCCGCTCAGTAGCAGCCTTTCTGGATAGGGTGAGAATGTTGGTCTCCAATCCCTTTGGGGCGGGAGTAATGTGCGTGATGACTGGCTCGTCTTCATCAACATCATCACCCCCCTCTTCTACATCTACCTCCATAACTCTAAGTTTTTCTGGGACCTTCCTTTTCAGAAGCATTGTCTTGTGGCGTATATCACTCTCAGACCGAGCTGGTGGGACCCAAGTGTCATCACGATCATCAGAAGCGGGGCTTGAAGAAGAAGATGATGGACTAAGCCTCCTTTTCCTTGCTGGTGGTCTGGAAGACAATAGATCTTCTGAAACAGTGGTTTGACTTTGCTCCACTTTGTCTGCAGGAAGCTCGATTTCCTGAAATGCCCCTACGTCAGGAGCAACAACTACTATGGTGGGCTGTTGCGGCGGCTGCTGCTGTTCTTGTTGCGGCGGCTGCTGCTGTTCTTGTTGCGGCGGCTGCTGCTGTTCTTGTTGCGGCGGCTTGACACTGATCTGCTGAGTTTGCGCCTGCGTTGAACTTGATTGTGTACTACTTTGCGGTAATGTCATTTCTTCAACATCGCTGCTCGTTAGTAGACTGGCTACCTCTGCGACACTAAAGCCCTTGGGCCTAGGTTGGTGGGGTTGGACTGCTGTGCTGCTCCCAGCTTGGTTCCCGGACAATGCTTTGGTGCCAAAAAAAACATTGTCCGGCACACCACTAGTCGTGGTTAATGGCACTTCCTTTTTCTGTTCCTTCTTCTCACCGGCAACTTTCTTGGTACTGGACCTGGTACCTTTCTTTGGGGCCATCTTCTTCAGATGTCAGGCAGGATGCAGATGCACAACAAGTTCTGGTCTCACATGGACGTGATGCGCAGCAGGACTTCTGTCTGGCTGGCAGTACAACGGGTAGCCGGGTGATGCTGATGACACCTCCTACTCTGTCTTTTGTGAACCTAAAAGCAAATAAGACAGGAGAAGAACATCAGTGAAATGTTGCATTTGTTGTTGTGGTTCAGTTACTTAGTACTGTACTAGTGCAAACAAAAGATAGTCTAGCCATTTATGACTTTTTTTTTTAACTAGAGCTATGTTA
Source organism: Triturus cristatus (assembly GCF_964204655.1). Taxonomy (NCBI): domain Eukaryota; kingdom Metazoa; phylum Chordata; class Amphibia; order Caudata; family Salamandridae; genus Triturus; species Triturus cristatus. The sequence continues at coordinate 386,040,792 of NC_140588.1, forward strand.
TACTACTGTGTACAGCCACACACTACACTCTCAGGAAGGATAGGAAAGTTAATAATAACCACCAAAATAAAAATGTAATGAAAGTGGGGTGGACCATTAAATTATTTGAGCATCTCAGCATCCATGGAGATGCTGCTGGCAAAGGGGGTGGATGGATGGAAGCAGTAAGCCAAATAGCCAATAGGAAAACCATGCAGGCCTATGGCAAAAGCAGGACACTAATAACTCACAGTCCAAACACCAAAAAAGGCCACCACCCACATGGACACTCACAAATCACAAACAAGCCGGGGGCCTGGGAAACACCAGGAGCTGACAAAAGGCCTATAAAAGCCAGGTAAAGGATGCATGCTAAAGCACACTGCTCTGCCTTTTTAATGCAACAAAATGGAAATACGAACATTCAAAGGCCCCAAAAAGGTCTGCAGGGTGCATGCATTGCACACCAACACACCAGACACATACAACAAAAGCATGTCTTTAAGACAACCAACATCAGAAAGGCCACCCCAAAAAACACACTTCCCCAACTCAATCCAATGCCATCCATGCCCTAAATGATGTCTAAATTCAACAGATCACACAGAAAACACTTGATTAATAAAGCTGTGGCTACCTGCTCTGATCCTAGTGGATGAAAAAGCAGGCCTGTTGGCAGACAAGGCCAGGCAAGCTTGCAGGCCTAGGCTTCAAAATGGCCACCAGCCACATGGCCAGGCCCAACAACATCACAAAGGCCACCCCCAAAAAACACTTCCCCAACTCAATCCAATGCCATCCATGCCCTAAATGATGTCTAAATTCAACAGACCACACAGAAAACACTTGATTAATAAAGCTGTGGCTACCTGCTCTGATCCTAGTGGATGAAAAAGCAGGCCTGTTGGCAGACAAGGCCAGGCAAGCTTGCAGGCCTAGGCTTCAAAATGGCCACCAGCCACATGGCCAGGCCCAACAACATCACAAAGGCCACCCCCAAAAAACACACTTCCCCAACTCAATCCAATGCCATCCATGCCCTAAATGATGTCTAAATTCAACAGACCACACAGAAAACACTTGATTAATAAAGCTGTGGCTACCTGCTCTGATCCTGGTGGATGAAAAAGCAGGCCTGTTGGCAGACAAGGCCAGGCAAGCTTGTAGGCCTAGGCTTCAAAATGGCCACCAGCCACATGGCCAGGCCCAACAACATCACAAAGGCCACCCCCAAAAAACACACTTCCCCAACTCAATCCAATGCCATCCATGCCCTAAATGATGTCTAAATTCAACAGACCACACAGAAAACACTTGATTAATAAAGCTGTGGCTACCTGCTCTGATCCTGGTGGATGAAAAAGCAGGCCTGTTGGCAGACAAGGCCAGGCAAGCTTGCAGGCCTAGGCTTCAAAATGGCCACCAGCCACATGGCCAGGCCCAACAACATCACAAAGGCCACCCCCAAAAAACACACTTCCCCAACTCAATCCAATGCCATCCATGCCCTAAATGATGTCTAAATTCAACAGACCACACAGAAAACACTTGATTAATAAAGCTGTGGCTACCTGCTCTGATCCTGGTGGATGAAAAAGCAGGCCTGTTGGCAGACAAGGCCAGGCAAGCTTGCAGGCCTAGGCTTCAAAATGGCCACCAGCCACATGGCCAGGCCCAACAACATCACAAAGGCCACCCCCAAAAAACACACTTCCCCAACTCAATCCAATGCCATCCATGCCCTAAATGATGTCTAAATTCAACAGATCACACAGAAAACACTTGATTAATAAAGCTCTGGCTACCTGCTCTGATCCTAGTGGATGAAAAAGCAGGCCTGTTGGCAGTCAAGGCCAGGCAAGCTTGCAGGCCTAGGCTTCAAAATGGCCACCAGCCACATGGCCAGGCCCAACAACATCACAAAGGCCACCCCCAAAAAACACACTTCCCCAACTCAATACAATGCCATCCATGCCCTAAATGTGCTTGAAAATGAAATACATTAAAAAAACAACAAAAGGAACAGTTGCTTCATCATGCACACACCCATGAGGCCATGCCCATGGCTAGCTCGGGCCTACTACTACTACCCACAATTTTTTTTTTTTTAAAAAGGAATGATGATAATTAATCATCAAAAATAAATTGTAGTTACAACAACTGCAATGCCCACAATCAAACAGACACAACAACCACTTACTTGTAAAATATCCTATTCCAAAAATCCTCAAATCCAATTGCAATGATGCAGCAGACAAAAAGAGTGATCTTTCCAGCTCCAAATCCAAAGGCAGAATGAGCAGGAGATGGACAAAGCACTGGGAGGAGCCTGCTGGACAGGAACAGGAAGTTGGAGATTCTGTGTCACTTCCTCCCTCTCTCCACCTTTTAAAAAAAGGACTCCTTGCACAAAAAAGGACAGCCAAATGTCAATGTAAGGAGTTGTTTTCATCCAAAATCAGCATTTGCAGAAGGTTTCATGCTGCTAGAGCTGATATTCCTCTCCAAATTGAAAATATTACATATTCGAGTTCTCGAGCTTCACATTACTTCCGCCGGCGTGTCGAAAATGACATGATCGCGTTCTCTTTGTCCCTGTCGCGTTGGATATGACGTGTTCGGGGTCTCTTTCTCCTGTTCGCGTTCAATTAGACGTGCCCGCGTCCTCACCCTCTCGCTCGCGATGTAGAATGACGTGTTCGAGATCTCAATCTTCTCATACTCGCGCGGTGCATGATCGCGAGAAGAAAGACGTGATCGCGCGACAAATGACGTGATCGCGCGACAAATTACATTAATGCGGCCGCGAACTGTCACGAGACAGCGCAAAATGGCTACCAACAATCCAACATCTCGTGGAGAACGCGACCGGGTCGGGAAAACTTGTCGGCGAACGCGGGGATTCAGGTAAGCCAATCGCGCGCACGCTAGAATGTATTATTTTACAGCGCAAGCAAGAAACAAATTATCGCTAAGCTGCGGAATGCGGAAATTTTGACATTTTCGCGCTTTCCGCGGAACGCGAAAATGCCAAAATATCGCATTTTCCGCGAACGGAACGGAATTTTGGCCCAGGCCTAGTTTAAATGAGGATAGGGTGATTCCTCCTTTTGAAATTAGTGCCCTCACACACTCTTGCGAGTGTCTAGCTTCATCATTGGGCTTAGCTCCTTGTAGGGGTGGCGCTGCTGTCCCCCACAGGCCCCGCGTGAGGGCTCTTTGTCGGAGTTCTTTTGAAGGAGGTACCACAGTTGTGCATGTGGGTTTGTGGGTGTATCTGAATGAGTGAGTGTAGAAAATTACCTTCACGGTACCCAGAAACAAGTTTTAATCAAGGGTCTAGAAGATAAGGTTAAAAAACAACGGAAAGGAGACTCTCTTTAAGGCAAAAGTTGCGGAGGGACAAGTAAATTCCTGCTGCTCTCAATCCGAAAAAGTGAGTAAAAAGTGCAATTTGGTCAACATGTTTCGCACATTGTGTGGGTCCCTAGTGGATCCTACTGCGCTTCGTCAGGATCGTGAAGTGAAAGAAGAGACATGGGAATCAGCGAAAGACACCCTATAGTCCTACCATACCTACACTGAGATCTAATGCGTCTTAGCACTATGAGGAACGTCTTAATTGTGTTCCTTAATCCCAACCTGTTGGAAAAACAGAGAGGAGACACATAAAGAACAAGACAGAAAAATTGCTAAAACATCGCAAACATTCGTGCATTCTCTAAAGGTAGAATGCTTTTATGGTATTTCACATACCCATATAGATTATCTGGCATGCTCAGTGTGGCATGCCTTAATAGTCATTGTTAGACCTGGCACCTTGGCGTGGGTCTCCCTTCCATTTTTTGCTGTTGCCTCATGTGTTTTTGCTGGTGTTAGATGCTTTGGGCACTGGGCCACTGCTATCTAGTGCCACAGTGCAAGTGCTCCCTATGGTAAATTGATGTATGGATTGGTGACTCCATGATTGGCTGGTTTGATAGCTGGGTCAATCAATCATTTAATTACAGTGCACCAGGAGTGCCCAGGGCTGATAATCCAAATGCTGCTAGTGGGCTTGCAGAACTGGTTGTGCCACCCACAGAAGCAGCCTGTTTAAGTGTGTCTAAGGCTTGCCATTGCAGGGCCTGTGTGCAGTCTGGTACTGCCATGCTGACTGGGCAAGTGCACCCACTTGCCAGTCCCTAAACCTTCCCTTTTCTTCATATCAGACACCCCTATGGTAGGCCCAAGGGCAGGGTGCATTGTAAGTATAAGGTATGTGAGTGGCATGTCCTAATTGTAAATTACAGCCATTTTCGTGTTTCACTATTGCAAGGCTACCTGTTCCCCATAGGCCAGAATGTGCAGTTTGATTATTACATTTTATAATCCTAACTGACCCAGAGAACATGGTAGAAATTCGAGTTTAGTATGCCTGAACTCAGAATGATAAAATACATATTTTAGTGAAGTTGGTTTTAACATTCTGTGTTTGAAAATACCACTTTTAGAAAGTAGGTATTTTCTTGTCTAACCATCCAAACCTGCCTCTGCTAGGTTGTGTATTACTTGTCTGGAATTTGAGTGACAGGGGCTGGGGGATTCCAAGAGACAGGGCGAGTCAGCACAGGGCTGAATAGAGAGATCTGCATCTAGATTGGTGGGAGGAGTTGCACCTGGGACCTGAATAGGGCTGTGCCTTCCCTCCACAATGCTGGCTCCACCTCCTGTGGTGCGTATGATGTCTCTGCCCTGCACTCTGAAAGGAAAGAAGGAGTCTTGTCAACAAAGTGCTCCAGGACTGACCAGAACTGGTTTGGACTGAGCAAAGGCCTCTTTGCCTTCAGAGAACAAAGAGAAACTGAGTATAAATATTGGGACCGAAACCCAAGAACTTTAGATTACTTTGGGAAACAAGAAGAAACCTTTGCTGAGGAGCGGAACCAGAGAGACTGAGGATTGGCCTGCAGTGGTTGCCTGACTGCCAAAGAGAGGAGAGAAGGAACTTGGTGTACTTTATTCAACTTGTGAAGGATCTCCAAGGGCTTGAGAAAAGAATCTCAGGGACAACAGACTTCACCCACCAGCTCCCCAAGAGTTCTTTGGAAGTGCCTGCTGTTTTGCGAGGCTTTCTGAGGGACTGCGTGTCGCAAGGGGCTGGAAGCGCGACTCACGAGCAAGAAGCGTGTTGCCGCACTGCCGCTGTCGCTTCACAATGAGAAAGCACCTCGCATCGCCGGAGAAGAGGATCGACATAGCATCAGACGTCGCCGTATCACCGGGAAGCATGTCGCAGGGCCTGTCACGGGCCAGTAGTACCGTTGAGTCATCGCAGGGTCCCCGAAGCGCCTGGAATTGCCGGAGAAGAGGATCGACGTCACAGCAGATGCCGCCGCATCACCGGGAAGCGTGTCGCAGGGGCTGTTGCGGCTCACATCGTTGCCGAAGCAACTCACATCGCCGGAGAAGAGGATCGACGTCGCATCAGATGTCGCTGCATCACCGGGAAGCATGTCACAGGGCCTGTTGCGGCTCGCATCGTTGCCGAAGCGTCTCGCATCATCGGAGAAGAGGATTGACGTCGTAGCAGATGCCGCCGCATCACTGAGAAGTGTGTCACAGGGCCTGTCGCGGTCCGCATCATGTCGCACCAAGAAAAGACGCCATCTTTGTTTATTTGCACCGGATCTGCATCGCATCATGGCATTGCGTGCCGCATCACCACAAAAGCGCAGTAAGAAACCGACGCATCACCTCCCCTCTCAGAGAAGAACCGACGCATCCCCTACGCAGCAGTAGGGACCCGATGCTTAACCATTCTTGCGTGTAAGGAACCGACGCATCACCTTCCCAGCAACACTTTCGTTGTATTGCGTTACACATCTTGAGGTACATTGAACTCAAAGTGTCGCATTTTAACATCTAAAGAGAACTAAGCGAATTCTACCATTTTAAGTACAGTATTGTGGATTTTTGTCGTTGTGGTCTTGTGATAAGTCTATATAAAAAATACTTATTTTTTATGTAAAACTTGTGTGGTGTCCATCTGTAGTGTTGTCACTTGGTTACTGCATGTGTTCACAAATGCTTTACACACTGCCTCTGTCTGCTCGTGCCAAGCTACCAAGGGGGTGAGCAGGGGTTATTTTAGGAGTGTACCCCTTACCCTGACTAGAAGCAAGGGTCCCTATTTGTCAAAGGTATCTAACTCTGCCAACTAGAGACCCCCAAATCTAACAGTCATGCTCAAGCATTTGTATGCGTGGCAGAACACAACACGCAATTGCGGCCGGTGAAAATGAAATTCCCACAGGCGCCCCACAGGGTGTCACCTACAGCTGACAACATCACAGGTGACTCGTTTTTACATGCAGGTATCAAAAGTGAATGACCCAGGATTTGTGCTCGAAGTCTAAAGTGTCAGGTGGCAATAAATACGAAAAAAAGGCAACAGTGCCTATGTGCTCGTGGCAGTCCATTAGCCATAATAGCAAAGATCAGACTCTTATATTGATCTAGTAAGTCTTTTGAATGGTGAAATCAGTGAGCCGCTTTTCATGCAAACAATAAATGTTAAATGTCAAAAACAGCCTTGACCACCTACCCCTCTAGTCGAAGGATTGCTCTCACTGGCAACCACTGCGGTCGTAAAGAGGGAGTTCTGTGGGTGCAGTAAGGAGAATAAAAATTGCGTAAGCTCGTGGTGTCTCGAGTGCCTTTTTTTTACGCAAGTCCCTGTGTCCATGATGAAGAGCTATAAGCCTCTTCACTTACAGCCTGTGACCTGCCCTGCCATTCCTTGTCGCCGGTAACGTTTAGTGAGGCTGCACACATAGTTATAGCGTGTTTACTCCCGGGTATCGGGGGCGGGTGTGGGCGTATTCCCTGACATGGCAGGACGCCGAAGCGTCATGATAGTAGTGTAATGGTGGCGGCCATATTGGAGAAGGGCCATTTTGGTGACATATTACCACAGATCATTTCAGAATGTAAAGTGAGAGTGCCCTTATGGTGGTAAAGCGTCCCGCTCATTTGTTGGGGTCGTGAGTGCTCGTAAACGCAGTAAATACGAGAATTCATCCCCTTTTATTTTGGGGGCCAAAATGGTAATATACATATAATTAAATAGTGGGTGAGCAGCCCAGGGTATCGTATGTGTCAGAGCGATTTTTACTGGGATGGAAGATCGCTAGTAAACTAATGGCACACCCTGTGGGCGATTACATAGATAGTTCTGTGGGCACAAACATTTATTTGAAAAAGGGAGAGGGAACATCTTTTTTTGCAACAGTTTCATCATGGGACAGTGGTGTCTGTGTCGCGCTAGGACGGCAGCTCTACAGATGTCCATTAAGTTAGTTGCACATCTTGTCGCAAGCCCCCTTGTTCATGTGAGCCCATGAGCGTGGGGATCCCAACATCTGTAATGTAGTGATGTTGAATTAATAGAAAATAAAGCCTAATGATTTTGAGTCTCATCATGTTGGGGCTGGTACATGATAGTACATAACTGGCCATGAGGTGGATACATTAATTGTCAGACAGCTATGGTAATAGTATTTTCTGCTAATATTTCCTAATGAGTCATCTGATTTAGGACATCAATTCTGCCCATGGTATGCCATCGTTCAGGCTCCCTCTATTGCTCTTTAATCTAAAAACCCACAGTTGTTCTTTCCTGAATATTGGATTAGTAGCCCAGTGTGGATTTGATTCTATATTTGTCCACCTTAGGCTGTCAGGGGAATTTTTTTTCAAGAAAATGACTTAGTAGTCTGGTACTCTTTTTTCTGCAACGTATAGTGTTTTTGTGTTCTCCTACACTAATCTTAACGGGTCTGGTAGGCATCCCCACATACCTCATCTCACAGGGGCAGGTGATAAGATATATGCAATTTTTGGTATTGCAATTCATATGGCGTTTCTGATGCCAAGGTCTGGCCAGACCTAGGTCTATCTGTGTGGATGTTGTTGTCAAAGGACACATGGAGCAGGTACGGCAGGGGTGGTGTCCTTCTACGGGTGATATTTTAAGGTGGCAGAATCACTGGTCATATACCATACTTATCCCCAGCTTCTGCACAATACTGGGTTACCCTATTAAGATTATCAATCAGGCAGCCAGATTACAGAGGTATTGTTAAGTTCTTGAACATATCCCAGATTGGAGGAATTGTCAAGCAGATTGGTTGTCAAGACTTTCTGTTGATTGGCGTAATGTTGATGGGCCAGCTGTTTGAGAAAATGAAAGTTAAGGTGCAGTGGCTTCAGTGCATGATGCTGTGGCAAGTTGGGGTGCTGGTGCAGTTATGGTTGAGAGATGGATGAGGGAAATGGAAGCTGTTCCAACACTGAATGAAGTGAAGTGCTTTCTTATGTTGGGTAATAGAAGTAAAGTACTGTTTCTCCTGCAGTTAGATGCTATCTTAAAGTATTGGATGAAATGTCAGTATTGAAGCAGTGCATGAAGGTCACTTGGGCCTAACCCGAACAAAGAAAAGATTTAAGAGTGAACTGTGGTTGCCAGGATTGGATAATCAAGTTACTTTGTGGAGGTAGAAGTGAAGTATATGTAAGGAAGGGAAGAAGAAATTAAAGGTGAGAGTGCAGTCTGAGTTGGGACATATTGAAGACTTCGTGAAAGCATGGCACACCTTGAGTATGGATTTTATTGGGCCCATGAGCTAGTTGAGAAATGAAATGAAATGAAATGAAATATACGCTGGTGATAGTGGATGTCCATACAAAGTGGTTGATTCTGATATCTATGAGGGAAATCACTACAAGGGGACCTATTAAACAATTAAAAGACATTTTTATTGAAGAGGGAGTTTGTTCTGTAATCATAACTGATAATGGTACAAGGTCGACGTCCAGTGAGATGTGGTCCTTTTTGGTGTCTTGTGGTATTATATATAATCGCACATCCTTTTACAATCCACAGGCCATTGGGGTTGTGGAAAGGCCAAACAGGATGGTCAAGGGCACTATTCAGATGGCTGTAACGAATAGGCAAGATGTGGAAAAGTTGATTTTGGACATGATGTGGTCGCATCGCACTACTGAGCATGATGCTTCACAGAAATCTCCCATTGAGATCATGCATGGTAGACTTCCTTGTACAAAGCTGTTGGCAGCGTGGATGAAAGAATGGGTGTTGCATGATGGGGAGAGGGGGTGCCTAGTGGCCTTTTCTGAGTAGGTGAAGGTGAGATCTGGACAACTTAAGGGTAGTTTGACCAAATTTAGAGGACCTTTCAAAGTTAAAAAAAAATCCATCACCATTCAGTTGTTCTGGAGAATGGTGAAAGTTGGAGTCATAGTTGGGTAGCTCTGTATCAGAAGGGTGGTGAATGCGATATGAGGGAGGAGAAGCAATGTAGTGCCTTCATGTTGATGTCCAATGATGAATTGCTTGTGTCAGCACATAGGTCTGAAAGTATTGAGTCTTTGTCTCAGGGTGTGGGTGATAACATGGGAGGTACAGGTCTCTTGGGATGAAGTTCTTTTCAGATAAGAAGTAGTAAGAATCGTAGACCCCCTATATTTTTATATAATTATGTCCAGTAAGAATCTTATATATCTTAGTTTAAATGTTACTTCATGTTACTTTTCATTTATAACTAGGCCTGTGCGGAGTTTGGGGAATTTCACTCCGCAGAATTCCTGGTGGAGTAACTCTTGAACCGACTTACCACCATCAATCACTATTACCAGGAGATGAAACAATAATAATGTCTATGTGTGGAGCTACCATTTGACCTCCGGAACTTTCCAAAGATGTCTCCGCCAGCATTTTGCATTCAAAAGAAACATGCAGTAATAACTGGCAGGCATAAAGTTTCACCAAATGTTCTCCAAATTACCAGTTAAGCATCTAAACGGGGAGAAATAGATATTGCCGCAGCAAAAATAGGCTCCATATTTATCTGCTTGTATACTAAACTGGGCTACCTGTTTCACTGGTCACTTTGTCAATGAGAAGAGTTCAAGATAATGACAGTCTTGTACAACAATTGTAGCTTCCATTATGTTTGGTTGTTTCTCATATTTCCATTTCCTGCCTAATTCGATGTGCTAGAAACGAGTGCAGCATGCACTAGCTGCTCGTGGACAAATAGTTCACTCAAAAGTGCAACCCCCACGTTAATGCATTACATTCCCAATCCCAGCAGGACGGTTATTACCTTCGTGTGTGGGTTATCCACGGCAGCGCCAGACTCATCTTAGCCTCCTCTGCCATCCTGCTGCATGTTGATAAAAGAAGCCTCCCCTGTCCGCTCCTGCTCGGAATCACTCTGGAGGGGCAGCCAACGGCAAGGACGGCAAAAACTGCGAGAACCGCGGATGTCAAACTGTGCTAAGGAAGAGCGTGTCCCATGCAGATCCCATGATAGGTTCAGACAAAATGCATGATAGCGCCACTAAACTCCGCTCTGCGACGGGTACCGGATTTTTGCAAAACTTCATGCTCCAAGTGAAGCTGGTGGAGCAGAGTCAACCACCCACCCCTATTTATAACTTCTTTATAAAAGGTATGTATTATAAGTGTAATTTATGTATATAGGGAAAGAGGATATGTTGTTTAAAGCTTGTGGTAGGAATTGGAACGTATGTAATGTTCTATATGCTGTTAGGGGACCTGGCATTCCAAGCAAGACAGTTGGAGGCTGATGGGCCGAAGGATGCCTACGCTTATATTGTGCTGCAGGATAAAACTTGACAACTATGAAGACCCCTGGCATCATTACAAGAATACGTTCAATAGTTTTGGAAAAATTAATGTTTAAAATGTATATATATTTCACACTGCAGAAGATATGCGGAGCCGTCAGATATAAGATAATGATCTGATTGGCTGCCACAACATCAACAAAAATGTTGCAGCAGCTTTTTCAGGACTCGTGGACTCAGTCCCTGTGTCCTGAAAATTGGGAAGTTGTCATTGGCAGGGGCCACAGTGGCTATGGGGCTCTTTCATGGCCCCCACAGTATAAATAAAGTTGGGTGTCTTGGGTGGGAGGGGCACACAAAATAAGTGAAAGGAAAAATTAAGAAATCATAAATGAGTGTCAGGAGCCCCTCATTTTTATTCACTGATCCAAGGCAAGGTATACCCATAATGCCCTGAGAGGGCTTACTAATTATATTTTTTGATCCTGGTGGTGCCCCTAGAAGGGGCGGGGCACCACCAAACATGTTTTTAGGTCGAGCCTAGAACAGCGCATGAGCTGTTGCTCGAATTTTTGTAAGGGGATTTTCAAAGTGCTGCAGCCGCTGGCCTAAAGCCTGCGTGCATGTGCGCATGAACGCGCGCAGCCGCCATATGTCTCTGTCACGGGTACTGTACTTCATGAAGGCACTACATCAAGATATGCGAAGAAAAGTCCTCACCTGCCTCGTTTCACAGTCCAGTATCTCCACCTTCATTCTTTGCCTCTTCCTGTTATTCCCCTTTTTCCAGCCCATTCTTCTGCCACTCGTCTTTGTAAAGAAATAGATGCTTGTTTCTATTTCTTTACTTTTGCTATAATCGGGCACTGGCGCTTTACTTTTAGTGTTAAGAATAAAGCGCCGGTGCCGCAATTATAGCAAAAGTAAAGAAATAGATGCTTGTTTCTATTTCTTTACCTTTGGTATAACCGCGGCCGCGGCACCGGCGCTTTACTTTTAATGTTAAAAATAAAGCGCTGGTGCCGCGATTATACCAAAGGTAAAGAAATAGAAACAAGCATCTGTTTCTTTACAAAGAACAAGCATGGGCATAGCCATTAGGTCTCGCTTTTGGGACCTTATACGTATTTATTGTTGCTCGAATTTTTGTAAGGGGATTTTCAAAGTGCTGCAGCCGCTGGCCTAAAGCCTGGGTGCATGTGCGCGTGAACGCGCGCAGCCACCATATGTCTCTGTCACGGGTACTGTACTTCATGAAGGCGCTACATCAAGATATGCGAAGAACAGTCCTCACCTGCCTCGTTTCACAGTCCAGTATCTCCATCTTCATTCTTTGCCTCTTCCTGTTATTCCCCTTTTTCCAGCCCATTCTTCTGCCACTCGTCTTTGTAAAGAAATAGATGCGTGTTTCTATTTCTTTACTTTTGCTATAATCGGGCACTGGCGCTTTACTTTTAGTGTTAAGAATAAAGCGCCGGTGCCGCGATTATAGCAAAAGTAAAGAAATAGATGCTTTTTTCTATTTCTTTACTTTTGCTATAATCGGGCACTGGCGCTTTACTTTTAGTGTTAAGAATAAAGCGCCGGTGCCGCTATTATAGCAAAAGTAAAGAAATAGATGCTTGTTTCTATTTCTTTACCTTTGGTATAACCGCGGCACCGGCGCTTTACTTTTAATGGTAAAAATAAAGCGCCGGTGCCGTGATTATACCAAAGGTAAAGAAATAGAAACAAGCATCTATTTCTTTACAAAGAACAAGCATTGGCATAGCCATTAGGTCTCGCTTTTGGGACCTTATAAGTATTTATTTATGCAGCACAATTTCTTTGGTGCAACAACACCTGTTGCATGGCTAAACACTTACAAGGTCCCAAAGGCGAGACCTATTGGCTATGCCAATGCTTGTTTAATGTTGTGGAGGGTTGCAGATAGCACAGCAGCCCCCAAGCAACATAAAAAAACACAGTAAGTCTCCTGGGTTATTGAATCCATGACCCCAGCAGAGCTGACCACTAAATGTAAAGATGTTTCAGCTGGATCTGTTTGTTCTTCAGCTACAGTTCAAGGCTCGCTTGTGTTTGAATCTTTGGCTGCATTGTGCGTGATGAAAATGTTTAAAAGAATAACGGCTGAATTTGAGTGGCTTTATTGGAATAAAAAAAGTCATGCTTTCATTGACATTTTCAACTAACTATAAAGTCCCTATAACCTTTGCTTTTTTCAGTAATTATATATATATATATATATATATATATACGTATATGATTAGTAGCATTTCGCTTTATGACTATATAAGCATAATACAACTCAATTTGAATATGTTTTCACACCAGTATCCATTACGCACAATATTTCTTCGGCATACTTGAAGTGCAAACAGTGCCTTGTCATTAGAGGTGTGCTAAATTTGCAGAATTCGATTTAGCTAATTTATGTAAAACTTCATCAAAAGTACTCATAATTATGTGAAATCCAAATCGGTTATTTAGCGCCATTTTTTAGCATGAAATGTGTCCTCGCATCAACAGCCACTCATGTACTGGCTGTTTGTGTTACTCCTGCATGCTTGCTGTAAAATGTTATGTGAATAGTGCATAGTTATGCAATATGGTGTAAAACAGGTGTAATTTGGGGAATTTCAGTATTAAGCGCATTGTGAAATTACCAAAATTATACAAATTAAACTGTTCTAATTTAAATTTCTTCCTGGCCTAGTTGTCATGCCAGTTTACAGATTAAAGCCACCAATGTTATTCAAGAGTAAAGCATCTATGGCATGTCATCATCCACATTATCACAATACAGCATCATTGTAACACTAATATCCACTGTGCCCTGTATGTAATGCACAATTTCCATGCTGGCTTCCATTTTACCGCAATACGTAAAGCACCTTTTGGACAGAAATGTCTCCTGCTCTGTATTACAGGTTGGCACCCCTGTCCTGAGTAGTTCCAGCTGTAGAGTTATCTGTATCCTGATCTTTTTCTGTCCTACACACATGACAATCTTGCGAGTGCCCCGAGGCCTATGCTTTTCATCATGGTTCTGAGACCCAAAGCATAACTCCGTGGTCTGGAGTGGTGCACCAAGCATGACCTTTAGTCAACATAGGACTGCTTTCCATGTCCTGGGTCATATTCATTGAGCGATTAAGGCAACACACCATGTTTCCAATTTCTCTTACTAACAAGACCTTTTTTCTGTTCAGGAATACGTGTGGTGCCTAAAGGTCTCACATGTGCAAAGTTCCACTTGAATGTAATATGCTGACATCCCTGTGTCTAAGTTGCGTATGCTGTATGATTGGTGTCTGATAGCAGGACTCCATATTGTTTGTGATTGTAGACACTCTTACCCCTGTTACAACACAGTACAGAATGGAGGTTGAGGAATAGCTTTCGGAGACTGTGGAAGTGTATTTTTTACATTCTTGAGCGAGATGGTGTAACCCCAGACAGTATAGGAAGATGGCGACAAAGCTGCTTCTTTAGTTATTCTATTGTGACTTGTTGCCAAGGATTAGATGGTTATCTCTTCTTGAGCTATGCCTTTTGGGTTGATAGTGCTAAAGGGAAGCGAGTCATCAGATTCTACTGTTAAGGAGTGGACAGTTTCTAGGCAGGGCCTGACTGGTTGTGTCTCTCTTACGTGGTGCTCCAGAAGGTTGGCGCCAGACAGGTGCAGAGTGTTCATACTTCATACTTGATTTAGGTGCTTCAGTTGGAACAGGCATCACCAGTTCCTGCTATGAGAGCCATCACTTTTGAAAAACGTTTTTGCTCTGCAAAAGGAAAAATGGACTAAGAACCTGAATCACTCCCGTGGGGAAAGGACTTTTTGCAGGTTCCCCCCACTTTTTACCCCACGTTTTGACTGTTAGGTGACGGTGCATTAAGGCCTGCTAACTAGTCCTTAGTGCCAGTGCTCTGACCCTTAACAGCGTATATTTAATTGGCTTATACCCAATAGGCATAAGTTGACTTACTTATAAGTCCCTATTATATGACACCAGGGATACGCAGGGCTTGTATGTTTAAGTGTCCATTAAGGACTACAGCACTTTTTGTGCTTCCAAGAGCATGACAAAGTAATATTTGTCTCCCAAACTGCCACTGCAACCTGGTAGAGCAGTTTTAAACTGCTAACTCGACTTTGCATTTAAACTAATAACACAGGTCAGACCTCCATTTATAATATATATATATATATATTTTCGTAAATGCTCCTCTTGCAGGGCCTGCAAATTTGGCATAAACAAAACTCATTATCTCACCCCTTTTAGCACAAAGGAAGTAGCTATTACAGGGAGTTTCACTTGCAGGACTGATTATGCTGTGTATGTCCTGACGTGCACCTGCGGCTTTAACTACATTGGTAGTACATTGTTTTACCTTTCTTGTTGTTTGGTTCATGATTGAGGATTTATCCTGTTATACCAATGTATTCATACAATGAGTTTGGCTTTTTAGCTTCTCCTATACAGAAAATAATATATTTCTATACTATGCAATATAATGAAAAACCTATTATTATATTTTTCCGGTTTTTATAAACCTTAACGTAATACGATATAGACGTTATTCATAATACTCACGAAGTCTGTTTTCTTGGTCTATCATCATGTGATCAGGAAGTGGGTGTACACCTTGCAGCGCTTTAAAAACATTCAGTGTGACCTTATTCCGCATGTGAACAAGGGCTCTCGAGCCCGAAACGCGTCATTTTTGTACTGAGAGAAATGGTCGAATAAAACATCTTGCCTGAAGATTTCCATGGGTCATCTCTCCTTCTTCGCCGCTTGGAGGTTGTGGGAGTTCTAATATATATATATATATATATTACCTACTGGCGGTCGCCAGTAGGTAGTTATAGTTAGGACCACGTTTCCATAGGAAATCCGCAACATTCTATTTTGAATAACTTTGGCGCCGGTCGACGAATCCTCGCGAATTTTTCAAAATAGGTGGGGCGCTACGCTCCGCTCCTTCCCTGAAAGTCTCGGGGGGATTCGTCAAGCGGGGGCTGAGATAAAAGGGGGGTCCCAAAACGCGTTTTTCCCATGCATTTTTCCATAGGACCTTTAGACAGGGCTACAGCCCGAACGGCTGAACAGAATTACTAGAAATTTGGCAGAGAGGTAGTCCTCAGGTCAAGGAAGTGCCTTTTGTAGGTTTGGTGTAAATCTGTTCAGTAGATTCTGAGAAAATAGCCTTTAAATCAATATATATATCTGAGCCAGCTTACGGTGCGCTTACGGTACGCTTACCGTACGCGTACGGTGGCGTGCGCGAGCGCGATTCTGATTGGCTCTTAGATCTTAGTAAACATTCGAATCGGCCGAAACCAGGAAGCGGCGGCCGCCATTTTCTCTCTCGCACTGAGAGTGATGTTTAAAATTTAAAGCACAAAAACATGTAAAGGGGCTGTTTAGACAGCTCCCACACACATAGCAATGTTGAGGGAGTCCCCAAAGATCCCCCAAGGGCAAAAACTGAATTTTTATTTTTTCGCTAATTTCGCCGATTACGCTTACCGTACGCGTACGGTAAAAAATTATAAAAAAAAAAAAAATATCCACACTCTCCCCACCCCGTGTGCAATTGGTGCCCGAAGGGCACCATTTGTGCATGGCTTATAACATATACGAAAAATTAAAATATTACCTTTCAAAACGAAGTGCATCATATGTCCTCCATGTGCGCACGGTGCGCGAAGCGCATCGTGCGTACATGGCCCATCTAGCGTAACGTGGGCACGCGGTGCGCGTAGCGCACCGCGTGCCCACCGTGCGTGCACGGCACTAACTGCGTAAAGTGGGCGCGCGGTGCGCGAAGCGCACCGCGTGCTCACTGTGCGCGCACGGTGCGCGCACGGAACGAACTGCGTTAAGTGGGCGCGCACGCCACGAATGGCGTAAAGTAACTTAGCATTTAAAAAACCGTACAAATTCACTGAAAAAACCATAGGTTTCACACACGTTATAGTTAGGAATTAGCATTTAAAAAACCTTGCAAATTCACTGAAAAAACCATAGGTTTCACACATGTTATAGTTAGCGGAAATTTTACTGATAAAAAACCAATGAAATTCCCCCGTTATAGTTAGTGCAGGCAACTATAACTCACGCGACCACAATCTTCTGCTGATGACATATGTGTCTTTATGAAAAAAAAATATCTGTAATATATGTATAGCTAAAAATGTATGGAAGAAGACATGGGCAAATAAGTGTCTAAATACAGTATTAGCATCAGCAGAGGATTGCGGTCGCGTGAGTTATAGTTGCCTGCACTAACTATAACGGGGGAATTTCATTGGTTTTTTATCAGTAAAATTTCCGCTAACTATAACATGTGTGAAACCTATGGTTTTTTCAGTGAATATATATATATATATATATATTCCAATTGTACTTGCCATGCAAATGAAGACACCCACACAACGCTGGATTGATCCTTGTTTATTCGGGAGGCAGCAGCGGACTCAGGGAGAATCCCCTAGCGTAGTAAAGCGCCTCTTGCCTACGCGTTTCGAGAGCTTGTCCCTTCTTCATGGCATGGCGTTAATGGGGAAGACGAAAGCGTGCACAATGTTTTTCACAGGTGATAAAGTGTATCTTGGTCCCGCCTTAGTGGGCGTGTTTTTGCAAAGCACCCTGGTTCGTGTAGTCCTGGGCAATTTCACAAGTCCGTAGTGGGTGCTGCTTCTCTTATTCCCTCTGTGATTCTTACCCAGTGGGTCGCTGGCGATCCCCTTCTGCTTCCGCTCCTTCAGTGACGCCCCATCGAACAGGCATGTTGTTCCGCATAATGTGCCCCAACTTGAGACACACGGACCTGCACGAGCAGTGGGGTTGTCTTTGTGACCCTGGCTGGCCACCAAATATTCCAATTGTACTTGCCATGCAAATGAAGACACCCACACAACGCTGGATTGATCCTTGTTTATTCGGGAGGCAGCAGCGGACTCAGGGAGAATCCCCTAGCGTAGTAAAGCGCCTCTTGCCTACACGTTTCGAGAGCTTGTCCCTTCTTCATGGCATGGCGTTAATGGGGAAGACGAAAGCGTGCACAATGTTTTTCACAGGTGATAAAGTGTATCTTGGTCCCGCCTTAGTGGGCGTGTTTTTGCAAAGCACCCTGGTTCGTGTAGTCCTGGACAATTTCACAAGTCCGTAGTGGGTGCTGCTTCTCTTATTCCCTCTGTGATTCTTACCCAGTGGGTCGCTGGCGATCCCCTTCTGCTTCCGCTCCTTCAGTGACGCCCCATCGAACAGGCACGTTGTTCCGCATAATGTGCCCCAACTTGAGACACACGGACCTGCACGAGCAGTGGGGTTGTCTTCGTGACCCTGGCTGGCCACCAAATATTCCAATTGTACTTGCCATGCAAATGAAGACACCCACACAACGCTGGATTGATCCTTGTTTATTCGGGAGGCAGCAGCGGACTCAGGGAGAATCCCCTAGCGTAGTAAAGCGCCTCTTGCCTACGCGTTTCGAGAGCTTGTCCCTTCTTCATGGCATGGCGTTAATGGGGAAGACGAAAGCGTGCACAATGTTTTTCACAGGTGATAAAGTGTATCTTGGTCCCGCCTTAGTGGGCGTGTTTTTGCAAAGCACCCTGGTTCGTGTAGTCCTGGGCAATTTCACAAGTCCGTAGTGGGTGCTGCTTCTCTTATTCCCCATTAACGCCATGCCATGAAGAAGGGACAAGCTCTCGAAACGCGTAGGCAAGAGGCACTTTACTACGCTAGGGGATTCTCCCTGAGTCCGCTGCTGCCTCCCGAATAAACAAGGATCAATCCAGCGTTGTGTGGGTGTCTTCATTTGCATGGCAAGTACAATTGGAATATATATATATATATATATATATATATATATATATATATATATATATCCACAACCAAAGATTACGGAAGTCCGGTGCTTCTGTCGCGGCGGTCCTGGATGGGCTCCGTAAACCAGTAAATTCGTTCGCACCTTTTGTTAATCCAAAAGAATACCAGGACACGCAGGAGTGTACTCAGCAAGTTTTAATGGGCAAGGTCACGCCACACCAACGCGTTTCGCTATTACAGCTTTATCACGGTGTAATCAACCGAGTTTTACTTCCTGTATTTCAATCCTATACAGTTCATAAACATAAAAGAAGGACTTCCAAAGTTAAACCAACAAAATTGAGTGTAAACAACAGCGCCATTTTAGCATGTTGAATCGGCGGTATTGCCACATAATTAAACACTCATGTGGATGGCTTTGACATAATACCCACAACACTGAATGGCTTGTGAATTCAAGTCATTGAAAAAACATTGAAAAAACACAATTTCGCCCCAGTGGGCATTGAATCTCCAAAAATTATTATAACATGGTCTCCATGATTGAATCATTCAAAACACAATTCCGCCCCAGTGGGCTTTGAATTTTCTGAAATTATTGTAGCATGGTCTCCATGATTAAATCATTCAGAGGTAACATCAATTCAAGTTAATTTCAGACAATATTCCAAAGAATCTCGCCCCAGTGGGCTGAAAGTGTGGGTATAATAACGAACTGTATAAAAAAATTATATAAAAAAATAACCCTTCTAAGGAAGAAACACCGGTTTGCAGATCATCTGGACATACAATGTTGTAGTTTAACAACTTGCTAGAATTTCAATAGAATGCTTCGTAAGAATCTTTATACAATCAATCAAATTCATTTTAGTAGAAACCTCATGATATTTAAATTACAAGATGTACAGCCATTTCTTCGCTAGAATTGAGTCCTTCCGGCATCACAGTGTCAAAATCAATAATGTACCTCGATTCCAAACATCTGAGTTGGCGCTCTCTGTCACCACCTCTCTCTTGTCGTCTGATTGCATCTAAAACAACATAAGATAGCAATTTTTCATTCTGTTTGTGTACACTATAAAAGTGACGAGCTACAGGGTATTGGACATCATGTTTTTTGATGGCACGTAAGTGCTCCAGAACTCTTTTCTTCGCTTGATGCACTGTGCTTCCTATATAAAATTTGCCACATGGGCAAATTAAACAATAGACACAATAATCTGTTTTACAATTAAAATTGCCCTTTATTACAAACTCCCTTTTCATTTTGGGCAAATTCAGAATCTTACAATCTGTACTATGGGCACAGGCCTTGCACCGTTTGCAAGTCACAAAACCTGAAGCACATTTGGGATGATTTAAGTCTCCGGTGGTTATAGCATTTTTGCTTCAATCATCTTTCAAGGATCTGCTTCTTCTAAAAGTGATCTGCGGATTTTCATTTAAATATCCGCTTAGAACACGATCATTTTTGAGAATGTGCCAGTTTTTTTCAAACAGTTTTCTTATTTTGAATGCACTTTTCGAAAAGGTCGTAATAAATCTGACTGATTCTTCAGTTTCAGATGATTTTACTTTCTGGCACAGCAGATCTGATCTCTTCAATGTGTCAGCTTTTGACACGGCTTGCTTGATGATTTTTTGACTATACCCCCGTTGTTTAAATCTGTCACACATGATTCTTTTTTCATTTTCATACTCATCAGATGTACTACAGTTCCGCTTGGCTCTGATCAATTCCCCATAGGGAATACTATGGATCAAGCTGGACGGGTGGGCACTTTGGGCATTTAAAAGACTATTGCCAGCGGTTTGTTTTCTGTGCAATTTTGTAATTAACTTGTTGTTCGAAATGGAAATTTCCACATCCAAAAACACAATATTGTCAGGGCTGATCTGGGAAGTGAATTGAAGATTTTTGTCATTGGTGTTAAGAAGATTAATAAATGATTTAACTGACTTTTCATCTCCTTTCCAGATTAGGAATATATCATCTATAAACCTTGCCCAGGTGACAATACTGTCACCCTGGGCTTCCTGACAATGGAACACCTGCTCCTCCCACCAGCCCATGTAGAGATTCGCATAGCTGGGGGCGAAGCAGGTGCCCATTGCTGTCCCTTGTGTTTGTTTGTATATGTTTTGATTGAACAAGAAGTAATTATTTGTCAGGCAGTATTGGATCATCTGTAGCAACATTTCAGTGTGTGCCAATAAAGAAATAGGTCTTGCTCTTAAAAAATGCCGTATGGCCTGGATCCCCAGGTCATGTGGTATGCTGGTATAGAGGCTGGTTACATCCAATGTAACCAGCAAAAAATCATTCTCCCATGATACATCATCAATCAAGGTTAAAAAATGGGTAGTATCTTTGAGATATGCAGGTAAAGCACTTACAAATGGACGTAGGTAATGATCAATAAATTTAGATGTTACCTCAAGTTGGGAGCCCATAGACGACACAATGGGTCTTCCGGGGGGCTTTTGGCTATGTTTGTGTAGTTTCGGGAGCAGATACAAAATTGGCAATCTAGGGTGTCTACAATAGAGGCTGCGAAATTCATCCCACTCTAATAAACCTTGATCTTGCCAGTTGACTAGTAATTCATTATACTGTGTGTATGAAGCTAACACATCCGATTGGTTACTAGGTATATAGCAGGTCGTATCGCTAAGTTGTCTCATACCTTCTTTCAAATAGTCAGTTCTGCTCCAAACCACAACATTTCCCCCTTTGTCGGAACATCTGATTACAATAGAATCATCTTCACGTAAACTTTCAATAGCTTTAAAATGCTGCTGGTCTAAATTGCATCTAGCATTACCATTGGATTTAAATCTCATTTTCCGAAGTTCTTTGGTAATACTATTTTCAAACACTTCAATCGCTTCACAATGTACATTTGGTGTGAATGTTGATTTTGACTTAAAGCCACTTGACTCACTTACATCAACTCTTAACCCCCATTCATTCAAATCACTTGTGGGATCCTCTTGGTACATTGTGTTCTCATTCAGTTGTGCCATAGTGTGTAAAGTGTCAATATCAGAAATACATAAACGCTCAGGGCCCACAATGGAGGCATCTTGTTCTCTTTGTTTTAAAGCAGTCCGGGTGTGAAACCATTTTTTTAGTTTGAGTTTCCTCAAGAAGCAGAAAATGTCAATGCGAGTCTGTACATAATCTAAGCGTCTAGTAGGACAAAATGACAATCCCAAAGAAAGTACATAATTTTCAGATGTTGTTAACTTACGCTCAGACAGGTTGACCACGTTCATTTGGTTCCCCTCTTGGCGCGTGTTGAAAATGCTGCTGTTCTGGTTAGCTCGCCTTTTTCTTCTTCTTGACCTTGCCTCCTGGTTCCTGCGGTTCCTCCGCGTCCTCTGCTCCTTCCTCGTGCGCCGCGTCCTCGGCCACGACGAAAATCCTGATCTTTTTGCGTGGGATTCATCTTGGCTCTCGTCATCATTTGAAATTGTTTCAAAAAGTTATTATTCTTGCCCACCTCTGTATCAGGTAAGTTTCGTGCTAGTGTTTCCACAGAGATCTCAGAGCCCGTACTGTCCGAAATATCACTTTCTTCAGTTAGTTCTTCTCTTGTCGTTACTGGAGCGACCTCTACTGTTTTCATTGTTATTGCCTCATTGAACAAGTGATCGTATTTCTTGTGAAACGTCAAGGTTCTACCCGACTGGTAGTCTTTGAAATCTCTGATGAATTTCCTTTGTTTTTTGCTGGTGATTTCATCTTCAAGTTTGGTGAGTTTAATTTGCATTTTCACCATGAACTCATCAAATGTTTCTTTTGTGATTAATTTCATTAGTTCTTCACTAATTTTGTCTATGTCCTTAAAGATTTCAGCACGGTCCTTCAGGGCATATTTTATAAGGATCCGCATCATGACCGTCGAGCATTCTTTCGAATTCCCGGCCCATTCTTCTAACATTTCCGGGTCTGGATTTTCGTGTGTTGGTACTGTGTAGATGCGCAATCCTCTTGGGACTCTGCCGACATCGATGTATTTCTGAAGCGATTCGGCTTCCCACCATTTTGAAAGTTCACGTCTATGAAGTTTTTCCAATTTGTCATACAGTGTTTGAATCTGCATTTCCTGATTGATGTAAATATGTTCCTGGCTTTGTAAGCCTGCATTCGATTGCCCTTCCGTCATCTGTGTAAAAAACAATTTATTTGAGGTTTCTTTACGTTTTGCTTCTATTGAAGAAGCCATTGTCACAACGACGCTTGCTTGACCCAAAAACGTCTTGGTTCCGACACTCCTGTGCTAGCTGACCAGCTTGTCAGCTTGTCGTTTGCTATGCTCCGCTCCGTTTCTCCCCTTGAATGCGATCAGATTAATGAACAAACACTGCTTCCACTGGAGTGAATACACCTCCGCGACTCCTCCCAGTGGTCGCGTTGTGTTCGTTAACAGATTGCTGATCTTTAGGTAAAATTAGTTCACAATTACCGTTCACGCGGTTTTGCCGCGATGTTTGCAATGTTCTTTGTATTCGTTCAGCGTAGCCTGGTCTGATGTCAGACGGCCATCTCGGGGAAGGAATGGGTAGCTCCGGTTTTGTAAAATAATCCACAACCAAAGATTACGGAAGTCCGGTGCTTCTGTCGCGGCGGTCCTGGATGGGCTCCGTAAACCAGTAAATTCGTTCGCACCTTTTGTTAATCCAAAAGAATACCAGGACACGCAGGAGTGTACTCAGCAAGTTTTAATGGGCAAGGTCACGCCACACCAACGCGTTTCGCTATTACAGCTTTATCACGGTGTAATCAACCGAGTTTTACTTCCTGTATTTCAATCCTATACAGTTCATAAACATAAAAGAAGGACTTCCAAAGTTAAACCAACAAAATTGAGTGTAAACAACAGCGCCATTTTAGCATGTTGAATCGGCGGTATTGCCACATAATTAAACACTCATGTGGATGGCTTTGACATAATACCCACAACACTGAATGGCTTGTGAATTCAAGTCATTGAAAAAACATTGAAAAAACATTGAAAAAACACAATTTCGCCCCAGTGGGCATTGAATCTCCAAAAATTATTATAACATGGTCTCCATGATTGAATCATTCAAAACATATTGTCTGAAATTAACTTGAATTGATGTTACCTCTGAATGATTTAATCATGGAGACCATGCTACAATAATTTCAGAAAATTCAAAGCCCACTGGGGCGGAATTGTGTTTTGAATGATTCAATCATGGAGACCATGTTATAATAATTTTTGGAGATTCAATGCCCACTGGGGCGAAATTGTGTTTTTTCAATGTTTTTTCAATGTTTTTTCAGAAGCACCGGACTTCCGTAATCTTTGGTTGTGGATTATTTTACAAGACCGGAGCTACCCATTCCTTCCCCGAGATGGCCGTCTGACATCAGACCAGGCTACGCTGAACGAATACAAAGAACATTGCAAACATCGCGGCAAAACCGCGTGAACGGTAATTGTGAACTAATTTTACCTAAAGATCAGCAATCTGTTAACGAACACAACGCGACCACTGGGAGGAGTCGCGGAGGTGTATTCACTCCAGTGGAAGCAGTGTTTGTTCATTAATCTGATCGCATTCAAGGGGAGAAACGGAGCGGAGCATAGCAAACGACAAGCTGACAAGCTGGTCAGCTAGCACAGGAGTGTCGGAACCAAGACGTTTTTGGGTCAAGCAAGCGTCGTTGTGACAATGGCTTCTTCAATAGAAGCAAAACGTAAAGAAACCTCAAATAAATTGTTTTTTACACAGATGACGGAAGGGCAATCGAATGCAGGCTTACAAAGCCAGGAACATATTTACATCAATCAGGAAATGCAGATTCAAACACTGTATGACAAATTGGAAAAACTTCATAGACGTGAACTTTCAAAATGGTGGGAAGCCGAATCGCTTCAGAAATACATCGATGTCGGCAGAGTCCCAAGAGGATTGCGCATCTACACAGTACCAACACACGAAAATCCAGACCCGGAAATGTTAGAAGAATGGGCCGGGAATTCGAAAGAATGCTCGACGGTCATGATGCGGATCCTTATAAAATATGCCCTGAAGGACCGTGCTGAAATCTTTAAGGACATAGACAAAATTAGTGAAGAACTAATGAAATTAATCACAAAAGAAACATTTGATGAGTTCATGGTGAAAATGCAAATTAAACTCACCAAACTTGAAGATGAAATCACCAGCAAAAAACAAAGGAAATTCATCAGAGATTTCAAAGACTACCAGTCGGGTAGAACCTTGACGTTTCACAAGAAATACGATCACTTGTTCAATGAGGCAATAACAATGAAAACAGTAGAGGTCGCTCCAGTAACGACAAGAGAAGAACTAACTGAAGAAAGTGATATTTCGGACAGTACGGGCTCTGAGATCTCTGTGGAAACACTAGCACGAAACTTACCTGATACAGAGGTGGGCAAGAATAATAACTTTTTGAAACAATTTCAAATGATGACGAGAGCCAAGATGAATCCCACGCAAAAAGATCAGGATTTTCGTCGTGGCCGAGGACGCGGCGCACGAGGAAGGAGCAGAGGACGCGGAGGAACCGCAGGAACCAGGAGGCAAGGTCAAGAAGAAGAAAAAGGCGAGCTAACCAGAACAGCAGCATTTTCAACACGCGCCAAGAGGGGAACCAAATGAACGTGGTCAACCTGTCTGAGCGTAAGTTAACAACATCTGAAAATTATGTACTTTCTTTGGGATTGTCATTTTGTCCTACTAGACGCTTAGATTATGTACAGACTCGCATTGACATTTTCTGCTTCTTGAGGAAACTCAAACTAAAAAAATGGTTTCACACCCGGACTGCTTTAAAACAAAGAGAACAAGATGCCTCCATTGTGGGCCCTGAGCGTTTATGTATTTCTGATATTGACACTTTACACACTATGGCACAACTGAATGAGAACACAATGTACCAAGAGGATCCCACAAGTGATTTGAATGAATGGGGGTTAAGAGTTGATGTAAGTGAGTCAAGTGGCTTTAAGTCAAAATCAACATTCACACCAAATGTACATTGTGAAGCGATTGAAGTGTTTGAAAATAGTATTACCAAAGAACTTCGGAAAATGAGATTTAAATCCAATGGTAATGCTAGATGCAATTTAGACCAGCAGCATTTTAAAGCTATTGAAAGTTTACGTGAAGATGATTCTATTGTAATCAGATGTTCCGACAAAGGGGGAAATGTTGTGGTTTGGAGCAGAACTGACTATTTGAAAGAAGGTATGAGACAACTTAGCGATACGACCTGCTATATACCTAGTAACCAATCGGATGTGTTAGCTTCATACACACAGTATAATGAATTACTAGTCAACTGGCAAGATCAAGGTTTATTAGAGTGGGATGAATTTCGCAGCCTCTATTGTAGACACCCTAGATTGCCAATTTTGTATCTGCTCCCGAAACTACACAAACATAGCCAAAAGCCCCCCGGAAGACCCATTGTGTCGTCTATGGGCTCCCAACTTGAGGTAACATCTAAATTTATTGATCATTACCTACGTCCATTTGTAAGTGCTTTACCTGCATATCTCAAAGATACTACCCATTTTTTAACCTTGATTGATGATGTATCATGGGAGAATGATTTTTTGCTGGTTACATTGGATGTAACCAGCCTCTATACCAGCATACCACATGACCTGGGGATCCAGGCCATACAGCATTTTTTAAGAGCAAGACCTATTTCTTTATTGGCACACACTGAAATGTTGCTACAGATGATCCAATACTGCCTGACAAATAATTACTTCTTGTTCAATCAAAACATATACAAACAAACACAAGGGACAGCAATGGGCACCTGCTTCGCCCCCAGCTATGCGAATCTCTACATGGGCTGGTGGGAGGAGCAGGTGTTCCATTGTCAGGAAGCCCAGGGTGACAGTATTGTCACCTGGGCAAGGTTTATAGATGATATATTCCTAATCTGGAAAGGAGATGAAAAGTCAGTTAAATCATTTATTAATCTTCTTAACACCAATGACAAAAATCTTCAATTCACTTCCCAGATCAGCCCTGACAATATTGTGTTTTTGGATGTGGAAATTTCCATTTCGAACAACAAGTTAATTACAAAATTGCACAGAAAACAAACCGCTGGCAATAGTCTTTTAAATGCCCAAAGTGCCCACCCGTCCAGCTTGATCCATAGTATTCCCTATGGGGAATTGATCAGAGCCAAGCGGAACTGTAGTACATCTGATGAGTATGAAAATGAAAAAAGAATCATGTGTGACAGATTTAAACAACGGGGGTATAGTCAAAAAATCATCAAGCAAGCCGTGTCAAAAGCTGACACATTGAAGAGATCAGATCTGCTGTGCCAGAAAGTAAAATCATCTGAAACTGAAGAATCAGTCAGATTTATTACGACCTTTTCGAAAAGTGCATTCAAAATAAGAAAACTGTTTGAAAAAAACTGGCACATTCTCAAAAATGATCGTGTTCTAAGCGGATATTTAAATGAAAATCCGCAGATCACTTTTAGAAGAAGCAGATCCTTGAAAGATGATTTAAGCAAAAATGCTATAACCACCGGAGACTTAAATCATCCCAAATGTGCTTCAGGTTTTGTGACTTGCAAACGGTGCAAGGCCTGTGCCCATAGTACAGATTGTAAGATTCTGAATTTGCCCAAAATGAAAAGGGAGTTTGTAATAAAGGGCAATTTTAATTGTAAAACAGATTATTGTGTCTATTGTTTAATTTGCCCATGTGGCAAATTTTATATAGGAAGCACAGTGCATCAAGCGAAGAAAAGAGTTCTGGAGCACTTACGTGCCATCAAAAAACATGATGTCCAATACCCTGTAGCTCGTCACTTTTATAGTGTACACAAACAGAATGAAAAATTGCTATCTTATGTTGTTTTAGATGCAATCAGACGACAAGAGAGAGGTGGTGACAGAGAGCGCCAACTCAGATGTTTGGAATCGAGGTACATTATTGATTTTGACACTGTGATGCCGGAAGGACTCAATTCTAGCGAAGAAATGGCTGTACATCTTGTAATTTAAATATCATGAGGTTTCTACTAAAATGAATTTGATTGATTGTATAAAGATTCTTACGAAGCATTCTATTGAAATTCTAGCAAGTTGTTAAACTACAACATTGTATGTCCAGATGATCTGCAAACCGGTGTTTCTTCCTTAGAAGGGTTATTTTTTTATATAATTTTTTTATACAGTTCGTTATTATACCCACACTTTCAGCCCACTGGGGCGAGATTCTTTGGAATATTGTCTGAAATTAACTTGAATTGATGTTACCTCTGAATGATTTAATCATGGAGACCATGCTACAATAATTTCAGAAAATTCAAAGCCCACTGGGGCGGAATTGTGTTTTGAATGATTCAATCATGGAGACCATGTTATAATAATTTTTGGAGATTCAATGCCCACTGGGGCGAAATTGTGTTTTTTCAATGTTTTTTCAATGTTTTTTCAATGACTTGAATTCACAAGCCATTCAGTGTTGTGGGTATTATGTCAAAGCCATCCACATGAGTGTTTAATTATGTGGCAATACCGCCGATTCAACATGCTAAAATGGCGCTGTTGTTTACACTCAATTTTGTTGGTTTAACTTTGGAAGTCCTTCTTTTATGTTTATGAACTGTATAGGATTGAAATACAGGAAGTAAAACTCGGTTGATTACACCGTGATAAAGCTGTAATAGCGAAACGCGTTGGTGTGGCGTGACCTTGCCCATTAAAACTTGCTGAGTACACTCCTGCGTGTCCTGGTATTCTTTTGGATTAACAAAAGGTGCGAACGAATATATATATATATATATATATATATATATATATATATATATATATTCAGTGAAAAAACCATAGGTTTCACACACGTTATAGTTAGGAATTAGCATTTAAAAAACCTTAGAAATTCAGTGAAAAAAACCATAGGTTTCACACATGTTATAGTTAACTGGACATTTTACTCGTAAAAAACCATTGAAATTGCCCCGTTATAGTTAGTTCAGCTAACTATAACTCGCGCGCCCGCAATGCACTGCTGATGACGTCACATATTACATCACTCATGACATGGTCAGTGACATCACTCATGACATCACTGATGACATCTCAAATGACATCACTGATGACATCACTGATGACATCATCCAGTGAATGTGTGTTTTTCTGAAAATTAAATATGTTAAATATATGTATATCTCAAGGTCGATGGAAGAATAAATGGGTATATAACTGTCTAAATGGATGAATTGTTTTTGAAAAATTGATTGTATTACTGACTGATTAAGTGTATCTTAGTGAATACATGGCTTAGTGAGTAATGTTTAAATATTTAAATATCTGTATCAGTCTCTCACTTTGTGTATAAGTGGCTGCATGGGTTGGTGTGTAGCTACATGAGTGTCAAAATAGGTTATTAGTTGGTTTTTTGAGTATCAGTATGAGTGTGAGTGTCTGGTTCGGTGAGGGGTATTACGTAGTGCATGGGTGCATGAATGAGTGACTCACTGTTTGTATGTGTTGAAGACAGCATGTGTGCAGGACTGTATGGGTGGATGAGTGTATGTATGGGTGTGTTAGTGAGTGAATGACTGTCTCAATAGTGTCTTTATGTGTAACTACATATGTTTTAAACTAGTATATGTGACTATTGGTGTATATATGTGAGTATATGTGAGAGTGAGAGATTGAAAGAGTTCCTGTATGAATAAGTATGTGTTTCTATAAGTGATTGTTTAAAAGACTAAGTATGTGTAAGTTTCCGTAGAAGTAAGTGTGGTGGTGTGTGTATAACTGTATATGCAAGTAAATGTATGTTTGATTCTTTATTAGCATGACTAACTATGTGTGTGAGTACCTCTATGGATGAGTGGCATTGTGTAACAGGATGTATACGTGTATGAGTACATATGATGAGTGAGTACATGTATGAGTGACTGTATAGGACTGTTGGTGAATGAGTGGATGTGTATTTGGATCTTAGAATTACTGTATAGGTTGTTGTAACTGGTATTGGTATGTCCATTGTTTTTAAAATTTTAATTTCTATTTTTGATTGTGTGTATCAAAGGTTATATTAGGGGAAGAGGAGGTCTGCCACTCTATCACAAGGATGATGTCATCAGTGATGTCATCAGTGATGTCATTTGAGATGTCATCAGTGATGTCATGAGTGATGTCACTGACCATGTCATGAGTGATGTAATATGTGACGTCATCAGCAGTGCATTGCGGGCGCGCGAGTTATAGTTAGCTGAACTAACTATAACGGGGCAATTTCAATGGTTTTTTACGAGTAAAATGTCCAGTTAACTATAACATGTGTGAAACCTATGGTTTTTTTCACTGAATTTCTAAGGTTTTTTAAATGCTAATTCCTAACTATAACGTGTGTGAAACCTATGGTTTTTTCACTGAATTTCTAAGGTTTTTTAAATGCTAAGTCCTAACTATAACGTGTGTGAAACCCATGGTTTTTTCAGTGAATTTGCAAGGTTTTTTAAATGCTAATTTTGTTTTTTTTCTTCTATTTTTTTAAACATATTTTTATTTTAATTTTCTATCCTTTTTTAAAGACTATGGTTAAATTTTTAAAATTCTATAATATGTTTTTTTAAATATATTTTATAAAATAAACATGTAAAATTTATTAGCAATACATTTTTTCCTTTTTTTTAAATTTTTTTTTAGTACGCGTACCGTAAGCTTACGGTAAGCGTACGGTTTACGCAACGTCCGTAATTTATCTACGCTGTTTGCGTATAGTTACGCAATTTGCGTAGCCGCGCGTCCTCCGCGTGGGACGCGTACGCGTGTACGCTACACGCGCACGTTACGCGGAAGTGTCGGGTAGTGACTGTTATGCGCATGCGCGCAAGCGCGTGTCTTTTTTACGCGCATGCGCACTTTTGCCGTAAGCGTACCGTAAGCGTACCGTAAGCGTACGGTAGGTCATGTGATCATGAAACACAACTTTTGATTGGTTGAAACTACTTTCAGTTCTAGAACTCTCCTACACCACACCCATTCCCCTCATTTCTGCTTGTGATCCCTTGGGAGAAGGAGCTGGTTTGTCTTTGGGATACGATGGCAGAACAGCAGAGCTCTTCTGAGAGTGAGGCTAGCACTAGCAGCACTACCTTGACATTTAGTGTAGTATTTATCTTTGCTCTTGTATTTCCGTCGACAGTATTTTCCACACCGATGACTTTGGAAACGTAAAACTTGCTCCTTTAACTTTTTATCTTCTGTGCTTTTTGGTATAGCACATGTTGCATATTCTTCAATGTAAGATAACACTGCTTCATCAGTATCTGTTCCAAACTTTGGGGCATCCTTGATCCACAACAGCATATGAATATGAGGAGCACCTCTTGCCTGGTACTCTTTTCTCCAAAAGAAATCCACTACTTCTCCTAGAGGTGGATTTTTTTTATTGCAGATGAAGGACATCATAGCCTCAAATCTATGATTGAAATATCTGCAAACATTAACCGGATCCAATGAGCACAGTTCTCCTGCTGTTTTGTATTCGATGTTTTTAATGTTTGAATTTGCCTCTCGTAGAAAATCCAGTAAATCATCCCAAGCGTACTCGGCACAGCTTAGGGTAAGGAACCATGTTGGTGTTCCTAAATTCCGTAACATGCATTTTAGTTCACCATGGCGTCTGTACCAATATTCATTTGTCCCACGCTGACAAGCCATCAGATTGATCAGTTGTGTTTCCAAATGATCATCTCGGTGCTACACTTTCTCCATAAAATCCTTAGCAGACACATTTTGTAAATGTACTCCACTTTTTAAAATGTGATTTACTGCATAAGACAGTGCAGACAAGTCGCTTTCAAATAAAAGATGGAACAAATAAGGAATACTTTGTCGAAATCTGGGATCTTCAGCATATAGTCTTGTAGTCCGATACTCAGAAGCTGGAATCTGTTCTGGACGTTCATCGTATCGTCCTCCTTTTCCTTTAGGAAACAGCTGGGGAAAACATCGAGCTTCCAAGCTCTCCTCCCATACACTCACGGGAGTTCCTTTTGCTTTCTTCATCTGAAAGAGATCAATATTGTCTCCCATAACTTCTTTCGAATGAAGAGGATGTATGCTAAAATGTTCATAAATTTCTTCTTCCTTTGACTTGTCCACTTTTTCAATTTGTCCAGTTGGTGTTTCTGTGTCTTCTTGTAAATCTTCTTCTTCTTCTTCTTCTATATAAATTGATTCATACCATTTGTTATTCTTTTTCAAATACAAATTTGCTCTTTGTACTTTCCGCACATCTACCAGCTCCTGCCAAATCTTCTTATTCTTTGTAGGTACACCATTAACCAGAATAATTAATGGTTCAGTTTCCAAAGTATCAGCATCAATAGTTTCCATATTTTTTTTCAAATCCAAGGGCAAATACACCACTCTACCTTTTAAACCTCTCAGTAAATCTGAAGGAGGTAATTTACCAGTTTTCGGCTCCATACGTACTATGGTCTGGAACGGATGAACACATTGAATGAGTATAGACTCATATGTATTTAATTCAGAAAGTTCAGCAGGAATAGCATCCAATTCTAAATTATTATGTACAGCTCTGGTCGGCATTCTATTTTCCTCTAACTTGTTGTAACAGTATTTACAAATACGCTGATCTTCACCCAATTCAAAACAATTTTCTAGAAATATATATGTGGCAAAATCCTTCCACTTATAATTATCTTCATTTTCACTCTTTCTGTAGAGATCAACATTCCTAGTTTGTTTTCTATAATGAGTTCTGCGGCAACAAATACAAGTAAAATTTGGTCTTTCATTAGAGACTATTGCAAATTTTGTTATGTGATCATTAAATGTGTTACTTACAGAGGGTTCTACATTCTCTTCCACTTCTTCCTCATTTACTGTGTCCTTCTCTGCACTGTTTTGTTCAGGACCAAAGTAACAAAACTGAATTTCATCAACAACCTTCTCTACATCTGATACCGTTCCTCGGAACAGAGCCCTATTCAATTCATTTAACTTTATTGCTGGACTTTTGGCAAAATACAACCGTCTCACAAACTTTCTCATTTCAGTATGATGAACAGCCAGCATCCTAAAATGATGGAAAACACTATTGCACACTTTTCTAGATAGACAAGCCAGAGAATGACCCTGCAAACCAGTATTCTCTCTCACTCTGCATGGATCCAGACTTTGAAGCACCTTAATCTTCTGTTTTACACTTTTTTTACTATATTCTCTTAGAAACTCTCGAAATTTGTCAATAGATTCCTGACGCACAGTGCAAATACTACTACAATTCCAAGTGTACACTGGGGCTTTAGGACGTCTCCCCATTGCCTCATCTGCCATCACTTGTACCTCATCTCTTGGAACCATTATCTCCTTCTCCATTATGCAACCATTTTTTACTTCGTATGAACGACCTCTGGTGTCAACTGCATGCAGCAAACTATTACTTTGAAAATAGCTCTCTTCATTAAAAAAAGGTTCACTACTTGAACTATGCATCCACTTTCCTAAAAACACTTTACAAAAGTTTGTTCTGTTCACTACTCTTTTCCTTTTGCTATGTGATTTCAGTACATTAACCATTTTGTCTAATGTACGCATCCTATTCAAAATTAAAATGAATAGTTTCCTTTTTAATTCTAATGCCTTTGCTGCAATGGCTTCAATTTCTTTTTTTCTCTTAAAAAACTTAGCCTTTGGTTATATTTCTTCACATCCTTTATCAAATTGGACATAACTCTTCTCTGAAACATTTTTCTACGTATCTCTTTAAACGCTGTTTTTCTGTTTACGTTTAACTTTTTAGTTGCAGAAGGTATATTTGCATTAACTAAATTCTCAATTTTTTCTTGTCCTTTTTGTTTGAAATCATTCTTTCCTGTACAGACATTTTGTACATTTTTCCTTTTATTGAATATATTCCTTAGAAAATCTTTTTTTTGCTTACCAGAAGATTTTTTCTTCCTTCCAACATCAGCATCTTCTACTAACTTTGATCCTCTAGTTGTCTTCAAATATAGTTTTTTTTTTTGCGTTTTTTGAACTCTGGATTTTGTAGGCATCTTTAATTTTGTTCACTGCTCTTCAGCAATACCTGAAAAAAACTAAAAAAAAAATCCTTTATTTTATTTAAATATATTACTACATTTCTTTTCACAATAGTCACAAAACGAAATTTCTTTGCCAATTTGAATGCACACTAACTGCTCTTTTTTTTGGGCAAGTGAAAATCACTTTTACAAACTGTCACATTATGAAACCACTTTTCAGATTTTTTAAAAAGCCCATGTCCAGACTGCTACACTCCAGCAAGGGCAACCAGCCTTAGTGATGCTGAATGTATTTGCATTACAGACTGAAACCTGAAAACCCCACTCGCTTGTAAATACTGTGCATGATTATACATGGCAAGCACATGGGTGTGTGCTAAGAGTCTGCTTCTTCCCCCAAAAAATCGCTCCCCCTTTCCATCTAATGCAACTGTGAAATCACCAGAGCAATACGCAATAAATCTCTGCCTATAATTCCTCTCTGCAAACAGAGTCATGTTTTCACATTAGTCCCAAAACGAAATTTCTTTGCCAATTTTAAAGCACACTTACTGCTCTTTTTTTTTTGGGCAAGTGAAAATCACTTTTACAGACTGACACATTATGAAACCACTTTTTTCGATTTTCTTAAATGCACATGTCCAAACTTCTTTTTCAGACCACCTCCATGTGTAACCTGGGTGGCTGCCTACACTCCAGCAAGGGCAACCAGCCTTAGTGATGCTGAATGTATTTGCATTACAGACTGAAACCTGAAAACCCCACTCGCTTGTAAATACTGTGCATGATTATACATGGCAAGCTCATGGGTGTGTGCTAAGAGTCTGCTTCTTCCCCCAAAAAATCGCTCCCCCTTTCCATCTAATGCAACTGTGAAATCACCAGAGCAATACGCAATAAATCTCTGCCTATAATTCCTCTCTGCACACAGAGTCATGTTTTCACATTAGTCCCAAAACGAAATTTCTTTGCCAATTTGAAAGCAAACTTACTGCTCTTTTTTTTGGGGGCAAGTGAAAATCACTTTTACAGACTGACACATTATGAAACCACTTTTTTCGATTTTCTTAAATGCACATGTCCAAACTTCTTTTTCAGACCACCTCCATGTGTAACCTGGGTGGCTGCCTACACTCCAGCAAGGGCAACCAGCCTTAGTGATGCTGAATGTATTTGCATTACAGACTGAAACCTGAAAACCCCACTCGCTTGTAAATACTGTGCATGATTATACATGGCAAGCTCATGGGTGTGTGCTAAGAGTCTGCTTCTTCCCCCAAAAAATCGCTCCCCCTTTCCATCTAATGCAACTGTGAAATCACCAGAGCAATACGCAATAAATCTCTGCCTATAATTCCTCTCTGCACACAGAGTCATGTTTTCACATTAGTCCCAAAACGAAATTTCTTTGCCAATTTGAAAGCACACTTACTGCTCTTTTTTTGGGGGGCAAGTGAAAATCACTTTTACAGACTGACACATTATGAAACCACTTTTTTCGATTTTCTTAAATGCACATGTCCAAACTTCTTTTTCAGACCACCTCCATGTGTAACCTGGGTGGCTGCCTACACTCCAGCAAGGGCAACCAGCCTTAGTGATGCTGAATGTATTTGCATTACAGACTGAAACCTGAAAACCCCACTCGCTTGTAAATACTGTGCATGATTATACATGGCAAGCACATGGGTGTGTGCTAAGAGTCTGCTTCTTCCCCCAAAAAATCGCTCCCCCTTTCCATCTAATGCAACTGTGAAATCACCAGAGCAATACGCAATAAATCTCTGCCTATAATTCCTCTCTGCACACAGAGTCATGTTTTCACATTAGTCCCAAAACGAAATTTCTTTGCCAATTTGAAAGCACACTTACTGCTCTTTTTTTTTTGGGCAAGTGAAAATCACTTTTACAGACTGACACATTATGAAACCACTTTTTTCGATTTTCTTAAATGCACATGTCCAAACTTCTTTTTCAGACCACCTCCATGTGTAACCTGGGTGGCTGCCTACACTCCAGCAAGGGCAACCAGCCTTAGTGATGCTGAATGTATTTGCATTACAGACTGAAACCTGAAAACCCCACTCGCTTGTAAATACTGTGCATGATTATACATGGCAAGCACATGGGTGTGTGCTAAGAGTCTGCTTCTTCCCCCAAAAAATCGCTCCCCCTTTCCATCTAATGCAACTGTGAAATCACCAGAGCAATACGCAATAAATCTCTGCCTATAATTCCTCTCTGCACACAGAGTCATGTTTTCACATTAGTCCCAAAACGAAATTTCTTTGCCAATTTGAAAGCACACTTACTGCTCTTTTTTTTTGGGGCAAGTGAAAATCACTTTTACAGACTGTCACATTATGAAACCACTTTTTTCGATTTTCTTAAATGCACATGTCCAAACTTCTTTTTCAGACCACCTCCATGTGTAACCTGGGTGGCTGCCTACACTCCAGCAAGGGCAACCAGCCTTAGTGATGCTGAATGTATTTGCATTACAGACTGAAACCTGAAAACCCCACTCGCTTGTAAATACTGTGCATGATTATACATGGCAAGCACATGGGTGTGTGCTAAGAGTCTGCTTCTTCCCCCAAAAAATCGCTCCCCCTTTCCATCTAATGCAACTGTGAAATCACCAGAGCAATACGCAATAAATCTCTGCCTATAATTCCTCTCTGCACACAGAGTCATGTTTTCACATTAGTCCCAAAACGAAATTTCTTTGCCAATTTGAAAGCACACTTACTGCTCTTTTTTTTTTGGGCAAGTGAAAATCACTTTTACAGACTGACACATTATGAAACCACTTTTTTCGATTTTCTTAAATGCACATGTCCAAACTTCTTTTTCAGACCACCTCCATGTGTAACCTGGGTGGCTGCCTACACTCCAGCAAGGGCAACCAGCCTTAGTGATGCTGAATGTATTTGCATTACAGACTGAAACCTGAAAACCCCACTCGCTTGTAAATACTGTGCATGATTATACATGGCAAGCACATGGGTGTGTGCTAAGAGTCTGCTTCTTCCCCCAAAAAATCGCTCCCCCTTTCCATCTAATGCAACTGTGAAATCACCAGAGCAATACGCAATAAATCTCTGCCTATAATTCCTCTCTGCACACAGAGTCATGTTTTCACATTAGTCCCAAAACGAAATTTCTTTGCCAATTTGAAAGCACACTTACTGCTCTTTTTTTTTTTGGGCAAGTGAAAATCACTTTTACAGACTGACACATTATGAAACCACTTTTTTCGATTTTCTT
This sequence comes from Triturus cristatus, assembly GCF_964204655.1. Classification (NCBI taxonomy): domain Eukaryota; kingdom Metazoa; phylum Chordata; class Amphibia; order Caudata; family Salamandridae; genus Triturus; species Triturus cristatus. The sequence goes on from NC_140588.1 coordinate 386,077,626, forward strand.
AAATGCACATGTCCAAACTTCTTTTTCAGACCACCTCCATGTGTAACCTGGGTGGCTGCCTACACTCCAGCAAGGGCAACCAGCCTTAGTGATGCTGAATGTATTTGCATTACTGAGTCCAACCTCAAACCCTTAAACTATTCTTTTTTTTTCCAGTACACCTTAATTTATTGTGAAAACATACTCCATATTATTTTACATGTTCCTCACATTTAAATTTCTCCCAAAACAGAAAATGATAAACGCAACTACAACAAAAAGAATTTCCATTTCTATTATTCATTTCTTAAGTTACCACATACATCCCCTCTCAAACTCTAAACTCACCTTTAAAATTAGTTAGTTGTGAAAGAAATGTGACACTCAAACAGCAGATTATCAGAGCCAGGATCTCTGTTGTGTTCACCTCTCTCCTCTCAGCAGAACCAGATAATGGCAAACTTTCCCTCTATTTTTCCACACATATACATGTAAGTTTCAAATCTCAGTGCTTCCCCCTTTTTTTCAAATGTAATCACACATTTCTATTGGTTGAAAACCAACCCTTTTCCAAAAGTACCCTGCCCCCAACTTGACTTCTGCCTAGTACCCTTCCCCCAACTTGACTTCTGCCTGCTACCATAGCAACAGCTCATGGAACACTGCTGTGTGGAGTTAGGTCAGAAGTTCGCCACACAATGTTTCAATTCCACAGAGCAAGAGTGCTTGACTTTTCAAACCTAACAGCAAATCCATAGTACTGTTCTTTGGTAACACATTTTTTTGTACCAATACAAAACATGCTTCTATTAGTTTACACATACAGCCTAGTTTTTATTCTAGAATGGTATGAAACAGCCAATCAGTTCTTTTTGTTTTGAAAAAAATATGTATGCCTCCATTTCCAAACTGTCTTTCTTTTCATATTGCCATTCTACTGAAAGACACCTCCTGAGTGCATCCAGTTCTCCTTTGAAGATGTTCACAGTGTGGATTGTAGGGCGCAGCTATGTCTTCTGGAGTGAAAAGTTTGCAGAGAAAACAGATATGGTGAGAGACCTTGCTTTGCCAAATGTAGACATTAAATGGATTGGTCAGAGAGGGTTAAAGTGGCACCAATTGATGCCATTGGTGAAATCCTTCATGCAAATCCAACACCCTGACCTCATAATAGTGCACTGTGGTGGCAATGACCTAGGCACTTTGACTGGGGTAGGTCTGGAAATGCTTATGAAGGACACCTTTCCACAACTGTTTTCACTTTTCCCTAAAACTGCCTTTGTGTTTTCCAACATATGCCAAAGGCAAAAATGGAACTGGTCCAATCATTTCTGTCCGCAGATTGACAAAGCAAGAAAGCACGTCAACAAATCTGTTTCTGCTTTCCTCCGTGACTATGGTATGGGTGCCATTTACCACAACAACTTGCGTTTTGACATGCAAGACATTTATAGAGGAGATGGTGTGCACTTCAATGATAAAGGGAACAGAGTCTTCCTCTTGAACCTTAGACTCTGCATCGGTACTTACTTGTAGGTACCACTAAAAAATCATTTCATAAACACAACGGCTCTTTTTAGAGCCCCCTAATATCTAAACACTTAAATCTGAATTTCATTTATTTTTTTATTTTTTTTTTCTACCGTACGCTTACCGTAAGCTTACCGTACGCGTACCCCGTGATTTTTTTTAAAATCCATAAATGTTTTCTTTGTACTTTTCTGTCCTTCTTTGACCCCCTCACAAATGTAAGGGGGTCTGTAACTCTCCTCATTGCCCCCTTTTCTTGTTTTCACTCTTTTTTTTCTGAGTGAAACACACAAAATGGCGGCCGCCGCTTCCTGGTTTCGGCCGATTCGAATGTTTACTAAGATCTAACAGCCAATCAGAATCGCTCTCGCGCACGCCACCGTACGCGTACCGTAAGCTTACCGTAAGCGTACGGTAAGCGTACCGTAAGCGGGCTCAGATATATATATTGATTTAAAGGCTATTTTCCCAGAATCTACTGAACAGATTTACACCAAACCTACAAAAGGCACTTCCTTGACATAGGGACTACCTCTCTGCCAAATTTCTAGTAATTCTGTTCAGCCATTCGGGCTGTAGCTCGTTCTAAAGGTCCTATGGAAAAATGCATGGGAAAAACGCGTTTTCGGACCCCCCTTTTATCTCAGCCCCCGCTTGACGTATCCCCCCGAGACTTTCAGGGTAGGAGCGGAGCGTAGCGCCCCACCTATTTTGAGAAATTCGCGAGGATTCATCGACCGGCGCCAAAGTTATTCAAAATAGAATGTTGCGGATTTCCTATGGAAAAGGGGTCCTAACTATAACTACCTACTGGCGACCGCCAGTAGGTAATATATATATATATATATATATATATATATATATATATATATATATATATATATATATATATATATATATATATATATCTACTGGCGTTCAGTAGATAGTTAAAGTTAGGACCTATTTTCCCTAGGAAATCCGCAACATTCTATTCCAAATAAGTCTGGTGCCGGTTGATGAATCCTCACGAAATTTTCCAAACTTTTGGCCAGCTCCGCTCCGCTCCTACCCTAAAAGTTTCGTGGTGATTCGTAAAGCGGGGGCCGAGAAAAAATGGGGGTCCCAAAACAATTTCCCATAGGATCTGTTGTCGCAGTTACAGCCCGAACCGCTGAACGGAATGACATCAAATTTGGCAAAGAGGTAGTCCTCAGTTCAGACTCGTGCCTTTTGCCTTTTGCATAAATGGTGTGAATCTGTTCATTAGTTCCTGAGAAAATTAGGGTAAAAATGTTAGTGATATCTATGGCCGGGGAGGATCCGCGGACCCTACCCGCACCGTAAGCGCACCCTCCCCGAATCGAGCGCGCACCCTCCCGATCGTGCGCTGAATGCTAATTGGCTGTCGAGTGTCTGTCTACATTCGAAACTAGGAACTGTTGGCGCCCATTTTCTGCCTCGGTAGAAGCGAGGCTGAAGAAGCAAGGGGAATAAGTGTGTAAAACATATAAAGGGGGCAGAGTGGAAATACTCTGACCCTCTAGAGCAGTGTTCTTCAATCTATTCAGATGCAAACAGCCCTGAATGCGTCTCTGCAATTTAGAGGGGCCTCACACATTCCCTTTCTGCCCAGGGCCCCAAACATCCTAGAACCGGCCCTGATTACCCGAGGCAGCACGTGGTTCTCTTCACAGAGCTTAATTACTGTCACTTAATTGTAAGTAAACCTCAGTTCTGCAAACATGCAGTCTATAACTGGAATAAAATAAAGAAATGGCACAATCGCACCCACACTGATTAAACAAAGTATGGAGGACAATCAGTTAAATCAGTTCTCTTGGAGTATCTCCTTTAAATACTGTACATCACAGTGGGGGATGGCAAAACTAAAATTTTGGAAAGAGTGCCTGTCTTCTTGTTGTCTTGTCCAGGAGGGGGTGAGGAGCCCTACCCCTCCCTGGAATACTTGAAAGCTGCATGCCCACCCTGGTGGATCCTGTCCCAGTCCTGGACTTGCTCCTGCAGCGAGGGTGAAGTTATTGATGGGCCTCTTCTCAAAAAGGCTCAGCTCAAAATTAATATGAAAAGGTGGGCGAGTGAGTAAGTGAAGGGATGGGTGGATGGCTGGATGAATTAGTGAAAGGGTGAATGGATGAATGAAAAATTGAATAGATGGAGAATGAGAGAGGATGGATGGATTGATGAGTGAGTGGAAGGATGGATGAGAGAAAAGGTAAATAGATGAATGTATGGGTGGAAGGGTAGCTGGATGGGTAAAAGGGTGGATGGATGAGTGAAAGGATGGATGAGTGAAAGGATGGATGAGTGAAAATGTGGATGATGAGTGAGTGGGTGGATGGATGAGTGGAATGATGGATGGATTGATGAATTGATAAGTGCAAGGGTGAATGGATGGAAGGATGAGTGAAAGGGTGGATGTAAGGATGGATGAGTAAGTGAAAGGGAGGGTAGATGGACAAAAGGATGAATAGATGAGTGAAGGAGTGAAAGGATAGATGGATGAGAGAAAGGATGGATGAGTGATAGGGTCAATGGATGGATTAATGAGTGGATGAGTAGATGGATGGGTGGGTGGATGGATGGAAGGAAGGATGGCTAAGTGAAAGGGTCGATGGAGAGGGAAAGGGAGGATGGATGGATGACTGAAAGGGTGGATGGGTGGAAGGATGAGTGACTGGGTGGATGGATGAGTAAGTGAAAGGATGGCTGGATGGGTGAAAGGGTAAATGGCTGGATGGATGAGTGAATGGATGGGTAGAAGAGTAAATGGATGAGTGTACAGATGGATAGGGTGAAAGGGTGGATGGATGGATGATGGATGAGTGAAAGGATGGATGAAGGAATGGTTGAGTGAAATGATAGATGGAAGGATACGTGATGGATAGGTTTGCAAATGGTTGAATATGTTTGGATTTGGCTGGGCTTACGTATATACTATGGCATGACCTCCTCTGATGTGTCTGTAAAACGTACCTATTGTCCTGAAGTTTTGTCCTGAATTTTGACCTCCTGTCCTGAATTTGTCTTTCAACCATTTCTGGCAGAGGTGGCAAGCCATCTCCCGATTCGTATGCAGGAGGAACTCATTGATTTCTAAAGTGACCGCACTCTGCAGATGCATTTCAGCAAAGTCTCACTGGGAGAGTTTTGGCTGAAAATGTCTGCAGAATATTCAGCTTTGAGAGAAACTGCTATCAAAACTCTCTTGCCTTTCAGCTCGTCGTATTTATGTGAGATTGGGTTTTCAGCACTTGCGGTATTAAAGACTAAAGACTAAGTACCGTTCAAGACTGGACGTGGAGCACAACCTGAGGATGGCAGTAGCAAAAATCCATCCACAGATTGACCGTCTCTGTGGTGAAAAACAGGCACACCCGTCACATTAATGTTGGTGGTGTTATTATCAATCTGTCATGTGTAAAACAAAGCATCCTAGTAAAAACAATTTGCACACATTTTATCTTGGAACATTTTGTTTGTTTTGAGCTGTGTAATAAGCCTGTCATTAACCACACCCACTCACAAACCTACAGTTCACTAAACTCCCATTGTGTTGAACATTATTTGCCGGATATGGCCCAGGATATGCGGGTGGCAGTCAATTATGTAGTGTACAAGATTCCAGAAATTTCTGTCAGGTGGTGGGGGGGCCCGACATTTAAAAAAATTCAGTTGGGGGGGCTCAACCTACAAAAGTTTGAAGACCTCTGCTCTAGAGGTGCTTAGGGGTCCCAGAAGGACCCCCTGGGGCCCCCTTTAAAAAAAATAAAACGGCGAAATGCGCTCAGGGCGCGCACATCCTATCGCGTTTGGTGCACGGATCCTCTCGCGTTGGGTGCGCGGATCCAAGGGGAAAAAAAATGAAAAAAGACAAGAAATCATTGGTTGTATGACAACTTTCTACACTGAAAGGTAGGGTGTATATTTCTGTTTTTTAAACGCATGATTATTATTGGTTAACAAAAACTGATTGTAAGGAACATTATATATGATAAGCTGATATGTTGAAAAGTCAAGCACACTTGCTGTCTTGTTTAGCAACATTGTGTGCTGAACTTGTGACCTGTGTGCTCAGTGCAGTGTTCCATGACCTGTTTCTATGGTAACAGGCAGAAGGCAGATTGGGGGAAGGGTTGAAATGTATTTCATTTGGAAAGGGTTGAAATGTTTAACCAATAGAAATTTGTGTTTGCTTTTGAATTTATATGTGAAGGATTGTGATTTGATGTTTATATGTATATGTGTGGAAAATGAAAGGGAAACTTTGCCATTCTTTTTTTTGCTGAGAGGTGCACAGTGCAGAGATTCTGTATAAGGAAATCTGGTGTGTGACTGATATCTGGTGTGTGACTGATATATTTCTTAATCTACAAAACAACTTGAAAGGTGAGTTATTTAATTGTGAGGGGATGTATGTAGACTATTTTGATTTTAATCAGACTAATGTATTTCTCCTGCTAAAGTGTAGGGAGTACTTTTTTTCTCTACAATCTTATTGACAGTGTGTGTGCATGTAGAAACCATTCTGTGATAAGCATCTGTGTTTTTCATGTGTTTGCAGACAGATAACTGTGCTGTTTTTATATTTTGGTAGAATTAGAAACCAGTCATTGTTTATGAATTTCTGAAATGAGTTATGTTTCTATACTAAAATGTAGTACTCCTTCTAGATGAAGAAATGTGTTTTGGTATAGTGCAATGGATAGTGTTGTTTGTCTAGAATCACACAGTGAGTATGTGTGCATTTGGGAACCACTGTGAGAGAAGCATTTGGTAACATCGTGTATTTGCTGACAGATAACTGTTTTAAAACCTGTCATGTTGTCAAGTTTTAGTAGCATTAGAAGCCAGTCTTTGCTTATGCATTGATAAAATAAGTCATGCTTTGACACTAATGTGCTGTACTTTAATATGTAGATTGTGTGTAGTCTCCTTACCCCTTGCACAGTAGTGAATGAGTTTTTGTAAGCTGCTAGGGATAGTGTTGCTTGTCTAGAATCACACTTTGAGTCTGTGTGCATTTGGGAACCACTGTGAGAGAAGTATTTGGTAACATCGTGTATTTGCTGACAGATTACTGTTTTAAAACCTGTCATGTTGTCAAGTTTTAGTAGCATTAGAAGCCAGTCTTTGCTTATGCGTTGATTAAATAAGTTAGGCTTTGACACAAAAGTGCAGTCCTGAAATATGTAGATTGTGTGCAGTTCCCTTACCACTTCCACAGTAGTGAATGATTTTTGGTAAACTCCTAGGTATAGTGGTTGTTGTCTAGAATCACACTGTGAGTTTGTGTGCATTTGGGAACCACTGTGAGAGAAGCATTTGGTAACATCGTGTATTTGCTGACAGATAACTGTTTTAAAACCTGTCTTGTTGTCAAGTTTTAGTAGCATTGGAAGGTAGTTTTTGCTTATGCTTTGATTAAATGAGTCAGGCTTTGACACAAAAGTGCAGTCCTGAAATATGTAGATTGTGTGCAGTTCCCTTATCACTTCCACTGTAGTGAATGAGTTTTGGTGAACTCCTAGGGATAGTGGTGCTTGTCTAGAATCACACTGTGAGTCTGTGTGCATTTGGGAACCACTGTGAGAGAAGCATTTGGTAACATTGTGTATTTTCTGACAGATAACTTTTTTAAAACCTGTCATGTAGTCAAGTTTTAGTAGCATTAGAAGCCAGTCTTTGCTTATGCGTTGATTAAATGAGTTAGGCTTTGACACAAAAGTGCAGTCCTGAAATATGTAGATTGTGTGCAGTTCCCTTACCACTTCCACAGTAGTGAATGATTTTTGGTAAACTCCTAGGTATAGTGGTTGTTGTCTAGAATCACACTGTGAGTTTGTGTGCATTTGGGAACCACTGTGAGAGAAGCATTTGGTAACATCGTGTATTTGCTGACAGATAACTGTTTTAAAACCTGTCTTGTTGTCAAGTTTTAGTAGCATTGGAAGGTAGTTTTTGCTTATGCTTTGATTAAATGAGTCAGGCTTTGACACAAAAGTGCAGTCCTGAAATATGTAGATTGTGTGCAGTTCCCTTATCACTTCCACTGTAGTGAATGAGTTTTGGTAAACTCCTAGGGATAGTGGTGCTTGTCTAGAATCACACTGTGAGTCTGTGTGCATTTGGGAACCACTGTGAGAGAAGCATTTGGTAACATTGTGTATTTTCTGGCAGATAACTCTTAAAACCTGTCATGTTGTCAAGTTTTAGTAGCATTAGAAGCCAGTCTTTGCTTATGCGTTGATTAAATGAGTCATGCTTTGACACTAATGTGCTGTACTTAAATATGTAGATTGTGTGCAGTACCCTTACCTTTTCTAGACCAGTGAATGAGTTTTGATAAACTCCTAGGATAGTGTTGCTTGTATAAAATCACACTGTGAGTCTGTGTGCATTTGGGTAAGGATTGTGATAGAAGCATTTGGTAACATCGTGTATTTGCTGACAGAAAACTGTTTTAAAACCGGTCATGTTGTCAAGGTTTAGTAGCTTTAGAAGCTATTCTTTGCTTATGCATTGATAAAATGAGTCAAGGTTCGACACTAAAGTGCAGTACCATGTACTATTCTCTTCACTGTGCCAGAACTGAAAATTTAAAAGTTTTACCCAGGCACTGTCCTAGCAGTAGTCTGATGATTTAGTCAGTTTCCAAGTACTCATGTTGTGAACCATACATTACCACATAGACTGCTTCAAATGTCTATGCAGTATGCATGCAGTCTTCTAACATACTGTACACTTGTCTTTCACACCTTCAATTCCCTAGTCAGTATCCTTACAGTCCAGCAAACATCCTGTCACTTCCTTTGCACTCCTCTAGTGACCCATTCAGTACCAAGTACTAATCCATTCACTGTGTTAAAAGCCAACCACTTATAAATTCACCCAGGCACTCTCCCTGCTGTACTCTAATCATTCCTTCAGTTCCCAAGTACTCATGCAGTGAGCCAGGCCTTAGCACATAGACTGCTTCAAATGCCTATTCACTATGCATGCCTACACAGTTGTCTTTCACACCTTCAATTCCCCAGTCAGTATTCATACACTTCTAGCAAACACCCTATTACTCACCCAGTGTGTCTCCTTATAGTACTGTAATCATTCAGTCAGTTAGCATGTAGTCTTTTAGTGAGGTAGGCTTTAGGGCATGAACTGCTTCAAAGTAGTATGCACTATGCATGTAGTGTTTTAACCATCGTCACACTTGTGGTTCAGGGCTATAGTTTCTTAGTCTGTTTTTATATAAAATGTGTTTGTACAGTAATGGAATAGTATAAATTTGAAAGTTATTAATATACACTTATTTGTGATTTTTTTTATAGATACTGTTTTTCAACGTAAAAATAGAGAAATCATGCCAGAAAAATAAGAAAAAGAAAAGAAACTCAGAAAGGCGCAGGAGCAGGAGTGTTTCTCATCCATTTGCACTCTTCTCATGCAAGATTGTTTGGATGAAGGGTCCTTAAGTGTTTCATCATACTTGCTGTGCCGTACGAGTATTTCTTGTTAGGATCCCCTTGCGACAGAACTCTTTTGCAAATCTTGCACGTGACCAAGGTGGTATTGGTCCCTGTTTGTCCCTCAGGAAAAGTAAAACATTTCCACACCACTAAAGAAAAACGTTGAGGGTGTGGTGCCTCCTCCAAACATTCATCCTTAGATTCGGTGAATATTTTAAAGCGACAACATTTACAGTTTTTGTAAGTTAAACTTATAAAATTTGGCTAGCCGTAAGCATTTTATATATCTGTGATTTGTATCTTGTGGTATTTTGCTGAGAATAGCATGTTGTTTTTTTTTTTAACAATCTTTCTGATTGTTTTTCTTTTGCCCGCTGTTAAGTGATGAGTACGATTGAAATCACTATTTTTTGTGAAATTCAATATATTCTGAGAACAGCAAAAAAGGCAAACAAATTACTTTGTGGAAATTATGCTGTGTTGTAAAAAAATTTATTATTACATGTTATAATATTTTTTTCCTTTTCTTTCACAGATCCAAATTTTCATATAAGCAATTTATATGAATTTAGATTGCAATGAAAATCTGAAAAAAATGTATACCATTTTTTATTCCAATTACTGTGAAGGTAAGTTTAACTAAGTCTCAATATGCAGAATGAGGAGGTCTGCAAGAATCTACAAAGTTGAAACACGTTTCTAAAAACACTCTGTTTATACCTATGTAGTTTTGAAATCTGACCATAATCAGATATCATGTGACCTGCAAAAAAAGAGATTTGAGGGGTTCATAATATTTCCCATTGTACCTATTGAAGGACCACAATCATTTCAATCATTCTTCTTTGAACATCTTTGCAGACAAAACTCTGTGCTTACCTTCTATCATTCGCAAGGAATTTTAAAACCGGAAATATGTCACTTTTTGTAACATAGTTATTGCGCAAGACACTCTTTCATATTTACAAAGAGAGGAAAAGGCACTCTGCGCACTTTTTATACTCCATGTAAATACAGCCTGATTATGCACACCAGTTTGCGTTGAAAGGGTGTTCTATAAGTGTTGTTTTGCATGATTGCACTGAATACTCATAGAACAAGACACATGTCTAGATTTATCAGAAATCATAAATCTCGATATGTGTGTGAATGCTGCACCATTCTAAAATTGGTGTAGGAAAGCACAACAAGGAGAATTGTTTTCATTTCTCCACATTTTTATATCTTCAATGCATGCTACAATGCTCAGCATACATTGAAAGAGAAAAATGCCTTTACTGATTGTTTTTGCGCAGGAAGGTGTGTCTTCCTGCACAAAAACAAACAGCACATGACACAGATATCCTTGCACTATGGTGCAAGGGTGCCTGTGTCACCACATGGCTGCAGTTTAAGCAGCTGTGCAGAGAGAAGCATATATTTGCAACATATTTATGTACATATGTTGCATCCCTGTGCTTCGGAAGTACTACAGCACACTGCAGTTAAAGAGGTTACTGTGTGATGCTGCAGCACTTCCTCATAGTTCTGCACTTATACATTCACCATACACTTCTAATGCATTCATTCAGTCAACTACATACTACACATACATTCAACTAAACTTTCACACACTAACAAAGAAATGTAGCTCCTTTTTTTAAACCAGGAAAGTTAGTTCTTACAAGAACTTTTTTTTCTTCTTTTTTGTTTTTTTATTTTTGGGGGGGTTTTCTGAACAATTTAATTTTTTTTGTGGTTTTCTGCAAAAAAAACAACAAAAAAAACAGGAGGAACCAAACTATGAACTTCAGGGAACAATAAAAAATGTTTTTTAAAAACCTAGCAAATGTGACTTTCCTACCTGCGGCAGATCAGATCGATCGACTGCTCACCGTAGCACAAAGTCGCATTGCACTTAGTGCAGAGCACTTTTAAAAATTGAAATTGAGGACGGATGTCCAAATTTTGGGTTGATGGATGCACTCTTGAAGTGCTCGGCTGCGATGAGGTGGAAGGTGCAGGAACAGGATTGTTTCTCATCCGTTTGCACTCTTCTCGTGCAAGATTGTTTGGATGAAGGGTCCTTAGGTGCTTCATCATACTAGCCGTGCTGCACGAGTATTTCTTGTTAGGATCCCCTCACAACAGCACTCTTTTGCAAATCTTGCATGTGACCAAGGTGGCATTGGTCTTATTCTGCCCCTCGGGAAAAGTAAAAAAAATTCCACACCACTGAAGAAAAACGTTCTTTGCGTGGTGCCTCCTCCAAAAATTCATCCTCAGATGTATGAGATGCAGGTGATGCCTGCTGCCCTGAAGCCATTTTTAGTTGAAAAAAGTTAGAGCTAAGTGTAAACTTAGTCTAAAAAAATCTTCTTCTCTGCAAAGAGATGCTCCTCCAAAGAAGGTCAAAGAAGAATGATTGAATTGGGTGGGGTCTTTCAATAGTTAGAAGAGGAAGTGTGATGAACCAATTAAATCTCTTTTTTTGCAGGTCACATGGGATCCGCGCACCCTGCGCATACGCAGCACGCACCCAGCGCGCATCTGCGAAATTGAATTAAAAAAAATATAGGATTAGATGTAAAAATATATTACTTTTAAGACTAGTTTAGAATTTGTCTTCAATGAATATTCACATGAAATACATATATATATGTTTTTTAAATGTTAAATATTTTGCGGGATCCGCGCACCTACCGCGTCATAGACGCAGATGATGCATCGCGGAAGCGCGTAAACATCGCGTTACGTACATCGAACGAGTCGCGTATAGGCTGGGAGTCGCGTACCGGTCGCATTGCGATCACGCACTAAACACGTACCCAACGCATACCATGCGTGGATGCTATCGCGTAGGGATTGAGAATGGTGCGCATAGGGTTCGCGGATCCAAAAACATGGGAAAAACATATATAAAATAAAGTTTTGAACATATAGTTAAAGAAATATTTTTAAAAATATAAAAAAAATATGTTTGAAAAACCCAATAAAAACAAATAATATTTTTTAATTTTTAAAAAAGTTAATTAAAAAAATAAATTTAAAAAATGGTGATAAAAAAGAATTTCAAAAAAACATAATTAATGAAATTGACACACTGAATTTGAAAAATATAGAAATCCAATGAAAATCATTAAACATAATATCTTTAGAGATAAGTTATAGATAGGAATTAGCATTTAAAAAACCTTTGAAATTCACTGAAAAAACCATAGGTTTCATGCACGTTATAGTTAGGAATTGGCATTTAAAAAACCTTTGAAATTCACTGAAAAAAACAAAGGTTTCAGGGGAGTTATAGTTAGGAATTGGCATTTAAAAAACCTTAGAAATTCACTAAAAAAAACAGGTTTCAGGGGCGTTATAGTTAGCTGGACATTTCCCTCGTACAAAACCCTAGAAATTCCCCTGTTATAGTTAGTTCAGCTAACTATAACTCGTGCCCCCGCAATGCACTGCTGATGATGTCACATATTACATCACTCATGACATGGTCAGTGACATCACTGATGACATCACTGATGGCATCTCAAATGACATCACTGATGACATCACTGATAACGTCATCCGTGTGATAAATGCATCTTCTCACACCCTAATATAACCTTTGATACACCGACTCAAAATTTCAGACGGCCATTTTTAAAACTATAGGTACTCCAATACCAATAACTACATACCCACTCATTGACTCTTAGGTCTACATACACCTCCACTCACTCACCTGTGCAGTCACTCATACTTACAGTAACTCAGTACAGGACAATCATATGCATTTATACACCTATATCGACACTCACACACCGCCAATCATCCATTGAGGTACTGACACACCTAGTCAGTCATGCAAATAATTAATTACAGTTCAATTTACTCACCTATACAGTTAAACACACTCAAGTTCACTTACTCATAAAAATACTAACAAATTCTGACGCTCTAATACAATTACTGATACAAGCACACACTCATCCATACAGCCACTCCCAAAATCACACACTCTCACATATAAATAGTTATATACTCTTACACACATATACACTGCGTTTCACATATGTAGTTACTGACACATGTACAACTGAGATATACATTCAAACACGCCCTTACATACAGTCACCCAACCATACAGTCCATCACAGATGCACTCTTAAAACCATGCACCCACTGATTCACCCACTCACACATCTATGCACAGAGTCACACACACCCTACCCACACAAACACTCAGGCACCCATACAGATACTCAGACAACCAATCAATAACCCATATAGACACTCATATAGCTATTCACAAAACCATGCAGCCACTTATACACCAACACACAGACACATACAGACATTCACACAGTTTAGTCACTAGTCTGCAGTAAGATACATTTAATGACTCACTTATCAGTTACGCACCTAGAAAATCACCCATTCACACACTTATACACCCACTCATTCTTCCATAGGCCTTTCACAATAAATATATAAAACATATTTAAACTTTTCAGAAAAACACACATTCACTGGATGATGTAATCAGTGATGTCATCAGTGATGTCATTTCAGATGTCATCAATGATGTCATCAGTGCTTTCACTGATCATGTCATGAGTGATGTAATATGTGACGTCATCAGCAGTGCATGCGGGGGCGCGAGTTATAGTTAGCTGAACTAACTATAACAGGGGAATTTCTAGGGTTTTGTACGAGGGAAATGTCCAGCTAACTATAAAGCCCCTGAAATGTTTTTTTAGTGAATATATATATATAGACCAATTATATCGGCCCGTGGGAGTTTGCTAGAACATGCCTCACAATATGTGGATTTTTACCTACAAAGCCATGTGCAAGGTCTAAAATCATATGTAAGGGATACAAGTGACTTTTTATATAAGCTCAAAGATGTAAAATGGCAAGAGGACTATCTAATGATGGCACTAGATGTCACATCGCTCTACACGAGTATTAAACACAAGGATGGACTACAAGCACTTCGATACTATTTAAGTTTAGAGACATTAGAATTAACAGATCATAGCAAAATGTTAATAGATATGGTCGAATTTTGTTTAACAAACAATGTCTTTATGTTTAATAACATGCATTACCAACAGTTAACAGGAGTAGCTATGGGAGCCAGCTTCTCCCCCAGCTATGCATGTCTTCACATGGGTTGGTGGGAGGAGCTGGTTCTGGCCATTGAATTCAGGGAAATTATGAAAAACAACATTGTTATCTGGTTGAGATTTATTGATGACCTTTTTATTATATGGAAGGGAACACAACAGGAGGCAAAAAATTTCCTAACTTTAATCAATAAAAACGATCTAAATCTCGAATTCACAGGTATAATTAACAACACATCTGTACATGTCCTTGATACTAGTATATATATTGACGAAAACAAAATTCAAACAAAACTTTATCGCAAAAAAACAGCGCTACACAGCTCTAGTGCCCATCCCCGACACTTGATCAACAGCATCCCCTACGGGGAAATGCTAAGATTAAGACGAATAAACAGCGATGAGGTGGTCCTCAAACAAGAACAAGAACAAGCTAAAAGCAGATTCCTCACTAGGGGCTATTCCCACAATACCATAGAAGGGGCGATTGACAAATCCATGAACAGGGATCGTTTGGACTTAATAAAACCCAAACCAAAGAGACAACAGTCATCAGTAGTAAGCTACACTAATGACAATACCAAAAGTGAATTTCGATTCATTATAGATTATAACAACCAACACAAAGAACTACGTAACATTATAATGAGCAACTGGCCTTTAATTCTAAGCGACCCAGTCCTAGGACAATTCATGCCCAAAAAAGTGTCCATCACATACAAGAGAGGAACATCTATGAGAGATAAACTTGTTTCAACGACTCCTGAAGTAATCGAAACTTGCAGTTGGCTTAAAACCCATTATGGTTTTTACAGATGCAAAACATGCAAGGCATGCCAGCTGGGCATAAACAGAATTTCATATGCAACACCCTTTAGTAAGGAGGAAATCAAAATAAAAAAACTACTCACATGCAAGACAGAATATGTAATATATGTTCTAATATGTCCCTGTGGGCTACAATATATTGGCAGCACTAAGCTACAAGCTCACAAACGGATTTTACAGCCTATAAGAGCAATTAACAACCACGACAATACATACCCTGTAGCTAGACATTTCCGTGAATATCACAATTCAAAAAGTCAGGATTTAAAATTCTTCCTAATAGACTGTGTACCCCCAAGTAGACGTGGAGGAAACAGGGAGGTTAAGCTGAGAAAATTGGAAACACAATATATTTTGAACCTCGACACGAAGACTCCAGGAGGTCCTAATATCACGGAGGATCTATATACCTGCATATGAATTACTCTTTACACGTCTAGCATGCTTTCTTAAATATTCAATAATATTTTAAGAATTGTATATATATGATTTTTATGAAGAATTTTAGGAAATGATAAATATATCTCTCTTATGTGTATGTGTATTTATATATGTATTTATATATTTATATATTTATTTATTTATATATTTATATATATGTGTATTTATTTTAGCACTAGTTTGCACCACATGTTTGAGATGTATGCTCAGCTTAAAAAAAAATATCCCAAGTTTGGCCAAACCTACACTAGAAACCGTACATTTCAAACGACTATATATACTTGGAACTAATTAGACGGGTAAGAAATAACAACTCAAAAAGAATACACAAATAAATGGCAATAGTTATTAACATCAGTATCGCACAAAAAAAGAAATAATATATATTCTTTTGCACAGTTAAATTTTAGCACTTGTACTTTGCACAACTAAAGCATTATTTGCACATTGATGAATTCAGGTTTTCATTTCCAACATGCCAGTACCACCTGATATTACGATTATCAATATATATATCCAAGTATGGTGATAAGGATCATAGAAATTGCATTTAAGCATGTATTTATCTAGATCATACTGTGTCGTAATACATTAGGACTTTTGAACGTTGAAAAACTGGAAATAATGGTACTATTTCTCCTACATTTACGCATTTATGCAAGGTATTATTATTATGGAATTTATTCGTAAAGCATATAAATGTTTTTATAAAACCTACGGAGGATACCTCTTCTATGTCTATAATCATGTGCAAAGTACCAGGCCAATCACCGAACACAACGTTACTTTAAAAATGCATTAGCTGTAAAAAACGTTACCATGTGAGCAAGACTCGAGGGAGTTGAAACGCGTTATGGCGGCATCGAAATGAATACGTAAATTTGGCACCAAGTCTGTCGTCCGTGTCCGTGTGTTGCTGTGGAAAGCTGAGACGCTGCGGATTCGCTGATATATATATATATATATATATGTCAAGGGGCTGTATATTAATAAGCATTTGCAATGCAATAGGTCTCACGTTTACGAGAGTGTGAGCTATTGGCATTGTAAATGACAATAGCTTACAGTCATGAAATGCGAGACCTATTGCATTGCATATACTTTTTTTTGTATAAGCGCCCAATGCCGTGCTTTCACGTTATTGGCTGACGTGCCCCTTTCTTAGCCGAGGCGCGTCTAAAGAAAGGGATGCAGCAACCATTAAAGTGAAAGCGCGGTATGGGGCCCTTTTCCAAAAAAGCATTTGTTTGCCATGTTGAAAACCAAATGCTTTTTTTTTAAACGCCTTGCTGCGGTTTCACTTTAATAGCAGCCTCGTACCTTTCTTTAGACATGGCTTGTCCAAAGAAAAGGGCACGGCCTCCATTAACATGAAAGCACTGCATGGAGCGCTTATAAATAAAAACAAAAAGTGACTAAATCGAAAACCAACATGCTGCTGCATTCGGTCCTGCAAATAAACCAAAGGTGCAGCCTCCATTGTTGCATAACATGCTTGGAAAAAAAGTGTTAGGAGAGAGCATGTCTTGCCTGCAACAGCAGAAAAGTGAAACCATTTGACGAAAAGTGCTCAGGGGCTGTAATTAAAGCCTACTGCGTAACCACACGCGTAAGTGGGCCAGTTCTTCTGGGAGGTTACAAGATGAGACACCGTGGTACTAAGGACGGCCTACTAAGCCTACTGACAAATGAAAAGCCACAGTTTACCAAGGACAATGACACAATCCAATGAAAAATATGGATGGAGAGTGAGAGGTGCTTCAAGTCCATACCTGAATACAGCATGCCTCGCAGTGCAGTGCTTGGCTGCCCAGGCTCGACTTAAAAAGTAGGACATGTGTTTTTATCTATCCTAACAGTAAACCCCCCCAAATTGCTGCTTTTATTGTAGAAAAGCTAGTATCCCCATTGGTGAGTACAGGGTTACATGCGGACAACTCAGCTGTACTAACTTCTGAATAAGACTACAAAAGTTGGTGCTTCAAGATAGCAAAAGAATTGTTTTTGCGTAAAAGGTAACTTTAGAAAGTTGCCACTCTGTTGCCCAAGTTTTCTAGTAGCCAGTTGAAAAAATGCTAGCCTGAAGGCAGACTTCTGCCCTCCTGGGGAGAGGTGTGAACGACTCCTAGGAAAGGACATACAAAAGGCCTGTCATTGGAAGAGGTGTTTTCACCCCTGACAATAAGCTCAAACAGGGTGTGAGCCCAAAAGACAAGCTTCAAAGGAGAATCTGCCTTTGAAGGGCAAATGGTGTACACAAGAGGGGCTGCTCTTTTGTTCCGGTAGACAGGTTGGCATCGAGTACAGATCCAGTGGCTCCTAAGATCCACAGACCAAGAGAAAGGTTCTACCATCTTGGGAGTGGGAAGATAATTGCACTTTAGGATAGCAAGATGCCACATTTTGCAGGGCATCGTCATCATTCGGAAGAGGACTTGGTAGCCCATTGGTAGTAGTCACCGCATCACCAGAGGGCAAAGTTTGGGCATGAAGGGGACACTACTGGCACCCAGACCTCAGATCATGTCTGCACTGGAGGGAACCGCAGAAGGACTACCCTGCTGTTCCATGGACCCTGCAATGAGAGGCTGCACCAAAGACTGGACTGCACATGCTGATCCTTGTGCTAGCAAATAGAGGACTGTGAACCTCCAGACTAAAAAGGTGACTCCAAGAGTCAGTTGGCTGACTTTCTATTACAGAATCAGGGCCACAATAGCTGAAGAAGCCACCTTGGTGAGTGATAGCTGCAATCGTATGATTGCCACTCACCCCTGACATGCAGCATGGGAGACCAAGACCTGACACTCAACAGATGCACCCAAGTCAGCTGGACCCGAGAGGATCGTGGGAGTGCAGTTTGGCCCTCCAAGATTAGAACTAGCCTCTGTTAAAGAGCCCCACTGGCTCCACTGTGACCAGAAAGCAGTAGACCAGTAACAACTGGGGTTTCATTGGACTTCTTGTGGACTTCGAGGGACATCGACTATGTGGCCAAAGTTGCTCCACACGTTTGTGCGCTGAAGGGTAGCCCAAGGAAGACTCCCATCAAATGATTCAGCATACACAGCGTCCTCAGCATCTTCACCATCCTGTATCCCCTGCATCAGGACCACTTCCATGAGGTCTTTGGCAGTTCACCTATAGAGTTTGGAAATGGACTGGAGATTGCTTTAACTGCAAGGTAACTGGCTTGCTAAGCCTTACTGGCCCCTGTGGCTAGCTCTCTGCCTGAGTTGGTCACCCAATGTGGGTTGCAGTAACGCAAAAGTTTTCCAATGTTTTTAATGTAACCGCAGTCGTTGCCAATGCTTGTCTGTGATAGAGTAATAAAGCAGTGATTTACAATGTGCTTAATAATTTATATCTCCGGAACCCTCTGGTGGATATTGTTTGTTTTGGTGTCTAAAAATTCATAAACATCACATCTATTTATTTAAATTGCAGTCAGATTTCCTTTGTGTTGTCTTTTTTTCTTATTTGATTGCTTTGGCACTTCCGAATGCTTTGCACTTGTTCGTGTGGTCCTCACAGCTCCAAACTGTGTCTTGGACATTGACAGTTGGATTTACATCCCCTCGCTGGAAAGTTCCAGTTCTGCACTGACCATGAGACAAAGAATCCTCTGAAGGGACTCAAAGAACTGCCGAGATCCAGGGCTGATATCTTTCATATTCAGTATCCCATAGTACCCATAGATAAGCAATATCACCGGAAGTCTAAACATCTTGCTGGAGAGCTCTGGGTCTGCCTGTCTGAGGGAAAGGAGAGACTGACCTTGCAGGATGAGACTGCCTAACCTTGGTGTCTGTAGCGTGGGGCAGCCCAGAAGAGGTGGAGCTGGGGAATGTAGCCTGTGCTTATCTGATTCTGAAGAGGGTCTGCTGGCTTCTTATAAGTTTTCCAAAGCCAAGTGAGACGAATCATCATATGACCCTGGCGAGTGTCAGCCAGTTCAACCAGTGATGTGCCTGTTGGCTGTATTAGAGTAGCGCATTGGTGCAGACTCTTCAGTGTCATCGAGCCTTGCCATTTAAGACCTGAGGCTGCCTCAGTATGTGTATTTCTGTCTGTGAGGGTCCTCGTTGTTCTGCCAGACCAGTGCTCTACCACCTGATCCACCATAATCTGCCACCAATGCCAAGTGTCGGCGAAGGAAGGGCCACAAGCCCACAATATTGGGAGCTGAAAACAGGGCTACTCACCTGTGCTCCAGTTACCAGCTGCTGTACACTTTTGTATTTCAATTTATCCACCAAATAAATTGAGCTTAATGAACTTGAACATTGACTGTGTCTCATCCTGCTAAAACTCCAGGAGGTTATTTAATCCATGTGGACTGCATCACCATAGAGGATCTTAGTACTGAGACATACACGGACTGGCCTATGAGTCACACAATGAGGGAGGCTGCTCGGAACATATTACAGTGAGCATGCACCAGTGCTAGATTTATGTCTGAGTATTTTGGTGTGGTTAGAAACCCATAGCACCCATCTGAGAGTAGCTAATTTATATTTCCTATGTGTAGTATTACAGTTTGGTGTGTGAGTAAGCTAACTCTCTGTTTACAAGAAAAGCAATTGTGTCTGTTGTTTGACTGTTTGAGTTCTGAGTCAATTCCCCCACACAATCTACCTGATAAGCTTTTTTAAATGGTAGACCTCACTACACTGAGAGCCAAGTGTAGAAAAGATTAACTTGGTGCCCAGTTTGCAGTGCCATACTAGGTCAGGCCGCACCCCCTTCATAAAACCCCTCTTCTCTGTTTGTCCCCCAGTAAGTTCTGACAAGCACCGCACCATCGCCATTTACGTTTGTGCCTGCATAGGTTCAGCAACATTACCGTGCTGAGGGCTTTTCTACCCTAGGATGCACAGCACCAATGTCATGTCAGTAAACACCATAAACTAGTAAACAGTCTTTGCCGTGGCAGTATCCACTCTGCTTCAACATGTGAAGCACCATGGTCAGGTCAGTAACCACTCTGTTTCAGTTTGCAAAGCAGCATGTCCATCCAATATACACTGTCCCAGGAATGTAAAGCACAATCTTACTGATTGCTAAGCAATTTTTCAATGACAAAATCCACTTTGCACTGGCATGTAAAGAATCAGGGCCATATTATTATTCCTTCTGATCAAGTGTGTAAAGCACTATTAAAATGCCATTATTTCATGCCATTAACCTAGGGTATAAAGCAACATTGCATGCAGGCATTCACCCATGCCCATAATGTAAAACACTATTGCTTGTGCCACATATATTCACCAATCAGTGCCCTAGTGACAAAGGAGCTCCTTGGAACATACACAGAAGGCAAAACAAGACTCTCACTCCAGCCTGTCACTTGGTCTTATGCCCGTCACCATTTCCAGAGCTGATGTAGAGCAGAAATGCCATCATACAATTGCAGCACACCTATAGATAAAGTTAGAACTGTCAGCCATATAGTGGTCTTCCCCCAAAAGTTTTGCACACTTACCTCTATTTGCCTGCTGAAATGAGTTTTTGCTGTCCTAGGACTCTGTGCGCTTTATCACTGCTGACCAGTGCTAAAGTGCTTGTGCTCACTGCCTTATCATGGTTAAATTGGTTGACACCTGATTGGACTATTTAATCTTCTTATAACTCCCTTGTGGAGTAGTATACCATTTAACCAGGGCCTGTAAATTGAATGCTAACAGTGGACCTGTAGCACATATTGTGCCACACACTGAAGTAGCACCTCAAAACGTGTCCCAGGTCTGTCATTGCAGCTTGAATGCAGTTTTAAACTTTCAGTTAGACTTGGCAATATAACCCCTCTGCTTAGCCTTACACCCAAAGGTGGACTCTAGGTACCCCAGAGGGCAGGGTGCATTGTAATTAAAAGGTTGTACATGTCCTGGCAGTGAAAAACTCATAAATTAGTTTTTCACTACTGTGAGGAATACCTGTCCCATAGGATAACATTGGGTTGCCTTATAAAAGTACTAACCTTTGATTGGGGACAGATAATAATTTTACGTTTGGTAGCTATGAAATTGCAATTACAAATCCTCTTTAATGGTAAAGTCAGATTATAAATTACAAATTTGAAAATGCCACTTTTAGAAAGTTAGCATTTTCCTGCTCTTGGCTATTTGGTGCCTGCAGCCTCCCCTGGGTAACATGACTGGGAGTACCTGACAGTTAGACTTTGTGAATTCCTTCCAGACAGTCACACAATTGAGGAATTAGGTATGCCTGAATGGGCCGACTGCTGACAGGATGGGGGCAGAGCTGGGCACATCCCCACTTGCAGCTGAATAGGCTGTGCTCTGCATTCACACAAAGTACTTGTCAACTCCACATTGTCACTGAAGTCAGCTTGAAGCTAGGGTAAGGGAATCCAGAAATTCAAGGCACATCAAAGAGAAACCTCTAGAAACATCTCCTGTCTTCAAAGAAAGCATCCGGTATAAAAATAGGGCCGGAAGGCCCTAGGACCCACTCTTCAATTGACTTCCTGGACCTCCGGGCAGACAGAGGACTGTCTGCTGATGTGTCCTGCTGTGCCCACAAGACTGATTTTTGCCGGCTTCCTCTTCAAAGCCACAGGGACATAAAAGGTTCCCACCATCTTGAACCCATATCTGGACCCAGCCTGATTGACTCCTGAACCCCCACATTGTGTCCCTCCAGTCCTGGACCCTTGGTTGTGGTGCTAAAGGTGCCCAGATAGCCAAAACCCAAAACGTAGTAACTCTGAGAACCAAGAAAAGACCGGACCAACCCGCTCGCTGATCCACCCAAAGCGCATCGCTAGTCAGCCTGACTTCGTGTCTGCTCTTGCTACATTCTTCTGAGCAGCAGCAAATCCTGTTCAGCAGTCCTTCACCAAATGGGTATTCAACCTCCTTGAACTGTCTTCGGCTACAGCCTACTGCCTTGTCCTGCTGGAGAGCTTCAACTTACATAAAAGTCAGAAAGTAAAGATATTCACTACGACTTCTTTCAGCGGCTCCGGACGATGTTGTTCCTTCCCAGACACCACCTTCAGCTTTGCTCCACTGAACTTTACCTTCTCAGATTTTTTTTTTCAATTTTTCTAAGTCTGAAGTTAAGCACCGACTAAGTCTGAAGTTAAGCACCGACTCAATCCACTTCTTGTATTTGACCCATGTTCCATTGCAGTCAACCATATTTTTCAACTTTGACCCAGTTGTCCATGGTTGGAACTTTGACCTTTTAGGTGCTGGTTTTAAAAACATAAAAATTCATAACTCCAGTTCTACTGATTGGATTTTTGTAATTTTGTTGTCAAACAGTTTACTAAAATTTACTCTATTTATCTAATTTTGTGTTTGATTTTTCTTGTGTTGTGTTATTCATTTTACAGCTTGTGTGCTGCATAAATACTTTACACATTGCGTTAAAGGTAAGCTTGACTGCTTTTTGTGCCGAGATATCAAGGGTCAACCACAGGTTAACTTAGTGGCTTTTTGTGCTTCACCCTGCCAGTGATTTTGGCTGTTGCTTGACCAGAGCTTGCACCCCAGTCAATCAACCACCCAATTTTTTACAAATACCATATGACAGTGAAAGTCTTACACAGTCATTACTTTGTCCTTCTCTTTTTTTGCTTTCAGATGTTGGCAGCAATGCATGCATAGAAAAGCTACTTTAAAATCTATGGCATGTTTCCAGATCAGACGTTTCCAACGAGTAGCTAGTGAGCAACTGGTAGCTCCCTAGCTATCTGCAAGTACCTCTCCTGTGTAGATCACAATTTTCAAATTTTGAAGCTTTTGCTACGTTGAATTAATATATGTGAGCCAAAATATAACATGTGTAGTCAAGACAAAAATGTACGTATTTCAGAATCCATGAGCTGATGTTTGGAGAAAACTGGCTGAATTTCCAAAATATATTTAAATCTGATAGTTGAGTGATACATCAAGTGGCATTGGGGAGAATAATTACTAATATTATTGCTTTGCTGTCAGGGATATTGCATCTATGGCTGATATATCCAATTTTGACAAAGCCTTTTTAACATTACTACTGGCAACCCTGCCTGGTGCACTAAGGTGCCAACTCCTATTCGTCTTGCACATGGTGACCACTAACTTAATCTGGTCTGATGTGGTCACTTTCACAACAGTAATAATGTTAGTACCTCTGTATAGTTTTCATTTAACATAAGTTGCTCCTATTACAGAGAAGTTTGGAGACCCCGGCCTCAGATGCACCATTTATAAAGCAGGAGAGTTTCACAGGTAGATTGTAGTTTCCACTCAGAATCAAAAGTTATTGCGAAACAATGCTGTCTGTGGTTGTTTCCATCTTGGCTTTGATCTCCGGTCACTGTTAGCTGAAGATAGCAGGATGTGCTCAGAAAGGGATGAGAAAGGGACAGGTCCTGCTGGACAGGCTTAAGGAATTAATACTGCTTTCATTCATCCCTCTGGCAACAGTTCACCAGCCTCCTGCCTCTGGGGTCGGAGGGGGTCTTGCACAGTGAACATCCTGACCCTTCTTCTGAGGTCTGCTAGTAAGCTTTGCAGCAAACTGTATTGAGCAGTGACTGCCATTTAAAGCAACCATTGTCAAAGTCAATAAGCCTGGTCTTTCACTAATATTGCATGCAAACATAGGCATTAGCAAATGTTGTTGGCATGTGTCAGCTCAGTAAAGCCCAACCTATTCCTGTTGCCAAAACTTGTTGCCATTGTATCTGAAGGATGTCAAAATATTATTCCACCACTCTGAGGTAAAGCATTTTAGAACTTTTGTAGGCAGATCATAGTTTCCAATAGGCTTGCTTCCTGCTTTAAAAATATGTTGGTAAAGCAGAAGATACATTGACTGCTTCCCTTACACCTAATCCACATATATCAAAAAATAATCTGTCGCACACATGCATTTCTGCTGTGGGCTAGATGAGGAATATTTTCGTTTTATACAGTCCATGCAAGGGGTCTCCGGCAAGTTGCTCAGGAGAGACTTGTAGCTCACCAGCACCCCCAAAGTAGCTCTCAGAGGTGAAGTCAAGCCCAGTATCTGATTCAGAGTCTGAGCATATTAAAGAAGGCAGTACAGCTCATGTAAGGCCCCTTATAGTGACAACCAGCCAAACCAAAAAAGGGACTGATATTAACACTCCAGCACACACTGTGTCAGCTTGTAGGGCCTGCTACATGACTGTCTGTATCCAATCTCAATCTAACAAAGCCACAAGGAGATTGGCCATGCTGTAGTTCCTGCTTTATCTGTCACGCCCTGTGTGTGAACAGTGGACCATAAAAGAAGAGTGGCAGCAGTAGCCTGAGCAATATTCATTTCTCACCCTCAGAATGTGGTACTGCAGGAGTCAAAGTGTGTCAGTTGAGGGCATGATCAGCCCAAGGCCTGAGTAGAGCAGGCTACGATCCAGACTGGAGAAAATTAACCCCTTGTGTGCCCCGCCCTTTCCACGCCCTGTGCCGGGCATTGAATTAGCGGGCGGGGTTCATGACGAGATAGTCTCGTCATGGGCACAGCGCAACCGCGGCCCATGACGAGACCATCTCGTCATGGGCACTCAAGGGGTTAAAAGTCTCATCTGTATTTGTTTATGTGTGCATCCATAATAAACACTATTGCTTCCTGGAAGCTACGCCTGGTGTCAATGACCACCAAATGTGAATGCTTAAACATAATAGTGATCATGGTTGACTATTTTGGGTATCTTTGGTTTAGCTGCGGTATACTGGCAGTCATCATTATTAAGAGTATGAGTGGCCTACCTTTAGCTATCCCTGACATAATCCACTCACATAATAATGGTCATGATTGCTATATGGTGGCTGCCCCTGGCCCTTATAGTGTCTAGCCTTGGCACAATTGTGGCCCAGGTATAATAGTAGCCATTATTGGCATTTACCGGCACACTTGGTGCTATGGTGAGAATCCATGGCCTATGACTGTAATACCCGGGCATTTAAAGCAGTCAGTTCATATAAGACATTTGTATACGTATGTACTCGATGAAAATGACAAGTTGATGTTTGGGGACTGTGTATTTCTTAAACATGAAAACTGATATTTAAAAAGCAAATCTTTTTATAAAAAAAAAAAAAGGTTTTTCTTCCGGATTGCATTTGTTTGCCCACAATGGAAAGTGGTATTTGACAGAAAAATATGTGAATTTTCAGAAACTGATATGGCGACGAAGTCAAAAGGTTGCAATTCCAAAACATGTACAATGCTGATAGTTGAATGATAATTCAAGCTGAGTTGGGAGACTTACTTCTGTGGTTATGTCCTTTGTGCCACAGGGAATGTGAAGACTTGAATGCCATTTCACTAGTCAGGTGGAGGCATTCAATATTGATAAACTTTTTCATGGGATTTCTGCTGGTAACCTCACCTAGTCAGAACTGATTATCCTGCTTAGGGTGGTCATAGTGAAATATTAACATGCGTCATCACTATTTTACAGTTACAAAATTTACTAGTAGCTTAGGAGAACATTCCATGAGCAGAAGCGGCTCTCACTACAGAAATGGTTGGAGACCCCTGGTCTATGCATTCCATTCAGACCTTTATGCAGTCTACGGCTCAAGTATGAACCACATTTAGCCTTTCTCTTTCAATGAATAAAAAAGTGTTGCCTCAGCAGCAATTTTATCCACATAAATTGATATGTGCCGCTAGAGGAGACATTGTGAAAGCCACCCAGAGCAATGTAGACCCTGAACACAGCTCTTGCGTTAGGAGATCACTGCAGCATATGCCTAAAATGGAGATCTCGGAGTTGCTGCGGATTGCCAGAAATGCTCAATATTAACCCAGGGCTAGTCTTAAAATTAAAGGTGAATTGTAAGGAAAACTTAAAAGGCACCACTTCAGAATGGATACGAACCCTGAACTTCCTATTCAATTTTTAAACTTGGCAGCATTTGCAAAGATACCAAAGCTTACGAAGTTTTGGGAAAAATGGATGGCGTTTGCAGGAGAAAAATTTGCTACTTCTAACACACTACTGTGCATGCAATCTTCCATTTGTCTGCGGCTGAACCATAAAAAGTTTAGCTAAAGCCCAGTTCAAGAGGCTCGAGTGCTATTCCTATATTCCTTGTGATCTTCTGCAAGTCAAAACATCTAATGTTTGGTTGATTTCGAAAGCACTAAAGCAAAACTCAAGGAGCATGAGACACAAAAAGAACCCCAGAAGCTTATGTATAGAAAGCTTGACTTCAAATAGCTAGTGATGTTCTGCACCTCCAATGGAGTAGTTATAAAATGTTTTATAGGATCTCTGAGTCAATTGTGTCAGGATGCATATAGCACCATGAGGATCTGAAGAAGATATGGTCACGAAGCTGGACCCCGTAGCAATCGGGCACCTAGATCTCTATACAGTTCTGAGGTTGGAGACATGCAAGGTTAGGTTAAGTTTTGATTCAACCTGTCTGAAATCACACTAGATGTACAAAGAGTCAGTCACAATAACCATTTTATTATAATAACTTTCATAGTCGAACCATTACCAGAAAAGGCAACTGTGTGCAACATCTACAATGCCTAGCAAATTCAATGCATTGGTCTGTGTATCATTTACAAGGAAATCTGCCACTTTTTGCAATTAAACATGCTTAAAACGATAAAGCAGCCCATCCAAATGCAAGCCCTGCGAAGCCAACCCACTCTTAATTTTACTTGTTCAATGTAATTTGCAGTTCTTGATCTGAAAAATACGAAATAGTTGCAAGAGATTTTTTTCTTAAACATTATTTGAACTTACTTTAATTATCGCTCTTTTATTTGCAGGCAGATTAATTGCTGAGCCAAGCACCTTGCATTCCAGACGGCCAGACTTGTGGGTAAGGTTGTTCAACTATTGATTCACTTTCAGAAATGTGTTGACGGCACAGCCCCTGCTACGCACTAGAAACCACTGACCTTATCTCCCCCATCTTATATTCCAAATCACATTTCTATGCAGTTTTGCATGATTGATGTTGTTGTGCAAGCTTTAAGTATCAATAAGGGTTTGCAAGTTAAAGATTTCTGTTCTCTGGAGCAAGTCCTGCCCTTTACGTTTAAAGGGCAGGATTGTGGGTGACCACTACTGTTATTAAATGTAACCCTTTAATAATATGGAACCTTCTCTGGAAACTAGAAATACTTGTAGGAAGTTACAAAATACACCTCCGTGCATTATTTGCATCTATTTGTGTGCACAAAGAGATGTATGGCTCAGCAGGGATGCAGTGGGTGCAAATTCTGATATAGAGCAGCCATGTAAGGACCGTGCTTTACCAGATATGGCAGACAGGAATGCACAGTAAGGCACACTTCAGACGTTAGTACTATTTTGACAAAATAATTGTTTTGAAACTTTCCTTCGAACCTGGCATACCTAACAGTGTGTAACTTGTAAAAGAAACAACAATAATAAGAGACAATGAAAATAATAATAATTATAATAAAGCTCAATTACCATACAACTCCTCGCCAGGGAACAACGCATGGTGGCCAGCAGAACTCGGCTCATTCCCCATCCCGCCAGACCTCACCGCAACCTCGAAATCATCTTAGACAGCAAGATTGCAGGAATGTATGAAAGCTGTGGGAGACTGGATGTTCCAGAACTGCCTGAAGCTTAATTCCGGTAAAACGAAAGTTGTTCTCTTCGGAAGGGACCCCACCTTTTGGACCCCTAGTTGTGGGCCAGATGAGATGGGACTTTTACCTGTGCCAATAAAAAAGGTCAAGAACCTAGGAATCTTGATTGATGATAAACTGAGTTTTAGGGATCAAATCAACCATGTTGCCTCCACTACCTCGTACATTCTTAAATCCTGCAAAAAAATCATGCCCCTGCTGCCAAAGGAAGCACAACAAACCGTAGTCTCTGCCCTCATAATGTTTAGACTAGACTATTGTAATAGTCTATACCTCACAGTCCATAAAGGGCCGATGAACAAGCTACAGATGCTGCAAAATGTGGCAGCCAGACTTATAACAGCTACACCCAAATACAAATCCATCTCAGCCAAAATAAAACAACTTCGCTGGCTTAATGTCAGTAAATGTACCCAATTTAAGTCCCTATGCCTGGTATTTAAAGCTCCTCAAGGCATTGGACCAGAATTTTTACAACGATTTACCTGGTATATGCCAAAGAGAGTACGTCGGTCAGCCGACCAAAAATTGATCAGCATCCCTCGAGTAAAAAAAGCCAATTGGGGTGGAAGGAGTTTCACGATCAATGCGGCAAAGTTGTGGAACTCTCTACCGCTGAACATCAGAAATGTTCCTAACCTCCTGCCTTTCAGAAAGGCATTAAAAACGTGGCTTTTCTCTAATTAACTGGATGTCTCTACGACCAGCTCTCTGTAGGTCTTCTCACAGCTCCAGGACACCTTCGGGTATCAGTCTGCGCCCTATAAATACAAATAACATTAACATTAACATTAACATTAACAGCTATCCATAAGGAAAGAGGTGAACGCAGCCTTCTCCGCCTGCTTCCACACCCTACGCATGCCCCGCAAGAGCTTCAGGTGGTTCCCAGTTAACCACAGAAGGACCTGCAGGCAGACCCTCATCACCAGCAGGCTGGACTACAGTAACCCACTCTACATAGGAATCACTGCTCACTCCCTGAAGAGACAACATATGATACAAAACTCAGAGGCAAGACTCATCTTCGTCCCCCCCAGACAAACCCACCTCACACTCACCTCAAGAAGCTACACTGGTTCCCGATCCAGGAGAGATGCCAGTTCAAGATGTTGACCCATGCATACAAAGCCCTGAACAGTGAAGGATCAGCATACATCAACAAACGCATGACCTTCGACCTACTGACCAGACGCCTATGATCTGCTTCCTCACAGACACCCCCAAGACCTGCCAAGGCAATAGTGGACGACACTCCTTCTTATACCTGGCGGTCAAAGCCTGGAACGACCTTGCCTTGCACCTCACAGCTGCCGCATCGCTCCAGCAATTCAAGAAATAACTCAAGACCTGGCTGTTCGAATGAACAGATCATCTCATAGCAGCTAACAACTCCAACCCCTTGAGACCCTCGTAGATGATTTGTCGGGCTATACAAATCCTTGATTGATTGATTGATTGAAAGTTTTTCTTAGTAGGACTCCAACCACAGTAAATGTAGAGACCAGCTAACCTCTTTACCAGGTTAGCCCTTATAACCAGTGATCCAAGACAAAGGGCTTGATTCACTAAGGTAAACGTACACTTTTGTGAAAGTTTAAAATAGTTGGTTATTCACAAAAGTATTTATGAGTGGTACTTTTATGAATGTGGAGTCTCCACACATAAAAAGGTAGGACAGTCCTATCTATCTTTGTATGTGCGGAGACTCCGCAGTTGTTAAGATACTACTCGTAAAATACCTTTGTGAATAGCAAACAATCACAAACTTACACAAAAGTATAAGTTTACCTTTGTGAATCAGGCCAGTTGTGTGTGGCTGTGTGGGCACAATATCTTAATTTCACAACTTCATCCTCTGCCTGTCCAAATGCAAGTCAGATGTTGTATTAATTTTGGCTAGCAAGCCATTTTCAAACAGAATAGAAGGAAAAAAAGTAAAATACACATTGAGGAAGGATTATACAAATAATGAATACAAACAAGCATTGGCAATGCCAATAGGTCTGACTTACAACTGAAAGTAACTCTTCAGTTACTGATGAGTGTAGGGTGTAGGCACTCGGTAACATGCACATCCAGGCATCATATATCGATAATCCTCCCACTGACTCTTACACCCATTTACTCATCTGCAATAAGCCAGCAATAAAACTTGACAGCAGATGGAAAATGAATTAAAATAATACAAGTAGAAAGAAACATTCCACCAACTAAACGTCATGGCTATATATGTGATATATGCATTACAAAGATAAAATCAAACATAGCAGTAGGTGGTTTTACATAGTACATCATTATTTTGAGTTTATAACATAGAGGTCACATTTAGAAACAACAAACAATGACACAATCTGCACAATACCATTCAGTAATTATTGCAGGGGGCAGCTATCTTTGAATGATAGAGTGTATAGAGGATCAATGCTGTACTGATCGAAAGTGCCCTTCATAGTGCTCCTAAACATGGTGTATATCTTTGAAGCATCAAACAATAATACACTGTGGACAATACTATTTCAAGACGCTATCCAAGTTTTAAAATAGTGGTTGTACAGGATGTAGCACCCTGCAGGTGAAATTAATACCAAGCCAGCAGCCTGGTAGAACTGTCTGGGAAGCTGAAGGATGCTCTAAAAAATAGAAGATGGAAAGTATGGAAAAGGGACCCACAAAAGGGAGACATGGAATACCAATGGACTGGGCTCTCGCCCAGACCTTGAAGTCGACGCATTTTCAGACAGATTTTCACATGTGATCAGGGAAAATCCTTTACAACTCCCTGCTCAAGATTTGTGAACAGAAGTAACTAACACCAAAATCCTTGCTTGGCACTAAATTGAGAAATTCGATGTAACAAAATGCCTGTGTACAGGCATTACAATAGCGTAATATCAATCCACCTGTAATGGATTTTTGAATTTAACATATGATTTTCACAATAAATAGGTCAGGCCTATTGCCTCTGCTGTCATTTTTCTTACTAACCAGATCATACCTTTAGCATCTGACCTAACTATACAAAATGAACCTGTTGGTCCTATAGCCTAATCATTGGATTGAAAAAAAAACCTGAGCCCTAATGTATTGTGCAAAAGGTTTGTAAAATGTGCAAATAATATGAGAAAATTGTTTTGTCAAATGATTTAGTTTTAATGATGCATAGAGTGGTAACTAAAGAATTGATGAGAGTGATTGGATAAGTACATGGTGCTCGCTGGATGATTGGAGGAGTGCATGGGTAGTGACAGGGCAATGGCTGGACTGCATGGGTACTGCTCAGGGATTGGGGCCCCCCACATATTTTTTCAGTGCCCCCGGGACCTGGCCCACCCGGGGGCTTCAATACAATGAAGTGCGCTTCTTTTTTTTGTTATTTTCTCGGCTGGATTCCCGCACCCAGCGCAAATTCGGCTGATTTTGTTTTTTAAATACTTTTGTGGGCCCTGGGGGTCCTAGTGGGACCCCCTGAGCAGGCCTAGGGGATCAGGGTGTGTCTACCCTGCCCCCTTTTCTTGTTTTTTGCGTTTGTTTGTTTGTCAGTGATATCATGAGTGATGTCACTGACCATGTCATGAGTGATGTAATATGTGACGTCATCAGCAGTGGATTGCGAGCGAGCGAGTTATAGTTAGCTGAACTAACTATAACGGTGGAATTTCATTGGTTTTGTACGAGTGAAATTTCCAGCTAACTATAACGTGTGTGAAACCTATGGTTTTTTCAGTGAATTTGCAAGGTTTTTTAAATGCTAATTCCTAACTATAACGTGTGTGAAACCTATGGTTTTTTCAGTGAATTTCAAAGTTTTTTAAATGCTAATTTATGAATGTTTTATTTTATTTTTTATATATTTCTTTTACAAAAAGTTACATATGTATATAGTTATAGATTACCTGTATCCTTTAATTTGGAATGGTTCATCTTTTAAAAAAAAAAAATTGGATAAAGTTGAACAGCATAGTTAATATCTTCTATTAAATTATAAACACTTTAATTCTTTCTTTTTTTTTTTTTAAAGTATTTTTGCCGTGCGCGCTCGGTGCGCGCACGGTATTTGCTACGTCATCGTACGCACTCGGTGCTGTGTGCGTACGTACGTTCTCCACGTACGCATGCGTACGTCGTGCGTACTCTGCGCGGTACGTTCGCGCATGCACGCGTGCTCCATACGCGCTCGGTGCGCGCACTACGTACGCATGCGTACGTTCTCCACGTACGCATGCGTATGTCGTGCGTGCTCCGCGCGCTATTTTCCCGGAATTCGCGCATGCGCGTGTGCTTTTTACGCGCTCGGAGCGCGCACTACGTACGCATGTGTACGTTCTTCGTGTGCGCAGGCGTACGTCGTGCGTGCTCCGCACGTTACATTCGCGCATGCGCACGTACTACCGCGCACTACGTTCACGCATGCACGGTTCGTTCGCGCATGCGCATGTGCTACGTGCGCTAAGTTCGCGCATGTACGCGTGCCACGTTCGCGTCCACGCGCATGCGCTTGTGCTCCACGCATGCGCCGTGCACGCACGGTGCGCGCACGGCAAGTCATGTGATTAAGAAAGAACACTTTTCATTGGTTCATAGTACTTTCACTTTCAGATTCTTCCAATAACACACCCAGGCAAGTTATGTGATTAAGAAAGAACACTTTTCATTGGTTCAAAGTACTTTCACTTCCAGATTCTTCCAACACCACACCCAGGCAAGTCATGTGATTAGGAAACAACATTTTTTATTGGTTCATAGTACTTTCAGTTCCAGATTCTTCTAATACCACACCCACTCCCCTCATAATTACTTCTGATTCCCTGGGAGAAGGAGCTGATCTGTTTTTGTGATACAATGGCAGAGCAGCAGCCATCTTCTAGTAGTGATCAGGAGACTCTTGTGCCATAGAGGCAGAGGAAGCAGAAAGAGTCTTTCATATGGCAGTTTTTCACTTTTCCTGTGGGGCAGAAGAAGGTAAATGCTCCCAAAGTCACCTGCATTATTTGTCAACGGACCTTATCACGTGGAAATGCTAATAAGAAATACTCTTTTAGTATTCACACGATGTTAAGGCACGTTGAAGGAGTACATCCTGTGCATTTTGCTCGAGCTGCTAGTGAAAACTCTCCAGCAGCTCAGCCGAGCACATCCGCAGCAGCTCAGCCGAGCACATCATTGGCAGCTCAGCCGAGCACTTCTTCTGCGGTGGCGCCTTCACCTACTTCTGCACCTTTTGATATACGCCCTGCTTTTCGGAGGGTGTATACACGGTGCATTGACTGTCATGCTCTTATTTCTCTTTGTGAAACCAGTATTGATCTCATTGAGAGAAAGATAGAGCAGCACCCATGCACCCAGCCATAGTTTTTTTCATTTTTTACTTTTTCTGTTCCTCTGTCCCTACATTAACACAAGGGCTCTTTTTAGAGCCACCTAAAATCTAAACACAAAAACTTGTTTTTAAAATCTATTTTTCGTTTTTTTTTTACCGTGCGCGCACCCATTCACCCTCTGTGATTCTTCAGGGACTCCCTGACAAAGACTAGGGGGTCAGGAAGTCTCTACCCTGCCCCCTTTCCATGTTCTCCACCTTTGTTTTAAATTAAAACACAAATTGCAAGTAAAATGGATTACATTTCCTAAATTTTGTTTCAAGATCTGAAAAAAAGAAAAAAAGTATTAATATTCAACAATACATTTTCTTAAACAGTACATGTTTTTTCATATTTAACAAAGCAATTTTTGCCCTTTTTTTGCTGTTTTCAGAATGTATTGAAATTCACTGAAAATAGTGATATCAATTGTTTTCATCATTTAACAACGGGCAAAAAAAAAAACAATCTGAAAGATTGTTTAAAAAAAGCCCTGAAACTCTTCTCACTAAAACAGACCTTGAAAGAAATGTCACAAATATATTAAAAATACCTTCTAACAACAATAACTATTTGCAATAAATAACGTCTGAAAATCTTGCTGCTTAAGCACGTACACCAAAATAATATCTGCCAAAGAAGTCCACAATTGTTACCTTTACCTTTCCATGAGGCCAAATGGTAATTTTAAAATCCTTTTTAAGTGAAATATCCAATGTTAGTCCTATAAAATTGAAATAATGGTTTCTTCAGATGCTGGAATTTGTATCTAAAATTTTGGTTTCAGAAAAATTAAGTAACAATTTGGTAAATCATAAGGCAAACGTTGCTTGAAAATCAATTGAGAATCATTACACAGTGTCCATCCTTTTTCACATTTCAGATAAACTGTGTAATGACCAGAAGATATAGAAGGTCCATCATGAAAAATTATTGCAACTGCAACAAAAGTTTTACCTGATATTGATAATTGATTTCCTACAAACTTCTTTAGTAAAGCTTGCAATTTAGTTCCATCTGCTCTACAACGTTGTATCATTAAAATTACATACTGTCCATATTTCTTAAAAAACTAACGTTGATAACATGTCTGATTTACATTGAGAACATTCCATATTGTGATTAGCATCTTTAACTAATTTACTAAAAGTCACTGATTTACTCTCTGGTAATGTTAAATATATAAACCTTTCAGAATCAACATTACTGCTGCATGTGTTCATACAGTTTTCACAACAATGTTCCCATTTATATGAGACACCAAATATGTTTTCTATTTCTACCCCTTCATCTTCCAGTACCATAAGCATATACATTAAGAATTCCTGTGCATCTTGCTGGACATTTTGAGTAAACTGTGTACATCCTGAACATACATCTAAAAGATTTCTAACATCAGAAGCACTTTCTATTTTAGTTTTATCATTACTCAGCTTCTCATAAAGGAGACTCAGCAGAGAACAGAATCTTTTTTCATGATTTAGTATTATCTGCTCTTTCAAAATTTCAAGATAAAATACAACATTCAGCACTACATTTGCGTAGCAGTTGACACCAGAGCTATTTTCAAAATGACAACCAACAACCTCTTCAACACTGTCCTTTTTCTTTTTGCTTGGAATCACATCACTCTCCTTTTGTTTTCTCTTCTGTACATCCACATTACAGATATTCTCAATTCTCCTTTTCTGACAAACAACACGTTTTTCAAACACAGGATACTGACCTAAATGAGGAGCATAGCTTCTTCCTAATCTATTATACTCCTTTACACAGTTTGCATCAGCACTAACTTTTGAGTCATCAAAGTCTATCATGAATAAACCAGATATTTTTTTCACGCGTGACAAAGCAACATATGCCATACCTTCTTTAAACACACTAGATTCAATATTTACAAAAGCACTATCTACAGTTAATCCTTGAGATTTGTGAATAGTTACAGCATATGCTGGAGAAAACTGCTTCCTACGTACATATAAGTCTTTCACAAGCAAGAAACGAACTGAACAACAACAAATGTCTTTAACCTCTTCAATCTGATCAAATTTTATTTTTAAAAATTCAATTCCATCTTTTTTCTGGTACTTTACAAAACCCACAACTTTACCCATAGCTCCGTTCACTAAACCTTTTTCTACATCCAAATTATGTCTTAAAATTACTCGACAGTTCATACATACATAAAGATTCTTTTCCAAACCAGCTGTTTTCGATATGTTTTTCTCTAGAGAATCCAATTTACTTGTCAATTTGCTTGTCAATATAATAGTTATTCCTTCATGCTGTATTTTATCCACAGCTTCCAGTTTTATAATCTCTTCATTTTCCAATTTCAAAAGTTTTTGATTGAATATAGAGCATTCATGTAGTGTTGGCATTAAGCATATTACAGTATTTTTTTCAGCAATTTTCTTGTATATTTTCTCTGGAACTATTTGTTCTGTTGGAAACACATTACATAGCAATCGACTCTGTAAAGCTTTTCTGCCATGTTCTGTGAGTAGTCCAATTCTGATATCTTTGAGAATACTTGCATAATCCTCATCATTGGCTCGTCTCATATTGGTAATGAGTTCTTTATACTCAAAATATGTCCAAATATTCACATTACCTATACTTCCTAACGACTTTTTCGTGTCTTCATGTGTAAGTGTATGGAATACTGGTTGTCCTTTAACTGGAGTGAGCTGCAAAAGATCCCCAAAAACTATGACGTGATTTCCTCCGAATAACACGTCATAGTCTGTCTTTAGAATTTGCTGCATTCTTAAATGCACAAAGGCAAGCATTAAGTTTGATACCATGCGTACCTCATCAATAATGAGTACTTTCATTTTCTTCAATACTCTTGAAACTTCAAAACATGCTTCTCCTGTTAGCTTGTGGTATTGTATTTTGTTCTCATGCTCTACTGGTAACATTAGCAAACGATGTAAGGTAACTCCTTTTATGTTATACGCTGCTAACCCAGTTGGAGCAGTAACAACACAAGACAAAGTTGAATCCGTTTTGTTCTGTAGGTAGCTTCTAATTACTTTAATTAAGAAACTTTTCCCAGTTCCTGCTTGTCCACTCACATACATTCTGATTGGTTTAAAAGATGTGCATGAGCACTCTTTATTTTCATGAAGTAATCCGTGATCAATTTTTTTTCTGACTTCCTCATAAATTTGTTGTTGTTCATCATTCAGTTGTTGTTCCATATTTGGTAAGTTTATTAAATCTTCCTGAGCTTGATTCATAGCTGTTTCCACTTCAGTCATGGCTATTGCAGCTTCATTTTCTACGATTGGTTGTCCTAGAGTA
The DNA here is from genome assembly GCF_964204655.1 of Triturus cristatus. Classification (NCBI taxonomy): domain Eukaryota; kingdom Metazoa; phylum Chordata; class Amphibia; order Caudata; family Salamandridae; genus Triturus; species Triturus cristatus. The sequence goes on from NC_140588.1 coordinate 386,114,274, forward strand.
TCTTGTCTGAACGTCCCAGAACTTTGACTGTCTTGAGAACTGTCTCTAGCTACTTCAGCTGCAATTGTTGCTTCTTGTTCAATTTCTTCATTTAACATTTGAACATAAGTTGTGAAAGTACTGCATACTATGCTATCTTTGCAAGCATTAAAGGAATCTTCATAGCTCTGAAAATCTCCAAGTAGTTCGTCCTCTGAATGCCATGGTTTAAAGAGCTGTAAAAGTGCCAAGTAGTAAAATTCCTTTTTGTCAGTAGTGTCGCAACTCAGCTTCCAATGATTAATCAAACTTCCTTTTGTTTGTTTTACCAAACATCCTTCCTCACCAGTGACTTTATATTTTCCATTGTTGATGTCTTCTGTGGCATTCCGCTGATAAATGTAGTTCTGCAGCACTTCATAGAGACACATGTTCTCAAGATGATGACTTCTTTGTGGGTAATATGTGTCCAACATGTTTGTTCTTAAAATGTCTGTACTTTCCGGTTCGTACTCTGCTAAATATTCAATTTCTCGAATAGATTTCAGTACCCGATTTCTCATTCCTGCAAGGCCTAAACTTACTCAAATTATTCTTCTGGATTTGGAGTACAGACTTGCAGATGATAACCTATCTGAGCATTCGTAGGATCCAATTTCTCGATGCGATAACATCTTTAAACTGAAACTGTATAGCTTTTTACTGACAGTCTTCTCGTGAGAAATCTCTTCCCACATTTCTTTCAATTCTGTTTTCTCAAATTTAGTGATGTAAGATGTGACATACCGAGCAACAGCAATAGAATTGTCAGCAACATACTGTATATCCATGTTAGCATTCCACATGGATAAAATGACTGGGTTGTAGTCATTTATATATTTTGACTCTTCTTTTCTTCTTAGGTTGTAGGTATTCTTAGGCGATTTTCTTGTAATAGTATGTCGCACAGCTGACATAAAACTGTTTACTCTTCCTTTTGAAAGAACAGGTCGTGGAAATCCAAATCGACATTTTGTGTAGAATTTATCTTTACTCTTGTACTTTCGTCGACAGTATTTTCCACACCGATGACTTTGGAAACGTAAAACTTGCTCTTTTAAGTTTTTTTCTTCTGTGCTTTTAGGTATAGCACATGTTGCATATTCTTCAATGAAAGATAAAACTGCATCATCCGAATCTGTTCCAAATTTAGGGGCATCCTTGATCCACAACAGCATATGAATATGAGGAGCACCTCTTGCTTGGTACTCTTTTCTTCAAAAGAAATCCACAACTTCTCCAAAAGGTGGATTTTTTTTATTGCAGATGAAGGACATCATAGCCTCAAATCTATGATTGAAATATCTGCAAACATTAACCGGATCCAATGAGCACAATTCTCCTGCTGTCTTGTATTGGATGTTTTCAATATTTGAATTTGCCTCTCGAAGAAAATCCAGTAAATCATCCCAAGCGTACTCAGCACAGCTTAGGGTAAGGAACCATGTAGGAGTTCCTAAATTCCGTAACATACATTTCAATTCTCCATGGCGTTGGGACCAATATTCATTAGTCCCACGCTGACAAGCCATCAAATTAATCAATTGAGATTCCAAATGATCATCTCGCTGTTGCACTTTGTTCATAAAATCCTTTGCAGACACATTATGTAGATGTACTCCAGTTTTCAAAATGTGATTTACTGCATAAGATAGTGCAGACAAGTCACTTTCAAATAAAAGATGAAACAAATAAGGAATACTTTGACGAAATCTCGGATCTTCTGCATATAATCTTGTAGTCCGATACTCAGAAGCAGGAATCTGTACTGGACGTTCATCATATCGTCCACCTTTTCCTGTAGGAAACAGCTGGGGAAAACAACGAGCTTCCAAGCTCTCCTCCCATACACTCACGGGAGTTCCTTGTGCTTTTTTCGTCTGAAACAGATCAATAGTGTTTCCCATAACTTCTTTAGAATGAAGAGGATGTACGCTGAAATGTTCATAAATGTCTTCTTCTTTTGACTTATCCACTTTTTCAATTTGCCCAGTTGGTATTCCTGAGTCTGCTAGTAAATCTTCTTCATCTTCATCCATATAAATTGATTCATACCATTTATTATTTCTTTTCAAATATAAATTTGCTCTTTGTACTTTTCGTACATCTACCAGCTCCTGCCAAATTTTCTTATTCTTTGTTGGTACTCCATTAACAAGAATAACTAATGGTTCAGTTTCCAATCTATCTGCATCAATTGTTTCCATATTTTTTTCAAATCCAATGGCAAATAGACAACTCTTCCTTTTAAACCTCTTTGTAAATCCGAAGGAGGTAATTTACCTATTTTGGGCTCCTTACCCACTATGGTCTGAAACGGATGGACACATTGAATGAGTATAGACTCATACGTATTTAAATCAGAAAGTTCTGCAGGAATATCAACCAATTCTAAATTATTATGTACAGCTCTAGCTGGCATTCTATTTTCTTCTAACTTGTTATAACAGTATTTACAAATACGCTGATCTTCACCCAAATCAAAACAATTTTCCAGAAATATATATGTTGCAAAATCCTTCCAGTTATAATTACCTTCATTTTCACTTTTTTTATAGAGATCAACATTCCTTGTTTGAATTTCGTAATGGCTTCTCCGGCAACAAATACAAGTAATATTTGGTCTTTCATTAGAGATGATAGTAAATTTTGTCATTTCATCTTCAAAATTTTTACTAACAGTGAGTTCTACATTTTCTTCCACATTTTCCTCAATAACTGTGTCATTTCCTGCACTTTCTTGCCCTGGACCAAAGTAACAAAACTGAATATCATCAGTAACCTTCACTACATCTGATACAGATCCACGGAACAGAGCATTATTCAACTCATTTACCTTTAGTGCTGGACTTTTCGCAAAATACAATGTTCTCACAAACTTTCTCATTTCAGTATGATGAACAGCCAGCATCCTAAAATGGTGAAAAACACTTTGGCAAACTTTCCTAGATAGACAAGCAAGAGAATGTCCTTGCAAACCAGTATTCTCTCTCACTCTGCATGGGTCTAGTCTTTGAAGCACCTTAATCTTCTGTTTAACACTCTTTTTACTATATTCTCTTAGAAAGTCACGTAATTTATCAATAGATTCCTGTCGCACAGTGCAAATACTACTACAATTCCCAAGTGTACACTGGGGCTTTAGGACGTCTCCCCATAACCTCATCAGCTAACACTTCTTCCTCATTTCTTGGAACCATTTTCTCCTTTTCCATTATACAACCATCTTTAACTTCATAAGCTCGACCATTGGTGTCAACTGCATGCAACAAACTATTACTTTGAAGATAACTCTCTTCATTAAAAAATGGTTCAGTGCTTGAACTATGCTTCCATTCTCCTAAGAACACTTTACAAAAGTTATTTTTTTTCACTACTCTTTTCCTTTTGCTTTGTGACTTCATTGCTTTAACTAATTTTTCTAATCTACGCATCCTGTTCAAAATTAAAATGAATAGTTTTCTTTTTAATTCCAAAGCCTTTGCAACAATTGTTTCAATATATTTCTTTTTTTTATAAAATTTGGTTTTCTACTTATATTTTTTCACATCCTTTAGCAAATTTAACATCACTCTTCTCTGAAACATTTTTCGACGAATGTTTTTAAAATCTATTTTTCGTGTTAAGTCAGTCTTTCTTACTTCTGATTCGACATTAGCTTTTAGTATTTTCTGTCGACTCCGTTGTCCTTTTGTACTTGAAACACTATTTGCAGTAGATATATTTTTAACATTTTTTCTTTGTTTGAAGATATTTTTAAAAAAATCATTAGTCTGCTTACCAGAAGGCTTTTTCTTTTTTCCAACATGAGATTCTTCAACTAATTTTTTTTGTCCAGTTTTCTTCAAATGTAGATGTTGTTGCTGTTCTTTTCTCTTTCTTGACTTTATAGGCATCTTTAATTAATTTCACTGTTGTTCAGCAATACCTGAAAGAAACTTAAAAAAAAATACCTTTATGTAATTTTAATACATTACAATTTTTTATTTGAGCTTTTCAAATCCTATCATATGAGCTGTCCCTTTCCTACAACTGCAAGTCTGACAGAACAATACCAACACGTATTAAATCTCTAACATCAATTCCTGTGTGCACACAGACTCATGGTGTGATTCTAGGCACACAACAATTTTTGTTTGGCAATTTCAAAGCACATTTACTACTGTGGTAGAGTAAGTGATAATTACTATCGCAGCCTTACACATTTTCCTTATATTTTAGAGAGGCAGATCAGAGCACATGTCCTAACAGGTACTTTAGACCATCAGCATATGTTACAGGGTGAGTGATTACAGTAGAGCAAAGGAAATGAGCCTTGGTGACGCTGAATGTGTTAGCATTACACACTGCTATCTGAAATACCACACAGAGATAAATAGTAAGCATGAGAGTGCAGGAGAAGCACCTGTCTGTGTGCTAAGAGCGTGCTTCTGGAGACCGTGTATTGTCAGGTGCAACACAGATCTGCATGGACGCTTGCACAACTGCATGAAGACTACAGAGATGTATGTAAGAGTACATGTGTGGTAGAGGTTAATTGGAGTTTTGAACATGTAGGATCTACCTCACCCATTGTGGGAGTGGAAGGAAAATGTACCATGCTAATTTCAAATGCGTTAGCATTTGCCTCTCATTTGTGAGAAAGTGATTTCTGCTGAATGCTAACCATCACAGTTCAAGAAAACATGCTGCCCCTTTCCTGCGAGTGCAAATACAACAGAGCAAGAGCAACAAGAATTAAATCTCTGAGTAGAATTCCTGTGTGCACACAGACTCATGGTGTGATTCTAGGCAGAAAACAGTATTCCTGGGTGATACCAGTACACCTTAACTTATGGTGAAGACATACTCCATAATATATGACATGTTCAAGGCAGTTAAATATCTTCCTTAACATAAAATGTAAAACACAACTTTCTAAGTGGAAGGAAAATGTACCATGCTAATTTCAAATGTGTTAGCATTTGCCTCTCATTTGTGAGAAAGTGATTTCTGCTGAATGCTAACCATCACAGTTCAAGAAAACATGCTGCCCCTTTCCTGCGAGTGCAAGTCTAACAGAGCAAGAGCAACACAAAATAAATCTCGGAGAAGAATTCCTGTGTGCACACAGACTCATGGTGTGATTCTAGGCACAAAACAGTATTCCTGGGTGATACCAGTACACCTTAACTTATGGTGAAGACATACTCCATAATATCTGACATGTTCAAGGCAGTTAAATATCTTCCTTAACATAAAATGTAAAACAACAACTTTCAAAGTGGAAGGAAAATGTACCATGCTAATTTCAAATGTGTTAGCATTTGCCTCTCATTTGTGAGAAAGTGATTTCTGCTGAATGCTAACCATCACAGTTCAAGAAAACAAGCTGCCCCTTTCCTGCGAGTGCAAGTCTAACAGAGCAAGAGCAACACAAATTAAATCTCTGAGAAGATTTCCTGTGTGCACACAGACTCATGGTGTGATTCTAGGCACAAAACTGTATTCCTGGGTGATACCAGTACACCTTAACTTATGGTGAAGACATACTCCATAATATCTGACATGTTCAAGGCAGTTAAATATCTTCCTTAACATAAAATGTAAAGCACAACTTTCAAAGTGGAAGGAAAATGTACCATGCTAATTTCAAATGTGTTAGCATTTGCCTCTCATTTGTGAGAAAGTGATTTCTGCTGAATGCTAACCATCACAGTTCAAGAAAACAAGCTGCCCCTTTCCTGCGAGTGCAAGTCTAAAAGAGCAAGAGCAACACAAATTAAATCTCTGAGAAGAATTCCTGTGTGCACACAGACTCATGGTGTGATTCTAGGCACAAAACAGTATTTCTGGCTGATACCAGTACACCTTAACTTATGGTGAAGACATACTCCATAATATCTGACATGTTCAAGGCAGTTAAATATCTTCCTTAACATAAAATGTAAAACACAATTTTCAAAGTGGAAGGAAAATGTACCATGCTAATTTCAAATGTGTTAGCATTTGCCTCTCATTTGTGAGAAAGTGATTTCTGCTGAATGCTAACCATCACAGTTCAAGAAAACAAGCTGCCCCTTTCCTGCGAGTGCAAGTCTAACAGAGCAAGAGCAACACAAATTAAATCTCTGAGAAGAATTCCTGTGTGCACACAGACTTATGGTGTGATTCTAGGCACAAAACAGTATTTCTGTCTGATACCAGTACACCTTAACTTATGGTGAAGACATACACCATAATATCTGACATGTTCAAGGCAGTTAAATATCTTCCAAAACATAAAATGTAAAACACAACTTTAAAAGAAGAATCACATTTCTATTATTTATATCCAAATACACCACATACATCCACTCTCAAATTCATAACTCACCTTTTAAAAGTAGTTAGTTGAGAAAGAAATGTGGCACTCACACAGCAGATTATCAGAGCCAGAATCTCTGAACTGTACACCTCTCAGCAGAACCAGTAAATGGCAATGTTTCCCTCTCTTTTTTCACACATATACATGTTAACTTCAAATCACAGTGTTTCCCACATTTTTCAAATGGAATCACACATTTCTATTGGTTGCAAATTTCAACCCTTTCCAAATGATCCCTTCCCCCAACATGACTTCTGCCTGGTACCCTAGCAACAGGTCATGGAACACTGGTGTGAGCAGAGAGGTCAGAAGTTCAGCACACAATGTTTCAAATCCAAATAGCAAGAGTGCTTGACTTTTCAAACCTAACAGCAAATCCAAACTAATGTTCTGTGGGAACACATTTTTCTGAACCAATACAAAACATGCTTTTAAAAATGTAAACATACAGCCTAGTTTTTACTGTTGAATGCTCTGAAACAGCCAATGAGTTCTTTTTATTAAAAAAAAGTATGAAAGCCTCCATTTTATAACTATCTTTCTTTTCATATTGCCATTCTACTGAAAGACACCTTCTGAGTGCATCCAGATCTCCTTGGAAGATGTTTACAGTGTGGATTATAGGTCACAGCTATGTCTTCTGGAGTGAAAGGTTTGCAGAAAAAAGAGGTATTGTGAAAGATCTTGCTTTGCCAAATGTAGACATTAAATGGATTGGTCAGAGAGGGTTAAAGTGGCACCAATCAATGCCTTTGGTGAAAACCTTTCTACCTATCCCACAGCCTAACCTTATTATTGTGCACTGTGGTGGAAATGACCTAGGCACTTTAACTGGGGTAGGTCTGGAAATGCTTATTAAGGACACCTTTGTGCAATTGATGTCACTTTTTCCACAAACTGCCTTTGTATATTCTAATATAAGGCAAAAGTGGAACTGGTCCAACCAACATTGTCCGCAGATTGACAAAGCAAGAAAGCACGTCAATAAGTCTGTTTCTGCTTTCCTCAGAGACTATGGTATGGGTTCTATATACCACAACAACTTGCGTTACAACATGCAAGGCATTTATATAGGAGACGGTGTACATTTGAATGATGAAGGGAACAGAGTCTTCCTCTTGAACTTTAGACTCTGCATCGGTACTTACTTGTAGGTACCAAAAAACACTCAATAAACACAAAGGCTCTTTTTAGAGCCCCCTAATATCTTAACACTTAATCTTCTTTTTTAAATTTTTTTTTCTTTTTTTTATTTCCGCGGTGCGCGCACCCCGCAAATTTTTAAAAAAAAATTTAAAAAAATTTGGGCTCTTTGGGGTCCCACTGTGACCCCCTGACAAATGCTAGGGGATCAGGAACTCCCTACCCTGTCCACTTTTCACGTTCTCCACCTTTCCTTTTCAGTGTGACAGACAAAATGGCGGCCGACACTTCCTGATTTCGACCGATTCGAATGTTTACAGACATGTAACAACCAATCAGAATTTCGCTCGCGCACGTTAGGGTGCGCGCACAGTACACTTACGGTGCACGCACGGTACGCGTTATAGATTTTCATATGCTTTTAAATTCTATTTTCTCAGGAACTACTAAACAGATTGACACCATACCTACAAAAGGCACTTCCCTGACCTGATGACTACCTCTCTGCAAAATTTCAAGTAATTCTGTTCAGCCGTTCGGGCTGTACCTTCGACTAAAGGTCCTATGGAAAAATGCATGGGGAAAACGTGTTTTGGGACCCCCCTTTTTTCTCGGCCCTCGCTTCACGAATCACCCCAAGACTTTCAGGGTAGGAGCTGAACGGTTTAAAAAAAATAAAATAAATGTTTTTTTCTCCCTTGGGGGTCCTTCTGTGACCCCTTGACCAAGGCTAGGGGGTCAGGAACTGTCCACCCTGCCCCCTTTTCATGTTCTCCACCTTTGTTTTTCACCCCCTCAGACTGCGAGAGAGAAAATGGCGGCCAACACTTCCTGGTTTCGAACGATTCGAATGTTTACCGACATCTAACAACCAATCAGAATTGCGCTCGCGCACGGCAGGGTGCGCGCACAGTGCGCGCACGGTGCGCGCATATAGATATGGATATGGTTTTAAATGCTATTTTCTCAGGAAATACTGAACAGATTTACACAAGACCTTCAAAAGGCACTTCCTTGACCTTATGGCTACCTCTTTGCCAAATTTCACGTAATCCTGTTCAGCCGTTCGGGCTGTACCTTCGACTAAAGGTCCTATGGAAAAATGCATGGGGAAAACGCGTTTTGGGACCCCCCTTTTTCTCGGCCCCCGCTTGACGAATCACCCCAAGACTTTCAGGGTAGGAGCTGAACGGTGCGCCCCATTTGTTTTGAAAATTTCGCGAGGATTCGTCAACCGGCGCCAAAGTTATTCAAAATAGAATTTTGAGATTTCCTATGGAAACTAGGCTGTAACTATAACTATCTACTGGCGACCGCCAGTAGATAATATATATATATATATAATACTCTAGGCCCCACCCCTCTCAACCTTTGACTCCGCCACTCCTGCTATGATCCGTCTCGGGTTTTCATGTCCCTCGCTGTGATTGCAGATACAGTGATCTGCTTTTTCATACACCCAGTGGTGTCCCATTGGTGGCTGCGTGTTGCAATCATCCTCCAGCAGTCACGGCTGGGTGCAAAGATGTCATCTCCATTTCGAGCCACCTTAAAGCAACACGCTGCTGCTTCTTCTCTCCCCATACGGTCCCAAACTCAAGTGAGTGTCTAAAACCAAATGGGAGGGCGACGCGCTTGTGTCTTCTAAACACCAAACCACACTGATGCAGGCAAGGCGCGTAGCTCCTGAACGAAAAGGCGTGTCGGCAAACGGTGCCTGCTACCGATAAAATATCCAGTCCAATCCCACTTCTGAAGAAACAGGTCCGACACATGCTCAGTGGGTAAAAATTGATTTATTGCAAAAGGTTTCCCGGTCAAAAGTCATGTTGTTATGGTGAAACGCTGGGCAGAGGCGTTTCAGCCTTGCGGCTTTCCTCAGTACCCGCTTCACACGGATAGTGTTCTGCCTGGGGACTCATGTTTAAAGGTAGGTGGATATATATTAATTTGCAACATCATGGTATAGATAAATAATATTATAACTTCAAAAAGGCAACATCATGCAGAACGTATCTTAAATCTCATTATAAGATTAAGTTGTGAATTGTTTACAGTTGGTATCAACAAATTATATGTTATTAACTGTTTTTACTTTTCTGCTTCATGCTTTACCTGCCTACCTTAAAAATACACTTTATATTGCGGTTTTTAGATGAAGTATTTGGCAAAACCTTTTTTAACATATTGAAATGTTTTTAAGGATTTTTAATTATTTATGCCATTATATATGTATATATTTGTAATTATTGAACTGTTGCTGCTATTGATAGTATTACGACCGTGAAATAACTCTTCTATGTCCATGCAACATATGACTTGTCACGAGTGATTGCACAAGCACTTTATTTAAGGGAAGGCACTTCGCATGCGCGTTATGTGAACAAGACCGCTGGAAGGTCGAAAAAGCGTCATGGCGGAGGTGCTGGTCATACCAATAAAATTCTGAGCACCGAATTGTGGGTCTGTTTTCATCATTTCCTCATAAGTGTATTGTGTACGGCGAATTCTTTGGATATCATTGGTACCAAGTTGCTTCTTCGTAACTAAGTTTGGCACTGGAAAGTGAATCCGATAATGAACAAGCAAGAACCAGTTCGGATTTGAGGTTTATCAAACTATCATTGGCTCAAGAAGTCGACTGCCTCCGCCACGACCGGAGACAAACACTGTGCCCTCGTGTCTAAAGGAAGCAAAACGCCGAAGAAACAATCTCAAAAATGCCTGGAAAGATGGCGTTGCTGCAACAGGCGTAAGACAGCCAAACAACAAAAAACCAACGAATGCGAGAGGGAAATGCAACTAAATGAATGCAGCGTTTCCACAGAACCTAACACAGCAATAAACCTAACTGACATCACTTTAAACATGGCTGAAAAACAAATCTTGGCACTGGGTTTATCGTATAGTCCCAAAAGCAATTTTAATTATGCAGAAACACGTATGGATGTTTTTAGATTCATACGCAAACTGAAATTGCGTAAATAACATCTATTGCAGTCAAAGCATAATAAGGAACCTCCAATACAAGCGATAACTAGCACTTTGAGTCCAACAGTGCTGGTTGCAGGGGACGTTGACCTTTTGCTAGATTTACATCAACTACAGGTTGAACAGAATAATGGTGAAAGCATGAATGGATTAGAAAAAATCAGTGATTCCATACGTACACCATTTAAACCCAAATCAACTTTTCAACCAGTAATGCTACATGACAATTTGGACATTTTCCATGACCAAGTAACAGCCGAATTAAAGAAACTTTATAAAACCACTGCGTGTGCCCAATGTAACATCAGCCGGAAAAATATCTCCTATATACAATTAATGAAGAAACTGCAAGGTAGGGACAATGTCATCATACGGCAATCAGATAAAGGAGGCAATGTGGTTTTATGGCCGAGAGAAATGTATATGGAGGAAGCCATGGCCCATCTAAATGATAAAGACTGTTACAAGAGGAGCAATATGCAATGTGTCAGGCAGGCACAAAACAACTACAATGCTAAACTCTTAGCTTGGAAGAGCGGAGGTCTTTAAAGCTCAGATGAGTTTAAATTTTTGAAAAACGAATACCCAGTAATTCCCGCTATATACTTCATTCCGAAGATACATAAGAGTATGGTTAAGCCACCTGGTAGACCCATTATTTCTGCTTGAAACAGTCTAATGGAAAATACCTCTAAATATTTTGACTATTTTTTATAAAATTTTGTGCGAACTTTACCATCATATTTGCAAGAGACAAGTGACTTTTTAAGGAAGATAAGGAATGTGACCTGAGATGCTGAATGCATTTTAATTACTCTAGATGTCATAAGACATCAAGATGGGATCAAAGCCATCGAACACTATTTGAATGAGAGACCAATGGACTTGTATATGCATAATGGGATGTTGGTTGATATGATAGTGACATGTTTGGATAACAACTTTTTCCTGTTGCATAACCAGGTATATCAACAGACCAGAGGTGTGGCGATGGGGGCTTGCTTCTCCCCTAGTTATGCCTGCCTGCATATGGGCCTATAGGAGGAGCAAGCCCTCAACAACATTTATGTTGACATCATGAACAAACACATTTGTCATTGGTACAGGTATATTGAAGACCTGTTCTTGATTTGGAGGTGCCCTGAAGATCTGGCACTCCATTTCATAGAGCAGATTAATCCCAATAGACTGAACCTGCATTTCACTGCATCTGTGAATAGAGAAAGAATTTGCTTTCTTGATGTTGAGGTTTTTATCAATGATGATAAAGTTGAATCCAGAATGTACAGAAAACCAACGTCTGGGAATACAATATTACACGCAACCAGCCATAATCTCAGACTCCTGATCCAATCCATACCATATGGAGAGATGCTGCTCATTAAACGCATTTGCAGCACCCCACATCAGTGCTATTTGGCCCAACAGGAGAGTAGGGACAGGTTCCTTGCTAGGGGCTATTCCACCAAGATCATAGACGATGCCATTGCTAAGACCAATGACATTGAGAGGATGGACACTCTGACCTTAAAGTCTAAAACACATGACAATGGCGCTAGATCCAGTGATCCAGTGACGCAAATGATTTAAACATACAATACTCAGCACCAAAGTATTCGTAAAATACTAAGCAAAAACTGGGTGTTGGTGCGTAACGATCCAATATTAGTGGACCAGATATCTAAAACCCCTGATGTAACATTCAGAAAGGCACGATCAATGAGCAACATGCTGGTTAGAAGTAGTTCAGAGACGGTGACGGGCAAAACCAGGTTATCATCCCATAAGCGGTTTATGAAATGTTCCTCATGTAAGGCATGCAGATTTGCTACTAGCAGAACATCACATGTTAGCCCTTTTAAAACAGATGCAGTGCCTATAACAAAACAACTTACATTCAAGACAGAGTAAGCTATTTATGTGCTGGAGTGTCCCTGTGGTCTGCGATATGTGTAATGTAATGCAATGTAAGTCAAACTTGTATAGCGCAGCTGCCACCCTAAGGGTATCCTGGCGCTTAGATTACCATTAGATATATGGGTAGTACCAAGTTGCAGGTCCACAAGAGGATACTCCAGCACATTAGGGCAATCAACAACTGTGATCCCTCGTACCCAGTCACAAGACATTTCAAGGACGCACATAATAGAAATCCAGAATTTTAAAAATATTATGTGGTAGATACCGTATTGCCATTAAGAAGAGGTGGTAATCGTGAGGCCCACTTACGTCTATTAGAAACTAGGTATATCCTAGAACTGTATACAAAGACACCATCTGGCATGAACTCCAGCAAAGATTTCTATACCTGCCTGTAATATACAGGAGATCTGTTGTTTGCTCTATCTGCACACATATATATGACTATTTGACAAACATTTTCATTTGCTTTTATGTTTCCTCATTTTTTAGTCTTCTATATATTCAGCACTTTTACACTTTAAGTAATTTGGGGGGCATTGTTATGGCAACACGATTAGCACTAGCACTTTAATAAAACGATAGAAGAATTGAGTCGATGCCCAGTTAGGGCTGTATTAATTTGCAAAGTCATGGTATGGATACATAATATTATAACTTCAAAAAGGCAACATCATGCAGAACTTATCTTAAATCTTATTATAAGATTAAGTTGTGAATTGTTTACAGTTGGTATCAACAAATTATATGGTATTAACTGTTTTTACTTTTCTGCTTCATGCTTTACCTGCCTAGCTTAAAAATACGCTTTATATTGCGGTTTTTAGATGAAGTATTTGGCAAAACCTTTTTTAACATATTGAAATGTTTCTAAGGATTTTTAATTATTGATGCCATTATATGTGTATCTATTTGTAATTATTGAACTGCTGCTACTATTGATAGTATTACGACCATGAAATAACTCTTCTATGTCCATGTAACATGTGACTTGTCACGAGTGATTGCACAAGCACTTTATTTAAGGGAAGGCACGTTGCATGCGCGTTATGTGAACAAGACCTCTGGAAGGTCGAAACACATCATGGCGGAGATGCTGGGCATACCAATAAAATTCTGAGTACCGAATTGTGGGTCAGTTTTTGTCATTTCCTCATCAGTGGATTGTGTACGGCGAATTCTTTGGATAATTATATATATATAGATATATTCACTGAAAATACCATAGGTTTCAGGGGCGTTATAGTTAGTTGGACATTTCACTCGTACAAAACCAGTGAAATTCCCCCGTTATAGTTAGTTCAGCTAACTATAACTCGCGCGCCCGCAATGCACTGCTGATGACGTCACATACTACATCACTCATGACACGGTCAGTGCCATCGCTCATGACATCACTGATGACATCTCAAATGACATCACCGATGACATCACTGATGACATCACTGATGACATCATCCAGTGAATGTGTGTTTTTCTGAAAGTTAAATATGTTTTATATGTACATCTCAAGGTCGATGGAAGAATAAATGGGTATATAAGTGTCTAAATGGATGATTTTGTTTGTAAAATTGATTGTATAACTGACTGATTAAGTGTATCTGAGTGAATACATGGGTTAGTGAGTAATGTTTAAATATGTAAATATCTGTATCAGTCTCTCACTTTATGTATAAGTGGTTGCATGGGTTGGTGAGTAGCTACATGAGTGTCTATATGGGTTATTAGTTGTTTTTTTTTAGTATCAGTATGAGTGTCTTAGTGTCTGTGTGGTTCGGTGGGGGTATTACTTAGTGCATAGATGCATGAATGAGTGACTTACTGTTTGTATGTGTTGAAGACAGCATGTATGCAGGACTGAATGGGTGGAAGAGTGTGTGTATGGATGTGTTAGTGAGTGAATGCCTGTCTCAATAGTGTCTTTATGAGTAACTACATATGTTTTAAACTAGTATATGTGAGTATTGGTGTATGTGAGAGTGAGAGATTGGAAGTTCCTGTATAAATAAGTATGTGTTTCTATAAGTGATTCTTTAAGAAAGTAAGTATGTGCAAGTTTCTGTAGAAGTAAGTGTGGTGGTGTGTGCATAACTGTATATGCAGGTAAATGGATGTTTGTTACTCTGTATGTATGACTATGTGTGTGAGTAACTCTATGGATGAGTGTCGGTGTGTAACAGGATGTATACCTGTATGAGTACATATGATGCCTGAGTACATGTATGAGTGACTGTATAGGACTGTTGGTGAATGAGTGGATGTGTGTGTAGATTTTGGAATTACTGAATAGGTTGTTGTAACTAGTATTGGTATGTCCATTGTTTTGAAAATGTTAATTTCTATTTTTGACTGTATGTATCAAAGGTTATATTAGAGTGAGAGGAGGTCAGCCACTCTATCACAAGGATGATGTCATGAGTGATGTCATCAGTGATGTCATTTGAGACGGCATCAGTGATGTCATGAGTGATGTCACTGACCATGCCATGAGTGATGCAATATGTGACGTCATCAGCAGTGCATTGCGGGTGTGCGAGTTATAGTTAGCTGAACTAACTATAACGGGGGAATTTCACTGGTTTTGTAGGAGTTTTGCTAGTTGGCCCCCAGAGACCCCCAGCATTGAAGGGGAATTAATTCCCCAATTTAAAACGTGCCACAGGGCGCGTTTGCAAAGTGTTTCCATAAGGGGGCGGGGCCTAGGCACGATCTTGTTTCTTTTTATTTTTTTGGAAGGCACCATCTTTTTAATTTTTTGAGGCCCTGGGGACCCCATCCCCCAGGCCTGACCCCCAATTAAAAAAAAAATATATCTATTAACAGGAAGGGGGCCGCGTGGGCCCCCTCCCATGACCAATTCCGGGCCCCGGGGACCCCATCCCACGGGGCATGGCCATTTTTAAAAATATTCTTTTGGAGGGGGGCTGCCTGGCCCCCCTCCAAAGGCCATTTATGGCCCCGGGGACCTCATCCCAGCTCCTGCAGTGTCCCGGTGGGCAGACCGGGACACTGCAGGAGCTGGCCACCCCCGGGCCATCATAGGGCTCCAGGAGGGCGGCCGCGCAACCCCCCTCCCAACATTGTTAAAGCCCCGGGGAGGTGGTGGTCCCCGGGGTTTGGGGGTCCGTAATGCACCCACAAATTTGCATATTTAGAGCACCGGGGAGGTGGCGGTCCCCGGGGTGTGTGGGGGGTTCGAGCCCCCCCCCACAGGTAGTTTATTTTTTTTAGAACAAGCCCCGGGGGTGGCGGTCCCCGGGGCTTTGGGGGGCCTTTGAGCCCCCCACACATTTATTGTACAAACCCCAGGGGGGTGGCGGTCCCCGGGGCTGTGGGGGGGCAATTGTGAGCCCCCCTCAAATACTTTTGAAAAACCCAGGGGGTGGTGGTCCCCGGGGCTTAGGGGGTCTTGGATGCTCCCCCACATTACAAATCAAAGCCCTGGGGGGTGGCAGTCCCCGGGGCTGCGAGGGGGGATTGCCCCCGGGACCTGGCCCTACGGGGGCTTTATTTAAAAGTGTTTGTTTTTTATTTCACATCCGGATCCGCGGATCTCCGCGCATCCCGCGATTTAAACAAAAACTTTTTGGGGGGTCCCTGGGTGTCCTTGTGGGACCCCCTAAGCAGGTGTTTCTACCCTGCCCCCTTTTCGTGTTTTGCGCGTTTGTTTTTCTCTTTTCTTGTGCATCGGTTCTACCATCCTGGTTTGGAGTGTTGACAGCCGATTAGTAATAAGCTCATGATCGGGAGGGTGCGCGGATCCACCGCGGCCATAGATATCACTATCTTTATTTCTTAATTTCTCAAAAACTACTGAACGGATTTACACCATTTTTTCAAAGGCCGCTTTCTGAGCCAAACAGTACCTTTTAGCCACATTTGGTGTAAAAGGTTGAATAAAAACATCTTGCCTGATACCGTTGGGTCCGTCTCTCCTTCATCTCCGCTTGGAGGTTGCGGGAGTTCGTGAGTCTTTTAGATATATATATATATATTACCTACTGGCGGTCGCCAGTAGGTAGTTATAGTTAGGACCACGTTTCCATAGGAAAACCTCAACATTCTATTTTGAATAACTTTGGCGCCGGTTGACGAATCTCGCGAATTTCTCAAAATAGGTGGGGCGCTACGCTCCGCTCCTACCCTGAAAGTCTCGGGGGGATCCGTCAAGCGGGGGCTGAGATAAAAGGGGGGTCCCAAAACGCGTTTTTCCCATGCATTTTTCCATAGGACCTTTAGAACGAGCTACAGCCCGAACGGCTGAACAGAATTACTCAAAATTTGGCAGAGAGGTAGTCCCTAGGTCAAGGAAGTGCCTTTTGTAGGTTTGGTGTAAATCTGTTCAGTAGATTCTGAGAAAATAGCCTTTAAATCAATATATATATCTGAGCCCGCTTACGGTACGCTTACCGTACGCTTACGGTAAGCGTACGGTGGCGTGCGCGAGCGCGATTCTGATTGGCTCTTAGATCTTAGTAAACATTCGAATCGGTCGAAACCAGGAAGCGGCGGCCGCCATTTTGTGTATTTCACTCTGAAAAAAAAGAGTGAAAACAAGGAAAGGGGGCAATGAGGAGAGTTACAGACCCCCTAACATTTGTAAGGGGGTCAAAGAAGGACAGAAAAGTACAAAAAAAACATTTATTGATTTTAAAAAAAATCACGGGGTACGCGTACGGTAAGCTTACGGTAAGCGTACGGTAAAAAAAAAAAAAATGAAAAGCAGATTTAAGAGTTTAGATATTAGGGAGCTCTAAAAAGAGCTGTTGTGTTTATGAAGTCATTTTTTTAGTGGTACCTACAAGTAAGTACCGATGCAGAGTCTAAGGTTCAAGAGGAAGACTCTGTTCCCTTCATCATTGAAGTGCACACCATCTCCTCTATAAATGTCTTGCATGTCATAACGCAAGTTGTTGTGGTAAATGGCACCCATACCATAGTCACGGAGGAAAGCAGAAACAGATTTGTTGACGTGCTTTCTTGCTTTGTCAATCTGTGGACAGAAATGATTGGACCAGTTCCATTTTTGCCTTTGGCATATGTTGGAAAACACAAAGGCAGTTTTAGGGAAAAGTGTAAACAGTTGTGCAAAGGTGTCCTTCATAAGCATTTCCAGACCTACCCCAGTCAAAGTGCCTAGGTCATTGCCACCACAGTGCACTATTATGAGGTCAGGGTGTTGGATTTGAATGAAGGATTTCACCAATGGCATCAATTGGTGCCACTTTAACCCTCTCTGACCAATCCATTTAATGTCTACATTTGGCAAAGCAAGGTCTCTCACCATACCTGTTTTCTCTGCAAACTTTTCACTCCAGAAGACATAGCTGTGCCCTACAATCCACACTGTGAACATCTTCAAAGGAGAACTGGATGCACTCAGGAGGTGTCTTTCAGTAGAATGGCAATATGAAAAGAAAGACAGTTTGGAAATGGAGGCATACATATTTTTTTCAAAACAAAAAGAACTGATTGGCTGTTTCATACCATTCTAGAATAAAAACTAGGCTGTATGTGTAAATTAATAGAAGCATGTTTTGTATTGGTAAAAAAAAATGTGTAACCAAAGAACAGTACTATGGATTTGCTGTTAGGTTTGAAAAGTCAAGCACTCTTGCTCTGTGGAATTGAAACATTGTTTGGCGAACTTCTGACCTAACTCAACACAGCAGTGTTCCATGAGCTGTTGCTATGGTAGCAGGCAGAAGTCAAGTTGGGGGAAGGGTACTAGGCAGAAGTCAAGTTGGGGGAAGGGTACTTTTGGAAAAGGGTTGGTTTTCAACCAATAGAAATGTGTGATTACATTTGAAAAAAAGGGGGAAGCACTGAGATTTGAAACTTACAAGTATATGTGTGGAAAAATAGAGGGAAAGTTTGCCATTATCTGGTTCTGCTGAGAGGAGAGAGGTGAACACAACAGAGATCCTGGCTCTGATAATCTGCTGTTTGAGTGTCACATTTCTTTCACAACTAACTAATTTTAAAGGTGAGTTTACAGTTTGAGAGGGGATGTATGTGGTAACTTAAGAAATGAATAATAGAAATGGAAATTGTTTTTGTTGTAGTTACACATGGTGGTTTCATAATGTGTCAGTCTGTAAAAGTGATTTTCACTTGCCCCGAAAAAAAAAAGAGCAGTAAGTGTGCTTTCAAATTGGCAAAGAAATTTCGTTTTGGGACTAATGTGAAAACATGACTCTGTGTGCAGAGAGGAATTATAGGCAGAGATTTATTGCGTATTGCTCTGGTGATTTCACAGTTGCATTAGATGGAAAGGGGGAGCGAATTTTTGGGGGAAGAAGCAGAGTCTTAGCACACACCCATGTGCTTGCCATGTATAGTCATGCACAGTATTTACAAGCGAGTGGGGTTTTCAGGTTTCAGTCTGTAATGCAAATACATTCAGCATCACTAAGGCTGGTTGCCCTTGCTGGAGTGTAGGCAGTCACCGAGAATACACATGGTGGTGGTCTGAAAAAACAGTTTGGACATGTGCATTTAAATAAATCAAAAAAAGTGGTTTCATAATGTGTCAGTCTGTAAAAGTGATTTTCACTTGTAAAAAGTGATTTTCACTTGCCCCGAAAAAAAAAAGAGCACTAAGTGTACTTTCAAATTGGCAAAGAAATTTCGTTTTGGGACTAATGTGAAATCATGACTGTGTGCAGAGAGGAATTATAGGCAGAGATTTATTGCGTATTGCTCTGGTGATTTCACAGTTACATTAGATGGAAAGGGGGAGCGAATTTTTGGGGGAAGAAGCAGAGTCTTAGCACACACCCATGTGCTTGCCATGTATAGTCATGCACAGTATTTACAAGCGAGTGGGGTTTTCAGGTTTCAGTCTGTAATGCAAATACATTCAGCATCACTAAGGCTGGTTGCCCTTGCTGGAGTGTAGGCAGTCACCGAGAATACACATGGTGGTGGTCTGAAAAACAGTTTGGACATGTGCATTTAAAAAAATGAAAAAAAGTGGTTTCATAATGTGTCAGTCTGTAAAAGTGATTTTCACTTGTAAAAAGTGATTTTCACTTGCCCCGAAAAAAAAAAGAGCAGTAAGTGTGCTTTCAAATTGGCAAAGAAATTTAGTTTTGGGACTAATGTGAAAACATGACTCTGTGTGCAGAGAGGAATTATAGGCAGAGATTTAAAGCGTATTGCTCTGGTGATTTCACAGTTGCATTAGATGGAAAGGGGGAGCGAATTTTTGGGGGAAGAAGTAGAGTCTTAGCACACACCCATGTGCTTGCCATGTATAGTCATGCACAGTATTTACAAGCGAGTGGGGTTTTCAGGTTTCAGTCTGTAATGCAAATACATTCAGCATCACTAAGGCTGGTTGCCCTTGCTGGAGTGTAGGCAGTCACCGAGAATACACATGGTGGTGGTCTGAAAAAACAGTTTGGACATGTGCATTTAAATAAATAAAAAAAAGTGGTTTCATAATTTGTCAGTCTGTAAAAGTGATTTTCACTTGCGCCGAAAAAAAAAAGAGCAGTAAGTGTGCTTTCAAATTGGCAAAGAAATTTCGTTTTGGGACTAATGTGAAAACATGACTCTGTGTGGAAATAGGAATTACAGGCAGAGATTTATTGCGTATTGCTCTGGTGATTTCACAGTTACATTAGATGGAAAGGGGGAGCGAATTTTTGGGGGAAGAAGCAGAGTCTTAGCACACACCCATGTGCTTGCCATGTATAGTCATGCACAGTATTTACAAGCGAGTGGGGTTTTCAGGTTTCAGTCTGTAATGCAAATACATTCAGCATCACTAAGGCTGGTTGCCCTTGCTGGAGTGTAGGCAGTCACCGAGAATACACATGGTGGTGGTCTGAAAAAACAGTTTGGACATGTGCATTTAAATAAATCAAAAAAAGTGGTTTCATAATGTGTCAGTCTGTAAAAGTGATTTTCACTTGCGCCGAAAAAAAAAAGAGCAGTAAGTGTGCTTTCAAATTGGCAAAGAAATTTCGTTTTGGGACTAATGTGAAAACATGACTCTGTGTGGAAATAGGAATTACAGGCAGAGATTTATTGCGTATTGCTCTGGTGATTTCACAGTTACATTAGATGGAAAGGGGGAGCGAATTTTTGGGGGAAGAAGCAGAGTCTTAGCACACACCCATGTGCTTGCCATGTATAGTCATGCACAGTATTTACAAGCGAGTGGGGTTTTCAGGTTTCAGTCTGTAATGCAAATACATTCAGCATCACTAAGGCTGGTTGCCCTTGCTGGAGTGTAGGCAGTCACCGAGAATACACATGGTGGTGGTCTGAAAAAACAGTTTGGACATGTGCATTTAAATAAATCAAAAAAAGTGGTTTCATAATGTGTCAGTCTGTAAAAGTGATTTTCACTTGCGCCGAAAAAAAAAAGAGCAGTAAGTGTGCTTTCAAATTGGCAAAGAAATTTAGTTTTGGGACTAATGTGAAAACATGACTCTGTGTGCAGAGAGGAATTATAGGCAGAGATTTATTGCGTATTGCTCTGGTGATTTCACAGTTGCATTAGATGGAAAGGGGGAGCGAATTTTTGGGGGAAGAAGTAGAGTCTTAGCACACACCCATGTGCTTGCCATGTATAGTCATGCACAGTATTTACAAGCGAGTGGGGTTTTCAGGTTTCAGTCTGTAATGCAAATACATTCAGCATCACTAAGGCTGGTTGCCCTTGCTGGAGTGTAGGCAGTCACCGAGAATACACATGGTGGTGGTCTGAAAAAACAGTTTGGACATGTGCATTTAAATAAATCAAAAAAAGTGGTTTCATAATGTGTCAGTCTGTAAAAGTGATTTTCACTTGCGCCGAAAAAAAAAAGAGCAGTAAGTGTGCTTTCAAATTGGCAAAGAAATTTCGTTTTGGGACTAATGTGAAAACATGACTGTGTGCAGAGAGGAATTATAGGCAGAGATTTATTGCGTCTTGCTCTGGTGATTTCACAGTTGCATTAGATGGAAAGGGGGAGCGAATTTTTGGGGGAAGAAGCAGAGTCTTAGCACACACCCATGTGCTTGCCATGTATAGTCATGCACAGTATTTACAAGCGAATGGGGTTTTCAGGTTTCAGTCTGTAATGCAAATACATTCAGCATCACTAAGGCTGGTTGCCCTTGCTGGAGTGTAGGCAGTCACCGAGAATACACATGGTGGTGGTCTGAAAAAACAGTTTGGACATGTGCATTTAAATAAATCAAAAAAAGTGGTTTCATAATGTGTCAGTCTGTAAAAGTGATTTTCACTTGTAAAAAGTGAGTTTCACTTGCCCCGAAAAAAAAAAGAACAGTAAGTGTACATTCAAATTGGCAAAGAAATTTAGTTTTGGGACTAATGTGAAAACATGACTCTGTGTGCAGAGAGGAATTATAGGCAGAGATTTATTGCGTATTGCTCTGGTGATTTCACAGTTACATTAGATGGAAAGGGGGAGCGAATTTTTGGGGGAAGAAGCAGAGTCTTAGCACACACCCATGTGCTTGCCATGTATAGTCATGCACAGTATTTACAAGCGAGTGGGATTTTCAGGTTTCAGTCTGTAATGCAAATACATTCAGCATCACTAAGGCTGGTTGCCCTTGCTGGAGTGTAGGCAGTCACCGAGAATACACATGGTGGTGGTCTGAAAAAACAGTTTGGACATGTGCATTTAAATAAATCAAAAAAAGTGGTTTCATAATGTGTCAGTCTGTAAAAGTGATTTTCACTTGTAAAAAGTGATTTTCACTTGCCCCGAAAAAAAAAAGAGCAGTAAGTGTGCTTTCAAATTGGCAAAGAAATTTCGTTTTGGGACTAATGTGAAAACATGACTCTGTGTGCAGAGAGGAATTATAGGCAGAGATTTATTGCGTCTTGCTCTCGTGATTTCACAGTTGCATTAGATGGAAAGGGGGAGCGAATTTTTGGGGGAAGAAGCAGAGTCTTAGCACACACCCATGTGCTTGCCATGTATAGTCATGCACAGTATTTACAAGCGAGTGGGGTTTTCAGGTTTCAGTCTGTAATGCAAATACATTCAGCATCACTAAGGCTGGTTGCCCTTGCTGGAGTGTAGCACTCTGGACATGGGCTTTTTAAAAAATCTGAAAAGTGGTTTCATAATGTGACAGTTTGTAAAAGTGATTTGCACTTGCCCAAAAAAAAGAGCAGTTTGTGTGCATTCAAATTGGCAAAGAAATTTCGTTTTGTGACTATTGTGAAAAGAAATGTAGTAATATATTTAAATACAATAAAGGATTTTTTTTTTAGTTTTTTTCAGGTATTGCTGAAGAGCAGTGAACAAAATTTAAGATGCCTACAAAATCCAGAGTTCAAAAAACGCTAAAAAAATAACTATATTTGAAGACAACTGGAGGACCAAAGTTAGTAGAAGATGCTCATGTTGGGAAAAAGAAAAAATCTTCTGGTAAGCAGAAAAAACAATTTCTTAAAAATATATTCAAAACAAAGAAAAATGTACAAAATGTCTGTACTGGAAAGAATGTTACAAAAGGAAGAGAACAGGAAAAAATTGAGAATTTAGTTAATGCAAATATACCTTCTGCAACTGAAAAGATTTACATAAACAGAAAAACAGCGTTTAAAGAGATACGTAGAAAAATGTTTCAGAGAAGAGTTATGTCCAATTTGATGAAGGATGTGAAGAAATATAAGCAAAAGGCAAAATATTACAAGAGAAAAAAAGAAATTGAAGCCATTGCAGCAAAGGCATTAGAATTAAAAAGGAAACTATTCATATTAATTTGAATAGGATGCGTACATTAGACAAAATGGTTAATGTACTGAAATCACATAGCAAAAGGAAAAGAGTAGTGAACAGAACAAACTTTTGTAAAGTGTTTTTAGGAAAGTGGATGCATAGTTCAAGTAGTGAACCTTTTTTTAATGAAGAGAGCTATTTTCAAAGTAATAGTTTGCTGCATGCAGTTGACACCAGAGGTCGTTCATACGAAGTAACAAATGGTTGCATAATGGAGAAGGAGATAATGGTTCCAAGAGATGAGGTACAAGTGATGGCAGATGAGGCAATGGGGAGACGTCCTAAAGCCCCAGTGTACACTTGGAATTGTAGTAGTATTTGCACTGTGCGTCAGGAATCTATTGACAAATTTCGAGAGTTTCTAAGAGAATATAGTAAAAAAAGTGTAAAACAGAAGATTAAGGTGCTTCAAAGTCTGGATCCATGCAGAGTGAGAGAGAATACTGGTTTGCAGGGTCATTCTCTGGCTTGTCTATCTAGAAAAGTGTGCAATAGTGTTTTCCATCATTTTAGGATGCTGGCTGTTCATCATACTGGAATGAGAAAGTTTGTGAGACGGTTGTATTTTGCCAAAAGTCCAGCAATAAAGTTAAATGAATTGAATAGGGCTCTGTTCCGAGGAACGGTATCAGATGTAGAGAAGGTTGTTGATGAAATTCAGTTTTGTTACTTTGGTCCTGAACAAAACAGTGCAGAGAAGGACACAGTAAATGAGGAAGAAGTGGAAGAGAATGTAGAACCTTCTGTAAGTAAGACATTTAATGATCACATAACAAAATTTGCAATAGTCTCTAATGAAAGACCAAATGTTACTTGTATTTGTTGCCGCAGAACTCATTATAGAAAACAAACTAGGAATGTTGATCTCTACAGAAAGAGTGAAAATGAAGATAATTATAAGTGGAAGGATTTTGCCACATATATATTTCTAGAAAATTGTTTTGAATTGGGTGAAGATCAGCGTATTTGTAAATACTGTTACAACAAGTTAGAGGAAAATAGAATGCCGACCAGAGCTGTACATAATAATTTAGAATTGGATGCTATTCCTGCTGAACTTTCTGAATTAAATACATATGAGTCTATACTCATTCAATGTGTTCATCCGTTCCAGACCATAGTACGTATGGAGCCCAAAACTGGTAAATTACCTCCTTCAGATTTACTGAGAGGTTTAAAAGGTAGAGTGGTGTATTTGCCCTTGGATTTGAAAAAAAATATGGAAACTATTGATGCGGATACTTTGGAAACTGAACCATTAATTATTCTGGTTAATGGTGTACCTACAAAGAATAAGAAGATTTGGCAGGAGCTGGTAGATGTGCGGAAAGTACAAAGAGCAAATTTGTATTTGAAAAAAAATAACAAATGGTATGAATCAATTTATATAGAAGAAGAAGAAGAAGAAGAAGATTTTCAAGAAGACACAGAAACACCAACTGGACAAATTGAAAAAGTGGACAAGTCAAAGGAAGAAGAAATTTATGAACATTTTAGCATACATCCTCTTCATTCGAAAGAAGTTATGGGAGACAATATTGATCTCTTTCAGATGAAGAAAGCAAAAGGAACTCCTGTGAGTGTATGGGAGGAGAGCTTGGAAGCTCGATGTTTTCCTCAGCTGTTTCCTAAAGGAAAAGGAGGACGATACGATGAACGTCCAGAACAGATTCCAGCTTCAGAGTATCGGACTACAAGACTATATGCTGAAGATCCCAGATTTCGACAAAGTATTCCTCATTTGTTCCATCTTTTATTTGAAAGCGACTTGTCTGCACTGTCTTATGCAGTAAATCACATTTTAAAAAGTGGAGTACATTTACAAAATGTGTCTGCTAAGGATTTTATGGAGAAAGTGCAGCACCGAGATGATCATTTGGAAACACAACTGATCAATCTGATGGCTTGTCAGCGTGGGACAAATGAATATTGGTACCGACGCCATGGTGAACTAAAATGCATGTTACGGAATTTAGGAACACCAACATGGTTCCTTACCCTAAGCTGTGCCGAGTACGCTTGGGATGATTTACTGGATTTTCTACGAGAGGCCAATTCAAACATTAAAAACATCGAATACAAGACAGCAGGAGAACTGTGCTCATTGGATCCGGTTAATGTTTGCAGATATTTCAATCATAGATTTGAGGCTATGATGTCCTTCATCTGCAATAAAAGAAATCCACCCCTTGGAGAAGTAGTGGATTTCTTTTGGAGAAAAGAGTACCAGGCAAGAGGTGCTCCTCATATTCATATGCTGTTGTGGATCAAGGATGCCCCAAAGTTTGGAACAGATGCTGATGAAGCAGTGTTATCTTACATTCAAGAATATGCAACATGTGCTATACCAAAAAGCACAGAAGAGAACAAGTTAAAGGAGCAAGTTTTACGTTTCCAAAGTCATCAGTGTGGAAAATACTGTCGACGGAAATACAAGAGCAAAGAAAAATACTACACTAAATGTCGATTTGGATTTCCTAGACCTGTTCTTTCAAATGGAAGAGTAAACAGTTTTATGTCAGCTGTGAGACATACTATCACAAGAAAATCACCTAAGAATACCTACAACCTTAAAAGAAAAGAAGAATCAAAAAATATAAATGACTACAACCCAGTCATTTTATCCATGTGGAACGCTAACATGGATATACAGTATGTAGCTGACAATTCCATTGCTGTTGCACGATATGTAACGTCTTACATTACGAAATCAGAAAAAACAGAATTGAAGGAAATGTGGGAAGAGATTTCTCACGAGAAGACTGTCAGTAAGAAGCTGTACAGTTTCAGTTTGAAGATGTTATCGCATCGAGAAATTGGATCCTACGAATGTTCAGATAGGTTATCTTCTGCAAGTCTCTACTCGAAGTCAAGAAGAATAATTTGGGCAAGTTTAGGCCTTGCAGCAATGAGAAATCGGGTACTGAAATCTGTAGGAGAAATTGAATATTTGGTCGAGAATGACCCAGAAAGTACAGATATATTGAAAACAAACATGTTGGACACATATTATCCCAAGAGAAGTCAACATCTGGAGAACATGTGTCTCTATGAAGTGCTGCAGAACTACATTTATTCAAGGAAAGCCGCAGAAGACATCAATAATGGAAAATATAAAGTCGTTGGTGAAGAAGGATGTTTGGTGAAGCAAACAAAAGGAAGTTTGATAAATCACCGGAAGCTGAGTTGCGACACTACTGACAAGAAAGAATTTTACTACTTGGCTCTTTTACAGTTGTTTAAACCATGGCGTACAGAGGATGAACTACTGGGAGAATTTCAAAGCTATGAAGATTCATTTAATGCTTGCAAAGACAGCATACAATGCAATACATTCACAACTTATCTGCAAATGTTAAATGAAGAAATTGAACAGGAAACTACAATTGCAGCAGAAATAGCTAGAGACAGTTCTCAGGACAGCCAAAGTTCAGGAACACACAGTCAAGATCCCCTAGGACAACCAATCATTGAAAATGAAGCATCAATAGCCATGAATGAAGTGGAAACGGCTATGAATCAAGCTCAAGAAGAATTTATAGACTTAGAAAATTTGGAAAGACAACTGAATCAAGAGCAGCAACAAATTTATGAAGAGATCAAAAACAAAATTGATCACGGATTTCTACATGTAAAAAAAGAGTGCTCATGCACATCATTTCATCCAATCAGGATGTATGTAAGCGGACAAGCTGGAACTGGAAAAAGTTTCCTAATAAAAGTCATCAGAAGCTACCTACAGCAAAAAACGGATTCTACTTTGTCTTGTGTGGTTACTGCTCCAACTGGGTTAGCAGCATATAACATAAAAGGAATCACCTTACATCGTTTGCTAATGTTACCAGTGGAGCATGAGAACAAAATACAATTCAACAAGCTAACTGGAGAAGCATCCTTGGAAGTTTCAAGAGTATTGAAGAAGATGCAAGTTCTCATTATTGATGAGGTGAGCATGGTATCGAACTTAATGCTTGCCTTTGTGCATTTAAGAATGCAGCAAATTTTGAAGACAGACTATGACATGTTATTTGGTGGAAAACACGTCATAGTTTTTGGAGATCTTTTGCAACTTACTCCAGTTAAAGGACAACCAGTGTTTAATACTGTGACACATGAAGACACGAAGAAGTCATTGGGAAGCATCGGAAATACAAATATTTGGTCCTTCTTTGAGTACAAGGAACTTACTACTAATATGAGGCAAGCAAACGATGAAGAATATGGAAGTATTCTGAAAGATATCAGGATTGGACTACTGACAGAAGTTGGCAAAAAAGCATTACAGAGTCGGCTGCTACATAATTTATTTCCAAAGGAAGAAATAGTTGCAGAGAAGATATACAAGAACATTGCAGAAAACAAAAGTGTCATCTGCTTAATGCCAACTCTACGTGAATGCTCAATATTCAATGAGGAGCTTTTGAAATTGGAAAAGGAAGAGATCAGGAAATTGGAAGCAGTGGACAAAATTGAGGATGGAAGAATTACTGTCACAGTAACAGGCAAACTGAAAAATAAATTGGACTCACTAGAGAAGAACATCTCCAAAACAGCTGGATTAGAAAAAAATCTATATGTTTGCATGAACTGTAGAGTGTTTTTAAGGAGAAATTTGGATGTTGAGAAAGGTTTAGTTAATGGAGCGATGGGAAGAGTTGTGGGTTTTATTAATTACCAGAAAAAAGAAGGAGTTGAATGTTTAAAAATAAAATTTGATCAGATAGATGAAGTTAAAGATATTTGTCGTTGTACAGTTCGTTTTATGCTTGTGAAAGACTTATATGTACGTAGGAAGCAGTTTCCGTTTTCTCTAGCATATGCTGTAACTATTCACAAGTCTCAAGGATTGACTGTAGATTGTGCATTTGTGAACATTGGTTCAACTGTGTTCAAAGAAGGTATGGCATATGTTGCTTTGTCACGAGTCAAAACATTATCAGGTTTATTCATGATAGACTTTGATGAGTCAAAAGTTAGTGCTGATACAAACTGTGTAAAAGAGTATAATAGATTAAGAAGAAGCTATGCTCCTCATTTAGGTCAGTATCCTGTGTTGGAGAAACGTGTAGTTTCTCGTAAAAGAAAAAATGAGAATATCTGTAGTGAAGATGTAGAGAAGAGGAAAAAAAAGAGGAGTGATGTAATTGCAAGCAAAAAGAAAAAGGAAAATGAAGAACAGGTTGTAGGATGTCATTTTGAAAATAGCTCTGGTGTCAACTGCTACGCAAATGTAGTGCTGAATGTTGCATTTTATCTGGAAAGTTTGCAAGTGCAGATAATAGTAAATCAGGGAAAAAGATTCTGTTCAGAGCTGAGTCTCCTTTTTCAAAAGCTGAGTAAAGATAAAACTCAAATAGAAAGTGCTACTGACATTAGAAAACTTTTAGATGTATGTTCAGGACGAACACAGTTTTCTCAAAATGAACAGCAAGATGCACATGAATTTTTGATGTATTTTCTTCAGGTAGTGGAAGAAGAAGGAGTTCCCATTTACATTTTTTTTGGTCTCTCTTATAAATGGGAACATAGTTGTGATAATTGTTATAATATATGTGGCTCTATTGTTGATAATGAAAGGTTTATTTATTTGACATTGCCAGAGAGTAAAACAGTCACTTTTGCAAAATTAGTTAAAGATGCTAATCATAGCATGAAATGTGGTGAGTGTAATTCTGACATGTTTTCAACATTAATTTTAAAGGAATACGGACAGTATGTAATTTTAATGATGCAACGATGTAGAGCTGATGGTTCAAAATTGGATACTTTAATAAAGAAGTTTACAGGACAGCAATTATCAATTTCAGGAAAAACTTTTTTAACTGTTGCAATAATTTTCCATGATGGACCTACTGTTACTTCTGGACATTACACAGTTTATCTTAAATGTGAAAAAGGCTGGACACTGTGTAATGATTCCCAATTGATTTTCAAACAACGTTTGCCTTTTGATTTAGCAAATTCCTATCTAATCTTCCTGAAACCTAAATTTTAGAGAGACTTGGCAAGATCTGGACAAAACAATTTTACCATTTTACTGGATTACCATTGCAATTTTGTAAAAAAAAGATTTTTTAAATTATCATTTGGCCTAATGGAAAGATAACCAATTGTAATGTGGACTTTTTAAATTTTTAATGAAACTTTGAAAAACCAGTAATTTAGAGATTATCGGTAACTTCTGCACATTTTAAATTTTGGAATGTTATTGGACTGCCATTGGAAATTTTTTCAAAAATGTTTTAAAAAATTACTATTTGGCCATGTGGAAAAGTAACCAATTCTATTGTGGACTTAATAAATTATTCAAAAAATTTTCGTGAACCAAAATGTGACAGAGAATCGGTGAGATCAGGACAAATTAAACTTTAAAATTTTATTGGATTACCGTTGGAAATTTATTCCCAAAAAAAATTTAAAATTACTATTTGGTCTAAAGGAAATTAAATCAGATGTATTTTGGAGTTATTTGAGATATAATATTGTGATTATACTTCTGAAACAAACATATCAGACGGTATTTTAAAGAAATAACTATTGGTATTTGATGATATTTTTTTACAATATTATGCATTTCTATAATGTTAAGTTTAAGTAAAAAAAGAATCAGGGCATTTTTAATACAATCTTTGTGATTGGTATTTTTTTTTGCCCGCTGTAAAATGATGAATGCAATTGCTTTCACAATTTATAGTGAAATGCAATATATTCTGAAAACAGCAAAAATAAGGCAAAAATATTTTTTGGAAAAAAATGTAAATATGTGTACTGTATTATAAAATGTTTTAAAAATATTAATATTTTTTTCTTTTTTTCCAGATAGATATAGAAAATTTTCGAAAACTACAAACATTTTTAAAACTATTTTTTTAAAAAACAAATGAATAAATATTTTTTCAGTGAGTATGGTAAGTCAATAATAATAATTGTAGTCTCTCAAGGACAATGTAATGTGATAAATGATTTTTAGTGTTTTTTTTAAAAAATAAAAAAAAAGTACGCGCACCGTACGTGTACGGTAAAAAAAAAAAAAAAAGTTTTTAAAAACATATGTAAAAAAAAGATGAAAGATAAGGTTGGCTCTTAAAAGAACCGTTGTGTTCATGCAGGGACAGAGGAAAGGAAGCATGGGAAAATTATTCAAAGCGACAAATGTGCTGATCTATTTTGTTGTTCACAAGGGAAACACTGGTCTCCCTATGGCAAATTAGATCTTTACAAAATGTGCAATGAATATCAACCTTCCGAAATCGAGGGTTCATTTCCAGAGGGCCAGCAAAAGGAGATTCTCCCCCCACAGATGAAGGGCTCACCTGACCTGCAGAAGAAGGAGTCAGCCCTGCAGATGATGGTCCAGGCTGAGCTACTGTGGATGTACTGGCTCATCTTTCTGAAGAGTTACCTCCAAAAAGATGACCATGTGTCCTTCTGTGTACATCCTGGAGGTGTCTCTTCATGGTGTGATTCCCAAAGGAATACTTCCTGTTAGGATTACCTCTAGAAAGTACACGCTTACACAGCTTACAAGTCACTAAGGGTGCATTTACCTTTTGCTGGCCTTCAGGGAAAGTAAAATAATCCCATACATAAGAGGGCTTTTGTTTCCTCGATCTCTGCCTCAAGACAGTGCTGCTAGTGCTAGCCTCACTCTCAGAAGAGCTCTGCTGTTCTGCCATCGTATCCCAAAGACAAACCAGCTCCTTCTCCCAAGGGATCACAAGCAGAAATGAGGGGAATGGGTGTGGTGTAGGAGAGTTCTAGAACTGAAAGTAGTTTCAACCAATCAAAAGTTGTGTTTCATGATCACATGACCTACCGTACGCTTACGGTACGCTTACGGTACGCTTACGTCAAAAGTGCGCATGCGCGTAAAAAAGACACGCGCTTGCGCGCATGCGCATAACAGTCACTACCCGACACTTCCGCGTAACGTGCGCGTGTGGCGTAAGCGCGCACGCGTCCCACGCGCAGTACGCGCGGCTACGCAAAGTGCGTAACTATACGCAAGCAGCGTAGATAGATTACGGACGTTGCGTAAACCGTACGCTTACCGTGAGCTTACGGTACGCGTACTAAAAAAAATATTTTTTTAAAAAAAAAAGTACTGCAAATAAATTTTACATGTTTATTTTAAAAAATATATTTAAAAAAACATATTAAAGAATTTTAAAAAATTAATCATAGTCTTTATAAAAGGTAAGATAATTAAATTAAAAATATGTTAGAAAAAAAAAAAACAAAAAAAAAAAATTAGCATTTAAAAAACCTTGCAAATTCACTGAAAAAACCATGGGTTTCACACACGTTATAGTTAGGAATTAGCATTTAAAAAACCTGAGAAATTCAGTGAAAAAACCATAGGTTTCACACACGTTATAGTTAGGAATTAGCATTTAAAAAACCTTAGAAATTCAGTGAAAAAACCATAGGTTTCACACATGTTATAGTTAGCTGGACATTTTACTCGTAAAAAACCAATGAAATTGCCCCGTTATAGTTAGTTCAGCTAACTATAACTCGCGCGCCCGCAATGCACTGCTGATGACGTCACATATTACATCACTCATGACATGGTCAGTGACATCACTCATGACATCACTGATGACATCTCAAATGACATCACTGATGACATCACTGATGACATCATCCTTGTGATAGAGTGGTAGACCTCCTCTCACCCTAATATAACCTTTGACACACACATTCAAAAATAGAGACTAAAATTTTCAAAACAATGGACATACCAATACCAGTTACAACAACCTCTTCAGTAATTCTAAGATCCACATACACATCCACTCATTCACCAACAGTCCAATACAGTCACTCATACATGTACTCACTCATCATATGTACTCATACACCTATACATCCTGTTACACAATGCCACTCATGCATAGAGTTACTCACACACATAGTCACTCGTGCTAATAAAGAATCAAACATACATTTACTTGCATATACAGTTATACACACACCACCATACTTACTTCTACGGAAACTTACACATACTTAGTCTTTTAAACAATCACTTATAGAAACACATACTTATTCATACAGGAACTCTTCCAATCTCTCACCCTTGCATATACTCACATATATACACCAATAGTCACATATACTAGTTTTAAACATATGTAGTTACTCATAAAGACACTATTGAGACAGTCATTCACTCACTAACACACCCATACACACACTCATCCACCCATGCAGTCCTGCACACATGGTCTGTTCAACACATACAAACAGTGAGTCACTCATTCATGCACCTATGCACTACGTAATACCCCCACCGAACCATGCAGACACTCAGACTGATACTCAAAAAACCAACTAATAACCTATATAGACACCCATGTAGCTACCCACCAACCCATGCAGCCACTTATACACAAAGTGAGAGACTGATACAGATATATACATATTTAAACATTACTCACTAAGCCATGTATTCACTAAGATACACTTAATCAGTCAGTTAAACAATCAATTTTTCAAAAACAAATCATCCATTTAGACACTTATATACCCATTTATTCTTCCATCGACCTTGAGATATACATATATAAAACATATTTAATTTTCAGAAAAACACACATTCACTGGATGATGTCATCAGTGATGTCATCAGTGATGTCATTTGAGATGTCATCAGTGATGTCATGAGTGATGTCACTGACCATGTCATGAGTGATGTAATATGTGACGTCATCAGCAGTGCATTCCGGGCGCGTGAGTTATAGTTAGCTGAACTAACTATAACGGGGCAATTTCATTGGTTTTTTACGAGTAAAATGTCCAGCTAACTATAACATGTGTGAAACCTATGGTTTTTTCACTGAATTTCTAAGGTTTTTTAAATGCTAATTCCTAACTATAACGTGTGTGAAACCTATGGTTTTTTCACTGAATTTCTAAGGTTTTTTAAATGCTAATTCCTAACTATAACGTGTGTGAAACCCATGGTTTTTTCAGTGAATATATATATATATATATATATATATATATATATATATATATATATATATATATATATATATATAAGCCAAGTTCCTCAAGATACTTAATGTCTGTTCCAAAATGAATGCCCTACTATGGACAGCTTTAATATCTATCAAACCCCTTACAGTCACTGAATCTACATTGAGAAATGAAGCTGATATGGGTAGAAAAGTGGGTACTGTAAACAATGTTTACTATACAGAGAGAGATTAGTCTGTAACACACTGTTTTCAGACAGTGTAATTCTCATGAGAAATACATCAAAGAATATTAAAATGTATCTGCTAAGAACAATGTACACTCTGAACAAACCTCGTGCAAAGAGAGACTATTCTTGTAAAATGACCAAGTTCTGAAGCTCATACTATCTTCAGCTGAATACTGTGGTGAAAACGTTTCACATAGCTCATCTTCTGAAGCAAATCAAGAACATATGTATAGGTTAGTACCTGATGCACACATTCTTCTATGTTCTGTAGATATTGTCATGCTGAGACAATTCTGTCTAATAACTCAAGTCTGCGTACAATACTTAGGATCTATTACGTAGAATCTTTGCCTTGTTGGAAACTTTTTCTGCACAACCAAAAACCTTGCGTGGAACATACTGCGATTGGTGGTTACATGTCAGTCAACATTCGAATCGGTCGAAATCAGGAAGTGTTGTCCGCCATTTTGTGTGTGACAGTGAAAAAGAAAGGTGGAGAATGTGAAAAGGGGGCAGGGTACAGAGTTCCTGACCCCCTAGCTTTTGTCAGGGGGTCCCTGAAGGATCCCGAAGGGTGAAAAAAACATTTATTTTTTTTTTAAATCGGGAGGTGCGCGCACCGTGCGCGCACGGCAGAAAAAAATCATTAAAAAAAATAGAATTAAAAATCAAATTTAAGTGTTTAGATGTTAGGTGGCTCTAAAAAGAGCCGTTGTGTTAATTTAGGAACAGAGGAACAAAAAAATGAAAAAAATTATGGGGTGCCGCATGTGTGCTGCTGTATCTTGCTCTCTATTAGGGGAATGCTGGTGTCACCATAAGAGAGAAGAGCATTGCACGCATTGCACAGTATATGCACCCTCTTGAACAGAGGGTGTATATCCAGAGGAACAGAAGCAGGTGAAGCTGCCGCCGCAGATGAAGTGCTCGGCTGAGCTGCCGATGATGTGCTTGGCTGTGCTGCTGCGGATGTGCTCGGCTGAGCTGCTGGAGGGTTGTCTCTAGCAGCTCGAGCAAAAGCCACAGGATGTACTCCTTTAACGTGCCTGATCATAGTGAAAATACTAAAAGAGTATTTCTTTTTAGGATCTCCTCTTGATAAGACAACACCACAAATAGTGCACGTGACTTTTGGAGCATTCACCTTCTTCTGCCCCTCTGGAAATGTAAAAAAATTGCCATATAAAAGAGTCTTTCTGTTTCCTCTGTCTCACAAGGGTCTCCTGCTCACTCCCAGAAGATGACTGCTGCTCTGCCATTCTCAAGTACTGGAGTACTGGAAAAGCTACTCAGCTCCTTCTCCCAGGGAATCAGAAGAAATAATGAGGGGAGTGGGTGTGCTGTTGGAAGTTTCTGGAACTGAAACTACTATAAACCAATGAAAAGTGTTGTTTCTTAATCACATGACCTGAAACTACTATTAACCAATAAAAAGTGTTGTTTCTAAATCACATGACTTGCCGTGCGCGCACCGTGCGCTCACGGAGCTCGCACGCATGCACATACAGAGCACACGCGCATGTGCGTACGGAGCACGCGTGCATGCGCGTATGGAGCACGCACGTACGGAGCAGCTCTGTGGCACATACTGGAGGTACCTAGTGGGCTAGTTGGACCCTAGGGACCCTCAAGATTTAAATTAACTTAATCTCCCAACTAAAAACGGCCACAGGGCGTGTTTACACAGTGGTGAAGGGAGAGGATGTGTGCAAACAAGCCCTGTGGCGCGTTTTAAGTTGGGGTAATAATTCCCCTTCAATCCTGAGGGCCCCTGGGGGCTAACTAGCCCACCAGGTGCTTCCAGTAAGCCCCACTGAGCTGCGTTGCAGAAAGGTGGTCCAGGCCGTGCCACTTTTTACACCTCTCTGCAACGCAGCTCTTTGGTGCATACTGGAGGTACCTAGTGGGCTAGTTGGACCCTAGGGACCCTCAGGATTCAAATGAACTTAATCTCCCAACTAAAAATGGCCACAGGGCGTGTTTACACAGTGGTGTAGGGAGGGGACGGGGCCTGAGTTAACGTGTGCAAACAAGCCCTGTGGCGCATTTTAAGTTGGGGAAATAATTCCCCTTCAATCCTGAGGGACCCTGGGGGCCAACTAGCCCATCAGGTGCTTCCAGTAAGCACCACTCCGCTGCGTTGCAGAGAGGTGGTCTAGGCCGTGCCCCTTTTTACATCTCTCTGCAACGCAGCTCTGTGGCACTTACTGGAGGTACCTAGTGGTCTAGTTGGACCCTAGGGACCCTCAGGATTCAAGGGGACTTAATCTCCCAACTTAAAACGGCCACAGGGCGTGTTTACGCAGTGGGGAAGTGAGGGGACGGGGCCTGAGGTGACGTGTGCAAACACGCCCTGTGGCGCGTTTTATGAGGTAGTTTTAATCCCCTGCCCTATTATATACTAGGAGCTTACAGAGGAGGTCATGCTGATCACAGGGGGACCCCAACGCATAGTGTTCCCTAGTGTAGGTAGGTGTTTTCACTGTATTCTGAGTGTCTTTTAACATAGCACTGGCTCTAGGACTGGTTAGCCAGACTCAGTTACCACCAGTATCCGTCTGAAAAAGTTGAGGGTACAGGATGATTTTGCAACAAGGCTTCTTTCTGCTCTTCTGTTTGTTCTTTCTGCACGTTATCCTTCTTCCTGCACTTTTCTTTCCTCTTTGAGGACTTCTGTTGCTTCTTTCTGAATTTCTTTTTTTTCTTTCTGTGCGTTTTTTCTTCTTTCTTCACATGTCCTCTCTCTGTAGGCATAGTTAGAAATTAGCATTTAAAAAACCTTTGAAATTCACTGAAAAAACCATAGGTTTCAGGCACGTTATAGTTAGGAATTAGCATTTAAAAAACCTTAGAAATTCACTGAAAAAACCATAGGTTTCAGGGGCGTTATAGTTAGCTAGACTTTTCACTCGTACAAAACCATTGAAATT
Source organism: Triturus cristatus (assembly GCF_964204655.1). Taxonomy (NCBI): domain Eukaryota; kingdom Metazoa; phylum Chordata; class Amphibia; order Caudata; family Salamandridae; genus Triturus; species Triturus cristatus. Next base: position 386,150,592 of record NC_140588.1, read on the forward strand.
CCCCGATTATAGTTAGTTCAGCTAACTATAACTCGCGCGCCCGCAATGCACTGCTGATGACGTCACATATTACATCACTCATGACCTGGTCAGTGACATCACTCATGACATCACTGATGACATCTCAAATGACATCACTAATGACATCACTGATGACATCATCCTTGTGATAGAGTGGCAGACCTCCTCTTCCCCTAATATAACCTTTGATACACACATTCAAAAATAGAAACTACAATGTTCAAAACAATGGACATACCAATACCAGTTACAACAACCTATTCAGTAATTCTAAGATCCACATACACATCCACTCATTCACCAACAGTCCTATACAGTCACTCATACATGTACTCACTCATCATATGTACTCACACACCTATACATCCTGTTACACAACGCCACTCATCCATAGAGTTACTCACACACATAGTCACTCATGCTAATAAAGAATCAAACATCCATTTACTTGCATATACAGTTATACACACACCACCACACTTACTTCTACAGAAACTTACACATACTTAGTCTTTTAAACAATCACTTATAGAAACACATACTTATTCATACAGGAACTCTTTCAATCTCTCACTCTCACATATACTCACTTATATACACCAATAGTCACATATACTAGTTTAAAACATAGTAGTTACTCATAAAGACACTATTGAGACAGTCTATCACTCACTAACACACCCATGCACACACTCATCCACCCATACAGTCCTGCACACATGCTGTCTTCAACACATACAAACAGTGAGTCACTCATTCATGCACCTATGCACTACGTAATACCCCCCACCGAACCATACAGGCACTCAGACACTCATACTGATACTCAAAAAAACAACTAATAACCTATATAGACACTCATGTAGCTACTCACCAACCCATGCAGCCACTTATACACAAAGTGAGAGACTGATACAGATATTTACACATTTAAACATTACTCACTAAGTCGTGTATTCACTAAGATACACTTAATCAGTCAGTTATACAATCAATTTTTCAAAAACAAATCCATTTAGACACTTATATACCCATTTATTCTTCCATCGACCTTGAGATATACATATATAAAACATATGTAATTTTCAGAAAAACACACATTCACTGGATGATGTCAACAGTAATGTCATTTGAGATGTCATCAGTGATGTCATGAGTGATGTCACTGACCATGTCATGAGTGATGTAATATGTGACGTCATCAGCAGTGGATTGCGGGCGCGCGAGTTATAGTTAGCTGAACTAACTATAACGGGAGAATTTCAATGGTTTTGTATGAGTTTTGTATTAGCCCAGCTAACTATAACACCCCTGAAACCTAAGGTTTTTTCAGTGAATATACATATATATATATATATATATTGCAGATTCTGTTTCTGAAATCAACATTGTTACAACCTATTAGGCATCTCAAATATTAAAATTGTCCTGCATCATGAAAACAGTAATGCTTTTAACATAAAGATGTGTGACAAAGCGTTTTGGTTGTGCATATATTACTCCCACATGATATGTATTTGAGGAATCACAAGCAACTATGAACAATGTCAATGCAAATTAGCAAAATACATCCA